>NC_037670.1:47184724-48572115 GCF_003255815.1 Theropithecus gelada | reverse complement strand
TTTTTTTGAGACGGAGTCTCGCTCTGTCGCCCAGGCTGGAGTGCAGTGGCCGTATCTCAGTTCACTGCAAGCTCCGCCTCCCGGGTTCACGCCATTCTCCGGCCTCAGCCTCCCGAGTAGCTGGGACTACAGGCGCCCGCCACCTCGCCCGGCTAGTTTTTTGTATTTCTTAATAGAGACGGGGTTTCACCGTGTTAGCCAGGATGGTCTCGATCTCCTGACCTCGTGATCCGCCCGTCTCGGCCTCCCAAAGTGCTGGGATTACAGGCTTGAGCCACCGCGCCCGGCCTGACCGGCCTATTTTGAAACTTCTATCCACTCGAACAAAATAAAAATATTAAATGAAGTTGAGTGCTTTTTCAACTTCCTGAGATTCCTCCCTCATTTTACTTGATCTAATTTCAATATCCTTATTTTAATTACTAAAATAGAATAAGAGGAAGTCTAAAAGTTTTAAGTAATCAGGAAGAACTTATGACTAGCCCTTTTTAACAAAAAAAAAAAAAAAAAAAGGGAAGAAAAGCAAGAAGAGTGACAATTCTTTCTTTAGAAAAGTATATTCTTAGCACTGAATTAGAATAAAGAAACACAAATTCCTGTTCTGACATATAACCATTTAACTGCGGGTTCTTGGGGAAGTCATTTCAGTCTCTTAGACTTTGGTTTTCTCACAGGTCACAGAACAAACAAGATGCAGAGGCAAGGTGCTAACCCGTACATTCTCATAGGAATATCCCATTTGAGGTGCACCAATAGTAATATAAGAAGGCTTAGATACTGTGTGTACAGACAGGAACATAACTAGATAATTCAGAAAAAAACAATTAAGAAAAGTGTAATTGACTATTGTCTTGATGAATTTTGAAAACTATCAAAGTACTTCTCAGTTAATTTTAGAAATGGATTGCAAAACTGTAAATTGATTGATACTAGATGTATTATATGTACACACCATTTAACAAGGTAGATATTTCAAAATATATTTGGTAATATAACAAGAAAATAATAATTGGGTTATAAATACAGACAACACAGTTTCCTTAACACAATCATTATGGGGCTTGATGATCACCGTTTCCCTCAAATTATTTTTAAAATAATTACATTCCATTATCTTCTCTCAACTTGATTTTGACCTCTGCTTTGTAGAAAATACATTTCTCTTTTCATTTTTCCTTTCACTTTTTTAGACTTACTTTATTCCTTATATTCTCTTTACCATTCTCATTTAGACATTTTATTAGGGCCTTTTATTCTCCTAGATATTTTTCATTGTTCATTGCATTTTCTCAACGTTCATCTCTATTGTCACTGCTAAATACTATTAAGGTATAGTCCAAGGGATATTAGATCAAGACTTGTCCTTGCATAAAAAAAAGGTCATAAAGGAGAAATAAGAGCTCTTCCAGGAAAACAGGCTTTCCTTTGCTTCTAAGTCTTGTGTTTTTAAGCAACGCAACACAAATACTGATCCACTCCCTTCAATTTTTCCATTTACATGCCGCCAAAAGCAAACAGGACATAGATTTGCTCACCTGAAGATGAATCCTCTCTAGGAACTCCTGCAGAGTCTTGGATTTTTCACTGTTACTCCTTCGGTTTGCCTTTATTTTCTTGGGGGCTGCTTCCTCTTCTGAGATGACATCCACATAAATGAATTTGAAGTTTCCCACTTTATTGTTCAACATTCCCGTCCACATCCCCATTGGTGTTTTGCAGATAATGTCTATGACGTCTCCTTTCTAAGGACAAAGAAATCCATAAACATGAGGCTTCAGAGAACTATGGTGCTATACAAATTGGTAGAAAGAATGAAATCATAGGAAACTAGGATAATGAGGACATTATGCTAAAGCGGTTCAGATATAACAGAAACAAATCTAAACATTCACTTCTTTCAAGTTCAGGCTGGTGGCATGGTGGGTCATGCTTATAATCCCAGCACTTTGGGAGGCCAAGGCGGGAGGATTGCTTGAGGCCAGGAGTTTGAGACTAGCCTGAGTGACAAAGTGAGATCCCATCTCCACAGTTTTTTTTTCTTTTAATTAGCCTGGCATGGTAGCATGTATCCGTAGATTGAGGTGGGAGGAGTTCAAGGCTACAGTGAGCTGTAATCATGTCACTGCACTCCAGCCTGGGCAACACAGTGAGATCCCATCTTAAAAAAAAATTCAAAGAAGTTATGTACTAGTTACAATGAAGAAAACTTCAACATTCTTGACAAAAAGCTCTCACATAGTTTGATGACATGTTTCTGTTTCTGCTATTGTATCAATTTATCAACTTATAACTGTAGAGCGCAGTGTAATTTACAAAACACTTTTGCCTACTCTAAGTTATTTTTGCTCACAACACACCTCTTAGATACATAAAGGGAGTATCATCATTATTAATTTAAATATTACAGAAAAAGGAACAGAGATATTAAATGACTTCTGAAGAGCTTGCAGGAAGTTAATGGCAGAACCAGAACTCAAGTCCAAGTTATCTGAACTAAAAAATGATGCTCTTTTTATTTATACTGTCAAAGTAATATATATGTAACAAAGCTCAAATTATCATTCCTGGAAGTGCTCCCCAGCTGGGGAAGGAGATGAAAGAGAAGTCTGTTACTCTATGTATTTCTAGTGTATCTGAAAAATTTATCTACGGTATAAAATAAACCCATTTCAAGAATTTCATCCACCTAAAATAAAGAAATTTTGCAGAATTCACATAAAAGTATGTGTACACTAAGGATAAATTATGCTACTTAATTCCCTTTAAGGTATTCATGCTCTCCTCTTATTAAGAAGAGATAGCACTTAGATTGAGCTCACAGCAAAGTTTAGACTGAAGTGTGAATGAATCATATTAGTATGGACAAACCAATTGGTGTTTTTCTTTACTCACATCTAAGACCATAATTAACTATAGGCTGTCAGTTATTGGCAAGGGTAGAAAACCTCATGGGGATGTTTCTTTGTAAAGAAAATTTATTTCTATGCAAATATGATGTCTATGTTCAAGTTATAGTTCCTCCTTTGAGACTTAAAACTTTCTGCCTCAGAGAGGACTTTACAGATTCTAATATTTTAGCCCCTTTTAAGTGTCTACCCTCAAACAAAGCATCAAGCCTGCTACTAAAAATATTTTTTTCTTGCTGCTCTGGGAATGTGTGTTCTTCCATCTAAAAAACAAATTTTATTTGTAATGGTATAATTCACCATGACTGAAATATCTGGTCTACCTTGTGATCATCTGTCTGTTTAGTCTTGTGAACTGTTAGACTGGGTCTTTCTGCCTTTAACAAAAGGGAATCAAATCATAGGTTGGATGGTATCAGCTAGGGAGACTGAGAAGTTCTCCTGAAGCTCTAGAAAGTTGCTAGGCATGGAAAAAACCCTTTACTGCATCCTTCCTATTATCCTTGAAACTTGTAAATTTGCAACTTTAGCCTTTACAGGTATATACCTGCACATTCCAGGAAAGCCCACAGGTCATCAAGCAAAGGCTCAATTTCATTTTGGATAAGACCCTTGATGGAAATAATAGTATTTCAATTTTCATGGGTAACTGGGGAATTCCTCTTGTGTCCTCTAAGAGCTCCACAAAAACTCACCTCAGGCAGCAGCAGCAGTGGTACCCTGGCATGGTATTGTAGGGAAGTTGAAAGGCTATCCTGAGTCAAACTGTGTTGTGTTTATTTCCTTCTACTGCTCTCTCCCACAATGGTTACTAGGTTATGGGTATCCTTTCCCCAAGACTTGAACTTAGACATCAGATCATTCCATATACATAACTAAGGAGCTTAGTATGGGGAACAGTGCATTTTTTGTTCTCCAGTTGAGCTTACTCTGATTTAATAGCATGGAAGGGATCAAGAGAAGGGCTGAAGACTTTAAATGTTAAATAATAATATAAATACTCCATAATATATCATAATTATTAGTTAACATTGGTTTAGTGTTAACAATATAGAACATTCATACTTTATGTCCTTTGACTTTTAGCACTTTGTGATACTAGAAAGGAATAATTTAACATCTATGAATTCTTTTAGCACAAAACCTTCTGTTTGTGCCATTGTAACCGACCCCTCTCCTTGAGTGTGAGCAGGATTATGAAAATGATGGATTTCACACTCATGATTATGTTACCCTTATATGATAGGGGGGACTTTGCAGATCCAATTAGGGTACTGAGTTATTTGATTTTGAATTAACTGAAAGGGAGATTATCTTGGTGGGTGTGACAAATCAGGTAGGATCCCTTAAAATAAAGATAAAAGCCTGAGTGAGCTTTTCCCTGCTCATCCTGAAAGAGCAAACTGCTGTATTGTAGAGAGGGCTCTGGCTGGTGAAATCTAGAGGCTGAGAATGGCCTCCAGTTGACATCCAGCAAGAAAATGGGGTCCTCAGTCCTACAACCACAAGGAACTGAATTCTGCCAACAGCCAGTGAACTCAGAAGAGAACCTTGAGCCTCCGGTGAGATCACAGCTTGCTTAGAATTCAACTGAGCCATGCCCACAATTATGACCTATAGAAACTGAGCTAACAATACATTTGTGTTGTTTCATGCCTCTGAGTTTGAGGTAATGTGTTACACAGCAATAGAAAATGAATACAGAGGATAAGAAGAGGGAATTCAGGAGGGAATATCACTGGGAGAAAGGTCTCTGGTTACTCATAGCAACCAACTTAAAAAGTGCTAGACATTTCCGGGGCATCATGGCAGACGGGAGGCAGGACCAGGTTGCAGCTCCAACTCGAGCAGACAAAGGAGTGTGTGGACACTCACATCATGAATTTTTGCTTCAGAACGATTGCAGAAATAACTCAGGAAACCTGGGAGGACTCACAGACTCCCTGAAGGAAGTGGATTCCTCCTTCAGTAAACAGGAGACAACCCAAATACTGTGCTGGTATCCACAGCTGAGAGGCCCACAGACAGTTAACATCACAAGACTCTGTGCAGACAACCCTTAGTACCAGTCTAGAGCCTGGTAGACTTGTTGGGTGGCTAGCTGTAGAAGAGAGGTAACAATCATTACAGATCGCTCTCAGGAAGCCTCATCCATAGGAAAAGGGGGAGAGTACTACATCAAGGGAACACGCCATGGGACAAAAGAATCTGAACAACAGCCTTCAGCCCTAGACCTTCCCTCTGACAGCGCCTACCCAAATGAGAAGGAGCCAGAACACCAACTCTGATAACATGACAAAACAAGGTTCTTTAATACCATCAAAAAGTCACACTAGCTCACCAGCAATGGACCCAAACCAAGAAGAAATCCCTGATTTACCTTAAAAAGAATTCAGGAGGTTAGTTATTAAACTAATCAGGAGGCACCAGAGAAAGGTGAAGCACAATGTAAGGAAATCCAAAAAATGATACAAGAAGTGAAGGGAGAAATATTCAAGGATAGATAGCATAAATAAAAAACAATCAAAACTTCAGGAAGCAATGGACACACTTATAGAAATGCAAAATGCTCTGGAAAGTTCCAGCAATAGAATTGAATAAGTAGAAGAAAGAAATTCAGAGCTTGAAGGCAAGGTCTTTGAATTAATCCAAACCAACAAAGACAAAGAAAAAAGAATAAGAAAATGTGAACAAAGCCTCCAAGAAGTCTGGGATTATATTAAATGACCAAACATAAGAATAATCGGTGTTCCTGAGGAAGAAGAGAAATCTAAAAGTTGGGAAAACATACTTGAAGGAATAATCAAGGAAAACTTCCCTGGCCTTGCTAGAGATCTAGACATCCAAATACAAGAAACACGAAAAGCACCTAGGAAATTCATTGCAAAAGGATTATTGCCTAGGCACATTTTCATCAGATTACCTAAAGTTGAGACAAAGGAAAGAATCTTAAGAGCAATGAGACAAAAGGATCAGGTAACCCATAAAGGAAAACCTGTCAGATTAACAGCAGATTTCTCAGCAGAAACCCAACAAACTAGAAGGGATTGGGACCCTATCTTCAGCCTCCTCAAACAAAACGATTATTAGCTAAGAATTTTGTATCCAGCAATATCAAACTTCATATATGAAGGAAAGATACAGTATTTTTCAGACAAACAAATGTTGAGAGAATTCATCACTACCAACCCACTAAAAGGAGCTCTAAATCTTCAAACAAATCCTGGAAACACATCGAAACAGAACCTCTTTGAAGCATAAATCTCACAGGACCTATAAAACAAAAGTACAATTTAAAATACACACACACACACACAAAATGTATGCAGGCAACAAAGAGCATGATGAATGGAATAGTACCTCACATCTCAATACTAACGTTGAATTAAATAGCCTAAATTATCCACTTGAAAGTTACAGAACTGCAGAATGGATAGGATTTCACAAACCAACTATCTGCTGCCTTCAAGAGACTCATCTAACACATAAGGACTCACATGAACTTCAGGTACAGGGGTAGAAAAAGACATTTCATGCAAATGGACACCAAAAGTGAGCAAGAATAGCTATTGTCATATCCGACAAAACAAACTTTAAAGTAACAGAAGTTAAAAACGACAAAGAGGGACATTATACAATGATAAAAAGGCCTTGTCTAGCAGGAAAATATCACAATCCTAAACATGTATGCACCTAAGACTGGAGCTCCCAAATTTGAAAAACAATTACTAATAGGACTAACAAATGAGATAGACAGCAACATACTAATAGTGGGGGACTTTAATACTCCAATGACAGCACTAGACAGGTGATCAAGACAGAAAGTCAACAAAGAAACAATGGACTTAAATTACACCCTGGAACAAATAGACTTAACAGATATATACAGAACATTCTGTCCAACAACCTCAGAATATACATTGTATTCAACAACACATGGAACTTTCTCTAAGATAGACCCATATGATAGGCCATAAAATGAGTCTCAATAAATATAAAACAATTTAAATTTATCAAGCACTCTTTCAGTCTACAGTGGAATAAAACTGGAAATTAACTCCAAAAAGAACCCTCAAAACCATGCAAATACATGATCCTTGGGTGAAAAATGAAATCAAGATGGAAATTAAAAAATTATTCGAACCAAACAACAATAGTGACATGACCTACCAAAACCTCTGGGACACAGCAAAGGTGGTGCTAAGAGGAAAGCTCATAGCCCTAAACACTGACATCAAAAAGTCTGAAATAGTCCAAACGGACAATCTAAGGTGACACTTCAAGGAAAGAGAGAAACAAGAACAAACCAAACTCAAAAACAGCAGAAGAAAGGAAATAACCAAGATCAGAGCAGAACTAAATAAAATTGAAACAAAAACAATACAAAAGATAAATGAAACAAAAAGCTGTTTTGAAAAGATAAACAAAATTAATAGACCATTAGTAAGAATTCAAATAAGCTCAATAAGAAATGAAACAGGGGATATTACAACTGACACTACAGAAATACAAAAGATCATTGAAGGTTACTATGAACACCTTTACATGCATAAAGTAGAAAACCTGGAAAACATGGATAAATTCCTGGAAAGATACAACCCTCCTAGCTTAAATCAGGAAAAATTAGATACCCAGAACAGACCAATAACAACTAATGATATTGAAATGGCAATTTAAAAATTACCAACAAAAACAAGTTGAGGACCAGACCGATTCAGAACAGAATTCTATCAGACATTCAAAGAAGAATTGGTACCAATCCTATTGACACTATCCCACCAGACATAGAAAGAGGGAACCTTCCCTACATCATTCTATGAAGCCAGTATCACCCTAATACCAAAACCAGGAAAGAGGATAACCAAAAAACAAAACTACAGACCAATATCCCTGATTAACATAGATGCTAAAATTCTTAACAAAATACTAGCTAACTGAATTCAGCAACATATCAAAAAGATAATCCACCATGATCAAGTGAGTTTAATACCAGGGATGCTGGGCTGGTTTAAAATATGCACGTTAATAAATGTGATACACCACATGAACAGAATTAAAAATGAAAATCACTTGACCATCTCAATAGGTGCAGAAAAAGCATTAGACAAAATCCAGCATTTCTTCATGATTAAAACTCTCAGCAAAATAGGCATACAAGGGACATGCCTCAATATAAGAAAAGCCATCTATGACAAACCCACAGTCAACATAATACTGAATGGTAACAAGGTGAAAGCATTCCTTTTGAGAACTGGAACAAGATAAGGATGCCCACTCTCACCATTCCTCTTCAACACAGTAGTGGAAGTCCTAGCCAGAGCAATCAAAAAAGAGAAAGAAATAAAGGGTATCTAAATCACTAAAGAGGAAGTCAAACTGTCGCTGTTTTCTGATGATATGATCATTTACCTAGAAAACCATGAAGACTCTTCCAGGAAGCTCCTAGAACTGATAAAAGAATTCAGCAAAGTTTCTGGATACAAAATTAATGTACACAAATCAGTAGCTCTTTTATACCCCAACAGCGATCAAGCTAAGAATCAAATCAATAATTCAACCCCTTTTACAATAGCTGCAAAAGCAAAACAAAACAAAGCAAAACAAAAAAACAACTTTGGAATATACCTAACTAAGGAGGTGAAAGACCTCCACAAAGAAAACTACAAAGCACGGCTGAAATAAATCAGAGATGGTACAAACAAATGGAAACATGTTCTATGCCCATGGATAGGTAGAATCAATATTGTGAAAAGGACCATACTGCCAAAAGCAATCTACAAATTCAACAGATTTCCCATCAAAATACCACTATCATTCTTCACAGAATGAGAGAAAACAATTCTAAAATTCATATGGAACCAAAAACGAGACTGCATAGCCAAAGCAAGCTTGAGCAAAAAGAACAAATCTGGAGGCATCACATTACCTAATTTCAAACTATACTATAGGCTATAGTCACCAAACCAGCATGGTACTACTACAAAAATAGGCACATAGACCAATGGAACAGAAAAGAGAACCCAGAAATAAATCCAAATACTTAACAGCCAACTGACTTTTGAAAAAGCAAACAAAAACATAAAGTGGGGAAAGGATACCCTTTTCAACAAATAGTGCTGGGATAATTGGCTAGCCATATGTAGGAGAATGAAACTGGATCCTCAACTCTCACCTTTTACAAAAATCAACTCAAGATGGATTAAGGACTTAAATCTAAGATCTGACACTATAAAAATTCCAGAAGATAACATTGGAAAAACCTTTCTAGACATTGGCTTAGGCAAGGATTTCATGACCAAGGACCCAAAAGCAAATGCAATAAAAACAAACAAAAATTGCTGAGACTTAATTAAACTAAAGAGCTTTTGCATGGTAAAAGAAACAATCAGCAGAGCAAGCAGACAACCCACAGAGTGGGAAAAAATTTTCACAATCTATACATCCGACAAAGGACTAATATCCAAAATCTACAATGAACTCAAATCAACAAGAAAACAAACAAACAATCCCATCAAAAAGTAGGCTGAGGACATGAATAGACAAGTCTCAAAAGAAGATACACAAATGGCCAATAAAAACATGAAAAAATGCTCAACATCACTAATGATCAGGGAAACGCAAATCAAAACCACAATGTGATACCACCTTACTCCTGCAAGAATGACCATAATCAAAAAATTTAAAAATTGCAGATGTTAGCATGGATGTAGTGAAAAGGGAACACTTCTACACTGCTGGTGGGAGTGTAAACTAGTACAACCACTATGGAAAACAGTGTGGAGATTCTTTAAATAACTAAAAGTAGAACTACCATTTGATTCAGCAATCCGACTCCTAGGTATCTATGCAGAGGAAAAGAAGTCATTATACGAAAAAGATACTTGCACACACATGTTTGTGGCAGCACAATTTGCAATTGCAAAAATGTGGAACCAACTCAAACGCCCATCAATCAATGAGTGGATAAAGAAACTGTGGTATAGGCTGGGCGTGATGACTCATGCCTGTAATCCCAGCATTTTGAGAGGCTGAGGTGGGTGGATCACAAGGTCAAGAGATCGAGACCATCCTGGCCAACATGCCGAAACCCCATCTCTACTAAAAATACAAAAATTATCTGGGTTGTGGTGGCCTCCAGCTACTTGGGAGGCTGAGGGAGGAGAACTGCTTGAACCCAGGAGGCAGAGGTTGCAGTGAACCAAGATCGTGCCACTACACTCCAGCCTGGTGACAGAGCAAGACTCCATCAAAAAAGAAAAGAAAAGAAAAGAAAACCATGGTGTATATATACATACAATGGAATATTACTCAGCTATAAAAAGGAATGAATTAATGGTATTTGCTGTGACCTAGATGGGACTGGACACTATTATTCTATGTAAAGTAACTCAGGAATGGAAAATCAAACATCCTATGTTCTCACTCATAAGCAAGAGCTAAGCTATGAAGACGAAAAGGCATAGGAATGACCCAATGGACTTTGGGGACTTGGGGAAAGGATGAGAAGGTGGTGAGGGATAAAATACTACAAATAGAGTGCAGTGTATACTGCTTGGGTGATGGGTGCACCAGAGTCTCACAAATAACCACTAAAGGACTTACTCATGTAATCAAACACCACCTGTTCCCCAATAACCTATGGAAATAAAAATTAAAAAAGTACTGGAATTTCCTGGCCACGTCTGGTTCCCAAGGCCTTTGCTCTGCTGGGCTTTTGCCTGACATTTGCACCTTTTCTCCCTCTCTCTTCATTATTTCTATTCCTGCAAGTATCAGGCAGAGTTGAGCACCTTCAGCAACTGTGAGGCTTTGGTTTTCAGGAAAATGGAGAGAATTCTTTCCTCCCTGATAGACTCTGAACCTGAATCATCTACATAATAACAACTTACATTAATAGCCTGAACAGACTGATACCCCGCCTCCACCTCACATATTTTATTCAAATTCTTAGCACTGTAAGCGAGCCTCCACTTCTACTGTTGGGAAGAACATACTCACACTCTGTTCTCCCACTGCTTATACTTGCTGAAACAGATCATATAATCAGCATTTGACAAACCATTCAGAAGGGGGGATATGATGTCCTCTCACCTTGATTTTGAGGGAGTCAGTGTCATAGGGACTTGGAGTGAAATCCGTATGCACTCTGGCGCGACCGCAGAATGGTCCTGAATAGGGGCCATCGTCATCCAGTCGAAAGCTGTCCCGGTTACTCGTACCATCTGAACAGCTTGTTACACCACCTGATGAAAGCAGAAGTTCGCAGTTGTCATTGAAGACTTGTAACATTCTGGACCATCATCTGGACACAACTAAGTATTGATCATGCTGGACCGCTGGATGCCAGGCTCAGGAGGAGGTTCTAATTGACCCATCCTGGTGTCCCTCTCCCAGTTGGTCTCTGTCAGTGTCGTCTGTCCTCTGAGTCATTTCTAACCTTTTTCCTGACGATCTGGCCACTCTCTCCTCTACCACCAAACCAAGTACCCTCTCACTTCATTCTCCATAATCTGACCCAGGACACAGTGTACTAAGTATTGGACACTTGCCAAAAGCATGACATTACAAAGTTCCCTGCAACTTATCACAAGACTTCTTCCCCAGAGTTCCCACTGTGTACCAAAGGCCATTCTGAAGCCATATTTTTGACATAACAGGTGGCACTTTTGCTTGTTGTATGAGTGTAAGGGAAGGAGAAAGTGTGTCTAAATATCTGCACCACCATGTGGTTTGAAACTTCTAAACTGGGCCTTTAAAACTGCTCCAAATCCTTGTTGTCTGCTCCTCTTATTTTTGATCTTAAACTTCAGGAAAAAGAGAAAAGAGAGCATTTTGTCACCTCCCTGGGAACAAGAATGGCTCCCAGTGGAAGTAACTCTCCTCCCCTACCCTCATACTCAGTCATCACTTCATTTCTTCCTTCAGTCTAACCTTTCATCACTCTGTTCAATGAGGGAATAGCCCACGTTTCACTACCATGCATTGTGGAAATAAGGTAAAGCTCCTTCAAGATCCTCCATATTGTATGTGAAGTGATGTAAAACACAGATGAGTTGCATCTAATCACACAAATTAAGTGGTATACGATAATAGTAAAATGAACCACCATCTCTTCACACCTTCCTTTCCATGACAACTCCAGACCAGGGCTTTTCACAGTCCATTCTAGTTAATAAAATTCTCCCTATATTTAAAACAACATAGAGTTTTAAAAGTTCCAGCAGAAATGAATACTAATGAGATCTGAATTTCATATGTGCAAAAAAAAAATTCTTTAAATGTTTCTGTGTTAGCTTTTGTCACAAAATAACTATTCTACAGCCAATAGGAAAATAGGAATAAAACTCAGGATATTTGAAACATCTGGTCTTTGCCATACATGTTCAAATAACAGAAGCAGTTGATTTAAAAGGAAATGGAAAATAAACTTTGCAAAAACATTTAAAAGCCCTGAAAAGATTAGAGAGATGTATAACAGTCTACATATAAAAAGTCATAAGGCACCCTGCAATATCAATCGTTTCATCCAAATATTGTAGCTGGAAATGTGACTAAATCCTGAGTGATTTCCTTCTTAGAAAAAATATTGATCTTCATTAGAAAATCCTTGTTGGTTACTTATGGATCCCGTTTTGTCACCTAATGGTGATAGTCCTATAATTTATTATTTGCATATTGCTTCACTCTTTACTCATTCATGCTGGGTTAAGATCTAAAAAGTAAATGTCAGTAAAGTAAATTGATGCAAATGTGCAACATTTTTCAGAGTACTTCAGGAAAAAAGGAAAGTGGTGGGGGGAGAAAGACAGGGACACAAGGAAGAGGGAGGGAGAAAGAAAGAGACAGAGAACAGAACAGAAAATAAATTTCATTTATCTGAATACTTCAAGTCATTTTTAAATATTTCGGCTCAAGATAAAGCTGGCTCCCTCCAACAAGGATTTTTATTTTAAAGATGCGTATTTAATCTCCTAATATGACTTTTTTGAGGCATATCCCCAAGAGCCCTTTTGACTACAGTGTTAAAAGTGTTAACACAGTATATACCTGTGTCAAATATATTATGTATTATTTAAACACCAGCAACTCTATATAGATTTAATATATCTTACATTTTTACCATTTCTCTTATCAAGTAGCTGGAACCTTGTTGCTAATTTAACTTGTTGTTTTTTAATTGATTTAACCCGGACCTCACAACCAGGATCTCATCCCTGATTCATTAGCCTTACTTGATGAGCTCTGTCCACTGTAGAGACTATCCATGGAGTCACTGGCTTTGAGGGACACCTTCTCTGTGTGGGTCCCAATCACAGGGTCACTGTTTCTATATGGGTGGGCATTCTCTCCATCTTCCTCATCCTTCAGAAAACATATCAGAGGTTAGGTACAGAGAGAAGATTTCCACGGAGATGTTCATTGTGTATATTGATTTAACAGGCAAGACATATTTTAGCAATAAAATACTTAAGGATACATAAGGATAAAATACGAAAGTAGTTAATCTTCAGTTCAATTTCTAGCAAAACCTTTTACAATATACTTGGAAAAATTATTCAGATGACACATTCTTTTTGTAGAATTCAGTTGAAATTATAATGGCTCATTTTTACAAACTAGGATGAATATCATATCAATATTATTTAATCAAAAGTGTTAGATTTATTGACATCTATGGTTTATCTTTTAAAGCACTTTTGCTTCTTCATGTTGTCCTTATCCTTTATTTAACACCATTACTAATCCATTGAGATCTGATCCTACAAGCTTAAACTCTGCATAGTTGTTTCATGTCAGTTATTTGCACCCTACCAGATCACTAGATATGAATAAAACATGTGCATTTTGCAATTCTAAAGCAAAGCTTATCTAAGAAGCTTTACAAATCTAATACCGTGCTTGCCACCTAGTCAAGTGAGAAGCAAATCTTGCATAAAATTAGAAAAGACAGACAATTTCAAAACAAATTATATTTTCTTGAAAACATCTCCAATGTTTTCCATATTTCAATAGTTTGGATTAAACCTATGAATTTCTTAATATTCATCAGAATGTAATTCAACATTTTTTATTTGTGAGCATTTCTAAACATTGATAAAACTTCAGAATATACATATGATATACACTCAGTTTGATTCTCCACTTTTATCCATTTCTTTATTCATTCAGTCATTCAACACAATTTTATGGAACACCTCCTAGGTACTGGGCAATGTTCTGGGAACCAGGGATTTTCATGGTAAACAAGATAACAGAGTGCTTGCTATAATGAAGGATATTCTATTGTGTTAGCTGTGTGTGTGTGTGCGCGCGCGTGCGTGTGTGTGTGTCTGTGTAGAGTATTTGGGGAGGTGTGTATAAACACAATAAGATAATTTCAGAGAATAGTAAGTGTTATGAAAGACATAAAACTGGGTGATGTGAGAGAATTTGTTGCTGAGGTTAGGGTTACAGGTTGGCTGATTTAAATGGAGTATCCTACAAAGACCTCTGCCATACAGTAACATATGCCCTGAATTATTGACCTAAATGATAAGAAAATGTAACTTATGTGAAGCTTTGGAGACAGTTTTCCAAGCAAAAGGAACAGCAAGAGCAAAATAATTGAAATCAGAATTATCTTGGGTTGTGCAGGGGAAAACAGCAAGGCTAATGTAGTGAGACAAAGGAGAATATTAGAGTGTGAGTTTAGAGAAGCAGACTGGAGCCACATCAAGAAAAGCTTCATAGACCATGTGTGGTGGCCATGGAAATGTGCCACTTAGATCTCTTGCTGCGGGGTCCCTTCTTTACTGACAGCCCCAGGACTACCCCTCTGTATCCATCACTCCATTGGCACTAAAGCCATGCTCTCTGTTAGTAACTGAAAAAGCAGGGGTATTGTTTGAGCCCATTCTAGTGGAATGTGGGGTTCCTGTAACGGAAAACTTTAGTATAACAATCCCCCATCAATCTGACCAAAGCTTTCTCAGAATTCTGCTGAAGTATGAGACTCTCTCTACCTGATTCTTCTTCCTTTTCCTTATCCTTTTATAGATGTCAGGTTTGCATTGCAGTCTAAAGGCTTTCTCTTAAGCCTTCCTAGCATTTCTTCCCATAAATCTGTCTGTGGTGTTTCTACTCCTTTCTTGGGATCTGCTTCTCAGAGGACTAGAATGAACACAGCAAGTAAAGGGGTGCACTATGAAGACACTGAAATTTTAACCATGACCTGATTTCCACTTGTCAGAGATATTTCTGGATTTCATATGGAGAATAAATTTTAGGGGGGAAAGAATAAAAAGAATGGAAAGCAGTTACGGGATTATTATAATAATCCAGGAAAGAAAGGTTGGTGACTTAGTCTAAAGCAGGAATAGTTTACATGGAGAAATTAGGGAGTTTATATATACTTGGTAATACAATTCAGATAATTTACTGATGAATTAGTGTGAAAAGTGAGAAAAAGAAGGAATTTAGGGTGATTCTTAGTTTTTCTTTTCTTTCTTCCTCTTTTTTATATTTTTGCTTTTATTTATTTTGAAGATCAGTGTTGTCTGCTGCCACTGGGAATACTGGATGAGAAAACCATTTTTTTGTAAAAGTATAGAGAATCAATATATTAGCTTTGGATCTATTAGGTTTTGGATGTCTACTGGACAGCTAAATGAGGATATCAAAGAAACAATTGATTGTATTAATACGGCAGATTAGTGAAGAGGTCATAGCTAGAGATACAGTTGTGAAAAACGAAGTCATGAGAGCAGATGAGCTGACTTAAGGGGAGAGTGTAGATTCAGTGGTGCATCCAGGAACAAGCCTCAGGAAGATCAGATGTTTCGAGGGATGAGAAAGAAAGCAGAGTCAAGAAAGGAAGCTATGAGGAAAAAGAAATGTCAGAAGCATGCCCAGTCAAAAACAAGAGAAGTGGATGTTTTATATGTAAGAAAATCAGCACTTGAGTCAAATACAGTTGAAAAGTAGTAAGGAGAAAGAAAAGTGACCATTGGACTTGGCAACACAGAGGTCACAACTGATGGTGACAGCTATTTTAATGGAGTACTGGGGACAAGCCCTATTGAAGTGGGTTGAAAAAGAGAATGGACATAAGACATAAAAATCAATAACATAGAATTGAGAGCCCATAAGTAAACCCACTTACTTATGATCCATATATTTATGACAATATATTTGTGGTCAACTGATTTTAACAAGAGTGCCAAGACAATCAAATAGGGAAAGAATAGTCTTTTCAACAAATGCTTTTAGGACAACTGTATATCTACATGCAAAAGAATGAAGGTGGACTCTTCCTATATACTATACAGTAAAATTATCTCGAAATAAATCATACACCAAAATTTAAGAGATTATTGGCCTCTTAGAAAAAAACATAGGAATAAATCTTCATTACATTAAGTTAGACAATGGTTTCTTAAATATGTTACCAAAAGCACAAGTGACCAGAAAAAAGATAATTGGACTACAATAAAATTAGAAACATTTGTGCTACAAACAATACTATCAAGAAAATAAAAACACAGTCCACAGAATTGGAGAAAATACATTATATTGCAAGTCATATATCTGATAAAATCTTGCATCCGGAATATATAAAAAACATTTAAAACTCAACAATAAAAAGATAAATAACCCAATTAAAAATGAACAATGGATTTGAAAAACACTTCTCCACAAAGATAGATAAATGACTAAAAAGCACATGAAAAGATTCTTGACATTGTTAGTCATCAGGGAAATGTAAAGTACAACCAAATGTAAATCAAAATCACAATGAGATTCCACCTCACATCCACTAGGATGCGTAGTACTAAAAAGACAGACAATAACAAGTGTTGACAACAATGTAGAGAAATTGAAACCCTCATACATTGCTGGTGGGAATGTAAAATGATGCAGCTGCTTAAAAGACAATTTGCCAGTTTCTCTATTAGACATGGAGTTACCATATATCCAAGAGAAATGAAAAAATATTTCTGCACAAAAAATTGAACAGAAGTATCTGTAGCAGTGTTATTCATAATAGCCAAAAAGTGAAAGCAACCCAAGTGATCACTAAGTGATAAATGGATAAATTAAATGTGGTCCATCTATAAAAGGAGAAATATTATTTGGCAATAAAAAGGAATGACATACTGTCACTTGCTACAAAAATAAGGACATGTTGTTCTTCACATTGCTCTTCACATCACATTCTAGATGCATGATTTTTTTTTTTTTTTTTTTTTTTTTTTTTGAGACACAGTCTTGCTCTGTTGCCAGGCTGGGGTATAGTGGCGCAATCTCGGCTCACTGCAACCTCTGCCTCTGGGTTCAAGTGATTCTCCTTCCTCAGCCTCCCGAGTAGCTAGGGCTACAGGCGTGCACCACCATGCCCAGCTAATTTTTGTATTTTCAGTAGTGACGGGGTTTCACCATGTTGGCCAGGCTTGTTTTGAACTCCTGACCTCAGGTGATCTTCCCGCCTCGGCCTTCCAAAGTGCTGGGATTACAGGCATGAGCCACCACACCCGGCCAATGCATGATCTTTCTGAGTGTCAGTTTCTTCTGTTAAAATGAAAGTAATACTTCCTTCCAGCCAACTTCTGGGCATAATGACTGAGGAAGAAAACAAATGCTTAAGTACTTCATGAAGTACCAAGCACTTCTATACTCTAGCTGAATAGTTTAAGAAAGTTTTAGTAGAAAAATACAAATGATTATCAGAGAATATTTACCTTTTCCTCAGAAAGGGCTTTGATGTACTTTTTACCAACTTTTTTCTTCATTGTCCATGAAATAGCTCTCATTTTTTTACCCAAACCTCCTCCATTATTTGAAGCTTTACTTGGTTCTCCACCTTCATTTGTGGGATCTCCTTCATGTACCTAGTTTAGCATTTTTACAAAAGACAAAATAATAAAGGAATAAAAAATACTGATCTGAAATCATTGTTACAGAGAACATTCTGAGTTTGTGGACTTCGCATACATTCTGTGCAGCAGCCTCCAAAATTTCTAAAAATCTGGACATAACCCATATTTTTAAAGTTGTCCAGGCCTGGTTGCTTGAGTTACAAACTCAGAAAGTAAAACTTGTGATGTTAAAGGACTTGAGCCTCACATCTGCAACTCTTTTAGAGAATTTCGGCTATTTTTTAAATAGCTGTATTGACCAATCATTTTATTCCCTCTTCTTGAGATAAACAAATAAGATTAAATACTAGGTATAAGTAGTTCTTATGTCTACATAGGTGAAAAATATTTTATTGGAAGCTTTAGATAGGCTGGAGCATCTATCTGTGTTGAATAGACCTTAAAATACCCTCTTGCTTCTCATAGAAATTGAGATGATTGTGGTTAAAGAAGTTTTCGTGTTAATTAAATCCACTGAGAAATGCTAGAGTTTGTTTTCATCTTAGCGTGCACATTTCCCATATTGTCAAGCAATAGTATATATTAACTAGTTCCAGCCATTAGTACAGAAATCTTCATGTAATTCACATGCTAGATTAATCAAACATCTTATTTGGTTGGACTGCTTTGGTCTTTGCTTAGGAATGCTGTTAAACCAATGACTCAGAATAAAACACACTGTTCACAGCCACAAGACTCTATATATCATAACATAAAATAATGTTCTGTCAATATCATTCATATATTATGTTATATTACATTATATAGAATCTATATGAAATAAAATATCCTCACCACCCACCTTGCCCCTCGCTACTTCTCAAGTCTCCCTTACTCACTAGAGCAGTGGTTCTCAAAATATGATCCCTGGACCAGCAGCATCAACATCACTTGGGAGCAGTTTGTGCTTTAGCAAGCTCTTCAAGTGATTCCGATACTCACTAAAGTTTGAAAACAACTGTAATAAAGTATTGCCATGCTAGCCCCCTTGCAGTTTCTCTATCGGGTTCTCACCAAGTTTGTATTTGCTTTCGCCATTGGCTTCCCCTAACTATCCAAGAATTTCTTCCTTCAGTCATCCAGGTATCTACTCACATGGCATATAATAGGAGAGCAATTTTCTGATTGATCACCCTCCACACTTCCATATGTCCTGTTTATTGGCCCCGATTAATGAGTCCTCTAAGCAGTTAACATTACCCGATAATATGTTTGTTCATTTCATTATTGTCTGCATCTCCCACTATGATGCATGTTCCATGAGACTTGAGACTTGATCTGTTTTCTTTGAGTGTCTAGAGTACTTCCAGGCACATAGCTAGCACTTGATATTATTTCAGTAAATGAAACTTCTCATGCCGGCCGGGCGCGGTGGCTCAAGCCTGTAATCCCAGCACTTTGGGAGGCCGAGACGGGCGGATCACGAGGTCAGGAGATCGAGACCATCCTGGCTAACACGGTGAAACCCCGTCTCTACTAAAAAAATACAAAAAACTAGCCGGGCGAGGTGGCGGGCGCCTGTAGTCCCAGCTACTTCGGAGGCTGAGGCAGGAGAATGGCGTGAACCCGGGAGGCGGAGCTTGCAGTGAGCTGAGATCCGGCCACTGCACTCCAGCCTGGGTGACAGAGCAAGACTCCGTCTCAAAAAAAAAAAAAAAAAAAAAAAAAAAGAAACTTCTCATGTAGAACATTGCAGATTTTTTTTTTTCTTGGAGGATATGTTTGGGTTACAAGTCCTAAAATACCTTATATTTGCAAGAAAGGAAACTTGAAGGACATCTAGTTTAACACTGTCCACCATTCCTGATAGTGGACAGATAGTCATTCACTGAGTATAAAAAATGATGGGAAACTTCCCTTTAGTGAACTTGAATATTTTAATGCAAAAGTTTAACCACATAGCTAACATCATTATTAATCAATATTATATTTTGCTTCGTATCTTACCCCAAATTGCCTATGATAAATATGAATGGACAGCCAATTTAAACCCTCATTGCACTTTATTAATTTCTACATTCAAGGTTATAAAGGCAAAGATTCTTTGCTTAATTCAAAAACCCTGAATAAAATATAATTTGGAAGCACTTTAAAACTTCAGAGTTAGCCTTTTTCTTCTCTCTTCTTAAACTTTCTCTGTCTTCATTGTAAATTTGTTTTTCTAACATAAATAAGAAATATATTATTTAATTACTACTTGTGTTACCCTAGAATTTCTAAACTTCAGAAAGATGTACTATGAATATTTTTTCTGGTTTTTCTAGCATTATTTACAGAAGCTACAAAGAAACTACGTTTATGTCTTTTGAATGTTCACATTTTTCTATGCCTTTCTCCATAGACTGAATTAAATTTCTGTTTAAATATTACTTATGGTTTTGTTGTTGTCTTTTTAAGATTTGTCTTCCCCTATAAGCTCCAGGCATGAAGTAAGGATTTTATTGTGTTATTGCAACAGTACTTCCTGAGTGTCTAACGGAAAATCTGTCATAGAGTGGGTATTTTTTGAATGAATGCTGGATTTTTGAAAAATATGCACACTATTTTATTAGGTTCACTAAATTCTTTCACAAATTACTAGGCCACCATTATTAACCAATGAACCTGAATGAACATGAGCTATCTTGTATAGGTTAATACCAGAATTATAAACTAAACAGCAGTGGAATATATGTATGATTATGGAGAATTAAAAATGTATACAAGATGCCAACTGAAAATAAAATTATATACAGTTTCTCTCTCTTTCCATATATATATATACACACACACAAACACATGTATGTGGCTGGAGAGATTTATATGTATATATTACATTTATTACTCACCATTACGTAAATGTTGATTGACTATATAATTATGTACAAGTTTACTCATAAATGTGAATATATACATAATAAATTAATAAAAGGAATCATTATTAATATTACAATATTTTAAAATATTGCAGATAAATATATTTGAAAATAAGCATAAGATCTAAAAACCTATTGATCTAAAAAGAATATATTACCTGTGAGGTTGCTGAATCAGATTCAATGGTAAACAGTATTTTCAGTTTTCTTAGTAGACACCCCTTCTCTGTACTATTTTATTAGCTGTTGTTGTACCTGTCATTAATCACTTAGCAAATGTGGCCCCTACTTTATGAGACAATATGGCAAACTTTGGAGTCAGAGAAGAGGTTGAGTTCTGCCTTTGTCACTTACTCACTCTGTAATTTAGAAGTAATTTTATTTGATGAAGCAAGCATATTTCTGCAATGGCAAAATAGATATACTAATAGTTCCTATGTTATAGACAGGTAAATTGTTATAAAGTTAGCATTGTGCTTATTTCATCATGAGTGCTCAATTAAATGTACATATTATTGAAATTATTACACAAACTTAATTCTATGGGAAGCTTTTCTTAAGCTACAATTAAAATGTCCGTAGTTTACAAATGTGTAAGTAGCGCTCACCAATGGGATATTTCAGTGTACACTGAAGTGTGAGAGTCCAGTTGAGCAGCCGTATGCTCTCCTTAACAAATGTACAGTCGGGCCACTTAATCTTATCTTGTTCTAATTTAAAGCAATTACAACTGACATAAACTTTTACATATATCTATCAAATAATGTGTATAAACACAATGTGTGTGTGTGTGTGTGTGTGTGTGTGTACGTATATGTATACACACATTGTTTTATAGTAGAAATACTCAGGAAATTTGGAATTGTCAGTGTGACTTTGAATTCTATCTTTTCGGATTCATGTTTTGCTTTCCCAAACATCTGTTAGGCTTCTTAAAATAGGATTTTACTTTTAATGCCCAGCATGGTACTGGGTACTGATAGAGACAGGAAACAGCCAAGAGTCCTTTGCGAAACCTCGCCTTCAAGCCTGAAACAGCTTGAAGGATGAAAAAACAGACTGCTGATCCTGGATGAAGCTCACCCTTTCCCCACTGATTCTCTCTTAATAATGCCCACCTGTGCACTGGGGGAAGGGGTGGAGCTATGGGAAGTTCACGTGATTTGCTGCCCGGGGGGCGGGGGAGAGGGGGCCTGGCCTCTTTTGTTGCTATGTGGTGGCCTGGGATTCAATCTGTAAGGTAGGGGCCTGCTAGCAGGACTCTCCCTTCCTCCTTTTTTTTTTTTTTTTTTTCCTTTTCACGCAATAAACCCTGCCTTACTCACCCTACAATGTGTGTGTGTGCCTAAATTTTCCTGGTCGTGTGACAAGAACCCATTGCTTTCTACAACAGTACTAAATAATGGTTTGTTCACTTATCACAAAAATACATGCAAGGCTATAATTTTAAAATGTATTTATTTTTCTTATTTTACTTTGCAAAAGTGACATTGTCTTCATAATATTTCATAATGTGTTTGCATAACATTCATAAAAATGGAATAAACTACCAACCTCAGTTGAATCATCTGGTTTTGATAAAGAATGATTCCGAAAACGATCGAAATTCCCAAAACTGCTGCTTCGCTATAAAATAGAAAAGAAAAAGGAAACTTAGAGCTTGCTATTTTCACTGCCCAAACTGATAAGTATATTAGATTATAGTTTAATAAGCACCATCTCTTGCAAATACAGGCTTTAAGAAGCTCTTCTCTCTGGAATATCCAAAGGCTGCGAAGGTATACCTATTAACACTTTTATATTTACAGCTGATAAAACGTCTTCCTATGTTTTATGTTATAGTGTTAAGTAAGCACCTCAGAGAAAATCTTGGTTAAATTATTTTAAATTTTTGATTTTAATTTTGTTCTTCGAAGCGGCAGCTGAAGAATCCATGAATTCTAAACTAAAGCTTCTTGAAATGAGCTAACCACAAACTTAACAGCATGTAGTACTAACCAACTAACCAATAAACAAATAACAACAACAACAAAACACACAAACAAAAAGCAAGCATCTGAGTAGATCCATCATTATGCCTCACAAAGATCAAGTTTGTTCACACACTGGCGCCTGTGGGGTGGAGGGCGGGGAGAGGGAGTGCATCAGGAAAAATAGCTAATGCATGATGGGCTTAATACCTAGGTGATGGGTTGACAGGTGCAGCAAACCACCATGGCACATGTTTACTTACGTAACAGACCTGTACATCCTGCACATGTACCCCGAAACTTAAAATAAAAATGAAAATAAAAATAAAAAAAGAACATAAGTGCATTTTCTATTACCAACTCTTGATCATTTGAAATTCTCTGCTGGATATCAGAAAAAGAAGGCACACACATAGACTTATTAATAAATTGAACGCAGCATTTAGGTATGCACAGTCCAAGGTTGGGAGTAAAACGGAATTTTTCCACATTTAACATAGAATTACAATGAGACCTCTGGGTCAGTTTCATTCACTGTTTTGAGAAAAATCTCAGTATGTTAATAGAAGATGTTGCCTTGAATACCTTCTGCTAACAAAGCTGAATTTTTATTATGCAACTCATTCTAGGCAGGTAATTATAAATAATTTCTGATAGGTGACAAAATAAATGAATCCCTTAAACACATTTTAAAATTCTTTAGAGTCATTGAGTCAAAAAATTGATATTTTCTCACTATTTAATTCTATGCATTGTTTGGGATGGTGGATATCTGATGCTGTGTTCTTTGTGTACTCATAAATCCCGAGAATATTTTCTTTCTAAAGGACTTTATCTTATTTCAAGCTTATCATATTTTAAAAATAAACTGGTGGTACTGACATATAATCTGGTAATTTAGAAAATTAATAATGGGAGTCAGTAATCTACAAAGCCTTGTACAACAAGGCCTCACTTAGTGCTGTTGATGGGATCTCGGAAATTGCTACCTTAAGCAAAACCAGGTGTAATAAAATCCTCTTTACCATAGGCTGCTCGAAATAACAAGTTCAAATAACAAGTTCCTACGATCCATTTCTCATCACAAAAACACTATCAAATTTCTAAATAAAGACCCAAACACTTCTAATGGTAAACACTGAAACAAATGCGATCCATACACACATTTAAGAAAAATTAATTTAAAAAATTAACATAATTATTTACCCAGTTATTCCAGCTCAGGGTTGCCGTGAGTGGCCAGAGCCTATCCCCACAACTCGGGACACAAGGCAGGAGCCAGCCCTGGACAGAGTGCTGTCATCGCAGGGCACACTGAAGCCCACATCCACACTCACTCATTGTGGAACAATTTGGACACGCCAATTGACCTGACATTCCCTTCTTTGGGATGTGGGAGGAAACCCACACAGAAATGAGAAGATTGTGCAAACCCTGCAGTGACAGTGACCCTGGTCAGGAACTGATTTTTTTCCTCCATCAATGTTATTATAACAAAATGATGTTGGAGAAAATGATGTTATTGGAGGACCTGCTATATTGTCCTTTCAGAAATCACAGCCCATTTCAGTAAAAGGCAGCTTCAAGGGCTCCTAATCCCTGAAAGCTCTCATGCCTCCCTACCAGCTATCTTTAAAAATGTTTGTTTCCCTTTTAAATGAACGGAAATAAAAAGATCCTGACGTGTGACAAGGGGTTAGCTTGATAGACGGTGTGATACAGAATATTGCCCAAAGGATGATAGCTGTGTTAGACACAATTAACGCCTTTTGCTGACTGGCCACCCCTGCTGAACAGGCCCCTCAGCCTGTGGTGAGAGGAGCAGAAGCGAAGGCTGAAACTGAGAACCACACTGGAAAATACAAAGTCTTCTTATGTAGTACTTACTAGCCTAGAGTGGCTTCTCAGAATATTAATCACTCCAACTTGCCTAGTAGGTGTTTCCATCTGGCCGCCATTGCTCAGCAATCGCAGAAAGGAATTGAGCCTATTGTTGTCCAGCTTATAAACAATCTGAACACATGGAAATCTATTACTCTTTTTTATACTTAAAACCATTCTATGGGCGATTGGAGCCCATGCCTAAGGCAATTTTGTAGCCTACATATAGCCTGTTAAATATGAATGAGAGTCAGGGTATGATTTCCACAACTGGATAATGGGTCCTGTTGCACAGGAGGGCACAGAATAGACTCGCTTCAGCATTTTGCTACACTGTCTTCTTCCATTAAGTAATCAATAGCCACCACCTTTTAAAATTAATTCTCCCCTCGTTATATCAATAAAGAAAAGCAGATTTAGGAGTCGTGGTTTAAGAAGAACACAGGACTATTACCCTGGGTTTTGTCAGTCATCTCATTGCTAATTACTCAATAGCTTCAATCCGTGTTAAGACATCCTTAAGAAAAAAATATAAATATTTAAAAGAACATTTACATTTGTTCACTATTCTCTAGTTTAAAAGTTAGTAACTAACTTTCTCAGATGGTATTATAATGTATATATTATGGTTTATGACAAAAAATGACTAAGGTCTACTATGAGGTCTGGACAATGAACACATTTATAACTTCTGTTCTTGTCAAGTTTTATGATAACAAGGTGAATTATGTGGAAACAAAGCTTGCTTCCTAAATAATAGTACTTAATAAATGAGAATGTGTTTGAATATTGGTAATGTTGCATTATATAATTGTAATGTATTAGACTTAGTAAATATCAAGTTCTTATCAAGACAGAGTTATTATATAAACAAATAGCTGTCAAAAAGAAGAGGAGCTTAAATAAAAATGCGATATATATTTTAGATAATTCTTTGTGTCTGCTGACTTTGTATCATATTTACTCATTATACTCTACATAAACGTTTCCAGTCTTTCCTTATGCAATTAGAAATGCATTTGTAAAATGGCACAATACCTATATAGGGGAATTTGGCCATATCAAGCAAAATTACATATACATTTGCCCTCTGTCCCAAGAATTCAATTTCTAGATGTCTTTACCAGCAATACATTTGGATATGAATTGTTTACATTTCCACATTCACTGTAGCACTTTCATATTATCAAAAAGCTGTAAAGCCTAATGTTCATCAAGAAGATACTGATTGAATAATATATGGTACATCCACACAATGCAAATGTATGAAGCTGTAAAAAATTAAATGCATGTTTTTATATGCAACAGAACAATCTGTAGGATATAGTGTAAGTTGAAAAAGTAAAATGGAGAAGAGTGCAATATGTTTAAATACATCTAACATCAAAATTCATGAGTTCATAAGGATACTAAAAAGAAAAATTCATCAGTTACATTGGGAAATGTTGTAATTATATTCTGAAAACTAATAAAGGGACAACTTAGGCATTTAATCTGCCTTTCCTGTATGAAACCTATTTCATCAACCAAATAGTTCATCCACTAAATAGTTGATGAGGGGAAATTGTTCTATATATGTTCATACTTCAGCTAATCAATTGAAAGTAATGAAATAATAAAATTACCATTTTGCAAACCCCTAATGCAATGTTGGATCCAGCCAATGATCATCAATGGTCACTAAAATCACACAAAAGGAGATAACCAGAGTATGTGCTTTGTGACGGAAGCATTAAATACAACTAATGAAATATTGTTTATAAGAAAGAAAGGAAGCAAGAAAGCAATTGCACCAAGCTCTGTATCTAGCTACCAGATTTAAGGAAAAAAAGAGACAGAGGAGCATGTTAAATGATACCAAGAAGATACAGTCAGTCGGAAAATATACAGACAAGAAAATACAGGACAAAACAACCGAGCTTCTTCAGCAAATCAATATAAAGAAATTTTAAAAAA
Organism: Theropithecus gelada; assembly: GCF_003255815.1. Taxonomy (NCBI): domain Eukaryota; kingdom Metazoa; phylum Chordata; class Mammalia; order Primates; family Cercopithecidae; genus Theropithecus; species Theropithecus gelada. The sequence continues at coordinate 48,545,653 of NC_037670.1, read as the reverse complement.
GAGTTAAAGTATAAACTAAGAGACTTCAGAAACATATCATCCAAATATAATCCATGAATCTTGTTTAAATATAGATCAAATAAACCACTATACCAAAAACATCAAAAGACAACTGGGGAAATTTTTAAATGACTAGCTATTTGATGTTAAGGAAGTAATGTTACTCTCCTATTTACAATTTGAAATAATCTAGTGAGGAGCAGCAAATGTGTGGGCATGAGGAAGAAACACAATTGGTCATTCTTGAATAATTAGCTGGGTGGTGGATATATGGGGGCAGTATTTACTAATCTCTACTTTTACATATATTACAAATTTTCCATAATAAATTGTTGGGTTATCAAAAGAAATATTCCTGTATAATAGCTAAAATGATATAAAAGTTAGTGGTCTCATAACTTTATTTATTTATTTACTTATTTTGAGACCAAGTCTCCCTCTGTCGTAGGCTGGAGTGCAGTGGCTCCATCTCAGCTCACTGCAACCTTCGCCTCCTGGGTTGAAGCAATTATCCTGCCTCAGCCTCCCAAGTAGCTGGGAATACAGGTGTGTGCCACCACGCCCAGCTAATTTTTTTGTATTTTTAGTAGAGACAAGGTTTAACCGTGTTAGCCAGGCTGGTGTTGAACTCCTGACCTCAGGCAATTCGCCCACCTTGGCCTCCCAAAGTGCCTGGATTACAGGTGTGAGCCACCATGCCCAGCTGGTTTCATAACTTTAATAAGAAATCAATTTGTTTTAAAAAAAAATCATAATATGGTTTAGGTCATGGTTGTTTGGAAGTACAGAAAGGGAAGAAAATAAAGTTGTGTTTCTTAAATTCATTTTAGTACGACTAACTTTCTGATGTAAATATGGGCCCTAGGATTGCTGTTTTCAAGACTACCTGCAATCACACGGTGAAGTTAACCTTCTTCCACATGGTCCACTTGGCTTACCCAAAAATAGTGCAGAACCAGGGTCAGCTGGGGTGTCTGAACACATTTGTGTATGTGTGTTTCCATGCAATCTAATCAGTAATATAAAAGAACTTAAGAAGATTCTTTTATTATTAGTCACCTCTCCAGTTTTGCAAAACAATCCTAATTATTACAGAATATTGTTTCATGATATAAAGCTGGCAGCGTTCTTAGTTATCATCTAGCTCTTCTCAATAAGGAAACTGTTGAAACCAGAGCTTGTAAAAAAATTCTTTTTAAAAATTCTCCACTCTGATATACTCTCCCCTATGCCATTCCATTACAGAATCTAGATCCTGTCTTCTCTCAAAGAGACTTGCTTTCTGAGCAGAATAAAAATTATGGCAAAGTTAGTTTGATAGGAAGAATGAAACTAACTAAGTTTCCTAGAATACTGACCAGCCTGCATTTATGAACATGAATGAAAATTAAAGGGTCTCTATGTAGAAATCTGGATCAAGCTTCTGATCAAAACCAGAAGAACTTGACCCTCTTTTTCTTTCTTAGCCAGCCACTACCTTTGGGGGTCTTCAAATGAAATCTCATCTCCAGCATGACTTAATATTTGGGTAAGGTGCTGCTGGAAAAGTTTCACAGTCTATTTCAAAGAAAAAATTTGCATATGTAAGTCACACATCTGCAGTACTTTGTAATATACTGGCAAATTAAAAATTACTCTCCCAACAAGTTCTCACCTCTTCTAAATACTGCACAAAGAGCATTGATTAGTAATATACTCAAAGATCAGAATTCTGTTTCAGCACACCCTTGTATGAATATTCTACTATAATAAAAGCTGAATCTCAATAAGCTTGTAGCCTTTATCCAAAGGCACTCGAAGATTTAATTGTTCTAACTAACTCGGGTACTCAGATCTTTTGAAGAGGTGAAACAAATTTAACTCACTTAAAATAATCCGTTAGAACTGCCTCAGTGTCATGTGGTACCAGTGGAATACACTTCTGTGGAGTATCAGGAAACTGAAGGCTGAAAGACAACTACAGCTGTTAAGCCTTGTCTTCAACACTCACATTTTATCCTGGGATAAAGTCAACCCAAAGCTCAAACATATATCAATGCTTTAAATATTTTCAATGTACATCTGGATTCTAAGAACAAAAACTAGTCAGTCTAGTGTATCTCTCTGGTTCAGTAACTTTTCTGTCAACTGCAAAACATCTTCAAGAAGTGCAGATTCTGACTCCACCACGGTTTTACAATGTTTTGTCAAAATTTCCATGCTAAAGATTTGCTTTCAGAAGTTGATGTGACACTAAAAATATTTTCTGCAAATTGAAACCATCTCAAAGATTACCTGAAGGAAAGAAACTAGAACTAAAAAAAAAAAAAAAAAAAAATCAATGCAGAGTGATCCACAACCTCTAAAAGTGGTTATTCATACCAGCCTATTTTATGCAACAAAACAAGTTTGATGAGTAAAAAAGACTCAAAGGTACAACCATATCTCATTCTTATTATTTACCTTGTCCCCATAGACGACAAATCATGCTACCCTTCTGGGAATTGAGTAGAAATTATGATATTCTATTTTACTTGAAAGGAGTTCTTAAATAATATTTTGATATTTTTAAATATCAAAATTAAATAATATTGTTATATGTTTTAAATATTGCTTTTTCAGGTAAAAAGCATAACATGGCCAAAGAATTGGTATCATCAATTCTTTAAAAATCTATTAAAAAGGAAATGAAAAGCTTTAGAAAATGTGCCCATGATTACACTACCATGAATTGCTCAATTTGTTATCCCTATTGTGAAACTTCTGCTTGGCCTACTGACTCCTACAAAATTATGTTATTGTGCACTTTCTATTCCTTCTCTCTCTTCTTCTCTAACTACTAAACCCATAAATAAGTACCACTAAAATAAATACTAAAATAAATAAATGGCACTTCTTGGTCCTCCTGGAATTCTTTCATTATGCCAACACTTCCTTAAAATTTTCAAGAATTTCCCCAGGGAACCCAATTATATGTCTGCCCCAGCCTTTGCCTGCCTCTGCCTGCCTCTGGGCTGCAAGGCAGATGTACTAGCAAAAGGCTCTGTGCTTATGTCCTGCTCCCCTGAGGATCTGTTTTGGCCCAACCTCTGAACCCTTACCAGCCCCATTGGAAAATGGTATTTGCTCATTGCTCTCTTTGGAGAGTTTGGACACATAATGTAAAATGTAATGACCCACAAATGCACACTCTCCCAGCCTATACCTGTGTTCAATTCTTTCTCCAAACTTTATTGAAAGTATTTTTTTCATTACTTTTACTCAAGTATGTGCTGATTCCTGAACCAATGCAACAACTTTCAGATTATTTGTCCCCAAATTCTTGCCCCTCTAATCATCTAAAGTACCACGTCTCATCATCTCATTCTTCTTTCCAAAGTGTAAAGCTTGCTCCACATTGCCATGACTGCTACCAAGACCCTTCCATCTGCTAAACTCCATGCCATGCTATTTATCTGTAATTATTTCATGAGATAAACGCAATCCCCCTCTGAGTTAGGCATTCATTTCTCCAATTCACAGATGATGAGAACTGAGGCTCAGAGTGTTTAAATAGTTTTTCCTCAGTAAACAAAATGAGGCTCATACTGAGCATGAAGTGAGTCTGTGATTCTGTGTGGTGGCAGACAATGTTAGTCCATCTGATTTAGCAGAATTTCTAACACTTCTTGCTGGCCACTGTGGATGAACTCATTTATATCTCTGAGCTTTTGCTCCTACTGTTTTTTTGTTCAAGGAATATTGGTCTTCTTTTATTCCACCTACTCAAACCCAGCCCATTCTTCGAGGACAGGATTAAGTCTCACTTCACTTATGAAACCCTTTTCTGATGCCATTTTAGTGAACGTTCTAGTGCATATTGATTGCCCCTGTTATTACATGCTGTATCTCCAATGGACAAAAATCCTACAGTTGTGAGACTTGGGAAAAACCATGGCAAATGGCAGATCCCACATTACTCTTCAAGTTAAATGTCAAAAATCATACATCTCAGTTACACAAAAACAAATTAGAACTTAATCATGTTGCAACTAATGACAATAATTCGTTGATGTTTAAAGACCGTAAGGGTTTGCATCATGTAATTTAACATAAACACACTAAGTGGCTTCTGTGGTTCAACTTAGTACTCAGTGTAAGGTCTGTCCGTATGAATAAATAAGAATCGGCCCTGAGAGAAATGTATACTATATTAGTGCCATGGACCAAATCATTCCAAACCATAAGAGCTAAATAGAATCATGTTCAAATGGAAGATACACAAATATAGAATCAATTCGTATAAGCAGATTATATTCATATACAAAACAAAAGAACTTAAAATGTATAGTAGATGTCAACTTGGAAATTTGTATTCATTCATTCACAAATACTTATTTGTATTAACGACTTAGTACCTGAAAGTCATTTTGTGTGCCTATGCATATACCTACTTAATTTATAGTTTGTCTACAGAATGGTACACTAAAATAATCACAGATTTTGGGAGCAACATTAGCTGAAATCAATAGAATTTGAATTCACTTAACCATTTTTCAAAAATTAGTAGATTTGTATAATTGTTAAACAAGAGGCTCTTTAGAAATAATCACCAAATCCAAAGATTGTGATTGCTAAAGTTATGATATGTAACAAAAGTAGTGGAACATATGCTATGTATAAGATGGATCACTGGATGATAAAAAGTGTGTCTAGTATCTAATATAATTCTCTCCCAAACTTTCACAGGAGAGAAATAAATACTGTCTCTAGTAAACAATCATTTAGGTCACTATAAACATGTTTTGTATTTGTTATAGGAATATTTCACTGGGATTTTTCATTGTCTGGATGAACTCTCTCTCGAAACTAAAATTGGCAAAAAGTTTTCAATTCATGCACCAGCATGGATAGTTTGTCAAAGTTTCACGAAGAGCTGTGTTGAGAAGGGTTCTAAAGCCACTTTCAGAGTTAAAAAGTCATGATTAACTGTGTCCACAGTGGTTACAGAAGATAGTGGGTGTTTGGGGGAAGAAGTGAGGAAATGCATTTGCCACCTCTATTCAAATCATTTCCCTGGGCAAATTTTGCATCACTAATTTTGTTATCTATGTACCTTGATACAGGGAGGGCAATTCAAAGGATGGATGACTCAAATTTTCAATTTACAAAAAATATATATTATTCTTCCATAAGTTTGGAAATTAACTGTCTGTTCTGTGCATGCATATTTTATTGTTCTATTTATTATAGAATATTAAATAATATTTTAACTAGTCACATCATTATCAACTATTTTAATTCTATAACTAAACTTCAAAAACAAGTAATTCTACAAATAAATAATTCTGCCCAAATAATACTCCTGTATAGGATATGGCAAATAGACAAAAGGTAATAGTGAAGATGATGGTTTAAAAAAGCAACTGTTAGTTAAGAGAATAACTTTGAATATTGATCTCAATAGACCTTACTACATTAACCATAAACTTAAATACCAAATTTATTCTGGTTTTTGTAATAAGTGACTGATTTTTCTATTTGTTGTACTGTTAATAAGATTTATCATATGTATTTTGTATAGTGTCATTAATCTAAAAGACAAACTATTAAAAGTATAAAAGAGAAATTATGTCTATTCAATTTTATCTTCAAAGGAGTTAAAAAAGAAAAACCCAAAAGTAACTTATTATTAGCTAAATTAAATTGAGCAATTTCTTTCAGGATCTTAGATATAAGCTATTTTTTTTTCTTTTCCATAATCAGAGAGAGAGGAAATCTTGAAAAATTTTTATTATTATCTAACATGATGGAAGAATATGCAGTACAGCTCCAAAACTTTTAAACATATGTGATAATTGAGTATGTTAACAAAACTTTAGTTTCCTGAAATATTTCCTAACAGTTTACCCATCTCGTCTTCACACTACTAAATTCCAGTCACTCCAGTTTTTAAAATAAAATAAAATTATCGCCAAGAGGCAAACATTTATAGTACCCATAACTTTGAAATTCTGATTAAATAAAGATGTAAAAATTAAGTTGGGAAAACAAAATCCTTTTAACCAACTTTCCCATCTAATTATCTGGAACAAAAACTCCCTTTTACTTCCGTGAGTCTTAAAAGTCCTCTGCAAAGATATGGAACCAACCCAAATGTCCATCAATGACAGACTGGATTAAGAAAATGTGGCACATATACACCATGGAATACGATGCAGCCATAAAAAAAGGATGAGTTCGTGTCCTTTGTAAATAGGGACACGGATGAAGCTGGAAACCATCATTCTCAGCAAACTATGGTAAGGATAGAAAACCAAACACCGCATGTTCTCACTCATAGGTGGGAATTGAACAATGAGAACACTTGGACACAGGAAGGGGAACATCACACACCGGGGCCTGTTGTGGGATGGGGGTAGTGGGGAGGGACAGCATGAGGAGATATACCTAATGTAAATGAGGAGTTAATGGGTGCAGTACACCAACATGGCACATGTACACATACGTAACAAACCTGCACATTGTGTACATGTACCCTAGAACTTAAAGTATAATTAAAAAAATATATAAAATAAAACAACAACAGCAACAACAACAAAAAGTCCTCTGCATTCACCTGGTCTCTGGGGACACAGTAACCTTCCGAAATGTCTGCCCAGGGGATATTTTAGTCATTTCACGACCTCCTTGAACACAAGTAATGACAAACCATAAGCTAATTCTCAAAAAGTTTTGGGTTTTTTTTGAGTCATTTTTACTACTTTTAAATGAGTGTGTTTGAAATGCATGATTTGGGGCCCCCTGATTAATGGTCATCGCCAGCTTAGCTTCTGGAGTTGTAATGTTTCCGTGAGCTTCCCTCCAGCAGGGCTCGACCATTAATCCAGTGGCATATGTCAGCTCAGCAGAGCAAGGTCACTCTTCTGCTTCAAGGGGAACCTTTTTAGAAATAATAAAACTGACAGAAAGTTCTTTTTTGCATGCTTTATGCCACCTGAGGTTGAGTGCTGCAGTTAATATCATAAAGCTTATAAACATTCCCATCCCAGGCAGCACCCGCTGCGGCTAGTCTTAGGAATTTAAACGCTTTTTTTCTTAGGAAGAACAGACATGTTTATGTGGGGCAAATATATGGTATGTAATCCCAAACAGGGGAAGAATGGGTGGGAAAATAAAACAGTAAGTTCATGTTAGGATGTTTGGAAGAGATGATAGTATCCTGTAACTATTTTTATTTTCAATTACATTTATTTACCTTTCAGCAAACTGGGATTTGGTTAGATGAATATTTCAGTCTATTGAGGGGGTTCATAGCAGAGTTGAAATGTAAGAGTAGTGGTAAAAATAAACTCAGTTTGTAATCACTCCTTGGCCTATAATGTAATGTTCAATAATTGTAGAACACTTATCTCTGAAGGAACTGTATTTTTAAAGTCATAAACATTTGTTTGATTGGTAATGACTTTTTCATAATTGATAAATAAATACAGTGAGATAGTCATAACCTTAAAGTTGAAATTTTTAGATGTCCTAACATACAAATCAAACAAAAGATAAAAGATGATTGCTATGTAATAACTAACAATGTAAAGAAACTATAATCATAAGTATTACAAAATATATATATTTAATATTTTATCACTTTTATTATTTATTTATTTATTTATTTCTTGAGACAGGGTCTCTTGCTCTGTTGCCGAGACTGGAGTGCGGTGATGTGACCATAGCTCATCGTAACCTTGAACTCCTAGGCTCAAGCAATCTCCTGCTTCAGCCTCTTGACTAGCTGGGACTACAGATGTGCACCACTATGCTCAGCTAATTTTTTTTGTTTTTTATTTTTGGTAGAGACAAAGTCTCACTATGTTGCCCAGGCTGGTCTTGAACTCCTGTCAAGCGATCCTCCCACTTCAGCCTCCCAAAGCATTGGGATTACAGGGGTAAGCCACCCCGCCCAGCCACTTTTATTTAATTAAAAATACCAGTAGCATAACTGTCACCATGTAAAGTATTCAGGGGAAAAAAAACCCGAGAAAATTCCAATTTGCTCTTTTTAACTAAATACTGAGACTAACGCCGTATCACTGTGTAGATTTTGATACAAGGCAAATTTGACTTGACTCTTACTCCAGGAGTTTAAGTTGTTAAAAGTATAAAAAAAAAAGATAAAGAAACTTAGTGATTTAATCGTATTCATTTTCCTTTTGTAGAGAAAATGTACTTGGAAGTGAAGTCAGTTAGCAACTTAGTTCAATCCTTCTAGGAAGCCAACACGTTGGCCAGGTATCATGTCTCTATGTCCAGGGTCAGGTCCTCACCTCAACAAGTATGGGAACTTTATTTTTGAAGCATGCAGAAATATACAACTTCAAGGCAAGTAATTCATAAACCAAACAGATAAGATATCAAAAACGGCAATACTAACCAAGCAAGCATTGATTTGCTGTGAGAAATTCATCTGCCAAGAAAAATGCATATTCATGTTGACTGATCAAAAAATTGTTTCCCCTGGAAGGAACACTACACGGGACACCAGATCATTGCTGGAAGTTTGTTTGATTCATGTAGTGGTCACAGTAAAGTCAATTAAGTGGTATTAAGACTAGAGACATGAAGTTATCCTAGCCTTAGGTACACATCTCACCTAAGGGGAGAAGTCTGTCCAGCCAAATGGGAGATCTGCTTCAGCGGTTTTGCATTATTTGCAGACACAGTGGCAAATTTCTACTCTCCCACACATTTCTAGGCTGTCTGCAAACAACACCTTTTTGCTAATACTTTTTTTCCTTAAGGCAGATTACACTACAATGTTTGATTATTTTGATTCTAGGAATGGTTACTTTGTTTTGATGTGGGTGTTACCCAGATCTTTATCAGTGACCCATTTACAAACTATCTTCTGGAGTAGGCTACTTCTGTAGATGACTAATATTATCCATTAGTCATTTCACGCTCATTATACATATACTGAGAAATCACTACTATGTTCTATACTATCAATGTTTTCAGTGGTAGCCAAAGTGTAATAAAAAGCACACGGAATCTGAAAGTCAGGTAGACTGAGTTCAATCTCTCTTGAATCCTCAACAAAAATCCCAGGGATACAAATATAAGTAAAATACATCCACTGATCCTCTGTTCTTGATGGTGAATATAGTTGCGAGCACATACTGAAAAACTATGAGTTAAAAAAAAAAAAAAAAAAAACAAGGAAATGTGGAACAAGCACTATGAAAATAGAAAGGAGGGACAGATTATTAAGTGGATATGTACTACCAGCTAGGAAGCTTACATATGGTAATTTACTTAATTCTCACATCAACTCTATGTGACATGCTTTAAGACTTCCCCTTTTCCTGATTACCACAACGAGGCTCAAGAGGCTTAAGAAAATGTTCAAAGTCTCCTGGTTAAGAAATGTCAAAGTAAGAAATTCACACTCAGATCTCTACGCCTTCAGTTCATGTTGCCTACTGCTCTGCCAGACTGCCCCTAATACACTGCGCTGGGGTAACTGATGGAGGCTTTCTTGAGGAAGTGACCGTCCACCTATACATTCTAATAGATTGGGGAAAAAAGCACAGAGCATTTTAGGCTAAGAGAAGCACAGACAGAAATATACAAGAGTGGTCAGATCATCAGGAACATGAGCCTCTCACTCTACCAACCAAACCAGAAGATCTGGTATTAGGGCCCAGACACAGGTATTTTTGTAAAACACCCCAGATGATTTTAATATTAGGTTGGTGCAAAAGTAATCACGGTTTTTGCTATTGTTTTTAATATGCAGCCAGAAAGCACTGGTCAAACAGATGTTTTACTTTTTAGTTTTCAAATGATTCCTAATAGAGGCCTAGTGGTTTGTGGCAGAGTTACATTTGGATGGGAGGAAGGAAAGAATAACTAACACTGCCGAGTATGGGTAAAGGCAGTCAAGTCAAATGTGGGGCTGGCAGCATTAAGAGACTGGTCAACTGGAAGTGGAGAAAGATCTAGAGTCATTGGAAGGAAGGAAGCAACTAAAATCCTAATCCTTACTTCCAATTAGTACAAACTCACGAACTTTGTTATGAGCTGAATTGACTCCCACAAATTCATATGTTGGAAGCTCTAACACCTTGTACCTCAGACCCTGACTGTATTTGGATATAAAGCCTTTAAAGAGAAAATCAAGTAAAAAATGTGACCGTTAGGGTAGGACCTAATCCATTTCTACTGGTGTCCTTGTAAGATGATGTTTGGACACACAGAGAGAGACATCAGGAGCACATAGGCTCAGAGGAAGAGGCAGTAGAAGGGCAGCCATCTACATGTCAAAAAGAAAAGCCCAGAACAGTTCCTTCCCTGAAAGCTCTCTGTGAAACCAACCCTGCCAGCACCTTGATCTTGGATTTCCAACCTCCAGAAGTGTGAACAAGTAGATTCCTGTTGTTAAAGCCACTCGGAGTCTGGTATTTTGTTATGGCAGCCCTAGCAAACTAATACAGACTAGGTGAAGGAAGGAGGGGGACTTAGCCAGCTGTGGTGACAAATGGCTCTCTTTATCTATGCAAGAATCACTTCTTCTACCAACAGAGACAGTTTAAAATCTTCTGCTATTATTAATCAATTTTTAATGGAGGACATTTTTGTTCTCTACTAAGAAGCTGTATGAATGTCTTGTTTCTGAAAGTTCATCAAAATCTTTAACACTAGAAAGGAAGAGAAATGGATCAGTTTGGTAAGGCTAAATTTGGAAACAGATATGCAAAGCATGGACTTGATTCCATTATTGTAAACAAACAAACACACAAACCAAAAAAACCCCTCAGTTTTCAGGGATTTTGAAACCATTTATCTCCAAAGCAAGGCAAAGAAAGACTAAAGAGATAAGTCTGACTAAATTGATTTTTAACAAATTCAGCATTTTGGTAGTCAAGATAGTGACTCTATAACGCTTCTTAAAAAATACAATATCCAAGTTTCCAAACAAAGGGGAGGCTACGCTTCTGTCATTTCTCTAGCTATTCATCTCCTGATCTTTCTGAATATTATCTGAACACTTTTCACGTATAGCTAATGTATTTGGCCCCAAACCTTTTGCTACCTGCTTGGGATAAAACTTGATTACAGATTCATATTCTATAAAATGGAAGCGCTAAAATGAACTAGTGCTTTGTTTGGAGAGAAGTGATGAAGGCTAAAAATTATTTAAAAGGTGCACTACAAATTAAAATAAAATCCAGTGGAAAATTATATGTTTAAGGAAGAAGAAGAAACCTTTGGAAAGTGAGACATCAATTTTGGGGTGAATTTCTGGTGGCTGTAAACAATGGAATGAGGCCATTTCTCCTTGGAAGGCAAGCACCACCTGGAAGCAAGAATGGGACAGGACAGTGGAAACTTTCTGTTTGCTGTCTTTAGACTGTATGTGGTACGTTTCCTATAAATATCCAAATGGATACAATAAGTACAAATATATCCCAAATTTAGAGTCTTCTCACCATCCAAGTCAACTGGGCCGTTCCTTTGTCAGAACCACAGTTATCCCTTGCCTGGTTTCTGCAATAGTCTCTTAACTGGTCTCACTCCCTTCAGTATATTTGAAACACAAAGCCGAAATAAACCAACTAAACCGTAGGCCAGATTCTATCACTTCTCAGAAATCTTTCAACACTAGCTAAAATTCTTTTAATGGCCTAGAACGCCCTCTGTGATCCAGCTCTCAGTGGCTGCTCTCCCCGCCCTGTGTACTCAACTCCACTGCTTCTCAAACACACCAGAGACAGTCCCATTTCAAGACCTTTGCACTTGCTCTTCCCTCTGCCCAGAGTACAGTTTCCTTCACCAATCCCAAGACCAGCTCCTTCACTTTCTTCCAGTCCTGTCTCCAATGCCCCATTCTCACCAAGGCTTCTCTAGTTCTTCATATTTCAAATCTTCCTTTTCTGTTAATCTTTTTTGCTTCTTGACACCTATGATTATCTAGCATACTGTATTTTTAACTTATTTATCCTATTGATTGCCTGTCATCCCCAGTAAATATACGTCCTATTAAGGCAGAGATCTTTGTTTTGTTCACCTTGGCATCTCCAGTGTATTGTCCATAATAAGCATTTAATAGACATTTGTGGCACTGAAGGATAAATTAATGAATGAATGCATGGATTAGTGGATTAACTTTTAAGTATTTTGTAAAGTAGAAAAAAGTGCTGCCAGGTTGGAAAACTTTAAAAATTCTTGATGCCCAGTCACATTTTATGTTAGGTAAATAAGAATATTTGGGGATGGAACCCAACCAACAGTATTTTTTTTAAAGCTCTTCAGTCATTCAAATGTTCAGCCTAGGCTCCAAAAACCATCGGCCTGGAGCATCATTTCCAAATTTTGAAGTGCTCACAGAACTGCTGAGTATCTTGTTAAAATGTATGTTTTAATTTCATAGGCCTGGGGCAGACTGGAAAATGCACATTACTAACAAGCTCCTGGAATGCCAGGCTGTTGCTCTGTAGGACCACAATGAGTAGCAAGTTGTTAGATTCAAGTCAGCCTTGATGAACCTTGAGATACATTTTAACATGTTCTAGACTCCATTTTCTCCTGACTTGTCTTATTTGGTTTTATCTTTGCATTATAGTTTATCAAAAATATTTTTTTAAATGCTACATAAACATAAAAGTGAAGACAACCTTTTGAGAGATTTCGTTTTTTGTTTTGTTTTGTTTTTGGAGGAGACGGAGGTAATAAGTAGAAGTTAAAATAAATATTTATTTATAGCTACCATCTTTTAAAGGGGAAAAGAGTAAATCTAACATATTACCGGTATTTTATATCACATATTTTATTCCAGAAAACTCTGTTTGTAAAGGCAAACGTTCAATAAAAATTGTACCCCAGATGAAGAAGTAATAGAGAGTAGGAGGGGAGAGACACAGGCTTAGAAGCAGAAAGTTGTGCCATAAATCCCAAATCTTTTAACTTGGGGAAAATGTTTTGCATCTACAGGGCTTTTTCCTTCTTTGTAAATTGGAGATAAAAATAATGTGTATCTCATGGGATTTTGAGAAGATTAAATATAATAATGGGCATGAGCATCTTGGACAAGTGCCTGGCCTCAAGTAAGCACCAGTGCATATAAATACTTCTTCTCTTTCTCATACCTGGTTAGATAAGAGTTAAAAATGTATCTTAGCAGTCTTGATACAAAAAAAACAGTGAAGAAAGCTCTTTAATAGCACAACTATGTGTCATCCTTGTCTAGGAGCATAAATTTGCACAGCAGGCAGTGCAGTGAAAACAGCTCATAATCAACTCATCACCTCTCATCATTGCTAGGATCAAATGCAAATGGGAAAGAATGCCACTTCAGTCATTGCTAGTGAAAATTAGCATCTGTGACACTAATGGTGTCTCATTTAGTATGCACTTTAGATTAAAAAAATGGTTTAAAAAAGGCTATTTCCAGAACTGTCATTATTTTTAACGTTTCCCTCAAAAATAACAATGGTACTTGAATCTCCTTTACTCAAAGAAAAACCAGCTAAAATTTGTTAACACAGATCATTAATCCATGCCAAGTAAAGGCCAAAATGTTCTAATTACAGTTACTAACTTTAATTTATGAGATCCATGTCTTTCTATTTTCAAAGTTTCTACCATATTCTTTAACCTGGACCAAGGTCTACCCTTAGATAACAATGGGATTCTTTAATAACATGGGTATATTAGAGTTCTTAACATAAAGTTTAAAATGAATTAGAGTTGTACGTATACACAAACATTTTTACACACATATTAACAGATTTGCTACAAAGAAACAATAAGACAGGGATGCCCTCTCTCACCACTCCTATTCAACATAGTGTTGGAAGTTCTGGCCAGGGTAATCAGGCAGGAGCAAGAAATAAAGGGTATTCAATTAGGAAAAGAGGAAGTCAAATTGTCCATGTTTGCAGATGACATGATTGTATATTTAGAAAACCCCATTGTCTCAGCCCCAAATCTCCTTAAGCTGATAAGCAACTTCAGAAAATTTTCAGGATACAAAATCAGTGTGCAAAAATCACAAGCATTCCTATACACCAATAACAGACAAACAGAGAGCCAAGTCATGAGTGAACTCCCATTCACAATTGCTTCAAAGGGAATAAAATACCTAAGAATCCAACTGACGAGGGACGTGAAGGACCTCTTCAAGGAGAACTACAAACCACTGCTCAGTGAAAGAAGAGGACACAAACAAATGGAAGAACATTCCATGCTCATGGATAGGAGGAATCAGTATCGTGAAAATGGCCATACTGCCCAAGGTAATTAACAGATTCAATGCCATCCCCATCAAGCTACCAATGACTTTCTTCACAAAATTAGAAAAAACTACTTTAGGCCGGGCGCGGTGGCTCAAGCCTGTAATCCCAGCACTTTGGGAGGCCGAGACGGGCGGATAACGAGGTCAGGAGATCGAGACCATCCTGGCTAACATGGTGAAACCCCGTCTCTACTAAAAAATACAAAAAACTAGCCGGGCGCGGTGGCGGGCGCTTGTAGTCCCAGCTACTCGGGAAGGCTGAGGCAGGAGAATGGCGTAAACCCGGGAGGCGGAGCTTGCAGTGAGCTGAGATCCGGCCACTGCACTCCAGCCTGGGCGACAGAGCGAGACTCCGTCTCAAAAAAAAAAAAAAAAAAAAAAAAAAAAAAAAAAAAAAAAAAAAAAAGAAAAAACTACTTTAAAGTTCATGTAGAACCAAAAAAGAGCCCACATTGCCAAGACAATCCTAAGCCAAAAGAACAAAGCTGGAGGTATCACACTACCTGACTTCAAACTATACTACAAGGCTACAGTAACCAAAACAGCATGGTACTGGTACCAAAACAGAGATATAGACAAATGGAACAGAACAGAGGCCTCAGAAACAACACCACCCATCTACAACCATCTTATCTTTGACAAACCTGACAAAAACAAGCAATGGGGAAAGCAATGGTGCTGGGAAAACTGGCTAGCTATATGTAGAAAGCTAAAACTGCATCCCTTCCTTACACCTTATGCAAAAATTAATTCAGGATGGATTAAAGACTTAAATATTAGACCTAACACCATAAAAACCCTAGAAGAAAACTAAGGCAATACCATTCAGGACATAGGCATAGGCTTCATGACTGCAACCCCAAAAGCAACAGCACAAAAGTCAAAATTGACAAATGGCATCTAATTAAACTAAAGAGCTTCTGCACAGCAAAAGAAACTACCACCAGAGTGAATAGGCAACCTACAGAATGGGAGAAAACTTTTGCAATCTACCCATCTGACAAAGTGCTAATATCCAGAATCTCCAAAGAACTTAAGCAAATTTAGAAGGAAAAAACCAAACAACAGCATCAACAAGTGGGCAAAGGATATGAACAGACACTTCTCAAAAGAAGACATTTATGCAGCCAACAGGCACATGAAAACATGCCCATCATCACTGGCCATCAGAGAAATGCAAATCAAAACCACAATGAGATAAGATCTCACACCAGTTAGAATGGCGATCATTAAAAAGTCAGGAAGCAACAGGTACTGGAGAGGATGTGGAGAAATAGGACTGCTTTTACACTGTTGGTGGGACTGTAAACTAGTTCAACCATTGTGGAAGACAGTGTGGCGATTCCTCAAGGATCTAGAACTAGAAATATCATTTGATCCAGCCATCCCATTACTGGGTATATACCCAAAGGATTATAAATCACGCTACTATAAAGACACATGCACACATATGTTTATTGTGGCACTATTCACAATAGCAAAGACTTGGAACCAACCCGAATGTCCATCAGTGATAGACTGGATTAAGAAAATGTGGCACATATACACCATGGAATACTATGCAGTCATAAAAAAGGATGAGTTCATGTCCTTTGTAGGGACATGGATGCAGCTGGAAACCATCATTCTGAGCAAACTATCGCAAGGACAGAAAACCAAACACCACATGATCTCACTCATAGGTGGGAATTGAACAATGAGAACACTTGGACACAGGGCGGGGAATATCACACACCAGGGCCTGTTGTGGGGTGGCAGGAGGAGGGAAGGGGGAGGGATAGCATTAAGAGGAATACCTAATGTTAATGAGGAGTTAATGGGTGCAGCACACCAACATGGCACATGTATACATATGTAACAAACCTGCACATGTACCCTAGAACTTAAAATAAAAAAAGGAAGAAAGAAAAAACAAACAAAATCCTGTTAAAAAAAAAAAAAAGAAAAAAGAAAAGTACATAGCTCGGGTGAGTATCCATACTTGAACCAGGCTGTATGTAGTAGACCAAGGGTGTATTACCCTGTAGCCCCAAGATGGCTTTGGATGTGGCCCAACACTAATTCATAAACTTTCTTAAAACATTGCGAGATTTTTTTGTGATTTTTTTTGTTTTTGTTTTTGTTTTTCTTTTCTTTCTTTTTTTTTTTTTTAGCTCATAAGTTATCCTTAGTGTTAGTGTATTTTATATGTGGCCCAAGAAAATTTTTCTTCTTCCAATGTGGCCCAGGAAAGCCAAAAGATTAGACACCTCTATAGTAGACTGAAGAAACTTCTTTCACTTTACAAATATTTATTGAGAGTCTACTACATTGAAAGTATTATGCTAGCTGCAGAGGGAAGATATGTGGTGCTTACTTCAATATTAGGTCATTTTAAAAAATATTTGACTATTAAGAAAGTTGTTGGCCTGGACAACCTAGCAGAACCCCCATGCCTACAAAGAATATAAAGATTAGCTGAGCATGGTGGTGCAGGACTGTGATCCCAGCTACTTGGGAGGCTGAGGCAAGAGAGTCACATGAGCCCAGGCAGGCTGACGCTACAGTGAGTGGTGATTGTGGCTGCACTTCAGCCTGGGTAGCAGAGGGAGAACCTGATGAAAGAGGGAAAGGAAGCGAAGGGGAGGGAAGGGGAGGGGAAAAGGAAGGAAAGAAAGAAAGAAAGAAAGAAAGAAAGAAAGAAAGAAAGAAAGAAAGAAAGAAAGAAAGAAAGAAAGAAAGAAAGAAAGAAAGAAAGAAAGAAAGAGAAAGAAGGAAGGAAGGAAGGAAGGAAGGAAGGAAGGAAGGAAGGAAGGAAGGAAGGAAGGAAGGAAAGAAAGAAAGAAAGGAAGGAAGAAAGGAAGAAAGGGAGAGAAAGAGAGAGAGAGAAAGAAAGAAAAAAAGAAAGAAAGAAAGAAAGAAAAAGAAAGAAAGAAAGAAAGAAAGAAAGAAAAGAGAGAGGAAGGAAGGAAGGAGAAAGAAAGAAAGAAAAGAAAGAAAGAAAGAGAAAGAATGAAAGAGAGAGAAAGAAAGAAAGAAAAGAAAGAGAGAAAAAGAAAGAGAAAGAAAGAAAGAAAAGAAAAGAAAGAGAGAGAAAGAAAGAAGAGAGAAAGGAAGGAAGGAAGGAAGGAAGGAAGGAAGGAAGGAAGGAAGGAAGGAAGGAAGGAAGGAAGGAAGGAAGGAAGGAAGGAAGGAAGGAAGGAAGGAAGGAAGGAAGGGAGGAAGGGAGGAAAGGAGGGAGGGAAGGAAAGTTTTTACAATCATAGGTGTTGACATGTGTGTGTCCCAGACACCTAGAGGGATTTCTCTGATGAACTTCCTGCATAGTCAGAGACAGGAATGAGGATTTCTAAACTTACAGATGCTCTTACAGACATGGTCTCCCTGATCTCCATAAACTTTAGCCAGCAATTCAGGTGGAAACAGAAATAATATCTACAGTCCTGTTGCTTATCATGGCAGTATATTAAGAACGGAAGTATTGGAAACTAACATATTTCACATCAGTTTCATTTTTCATCTAACTCTGTGTCTTCTTCAAGGTAATTAAGCTTCCTTATGCCTTAGGCTCTTTACATATGAGGCTAAATAAGAGTCATTCTCTCACAGTTGTTACAAATATTAAATAAATTAGTGTACAAAAACCTGTAAGCACAGCAACTGACATGAAAATAAACCAATGATGAATATAGAAAAATAAGATATTTTAGTTGGAAAAACAGATAAGGAAAATTGTTATGTTCTATAGTTTAAGCATTTGTAGAGTGTAATGCAATAACATTTCATCAAATCTGAATACTGCATATGCTTAGAAGTTTGTAAAATCACTATCAGTAGTGGGCACTAGTAGTAAGAGGGTAAAACAGTCAGTTGTGGTTGCGCATGCCTGTAATCCCAGCACTTTGGAAGGCTGAGGTGGGAAGATCACTTGAACACAGGAGTTTGAGACCAGCCTGAGCAACATAACAAGACTTCATCTCTACAAAAAATCAGAAAGTTAGCTGGGCTGGTGGCATGGCGCCTGTGGTCCCAGCTACTCAGGAGGCTGAGACGGGAGGTAGTTTGAGCCCACCCAGGAGTTTGAGGCTGCAGTTAGCCATGATTGGACCACAGCAACTCCACCCTGGGTGACACAGCACGACCCTGTTTCCAAGCTAAAAACAAAATTCAAGAAGAAAAATAACAGTAACTTGCATGTATATTAAGCAAGCCTATTTTTAACTAATATAAGTATAGAATACTTAACTATTATTCCTCCTATTTCTTTTTTAATTTGGAATTTATCTATATACAGCAGAGAGTTCTGAGACATACATTAAAACCCTTAGAAGTTATTGAGATTCCAGTACATGCAATGGGTTTCTTTTGTAATAATTCTGCAAGAATTTACCAGTTTATGTTATAGAATATCTATAACAGGCACATGGTAAAACTGTGGTTAACATGTATTCGGATTTACTCTTTTTAAATTCATGAACATGTTTATTGATAAGTTTTAGGAATAAAAGAAAATAATAAATTATTTTTGATATAGGACTCAAAATCTATTGCTACATGTTATATACATGAATGTTTTGAACCTTCTCATAGCTGTAAGACCTATTTGAAAATACTAATAACAAAATCTTTGTCCATTAATTATTAATAGAAAAGTTTCATCATTTTTATTTGAGGTAACATTATTTATAATATGCATTGCATTTGAATTGGCCAATAGGTCACTTGAAATAGAACCAATGACAGTTAACAAAAGCTAAATGATTAAATATTTTCTTCATTTTTAATATTGTCACTTTTTACCCTACTATAGCATTTACGATTAAAAAAAACACACACAAAAACAAGAGAATCCTTTTCAGAAATTCTGAGAGTATAGTATGCAGAGTTTATGTTTCTGGGTTAGGAAATGTAAACTAACATCTGGTGTGTAGTGAAGACAGTGATTCCCTATATTTCAGACCAATTTCTTGATGGTTCTGTTTCTAGACATAGACCCTTTCTAGACAAAATTTCTTTTCAGTAAATGAAAGGATTTGCACTCCTTTTTCTACGCGCCTTTCATTTGTAGGGATTATCGTAGCATCCACCTCTGCCAATTTTTTTTTTTTTTTTTTGAGAAAGGGTCTTGCTCTGTTGCCCAGCCTGGAGTGCAGTGGCACGAACACGGCTCACTGTAGCTCTCAATCTCCTGGGCTCAAGCAATCTTCCTGCATCAGCCTCCTGAATAGCTGGTACTATGTGCACATGCCACCATGCCCAGCTAATTTTTGCATTTTTTTGTAGAGATGGGGTTTTGCCACGTTGCCCAGACTGGACTAGAACTCCTGAACTCAAGTGATTTACCTGCCTCAGCCCCGCAAAGTACTGGAATTACAGGTGTGAGCCCATGCATCTGGCCGGATACTGCTCTTTATTCATATAATATGCAAAGAAAATTACCCACCAAAATAAATATGAATTAAGAGGAAAGAAGAGTTATTTTAAGACATAATTACAAATGGAAAAATATCACTTCCATGTTAAAAGGAAAGAATCCAGCTGAATGTATGAAAAACATACCTGTACATCTATTCTCACATCTCTTTAAATTCATACAGAATGAAACCATCTGTCTAATGAAAATAAGAATTCATTCACAACAAAACTTAGCGTTACCAATGTTACCATTTTCTGTGATATGTTTTGTTCAAAGATGTACATATTTTCAAATATATTTTTATTTTATAAATAAGAAAGTCAAGATTAACAAAATTCCAAGTGTATTATAATAGTTACTGCTCTTAAGGCAAATAATGATGGAGTAAAGTATCATTTTGAAAGTAGTTTAATGTCATAAATATGACTCTAACTCACTATAAAATACAGCCTTTATTAAATACTCTATCTTTAGATTTTAAATATTTTGAGGTATATCATTCTCCATATTAACTTTTATGATCTTCCCTAAACCTACAATTGTCAACTATTTGTTGCACTTAATCAAGTAAATATCATATAAAATTAATCTTAAATAGAAGCACAAGTCATGCTTTTAAAAACTTTTTTGTCTTATTTGGAAAATGTTACTTTGAATTTTTCTTATATTAGGGAAAAAAATCATGATATGTTATCTAGCTATATTTTAAACTAAAGATGCTTGTCTATCCATTATTATGTATATGGGTCAGAAAGAATTAATATTAAAAATCATTTATTCTACCTTTCCAAAGATAGGAAATCATTTATTTTTGTTTCCTTCAGAAAAACCTGGATGGTAACTTCCAAAGAGTTTCAAAATATTGACCATTGTTCTATATCTCATCAATTCAAAAGGTCATAACAAATGAAAGAAACCAACCTCTTTCTCTGAAAATGGGTGCCTAACATACAAAGACTGATAGACAATAAATGAATCCTTCAAAAAAATCTGGACTCAGCTATTGTTTATCTCAGAAAGAGACTAAAAATTTTATTTACCTAAGAAAAGAAATGTACACATATTGGAGAAGTTTTCTGACATTGGTACTTTGTAAATAGTTGTTTTATGTTATTAATAAATCTAGAGTTCTACAATAGAATCTAAACTTTATCCCATGACCTATTTTTTTTTAAAGTAGCACTTATTGCCAAGACAAAGAACAGAGCAACATTCTACATATTAATATTACCAATTTGTCAACTTACGAGTATATGGTGTTTTGATGCTTCTCGAAACACAGCCCAATTTTTTGTGTAGTAATAACATTAGTTCAAGAGAATAGCAAATATACATCTCTACAACAAACTATCATAGCTTAACATTCAAAAATGAGAAAAGTCTTATATTTAACCATAACATTTCCATTTTACAACCTTCTCATAACTCTATTTTGAAGAGCTAACCTCTTAAGAGATAAAATTCATTCAGTAGACTGTTTAATAGACATTGACAATCTCATAGTCATTAAAAACGTGCAAGAAGACTTTATGATAACAAACACTCAGAGACCACTAAATTGATTTTTTTGAAGTTGAGCTGAACTCAAACTTCACTTACAGATGTAAATGTTCCAATATGCACTATAAGACAAAATTACAGAGACAATAATTGCTAGGTGTGATTTAAAATCCAACTTTGCAATTTAATTTTTCCATATTTGCCATGAGGCCTTAAACCCTACGTTTGACTTATGACTCACAGATGAGAACATTGTATGTGTTCAAACACACGTATGTGTTTATTTTCTATTAAATAGTTTGATTTTATTTAACTATGTATGAAATTTCCTTACCTTTGGTTTTTGATGTTTCTCCTTCTCTGAAACATTGGATGGCTTTCTCTTGAGCATTTTGAATCCTGACTACTCCTAGTGAGTGCACTTTCTGCTGTTACAGAAACAACTGAAAATAGTCAGCAGTGTGCTGTCTAATGTACAGCATCAGATAAGGTTGAGCCCAGGGACCTGCCACTTCCTCCTTTGGTCAGGATATGACTTCAACATTTACATGGGTAATTTTTTTTTTCTTACGGTAATTCTTTGGTAACTCTTTATTGTCTTGCTGTATTCTATGAGGTATGTTCCAAATCTCATACTTAGACATGCCTGCAGTTACAAGAGCCGTAAGGATTTCAAAACAAAACTCATTATATAAAAGCAAAAATCTACAATGTATCCCATGGGTAGAAAAAAGAAAAATCAGAGACAATAACTGAAATAAAACTTGAGATGTTGGCTTTCTATTATTAAAAAAAAAATAAAAGAATACTCAAGGTAGTCAAGTTTACATATATATATATACACATTTTTTTTTTCTTTTTTTCTTTTTTTGATACAGAGTCTCGCTCTGTCACCCAGGCTGGAGTGCAGGGGCATGATCTTGGCTCACCGCAACCTCCACCTCCTGCCTCAGCCTCCCGAGTAGCTGAAATTACAGGCACGTGCCACCATGCCTGGCTAATTTTTTGTATTTTTAGTAGAGATGGGGTTTCACCATGTTAGCCAAGATGGATCTCCTGACCTCGTGATTCACCCACCTCAGCCTCCCAAAGTGCTGGGATTACAGGCATGATATATTTCTAAATAAACACTGTTAGAAGATGAAATAAATAAAAACTGTTAGACGACAAAATAAGTTAGACCTTAAACAATATTAATCCTACTTGAAGCATGTATGCATATATTTTAAAATATGGATTAGACCCATTCTAAATATAAATGGGAACCTGACTCTAAAAGTAAATGTTTATGCATATGTTACTTTTCTAATGTATTAAGATGTTGTAAAGTCCTGGTTAACAAAGAGATCAATTAAACAGAACCCCCAGTTAACCATATGTCTTTGTGCTACAAACGATGCCATATACTGATAATTGCTGTCCTGGTGATGAGTCAATGGATCAATGGTTTCTTCAAATGAAACGCCCAGAGCCTCTATTGAATAGGCCTAGTAGAGCTAATATGACTTACTAAGAGTTTCTTCATGGTTTTAAACTGTTTATTAGCATGAAAAAAGCAAAATACCCAGAAGTAAAAGGAAGAAGTTCAAGCTTTATTGTTAACTAGGGATTTACCAAAGGGAGACTTGCAAAATATATAAAACTCTGGTTCTATTTGAGCAATCCGGATTAAGAAAATACACCTAGATTTCTGTTTATAAATCCTCTGAATTGAAAAGCAGTAGTGCCGTATTCTTAATCAGCAGCTTTTCCACTGACTTTGTTTCTCAGACTTCCCTCACACTTCTAAGCCCCACTCCCTGAGGCCCAAATTTTACTAATTCATTTAACAAATGAGATTCAAATTTCACTAATTCATTTAATAAATATTAAATTGATTGTCTATTATGTGCTATCTGACAATATTTCAAACCTCTTGACTAGCTAAAAACAATCTGTTTTTGTTCTATAACAGATTTGAAAGAATATACTTTTCAAGATTATGGTTAATATGCCTATTATTTTATTACCAGGTAATAAAAGCAGACTTTTAATTTTGAGAATTATTGAGCTAGTGTTTTCGAATTCTGACACAGACAGAGAACACTGGAAAACCTGAGAATGCTGAGGTTGGGTAATTCCCTAGAAATACATCTCTTAGACTTTCAGTTAGGGCTTGGGTTAAGAAAGTAGGCTAGGCAGATCTTTTGTGTCATCTCTTAAGAAATTGAAAGTCATAAAAAATACATTTTTTAAGTGAACCTGTTGCACCCTCAACACCCCCTTTTCTTCATCTATGAATAAAAATTTAATTATGGAGTTGAATCAATAACAAAATGGCAATGATAATGCTTGTACTTACTACATGGTAGAGTTTTGTTGATAATAAAATGAAATATCAATAAAGGACATACTTATTAGATGATTCATCATTACAGTAATGTTTTGTGTCAAAAAATGTTTGTGAACTCTAAATAGGCATGATGTTTCAAACAGTTTGGGGCGGTGCTTGCTGTAGGTTATATTTCTCCTGTGTTTCTATAATACAATGCTAAAGAATAGAGAACACTTATATTTATGAGACCCATGTCTGGACTAGATTGAGGTTTTTAAAAGTATTATACTCCAGCAAAAAAAAAAAAAAAATATATATATATATATATATATATCCATTTATGGATCTCTAGGCACTTCACCGTCTTTAACATTACAAGAAATATTTAAAATGTAAACAAAATAAGTATTTTCCTTCAAGTACAGGTGGAAAAGGAATTTTCCAATCGTTCTTTCACTCAAGAAAAATGTTTTCTGGGGGTTAAAAGACAGATTTGACATTTGAGGTCCCATTCATTACCTCTGTGAAACTTCTTGATCCCCAAAAAGATCAAGTGACAAGGTGGTAAATGTTTTTATCAATTATCTACTATTTTATAGAATTTGGAGACACCAAGATAGTTAGTGAGTGACACAGTGATCCAGCAAGCTCAAAAGTCACAGACGGACAGAACAAGAATGAAGTAGAGTCAGTACTGAGCACACCTAACTCCTGATCATGTTTAAACCACTAGGAAACCTGTTGCTTAACATGTGTTCTGAAATAGGGAAATTGCAAAAGCACAGTCTTGGTGCTTTACAATACCTTAATGGTCTTACATCCCAGACAGAATGGAACTTTGTGTACAATCTCTGTGTCACGAATCATGAGTAAAAATTTTAAAGAAATTGCAGTTGAATGACAAAGATTGAGGTGTATTTTTCAGGAAAGTAAGGTGAGCCATAAAAGGATTGTTTCCGCAATCCAACAAATATTTTATTTAGTGTATTGCTAAAACACAAATCATAAAATTCGAAGCATAGGTAGAAGGAAACTAGAGATCATGGGACATTCAAAGTGATGTCCTCGATTCTGAGACATTGAGGATCTCCATCTCCATCTCTCTGCCTTCCACCATCAGGTTGAAGAATACAATTAGATAGTAGTTTGGATTAATCCTACTCTACATTTTTTTTTTTTTTTAGGACATGTACACTTGTTCAATGGATGAAGGGTTTTCAAATCAAGTCTTTTAGAATGAAACTAGATTATCTGCATTGCTCTAACAGTTAAAACTTCTCTAACCTGTAAAGTTGGTTGGGCACAATCTTATGTATGCCTCCATGTATTACTGGGACAACCATGACCAAGGGATATTTTATTAACTCTAACTGAAAATCCTCCTGACTATACCTCAAGTGCTTTGTTACAGGAGGACAACAGAGAGACAAATTTCAAGAATTTGAAAATAAGCAAAATAAGGTTGTCATCACAGAGCACAATTCTGAAATTAACATTTAATATAAGAAAAATCATTTTATAGAAAAAAAGAACTGTATTCCATTCAAACCTGTAGAATTTACTCATCTATGATTAAGAAAAGGAGGAGTCATTCATACAAGTAACTTAACCTTGATAAATCCTCTCTTCTTTTGGGCCCCCTCAGAGCAGGCTTCTGTCTACAGTACAGGGAAGAGAATTGTATTCAAAGAAGTTGAGTGAGGATATTGTGTTCCTACCTGTTTGTGGCTTCACGGAAGTGGAGATCCTACAACATATTAAAAAAACTGTTTCTTTCTAAGGGTTTCCTGAAATAAGTACACACTGGCATCTGATGATGTTCTGTGCAATTCTGTATTTAATAATTCAGATGATGGTGCCAAGCTATATACAGGGGTCTTGGTGGTGTACTCTCCTCTAGTTATCTAGCTTATTCTTACCATAGGAGGATTAAACATCTCAACACCTCCTTGTTTGGATTTGGGAATTTAAGAGAAATGATGGAATGGATATTCCCCCTGGCCTATGGGAAGGGTGAAGGAAGTGGGGGGCGGGGGGGACAGTTGCTTCCTTGTGAATCTCCTATATTTCCTAACTCTCTAAAGTTATTTACTCATTCCCTCTCTGGAGTTCCTGTTTACTGATTCCTTTCTCTAAGGGACCCAGCCCCTACCCAGCTCTTGAAATCCCTTCTAAGGTGTTACTAATTGAAAAGCTGTACAGTCACTTTTGGCCGGGTGCGGTGGCTCAAGCCTGTAATCCCAGCACTTTGGGAGGCCGAGACGGGCAGATCACGAGGTCAGGAGATCGAGACCACCCTGGCTAACACGGTGAAATCCCGTCTCTACTAAAAATACAAAAAAAAAAAAAAATTAGCCGGGCGAGGTGGCGGGCGCCTGTAGTCCCAGCTACTCTGGAGGCTGAGGCAGGAGAATGGTGTGAACCCGGAAGGCAGAGCTTGCAGTGAGCTGAGATCCGGCCACTGCGCTCCAGCCTGGGCGACAGAGCGAGACTCCGTCTCAAAAAAAAAAAAAAAAAAAAAAAGAAAAAAGAACAAAAAGAAAAGCTGTACAGTCACTTTTCTGCTTCTCCTGGTGACCTGCTCCAATAAGTGACAAGCTCATGTTTTGGGGAGATTAGGGGAAGATAAAATTCTGATTCTGTTAACAGGAAGTGGCAAGAAGATGGGAGCTACTGAGGTGTGCTGTTTCCAACAAGATGTGAAATCAAGCATATCTATCACAAAGACTAATTTCTTCTAAAAACTGGCCTCAAGTCTACATGAGAAATTAATATTTCACCTGTTAATTTCTCCTTATAAGACCTTGCCTGAGTTTCATTGCAGAGTTCCGAAAAAGTCAACTAACAACGATGAGGTGATACCCAAATAACTTCTAAATAATTAGTGAGTTTGGGGAGAATCTGAATTAATTTTACCTCAAACAGAAAAAGGACAATAACACAGACAAGTACTGGAAGTATCCATTCAAGTTGGTGAGTTAAAGTAAAAGAGAGCTTAGTCAACTTTGAGTATCTTAATTCTCCAGACAAGATAATCTATTGCATGGAGATTAACACATCATGCCATTTTTAGCTGGATTTCAGTAAACAAAAAATGTGTTTAACTACTTCCCTTTGTTTTTATTTTAAGCTCTATGAATAAATGATGATTTAACTCCTTGGGTAGATATGTCTACAGGAGATAAAGGCAGTATTCATATGGACATCAAGTACCTGGAATCTGTGATTGCCATTTCTCATTATAAATTTAAATACTGCCATTGTGGTTCATTAGAATGTATTCCCAGAAAAGGATCTACCCTTGATGTGCTCAAAATACTATGTTTCTGAGAGGTTAGAGTTGCTAGTCAGACTCTGGATATCTTGGGAAGCCTCTTAGAGAGCCTGGCCTGGAAAAATTACTGCTTATTTTAAATTTCCAAAGAGATAATGTAGCACATTATCTTGTTATGTCGGTTATAGAAGAAACAGATAATTGGGATAAATAAAAAGGACCAATGATCTAAAATGAATGGTGAACTTAAAAAATCATACAGGATAAAACTGCCTTGAAGAGACAAAGAACTTCATAAATTACATCTATGCCTTACAAGATGTTTGAATGTAAGAGAAGACCGAATACCAAGAATGAGTAGTATCAGTTCAAAGTGATTGGAAAAATTAGGGAGGCTGATAAAGTTTAAGATTCAAAATAAATGCAAATTACTCGGATTACTTCAATAAATTATAAGTATTTCCTTTCTAAGTGGTTTTAAAGTCATATAAGGACCATAATGTGGTTGACATAACAAATAATGATAAAATTTAATCCATTTATGATTAAAAGTTACAATATTCATGAAGTAATACTTCTCCAAGTTAATAACATTAATAATAATGACTGTCATCTTGAGTGTTTATTACATAAAAGAAATTATGCTGTGTGCTTTATAAATATTTTCAATATAATCTTCACAAAAATCTTCATGAGCTGGTACTAATATTATCATCCTCAACTTCCTGGTGGGGTTTGGTAGCGTGTCTAGTTTGCACAGCTAGGAAGTGGTGGAGTCAGGATTCAATCCAAAGCCTCAGCTCATAACCATCACTCTATGTCATAAGTAGGTCTTGGCATACCTAAATACCTGGCATAAAATGGGAATGATTAATTTGGCTGTTGGGGTCAGGAATGCTAAGAGCTAGGGGGAGGGTGATGTTGAGTTGCTGGCTGCTGGTTGAAAAGAGAATTGGTTCAATCATTACATGCGTAAAAAAAATTGAAACCAGTAAATCTGCAACCAATCCAGAACCCTTTCCTATAATTAAGATTCAGTATCATGGGGACAAGTCTGCATTTCAGGCCCCTCTCCAACCCAAGCTACCTTGCTGTGACACTTATGGGCCCTCAATTCTACCCTTGATAATAATCATTGTCTCTAATTTTATGCTTACAAAAATGGGTGTAGGTAATCAGAGTACAAGCACAAATGAGACTTATGCACACTTTATGAAATTCCTTTCTATGAAGTTCCTTGGTGCTATGGTCTGAATGTTCATGTGGTCCCAAAATTCATATGTTGGAATTCTCACCCTCAAGGTGGAAGGTAATAGTAGGTAGGGCTTTTGGGAGAATTAGATCATGGGGACAGAACCTTTATGGATTGCATTAGTGCCTTCATAAAAGAGGCTGTAGAGACATCCCTCACTCCCACTTTTCCACAATGTGAAGACATAGCAAGAAGGTGCCATCTATGACCCAGGAAACAGGCCCTCACCAGAAGAGAAATCTCCTGGTGCCTTCATCATGGACTTCCCAGCCTCTAAACTGTGAGAAATGAATTTCTGTTGTTTGGAAGCTATCCCAAGTTTATGGTATTTTATTATAGCAGCCCAAATGGACTAAGTCACCTGTTTTTGTTAAGGCATCTATCTGTAAAGTTACTACCACAAGCACATTCCATTTTCTCCCTGAGTTGGAGGTTTAGCTCTCCAATTTCTGTTTCTAAAGAGTGTTTGTTATTCTCCCAATCTTTGGCTCTTAATTTTGTGTTTTTGCTTGCCTCAACATCAAATCAAGTTGTGGTTATCATCTTCACATTTCTACAATATTGTTCCTTTCTACATTTCTAGATGTCATTTAAAGTTTTGCAAACATAAAAATACTTACACTAAAAAGGTCAGAAAACACAAGCACCCTCTCCCATCCTTCTCTATTCCTGGACTTCCTCTTTCAACTCTTTCGCTGATCCTTCCAATATTTTTAAAAAAAAAAAAGTTTCTAGTTGGTTAGGTTTCTTTTTCTAAATAATAGACCAGTATTTTCTTGGTTTATGCATTAGGCATTATCTACTGATTCCTGTTTTTGTCCATGAGGATTTTGTACTCTTCTCACTTCCCAACTCCTTTATAATTATTTTGTTAAATCATTATTCACTATTTACATTATCATGATGTAAATAATTTATTCATGGCTGAGTCAAATAGTGTTTAATGCTTTATGTTCCTTTTGTTACCTATTTTTGGAATTTCTCCTGTCTTTCTTTTTATATGATTGGTTCTCTATATACTGTTAATATTTCCCCAATAAATGCTCTGGCAGGTATTTTAAGTGATTTGTTTCAAATATTTAATTTCAAACATCATACTTGCCATTTCAAATGCTCAAACACATTAGACGTTTTTTTTCTGTTCTAATGTGTTCTAACGTGGCTTAGTTGTTCTCCATTGAGGATGGAATGGAATTTCTCCTTAATCAGTTCCAATTATCTCTTGGCCTAAGTCTCACATGATGTTTCTTTTCGTCTGCTCTCTCATTTGCAGAAACACACCTCCGTAACAGAAAAAGGGCACTTACATCCTTTTAGACCCTTCACATTTGAATGCTATGTTGACTTGAAATCAAATTCTAGCCTGGAAATCACTTTTTTTCTTAATATTCAGAAGGCTTCTCCAATTGTCTTCTAGCTTTCAGAGTGTTGAGAAGTCTGCACAAGCCATTGTGATTCCTGGTTTGTTGTGTATGGACTGTTTCCCTCTTTCTTTTTCTCTGCCTCTTTCCTCTATATTTTCTTTGTATCTTTGGTGTATCCTAAAATGTCATATTATGTGTGTTGATATGGGTTATTTAAAAACTTCTCTTCAGGCCTATGTTACCTTGATAAGTTCTGCATCTCTCTTTCTTCTCTCCTTCTGGAAACTGATTAGCCCAATGTTCAACATACTGGATTGATACTCCCATTTTATTACATTGCTCTCTGTTTTTCATTTATTTGACTGTTAATTTTCCAATAAAATTCCATTACTCTTTCTACTAATTACTGTAAAAAATGTAATAAATATTTTATTTTAGCTAGGTTTTTAATTTGCATAAATACTTTCTGATTTTCCCCTTTTCACAACATTCTGTTCTTAAGTTTTGGAAAGGCAGTGACACGTAATGGTTATGAGGGTGGACTTTAACCATACTGCCTAGGTTCAAATCCTGACTGTCATTTACCTGGGTGCCCTTGACAAGTTATTTAGCCTTTCCATAAAATGCACATGATAGTAATGCTTGAAAGATATGGCTATGAGAATGAAAAGAGACACTATTATGGAGTTGTTGGAAAAGTGCTTGGCAGATACTAAACACTAGATAGTAACAAGTAAATACCTGGAATACATACTATTCTCTTTCTGAAGTTATTAATTATCATTTTTACAATTTTCCTTCTATTCCCTTCATTCTCTTGTTTTATTCTGACTTCTTCTGTTTGCTTTGATTTCATTCTTTCATATTTAGGCTGTTATCAAATGTCTGGAGATTGTGCTCTGTAGATACATTACTAAGATCATGGTATGAAAACCCCAACTGGAAGTTCTACGTAAATGGGTGGGCTTGTCAGGTGATCAAGTAGCAAGGAAGCTTTTTGTTTTCTTTATTTTTTTTTAATTTTTTAATTTTTTTGAGAGAAGGTCTTTCTCTGCCACCCAGGCTAGAATGCAGTGGCATAATCACAGCTCACTGCAGCCTTAACCTCCCAGGCTCAAGCAGTCCTCTCACTCAGCCTCCTAACTAGCTGGGGTTATAGGCATCCACCACAATGTCTGGCTTATTTTCTATTTCTTGTAGAGATGGGTTCTCACTGTCTTCCCAGACTAGTCTTGAACTCCTGGACTCAAGAAATTCTCCTGCTTGGCCTCCCAAGTGCTGGGATTACAAGCATGAATCACCACACCTACCCCGAGGAAGCTTTTTCATCAGAAGACCCTCAAATGCCAGTTTCTGGAGTTCGTTTCTTTGTGACTATTCAGGTCTATACATACTCACCTTTCCATGCCCTTCTGGGCTGTGGAGAAAAGAAAGTAGTTTCCTTCTTGCCTTCAGAGACTGAGCCTCTCAGGGCCTCTGTAGTGCACACTGACTAATTTCATTGCAGCCTCCTCGTCTACAATTTCTGAGATTGCAACTTGCTCCAATTCTCCAAAACATTAGTTGACATCCTTTCTATCCTTCTCCCAAATCTCTTTGTCTCTTTAGGTTTGCATCGTCTTGGTAAATGTATGTAGCTATTTAAACAAAGTCTAGTTTTTGTCAACTATATTCCTTCACATTTTTTATTTTTTATTTTATTTTTTTTGAGACAGAGTCTCACTGTGTCGCCCAGGCTGGAGTGCAGTGGCGCGATCTCGGCTCACTGCAAGCTCCTCCTCCCGGGTTCACGCCATTCTCCTGCCTCAGCCTCCCGAGTAGCTGGGACTACAGGCGCCCGCCACTACACCCGGCTTTTTTGTATTTTTAGTAGAGACAGGGCTTCACGCTGTTAGCCAGGATGGTCTCGATCTCCTGACCTTGTGATCCGCCCGCCTCGGCCTCCCAAAGTGCTGGGATTACAGGTGTGAGCCACCGCGCCTGGCCTATTCCTTCACATTTTTATTAACTCCAAGTCTCTTCCTTCACCCTGCCCTTTAAAACATTTGCACGTATCTATCTTATTTGCTCAGCTCCTAATTATATGAAAATATGGCAGGTGTTGATTCCTGTCAATACTATCCCTACCTTACAGCTTTCAGACTGGCGTAGGGACATGGCAGAATGACACAGTAGGAAGAAGGCAAGACACACACATGAAGCCTTTCCACTGAAGCCCATTCTTACATTTAAGTGACTGTCCTTTCTCCACATTTTCATATTCTTCTCACGAGCACAAAAACACAGTATTCTGTGGAAGTTTGCCTTTTCATTCTTTATAAACAGGATAAAACAACCAAAACTCAAGTTTTTATTAAAAATCTTCAAAATAATTTTTAAACTTAGAATGTTATTCAGTACCACTGAATCGTGCCTCATTTGGCAGAAAGGCAATTCTGTCCATATTACAATACTAACAGAACAAATTGATCTAAATTTTGCACAGAAGTGCTTTGTTATTAACTTTTATCTGAACATAGTACACTTCGTGTATAATATTAAAATCCCCTGCTTAATTCATACTTTATTCCCCAGAAGCAAAGAGGAAAGCAGATTGTACTGATCAATAGACCATGATTTCCTGTCTCTACCTACTGAAGAAAAAGGCAATTAATAGAATTTCATTGAAGAGATACATATGAGCTTCCTTTCCTCAGAAAAGCTATTCTTAAACAGGAATAGCAAGATCATTTCTATTTCCTTTCTATTTTCACTCATCAGAGTGACCAGATTATTTTTCAGGCCTGATCATTTGAAACTACAAAGTTGTAAAGCTATAGGAGAGAGTAACTGTAGAGTCTACTTCTTAAAACAATCAAAAGCCTCATATGATCTTCATGCTATCAACTCTGAGAATACTATAATGATAAGATGAAATACTCCAATTGCATGTCAGTCAAAATCAAATTTCATATGTATATTACATAAATATGCATATATACTTAGGTATATATGTACGTGTATATGCATGTGTGTGTTCATACACATACACATATAAGGATGTTTCAATTAAATGGAATTCCACCTTTTCTTTGTAACATGAAGGGTAATAAAAGAGCTTCTTAGGAGACTGAGTGTATTGTAAATAGGTGCACATTGCTTTCTCCCACCTCAACACACAAAGTGAGGTTTATACATGAAGTGCAAAGCCATAGCGAGGCGGGCCACCTTGGAAACCTACCTGCATTCTAATTTTAAAGCATTTGCATGTGTCATTTGTGGGAAGAGGAAACAAAAATCTAGTGATCATTTACAGGATTTTAGAAACATGTTACCTGCAACTCAATTCTATTTTTTTCTCTAATAAGAAAACTTTTCCATAACATTTGCAGCCATGCTTATGAGAAATGAAAGAAAAATCTGGTTTTCTTTGTCAACTGAGTATATAATAAATCAAATATCCAAGTTAACATCTGTGCCCAGCAACATTCTCTCCAACCAGAATAATAATAATAATAATAATAATAATAATAATAACTGATTAACTACAAACCAATATCTGATTGGAGAGAAATCAGATTTCTTGTTATGTTTCCAAGGGCATGTAATTCTGACCTCCTGAAGTGGCCCTTGCAAGCAGTGAAACACTCAGACTATTAGTTTTTGGCTGAGCAGACCTGGCAGAAGAGTCTGCTTTTCCTTGTCCTACCCATCCACAGAGGCCCTGTGGTGTGAAGAGAACATGTGGACTTTGGAGGAGTGATGTAGAGTTGAGTTCAGACAAGCTACATGAACTTGAGCCTGACACCTGTCCTCTCTGAGTGTCAAATTTCCTCACTCATTAAAAGGAGAAAATAACATTTTTTTCATGAGATTATAGTTGGGATTAAATTGTGCAATATGCATAAAATTCCTGACACACAGACAGTCTTAACAAATACTCATTCCATCCTCTCTCCTTCAGGGACAAAAGTAGAAAGCATGAGATTCCTAGGAATTCAAATCCCATACTTCTTCTAGGACGTGGTCATAGTGTGACCCAGCTTCCGGGGAACATGTTCAACCCCTGTTTTCAAAGCCTGTACACACATCATTGCTCTTTTAACCTGGTGTTTTCTTGTCGTCACATGCTATAACGATATTTGAATATGCTATTTATCCCCGGCTACCAGTTAAGGGAAATTTCTATGGGGAATTCACTTCTGCTTTCACTTAGATTTAGCATTTAACTGTGAATTTGCAATTGCACTTGACACAAATTGCACACTCTTTTCCATCACCAGGAAGGCTGGAACACCTCTGGCCTTTGCCTATCTATGCCATTCTCCTTTCTTTCTCTGACCTGGTCACGCTGGTGTCTCTGCACTTGGACCACCAGTCAGTTCTTTCCTATCCTGGGATTTTGCTCAAGTTCTTCCTTCTGCTGGAACTGCTTTTCCCTTTACTTTTGACATGGGTGGCTCCTTGTCATCAAAGTCTGCTTTCCTTCAGGCCACCTGTTCATGGAGGTCCTGTGGGGTGTGATGAGAGCATGTGGACTTTAGAGGAGTGATGGCATAAGCCTTCATGTCACCTCCACAAAGGGCTGTCTCCAAGGAAGCACTTATAGGTGCTTGATTGTTTTTACTGTTTTGATGATTTTTTGTGTTGTTGGTTTATTTTGGTTACTGGAAGGCAGAAGTTAGGACTGTTGCTAACACCTGGCAGACAGGGGCTCAAGAAATGTTTGTTGAATAAATGAATCATCTCAACTGTATAGGTGTGCACATTTTGGGCCACCTCCTTGGATTGACAAGTAACAGGTTTAAAACTGCAGAATCCATACCCCTCAAAACTCAAAAGGATGATGGCAGGTAGAACAAATGTTGAATCAGACAATGTCAGAAAGAAATTCGGTAAAAATTTGGAAACACACACACTACAAACTATTTTTAAAAAAATACTTTCGGCTGGGCACAGTGGCTCACATCTGTAATCCAATCACTTTGGGAGGCTGAGGCAGGTAGATCCACATGAGCTCAGGAGCTCCAGAGCAGTCTGGGCAACATGGAGAAACCCCATCTTTACTAAAAATACAAAAAATTAGCCAGGCATGGTGTTGCACACCTGTAGTCCCAGCTACTTGGGAGGGTGAAACAGGAGAATCGTCTCAACCGAGAAGACGGAGATTGTAGTGAGCCAAGATCGTATCACTGCATGCCAGCCTGGGCAACAGAGCAAGACTCCATCTAAAAAAATAAATAAATAAAATAAAAACTTTCTGCTGTATGGAGAAATTCATAAGATATGTCAAAATACCTTCCTCATGATGATAATGATCTATTATCGATCTTTATAACATTCCGTCCCATGGCTTCAACATCTTTTAACATAAATTATTTTATTCTAACAGCTTTCCTGTGAAGTACTTATTCTGATTCTTATGCATATGAAAAACTATTTGAATTTCCTTTTCTACCAACTCAGCTCCTGATTCCAGGACTTCTAATTCTGAACCCACGAGTTGTCCTGCAAAGCATTCATTGAAATGAACTATCTCCTTACCCACTGAAAGAAATTATGCCGGTCCCATCTCCTCTAAAATCCTGGCCTTTTAATTCTCTGAATATTAGAACTTGACTTGAATTTGCCGACTCCTGTTTGTGCAGATAGTGTTTTAGAAAATCAACACTTCTCCTTTGGAAGAGAAAAGAAACTTTCTTTACAAGATAATAAATACATAGGGGAAAAACACAGGCTTTTGTTTGTCTAGTTTATGGTACAATCAGTATGTCATGTGGTTCATGCAAAAGCAGATTCTTTATTTCAGCCAGCAAAGGTCATCTCTTCTGGCAACCAGTAGGTGAGCAGAATCCACTCAGTAGTATCACCTTACCAAGGCAGCAATGGGGAAACTACAGAAGTTTGTTGCTGGTCCTTGGAAAACCCTAACAAGTTTAAGAGTTTTTTTTCTATGACTGACTAATGTCTTGACTAGTGAAGGGCCCTTGGGAGAATCTCTCTCTGTCTCTCTTCTTTTTCCAGAGACAGGGGCTCTCTGGGTTACCCAGGATGTAATTCAATAGCATGATTATGGCTCACTGTAGCATTGAACTCATGGGCTCCAGAGATCCTTCTAGGCCTCCTGTATTGCTAGGACTACAGGTGTGGGCCACCATGCCTGTCTAATTTTTTTTTTTTCTTCTCTACAGAGACAAGGTTATCCCTATGTTGCCAAGACTGGTCTTGAACTCTGGGCCTCAATTTATCCTCCCACTTCTTCTTCCCAAAGTGCTGGAATTACAGGTGTAAGCCACAAAGCTTGGCCTCAAAATCCCTCTTTCAGGCAGACAGAGATAAGAAATAATGGGATTTGAATTCCCCACAGGCATAATATATTGTTTCTGGGCTCCTCCCAGAATTCTTGTCGCAAGATTTGGAAGGAGGAAGTTTCATCTTATTTGTTTAACAATTATTTACCAAATGTCTATTACGGGCCTGGGACTCTATCAGGTGTCCAAAGATGAAAGGTATGAGCTGTGCCTTCCAAGATTTCACAGTTTAGTGGGAAAACAGGCAGATCAACAGAGAGTGAGAATCCAATGCAACATGTTCTGTATCAATCTGAGATGTGATAAGCAGTGAAAGCATAGGTGATAAATTGTTAATTTGCCTGGAGAAGTTAGGAAATGTTTTACTAAAAATGCAATTCTTGAGAAAACATTTAGTGAAACAGAAATTTGTCAGGTGGACAAGATAAATGGAGGGCATAATCTAGCAATGGGCAGAGTATATGATAAGATTAGAGGCATGAAATGGGTACTAAAACCATCTTTGCAAGATTATGACAACAAGAAATCTGACATAGCTTACTCCATCTTGCTTCTGACCTCCAGGGTGTCCTTGGTCATTCCTGAGTGTAGGTCAAGCTAACTTGGAGAAGAATTTAGTTTATAGTTTAATCTTAAAGCAAAGATTAAACCTCAAAGCATGTCTCTTTCTTTGTTCAGGTAACACTATGCAGACAGGAGAGCTCTAATATAACATTTTGGACCAAACTGAGAGAGAAGAGTGGTGATCTTTTCTGCATTCTCTATGTCTGTTTCATAGACAAGAAAACACTGAGGAAGTTTAGTGATCAAGAAGCTTTAGAATTTTTGAAAATTGGAAGAAAGGTATATTTCTCTATTTCCCATCTCTGCTTCATGCTCCACATTTTAGTCAATGCCTTCTATCTAACCACAAATATAACTGTGTCCCTCTCTTGCTTCACAGTGGTTCTTCAATGGTTCCCCACCCCATATAAATGTATACATGCTCACCTTACATTCAACTCTACACTATTGAGCAGAGTATATTAGTTTTCCAAGGCTGCCATAACAAAGTCGTACAAACTGGGTGGCTTACAGCAGCAGATGTTATTGTCTCAGTACTGGAGGCTATAAGTCCAAAACTGAACTGTCTTTGTAAAACTAATGAAAGGCCACAATGTTAGGCTTTTATGAGAGGGGCTTGAACACTGATAAGATAGACACAGTTTCTAGAATTCCTTACTGCTCAAGGGTCATGTAGCCAGAGGTTACAATATTTGCGACTTCCCCAATTTCTCCTATAGATAGTATCGCTACTGTAGAATCTAAGATCAGTTTTTTGAGATATCTTTCACACTGCCCCACCCAGACTCATGACTCAACTGGTCATGTGGCCTCATCCAGAGGCAGACTCAGTGCCCGAGGGCCATTTTCAACACCCTGTGATTTCAGTCCCCAGAGGAAATCAGAAGCAGCCATTTCTTAACCCCCTGCCCACAAAATTGTCCATAAAAACCACCTCCAAGCCTTTGGGGAGACTGAATTGAGTGATAACTCTAGTTCTTCTGCATGGGCTGGCCTCAATCAATTAAACTCTTCTCTACTGCAATGCCATAGTTTCAGTGGATTTATGTTGTTTGCGTAGTTGGCAGGAAAACCTGTTGGGCAAATACAATACGGTCTAGAACTGAGGAATAATTCCCTACATCAAATGTACATGATAAATAAGGAGAAAGACGTGGGAGGGGGATGACAGGTGTTAGTTTACAGCCAGATTCTGAAGCATTTGGATGGTATGTGTTATGGGTTGAACTGTATGGCCAAAAAAGACATGTTGAATTTCTGACCCCCAGCACCTCAGATTGTGACCTTATTTGGAAATACAATTGTTGCCAATGTAATTAGTTTAGTTAAGATGAGGTCATATGAAGTGGGGTGAACCCTTAATCCAATAAAACTAGTGTCCTTGAAAGAAGAGGGAAACTTGGACACCCACATGCACAAAGGGATGACCATATAAGAACAAACAGGAGACTGGCCGTGTGAAGATGGAGGCAGTTAGTGGAATTATGCCACCATGAATCAAGGAGTGCCTAATGCCCAGGGTTATCAGAAGCTGAAGAAACAAGGAAGGAGTCTCTCCTAGAGGCTTTGAAAAGAACATGACTCTGCCAATACCTTGATTTTGGACTTTTAGCCTCCAGAACTGAGACAATAATATCTGCTGCTGCAAGCCACCCAGTTCGTATAACTTTGTTATGGCAGCCTTGGAAAACTAATATACTATGCTCAATAGTGTAGAGTTGAATGTAAGGTGAGCATGTATACATTTATATGGGGTGGGGAACCATTGAAAAACCATTGTGAAGCAAGAGAGGGCCACATTTATATTTGTGGTTAGATAGAAGGCATTGACTAAAATGTGGAGCATGAAGTAGAGATGGGAAATAGAGAGATATACCCTTCTTCCAATTTTCAAAATTTCCAAAGCTTGTTCATCACTAAACTTCCTCAGTGTTTTCTTGTCTATGAAACAGACGTACAGCACGCAGAAAACATCACCCCTCTTCTTCTCTCAGTTTGGTCCAAAACGTTATATTAGAGCTCTCCTGTCTGCGTAACGTTACCTGAACAAAGAAAGAGACATGCTTTGAAATTTAATCCTGCCAGATCCCCTTACTTAATGATGGGAATGTCACAATGAAAAATGATAGTACTAATATAATAATATGGACTCTTAAAATGATTTTGATATTGATATTTTTATGATTAAAAAATTCAGTTGAAAACTCATCACCATGAAATGAATAAAATTAATATTCCAGTATCAAGCAATTTGACTTCCCAGAATTGTTTTTCTTGATCTTTATCCTAATTGGAAAAATGAAT
The DNA here is from genome assembly GCF_003255815.1 of Theropithecus gelada. Lineage (NCBI taxonomy): Eukaryota > Metazoa > Chordata > Mammalia > Primates > Cercopithecidae > Theropithecus > Theropithecus gelada. Next base: position 48,507,148 of record NC_037670.1, on the reverse strand, counting down.
TCATATCCATATCTTGAACTATCTACTCCCATGCAAGCAAAAATGCTAAGAAGTATTCTGTAAGTAAGATCAATACTAAGGATACTGTAATATAGCTGTAATTTTCTGTTACGTGTATTTCCTCCAATGTAATGAACTGTTATGATAATTGGTAGCTTTAATGAAAGCAAATGACTTCTGTCTAATTTGGGTAGGTTGTATACCAAGGTATGATGTTCCTAAGTCTATGTACTCTTTAGCTGTTTCTAATCTTGGATAGTTTAAATAGTTCTTACTATAAATGCAGAAAAATTGAGTATGTTTTCAGTATTTCAAACAACATAAATGCACATGCACACACTCTACAAGTCATATATCTTTACCGAAATGACCAAATTCACTAGAGAGCAAGGAGACACTGCTGAGGCATTCTGATTCACATTCTGCAAAGTCATCATAACCTCCTGAGACACAACATGTCTTTGCATATATGAGTAAATAGTTTAACAACTATAAGATATGTCCCAATATATCTTTCATTTCATTTACTGGAATACCAAAACTGACACTGATGCCAAAATATTAATTATATGAAATAACCAAAAATGTAAAGTCTATGTTTCTAATTGAATTATATTGAAGGAGAAATTTAACCCTATGTCACTTTGTTTTGAACATGAATTACACAGTGATATTATTGAATTAAGACGCTGTAAGTATGAAAAACTTTTGTGTACACAATTTAGTATTCAGATGTCTTTGGTACTTTTATGTAAAATCATAAAACTTATTTGGGAAAGTTAAGGCTCGGAGAAGAGCTGAAGAAGCTCAATTTAAGGGGGAAAAAAAAATAAAGCTGAGAGCAGCACTGGGTCTAGAGCCCAAGTGTCCCACTTGTGGCACAAATAGAGTGTAGTCTTATCACATGAGTGACCTTCTTCCCCAGTTACTAAGAGTTACTAAGCCCTGGGTACAAAAACAACAGTGCTTTCTATACTTAGTGATTCATAAAAAATGATATTTTAGAGAGATGAGTGGCCTTAAGCAGAATTGCACAATAGTTTCTTACCCTGCAAATCAAATGTTCTCCAAGGAAAGAACAGGTATAAAATACTTGGAAGGAGCTGTGAATGCCCCATGTCAGCAATTGATATATGTGTCAGCATAAGTAGTGGTAGAATTATCTCAGTAGGAAAATATTTAACAAGAATATAGGTACCATTAAGATTAGTAGCAAAAGCGAACCAAAAATCGCTTGTATCTGCATGGGGTGGTCAAGTTGGGTATACTTACCTACCTACTGGCATTCATTCATTTTGTCATTCCTTTACCCCAACACCATTTTCGAGTTCCTACTATATGTCCAGCATTGGTAAATACATTCATTTTTTAAAAGTCTGATTTGCTTACACTATCTGGATTTTTTTTAAATGACTAATGTCTGGTTCTGAACCCATGCCATTGATTTCAAATCAGATAATCTAAGAGGACCTTAGATGCCTCCATACTGACTTGAAGAAGAGTTTTATGGAGACACAGATGGAGAATATGGATTATGTGTTTAAAAGCCACCATTTCCCATACTCTCATACTCAATCTCATTCATTATTAAAGCATAGAAGTAGATGAGAAGAAGGGAGATTTCTTGGAAGAGCAAAATGAGCAAAATGAGCAAACATTTATTGATCATCTGCTATAGATTACTGCATCTCACTAAATCCTCGTAACAACAGTATCAAGTGTTATTGTCTCCTGTGTTGCAAAGAGGAAACTGTGGGACAAAACAGCGAACTCACCTAAAGACAAAAAGCTAACTAGTAGTCAAGAGGTAAACCCAGGCCTGTCTGACACCACTACACCACACAGCCAAACCTGTTGTGCAGAAGAAAACTCACAAGCAAATGAGTGAAGAAAGATGCTAAACCAAAAGCAACTCCATGCATTTCTTTAGCAGTTGGCTGTACATCTAAAGCTTGATTTTATAATCAAAGAAGATAGCCTCTTTATCCTTTTCCTCCTTCCCTTCTTCTGGGTTCGTTCATTTCATTGTCTACTTTGTAATTCCTTTCCAAGTGCTCACTATGCTGTCACCTTCTCCTTAGACCCAAGGGAGTATTTCTTCAGGAGCAGTCAGAGGAGGAAACTGAAGGCTGGGGAAGATCACTCCAAATCCACTCAGGCGGCAAAGTTACAGCATGCATAATTTCCAAAGCAGGGTTCAGGCTTCAAAGGAATGGAGAAGCAACTGAAATTGAGCAGAGAGACAACAAAATGGGCACACCAGGGAGCTTGTAAAACCCAGAAGGAAAAAGAACATGTTTTGGGCTGGGAGCGGTGGCTCACGCCTGTAATCCCAGCACTTTGGGAGGCTGAGGGGGAGGTAGGTGGATCACTTGAGGTCAGGAGTTCAAGACCAGCCTGGACAACGTGGTGAAAACCCGTCTCTACTTAAAAATACAAAAATTAGCTGGGCATGGTGGCATGTGCCTGTAATCCCAGCTTCTTGGGGGGCTAAGGCAGGAAAATCACTTTAACCCAAGAGGCAGAGGTTGCAGCGAGCTAAGATCACACCACTGCACTCCAGCCTGGGGAACAGGGCAAGACTCTATTAAAAAAACAAACAAACAAACAAAAAAACATGTTTTGTTTTGTGTACATCACAGAAGGCCTCCAAGATGCAGGGAAAATATTGTCAATGACTCGTCCTCTATTGATAACATTAGCTTTTATACCAGGAGCCATGCTGAGAAGTTCAGAGGCAGTGTTAAACTGCCAAAACAAGTCAATGAACTCAACAAAACGCATTTCTTACACATAAATCTACAATTGCCTTGCTAGTTTTGTGATGCAACTTTCTGAAATATGTATTTACTTCCTTTTAACACGGGTTCTTGGCCTCCATCTATATACCAAGCGAGACCTAAGCACCAGCACATAAAATATCTCTTAGCATCCTAACCATAAGTCTGGGAGAAAGCTTTATTTTTCCCACCACACAGAAAAGGGACTGGGGATCAGACAGTAGTGTGACTGCGGATGTCATGGATTCCAAATTTAAACTCAGGATTCCTTCCTTTAAAGTCTAGCGGTCTTTCTCTGATACCATGCTACATAAACTTTTCAACATCATGATGAATAGATACAATGCTAGCCACAATAAAAGTGCAAAAATGCTCTGAAGATATTAGGAGTTCAATAAATATTTGGTGATTGGTAGATTTGTATAATTTCAAAAGGCGAACCAATGTACTTTGTCTGCTTGCCAATGGGACGTATGTCTAGACCATGAAAATAACAGGAACACATAATAATTTATTCACTTCCAGTTACCTATCTGCAGATGGACTTGCTCATTGGTTCCGTTTTTGTTGTTAGTAGAGACGTAATCTTACCTTTTTAACAATTTTCCCAGACCCACAAAGGGCAAGCTGCTACTCTAGTTGACAACTCATTGGCAGTAACCACATTTAGAGTCAGTTGTGTTTTAGTCAAAGGAGACGTTTCTCCACTTTCATCTGAATTGAAGTAATGCACAACAAATATAGCTGTCAAATTTACTAATTGTGTTGAATAAGGATATCCAAGTGTTGCAAGACCATCAGAAAAAGCACGTTACAAAAGCTAAGTACTCAATTTCAAAAAGCTTTTTAACATTAGTATTTCAAAATCATTAATGTTGTTACCATTTAACACCAGTGATGTTCATTTCCCACAATCTATTCTGACATTTAAAGGAACATTTTTAAAGTATCTCTTGCATCATATAAGCCTACCACCATATAATACCACTTAAAAATTACTGCATTTTACAAAGGTAAAGGCAGGGGGCGGTTGGCCCATGAAAAATCTAATAAAACCTTATTCACATATATATATATATGTGTGTGTGTATATATATATATATATATATATTTTTTTTTTTTTGAGACAAGGTCTCACTTTGTCATCCAGGCTGTAGTGCAGTGGTAAGATCTTGGCTCGCTACAACTTCTGCCTCCCGGGTTCAAGCGATTCTCTTGCCTCAACCTCCCGAGTAGCTGGGGTTACAAGTGTGCACCAGCATGCCTTGCTAATTTTTGTATTTTTAGTAAAGATGGGATTTCACCGTATTGGCCAGGTTGGTCCTGAACTCCTGACCACAAGTAATCTGCCCGCATCAGCCTCCCAAAGTGCTGGGATTACAGGGGTAAGCCACCGCACCTGGCCTTTCTCATATTTCTTTTTGAGCCATGTTAGTGTTATCCAATACAAAGAAACACACACATGCACACCACCTAGAGACCTATTGTCATGGTTCAAACATCTTAGGATATAGAGATCATGACCAAACAATATTGGAAACTTACTAAAGTAAGTAGGCTTTATGATTAGTAAATTGGGCATTTTCTTTGATCCTCTGACAGAGGAGATCACTTTTGCTCCTCAATGATTGGTTGAATGCTATGTCAGGTGCCTTAGGTCATACAGAGTGGTATTGACAGAGGGTTTCATGGCTCCTAGAACCACAAGAAGGCAATCCACTAAAACATCCATACCAGGGAGGCATTGTCAGAAGAGAGAAAGGAAAATAAAAGTAAAGAACATAAAAGAGTAGCCGTAAATTAGAGGAAGTTGCACGAATAAGTCAGGTGAATGGTTTTTAATCCAGCTTGGATGGCAAGCTTGAAAAAAAAAATACAAAAAATGACCCAGTTCAGAGAATCAGATTTTATTTACATAAATATCAAAAAAAGAGATTATTTTAAAATGATAAAAATTATTTAATTTAAAAGCATTTTGTAAAATCTGGAAGATACATGGTAAGTGAACTTGTGGTTTGTTAATACCCTTTGCTTGGGGATTTTTCTACTCCACGATTTATGAAAAGTCCCAAATACTCTCTAATGGGATTTTTAGCTCAGTTGGTTGGAAAGCACAAAACTACCTCTGGGGATTTATCCACCGCACCCATTAGAGGCTCTGTACACTCTTCCAGCTGATCCTAAAGGCCTTGAGTACTGAGCATTACTAAGGGACACCCACTTCATTCCTGGTATCCTTTTCTCTTTTCTGTGCTCTTAGTGTGAGGTCCTAAGGTGATGTGTATGGCAAGAATGGGACTAAGAAGGCCTTGACTGAAACCACAGCTCAGCCCTGAAACTGATGGACCTTGGGCAAGTTCCTCAATCTCGGTGCCCTGTTGCCTCTCATTTGGAAAATTAAATTGCCTGCTTTACAGGATTGTTGTGCCTTCCGGATTTAATAACTTGTGAAAATAATATATATATGAGAGATTCTCAAAAAGACTTCTTGGATAGGTGAAAATGAAACTGAAAAATCAGAGAATAATAAATGGTGTTCCTTTATTCAGAAGTTATTCTCAAACTTTGGTGAGAACAAAATATCACCTAAGCAGCTTTTGAAATGATGTCCATTCTAGAAATTCTGATTCAGTAAGTCTGGATTAAGCAAACATTACTATCATGGAACCACACATTGAGAAATACAGCTTTAGAACATAGTATTCAATCAAAATTGTAAAACAAATACTGGTTTTATTTGAGAACATTATATGCAGTGATTCTTTCTTTAATGACGTATCTCTCACTTAAGTGTTCAGGTTTATAAGGCCTCTGATTCTCAATTAGAATGAGTTTCCTATGTCCCCTTCATGAATAGAACTATATCAACGTTTCACATCTAAGCAGCACTGAATTCTAATAAGTGTGCCACTGTAAGGCAGCCAACTATGGAATGGTGATTGGAAAAACACCACACATTGTTTCTTGCCTACTTATTTTAAAACCGGGTAATAAAAGGTGTTCACCATTTTGCCATGTAAGGTACTAAGTTCGGAAATATTTTCACGGACATCGGGTCTTCCCCCCCCGTGATGGCTTCATATAATCCACAACTACTCTTCATTCCTTCATAAAGTTGATCCATGAGTATTTATTCATGGAAGAGGTCTTAGTGGTCATCTAGTAGTATCCATTTATTTTACAGCTAAAGAAACCCCAGCTAATGTCAGCTGGCTTGTCCTCCAACCCAGAATCTTCACAAATGAAGTTTCCCTTCCAACGGAAGCCTAATTGAGAGCCAAGTCTACACTCGAAAAGATTTCCCCACTGAGTCTAACTTTGCTATCCAGTGTTAAAAGGGAATCCAGTGTCTTAAATCATAATATTAGTAGTAATTCCTTCGTGTACATAAGTGCACAACATTTAGGTTCACCTCCTTCACAGTATCTTACTGATAATATAAGAAAGCAGGATGACAGATTCATTTCACACAAAAATGCACTCCTTCAAAATAACAAAATAACCAGAATTCATTTTACTTCAGATCCTGAAAGTCCAGCATTAGGAAACATTAAAAAGGCCAGGTATGGTAGCTTCATGCCTATAATCTCAGCAGTTTGGGAGGCTGGAAACAGGATCACTTGAATCCAGGAGTTCAAGACCAGCCTAGGTAACATAGCGAGACCTCATCTCTATTTAAAAAAAAAAAAAAAAAATAGCTGGGCATGGTGTCACATGCCTATAGTCCTGTCTACTTGGGAGCCTGAGGCGGGAGGATGGCTTGAGCCAGGCAGATAGAGGCTGCAGTGAGCTGTGACTGCACTGTTGCAGTGCAGCCTGGGCAACAGAGCCAGACCCTGTCTCTAAACAAAAACAAATTGCATTTGAAAGTTACTTCTTCTGAAAAGATAATTCTCTCCCACATTCCACAGTAAAATAAATGAATTCATTTTGGCTGACTGCTGTTTTGGGTTATTTCCCCATTTTTCTTAGATGTGTACAAAAAATTAGTGCTGATGATATTTTAATCTGAACCTTCATCTGCTCTTTTGATAGATTTCTTTCCCAGAATTTTTTCTGTTAACCCAAGCCCACACAGCCAGCAAAACTCCCAAGAATCTTGCCGCCAATTTTCCTTTTCAATTGTATAAAGTTTTGAAAGTTATTGATTCTGCAAATGTGAAAAATTAACTTATCAAAATATAGCATACATAAAATGGGAACTGGCCAAAGAAACACAAAGAATATTGTTTTCACTGGAAGTTCTATCATTAACTGCTGCAATTACTGTATTCCTGATATGGCTTTGTGCAATATATTTATCACAATATGGGAACGGTTTAATCTACTCCATACAGAGAACAGTAGGAGCTCTCAGTGGCCTCAAAATATGATGGTTCTTGCCACAAACAACTAATCTAAATTTCTTGCAGATGGCAGGCCTAACTTTTTCTCTCTAAAAGGAAATAACTCTCCTCCAAAAGTCAAATTTGGTTTTAAAACTATGGTGTCTTTAACCACTTTTTCCCCCCAGTTTTTCAGTTGACACTTTGTCATGAGTTACAGTGGCTTGCATTAATCACTCTGGATTCATAAAGAAAGTATTTTGTGGTAGTTGACTATCACATGCAAGAAACTAAGTGCCCTTTGCGGGTGACTGCGCAGGTACCTCTGATTTCTTGCCAAATCATTCAGAATGCCGCAAATCCATTAAATCTCTCCACAGGGAGGAAAAAATTCCCGCATTCTAGAGAGAGAATTTATGAGTTCATTTCAATCACCACAAATGAAAGCCACCCTTAATATTCATTAGAGATTTTACAGTGGCAATATACATTATCTATTCATATGCCCCTCTAAAAGGCCAATTTCCCTTGAAACCTTGCATGGCTCCAAGCCACTCCTTGTAGAAACAATGGCCTATGTCCAAGTGGAATCGGGGAGGCAAATGGATGACATTTCCTTATCCATTGGTAATAATTCCACTAAGCCACTATGGTGGCTATGAGTTTCTGAGCTTTAAAAATTAAAGGACAGATTAGGAATGTGCAGTCATGTCATTGTATCACTTCTCTGCTGTCATCTGTGACCATATGCCCTAAATTGAATAGAGCTTTTCGGTTGGCATCACAAGAGGTGACTTTTGAAACTGACATTTCTTTCATTTGGAGAAATGTATATGTTGGAGACATAATCCTATAAGCCTGAGTGCTTTCCATTAATCTCCGTCTTTCTACCACCATAGTTCACGCCACCATCATCTTTCATCTGTTTTCCCTGCAAATCTATTTTCTTCACTGTATGTAGAGTGATCTTTCCAAAATATCAACTTAAGCCTCATCTCCTCAACAAATCAACAAGAAATGCCAAAATAAGCCCTTGGCTTAAAGCAGTTTTTGCATAGCTTCCTCATTGCTTTTAGGGAAGACACAGCAAAACAGCATAACCTATAAGACCATATGTGGTCTGACTCCTTCCTCAGTTTTACTTTGTCCCACATCTCCGTGTTTTCTCTCCCAGCCGTTATGAATTCTCGTTCTCCTTATTTGGAGTTAGTTAATTCTTCTCTTCCATCACATTTGAACTCAATCATCACTATCCCTGAAAGCATTTTCTGACTCCTTCACTAGGTCAAATTTACCTATTATTGGCCTTCACAGAACCATGTAACAATCATAGCTCTTATCAAATCTGGCATTTCATGTTTATTTATGTGATTAAATATATTTTTGTTTCTAATTAGACTATGGGGTTCACAATAATCTGCTTCTACCCAACAGTTTATCCTCCTTATCTGGCATGATGTAAATATTCAAAACAAATTGTTGAGTAAATGAATAAATCAGTTCTTGATTTTAACACATCTTGTGCCCTGGCTGAAAAATCCTTTCTATGGGTGAGACATGGGCTTCCACTGGGGTTGGGCTTGAGGTGAGCTGCAATAAAGCCGTATTTCTAGTCCAATTATTCATCAGTATGGTTGTATTTAATAACTGGGAACCATGAGATGCATAAAGATCTTACACTGAATATTCATAAGGGTTTTTAGAGTGAATTCAACCACTTGCTTTACAACTTCCCAGGAAGGAGAGGGAACATGAATTTCTTTCCTTCATTTTTCATTCTTTCTGCAAAAGGTGGTTATGACTGAGCGATATATTATGACTTTGAAATAAAATAGCATGAAACGCATATGTGATGTGGCTATGATAAAATATATGAGAGGAGTTTTAAAAAGCTAACTTCATTTTACATATGCAAGACACTGTCAATACAATCATAATTTGGGAGGTCAGAAAAGGGCAATGGTGATGCCAGCACATACACTCCAGCCTCTTCTTCTTTTTGTCTGTTTTCCCCAGTGACTCAGGCACGGTGTCGCTAAAGTACCCCCAAGAAGCTAAAAGTAGACTCTCACCCATTGCTCACTGTATACATTTCAGTGAGTTAGCTCCAGTTTTCTTATTTCCAGGGAGATAAGTGGGCAAACTATATGAAATAATCTTAAAAACTACTGGAAACCACCAACGTAAATTCAGTGCAACATTTTCTCATGTAATACAGAATTGCTCGGAATTGTCGATGGTGACATCCTAATGCAAGAACCTATCTTTGTCACCATTGTGGCCACACAGCTCAGGGAAATACCTGATATATCATAGATACTATGCTGTTGTTTACTGAATGACAAATAATTAGAAACAGATAATAAATTATAATTAAATGATAATAATTTCCCTTGAAAATAATAGCTTTTCTTCATTAAGTTCCAATTAGGTGTCAGGTACAGTTAAACATGTTACATACATTATCTAGTCCAATTCTTACTAGAATTCCACAAAGAAATCTTTGTTTTCCATTTGATAGATATGAAACTGAAACTCAGAGAAATGAAGTGACTTAACGGTTACACAGACAGTCAATGGTGAGGCCACAGTTGAAGGCCAGGCTTATTTGACTCATGGAGTTTCCACCATATGCTGCTTCTCTTTACTGCCATGGTTATTTATATATCTGCTGCAAAATTTAAAGACAGCTTAATGGCAGGAAAAGTCTGGACTAAGAGTTAGGAGGATTATGTTCAGCATCAGCTCTGCCATCATGTGCTTTGGGATCTCAGGTAATTCACTTAATCTTCATGCACCTCAGTTTCTCTATCTGTGAAATGGCAGTAATACTCTGCCTAATTCATAGAGTTAGCATAAGAGCAAATGTGAGAAAAGCTATATTGCACCTTGAAGGCAGGGTCTCTAATTATCAAGCTGTTAAACCCCTACTTTTAATCAGCACTTTCACAGGCAAGATGTCATTTTATACTGCAAGCTGGGAACTGATGTTTCCATTTTTCTAGATGAGATAAGTAAGAGTAAGTTACTAACCTAGTCTAAAAAATTACAAAGCTAACTGTCGCAAGAACGGAAAACCAAACACTGCATGTTCTCGCTCATAGGTGGGAACTGAACAATGAGATCACTTGGACATGGGAAGGGGAACATCACACACCGGGGCCCATTATCGGGAGGGGGCGGGGAGAGGGGAGGGATGGCATTGGGAGTTATACCTGATGCAAATGACGAGTTGATGGGTGCTGACGAGTTGATGGGTGCAGCACACCAACATGGCACAAGTATACATATGTAACAAACCTGCACGTTGTGCACATGTGCCCTAGAACTTAAAGTATAATAAAAATAAAAAATAATAAATAATAAAAAAAATTACAAAGCCATGATCTTTGCAGAAAAACTTTGGATTTTATGTATATTTCAGCTTAAAATCCTGCTCTGCCACCTGCATAAATCAGTTATCCTCTTTGAGCTTCAGATTTCTACCATTAAAATGGAAATAATGATACCATGATACCATCTTACTGAATCATAACACAATTAAAAGAATATATAAAAGTACCTGAAATAAAGTCAAGTGCTAAGTCAATGGTGACCGTGATTATCACAATGTGTCTCTGTGCTGAAAACAAGATTTCAAAGGCATGGACCACTCAAGGTGGCACCTAGTGTGTATGTGATGATGGGTGGGGGTCAGGGTGATGGTGGCAAAAGCAGATGTCTCTCTCCAACCAAGCACTCTTTACGTCGCATAGACCCTGATCTTCTGCTCCCTTCTACGGTCTTACTTAAACTTCACCCATCCATTTTTTCAAAGCAGGCTTTCCTCCTCTGAAATAGCATGTAAAAGGATTTTTAAAGTACTTCTGGTTTGAATGGTGAGAGCTCCTGAGAATGAAAATGAAAATTCTGGTTCATGAAGAAGTTTCTGTAGCCCTGAACTGAACTCATATGCATAGTTGCTGGTTCTGGCTTACATTGCTTAAGTTATGGCTGATGCATCCAAAGACCATGAGGGAGAGAGAAAGTAGATGGGATAGAGAAAGTGTAGTTGTTCAGAAAACAAAACAAAAACAAAAACAAAACCCTAAACCTAAACAAGCTTAGGTAAAGGTAAAAAATGTAGAAATAAGGCCAACATGCGTCATCTGAAGAAAATTGCTTTGAAAAATTAGAAAGAAACCTTTATGTACAAGTCTTTTTCTGCACATATAATTTATCTTCCTCATTGTATCCTTATGACCCAAACTATTGAAGACAGCAAGGATCTTAAATATGATCAATATTCTCCTCTATTCCAAAGATGAGGAGGTAGAAGCCCGTGAGATGAAGCAATTTGACCGAAAAAGATCCTACTATGACAGAGCTGAGCTCACAGCTGACTCTTCTGGCTTTGAGCAGTATTCCTTTGAGGGTATAACACAGCCTCTAACACACCATGTTACACATGCAAAATATGTCTTTTCTATAGTTTGCTTAGCAATATTTGAATTATGAACATATTTCTTTGCAATAAAAGAAAATTTGGCAACACTCGGAGCATCTGCCAAGGCTCATTATATGTTCTAATGAGCTCATTCAAATGTTCTAACATTCAGGCTTCTCTCCTGCCAAAGACTGATGTCCAGCTTTGGTGATTTGCTTCCTTCTGTTGAAGCATGAAAGAGAGGCTCTAAGTAAAAAGGCCATTTAGGTCTCTGATGGCTAATGAGCAGATTGGGCCCCCCTCAGATTGTCCATAATTGTCTTCCTCCTTCTATTTGAGAATCCAATGAAACAAATTCCAACTTCCGTTGTGAAATTCAAAATGTAGTTATAATTGATTATCATGGATCCTATTTCATGATCATAAGAACTAATCTAAATTATAAATGTTTTATGATGACTAGGAAGAGTTTACTATAAGGAGTATCAATTCAACTTTCTTCTTAATATGATGCACTTGAGTAAACAAGCACACGGTGAAAAACACACGAAGAGAGAAAAGGAGCAAAATCCTTAGGGTAATTCATGAAGAAGAGGGATTCTTGGTTTCCATAACAATTCTATAACTCGATCACAGGACTATTATTTTCACATATGCATGAAGTTTGTGTAATTGGGAAAAGCCAAACATCAACCCAAACGATTTGACTGGTTTGAATGCTGTGTCTCAAAAGTCTAATCTAATAATATCTCCATTATCTTGGGTTTCCAGACTAATACTTCACACTTACAGAGAAATTACATTTTGTCCTTTTATCTTTATTTTTATTGTAAAAGATTTTATTGGAAAAGACACTTAAACATTTTATGCACATTTACGATTTACTTTCTTCATATTCAACCTAAGGAATTTCCATAAACCTTACATCTTCTACTATTATAATATCTCATATTTTATGTGTTTATTCTATAAGCTCTTCTTTAGCTAATAAAAAATGTGTTCACATGTCTGGCTAGACCTTTTTTCAAGCTTATTTTATATACAGGTACTACAAAGTGTTTGCCATTTTACTGAATTTTTACACCAAAAATTGCGATTACTTATTCTTCCATTTTACCATTTTCTTTTAATAAGATCTCATAAACTCTCTTGTCCACCCCTTCTCCTAACACACATGCATACTTCTAAGGCTCCCAAGTTCATAGGCTGGATGTCTTAGGAGGCACCTTACATGACTTTGCTAAATAAGTGAATAAATGGACAAATGAATGAATAAGCTATTGCAGAATCTCCTAATTTTCAAATTCTTCTCTCTTGGGTAAATACTGATTCTCCTACCATCAAACATTAAATTGGTCATAATTAAAATTTCATCATATAAAATTGTCATAATTAATGATTATTTTCTTGCTCACTTTAAATTTATAAAATTATTTTTAGAATCTTGATTGTCAAGTATATTAATTTCAGCACAGACTGTAGCAAGTATAGATATGTTTTGGCATTTTTGTGTCACATTTTCCTATTTATCTTTTTGAAATTCTCAGTCCAGATTGCCATTTATGATGCTTTCTTTTCCACAAGTGGTCCAAATATATTTGCTGAAACTTTTTACCTTTCCATCCCACTATAATTCCACTGCAAAAAAGTAAAATTTAAAGCTGTTCCAACAAGCGGTTTTTGATGTTGGAGATGAAACACAAGGGTGTTAAATTATGAGGAATTATGTATTGATAGTTCATAGCCTACCTTCTTCTGGGTGGGTGTGTGAGCTTTCTTGTTAGTATGCCTTATCGTTTACCAGGTCCAAAAGTAATACCGCCCAGCACAAATGGGAACACACAGGTTTTTTGGCAGGAGCCTAACATCACTAAAGCACAAAGAAAATGAGAAGAGAATCTGCAAATTGTTTTTCCTTTTTCCTAAACCATGTGCCTCCTTACTCACTGTCTTTTCACTGTTCCTCTCTAGCCTTAATTCTTTCCTTGCATATTTCTATTTTTCAAAGTCTACATCATGGATTCTTACTCATTCACCTACACTTTGAAACTTCACTACTGTTCACCAGATAGGTAGAGAAGAAAAGGAAGGCCAAAATGAGGAAATAATATGAAGATATGAAGATGGAAAAAATATCATTGTGCTTGATGAAAAGATGATACTCACTTTATCTGTAGTAAAGAGTGTGTAAAAAAGACCTGTGTGCATCTGGTTAGAAGGAAGAGTAGGTGAATGAGTTTAGATTTGACCCTGTAGGTTGTGGGGGAGGCGTTTAAAGGTTTGTGAGGGGAGCAGTGACATTATTAGATTTGAGCTTCAGGACCATTAATCAGGGTAGCATTTATCAGTTAGAATAGTCAAGAAAATTAATCTGTTAGATTAATCTGATAATGGTGTGTCATGTTGATTGAAGGGGGAAGACCAGGGTCAGAGAGACTGAGGGAGACTGCCAAGGGAGAGAGTAGAGAGACAAAATGGAGGACAGGCACGGGCAGCTTATCCTGGTTCCGTGGTCTGTCTCCTAAAGACGTCTGGTTTTCTTGAGACGTATTAAAACCTTTATACAACTTAACAGTGAAGCTGTGTATCCCAAGAGCACTTTCCCATGTCAATAATTAGCAGTTAGCAGGCTTCCTGTTCCTCCAACTGAAACAGTTGCGTAAAGAATTTTTCCATCATCCACACGGGTTGTCACCATTGTGATGAGTTCATGCGAGATTCCAAAACAGCCTTCTCATCTTGCCTTAGATACCTTTAAGTATAGCCTTGTTTATGTTCTCACCTTCAGATGCTGTAATATCAACTCCACTCATTTTTTCTTTGATTTTTGTCATAGGATTCTGTCTCTCACTATTAAAATTTTTCTCTATATACTATGTTTGAATTCTTCTATAGGCAGATCTCTGTTCTGTTTTTTTGGGTCTTTGACTTTGCCTCTTCCTGAAAGATCTTCTTTTACTGTCACTTTTTAAACATTTTCACACTATTTTTATGAAATCGGGTTCAAAATATTTTAGAAATTTGAGAGGAGGAATGGATATTTGTTCCTTGTTCATGTCTAGATTGTATCTCTTTCTTTCTCTCTCTCTCTCTCTCTCTCTTTCTCTCTTTCTCTCTTTCTCTCTTTCTTTCTTTCGACGTAATCTCACTCTGTCACCCAGGCTGGAGGGCAGTCGTGCAATCTCGGCTCACTGCAACCTCCGCCTCCCGGGTTCAAGCGATTCTCCTGCTTCAGCCTCTCGAGTAACTGGGATTACAGGTGCATGCCACCATGCTGGGATAATGTGTGTGTGTGTGTGTGTGTGTGTGTGTGTGTGTGTATATATATATATATATATTTTTTTTTAGTAGAGACAGGGTTTTACTGTGTTAGCCAGGATGGTCTCGATCTCCTGACCTCGTGATCCGCCTGCCTCAGCCTCCCAAAGTGCTGGGATTACAGGTGTAAGCCACCACGCCTGGCCCCATTTCTTAATCTTATAAAAATAATTTGTTTATCCTTATAAATCTGAAAAAGTCTCTCAGATTTTGAAAAATATATGTGTTATTATAAAAACATTATAGGAAAGGAAGATTTTGTCTCCTTCACAGCCCACAAACTCTATCCTTTCTTACCCTCATTCCCTACCAAGCCTATGGCTCATTTTCCTCCTTTTGTTAAGATGTTCCATGCTCTTAGCTTGCAGAGCTTCATAAGTACTCTTCAGTTATTCTTCTTATAAATTGATTTGAAACACTTGGCTTCAAAGATTATTTTTGGTCACCTCCACTATTCCCTTTCTTAAGATGCCTCTGAAATCCCCTCTCAACACCACTCATCTCAGATGGTAGAAAAGATCGTCATCCTTAGTTTTTCCTTTCCCATTTCTCTTGTGGAGTATACCCTTTCGTAAATCTGATCTTTTACCTTTCTCAATTTATATCAATTCCATAATCACATATATTTCTTCACTCCCAGATCCCACAGACATTACAAACAACTTAACTTCATGTTAAACATCTCTATGTGTCTCATTTTCCTGTTGACTTCTGTGAAGAGCCCTTGACAAATAATACATTTCCCTGTCTGATTCAGTTTGTTTATAGTATCTCAACTGAATAAAATGTTCCAATCTTACAGACCTCTGGGTGCTTTGATTTTTGCAATAAATATTTCTTACTACAGATGAATCCCAACAGTATTTCATTAAACTTTTCTAATAGATACTAATAAACTTGCTTAACTAATGGGTGTTTTTGGTATGCAAAGAGTTACTCAGAGGAAAGAGAGTGAGTAGGACTGAAACTACCTTACAGAATCGGAATTAGTGGGTGAAAGAGGGTAAGGAGTTTACTCAAGCTCACTCAGCTGGCAATGTCAGAGCTGCATTAAATCCATCAGCACCCACCTTGAGAGTGGGAGGCTACAGTGGGCTTAGCAGGAAGCATACCTGGGTGAACAAGGACTTTCTCAAAGATGAGTTAATTTCAGACCACCTAAAAACTCTGATGTAATAATAGAATCAAAGACACCAAGTGGATCACAAGGTCAGGAGTTCGAGATCAGCCTGGCCAACATGGTGAAACCCCATCTCTACTAAAAATACAAAAATTAGCCAGGCGTGGTGGCAGGCGCCTATAATCCCAGCTACTAGGGAGGCTGAGGCAGGAGAATCGTTTGAACCCAGAAGGCAGAGGTTGTAGTGAGCGAAGATCGTGCCATTGCACTCCAGCCTGGGCGACAGGGAGAGAATCCTTCTAAGAAAAAAAAAAGAGGGACACCAGAATGTACTATTCCTAAAATTTTTGAAGTCAAGGAGAAACTAGTGTCCTTGTAGATCGGATTCATTTCCCATGAAATGTGGGGTTTAGGCCCAGCGCCATCATATCTGCATATCTTGGCACATATATTTTTTTAAATATAATCACACTCTTACCCTTTTAAATTGCAAAAATGTCGCCTCTGACTACTTGCCATTAATGGTAAGTAACATTCATTACAGAAGCACATCTTTTCAAACCCCAACACTGCCTTCTTTACATTCTATAATATGAAAGTTAAATAACCGAAATAATAACCCTGCAATTACTATTGAAAAAAATACCAGCTCTGCTGAAATGAAACTGGATATTTTTCACTTGTTGTTGTTATAGAATATATGTGCAGAATACAAAAATAATAATTTGCACTCATCCGACTTCTTTCACTTTAGTGTCTCAAATCCCAGAGTGTTAGTGGTCTCATTAAGTTTACCAAACCAATTTAACTCTAACATGCTCTTGAACCCCCTCTCCAAGTCTACTGAGGCTTTTCTGTCACGAATGCTGAACACTATCATCTGAAATTCTGAGCATTCTGTAGATATGTTTGACCTTCTGCAGATAAAACTCACTTAATCGTTAAGTTATATATTAAAATAGACAAAACTACCTAAATAAAAAAGAAAAATATGACTATTGTGTATTTCCCTACATCTACACACATCCACAAACACTCACATGTACAAAATAACTTAATTTATGTAGAATTGGATTTACTAGAATGAGGAAAGCTTTGGCTATAAGAACAGCTAGAAAAACAAGAAGAAATGCTTTATCTGGATCTATGGAAACAAAGTCCATTGGTTTCTAAGCTCCATTTATTTAGGCAACAAGTGCTACCCAGATATTTATTTATTTTTTTTTTTCTATTCTGCATTTCATGTTAGAAAATGCTTACTCTTTTTTTTTTTTTTTTTTTTTTTTTTAGAGACAGGGTCTCACTTTGTTTCCCAGGCTGGTCTTGAACTCCTGGGATCAATTGATCCTCCCACCTTGGCCTCCCAAAGTGCTGGGATTATCAGTGTGAACCACCACACATGGCCAATTGTTCAGGTATTTATTGAGGGCCCATTATATTATAGGAACTATGGAGGATACAAAGATAAGTTATTCCTCGGAAATATACAAATACTGAATTAATTCCAGCACAAGTGGAGTATGGTAAGTTCTATGAAGATGAGGGCAGTGGAGATAGCATCTGGCTGTGTATCTCCAGTGCCTGATATTGTGAATAGCAAATAGTAGGTGGCAGGATGTGTTTCATGAATATGTACTGAAAGAATAATGCCCTCACATAATGTAGAAGTTCAAAGGAAGGAGGGACAACTTCTGTCTAGTGTTACCCAGAAAAGCTTTCTAGATGATGAAGTATTTGATCTGAGTCTAAGGGTTGACGGGATGGGTTCTAACAGAGAGAATTCACATACCAGGCAGAGGCCATCACACAGTCACAAAGATAGAGGCAAGAAAGTGTGACACAGCCTTTAGGAATAGCAAATCATTCAGTTTGGCAGTTCGGCATAGGAAATCAATAAGGTGGGGGTAGTACACAGACAAGACTGAAAAATTAGATTGAGTCCAGACTGATGAAATCCAGAAATGCCAAGATAGGGAGTCCAGATTTTATTCTTGAAGGAAACTCTATTTGTGTTCAGATGCCTATACGACAGCTTAGCCACTTGCCAAGGAGCCATCAGCCTTGATCCTGCTTCTGAAGCTGTCAGAAGGAGTCATCAGAAGCATGCCCTAATTATATTATCGGCTACTCTCCAAGAAGCTACTCTAAGAGAAAACCTGCAAAGTGCAGCAGTCCCAGAAAAGAAGATGAAGACCAAAGACATGAATGCAGCTGGAAACCATCATTCTCAGCAAACTATCGCAAGAACAGAAAACCAGACACCGCATGTTCTCACTCATAGGTGGGAATTGAACAATGAGAACACTTGGACACAGGAAGGGGAACATCACACACCCAGGCCTGTCGTGGGTTGGGGGGAGGGATAGCATTAGGAGATATGCCTAATGTAAATGACGAGTTAATGGGTGCAGCACATCAACATGGCACATGTATACATATGTAACAAACCTACACGTTGTGCACATGTACCTTAGAACTTAAAGTATAATAAAAAAATTAAAAATAAAAAAACAAGAAGGAGAGATATTTAGAAATGATTAGTGTTGGTCAGTTTCATCAGTTCTAAGTCTGTTATCAGACACCTGTTATATTTACCATGATACTTCAAACACAAGTTACTTTGGTTCTAG
The DNA here is from genome assembly GCF_003255815.1 of Theropithecus gelada. Classification (NCBI taxonomy): domain Eukaryota; kingdom Metazoa; phylum Chordata; class Mammalia; order Primates; family Cercopithecidae; genus Theropithecus; species Theropithecus gelada. The sequence goes on along the minus strand of NC_037670.1, from coordinate 48,488,549 downwards.
TCTTTGGAGATTTAATGCACAAATCTTAAAAGGTAAAAAAAGTTCCGAGAGAAAATATGCCTTTTCAGAGACCTCTAATATGTTATAAAATGTAGCCTCTGTCTAAGAAGAAACTGATTCTTTGAGGAAAATGGTAGAGTAGGCTACCTGGATACACAAAATTGTCCCATTCATTCACTGAAAACACACATGACCAGGAGCTGCAGCGAAATAAAGTTATAAAACATGCCTTGAGCAATTTACAATGAAATTGAAAAAAAAAAAAGTGCCACTCTTAAGTACTAGAAGATTTATAAGATTTGACTTTAGCTTCTTGACTATTTCCATTTTTTAGTTAAGAAAATTAAGATTAAAAGGTTTAAATAACTTATCCAAGCCAAAAAAAAAAAAAAAAGTAGCACAGCCAGAATCCAAATCCAAATTTGTTTGACTCCAGAAAGCATACTGTTTCTCATGTATCATATAATAGGCTTAGAGTCTGCCCTCGTATATGGAAAACACTCTCATGCAGTAGCTAAAAGCAGGATCTCTAGCTAAAAGCAAGACCTAGGTTGTAGGTCTTGGCTCTACCTCCTGTTAGCTGTCTGACTTTGCACCTGTTGCTAACTTTTTATGCCTCCATTTTCTCAACTGTAAAATGAGGGAAAATAATATTTCTTTTCTTTTTCTTTGAGACGGAGTCTTGCTCTGTCACCCAGGTTAGAGTGCAGTGGCACGATCTCGGCTCACTGCAAACTCCGCCTCCCGGGTTCACGCCATTCTCCTGCCTCAGCCTCCCGAGTAGCTGGGACTACAGGTGCCCGCCACCATGCCTGGCTAATTTTTTTTTTTTTTTTTTTTAGTAGAGACGGGGTTTCACCCTGTTAGCCAGGATGGTCTCGATCTCCTGACCTCATGATCCACCCGCCTCGGCCTCCCAAAGTGCTGGGATTACAAGCGTGAGCCACTGCACCCGGCCGGAAATATTATTTCTTAAGGTAATATTTCATAATGTAAGTCCTTACCTTATAGAGTTGATGTGAGACTTAAATGAGATAATACATACAAAATGCTTAGGAAAATGGCAGGCTCAAAGAAAATGCTCATTAAAATTAGCTATTATTTTTCAGTGAAATTTCATTATAATTGCAATAATTTAGACAATTCACTTCACGTTTTCTTGATCTCAGTCAACACACAAAGTCTTCCTTCAATCAAAAAGAAATCCCTGGAAACATTTTATGCAGTCATTCATTTGTACACAAATGAATATATGAAATGTTAACATAGGTAAAAGTCACAAGAGTTTGGTTGCTTTTTGGAAAGATAACTCTTGCTCTGGTAACTTTTCTGACACTGATAAATTTGACTGATTAGCACTTTTGCTATCGGTTTCTTTCCCGACAGTACAAAACCCCAGATAAGATGACACATTTCCGTAGCTTGCAAACTTACCCATGAATGTAGGAGATCCATATCTGAGCAGGAAGACTTGAGACATGTGTGGCGAATACAAGAGGAGCAGTGGCCCCAGGGTCCAACTTGTGCTATTTGGAAATCAACACATGTCCAGAGAGGGTTTTCAGCAAAAGGCTTCCACTGATGCCACATGTAAGCTTCACCTTCATACCAAGCTAATTTATCTTCCAAGTTGCAGTCATTTAAAGTGCTAGATCTGCCCAGTGATGCAGAAAGAGTATTCAATCTGATCTCCATTTCTTCCTTCCTCCTTGTGCTAACACTACTCACTGTCTTTTCTTGGGACTTGGTTAATTTCAAACAAGAAATCAATGTGTCATCTTCATCTTCTGAATGACAAAGAAATGGGTTAAAAGCTATGATTATAATTCTTCCCTTTCTATAAGAGAAATAAATGAAGCGCACTGGATAAACCAAGAAGTCATTCAATTTTACAAAATTATTTACAGCAGCATTTATTTAAAAAGTAAGTTATTTTGCTATACAAAATTTTTTGTTTTATAAAAGTCTCATTTTTCTGACATGTTTGAAACCATAACTATTGATTAAAGTCTATCTCACTGGAATGAATGGAGGCCACATACAAAAAATATGCTGAAAGATATTTGAGAAAAAAATACAATTTTTAAAAAAAACCCACCTTTATGTTTCTGTTATTAAATATGTTTAATTTTAAGGTCATGTGTATAATAAAGAATTATAAGGAAACAAATACAATTATTTGCCTTACATAAAAGAATGAAATCTCAGTGGGTATGGACTGAAATCCTCCTGGCATTCTGAAATTGTCTATTTTAATGCCAATCTGCCAAGAGATTTATGCATGCAGTGTGTCTCATAGTGAAATAGTTTTTAAAAAGCAAGAACGACAAAACCAAAAAAAAGGCATATCTGTAATACTATAAAGTTCATTTGTGAGATCTATATTTACACAATGTGGCAAAGACTCTGATGAAATTTCTAGTAATATAGAAAACAGTTACAGAAAATAGAAATATATATCACCCAGAGTCAATTGCTCTATGTCATGGAATCCCTTTAAATCCAAATGTTTAATGAGTATTTTAAAAAGAGTTTGATTAATTAAGACATGCTATTAAAAATAAATAAATGAAAATCAAAGTTGCATGCCATGGACACACCAATTTGCTATGCTTACATCGAAATTCAAATATATGGTTTTCTATGGCCAAAGAATGGGAACAGTGGACACTGCTGAGCCTCCTCCATTGCTCTCTCTCACTCTGTCTCAGAGCCTGGTCTTGAAGGGGAGGAGAAATGGGGTGAGGCATAAATACGGGGTAAAATTCAGGAATAGATGGGGATGTCTGTTTCAAAATAACTTGGCAATAACAACAATCCTCAATGTTTAATGATTATCTTAAGACCTTATCAAAATGGGTTTCATTAATATATGCTTCCTTAGTTCTCTCTCAAAGGAATTGTAACAGCTTATTGAGTTCTTACTTACGGAGGTTTATTAATGTTGGTTTCACCTCATCCAGACTCTGCACTCTGGCTTTCTTAGTCCAAACCAGTTTCTGTAGTCGCTTTAATGTCCCCATTGATTCCACAGGGTCACCGCCCGATTTTATGGCCTAGTACAAACACAGCTCAAGGTAAAGACAAATTATTCTGCACAAAAGATTAAATATAAAATACGTTGAGATCATAAATGTGGAAAAATTAATAATGTGACCTTAAAACCTGAAGCCTGAGTCCATTTAAGCAATAACTTGAAAGCACACCACATTTTTTGGGTTCAAAATTGTGAAATACGTTACAACTGTCCAGTCATACTAAAGCAGAGTGGTTTTACCAATTTTTTTTTTACTTCAAAATACAGCAAAATGGATTGAATTCAGAAATATCTATAAATGACTCACTCCTGCCCACTGTGAAACAGTGGAAAAAAACAAGATCTTTGCAGTGTAATATAGATGGAACAAGAGGTTCAAAGTTGCTATTTGCTAGTGTTGGAATAGACCGATAGTATGCAAAGTCTACCTGCTAATATTAGATAAAGAAGAAGGTAAATTGTCTTCATTTTCTTTTTAGAAATTTGTGGGCAAACAGCATTTGTTTCAAGTATGAAAATTTTTCAAATAACATACTTTAAAAAAAAAAATAGCCTCTTGCTTTGTAGAAGATATGCACTAAGTGAAACAAAAGATAGCCACAGCATACCACATTATGTTTTAGTATATGTGTCACTTGTTTATTGTGACAAAATATGGATAAAATATAATTAACATTGCATTAATGACTCTTGTTTTCTTTAAAAAGATTCAGGAATGTTTCCCACTAGTTTACGGTTGAATTTGTACTTATATTGCTTTTACTTATTATCTTAAGGATAGTTCCTCTTAAGGATTTCAAAATACTTTGGAAATTAACTCTTTGTGTGCTAAGTTTTACATGAGTTGATAAAATCATTGTGCTCTGTTGAATTCACTAGATGTGATGTAATACATATAGGAATACTTTTTCATCCAGAAAGTTCTACTCAGAAATATTTCTCCACCTGCTTTTGTCTCATTCTTTCCATTGAACAGCTGATAAATAACATCTACAAAGACACTGCAATTTTCAAAAGGTGAATATTGCCTCCTCATTAGTGTTTGAATGAGACATTTATAATAATGCTTTCCAAGCCTTTGAAAGAGACTATAAGCCCAAATAAATGTTTGGAAGTAAAGAATATCTGGCATGCAACATTTCCAATCCTTATACTCAGCTATTATCTTTGGTCTTTATGATAGACTTTGAACAACCAGCATAAACTTGTTGTTCTGTCTCTGCAAAATAGCACTTATGTAGGAAATGTGACTTTTTTGTCAGAGGAAGCCATACCTTTTTGCATTAAATAAATGGAAAAATATTGAAATCATTTTAATCTTTCAGAAAGGACTGTGATGAGATATGCTTAGAAACGCAAAATCTTCCCTCTCTTTCCAAAGGCCATGCTCTGTTCAACACAATTTCTATTGCTTACTTTTTTGTATTATTTCTCAGGTTTCTTTTAGTGCTTTCTGAGTTACTTGGTTTTATAGACGCTTTACAACTTAGGAAAGGCCATCTTCTACTCTTTAGACCCTTTCAGAAATAATAAGATGACATTGCACAACCATTTTTTCTTTGCTGTGCTTCTACTCTTACGTCAACTTCTTGTTACGGCCAAAACTTAATTGTTCCACTGAAACACTGGCAACAAAAATCACCTTCTCTTTTCCCTTTGTGAAAAAGGCTTTAATGTGGAGAAAGGTATTGTATACCAGGGAAACGGAACTTTGTATAAATGATTTTCCCCCAAGAGGAACTAAAGCATTTGGAAGGTATCTGAATTCAGATAAGTAAGATCTCATGGCCTAGAGGTTTTAAAACAAACTGACCTTTCATTATTTTGTTCACACTCTATTATAGCCTTTTAAAATCATGATATTGTTATTTTTTGTATCTTTATTCACTTTGAGTTACTAGACATTAGTCTACTGCATTTTATTTATTTTTTTAAATCTTGTGTGTCTAGATTGTACATGGCTTAATATGTACTGAATGTAAATACAATCCTAATTTTATACATGTTTTATGTACACAATGGAGTATCCATAGTACATTTTTGATACTAGACTCTTTACTTTTTAATAGCAAAGTATGTCTGGACAACCTCCTCTTGTTAATAGGTACTATATATCCAAGGGATGAAATTTAGAGGTAATATTATTATAAAAGATATAGAATCATTAAAACTATGTATGAAAAAGAAAACGTATTCAGATTAAAAATACAGCCAGGTGCGATGACTCATGCCTGTAATCCCAGTACTTTGGGAGGCTGAGGTGGGTGGATCACAGGGTCAGGAGATCAAGACCATCCTGGCCAATATGGTGAAACCCCGTCTCTACTAAAAACACAAAAATTAGCTGGGTGTGGTGGCATGCACCTGTAATCCCAGCTACTTGGGAGTCTGAGGCAGAAGAATCGCATGAACCCGGGAAGCAGAGATTGCAGTGAGCCGACATTGCACCACTGAACTCCAGCCTGGGCGACAGAGTGAGACTCCATTTCAAAAAAAGAAAGAAAGAAAAAGAAATCCTCTAAAATATTTTTCAAATGATAACACTATTTATCTCATTTCTCTTATCTATTACCTACATATTTGTACTGAATGTGATTATGTTTTACAGTAACATGACTTTTAAATTCTAAATGTGTTCTAAGAAGATTGACCCATAAATTAAACCTAGCATTCAACAAATTGATAAACTTTTGTTGAGCACCTACTATATGCGAAGCACTCTCTCACATTCTGGGGATATGGCATAGAGGAAGTAATATGAGATCACTGTTTTTATCAAGTCTAATTCTAGAGGGACGTGATGGGTGATAAACATATAAACAAGTATATAAACATAAGAATGTGACATAAGAAATGCTATATTAATAATTAACAGGGTGATTGAGTGAGGATGCAAAAGGAGGGTTTATTAATTTACTGATCGGGGGAACTTCACTGAAGATACTAAAGCTGAGGCCTGAATGATGAGAAGGAACCAGATATGTGAAGATTTAGAGAGGGTTTAGAATTCAGCAGTTGGTCAGAAAGAATATTTCCCCTGAGACTTAAATAAGAGAAAAAGTCAGCCAGGCAAATAGCAGAGAGAAGAGAAGTCTTGGAACACAATACAGTTTGCAAAGGTTCTAAAGCTGGAATCCCTGGAAGAATGCTTAGTACGTGCCCATGAAGGGAAAGAAAGGAAGAGTACCAAGAGATGAGCCCAGAGAATAACAGAGATCCTTCCAGGAGGCTTCTGTAGAGCAGATTGAAGAATATGGAATATCTAATCAGAGGATGACACAATTTGGTTTACAGTTGTGTTCCTCTCTCTCTATTGAATTTTGATTTTCCATTTCAGTGGACTCTTCCCAATAGCATTCAAATGTGCCTTATGTCATTCATCTTTACTTCACCATCTTTTTCTTTACCACTTTTTCTATCCTAGGCATTTGTCTCAAAAACGTTAACTATGTATGCTTTCTGTAATTCTATTAACTTCTCATCCTTTTAATCTATCTCATCTATCAGCTTTCATCTTACCATTCCCTTTAAATTGTCCTTTTGATCTAATGAGCCATTCTTAAACTCCTTTACTACTTGACATTCAGCAATGTCGACCACAGTGACCTGCTGGAAACACTTTCTTTTCTTGGCTTCTGTGACACCGTGTTCCTCTGATTTTCCTTTTACTTTTTTTGGCCCTTCCCTCTATAACTCCTATATGCTGACATCTTCCTTTTCTTGAAATTAAATTTTGAAATTACTTAAGGATTAACCCTGGCCTTTTATCTGATATCACCATCTTTCTCTTCTCATGTACATGCATGCATACACACCGCTTTTAATACCACTTATGTGCTAATGACTCCCAATTTCTTTCTTTCCCCAGGCCTCTCTGCAGAGCTTCAGACTCACATATCCAACTATGTATTTAAAACAATTTTTAAGCACAATCAGAACTGACCTCTAGACCTATGCTCCGAATATGATGCTCATCCCATCTTCTTCAACTCAGTGAAGGCCGTCTTCATCCACCAAGTGCACATTCCATAACTAAGAGTTTGGCCTAATGTATCTTGAATGTTTCTTTTTCTCCATCTCTGTTGTTACCAATCTAGTTGAATTTTCTTTCATTGATACTACTGTCAAGTCTCTAATTGATTTTCTTTTCACTTTTGTCTTTCTAATTCAGAGTAGTCTTTGAAAGATGTAAATTTCCATCGAACTGGTAATTATATGTGAATGTAAATGTAATTTTTCATATGTATATATTTAACATGTATATACTATATATTTCATATATTTATGTCAAAAATAGAAATATCTTTTAGTTCATTTTGCTCACGCTTCCTTAAATAATATAAAAATTTTGTTAGAAGTACTTGGTTAAATATATCTCATTTTCTGACACTTTGCTTGAATATTAATATTAAAGAATAATTTTTAGAAGATAGCATCACTGAATTATTGAACTGGATTAGTTCTACAATCATATTTTATGAGTTGGGATGGAAATTATTAGACATCTAGTCTACCAGAGTATATAAAAAATGAGAAAACTCAGAGAAGTTAAGTGGCTTACTCAAGGAAAGATAATTTATTAATAATAGAGTTGGGATGGAAATAAAATATTCTGACTTTTAATCCAATGTTCTTTCTTACAAGATCTTTAAATGTCAGCATAATTACTAGTTATCTAGTATTGACAGTGAAATTAAGACCAACCAAATTCAGGGAATTTATTTGGAGGTTAAATATGACTTTCCAAAACAGAGGATAAGTATCAGGTAGACACGTTCAGATTTATAGGCCTATCCTCTTAAATATACACAATTAAGAAGGAAATATATAAATATATGTGTGTGTATGTATGTATATACCTACACATATTTGCTGGAAAGACATTTAAAGCTTTTAAATCTCTCCTGATTTTATCACTTCCTTTTACAGAAGGAAAATTTAGACTTATGGAGACTAACCAAACCCAGATTGCATATCTGTCTGAATTATGTCCTCTTCACTCCACTAATGAAAAGGTAGCTGAATAACATGTCAGACTTGAATGAAGCAAAAAACAAAACAAAACAAAACAGAAAACACTTTGTTCTTACTTTTCTTCTTAATTTCTGATTTAGAAAAATTTTCCTCTCTAGTGTCATATTTAACAAGTATTCAAATAACAAATCCTAATAACTTGATGTCTATTTCACATAATTTCTTCAACAGGAGAAATGGAGATTTTTAAAAATTGATATTTTGGTTTAACTTTAAAGAAAGCTATAATGGTAACTAAAACTTCAAGTAGTTTCATATGTATTATATTGACAGTTTTCTCTAAGTTTCCTGGTCTTATGACTCGTTGTTTCATTATTAAAACTGTGCCAGTGTATGCACAGGGCTTAGAAATTTTTTAATGCTCACATGTATTAAGTGAAAAACCAGAATGTAAATTTGTATAAAAAGTATAAATACCACTATATGTGGCCTTTTTCTTTCTTTATATACTCTACTCTTCTTAGTTTTCTACAATGAAGATGTGTTAGTTCTGTAATTAGCATAATTGGGAAAAATTTTTTTTTTTTTTTAAGACACGGGTGTTGGTCTTGCTCTGTCCACCAGGCTGGAAGCTGGTGTGCATTTGCACGATAAGAGCTCACTGTAGCCTTGAACTCCTGAGCTCTAGTGATCCTCCCATCTCAGCCTCCCAAAGTGCTGAGACTACAGGCACGCACCATCATGCCTAGTAATTTATTTTACTTTATTTTTTGTAGAGATGAGGCCTCACTATGTTGCCCAGGCTTGTCTTGGACTCCTGGCCTTAACCAATCCTCCTGCTTCAGCCTCCCAAAGTGCTGGGATTACAGGCGTGAGCCATCACATGTAGGAAGAAATTCTATAAACTACAAAATGTATTTAGAAGGCAGATTTCAATAATCCAATCTATCCTTGCTAAGAAGGACAGAAGTACTCAGTTTTTCTACGGAGAATTTGTTCTTAGCCACTTGAAAGGGAAGGTGCCTAGAGACAGGAAGAAGAGAGCTACTTTCATGTTAAAAACAAAATAAAGAAGAGGTTTTAAATGTTGAATTATTAAACTCCTAAATCTATATCTTCATTTTCTTCTATATAAAAGTGACTAGTCTCTATTCATGACCTAAAAAATATTCTAAAAAGATAATTTTTAAGGTCACAATGATCAATAAATATTTAGAAACTCAATGGACAATAATAAAACCAATGGGATTATGAACTAGAATTGATCAATGCAAACACATGAAAACAAATACATTTCACTTCAGAGGTTTATTTTATTGCTTTCTTGGAACTACAATTAATTTAAAAGATGATTTAAGATAATTTACTTATGCAAATGAAATATTGATTGAAGAAATAATTACAGTTGGTGGGAAAATTGCCATGTTGACATTGGATATTCATATATCATTGTAATTTTAAAAATTATTATTTTTCAGTGATAGAAACTGAACTTAAACTAAGATTGGATAAGCACTTACAATAAAGCTAGGCAAAATTTTAAGTCATCAAATAGATGAGTAACTGAATGAATTAGTTAACAAAATCAAATATATTCTCCTAGAAGGCTTATAAGACATTTATTTATTCGTTTATCACATGAGGACCTAATTTATTACTGAGGACCTAATCTATGGGAGGTGCAAAGAAGAATGAAACGTTGTGTCTGCCTGTGATGCACATTGCTTAACATGAATACTAAGAAAAATAGTCATCTGTTTCTGTTCCTGTCCCCCTCACTGCAAGGTGATCTCTTTGGGGTTCTAGTACTGTTTCACACATATCACTTCTTAGAGTCAGTATCATCAATGAATATATTCAATCTGAACAGCTGGCCAAAAATACATCTGGAGGAAAAAGTTGATGTGTGTCATATGAGAACTACAAATAAAATTCAATGATTATTCATAGGAAAGATTGCATAAGGTGGGAATAGGGAGGAGAAATGTGCTTGGCTAGAGGATTAGCAGGTATTTAAGAAGCTAAGCAGTATAATTTAGGATGTCTAACAACGCCATTTATGTAATAGTCTAATTCTACTATATAAACACTAAAACCCTTTCAAGTCCTAATATAATATTCTAGCTCCTCCTTCCTCTCAAGCAGATTTTGACATGTGTAAGTCTGGTCTTGGAATAATGTGCCCTCTGAGAACACAGTAAAAACAGAAATGAGTCTTTCAGAAGCCACACAGGCCCAATTTTCCATAGTGTAATGAAGTCGCAATGTCACGGCCATTTCTCCACTTCGGCAGGGGAAGCCAAGACTGCTTTTTGCTCACTGACCTATAGCTGAGGGTCAGTCTTTGAATGTGGACACACTGCCAAGCTAGCTGGGAGTTGCCAGGATTACACAAACCAGAGTTGCAAATGGGGGTTGTGTTGATTTAAGAGAAAAGGCCACAGAAGCCACATCTTTCTTACTTCCTGTGTAATATCCTCTGCTCTGAAATTTTGAAGAAGTTTCTAGAACTACTCATAAGAACATTTCTCTTTTTGGGTACACCTCCTAGCTGACCGAAATTTATGAACAATAGGAAATTTAAGAGCCAGTATGCAAATTAATTTTTATTAAGTATCTATTGGATTCTTAGCAAGAAGACGAGCTATGGATGGAAAATTACACAGTAAAAAAAACCCGTTTTTATCTAGTATTTATAATTTCAAATCCACAAGAAATGTTAAGAAATTTGGAGTAAGAACCTGCCCTTGCGTGCGGACGAATGATTGTTCTGCTTTGAAAATCTGCTCTGTGACTAGCCATGTGAACTTGAGTGAGCCACTTCACCTCTCTGTACTTCAGCCCTTCATCTTTAAATTGAAGGATTGGATCATAGGAATTCATTGTTCCTCACATGTCCTTGGGGACATTTGACTAGATAAGTGTCTTCTTTTGTTACTTTACATAAATTCTTGTGCCTTAGAAAAAATATCAAGGAAAAAGTGGGAATGACCTACTGTTAATCACAGATGATCAGAGTCTGAAGAAATATTCTCTAGTCCAACATTTTACTTTAAAAATGTGGAAACGGAAATGCAGAAATACGAGTTTAGAGGCCTAAGAGCACAGTCGGTGGTAGATCCAATTCCTGCCATCCAGTTCTCTTGCTTCTATTTCTAATTAAGGCATTTCATAATCCTCCCAAATGTATAGCTTTATTTTCATCTGAAAGTCCTTTTTGTATTGACTGAGTTTCATTTGTTTGTTTCCCACAGCTCTTTGACATTTAACTAGTCATTAAGAACTTAGATAGCATGTGAAATAGCAAGGGCAGAGCTCAATAAATCTTTTTTTAGGGAACAGAAGTAATACTTAAATCACAACTTTCCGTCACCTCTTCCGCCTACCTGGCACAATTTAGACATCTCTTAGACAAAAAGAAAAAAAAATAGTTGAAAAGAAAACTATTATAAAAACTTAAATGTTAATAACATGTTAATAATATTGGGGGAGAGAGAGCTATAAATAAAGATATCAAAACTTTCGTATTCGGCCGGGCGCAGTGGCTCACGCCTGTAATCCCAGCACTTTGGGAGGCCGAGGCGGGTGGATCACCTGAGGTCGGGAGTTCGAGATCGGCCTGACCAACATGGGAAACCCCGTCTCTACTAAAAATACAAAATTAGCTGGGCCTGGTGGCACATGCCTATAATCCCAGCTACTAGGGAGGCTGAGGCAGGAGAATTGCTTGAACCTGGGAGGTGGAGGTTGTGGTGAGCCGAGATGGTGCCATTGCACTCCAGCCTGGGCAACAAGAGTGAAACTCCCCCTCAAAAAAAAAAACCAAAAAACAAAAAACAACAACTTTCGTATTCATACCTACATAAAGAAAGATGATTTACCACAAGTAGTTATTTGTCACAAAATTACGATTACATTTTGGGAAACAATAGTCAAATAAGTTGCAAACATTAGCTTGTCGTGTTCCGAAACCATCTAGAACAAGAACTACAAATAGGACTTATAGTTGTTTCATATCAATAATGCTATAATACTTGGCGATGTACGTGAATATCCTGGAAATTTGCCAGACCTTCTAAACCATGTCCTTTCCATGAACCTCTGTTTAGCAATATCTGAACAAGGAAAAGAAGGCAGTTGATGTGATTTTAATATCATAAGGGACTGCTGGCACACAGAGAGACTTTTTAAAAAATGGTTTTATTATATTTCATTCTATGGACTATAATCCAATTAATTAATTGATTTCCTGTTATCACACACTCATACTGTTTCCAAGTTCTCTTTTTTTTAGCAATGCTACAATGAGGTACACTTCTCTCAGAAACATGAGATAGCACCTATTTCCCCCAAATCAGAAGATAATGCTTTTTAACATTATAAATTTTTTCCTATCTCTGGAAAAGTTGCTAAATTTGATGGAAAATTTTTTATATAACAACCTATCCTTCTTTAAAGGAAATGCTTTATGGTCCTTTCAGTTCAGAAAACCACTCAATAAGGACAAGTCTCTTTTTATATTCTTTAGAGAGTCTTCCATGTGGCAGCTGAAAACAAATGTAATAAAGAACCATAGAAAACAGTGCTTGTGGCATTAACATGATTGGAAAAGAGATGGGAAATCCACTTCAATAGTTATATCAGGGAAGAAAAGTCTCACCATTTCATCAACAGTAGGTTCAGCTTGTCTTTGATAATGAAATGGACTCCAGCATTCAGTGGTCACCTTAGAAATTAGAAAAGGAAAAAGAGACAACTAATGTTAACATTCTTTAAAAAACAAAACAAAACAAAACTCCACAAAGCTACCAAACTAATTGGGAAAGGATTCATTGTCTTAATTAGAAATAATTATCTTGTTATCAAAGTACACTGATTAATGTTTCATCAGTGACTTCATCTGCATATATACACATATATAGACAAATATGGAATATGTGTAGGTATATACAGTATACACACATTATATATCCATATATGTGTGTGTGATATGTGTATGTGTCTATGTGTATTAGATTCACTCCTCAGCCCTCACATAGGGCAATCCCAATCCATGATCTCACATTTAGAAGAGTTGGTGGAAAGAGGGGATCAGGAAAGTTTTGTGAAACAGCCCACTGTAATTTCTTAGTGCTCTACATTAAGTATATAATGGGCATCCGTTTTAGAAACGTTGACTGAGTTTAAACTCAAACCAAATATACATTTGGAGTAATATCTCAAGTTATAGTGTGGGATATCTTTTATTACATTTGGCGCCTGTCAGTGTAACCTTCTTACTCTCAGCTTCTACTCCTTTTGAAAACTTTATGTACCTGATATCAAACAATTTCTACCTAGGGCACTTCAGGACTGCAGCAAAGGGCATTTGATGGAGTCTATAAAAGGTAATAAAAGGGTGCTGTGGTCTGAACATTTGTGTTGCTCCCAAATTCATATACTGGAATGTAATACGCGAAGTGATAGTGTATTTGTCCATTTTCACATTGCTGTAAAGAAATACCTAAGACTGGGTAATTTACAAAGAAAAGAAGTTGAATTTGCACACAGTTCTACAGGCTGTACAAGAAACATAGTGGCTTCTGCCTTGGGGGAGGCCTCAGGAAGCCTCCAGTCACCGTGGAAGGCAAAGGGGGAGCAGACATTCCTACGTGTCAGGAGCAAGAGCAAAAGAATGAAGGGGGAGGTGCTACACACTTTTAAACAACAGCTCTCATGAGAACTCACTTATTATCATGAAAACAGCACCAATAGGGTAATGCTAAACCATTCATGAGAAATCCAATCCCATGATCTAATCACCTCCTACCAGGCCCCACCTCCAACACTGGGAATCACAATTCAACAGGAATTTGGGCAGGAACACTTATCCAAATTATATCAGATAGTATCAAGGGGTGGGACTTTTGGGGAAGTAACTAAGCCATAACGTTTTTGCCCTCATGAACGGAATTAGAGCCCTTATAGAAGAGGTTGAGGGGAGTTGCCTTGCTCCCTTTTTGAAGCAGACACTGAATCAGCTGGTGCCTTGTCTTGGACTTTTCAGCCTCTAGAGCTGTGAGAAACACATTTCTGTTGTTTACAAATTATCCAGCCTAAGGTACTTTGCTATAGCTGCCTGCAAGAACTAAGACAAAGTGATTTCAAATTTTATTCTGAGGGGAGTCTGCAATGAGATCAAGAAGAATGTAGAGACAGGGCAATATGAATATTCATTAAACATCTTGAGGGAGTATGCTCCTTTATTTAAATATTTATGACGATCACAAGAAGTTTTATTATCGCTATTTTACACATCTGGAAATTGAAGCACAGAGAGTTTAAGCAGCAAGTTTAAAGTCCACTGTTTTTACTCATATAAAGGTAAGGCAAGTTTGGTTTCCATAAAGTCTAAACCCCAGCAGAATTCTGGAGTTCTAGCTCATAAAATATAGCCAAAGAACAAGAGTTTTGAAGCAGAAAACTGACAAAGTAGCTGAAGTGACTGAAACAAGTGCCAAGCGGTTGGATTTTATTTTTGCCACAGTGTGTAGCCTGCGGGTTCTTAAAGGACTGGGCCCATATGTTCAGGTTTGTTACATTTTAAGGATGCTACCTAGTACCCAGGGCTTGACACAGTATATAAGAGTGCATTTACTAGCCATTTTCTATGTTGCAAAATTCCTTTTTAAAAATGAGTGAGAATGATGCTAAGGAATACCAAATAAGTCCTCTCAACCTTTTAGGGCAATCCAAAAGGAAAACACCCATACATATGTGAAGTTCATTCATAAAAATCATTTGTTAGAATCAAGTATTTCCTCTTTTTAAAATAAAAGTTAAATGTAGAGTTGCTTAAATTTTTTTTTCAAAAGTGAAAGTACACTTATCATAAATGCAGTATAACTTTGGATAAGGAAATGAGAAAATCCAATATGATCTTAATTTTACTTCACCAGAAACAAGAGATTTGGATTCCATGTTAACATCCTATGTTTCTTTAATACCAACAGAAGCCACTCTTGAAAGTCATTTACTGTTAAAGAGAGGAGATTAGATTTTTTTTTTCAAGATAACAAAATACAGCCCTATATTCTTTCTACCTGCAAAATAAGTTATAATCTTGCCCTTTGGAAGTAGGAAACTTCTCCATCTATAACCTCAAACTAGTATAGTTCTAATGGTTTTAAAATATGCTCACAAATTCTTTAACAGAAGAGGTCTTCAGAAGGTGCATCATAATACTGCCCCCCCCACCGTTAGTGTGAGCTGGATTTAGTGTGTTGCTTCTAACACACAGAATAAAATGGAAGTAATGATGTTTAACTTCTGAAATTAGGTCTTAAAAGGAATTGTGGCCTCTTCTTGTTCTGTGTCTTAGATGCTCACTCTGGGGAAACCAAATGACATTCTGTGAAGACACTCAGCCTCATGGATAGACCAAAGTGGCAAGGGACCTATCCCTGCAGTCAACTCCCATCAAAAAACTGAGGTCACCTGCCTACAGCCATGAGAGGGAGTTAGCAACAAACCTTTCAGCCCCAGTCAAGCCTTCAGATAACACCTTGAGAGACACTAACCACCTGCGATTATAAACACATGAGAGACTCTAAGCTAGAAATGCCCAGCTATACCACTTCCCAACTCCTGACCCACAGGGACTGTGAAAAAATTTTTTTGTTTGTTTTAAGCCCCTAAATTTTAAAGTAATTTGTTATGCATCAATAGATATGTAATACGATAGTTAAAAGTCATACAATGGATAAGAAAGTACTTGAAATAAGAAACATTGATCAAGACACAGTATCATTATTTCATCATAATATAGTCACTTCATACATAGACTATCATTTGGTTGACACTGTCATTTTGAATTCTTTTTGTTTGTTTGTTTTCTACCTTTTAGATTGTTCACACTTTTGTTTAGAACTGCCTCAAATCTGTCTGATAAAACCTAGTGAAAGACCTGTCTCTCCTGCTTGTTAATATATGACAGCATAACCTTAAATTATTTATCCAGTGACCCAGTGCTGTGACCTCGGTTAAGCTCATGGAAAATTGGTCTCGTTTCGTCCATTCTACATGCATTTCCCAAAAATTGTGTGCTATGTTGGATATAGTTTTAATTCTGTATATAGCCAATGGGATGTGTATAGCTAATATTTTATTTGTTAGTAATCCAATTTTCATCTTAAGGATTAAATGACTAACTCTAAATGCTGTTTAAACTACATGAGAGCTGAAGGAGACTAGTCTAGTTTGTGCAATAAGAGGTGAGTCTAGACACTGTTTAACTGTGGACACAGTTTTGTCTGATTGCTTACATAGAGCAGAGTTCAGCATTAGCAAAAGTGACTGTTTTAAAAATAAGGTATCAGGAATGTACTCAGCTTTGAGGAAGAGAATAACCAACAGTGGTTGCTTAAACAAGTATGGGGCTTATGTTTCTGTAAAATAGAAGTGCAGACATAGAGTTTCCAACCTGGGTGCAGCTTCTCAAGGATGTCCTCAGTGAATCAGGCTCTTTGCATGTGCCTGCTCCACCATCTTTCATGTCTGCCTTTGCCTCACGGCTGGAAGACAGCTGCTGATTTACCAGGTATTACATCCAGCTCCAGGCAGGAAAGAGAGCAAAAAACAAAGCTTTGTCCTTATGAGACTCTGTCTTATTTTTTATTTTCCAGAAAAAGAAAGTCCTCCTCAGGAATTTCTGACTGTATTTCATTGGCCAGAACTGGATTCCATGACCACCCCTAACTACCGGGTAGGCTGAGAATTCAAATGCTGAAAATTGCAGTCTCCATAGTGAAAGACATGAAGAAAGAAATTGATTGAAATGGGTTAATTAATTAAATTAGCAACACTTTTCCTCAGTGAAGGAGCTCAGAAAGAAAATGTTTTGGTTCAGTCCTGGGTACGGATGCTGGACAGCGCTTAATATCACCAGCACTGAAGGTAATAAATATTATCTCTCTTTTCTATCATGAATATGAATGATACTCTGAAGGCTGAATGCAACCTAGGAATTTACGTGAGAAATGAGGCATGCAACACTTTTGAAAATATATTAGCCCAAAGTCTGTATTACTGCATATTTTATTCCCCTTTTAATATGCTACAAAAGGTTTGAGCCATCAACTGAATGCTGCCAGAGAAGAACAAACAAGTACAAGAATGCAAAAATAAATGCTGGGAGTCAAGTTTTCACAAGATGTTCTTTATGGTTGGTATGATCACAGTGCTAAGCAGACTGATTTGCTTCTAGCTCTATCCATCAGCACTTCTTCCATAAGCCTGGTTCTCCAGGAAGTTTATCCCAGGCTATCTATGCAGAAATGTACATGGGGCAAAGTGGGTACTGAAGAAAGCATTCCCTGAACTCCTTCTCTTGCCCCTGCTATCTGATTCTTTGTAACTTCTTCCATGCCTGAGATCTTCTCTTCTATTTTGAGAACATGAAGGAAACATGCTTGCTTAAGTACATTCTGATTAGGAATTAAATATTTAATTCTGATCATTTTTAGTGTCTGAAATATATTTTGCATGCATGGTCAAATGATAATTATAACTATAAAATGTTTTACATTCTACAAACTTTATCCCATGTTCCTAATATTCAGGAAATGATCATAGGAAAATATTTACACTAGGATACTGTTCAATATTTTAACTGTTTCTATTTATACATAGTTTTAAGAAATTCTACAATGAATTTATATCATCTCCATAATAGGGAACAAAAATTGACTTCACTTTTTCCAGGAGGCTGTTGTCTTCCAAGACCATAATTAAACCAAGTTTGGGTTTATAGAGTTAAAATCATGAGATATCCCATCTCTGAACACATATTCATGGCTATAATTTGGACGTTTGTTGTCTCCAAACTTCATGTTGAAATTTGACCCTCAATATTGGATGTGGGGTGATATGGTTTCATTGTGTCCTCACAAAAACTTTCATCTTGAATTATAATCCCTATAATTCCCACATGCAAGGGCGGGATGAGGTGAAGGTAACTGGATCATGGAGGCAGTTTCCCCCACGCTCCTCTCATAATAATGAGTGACTCTCACGGGATCTGATGGTTTTATAAGCATCTGGCATTGCCCCTGCTCGCACTCACTTTGTCCTGCCACCCTGTGAAGAAGGTGCCTTCTTCTCCTTTGCCTTCCACCATGGTTGTAAGTTTCCTGAGGCCTCCTCAGCAATGGGGAACTGTGTCAATTAAACCTCTTTCCTTTATAAATTACCTGGCCTCGGGTATTTCTTCATAGCGTTGTGAGAGCGGACTAATACATGTGGCCTGATGGCAGGTGTTTGGGTTATGGGGCTGATGGATCCCTCTACAATAGATTAATGTTCTCCCTCAATGGTGAGTTCTCACTCTATTAGTTCTTGCGAGAGCCGATTGTTTCAAAGAGCTTGGCACGCACCTCCCCCTGCCTTGCTTCCTCTTTTGCCAGGGAATCTCTGGGTCCCCTTCACCTTCAGCCATGTGTGGAAGCAGCCTGAGACCTTCACCAAATTCAGATGCCCAATCTTGAACTTTTCAGCCATCATAATTGCAGCCCAAATAAACCTTTTTCTTTATAAACTACCCGGTCTTAGGTATTTCTTTATTTTGTGTTTATTATCGTTTCTTTATTTTGTGTTGTATTATTGCAACACAAAATGGACTAAGACACTCACCAACTCTCTTGAATTCAAGAGTTTCATGGTTTATGTACTGAACATTGTCACATAAAAATACCACTTCCTAGGCTCCAGTCATGACGATCCAGGTGAACAGGAATATGGCACCAAAAGTCTGCCTTTTTAAGTAATACTCCCGTTGAGTCTGATACAGACAGTTCCCAGGTAGGCTTGGAAAAACACTTATCTGATAGTCATTTGTTCACTGATGGAAGGCCAAATTTCATGCCATAGTCCACTCTTATGCCCACTGACAAGCCACTTTGCTACTCACACCAGCTTCTCCATTTGACAGTGGTTCCCTGTCTTCCCCATCTTTCAACAGATAAATTGCATCTCCTTCTCCTCAGTCACAAGGAGTTAACACATTAATATTTTGCATAATACTCCTTGTTAAACTATACTGTCATATAGATAAGTGTTTCTTAGTTAAATTCAATTGAATGTCTACTGTGAATAAAATTTAGATAAGACCAGTGCCTCCTCCCAAATGAGGATTTTTAGATTAGATGGCTCCTGCTTGTCTGCCACTAGGTATGAATTCCTTCGGTTTTTAGTGATACACTACATGGCACAATTGAATGGTTACCATTTGGAAGCACCATTTCTTGGCCAATTTTAACCTTCAGAAGAATTGTTCTTAGGGTAAAGATTTATCTTTAACAATTTTCTTCAAAGAACTTTCTATGTTACTTTCTTCTTTCCAAGAAACGGGTCTATTTTTCCACTAAAAACCTACAGAAGGATTTCTCTTGGCACAAGGCAGCCTAGGAAGCTTTTCCAGTAAACCAGCTGTTATTTTTCTCCTGGCTATCAGACAATGCTTCACTTAGATATTATATCTGAGGTCTCATCTGAATTTAGGAAAATGAGACTGCTTGTTTCAGAGATAATCTTCCAGCTGTGCTTGTGCAAGTCTCATTAAGTCCTTGAAAGAGTAAGAGGAGAAGGAGGGTGAGGGAGAAGGGGAGAAAAGAGGAGGAGCAATGACAACAAATGAATTTTTAAAAGTATGTCTTAACTATCAGACATAGAGCTACAGTGTTTTAATGACATGTCTCACTGAATCCCATGAAAGTTCTGAGATATTTTTTATACATGTATTTTACAGATGATAAAAACCAAGGCAGAGAGAGTCTAAGTAAATTGCACAATGCCACATAGCTACTAACAGTCAAAGCAAGATTCAAAGTGAGCTCTGTCTGATATCAGAGCTCTCATCCATGCACTGTGGGAGAACCCACTGGGAGACAGTACTCGGGCAATGTGTTACCACGTCTTGTAGCATAGGCCTATCACTCTGGTAGCATCAGAGCAGCCAGCAGAAACTGTAGTGGATCAAAATCACAACTGACCATCCAATTTATTGGAGGGTCTCCAATAGCCTCAGAAATCAGGCTGGATTTAGGAAAGTGAGCCCCCCTTACTCACCAAATCAGCACTTTACAATTCATATGCTATGTACCTTCTATCTACTGCACCAAAGAAGTTCAGTTCTAAATTTCTAATGAAACTATCAGAATGATTAAAGAGAACCTCATGGCTGTCAGAAAAAATATCAAAAGTCAGTCCGATGCCTGAATTGGCCTTGTTGACTCATATATCCTCTCTTTTTACAGGGTGAAGAGCAAGTATTTGGCTATTGATTAATGTTACGTTACGATTGTTAGTGAGGCCAAACATTCAAACAGTTTTAATTGTCCAAACTCCTGGGCTAATTAATGCAATTTTGAAAGGGATTGGTCAGGACTCACAGTTTATGTTTTTATATAAGTGTTTAGCATAGGTCTTGACAGAGAACATCCCAGTATATTAATTTAATATTCCCAGAGTTATTTATCAAAAGGCTGTACAATATGATGTTTTGCAAAATCAAAGTAGTTTATTATCTTGTCATCATCGAATTTTTTTCATTTATATTTCAGTTCACAGGGACATAAGCATATCAGTTACAAAACAACCCTATAATAACTAAATACAAAATAGCTACAAGGCTGTGTATATATTGTCCACTATGTCTAATATATTACAGAGCTGAGTAACAAGATGATTTTCACAAAACACGTAAATGCTGATTATTCACATTACCTGATAGGAAGTTCCTTGTAGAGTTTTTCCTTGATGAGTATGTATGTTGTTACTTAGAAAATCATCTTCATTTAGATCTAAGAAAAGAGATAACTGTTACATACAGAATATCAGAAATTACATGATTTAGGAAGTTTAGGTGCAATGTAACACTCATGTTTTTATTTAGTCTGTAAGACATTACATTGGATAGGTCAAAAATATTTTTTTCTTAAATATATGCTTTTTTTTTCCTACAAGAAAAAGATCAAAATAAAATAGAAATTTAACAAAATAGGTATGCTGCTGACCATCTGTGTCCCTGAGGAAGTGATGGAAATTCACTGTGATTCCCTTTCTTGGTAATAATAGGATTGTGGACTAGCTACAAAAGCCACTTCTAACTTCAAAGTGCTATGACTCCATGCAGTTATCACCTCACCTGTTTCTATTAAACTAAGCCTTCCACCCCTGGCATTTTGAGCTTCATTAGCTTAGGTCTTCTCAACATGAATTATTTATGCTGAAATTGTTCTATGCATGCTTTAGTAAAAGCTTTGCAATGTAGCATCCATTTGCTTGCAGCTAAATGAAACCTTTTCAAATGTAGCAGCACTTCCCTTTTAGCTCCTGTAAATGGGAGCTTCATTTATTTAAGTCTGAAATACATGGTATGTTAAAAGAGGACAAGACTTTATGGGTCACTTAATCCAAGCCTCTTATTTTACAGATGAGGAAAGTGCGACCCAACATCACCTCGTCACCAGGCCAGTGACGTTTCCTTTCACTTTCACTCCTATTTACTTGCAACCATTGCTTCAGTTTTCTACTATTCCTCATTCTCATATTCTGCAGTGGAAGCGAGGACAGGCAAGTCCTATCTTCCATGCACAGTGAAAAACAGGTACAGATTTTTCTCCAGATCTCCATCATAGCTATAGTTAAAAGATATGTTAAATTCACAGCTCAGTCTCAAAGTTACTTGCACCAATAACTTAGTATTTAAAACGAGACTAACCATACAACAGGATTCCAGAAAGTACCTAAATTTTAAAATGAGCTGATTTTGTGATCTGGTTCTTTGAATCAAGAATTTATGTCACAGGGTCAGGCTGCTAGAAGCTGAGTTTTTGCAGCTTGGTTTTTAGTTTCTGTATTGAGAAAAAGAAATATTGCCTGCCTTCTTTTATTCCTTCCCGTGTTGTCTCTTTTAGTCACCTTTTTACAGGAATTTTAAGTTACTCCTTCTATAGCCATTCTTCTGGGTATAGAAAAAGAACAGTAAAGTGGCCTCCTGTGTTCTAGAGTCTGGAATCAAGCTTAGAAAATAAGATACGAATATGTGCAATGCACTTACATAACAACACAAGGCAGAAAAATGAGTGATTCATACACAATACGATGGAGAGAGATCACTACGACTCCGAGAACTTGTGGAAGAGACAGGGCCAGAATGGAAGCTTGAAGAATGGATACAGTTTGAAAAAGTGGAAGGAAAGGAAAAGGTGTAAATTTAGCAGTGATGCCATGAACCCCGGCCTATTATGCAGCATAAATGGAACATGTTTAATTAAGTGTAGAGATTGAGGCTGGTCAGGCCAGAGGGCGATTCTGGATACAGAGTAAGAGGAGGTAGGGCTGGATAGGTGACTGAGGCCCAACTGTAATGGGACCTGAGTACCAGGTGGAAGAATTTGGGCATAAACCATTAGACCAATGTTGTAAATATAAATATCTACAGGAATCAAATACATAACTAAATGAAGTTAATTCGATCAAGAAGGCAATGGGGATCCTACAGTGAGCTTAAGATCCAGCTCCCCAGCTACAGGGTAGCCATGGCTCTGAGCTCTCTCAGTTGAAGTCACCCGAGACTTTGGGTCCTGGACTGGCACTTTCCCTTGTGTTTTTCAAGGGTATACAAACGTATGGATTTTCATGTAAAATTTCCTGATTTTTAAAACATCATATGGCCCCACCAAGCTTTTCTTCTGAATAAATTCAGCTATAGAGGTACCATTTCACAGGTCCTGCTGTAGAAAATGGGGGACCTTTAAGGGTTGGGACTAAATTAGGCAAACTTAAACCTTTGGTGTCTGGTCTTATACGTTTTTATTTATTTATGATTCCCAAATATTACCCTCCAAAAAGTGCTTTATAAAGACAGAATCTATTTGGTCCTAAGTAGCAACAAAGGCAGGAGTTGAATTAGACAATATGTGGGCTGTATTTTCCACAGTTGGCCACAACCATGCCTTCCCATTCCATCAAGAAACTGAGTCTAATTCTTCTCCTGTTGACTCTGGGGTGATCTTAGTGACTCACTTGTCACAGTAGAGTGCAGTGGAAGTAATATTTTGTGATTTCCAAGGTAAGGTTAAAGAAGCCTTGCATAAGCCGGGGGCAGTGGAATACCTACATCCCAGCTGCTTGGGAGGCTGAGGCAGAGGATTGCTTGAGGCCAGGAGTTTAAGATCAGCTTGGGCAACAGAGTCAGGTCTTGCCTCAAAAAGCAAAAAACAAACAAACAAAATTACAAAACAAGAAACGGTGCAGCTTCTACCTTGGGCTGTTGGGATCTTCATTCCTAGACACTTCTTCCTGTGATGTGTGAAGCTCCCTTGCATGTTGCACACACTTGAAACCCAACCCTGAGGCTGGGAGAAGCTGGAGCGACATGAAAAGGCCACATATAGGTTCTTTAGTTGGCTGCCCAGCTAAGCCGAGCCTAACCTAGACTAGTTGTCAGACATGTAAGTGAAGGAGCCTCTATATGACTCCAGCTACCAGATGTTTAAGTCCTCCCCAGTCATTCAAGTCTTCCCAAATGAAGCCTCTGACATCACATTGGGGACCAGTTCCCCAACTGAATTACTGACCTGCAAATGTATGAGCCTAATAAGATGTTCTGTTATACTACTAACTATTGGAATGGTTTGTTTGCTGCAATAGATTATCAGAACATTCAAGAACTACATCGTAGATTACCAAAATCAATGTGCATAAAAATATGCCATCCAGCATAAAAATTGAGATTACAACTGCCCTTCAAATACAGAGGCAGTAAAAGGAATAAAAGGGATGTAAAAAAAAGTTTTTGTTTTTAGTCAGTTTTTAGGTTTTCTAACATAGATACTTCTGACTATATTACTTTTCAAACAGGCAACTCTAATCTCAGTAAGAACTCCTCTAAAGAATTAAAGGATCTAAAGATTCATTTGAATAAAACACTAGACGTCTAAGTGGTCTCATCATTGAATTCAGAAAGCCTTCCTTGGATATATGAGGCATCAAACCATGCAGTGGGTACCCTTTCCTCAGGGACTTTATTCCCACCTTGTAAGCAAGCATTTAGAGGTGTGAAGTAGGATTTCCCTCTGGTGTTCCTCATGTAGTCCAGTTTGGCCAAAGTTAAATTACCTGCCCTTGAGAAACACATTTTTCTAAAATTAAATGTGTGTTTCCTGAAAATTAACCAGAATGGTGAATATATTTGTGAATTTATACCATCTTTTGCCATCTTAAAATTAAGCTACTTGGCCTCAGGCCAATGAAGAAAAATAATTAATAAGGTCTTGAAAAATTAAGCCAAAATATTTATAAGCTTACATTGAAGAGGCTGGACAAATAATGATATTGACCAGAAGTCAGGAGAGAAATTAGGTTTCAAACCAATGGTAATTGAAATGGTGGACTAGAGTAGAAATCCTTAAGAACACCTCTTCTTTCCCTCTGGGTTCCTCCTTTTATAATTAATCTCATCAAAGCCACATGTAAAGAAGATTTATTTTTAAAGTAAGTTTGCAGCAGTATAGGTGAAGTTAATGTTTCTCTTATTACTAACATTGTTTTCTGACTTTGTCTGGTCCCTCACTTCCCTTAGTAATATATGCCATTTTTCCCCACTTTTTCTTGTAGAATAGTCTGTCACAGTTACACTGATGGATTGAAAAATTTCTGAATCTCCAAGTAAGTTTTGTTTCCTTTTTATTATTTTTTAAAAGTTGATTTATTTTTATTCTTTGTACTTTCTGGTATAAAATATGAAAATCCTATCCTTGAAATTATCTTTAATTAAATCATAACTTAATCTTAGGTAAACTCCAATTCACAGATTCAAAAGTTTGTTCTTCTCAATTCTTTTTAGTAAAGTCGAATAAATTTAAATATTTTTAAATGGACTTTAACTTACTAAAATAAATATTACAAATATTCTTCCTATTTATAATGCCAAAAATTTAACAATTAACCTGAATTATAGATTAATTTCTCCTCACACCTAAGCTATGCCAATTTTTTAGTTGTAAAGTCCTAAGCACTCAATTTATTCTACATTATTTTACAGATGTAGTCTCTTTTAATAGAACAGATGTAGGCTTAGATAAAAATCTCCTTAGAAGAAGGAAATGGACTAGATAAATTAAAATTTTATGCATCTGGAACTCAACTTATTCTGACAAATTTGGCCTTAACCTATATAGTACAGTCATGTTGTTGAGCTATGGATTAATATACCAGACACAAATCTTAGCTAAATATAGCCTGTGGAATCTTTTCATCAGGTCCCAATATTCTTTAGGGCTGAAATGCTATTAATATAATGTGTTAATGTCAAAATATCATTTTGAAATTGAAATTGAGGAAAATTGTCCCTTTTTTGGCCTTGAATTTTATACGATTGCTTAGGACTTAATGTCACTCCTACAGTTTATTTCCCTATATATTTTCTTCTAGTTTATTGAAGCTATCTTTACAATTTCATCATTAGTATCTAGTAAAATCATGTGGGCTGTGGATGACAACAATGATGCACTTTCCCATCTTCATCTCACTGAACTCCACAGACTGTCTATCCTCAGGCACAGTAAACTAACCCTAAGTAATTATGCAATTAACAGCTAAAAAGGAGTGTTTAAAATGAGAAAGAAATATTTTAGGTTGATACGTAGGTCACTAATTACTTAGAAATACTCTGAACCTTCCAAATGAAACCACTATACCCATAAAATTAGAGCCTACAACTTGTGGCCTTGAATTTCTCCCTTCAATTTATAATGTTACAGACAGCCTTGGTCTCTGGCCATCAACTCTTCCTAGTATGGCATTAATCTCTAGGAAATGTCCAGTAACTCAACTGCTGCCACTGAAATGTCTGCTGAGGTTCTTGGACACACACACATGCACACGCACTCGCTGAACACACACGGTCACTCAAGACCCTGAGAAATATCAAAGCTGGGAAAAATTCTGTAAAGGCTTTCTTTCTTCCTTCGCTGACAAAGCAACCAGAAGTAACTCACCTAAGGCCAGGATTCTTTGCTGCTTTTTCAGTGTAGCTATAATAGGATTCCCTGCCTTTTATTCCCAAACTAACAACACAAAACAAAAAACGTACATAAGAGAAAGGTAATTTTAGGAAATAGAATACTTGAAGAAATTCATGGAAAAATTTATATCTACAATACTCTTTAACACCGTTATACCTTCTTTATCCATAGATCAATATACAATAATCTAAAATAAAACAGGTGCTTCTAGAAGGATTAATAGATAAACGGAATGGTGGATAATTAGAGAAACTGATAGACGAGAGTTTGATTAACTGACTGAAGGTGTGGATGCTTAGAGCTGGCATCCGTGTGGTAAAGACAGTCCAATCCAAACATGATAGAGAGGGAGGTGGAGCAAGGTGGCTGAACAGAACCCTCAGTAACCATCCGTCTCACAGGAATACCAACTTGAAGAGCTCTTCACACAAGAAAGCACCTCTGTAAGTAAGTAAAAATCGGGTGAGTGATCACAATACCTGGTTCTAACATCATCTCTTTGAAAGAGGTACTAAGAAAGTAGGAAAGGCAGTTTGGGATTGCTGACTCCACTGCCCTCCTCTATCCCTGGTGGCATCCTCATGGTGCTGAGAGAGAATCTTTGTGCATGGGGAAGGGAGAGCCAAGTTATTGTGGGACTTTGCATTGACCTCAGTGCTGTCTCTCACAGTGGAAAGCAACACAGGGCAAAATTCAGTTATCTACTACAGGGGGAGCATATAGACTCGCCCCCAAATTCTGACTAGCCCCTCCAGAGTGGGCTGAAGCACTTTAGGGTCCTAAGTAAACTTGAAAGGCAGTCCAGACCACAGGACCTGAAATTCCTGGGCAAGTCCTGGTGCTGTGCTAGGCTCAAAGCCAGTGGAACTGAGGTGCACATGATCCAGTAAGACATCGGTAGGGATGGCCAAAGGAATGCTTTCATCACCCCTTTCCCAATCCCAGGCAACACAGCTTGCAGCCCCAGGAAAGACTCCTTCCTTCCGCATAAAGAGAGGACACAGGAGAGTAAAAAGGACTTTGTCTTGCAACCATAGAATAGAGCACTAGGCAGACTCCTAAGGTTTCCAATCCATTCTTCACTCCCAGGTGAAATTTCTAGACTCTTGAATCATCAACAGCTAATATAATCAATTGTTTTTGTCATTCCGATAACCCTTGGGGGTGAATACCAAGCAGATCAACTTTTGATACTGTTTTTCATCTTTGTAAACTCTTAAGACTTTCTGTTTTATTATTGTCTTCCCAAAGTTAAGTAATTTTAATTATGAAATCACTTACTATTAATATGTTATTCTACACCTGACTGCTAATTTACTCTCCCGGAAATTTTTAAATTCTAAAAAGACCTAATTATATATTCATAATCAAGGTTATTTCTCTTACATTTTTTTAAGAAGACCTAAACATAACTATTAACATATCGATGTTATCTTTAGAGTTTATTTGTGCTCTAATTTTTATTTTATTTTTTATTTATTTATTTTTTTGAGACGGAGTCTCTCTCTGTCGCCCAGGCTGGAGTGCAGTGGCCGGATCTCAGCTCTCTGCAAGCTCTGCCTCCCGGGTTCACGCCATTCTCCTGCCTCAGCCTCCCGAGTAGCTGGGACTACAGGCGCCCGCTACCTTGCCCGGCTAGTTTTTTGTATTTTTTAGTAGAGATGGGGTTTCATTGTGCTCGCCAGGATGGTCTCGATCTCCTGACCTCGTGATCCGCCCATCTCGGCCTCCCAAAGTGCTGGGATTGCAGGTTTGAGCCACCGCGCCCAGCCTAATTTTTAATATATTTTCAAATTCTTTTGTACATTAAAACTTTCAGTTTTCTTTTCAATTGCTTATTTGCTTCAGCAGGCAACTTAACTAGATCCCACTTCCTTTCTGTATATGTGTCTATGTGATGTTTATACACATATGTATATGTATACATGTATATATTAATAGTTTATAATAATGCATATTCTATTCTATCTTATTTGGTTTTCCTTTTTAAGTAGACCAGAATATTCCGCTTATTTTCATGGTGAAAGATGTAAATTTTTCTTACCTATCCTTTAAACTACTTTGGGAAAATGCAAAGTCAGCTGAACTAAATTTAGCAATTACCTTTTAGCTGACAGGGCCTTCTGATGTGGGAATCATTCTTATGCTTGCTGTGTTCCTGCCAGATTTTGTCATTCACAGTATTTCCTTCTAAAGCGAAGCAGAGAATTAGTTAGAATTCACAGTAACATTTGTCCAGTAAGTATAAGACATTTGAAATCAAAACAAGTTCAGCATGGGAGTTGTAACTTGGTAAGTGATATCTTAAGAGAGCTCTAGTTCTAGGGAGTTGTAGTCCCTCATGGACAACTGCAGGTATCCTGTGGGCTACCCACTTATTCCCATGAACTACATAGGCACCTCACCATATATGATAGAATGCTGTTACTCTAATAATGTCTCTTGACAGTGTATGATTGCATTATTCTTTGTAGTAGTTTTCTTGAATTCATAACCAATTATTATTATTATTACTTTTTTGAGACAGGGTCTTACGGTCTTACTCTGTTGCCCAGGTTGGAGTACAGTGGTGTGATCATAGCTCATTGCGACCTCAAATTCCTGGGCCATAGCTATCCTCCTGCCTCAATTTCCCAAGTAGCTGAAACTACAGGCATGTGCCACCATGATAGGCATATATATATATATATATTTTTTAGAGACAGGGTCATAATCAATTGTTTTTATGCATCCTTAAAAGGTTAAAGTATCCTTACCCTCAAGATTCCCCATCATTTCTAACAAATTAATTGTGTAGAAAGAACACTGAGCTGTGATGGTTTCAAGAAACTCTAAGATCCTTGAATGGAAGGTCAATGATTTGCTCAAGTTTGTCCTCCCAACATCTAAAGCAGGGCCTGGACATGTGAAGAAATGAATTGCACCAAATGGAAAATTGGAGTCCCTTCTAAATTACTTACTACAGATAAATCATTCTACATGTTCTATCCTACATTGATAAAACAAATGTTAAATAATGCCACCAATGGGTAGCATGAAGACAAACTCAGCATGCTGTGTTGTTTCTAAAGTCACTATTTACTCATATGTTTTGATTATAGAAAAGGCAGTTGATCATCAAGAATTGTGTTAGGATAGAAATATTGGTTGTATTGTATGTACATGCTGAATAGACTGAGAAAGGATTTAGATGAAAAAGAAAATTTTGCCTTACTTCCTTTTATTTAAGACTATGTGCTCTTCAAATCAGGGCTGATATTCAACATATTTAACAGCTAGTGACTGCAGGACCCTGATAGGATCCAGCACCTGTAGATGTTACTGCTGGGAGAATTGAAACCTGATTAAAACGCAGATATCCTTCAAAGTTGTACCCATTGTGGGGTATCACCTTAGTCACAATGAGCTTTTCAGATCCTACCAGAAAATTGGTTTTTTAAAAAGAAGGAAATGGGTATTAGCATCCGACTCCTCTGCTGGGGAGAAGGAAAGGGAAAAGGGTACCCACAGGTTTGGCACACTACATTAAAAGAAATTATTGAGGCCCAGTGTGGTGGCTCACGCCTGTAATCCCAGCACTTTGGGAGGCCAAGGTGGGCGGATCACGAGGTCAAGAGATGGAGACCATCCTGGCAAACATGGTGAAACTCCATCTCTACTAAGAATACAAAAACTAGCTGGGCGTGGTGACACGCACCTGTAGTCCCAGCTACTCTGGGAGCTGAGGCAGGAGAATCGCTTGAACCCGCGAGGCAGAGGTGGCAGTGAGCCCAGATCGCACCACTGCACTCCAGCCTGGCAACAGAGCAAGACTCCATCTTAAAAATAAATAAATAAGTACAATTATTGACTGGATGACCCAGATGTTTCACCATTGTGAATGTTTTATAATTACTGACTCCCTATTTGCTGTAAAGTAACAAGAGAGATAATCTATTAACTTTCTAAAAGTAATGAATAGAAATCGATGTTTACTTTAGAATTAAAATACAAACCAAACGGATTGCATGTGTTATTACTGTGAATGCTATCACAAAAACTAAAGAGAAGATTTGGTGTGTGAAATGTTGTAGAAGAGACTTTTATAATAAAACCACTTTCTGCTAATTTTTTATTGTCTCCTAGATTCACAGATCTAAAAAGATCTCTAACAAGTCACCTTGGCCATGCAGCAGCCAAGCTACACATGGAGAGCCGGAAGATGATCAGCCAATGAACTACCAAAGAGGATTATTCGGTTTAAATATAACAGGAAATTATTGCAAACAAATCAATGAGTTCTTTGTCATAGCCATTTAAAGTTAGAATGAAGCCACTTTTAAAAAATGTTCTTCTATATAACTCAAAGACAACTCAATTTGACTTTCATTAATCAGTTTTGTTGCTTTATGGCAGGAGCAGGAGAAAAGAACTTTTGGGGAGACAGAATACATCATTTACACTTGTAACTTTGGGAATCACTAACCAAATATTTTATTTTCAGACATAAATCTCCGGAATAACCTGGAAGAATAAAAGAAACAATATTTAAGTCTAGATTTAATAAATAACATCTTAATCAAACAGAAATTAGAATGTGTGCAACACTTTGGGAGCAGGAATGAATTCTACCTCTAACTAAGATCTACCTATGATCTTGAATCTTCCTAACCCTAGGTGGCAAATTACAGTAAATACAAGTATAATTTGGGTCTATAAATTTCTGTGCTGTATGGAGAAACCGATATTCATAAAACCTGAACAAAATGGTAAGTCATTTTACATGAAAATATCTCAGGATAACCAAATACTTACTGGGGGGAAAGTGTTTTTCCAAATAATTATGTTAGTAAATACAGAAAGAATGATGTAAATTGAATATAACCATTATGCAATCTCTAATAAAATAACAGATCTGGAAAATAATCACCAATTACTGATAAAGCCTAATTGAAAGGCTGATGGGCAACTTCATGCCGAATGGCTCCACCTGATACCATCTGAACCCACTGAGCAATATCACTGTCATAAAAATATGATCGTGCTAATCAATTCATGTGTGTGGGTGAAAACACACATATCTCATAACTGACATTGTTATAGCTTAAGTGTTTTCAACTATTGATATTCTTCATTGTCATTAAATTAAAACCGAGGTTACCCTTTTTTTAAGCTCGAAATTGTGAACAAAAACATGCATAGATAAGATTTCCTTTTTCTTAATTTTTTTTTCCGTTTAATTTTTTAATGCAAAATGGTTAGGACATCTCTTGGCACATAGCAAACAATTCCAAACAAATAAGCTATTTATAATATTGTAAAGTGAGGTAGGTAAATAACAGCAAGACTAGACATATAGCTTACAACACAACAAAAGAGAAAGT
The DNA here is from genome assembly GCF_003255815.1 of Theropithecus gelada. NCBI lineage: Eukaryota > Metazoa > Chordata > Mammalia > Primates > Cercopithecidae > Theropithecus > Theropithecus gelada. The sequence goes on along the minus strand of NC_037670.1, from coordinate 48,457,110 downwards.
ATGCAGTCACTGAAGACCAACTTTTAAATATACATATAAATATATATATATTTGGACCTTTTCATACTTTATATATATTTGAATCTTACCACACTTTGAGATTTACCTAAAAGTTTACAGGAAACATAGAGTAGAGACAAACATGCTTAAAAAAACACAAGGATTCAATCAGCAAAATTCAAAAATCTGGGAAATTCTTCAGGACACAGACTCCAGTTTCTTCAACAAATAAATGAAAAGACACAAATGAAGAGACATGAACTGAATCCAGCTGAGCTTTTTGGATCCTGATTTAAACAAACCAACTCTGAAAAAGCATTCGAGTCTGTCAGAAATAGTTCAATATTGACTATATATTTGGCAATACAATGTCATTTGTCTTGTTTTGTTCTAGTGCAGTAATGGTATTGTGATTATGCTTTTCAAAAAATAATTCTTATTTTTTAATAATATACACTGAAGCATGAAATTATGTGTCTGGCACCTGCTTTATTAATACAAAAACAGTGGGGATGCAGTTGGGGGAGTAGAATGGGTAGAAATGAAATTGACTATAGGTTGATCCTTTTTAAGTTTGGTGATATGAGTTTATCATTAACTCTTCATCTATGTATGATTGAAAATTTCCATAATGTTTTGAAACAGAAACAGAGGATAGGATTATGCTGACTGGACCGTGCTAATCAGTTCATGGGTGAGGGTAAACATACACACATCTCATCACTCACTGTTACAGCTTAAGAGTTTTCCACTATTCATATATTTGATAGTCATGTACTCACTTAGGCAACACAGATACATATTCTTGACAGTCATTAAATTAAAACGAAGGTTATCCTTTTTAAGCTCAAAATTGTAAGCAAAAACATGCATATATAAGGTTTCCTTTTTCTTAATCTTTTGTTTGTTTTTAATTTTTTAATGCAAAATGCTTAGGACATCTCTTGGCATGTAGCAAGAATTCCAAACAAATAAATCTGTTTATAATACTGTAAAGTGAGGTAGGTGTATAACAACATGAGACATCATTTCCATCAGGAGAGTGGTAGGCAAAACAAAACAAAACAAAACAAAACTAAGGAACTCAATGGAGACTTCAATTTTATTTTAATTGCTTGGAATCTGAGGCGCACCTTCACTGATCTGGTTTATGTTAGAAAAATTGTAAATTGGTCAGCATCAGACACTTTCCCTTTAATTCAATCCTCCTGTCATCTATATTTTGGTAGCCTATATTCTGTGGAAGCATCAATCACAAGCCAACAGCTACTATTTTGTTTAAGTACGTGCCTTGGAATTAGTGAATTTCTTATTCATGGTCAGAATAAACAGCCTCGCATACGTGGCGATAAGACTGAGAAAGGTCCTCCCGAAATCCCTTCTTTACTCCACCTCATGCTTAAAATGCCAGTGTTGTAGTTTAAATAGTTAATTGTAACTAAAATACAACTACGCCACCCTGACAGGTCCTTAAGCTGTTAATCATCCAATTACCTACTTACTATGGATGTGTTTTATATTTTTAACTGGGAGAAAGCTTTGAGCAGGGGTGGGGGGGGGGGGGGGGGGGGGGGGGGGGGGGGCAGACAAAAAAGGAAAGAATATGAAAAAGCACAGAGTGCCCGGGTGGGAATAGGGTAAGAGCTTTTGAGAAAAGGGACACCCAGAGAGAACGTCACATAATTCACAATTTGGCTTCAGACCAATTCAGGGTGCAAGGAAGCCATTCTTCTGCATCCTCGGCAAGCAATCTGAAAGTTTCCCCATAAACCGGCTTCCTGCCCCTGTGTATTTCCTACTTATCAATTAAAATCCCATTACCTTATGCAACATGTGTATGTCATGTCCTCTGGCAGCTGGATGTGCTGAATGTAAAGCCAGACTGACCTAAATAACCTGAGACTCTTTGCAAACACATTTTTATGTGGATTAGAAAAATACTTCGGAAGATTTATAGGTCACTGATAGAAATATGTTTTTATGTATGCTCCCACTTTAATCTAGGCCTGGTTTAGACACATGTTTCTTCTGAAAATTTAATTTTCACATCCCTGTCTACTGGAATGTCACAACATAGCTTTCCCATGCATCAGCATAAACAGAGAAATGGTAGCAAAGCAATCCACATCTAGATTTGTACTTGACAGCTGCAAAAAAAAAAAAAAAAAAAAAAAAAGGTACTTTGGCACGAAGTCCACTAAAAATTCACATTCAACATTACAGAACTAAGGGAACATGAAGTTTACAAAGTAAATTTGACTTACTTTCTCTTTTTTGGTTTTGCATTCTCCAAATTAGAAACCCCCTGTAAAATAAAATAAAATAAAATAAATAATATAAGACAAAACTGTACCAAGAGATCCGAAAGAGAATTCATTCATTTTCTACTATAATCCAAATGGAGTTCATTTTGCCTCTTCCCTCGTAAAAAGACTGGTATGTTCCCCGTTGTATTTTAGTAATGTGTCACAGAAGTTTGGCTCAAATTTTAACTTTTTTTTCCTTTTGTCTTTGTAACTTTGAGAAAGATAGGATGTTTCCTTTATTAACTAGGGCTTATACATTATTTTAAGCTACTGCCAGTTTAAAAAAGCCCTTGTCAGTTTAAAAAAACAACAGGTCTTTTAAATTAAAACACCCAATTAAATCCTCATTATCTAAACCTTCTGTCCCTCCATCAATCCACCAAAACCAAAGAGAGAGATACATACCACGGTGTGTTAGTTATATCATAGAGTGCCTTCATTTGAGAAAGATGGAAAGTAGCTTATCACAATACCCTGCGGGTGTTGAAATATATCTGTGATTCATCTGACCTTTTTCTTCAGACCGAGTGACAGTTGTGTAAAATCCCTTACACTTTGGGGAAAGAATTTATCACATTTTTCACCATCCTTGAAAAGCTTAAACTGCCCTAGGCACCTTTAAAAGCCCTTCAGATTCTCTCTTTTTTATTCATCTACTCCTCCATTTAAAAAACATTTACTGAATATCTACATGAAAGGTAACCAATTGTGTTCTGGAGAGGCTCATTTGTTTGGCATGGCAGGAATTTACATACTAAAGAAAATTGCAACCAATATTCCACTTCTGAGAGGAAAAAACACAAATGCTAAGGCTAAGAGGAATGGTGAATGTAAACCGAAAAAAGGAAGTTTGATTTGATTGTTCCAGTGTTAATAGTACCAGCCTGAGCACAGTGAAATCTAAGATAACCTTTCCCCAAGATAGTGATTGAAGGGGCCATTTATCTAATCTTTATTTTGTTTGTATCAAGATTTTTAACTGCAGAGGACAATTTGGATATCTTATTTTCCTAGCGGTTGAGCAGAGCGTTACTAAAATCCCACGTGCTGAAACAGTCAGTCCCTGAACTTGAGGAGCACACATTACCAAGTTTGAAATACTTGTGCATAACCCACAGGACATTGCTTGTAGGGAAGAGGTGGCAGATGGGGGTTGTAGGTAAGGATGTGGGAGTCATGAATTACGCCCTAATGTGAGTTAGGATATCAACAGGCTTTTGAGGAGTTAATGGTCAGGTGGACCACTCCTTCCATTCTCTATGCTTTGTCATCCTGTGCCCTAGAAGTACACAATCTCGGCCGGGCGCGGTGGCTCAAGCCTGTAATCCCAGCACTTTGGGAGGCCGAGATGGGCGGATCACGAGGTCAGGAGATCGAGACCATCCTGGCGAACACAGTGAAACCCCGTCTCTACTAAGAAATACAAAAAATAGCCGGGCGAGATGGCGGGCGCCTGTAGTCCCAGCTACTCAGGAGGCTGAGGCCGGAGAATGGCGTGAACTCGGGAGGCGGAGCTTGCAGTGAGCTGAGATCCGGCCACTGCACTCCAGCCTGGGCTACAGAGCGAGACTCCGTCTCAAAAAAAAAAAAAAAAAAAAAAGAAGAAGTACACAATCTCTATTCAAGGTCTTTTTCTGAAATTGTTTAGGTCTTGGGCCAGATCTCTCCAAACCTCAGATTAGAAGCTAATGGTGTTCCTTGCCCCGCAATCAGTAGCCACACACATTTAACAAGCTTTGTGACAATCGTAAGGAAAGAGGACAGCCACCCATCTTTGTAGTAGTGCTTTTCTGTTATATATATTTGGAACTTACTAGGAAAGAACAAGCAAGCTCCATGATCCACAGTCTATGCAATCGGGACCAAATATGTCCTAATAGTCAAAATCCATCATCCTGAGTCTCATTAGTTTGTCATATGGGTTTAGATAAATCTCTTGGGGTTATGAATGTTGCCCTCTTCAAAACAGAGTGTACCTTTTGTGAGAATAGACAAGATTTGCAATAAGGAATATGGGAAACATTCGATACCTTTTAATTTTTAATTATTCAAGTCACAGTATTTTGGAATCAACTTATATCAGCATTCCTCTGCCTTTGCTATCAAAGAGGTTAATTCCAGATGACTCACAAAACGTATATGCAATTGAGCAAGAGAGTTTGAATCTAGAAAGAAGAAGTATTATGCAAACACAGTCTCCTGTATCACCTGGGTGAAGCTTTTGTTAATACAATTAGCTACGGGACCCACACAAAGCTTAAACACTTGTAACAGCTGATTGTGGTGAGAGGAACATAATTTGCTTCTGGTTTGAAGTTTGGAGACATCTGGACTGAGATTAAAAGAATTTCCTAAGACCACAAATCGAGATTGGTTACTTTTGCTATGCATGTTGTCACAATATTCTCTAGGGACTATCCACTTTGTTCTGGTTTTACTGGAATGGGGGTCATCCAATTTTTCCTCATGATGAATCAGTTTAGGTTTGGGAAATTTTGTTAAAAGACTTTCTTGTAATGAATATTTTGGGCAAAAAATTGAGCTGAAACTTCTTTTTAATCTCTATTAAGATGAAAGAGTTAGTGTAGTTCTCCTTAGGCAACCTGCTTCCTACAAGGTAGGGAGAGTCAAGCACATTAAATGTGGGTCTGGAGTGTGATTATGTGAGGAACAGGGATTACTTAAACAGGCCAACATCTACTTAATTAGAATAATAGGTCTATTCCCTCGGTGTTGCCTAGTTGTAGATTACTATTGAACTGGTTAAGCAATTTTTAGTACTGCTTATACCAGACTCAAAGCAGCTGTGGAAAATGTAAATGGCTTTCAATTCTGACTGCTGCTTACATAAGCAGACTGTCACGTACATGGGAGTTCATACCCTGGGTACTTTATTCCTAGAGGGGCAAGTCAAAGAAAGACTACATGCAGTTTTATTTTTAGAACCACAGCTGTGTGTGTGTGTGTGTGTGTGTGTGTGTGTGTGTGTGTGTGTTCTACTCTGAATTCCAAAAGGAAGATACCACTTCAGAGAGTTATTTCAGTGAAATGAATGTCTAGTCCATTAATTTGCCATGAATACCGGGTAAAACTTACTCCTGTTAGCCTTCACTTCAGTACCCCTAAGTTAGGCAGTAATCATTTGTCTTACCTTTCATTCACTAGGGAATGTGTGGCTTAATTTTATTTTTCTCCCTAGCAATTGTTTGAAATTAAAAAGTGAAATGTAAAAAAATTATTACAAATGAACCAATAGAAACTAAGAAACATTTCCAAGCTGTGTTATTTTTAAGGTAAATGAGGGAAGGCTCTAAGAGCAAAGCACTTCCATGTATAAAATTAGGTCAAAGTTTTAAAAAATAGAAAGAGAAGATGTACCTTAAAAGAACAGATAAATTGTAGATATCAAATATATTTCTATTCTCATGCAGAGGTTACAGATGACTATCCTTTGGGATTGAGCCTAATATGTGCCTGTTTCTTGCTTTATTGGTTGTTAAACCTCACTTTCAAATTACAAAGTCAAAAGGAAAAATGTGAATATGTCAGGAGTTATTGCCTAGCTAACGGAAATGTGAAAGGTGATTCTGCACCAGAGAAAACTGATTGGCAGTAATTGATGATGAAAATCCCATGGTGAATTTTTAAGACTGTAGAGCGGATGCAAACTTTGATTTGAAAATGAAAAACTTGAGGCTCAAAATGATAAATGGACTCATTTAGGATCAAGCATATTGTGCTTTACCTTAATTAAATACTGGTGGATTTAAAAAATTTCTAATACATTTTTTTTTGGAATCGTACAAGTCATTCATTTCTACATTCACATTTTATTCAACAAACACTTATTGAACATCTACTATGTACCAGACACTGTGGTAGGGGAGAAAAGATTTCTTTCCTCACCTATCACAAAGTTCATGGCTGATATTCCTATAACAAAAGAGAGATTAGCAGGAGAAGATAATATACACTTATTTAATAAGAGTTTTATGTGGCATGAACCTTCAGAAATGAAGACTCTAAAACTCAGAGAAAAGTGTATTTTTTTTTGAATTGCCATGCAGAAATATGATGGGAGGACAAAAGGTATGATCTGATGGTAATAAACTGGAGGGAATTTAGCAAGGCCTGTTTGTTCAGCTTCTTCTTGGTCTCTCTGTGGGACATCCCTTTTCTCTGAGTATAGGGCAGAATACCTGTCATGAGAGAGCCTTCAGAGGAGGAGAAGGGGAGGGTAATTCACAGACGTGATCTTCTTAGATTTTATGGCCTGATTCAGGGTAGAAGGAGAGAGGGGGAATTATAATTCTATGGCCTGTTTCAGGGGAGAAAGGGGCAATAGAAATTTCAGTTTCTATGGTCCACTTTAGGAGAGAAGGGGCAAGAGAAGGTCAGAGATATCTTCCTGCTTCTGCTGTTTTCTTCATTTCCTTGACTTTAAGATACTCAGTGATAGGGTTAGGCTTTGTGTCCCCACCCAAATCTAATCTTGAATTGTAATCCCCAGGTGTTGAGGGAGGAACTTGGAGGGAGGGAATTGGGTCACGGGGGTGGTTTTCACTATGCTGTTCTCGTGATGCTGAGTGAGTTCTCACGAGATGTGATGGTTTCATAAGTGGTTAACAGTTCCTCCTACACATGCATTTCTCTCTCCTGCCACCATGTGAAGAAGGTACTTTCTGCCTGCTTCCCCTTCTGTCATGATTATAAGTTTCCTGAGGCCTCCCTCACAGCGGTTTGACTAAGAGTCCATTAAATCTCTTTCCTCTCTACAGATTGCCCAGTTCTGGGTATTTCTTTATAGCAGTGTGAACATGGTCTAATACATTCAGTATGCCAATGTGTCATATTTTAAGGTAGCATTTCATGTGCCCCTCATCGTTTTAGAGGCAAAAAACAATTGCAAGTAGTCTTTCTCTCAATTATCTATCACCAATGACTGTTGATCTCAGAATCCTATTAAATTCCATTTTTTTAGCTTTAAAGATTAAATGAGTTAACTTATGTAAAATCCTTACATGATGTCAAACACATTGGAGATACATATAGATGATATTTCTCATTAGATAAATTGTTTATTAATAGTTACATAGAATTCTGATTTTGAAGTGAATTGAACATGGGTACAAACACATATGTAAATATGTATAACATGTAAATTCCTATTAAAATAAACTAATTTAATTTCTAGTTTGCTTAATTCATTCTCTTGCAAAAATGAAGATTGTTCACTTGCATAACTAAAATGGTTATATTAATATTAAAATACAGTGATTCCAAGAATGCCACACGCAAACTGAATAAGTATGTCTCTGGACATTTCTTGGCTTCCTATGTTTGAACAAAGTTCCTACAGACGTTCAAAGAAGACGTGACAGTTCATTTTTAAAATTCCAATAGACATATGGCAAAGAGGATGATTATGAAACTTCAAAGTTAATAGACTAATTTTTCAGTGTGTCTAAGGCAATCAGAAAGATGAAAAAATACATATTGAACTATCAACTGCATTCTCAAAACAAGAAGATTTATGTGACCAGTAACAAATGATCACAAATGCGAAGAAGTCCTACTGCCTTCCTCCATACCTGATTGCAAATGTATGGAAAAAATCCAGTGAAGGAGAAGTCTCCCAAGTTATGAATGAGATCACTATGGCAAAGGGGAATGTTGGTAAATATCAGAGCCCCGTCAGTTAAAAAGCAAGTTACTAAGAACAACAAGGATAAAATCCTATCCCTTTTGTGATTTCTTGATTTTTTTTTGGCAGAATATTATTTGCAGAATAATAACAGTGGAATACATACAGTATCAAGCATAGTTCTAAATGCTTTACGTGTAGTAATTAATTTAATCCTCACAACAATCTGTAGGATTGATACTATTACAATTAACCTCAATTTATAGATAGGTAAACAGAGACACAGAGCAGTCAATATTCTTGCCTAAGCTCACACAACTAGTAAGTGATAAAACTAGGGTTTTGTGCGTGGAGTCTGTTAGGCAGGGACCCGGACCCGACATGGCGGTGCCACTTGGCATAGCAGGCCCTTTATTCCAGCAGGCCCTTTGTTTCGAGACTTCCCTCCCTCTTTGAACACACCCTCAGACTTACATACATCAGAGGTTCCAGCTGGGCAGTCACACTCCCCCGTGACCTGCAGCTCACCTGCATTCCACAAGTTCATAAACAGCAGTTCCGGCTGACAGTTTCCAAGGACCCCTTCCTCATGACCCTTACTCAGCTCCTGCCCTACTAGTTTCAAGACCCCCCAGGCCCTGTTTGCACAATTAGCTTCCTTACCTCTCAGGCTATACGAAGCCCCTACCTTCCTCCCTCAGCGCAACTTCCTCGGCCCATGCCTTTGACCGGGGAACCTCGCCCACAAGCCCTAATAAAAGGCTATTCTCACTGCCATTTGCCTTGCGTCTTCATTCCCGGTTTGGCTCCAGCCTCAGTTTACCTTTACAGTGTCTTCACTACTACCTGATACTACTTCTATGCTTGACGGCATAGATACAAAATCTACCTATCATCTAGGTCAGAAATTTCACAAAGAAGCACTATTGGCCAGAAGGGAGATTAGCTACAAAAATGCAGAGAAATGTAATACCACACGTCACTACTAAATAAACACCTCAGAAAGAACACCCTTCTTCAAGCACTAATACTAATAAGTTAGTACTATTTGAAGACAAGTGTGTAGACAGCACACTGATGTGTTTTAAAGGTATTAATCATTTTGTAGCTGCCATCATCATCATCAGAGAATGCCCAGCAATTTATGACAGCACATTTAATTAAAAGAGGGGCACTTCAGGAACCAATGAATTTAGGTGGCAGTTTGTGCATTAGAGGCTCCCCCCCCCACCGCCCAAGCATATTACTGTAATAATGTTATGGTTCTCAGGGAAAACAGATTTTATCCTCCTGTGAGAATAAAATGAAGAAGGAAAAGCAACAGCTCTTTCTGATGGCAAAAGTAAGGCTTTCTTGCCAGCCTGTTCAGCTCCTGTCTTCAAGTAACAACCTCATACAGCTAATGAATTCTGGTTTCTCTAAGAGGGTGGTGTACAGCATCCACACACAGCCTCTCATCGCAGGGCAGGTCCTGTAGCTTATAGTGCCTGGAGAATGCACAGCGGCCATAATCCATCAGGAGGAGAGCTGATAAATTGCACGAACTTTGCCATGTGTCTACTAGTGTGCGAAGAGAGCTTTATATCAATCCTAAAGCAACAAACTCTTCTCAGAGCACTATAAATATCCAGGATGGCAAAACAGGTTACCTAGGGGATGGCTATTTGCATTATAAAAGATTCCTCCTTTTCAAAAAGATTCCCTTCCAGATGTCTTAAAACAGAGCTCTCTTAAGTGTCCTTAAATGTGATTTATAAAATTATATTTACACAAGGTTTTAGAAAAGGAAAGAACAACTAATGTTTACTAAGTGCCATGTTTCCTGCCACTTATTATCTTCTTTAATCTTCATAGCCATGAATGAAACAAGAGCAAGACAAACAAACTTGCACAAAAATGTGATAGGAAATCCGATGGGTGAAAACGTCAAATTCCATCTTTGCAATGGAAAAGCACTGAACTGGTACCCCAGAACATGGCTTGTTCCAGAACCTGGCTTGCTCTCCCAGGGCTGCTACTAAACTGGGCAAGACCCAGGAACCCTCTCAGAGCTCAATCAGGTATCCATGTATAAAACAAAGGCTGATGAACAAGAATTTTAAAATCCCTTTCTGTAGAAACAATCCATGGTTCCTGATCTATAGTAGTTCAGTCCAATGTCAGTAGTGATGACAAATGCTTTTAAGAGAAAATTAAAGTAGGAATGGGCTTTTTTGCTTTACAGCTTTTTTTTTTTTTAAATGATTAAAGAGATAACCATGGCTTTCATTAGATTCAATTAGTAGTTCTCCCGTAAGCCTAGGAAATAAAAAAAAGAACAGAGCACAATTAACCTTAATCTATTGATTTCATTTTATTTTAACATAAGTCTCTATTTACGGGAGGAAACCAATTAAAACTACCAAAAGGTGTTCATGTATGAATTGGTGGCAGAAGAACAGCTGTATGTAATCATAGATATAACAGGAAACAATAAAAATGAAGGAAAAGTGCAGCCTTTTTAGTCAACATAATCTATGTTTTACATATTGGCTTGTTATGAGTCATTATACAATCTCAAAGTCAAGAAAAGGATTACGTGCACTGTTTTGACATTGACTCCTCTTGTTCATAGTTTGATGAAGACCTAGCTGATGGATGCCATTGTTAATCTCATTTTCTTCCTTTAGTGTCTATATTATTAATAGCTATGTCAGTGCTGATGATAATATAAGACAGAACAAAAAACTCTCAATTTTAATAGTTTAAGTCAAGTAAGAAATGCAGTTAAGTGGTTAGAATACCAACTTGGGAGTCACCTACTTTGACTTCTCCATTACTCACCTATTCTAAGATGACATGTCACATTTCAATGTGTCCATTTACCGATTTATAAGACACTAGACTCTAAGTGGTTTTTTAAGACCTTTTTTGAAAGGTTCTGGGGCACTGTGCAGTGATAACATCTTAAACACCTCTCTTTCGTCATTTTTACCTCTAGTTCTTCCTTTTTAAGCTGACCTTAAATCTCACGTTCTTCACGGGACTTGTACCATTAAACTACGAACCACAGTTATGTACTTAGAGTTAACACCGATTATTGATCATTTACTTTGTCCGAGTCTTCTAGCTAATAGTATAAAATACGTTGTCACTTTTTATTCTCACCTGATAATTAAGTAACAAATAGTTTTCTCATTTTATAGGAGAAGAAACAAGGGCGTAAAGAGTTTAAGGAACTTGTCCAAGATGGGATTTTTTTTTCTTGGAAACAGAGTCTTGTTCTGTCACCCAGGCTGGAGTGCAGTGGCAGGATTTCGGCTCACTTCAAGCTCTGCTTCCCAGGTTCACGCCATTCTCCTGCCTCAGCCTCCCGAGTAGCTGGGATTACAGGTGCCCACTACCACACCTGGCTAATTTTTTGTATTTTTAATAGAGACGGGGTTTCATCATATTGGCCAGACTGGTCTCAAACTCCTGACTTTGTGATCTGCCCACCTCCGCCTCCCAAGGTGCTGGGATTACAGGTGAGAGCCACTGTGCCCCACCCAAGATGGGATTTTTATAATGCTTGTTTCACTTCCTCCCCCAAATTTTGTGCTTCTAATTACTGTATTGCATTATTTTTAGGAATTCCTTCTGGGGATTCTTATAGAAGTTAGGCTTGATACTTATAAATCAGAATTTAATCACAGTTACTTATGTTACTCTCTAGATATTTTGAATATATACTTTCTTCCTGAAGTGGACATCTGTCTTTCATTGATCTGAAAATCAATGTGTAGAAGAAGGAATAAGAAAAGGAAGAGAGGAGAAAAGAGAAGTAGGAAGAAAAAAGGAAGAAGGAAGGAAGGAAGGAAGGAAAGAAGGAAGGAAGGAAGGAAAGAAGGAAAAAAGGAAAAGAAAGAAGGAAAGAAACACATTTTCTAACTTCTCTTGCTACTAGAATAAGGTATGTTGTTTAGGTCACATATATCACAGATGCTAACTTGAGACACTGATACAAAACCTGACTAACATAGGGAAACAGCAAGGTGTGTGCATCTATTTTTAAGGTCACAAACTTCAGTGGAGAGAGTGTGGTTCTGGAGTCAGCCATTGTGGTAGTAGCTTCTGGATTTGGCCACTTCCTGACTGTGACAGAAGCAGCAGCAATCTTTGGTGGCTAGTTTATAGTGTGCCTTCTCGGCATAATTCCTGCAAGCTTAGAGTATGTGTTTTCAGTTCCCAATAATTCTGGGCTTTCTATAACCTGTAGTATATTCCTTTCTGCTTAAATTAACTAGCATTCATTTGTTTATCTGCAAATAACCATGATCAATATCTTGTCACATTAATTTAGGTCCTGTATCAGTTATTTATTGTTGTGCAACAAATTACTCCCAAATTTAATGGCTTAAAAAATACACATTTATTATCTCAGAGTTTCTGTGGGTTAAGAATATGGGCCTGACTTAGATGAGTTCTCTATTCCATGGTCACTCACAGGATTGTAATCAATTGTTGGCCCAAAGTTCTAAGGTTTCATCTGATGGTTCAGCTAGGGAAAGGATTCTCCTTTAATTTTACTCAGTGATTGTTGGCAGCATTCAGTTTCCTGAAGGCTGTTGGGCTGGAGGCCTTACTTCATTGTTGGCTATAGCCTGAATGCCTTTCCTAGTTCCTTATCATGCGTGTCTCTTCCACGTGGAGTGGAATCTGGCTTCATCATAGTGTGCAAAACAAGAAAGCAACAGAGGCAGTCTGCTAGCAAGTCTTTTGTATGCTAATCACAGAAGTGACTTCCTGTCACCTTTGCCCTTCTCTATTGGAATCAAGTAACATGCAAGGATGAAGATTACACAAGGACATAAATACCAAAAGGCAGATGTTATGGTTAGTTTATTTTATGTGTCAACATGGCTAAGCCACAGTACCCAGATATTTAGTGAAACACCAGTCTAGATGTTGCTTTCTCTCTCTCTCTCTCTCTCCACACACACACACACACATACACACACACACCATGCACACCTTATTAGTTCTGTTTCTCTAGAGAACCCTGATTAATACAGTGGGGTTCATTGAGGTCCTCTTAAAGTTTTGCCTTCTGCAGTACCAAAAGGAAGGTAATAGAGTTTAATGTTGGACAACCCTCCACTCCAAAAAAAATCTTAAATGTATTTATAGAGCCATTTTAGTGCAGCAAGGGACCTTAAAAAACATCTGGTCTAACTCTGTTAGTTTTTAGAGGTAAAAACTGGGTTCTGGATTGGGTAATGACTTAATCAAGTTCTATTTAGAAACCAAGCCAGAAGGAGAACCCAGTTTTCTATTTTAATGCTCTTACTATTGTCTGATAAGTTATCCCAAGCTGAAAGTGGAGAATTATACCTGGTGGCCTAATACTGATTAGAGCAAAAGAAAATCTTCATGGACAAATGGAGCAGGGTAGTTCTACCCTTCAGTTGTTCTTCCCATAATGGGCAATGGTTTTCTGTTGGTGCCCTCTATCCTTCAGCCCAGACTCCCTAATGATCAATAGCATGTATATCCAAGTCAGCTATCTGAAGTCATGGATGCTGCCATTGGCTATGAAATAGAACAAAACTAACTAGCCATGAGGGGATTAACCCCTGACCTTGGCCTCATTAGTGCTGAGCTCTAACCAACTGTTAGACGCGTATCATATTGTTTGTCTTTAAAACTATGCTTGAATCTGCTATATTACTTTTTCATTAACATCTAGTAGCTGGGAATGTTTTAATCAATTTTTCCAGTGATTTTTATCAGTACAAAATGTTGATGAGTAAGTATATAAAAAATTAAACTTGGATTTTTAAAATATTTAATTTTATTATTATCATTATCCCTATTTAATAAATGGTGCTGGGAAAACTGGCTAACCATATGCAGAAAACTGAAACTGGACCCCTTTCTTACGCCTTATACAAAAATTTACTCAAGATGGATTAAAGACTTAAATTTAAAAACCCAAAACTATAAAAAAAAAAAACAAAAAAAAAACCCCTACAAGAAAACGTAGGCAATATCATTCAGAACATAGGCATGGGCAAAGATTTTATGATGAAATCACCAAAAGCAATTGCAACAAAAGCTAAAATTGACAAATGGGATCTAATTAAACTAAAGAGCTTCTGCACAGCAAAAGAAACTATCATCAGAGTGAAAAGGCAATCTACAGAATGGGAGAAAATTTTGCAATCTACCATGCGACAAAGGTCTGATATCCAGAATTTACAAGGAACTTAAACAAATTCCAAGAAAAAGAGAAAAAAGCCCTATTAAAAAGTGGGCAAAGGAGATGAACAGATACTTCTCAAAAGAAGATATTTATGCAGCCAAGAAACATGAGGAAAAGCTCAACATCACTGATCATTAGAGAAATGCAAATCAAAACCACAATGAGATACCATCTCATGCCAGTCAGATGGTGATTATTAAAAAATCAAGAAACAACAGATGCTGGAGAGGATGTGGAGAAATACGAATGCTGTTACACTGTTAGTGGAAATGTGAATTAGTTCATCCATTGTGAAAGACAGTGTGGTGATACATCAAGGATCTGGAACCAGAAATACCATTTGACCCAGAAATACCATTTGACTCACATATCCCATTACTGGGTATATACCCAAAGGAATATAAATCATTCTATTATAAAGATACATGCACACTTATGTTTATTGCAGCACTATTCACAATAGCAAAGACATGGAACCAACCTAAATGCCCATCAATGATAGACTGGAAAAGAAAATGTGGTACATATACACCATGAAATACTAGGCAGCCGTAAAAAGGAATGAGATCACGTCCTTTGCAGGGACATGGATGAAGCTGGAAGCCATTATCCTCAGCAAACTAACACAGGAACAGAAAACCAAACACCACATGTTCTCACTCATAAATGGGAGTTGAACAATGAGAACACATGGACACAGGGAGGGGAACAACACACACCAGGGCCTGTTAGGGGGCAATGGCTAGGGGAGGGAGAGCATCAGGACAAATAGCTAATGCATGTGGGACTTAAAACCTAGATGACAGGTTGATAGGTGCAGCAAAACACCACGGCACACGTGTACCTGTGTAACAACCCTGCACGTTCTGCATTTGTATCCCGGAACTTAAAGTGAAAAAAATTAAAAAAAAAATTAGGCCGGGTGCGGTGGCTCAAGCCTGTAATCCCAGCACTTTGGGAGGCTGAGACGGGTGGATCACGAGGTCAGGAGATGGAGAACATCCTGGCTAACACGGTGAAACCCCGTCTCTACTAAAAAATACAAAAAACTAGCCGGGCGAGGTGGCGGGCGCCTGTAGTCCCAGCTACTCGGGAGGCTGAGGCAGGAGAATGGAGTAAACCTGGGAGGCGGAGCTTGCAGTGAGCTGAGATCGCGCCACTGCACTCCAGCCTGGGCGACAGAGCAAGACTCTGCCTCAAAAAAAAAAAATAAATAAAATAAAATAAAAGGAAAAGAAAACCCTGAAATATGAATTAGTAGGTGAAAAAATACCACTATAATAGATGTTCTTGTTTACAGCTGTCTACATTTGGTGGGAAATCTAAGGCTGAATTGTCAAACACTGCACTACACCTAGGTGTTTGAGGCGATTTGTGGAGATTAAAATCTTGGGTTTTCTAATGCACATCAACAATAAATCCTGTTGCTGCTTCTTGTCCAGTAAAAATCAATACTTTTAGATAAGAAGCATTGATTACAAATTATTTTAAGCAGTTATTTTAAAATAACATCCAAGATTAAGTGAGAGTTTAACTTAAAGTCATTTAATCAAGGATACTAAATTAAAAGATTGCTGTGCCCTGGTGTGGCGGTTTGCAGAAGGAAAGGTGATGATCATTAACATGCACCATACCAGGTGCTTAAAGTGGGTTACAACATTTGATGCTCACTGTAAACCAGGAGACAGATTTTTGTTTTTTTATTATACTTTAAGTTCTAGAGTACATGTGCACAACGTGCAGTTTGTTACATAGGTATACATGTGTCATGTTGGTTTGCTGCACCCATCAGCTCATCATTTACATTAGGTATTTCTCCCAATGCTGTCCCTCCCCCAGGCCCCCACCCCCCGACAGGCCCCGGTGTGTGATGTTCCCTGCCCTGTGTCCAAGTGATCTCATAGTTCAATTCCCACCTATGAGTGAGAACATGCGGTGTTTGGTTTTCTGCAAGAGACAGAAATTTTTATCCATATTCTATTGCTCAGAAAACTTAGGGTGAGAGAAGTTCAATCACATTCCCAAAGACACAGTTCCCAGTCCGGGAGCAGGAATAAAATGTAAGTCTATTCACCCATCTCCAGTTCTTTTCACTATGTTCTCTAGATATCAGAATATATTTAGCACATATATTATAAGGTTGGGTTATTTATCCTACCAAAGTTTCCTCTTCCTCACTCCTCATCTCCCAAAAAGACACTCTTCTAATCATCCCTTCTTTTTTTTTTTTTTTTTTTTTTTTTTGTGAGACGGAGTCTCACTCTGTCGCCCAGGCTGGAGTGCAGTGGCCGGATCTCAGCTCACTGCAAGCTCCGCCTCCCGAGTTTAGGCCGTTCTCCTGCCTCAGCCTCCCGAGTAGCTGGGACCACAGGCGCCCGCCACCTCGCCCGGCTAGTTTTTTGTATTTTTTTAGTAGAGACGGGGTTTCACCGGGTTAGCCAGGATGGTCTCGATCTCCTGACCTCGTGATCCGCCCGTCTCGACCTCCCAAAGTGCTGGGATTAGAGGCTTGAGCCACCGCGCCCGGCCTAATCATCCCCTCTTGATCTCTCTCACTCTTGTGTACACGTGCATGCACGTAACCCCCCACCCCACTGCCGCCACACACGCTAGGCTTGTGGCAGAGAAACCAAAAAAACAGGACTACTATTTGGGATCCAGAACTCCAGCCTAGACTCCATCTGTCACTGCAGTCAAGTCACTAATCTCAGCTTCCTCATTGGTAAACTGATGTGTTTCCTATAATTTTATCTCTAAGTGTGTAACTGGCCGGGTGCAGTGGCTCACGCTTGTAATCCCAGCACTTTAGGAGGCTGAGGCGGGCGGATCACGAGGCCACGAGATCAGGAGATTGAGACCATCCTGGCCAACATGGTGAAACCCTGTCTCTATTAAAATACAAAAAATTAGCAGGGCATGGTGGTGCACACCTCTAGTCCCAACTACTGGGGAGGCCGAGGCGTGGGGTGGGGCTGGGGCGGGGGAATCGCTTGAACCCGGGAGGCGGAGCTTGCAGTGAGCCCAGATCGCGCCACTGCACTCCAACCTGCGCGACAGAGCAAGACTCTGTCTCAAACAAACAAACAAAAAGTGTATAACTGTTTATTATCAAGTATTGTTATATTTTAACATCTATGCTCTTTTGAAAAGTGTATAACTAATTGCCTACCATCAAACATTTTTATACTTTAACATCTGTACTTCCCTAAGTGAAGTGGAGAATTGATATTTTCTGGTTACGTTTATGCCTCTGCACCATCAGCAATTTCAAGCCTTCAGTCCTACCTTGTCCAATATGGCAGCCATCCACAGTCTCAAGTGGCTATTGAGTACTTAATATGTGGCTGATACAACTTAGAAAGTGAATTTTAAGGCCGGGCGCGGTGACTCAAGCCTGTAATCCCAGCACTTTGGGAGGCCGAGACGGGCGGATCACGAGGTCAGGAGATCGAGACCATCCTGGCTAACACGGTGAAACCCCGTCTCTATTAAGAAATACAAAAAACTAGCCGGGCGAGGTGGCGGGCGCCTGTAGTCCCAGCTACTCAGGAGGCTGAGGCCGGAGAATGGCGTGAACCCGGGAGGCGGAGCTTGCAGTGAGCTGAGATGCGGCCACTGCACTCCAGCCTGGGCGACAGAGCGAGACTCCGTCTCAAAAAAAAAAAAAAAAAAAAAAAAGAAAGTGAATTTTAATTTAACTTAATTTTAATTTAAAACTAAAGGTGAGATTTTTTCGCTGGAACTGATTGCACTTTAACCACTGAAGTTTCAGCATCTGAACTGAAATGTGCTCTTAACTATAAAATACACATTAGATTTCAGTGTTAGTTTAGAAACAAGGATACAAAAATCTCATTAATTTTGTATTAATTACATGTTGAAATGATAATACTTTAGACATATTGGCTTAATTTGATATATTATTAAAATTAATTTAACCTGTCACTCTTTTTAAAACATTTTATTTTGACAACCAGAATAACTAAAATGTGTGAGTCACATTATATTTCCAATGGACAGGGCTGCTGTAATTGTAATAGCTCCAAGACGCGGTTTGGGTATCTGTCTTCAGGTAATCCTTAAACTTAGCTGCTATTGAGAATGTCATCTGCTTGAAGATGCAGCAGTGATTTTGTGTATCAACTCCTTTGTTTGTGATTTATTCTCTAAAATAATGTGATTAAATAATCTTGCTTTCTTTGGTCATCTATCTGTATCTTAACTGAAAAAAAAAAAAAAAGGTCTTAATCTATTAACAGTTTACAGGACCCAAGTATTGCAGAGGGATTGTTATATCCAACTCATTTTAAATGTTATCATAAAACTGTGCCTGGGACCAGCTTAACACAAATTATATTCTCTAGAGACAAAGGAGAGTCACCTTCTGAAAGCCAGCCATCCTTCACATACACTGCAAAGGAGTTCCAGTGGTGAGACGGCACTGTTTGTGTATGTGTGTGTTTTGGTTAGAGTGTAGTGACACCACTTACAATAAGGATTAAAGACCCTGCGAGGGGAGAGTGGTGGACATAGTAGAATTCCCCTTAACATTCCCCCATGTACCTTCTGGTGTGTCTTTCTCTATGCAAAAACCAGAAGGCTAAAAACCACATTATATACATTCCCGCAAAGCTTGGATAGCAGATATGATTTAGACTTGGCAGATTATATGCATCCATGTGAAATTTGGAAAGTGGGATGTGCAAGTGGAGATCACCTCCAGTAGCCATGTTAAAGGAAATGAGTACAATTTCTTTTTTATCAGGCCGGGGCAGTGGCTCAAGCCTGTAATCCCAGCACTTTGAGAGGCCGAGACGGGCGGATCACGAGGTCAGCAGATCGAGACCATCCTGGCTAACACGGTGAAACCCTGTCTCTACTAAAAAATACAAAAAACTAGCCGGGCGAGGTGGCGGGCACCTGTAGTCCCAGCTACTCGGGAGGCTGAGGCAGGAGAATGGCCGGAATCGGAAGGCAGAGCTTGCAGTGAGCTGAGATAGCACCACCGCACTCCAGCCTGGGCGACAGAGCGAGACTCTGTCTCCAAACAAAACAAAACAAAAAAAATTTCCTTTTTATCTAAAATATATCAAATACTATCACTTCATCAAATCATCGTTACAAAATTATTAATAAGCTATATTTTACTCATTTTTTATATGAAGTCTTTAGAACACATTATATATTTTACGCCTGTTGTCCATCTGCATTTGGACTAGCCACTTTTCAAGTACTCAGTTGCCACCAGAGGTTGTACCGTGTAGCTCTAGGGCAGGGGTTAGCACACTTTTTCTGTGAAAAGTCAGATAGAAATATTTTAGGTTTGTGAGACACAGTTTCTATTGCATTTTATTGTCTCCTTTATTTTTGTTTCTGTTTTTAAAGATACTTTTAAAAATATAAAAGCCATTTTTAGTTCATGCATGATACAATTACAGGCTGCCTCAGGCTATGATTTTCAGTCCCTGCTCTAGAGTATGAAAATCAGCCCTTCTGAGGGTTCTCTAACTTCTATGCTAAATCCTGCCTGCTTCTAGTAGCAAGAGTCGCTTCTGTTTTCTACAATTGAATTTGGCAAATTTATAGAGAACATTACTCACCTTGTTCTACAGTGTAAGGAAACGGAGACTGCAAGACTTTAAGCAACTTTCCAAGGTCATATACCTTCTAAGCGACAGAACTAGAAAGAGAATCCATAACTGCTCAACTCCAAAGCTGACAATTTCATCCGCTGCATCATTGGCTCTCCATTATTATTAAGACTTTCTTTAGCTTGAGTAATGAACCTTCACTGATCCATTTATTTAGCTTACAAATATTTATTGAATGACAACTATGCACAAGATATGAATAATAGGAGCATTGCCTTTGACCCACATTTAAGCACATTTTTTAAAAGGCTCAAGTTTTCTATCAATTTATGAGATACAAAATGAAGTGGAAAACTGACAATTATTTGTTTACTTCAATCAATATAGACAGCAAGTCAGATAATTCAGACTTGATCCAGTTAACCCCAAATTGGCAGAGATACAAACATTTTATGTTCTCTGTCTTAATCTGTTTTGTGTTGCTATAACAGAATACCTGAGACTGGGTAATTTATAGCAAA
This sequence comes from Theropithecus gelada, assembly GCF_003255815.1. Classification (NCBI taxonomy): domain Eukaryota; kingdom Metazoa; phylum Chordata; class Mammalia; order Primates; family Cercopithecidae; genus Theropithecus; species Theropithecus gelada. The sequence continues at coordinate 48,436,825 of NC_037670.1, read as the reverse complement.
CAGGAATTTACTGGATCACAGTTCTGGAAGCTGCGAAGTCCAAAACAGAGGGGCCACATCTCATGAGGACCTTCTTACTGTGTCATTCCATGGCAGAAAGCAAAAGGGCAAGCAAGAGAGGGCAAAACAAAGAGAACAAGAGAGGGCCAAACTTGGCTTTGATGACAAACCTACCCTCGATAACAAACTTACTCTGATGATAACGACATTCATCCATTTGTAGGTTACAGCTCTCATGATCTATTAATTGCTTCTTAAAGACCCCACCTGTCAGTATGATTGCACTGGGGGTTTAAATTCCAACACATGAACTTTTTAAGAGAAACATTCGAACCATAGCATTCTCAATTTTTCTAATTCAAATACTTATTTAGCTTCAGACATAAGGAGGAACTAAAATAGATACAGAATCAAGCAGTTACAGGCTACATTTAAAATAACATTATGGATTGATCAGTCCTTAGGCTAATATGTTAGCTTATTTTTTTTTTTCAGCACATTTACTTAGCAGCATGCTTGTTCACTCTCTCTAGTTTTTGGCAGTTGTCCTCCAACACTTATGCCTTTCCTAATATACTGCAAGTGGGTCACTTATTATTTCTCTTTTAAACATTTAATAATGTCCCATATCTTAAATTGGTTTCTCTTTGGACAAGCCATCCATTATCAATCCTTCCTGAAATTGCAATTAAAATACAAACTAGATATTTATGATGATGTACGATATTCTTCATTTAAAACTCCCGAATAAACCTCTTTCTGTTCAATGCCTCTACTACCCATAATGATACATATGAGCTACACTGGATCATCTCCTTTGAGAATATTGATGAGCTTGTGTTCATCTATGGGACTCCCACTATGTTCAAAGTAGTGGTATCCAAAGGGTAAAATTCCTAGTATGTATGAATAAATAATATATTTTATAAGGGAAACCAAGGATTCTTCTCTCATTTTGATTTTCCTTTTCAATTCATGTGGCAACTGACATTATTTTTATTATGGGCTATAGTTTCCTCCATAACAAATAGACGTATTGTCAGGTTGGTTCTAGAGATTTTGGGAGTACCTGTCTTCTCTGGAAAGGTTACAAATACCTGGATTGAGGACTGGGAGCTTGAGCCAGAACTCCATTAGCTTTAGGGTGATTTCAGTGTATGTCTGAAGAATGAGTCCAAATGGAATAATATTTGTTTCTGGTACTGTTAAGTCAGGTCCGAAACTTTTTTTTCTTACATCAAGATGGGGGAAGGAAGTGCCAATACCAGGAGAAAAAGAAAAAAAATCTATTCCTCAAAGGCTGAGAAGGAAATTTAGGAAAGCTCCAAACCATTAACTGGGGGTACTAAGAAAGCAGGTACTTAAAATCTTTTGATTTAATTATTTAAAAATATGACTTTATTCATCTAAGTTGTGAAATAATTTTCATTAGGAATATAATAAGTGTTAATAATAATTTGATCGGAATGGCATAATTCAACAACTAAAAGGTGAAATCAAGGGTTGAACTGACTTTTCAGTATGCATGTATACATACGTATATGTTTGTATGTATACATATATTTTTAATTAAATGCTGAGAAATTACAGAGAGAGACAGAGCTATAGCAATTGAAATCATGTTTTTATCATTCTCGTCTTCTTTTGCAATATAAATGAAGATTGAAAAAATTTTAGTAGACTAGTTGGCCATGAAATGGTTCATTTTTAATGCATGTTTACTAAACTCACACATTTAAGAAAATATCTTCAGGCTCTTCAACCTATTCGATTTTTCTTTTTAATTATTGGGTGAAAATGCTTATGAACAATTTAAAATGTCAATTGACAGCCTCCATGTGAAAGGTTTATCTCTCTCACATTAATATGTGCAAAGTATTATTGCTCCCTCTTATGCATATCTAGCAATACCAGCATCTTAGGGACATTCAAAAAGGTGTAAAGTTAAGGGAAGAGTTTCCGCTGAATTAAAAAATATTTTTGTATTATTTTTATGTTACTGAGATTTATTATTAAACTTGCTTTCCAACATTGCTTTCTAATTGCTCCAAGCTTTCAAGAAGCCAAAACTTTGGAAGCTATGGTAATAAGCCGTTTTTAATATACCCAAAGAACAAAATAGGTATGTGTGAAGGTAAGTGCAAAACTTAAAAGTAATTTGCTGTTACCCTTTCTCTGAAGCAAAAAAGCTCTGAGTTTGAATCCTGGTGCATCCTCTTTTTGAGTGGACAAGTTATCTAACCTTTTGCACCTTTCTAAATCTCTCTAAAATTGTTGTGAGAATAAACATACATAATTTCATGTATACATATATTACCTTACAAAAATAAGGCACTGAAAAAATGATTTTTTGTGTGTTAACCGGAAAAGTGTGATTATAAGGACAGGAAGTGGCATCTAAATCTGTAAGTATACAGATGCTCTTTTTCTGTAGTAGACATAGGCTGTTTTATATTTTCCTAAGCCACAACAAATGTAAAATAAGTTCATATGTATTAAATTATAGTTGACTCTTCAACAACATGGAGGTTAGGGTTGCTGATGCCCCATGTAGTACAAAATGTTCATATAACTTTTGACTCCCAAAAAACTTTACTAATAGCCTACTGTTGACTGGAAGACTTACTGATAACATCAATAGTCAATCAATACACCTGTTGTATGTTATATGTATTACATACTGTATTCTTACAAGTAAGTAAGCTAGAGAAAAGAAAATGTTAATAAGAACATGAGTGAGAGAAAACACATTTATTATTCACTACGTTGAAGTGGATCATCATACAGGTCTCTATTCCTGTCATCTTCACACTGAGTAGGCTGAGGAGGAGGAGGAATCGGAGCAGTTGTGGCAGAGGCAAAAGAAAATCTGTGTATAAGTGGACCTGCACAGCTTGAATCCATGTTGTTCAAGGGTCGACTGTATTTTAAATACAGGTCAGTTGCCTAAGAGTTAGGATAGCCAGCACTGTTGAACAGGGACAGGTACGATTCTGTGTAATGCAGAGAACTCTATCTCTAGCAATTGTAAAGATAATTCACAAAACAATTTGCATTTGCATTTTTCTAACACTTACCTTTTAGAAATGATGGTGTGTATCCATAAATTCAAGAAACAGTTTATTACAGTGGTTAGAGCATAAACTTTGAAAGCAGCCAGTGATGTGCCAGAATCAGTGCTTGAGATAATTATTAACTAAATATTCAGATACTGCAAACCTGTAGTTAAACTATGGGTAGCTTGAAATTGGCCATGGTGGAGCATTTACACGGTGGAAATTGACAAATGCTATCAATCTAGGTCTCCCTTGCAACTACCACCTGGTTTGCCAGAAACTACTGATTCAGATATACATCTGTTTAAATGCCAACTTTAACACTTAATAGTTTATAGCCTTTAGTATCTTATCTTGCCTTTGTTTCTTGCAACTCCCAGATCTAGAAAATGATATAATTATTTATAGTCATAAGGTAGCTTTGAGGATTAACTTATATAATCATCCAGTGCACATTCAATAAATGGTGGTCATTTTAATAAGCCAAAATCATAAAAAAGACAACAAGAAAGAGAAAATCAAAAACTAAAGGAATAACCTTCTGAGAATAGTGAATTTTTGCTGCATTAACAGATATCATTAGGCAAGAGATTCTAGATCTATAATAGAGAAAAAAAAATCCACTCCAGTTAATGCTTCACTCACCATGAAGAGACTGTTCGGTGTTTGTTCACTCTCTCCGAAGAGTGGGATAGGAGAATCAGTTCTACTAGACTTGTTTTCTTGGTTAGCTTGTTGCTCTGGGATCGGCTCATATAAGCTATCCATAGAGCCTTCCTGCAACAGGGAGATGTATGAGTCAAGGAATAACAGAATAACAATTTTCCTTGAAAAGATACCTAATTTATCCACCCACCTTTTTATAGTACTTTATTTAAATTATCCTGCGGATATGATTAAGAGTTTACAAGATGCTACTTTTCAACAGTGAACAATACAGTAAAGCCAGGAATTATTACACAGCCAGGAATTATTGTTCCCACCATTATTACAGAGCCAAGAATTTAAACAAGAGTCTAAGTGTTGCAGAGGCAGGCACACAATGAGGGAATTCCTCAAGAGGTATGTTGAAGACATGAAGTTCGAAAAACTAAATAAATGCCTATTTGAGACACCAATAAACTGTGTTGGTCACAGATTTGAGTTACATGTATGTCTCTAATTGGTACCACCTCCTTTTATAAGAAATACAATCTGCTGATCTTAGTTTTCTCAACTGTAAAGTAGCAGTTTCTAGGGCAGAGGACGCGAAGCAAGATGACAGAATAGAAAGTTCCGGTGATCGTTTCCCCACAGCAAGGACCCCAAGTTAGCAACTATCTACACAGAGAAACTACCCCCTCATAAGAATCAAAATTCAGGTGAGCACTCCTAGTACCTGGTTTTAACATCAAATCACTAAAAGAGGCACTGAAGAGGTAGAAAAAACAGTCCCGAATCTCCGACGCCACTCCTCCCCTACCCTGGCACCTGCGGTGTGGTGTGGAGAGCATCTCTGGGCTCTGGGGAAGGGAGAACACAGCCATTGTGAGGCATTGAACTTAGTGCTGTCCTGTTAGAGAATAAAAAAACCCAGACCAAACTCAGTTGATGCCCAGCCATAGAGGGAGCATTTAAACCAGCCCTAGCCAGAAGGGAATCTCCGATTGCAATGGTCCAAACTTGAGTGCCTGCAAACCTTGCCACCCGCGGCTACAGCACTCTGTGTCTCCAGTAAACTCAAAAGGCAGTCTAGGACACAAGGACTGCAACTCCTGTGGGTGTCCCAGTGTGAACTAAGCTCAGAGACTGTAGACTGAGGGGGCATGTGACACACACTGAGACACTGGTTGGGGCAGCCAAGGGAGTGCAGGCATCACCCTGCCCCTAACCTCAAGCTGCATAGCTTGAGGCTCCAAAAGAGACCCCTTCCTTCTGCTTGAGGAGAGAAGGAAGTGTAGGGAGGCCTTTGTCTTGCATCTAGGGTACCAGCTCAGCCACAGCATAATAGGGCACTGGTGAGAGTCATAAGGTATCCCCTCTCTGGGCCCTAGCTCCCAGATGACATTTCTAGGCAACCCTAGGCCAGAAGGAAACCGCTGCCCTGAAGGAAAGGATTCAGTCCTAGCAGTATTCATTACCTGCTAACTGAAGAGCACTTGGGCCCTGAATAGCCAGCAGTGATACCCAGATAATCTGACAGTGGTGGCTACAGAGCAAAACTGCTTCTGTTTGAGAAAATCAGAGGGAAATGCAAAGGGGACTTTATCTTGAATCTTAGGTACCAGCACAGCCACATGGGGGTAGAGCACCGACTGGGCTCTTGTAGTCTCTTATTCCAGGACTGTATGTTTGGATGGCATTTCTGGACATGCCCTGGGCCAAAGGGGAGTCTAGTGCCCTGCAAGGTAAGTCCCAGGCCAGGTAGCACTCACAAAAAGTTGACTTAAGAGACCTTGAGCCTTAAGAGAACACATGTGGTAGTCTCACAGTACTCCTTGTACCTAGGGTGATGTGGCTACAGAGTGAGGCTCCTCTGTCTTTAAAAACTGGACAGAAGAGTGGGAAGGATGGTGTGGTTTGAGTGTCAGCTCAGCTGTAATACAATAGAACACCGGGTAGACTTCTAAGGTTTCAGACTCTAGTCCCTGACTCCTAGGCTGCACTTCTGGACTCACCCAGGGCCTGGGGGCCCTCAGTGCCCTGAAGGGAAGGACAGAGGCATGACTGGATTTGCCACCTGCTGATTGTAGAGCCCGAGCGCTTTGAGTGAACACAGGCAGTAGCCAGGGGGTGGTTACAGCAGGCCTCGGGCAAGACCCAGTGCTGTGCTGGCTTCAGGTCTGACCCAGCACACTCACAGTGGTGGTAGCTACAGGGGTGCCACTGTCACTCCACCTCCAGCTTCCAGTAACTCATAACACAGAGGGAGACTCTGTATGTTTTGGAGAAAGTCATAAAAGAGAACAAGAGTTTCTGATTGGTAATCCAGAGAATCTCCCATATCTGGTCGAAAACCATCAGGGAGGTACTTCGATCTGTAAGAACCACAGTGCTACTGGGCTTGGGATATCCCCTAAAGCAGACACAGCTTAGATTACAAAACACAAGTCCTTTCAAATATCTGGAAAGCCTCCCCAAGAAGGACAGCTACGAATACTCCAAGACAGTGAACACTAGAATAAATACTTAACTCCTTAATGCCCAGACACCAAAGAACGTCTACTAGCATCAACACCATCCAGAAAATCAGGACCTCACCAAGTAAACTAAATAAGGCACCAGGGAGCAATCTTGGAGAAAGAGATATGTGACCTTTCGGATAATTCGAAATAGAGGTGTTGAGGAAACTCAAGGAAATTCAAAATAACACAGAGAAGGAATTCAGAATTCTATCCAATAAATTAACAAATAAATTGAAATGATTAAAAAAAATCAAGCAGAAATCCTGAAGCTGAAAAATGCAATTGGCACACTGAAGAATGCATCAGAGTCCTTTAATAGCAGAATGCATAAGCAGAAGAAAGAATTAGTGAGCCTAAAGACAGGCTATTTTAAAATACATAGTCAGAGGAGACAAAGAAAAAAGAACAAAAAACAATGTAGCACACCTATGAGATCTAGAAAATTGCCTCAAAAGGGCAAATCTAAGAGTCATTGGCCTTAAAGAGGACATAGGTAAAGAGATAGGGGTAGAAAGTTTATTCAAAAGGATAATGACAGAGAACTTCCCAAACCTAGAGAAAGATATCAGTAGCCAAGTACAAGAAGGTTATAGAACACCAAGCAGATTTAACCCTAAGAAAACTACCTCAAGGTATTTAATAATCAAAGTCCCAATTGTCAAGGATAAAGAAAGAACTCTAAAAGCCACAAGAGAAAAGAAACAAATAATATACAATGGAGCTCCTATACGTCTGGCAACAGACTTTTCAGTAGAAACCTTACAGGCCAGGAGAGAGTAGCATGACATATTCAAAGTGCTTAAGGAAAATAATTTTTACCCTAGAATAATGTATCTAGTGAAAATATCTTTCAAACATGAAGGAATAAAGACTTTCCCAGACAAACAAAAGCTGAGGGATTTCAACAATGCCAGGCCAGTCCTATAAGAAATGCTAAAGGGAGTACTTCAAACAGAAAGAAAAGGGCAGTAATGAGCAATAAATAATCACCTGAAGGTACAAAACTCACTGGTAATAGTAAGTACACAGAAATACACAGAACATTATAACACTCTAACTGTGGTGTGTAAACTACTCTTAAGTAGGAAGACTAAAAAATGAACCAATGAAAAATAATAACTACAACAGCTTTTCAAGACACTGTCAGTACAATAAGACATAAATAGAAGCAATGAAAAGTTAAAAAGCAGGGAGACAAAGTCAATGTATTGAGTTCTTGTTAGTTTTCTTTTTGCTTGTTTGTTTATGCAAATAGTGTTTAGTTGTTAGCAGGTTAAAATGATGAGTCATAATATTTGCAAACCTCATGATAAACTCAAACCAAAAAATATACAATGAATACACAAGAAGTAAAAAGCAAGAAACTAAACCATGTCTCCAGACAAAGTTACCTTCAGTAGAGAAAGACAGGAAGGAGAGAAGGAAGGAAGATAAGACCAGAAAACAAGTAACAAATGGCAAGTGTAAGTCCTCAATTATCAATAATAACATTAAATTTAAATGGACTAAAATCTCCAATCAAAAGACATAGACAGGCTGCATGAATGAAAAAACATAACCCATTAATCTGTTCCCTGCAAGAAACACACTTTAACTATAAAAACACATATAGATGGACTGGGTGTGGTGGGTCACGCCTGTGATCCCAGCACTTTGAAAGGCCAAGGTGGATGGATCACCTGAGGTCAGGAGTTTGAGACCAGTCTGAAAAACCTGGTGAAACCCCATGTCTACTAAAAATACAAATAGTAATCAGGTGTGATGGCACACACCTATAATCTCAGCTACTCGGGAGGCTGAGGCAGGAGAATCTCTTGAACCCAAGAGGCAGAGGTTGCAGTGAGCCAAGATCACACCACTGCACTTCACCCTGAGTGACAGAGTGAGACACTGTCTCAAAACACACACACACACACACACACACACACACACACACACACACACACAGAAAGAGAGAAAATAAAGGGATGGAAAAAGATATTCTATGCCAATGAAAACCAAAAAAGAATAGAAGTCACTAAACTTATATCAGATAAAATAGATTTCAACACAAAATCTGTAAGAAGAGACAAAGAAGGTCACTATTTAATGATAAAGGGATCAATTCAGCAAGATTATATAAACATTTTAAATATATATACACCCAACACTGGAGTACTTAGGCAAATAAAGAAAATAGTTTTAGAGATAAAGAGGGAGATAGGACTGAATACAATAATAGCTAGAGACTTCAACATCCTATTTTCAGCTTCGGAAATATCTTCCAGACAGAAAATCAACAAAGAAACATCAGACTGAATCTTCACTATAGAGTAAGTTGATCTAATAGATATTTACAGAACATTTCAGCCAAAAGCTGCAGAATACACATTCTTTTCCCTAGAAAAATGTAGCATTCTCAAGAATAAAATATATGTAAAACAAAAAAGTATTAAAACATGAAATAAACTGAAATAATATCAAGCATCTTCTCTTACCACAATGGAATAAAACTAGAAACTAATAAGAATAGGAATTTTGGAAACTATACAACATGGGAATTAAACAATACACTCCTGAGTGACCAGTGGTCAATGAAGAGATTAAGAAGGAAATTGGAAAATTTATTGAAAGAAGTGATAATAGAAACAAAACATACCCAAACCTATGGGATACACCAAAGGCAGTACTAAGAGGGAAGTTTATAGCTATAAATGACTGCATCAAAAGAGGAATAACTTCAAATGAACAACCTAACAATGCATCCTAAGGAACTAGAAAAGTAAGAGCAAACCAAACGCCAAATTAGTAGAAGAAAAGAAATAATAAAGGTCCGAGCAGAAATACATGAAATTGAAATTTTAAAAAAATACAAAAGATTAATGACACAAAAAGTTGTTTTTTTGAAAAGTTAAACCAAATTAACAAACTTTTAGACAGACTAACAAAGAGATAAGGTTCAAATAAATAAAATCAGAAAAGAAAAAGTGGACACTACAACTGATACAGCAGAAACTCAAAGCATCATTAGTGACTACCATGAGCAATTATATGCCAAGAAATTTAAAAATCTAGAAGAAATGGACGAATTCCTAGATGCATACAAAGTGCCAAGATTGAACCAAGAGGAAATCCAAAACCTGAAAAGACCAATAACAAGTTACAAGATCAAAGCCATAAAAAAAGAAATCTCCCACCAAAGAAAAGCTCAGAACCTGAGAGCTTCACTTCTGAATTCTACCAAACCTTTAAAGAAGAATTAATACCAAACTTACTCAAACTATTCCAAAAAGTGGAGGGGAGGGGAATACTGCCAAACTCATTCTATGAAGCCAATATTACTCTGATACCAAAACCAGACAAAGACACATCAAAAACAAACAAACAAACAAAACAAACTACAGGCCAATATCTCTGATGAATATTGATGCAAAACTCCTGAACAAAATACTACCAAACTAAATTCAACAATATATTAGAAAGATCATTCATCATCCAAGTGAGATTTATCCCAGGGATGCAAGGATAGTTGAACATATTCAAATCAATCAATGTGATACATCATATCAACAGAATGAAGTTTAAAAACCATATTATTATATAAATTTATACTAAAAAATCATTTAATAAAATTTGACATTCCTTCATGATAAAAAAAAATACCAAAAAACCTGAATCTAGAGGGAACATACCTCAACGTAATAAACAGACCCACAGCTAGTATCATACGGACTGAGGAAAAGATGAAAGCCTTTCCTCTAAGATCTGGAATACAACGTGGCTCACCACTGTTATTCAACATAGTACTGGAAGTCCTAGCTAGGGAAATTAGACAAGGAAAGATATACATGGCATCCAAATTGGAAACAAAATTCAAATTATACCCGTTTGCAGATGATATGATCTTATATTTGGAAAACCCTAAAAATTACACAGGAAAACTATTAGAACTAATAAACAAATTTAGTAATGTTGCAGGATACAATTTCAGCATACAAATATCAGTAGCATTTCTATGAGAACAGGGAACAATATAAAAAGGAAATTAAAAAGTAATCCTATTTACACTAGCCACACATAAAATTAAATCCCTAGGAATTAACCAAAGTGAAAGATCTCTATAACAAAAGCTATAAGATATTGATGAAAGAAATGGAGAAGGACATCAAAAATTTGAATATATTTATTGAAAAATAGTTTATATTCATGGATTTATTGAAAAATAATATAGGCTCATGGATTGAAAGACAATTTTGTTAAAATGTCCATGCTACTCAAAGCAAACTACAGATTCAATGCAACCTCAGTCAAAATACCAGTGACATTCTTCACAGAAATAGAAAAAAATATCCTAAAATTTATATGGGACCATAAAAGACACAGAACAGCCAAAGCTATTCTAAGCAAAAAGAACAAAACTGGATAAATCACATTACCTGACTTCAAATTAGACTACAGAGCTACAGTAACCTAAACAGAATGGTACTGGCATAAAAACAGACACATAGACCAATGTAAAAAAATAGAGAACTCAGAAACAAATCAGTATACCTATGGTGAACTCATTTTTGACAAAGGTGTTAAAAACACACACTGGGGAAAAGACAGTCTCTTCAATAAATAGTGCTGGAAAAACTATTCAAATGCAGAAGAATGAAATTAGGCCCCCATCTATCACCATATATATAAATAAAATCAAAATGGATTGAAGACTTAAATCTAAGACCTCGAACTATGAAACTACAAGAAAACATTAGAGAAAATCTTCAAGACATTGGTCTGGGAAAGGATTCATCAAGCAATTCCCCACAACTATATATATTTAGGCAACCAAAGCAAAACGGAACAAATGGTCTCATATGTTGAAAAGCTTCTGCACAACAAAAGATATAATCAACAAAGTTAAGAAACAACCCACAGAATGGGAGAAAACATTTGCACAATATCCATCTGATGTGAGATTAATAACCAGAATATATGTGGAACTCAAACAACTCTATAGGAAAAAGTCTAATAGTCTGATCAAAAAATGGGCAAAAGAATTTGAATAGACATTTCCAAAACAAGACATACGAACGGCAAACAGGCATGTGAAAACGTGCTCAACATCATTGATCATCAGAGAAATGCAAATCAGAACTACAATGAGATGTTGTCTGAGCCTAGTTAAAATGGCTCATATCCAAAAGACAGGTACTAGTAAATGCTGGTGAAGATGTGGAGAAAAAGGAACCCTATTACACTGTTGGTGGGAATATAAATTAGCACAACCACTATGGAGAACATTTTGGAGGTTTCCCAAAAAACGAAAAATTGAGCTAACATATGATCCAGCAATCTCACTGCTGGGTAGATACTTCCCAAAAAGGAAAACAGTATATACAGTATATCAAACAGATATCTGAACTCCTACATTTGTTGCAGCACTGTTACAATAGCTAAGATTTGGACACAACCTAAGTGTCTATCAACAGATGAATGGACAAAGAAAATACGGTACATATACACAATGGAGTATGGTCAGCCATAAAAAAAGAATGAAATCCAGTCATTTGCAACAACATAAATAGAACTGGAGATGATTATGTTAAGTGAAATAACTCAGTCACTGAAAGACAAACATCGCATATTCTCACTTATCTGTGGAATCTAAAAATCAAAACAATTGAACTCATGTACATGGAGATTAGAAGGATGCTTACCAGAGGGTAGGAAGAGTAGTGGGGTTCTGGGGGGGAACGGGTACAAAACAATAGAAAGAATGAATGTAACCTACTATTTGATAGCACAATAGGGTGACTATAGTTAATAATAACTTAATTGTACATTTTAAAATAATTTAAAGGGTGTAACTGGAATGTTTTTAACTCAAAGTATAAATGCTTGTGGAGATTGATACCCCATTCTCCATGATGTGCTTATTTCACATTGCATGTCTGTTTCAAGTCATCTCATGTACCCCATAAATATATACACCTACTAGGTACCTACAGAAATTTTAAAAATTTGAAAGAATGAAAAAGCATCAAGGACAAATGATACACAGTGCAACACACACACACACACACACACACACACACGCAGCAGTTTCATTCACCTTACCAAGAAGCTATAAGGATAAAATAAATTCAAGGCATGTTTTGAAATAGCAAAAATATTTTACAAGTACATTCAAGGAATTAATATTAATGTTTAGAACAGAGACAATAAAATATTATTTATTCATTTTTATCCTTGTATGAAAAAATGAACTTAAAATACATGAGTTTGGATTTAAAATCATTGTGTAATGTATTATAACTCCTTTATATTTGGAAAGCAAACTTATTAATCAAATTGATTTTTTAAAAAAGATATAATTAGTCTAGTTATGACATCATCTAGAAGCAGTCTTAAAGGAGCGAGGTATACAGTATACACTTAGCATATTGAAAAGTTCTAAGTATATTAACATATAAGCAAAGTGAAGATTGGATGCCTTGTCTACCTTTAGAACTTTCGGCCAATATGATTTGCTGTTTCCTCTTTTAAGTAACCCTTGTTCCAAGCGCATTACAAACTATTGATAAAATGATTAAGAACTATGTGTGTTATGAGTGCTTTAAAATACATAAACATGTAGGGAGACCTAACAGAAATACAAAGTAGTGAGTGAAACTAAAACTTTAGACCTATTAAGCTCCCATCCAAAAATAGACAGCATTGGGCAGATCTTTTTTTTTTTTTTTTTTGTGACGGAGTCTCGCTCTGTCGCCCAGGCTGGAGTGCAGTGGCCGCATCTCAGCTCACTGCAAGCTCCGCCTCCCGGGTTTACGCCATTCTCCTGCCTCAGGCTCCCGAGTAGCTGGGACTACAGGCGCCTGCCACCTCGCCCAGCTAGTTTTTTGTATTTTTTAGTAGAGACGGGGTTTCACCGTGTTAGCCAGGATGGTCTCGATCTCCTGACCTTGTGATCCGCGCGTCTCAGCCTCCCAAAGTGCCGGGATTACAGGCTTGAGCCACCGCGCCCGGCCGCTTTGGGCAGATCTTAAGCCTTAAAGGGTAGCATACAATAGATGTCCTCTACATAAGACAAACTCCATGATGGAAATACAAGGCCTATGGTAGCAACCACTGCTATAAAAGGGGACTGAAAAAAGCTTCTGTCAACAGCTGCTAGGGCTCTTACTTACAGGAAGGTATAGGCCAGAAAAGCAAAATTTAACAACACAGCCAGCAAAACAGAATATGAAACAAACTACCAATGGTTCAGTATCTAGATTAGTAATAGTCCGTATATCTGCTTGGAATAAGATCTCTGGACCAGCAATGCAAGCCCTGGTTTCTCACTGTGGCATCCGGAAGACAAGAGATTTTTGCCTCACTAGTAGATAAAGCAAGGTGAAGAAGCCAGGAAAGAAAGAAAGAGAAAGAGAGAAAGAAAAAGGGTTGTCATTCTAAATTAGCCAAAGCACTATGAAGAGATCAAATGCTGAGAAAGAGAGCCAACTGAATTGACAGTCAGAAAGCTAAACCATTTCCTTCCAGATGAAATTAAAATCATAAAACAGATGGAGAGATAATTTAAGAAAGAATATATATAATCTTCAGAGCTAAATAAAAAAGTAATATTCGATTAAAAAGAAATAATTTATGATGAAACCAAAATGGAAATGAAACAGAAATCATTAAATAGGAACAAAGAACAATTACAAAGTCTTGAAAATAAATAATATAATCACAGAAATTTATATTAAATAATCAAAAATTGAACTCTAGACTTTTCATAAGAGAGAATTAGAAAATGCTGACTTCACTTAGGATGCAGCATAGAAGGATAAATAGAAAACATGATACACACAGGTAAAAGGTTGGAAGATATATTAAAAGATGACAAAATACTACTAATAGGAATTCTAGAAAAAGAAAATGATGGAATTTTCTTATTAATGCAAGAAAACAACAGACCAATTTTAGGTATTAACATAGTTTTTTAAACCCTAAAAAAATCAACAAAATCAAATAGTACATATACAACTACATTATGACCAATTAGTGTGTAATATAGAAATGTAAGAATGCTTCAATATTTAAATATAGGTTAAAATATTTAAAAGGAAGTTAATCTCAATAAATGTTTAAGGCACTTGAAAATTTTTAATGTTTACCCACGTCAAAATTTTAGCTAATTGGGAAAAGGCAGGACTTCCTTAACCTGGTTAGAGTTATTTTAAAAAAATTTCCTCATGAATAATTACATGAGCATTGGAAATAAGAGTAGGATGACTGCTATCATAGCATTCCTACTTTTCAATATTATGGAAGATAAAGAAGTTGAGAATAATATAAATGCTAAGGAGAGGCATAATTTATAGATTATTTGCACAGAAAATCTGAGAAAAATCACAGAGTATGTCTCAGAATTCTTCGAGATCAGCAAAATTTTTTTTTTGGATATCAATATGCTAATAATGTATCTCTAAATCAGCATCAACAAACTTGGAGAAAAATTCACAATGGCATCCCAAATTCTTAGACGCCTAACAATAAATTTAACAAAAGCTGTGCAAGATATCATAGGCGAAATTGTAAAATATTATTGAAGGCTATGAAAGAATTGAATAAAGCATTATCTATGTTTGTGGATGAAAAGACCTAACACTTAATGAAGTCAATTTCCCCTAAAAATGGTGTAAAATTCAAATTCATTTCAATCAAAATCCCATCAAAGGTATTCATATAATTTGACAATATGAACCTAAGTTTATATAGAAAAAAGACGAAGTCTAAACTTTGAAGAAGGACAAATGGGGAGCAGGGTATTCTTCTGAGTAAGACTTACATGGCAGTAGAATTATTAATATTTTAATAAGTACTTAAAAGAACGAGTAAAAGGAAAGGGATAGAAATGAACCAATGGGTTAGAATAGAGAATCCAAATAAAGACAGAGGCAGCATTTCAAATTATTGGAGAAATTGTGCAGGGATAATTGCTTTGTAACCTCATGGGTTACAAAGACATGTTAAACGCAATAACTGTGTGATGAGCTCAACAAGAAAAATCAGTGTACTTCAAATGAGCAAGTTTTCTAAAAGCCTCATCACCACGTAAAACTCTAAGAAAAATTGTGGAGTCAGAGTGGCATATATAAAAGGATAGTTCTGCCTCCCTTTTGAAAGATAGACCCCATTTCAAGTTTATAGATCCAAAATAATAGCAATCACCTTTAATGGATTATTTATAGTATCCTTGGTTCAGAATGGGTAGTTCATTAAGTTTCTGCCTTTATATTTCTCTTAAAAACCCCATTTACTGAAAGATTTACAATTTTCCCCTACACTTAAATGAGAGATGTTTAACTCTTTCATTCTTTCTTTAGTGGTAATCTTTATGTGACACGTAATGTTGAAAATCACCTGCTTCTCAGAGATTTAAAGGTCAGTGTATTTACTTCTTCATTTTTTAAAATTCAAGAATCTTTCCATTAAACCAGTGGTTTTTATTCTCTTTTCTTAAATGCAGTGTCCCATGTGTTCACATTCCTACAGCCATGGATAAAATATATTTTGGATTTTGCATAAATTCCTGGCAAGCTGTAACCCCACCCCTTTTTCAAAGGTTATAACAGCACAGTAGGGTGTCACAACACTCTGGTTGAGAACCTACACTAAATTATTTTATGTATTTCTTCCACAAGAAGGAATAAAAAACACCTAAGATAATGTTTATTTTTTAAGTACCTTGTACACATTTTCTTATTAAAGCAATTGAATTTGATAGCATAAACTTTGCAATGATTCAACAAAAGACTAGGGTTCTTGATTGTTTCGTCTAATCAAATATGTTTCTGAGCAAGTAACTTCTTAAGGACAACTTTAACAGACAGAAAAGAGTTACAGTCATATTGAGTCCATGAGCCAGGACTTTCAGGCAATCCTTTTTAAGTATGTGCTCCCTTCCCTATATCAGAGAGGAAGACAATCAAGCTCATTATATGGTTGTATGTCTTTAGCAGCAGCATTACGAACGTATGTCACCCCACGCTGAACCATGCTATGTTATAGAAACATTAGCATACTGATTATATTACCATTCAAAATGATTTCAGAAAGCAATCGTCTTTGGTGCCACACTGCCTATTTCCATGGGAAGTATATTCATATAAACCACATATAGCTCTTTTAGATCAACTAGAAAAGTATGCACAATACCACTTAAATCACCTGAAATGGGATTTCTGCCATCAGATTTATACGGCACAAAGCAAAGTTGAGAGCTGGCAGTTATTTTGTAAATTGGACTATATAGGCAACAAGAACTCGATGATTCAGCCTTCCACAACTCACAATTGCATTTTATTTTTCAAGATGCTCTAAGATTAAATCCCTTATCTTGGTTTAAAATGCCTCCTGTTTAGGTATTACAACGTATGTCAGCACCATTTCTACTGCTTATGTTAATCTTATGCGCAATTTGGAAAGAAAACAAACATCAGAACTAGGCTATTTTATTTTCCCAAATGAGAGGGATCGCCCATCGACATCTTGAAAAACCAATGAATAGACATAATGCCCTGCTGTAAACACAGATAGAAATGAATAAAATTATTTTTGAAATCCATTTTTAAGCATTGGCAGATGGTCACAACTGCAGGTTAGAGTTATAAAGTATTTTCAGATCCATGACTACCTGATAACTTTCACTGATCCACTTCAGGCTAAGGGGAAAAAAAAGTAATAATATGAAAAAGAATTTGAGAGGTGCTTATACCCTTGAGTAAGCACATCTCCAGGACTGAATTAATCTATTGTACCTTGCGTTTACAGTGTGGTGCAACTCAGAAAACTATCTCCATGGAAGTTTAACCAAGCCAACATTGAAAGGAATTCGTTACTCAAAGAACAAAGAAGAAATTTTGATTCCTGGGATGTCTCAAAGCAAAGCAAGCAACACAAAGGCTGCAGGGTTTGCAAAATTTTGTCTCATACTCATAACAAATGGAAGAAAATTATTTCTCAAAAATACTGTTCCCAGAATATTATACTTAAAAATTCAGCATCAAAATGTTAAATAAATAGTAATTGTTGCAGAGTTTTTTTTTATTACCTGTCTTTGAGTAGAGTTGGCTTAAGTGCTTTAATGAAAGCATCCTTTCTCACTGTTCTTTTTGATGGGAACTTTCTGAGATGCTAAGTGTATTAATATCATCACATAGGAAGTTTAGAATATATCCTAATTTCATTCCTTTTATTCGACACAGTAAAATTAAAATGAGAACATAAATGGTGCAAATAAAAGAACTTACCAGCGAAATGCAAAAAAGATTCATTTTGACCGGCTTCACTCTCTTGCTGCTCTGCTTTGAAAACTACGATTGCCTCTTGTAGCTCTCTCTTGCCTTCACAGCTGTTTGGCCAGTTCTCATTGGAGATTATTACAAAGTAAAATCCCTGCCATAATCCAGGGGATTCAGAGACCATTATCAAATAATATAGGCCTTTATTGAACAAACAATTTTCTAAATTAATGAAGAACCCTGACTCATAAAATGAGAGAATGAGACTTACCACGATCTGTGTAAACAGATTTCAAAGGTGGCAATGATAGTCCTAAAACCTGCAGTGAAAATGCATCGAAAACAACTACAGGCAAACCTGGAGGAAATATTATTCTTCAGGATAAAAGTAACATCTTCCTTTTAAAGGTGGTAGGTCAAGGGTCCATCTCACATTCCTTCCCATCTCCCATTCCTATTTTCTCTTTCAACAATTAACAAAACATTTGATTCCCTACATGACAAGATAGAGAGACAAACACATTTTTACGATGGCAAAATATGCAAAGTGCAAAGATCTACAATGTACCACTTTAACCACTTTTAAGTAAACAGTTCAGTAACATTAAGTACCTCTACACTGTTGCGCAACTATCACCACCATGCATCTCCAGAACCATTTCGTCTTTCCTAATCTTTCCTAACTCAAATCCGATACCCATTAAACACTAACTACCCTACCCGTTTCCCCTGCCTCTCAGCCCCTGGAAACAGCCTTTCTACTTTCTTTCTCTAAATTTGACTACTCTACATGCTTTCTGTAAGTGCAGTCAATATATACCATCTGGTGACTGACTTACCTCATTTAGTATAATGTCTTCAAGGTGCATCCATGTAATAGCATGTGCCAGGATTTCCTCCATTTTTAAGGCTGAATAAGATTCCTTTTTGTGTATATACCACAATTTGCTTATCCACTTGTTTGTTGATAAACACTTGGATTACTTCTACCTTTGACTATTGTGAATAAGACTGCTATGAACATAAATGTACAAATATCTGTTTGAGTCCCTGCTTTCAATTCTTTTGGGTATATATCGAGAAGGGAATTGTTGGATCCTTTGTTAATTCCATGTTAATGAGGAACCACCATACTGTTTTTCTTATTGACTGCATCATTTACATTCTCACCTACAGTACACACAGGTTCCATTTTCTTTGCATCCTTGCCAGCCTTTGTTATTTTCTGTTTTTTTTTTTTTCCGTTTGTTTTTGTGTGTGTTTTTTTTTAAATAGTGGCTACCCTAATGAGTGTGAAATGGTATCTCATGGTTTTGATTTGCATTTGCCTAGTGATTAGTGGTGATGAGCATCTTTTTATTTATTAGCCATTTATGTATTTTCTTTGGATAAATGTTTATACCAGTCGTTTGCCCATTTTTAAAATTGGGTTAGTTTGGTTTTTGGTTTTGTTATTGTTGAGTTGTAGGTGTTCTTTACACATTCTGGATATCTCTTCTCAGATATGCGATTTGCAAATAATTTCTCCTATTCAATGAGTTACTTTTTTACTTTGGGAATAGTGTCCTTTAATGCACAGAAGTTTTTTTCTTTTTAATTTGATAAAGTCTAAATTATCTATTTTTGTTGTTGTTACCTGTGTTTTTGGTGTTAAATACATCATTGCCAAATCCAGCATCAGGATGATTTTTCCCAATGTTTTCTTCTAATAACTTACAGTTTTAGCTCTTTAGGGCTTTGTCAATTTCTAATTACTCTTTGTGTATGTTGCAATATAAGGGTCCAACTTTATTGTTTTGTGTGTGTATATTCCATTTGTCCAACACCATTTGTTGAAAGACTGTACTTTACCCATTGAATGGTCTTGACAGATTTGCTGACAATCACTTGACCATGTAAATGAGAGTTTATTTCTGGAGTCTCCATTCTATTGCATTGGTCTACATGTCTGTTTCTATGCCAGTATCACACTGTTTTGATTACTGTATGCTTCAAAGTAAGTTTTGAAATTAAGGACTTTTGCAAATTATCTTACTCCTTGAAAAAAAAAAATCTTGAAAAATGTTCGTTTGTTTTACTTTGTTTTTTTGATAAGAAAATTGAGGCTCAGAAGAATAAGTAACTTGCCAAGGTCAAAATTAGAAAATGGTAAATTCTGGAATCTAGTCCGGGAATATCTAGTTCCAAATTTTATGCTTTTTATACTAACTATATCATCCTTTGTAAACTTCAGGATAATACTTAGCCCTTGCGTTTTCAGTAAATTCATCTGTACAATGGCGTGTTAAACCTAGGTATTTGAAAACATCAGCTAAGACTAGGTGATTCTTTGATATTAATTTAGGTATTTTATTTCTAGATATGCTTGATCTAATTATTTTTAAAATGCACTAACAGTTCTGAAAGTTAAATTTATTTTTTAAAGTTTTACTATTTCTCTTCATTTTTTAATTAACAAATGAAAATTGTGTGTATGGTATACAACATGATGCTTTGAAATATGTATGTGAAATGGTTAAATTAAACTAACATATGCATCACCTTACATATTTATTTGTGATGAGAACACTTAAAATCTACTCTCTTAGCACTTTTCAACTGTACAATATATTGTTATTAACTAAAAGCACCATGTTGTACAATAGATCTCCTGAACTTATTCTTCCTGTCTAACTAAAATTTTTGTCTTTTGAACATCATCTCCTCCAATTACTCCCCAAGTTCCCCAGAGCCTTGTAATCGTCATTCTACTCTTTGCTTCTATGAATTCAACTTTTTTAGATTCCACATTAGTGAGAACATGCAGTGTTTATCTCTCTGTTTCTGGCTTATTTCACTTAACGTAATGCCCTCCAGACTCATCGATGTTGTCACAAATAACAGGATTTCCTTCATTTTAAAAACTGAATAGTATTTCATTGTGCATAAATACCACATTTTCCAGCAATCCCACTACTGGGTATATATCCAAAGGAAATGAAGTCTGTATGTCAGAGAGATATTTGCACCTCCATGTTCATTGCAGCATTATTTCTGGTTGCCAAGGTATGGAATCAACTTAAGTGTCCAACAACAATGAATAAACAATTAAAGTTAAATTTAGATCTTGCAAATAAGTTTCTTCATAACTTGGTCCTGGACTTACTTTTCATTAAATAACATTTTTTTCCAATACCCTTATTAGAAATAAGATATTCTAGGAGAGGGTATCTATAGCCCCTTGATTTTTTTTTTTTTTTTTTTTTTCAGACGGAGTCTCGCTCTGTCGCCCAGGCTGGAGTGCAGTGGCCGGATCTCAGCTCACTGCAAACTCCGCCTCCCGGGTTCACGCCATTCTCCTGCCTCAGCCTCCCGAGTAGCTGGGACTACAGGCGCCCACCACCTCGCCCGGCTAGTTTTTTTTTGTATTTTTTTAGTAGAGACGGGGTTTCACCGTGTCAGCCAGGATGGTCTCGATCTCCTGACCTCGTGATCCGCCCGTCTCGGCCTCCCAAAGTAGCCCCTTGATTTTAATAGCAAATTAAATGGAGATTTACATTGGCCCCTTCTGCTTTAAAGTGTTATTGGTTAAGAATGCTTTGAGTTGCAGGTAATAGACTACGTGACTGAGAGTGATTAATCAAGAAAAGTTATTGTTCACATATAAGAACAGGTCTATGGATCGACAATTGTTGTCACTGAAGCAGAGGGTCAGTGAGATCAGTCATGAGTACCGTCTATAGTTCCCTGGCCCTTCCTTTCATGATTTGAAGATGGCTGCAGAAGTTCATAGCATTAAATCCTCACACGGTTGCTTTCAAACACTGGAAACAGACATCATATGCACCAATGTCAAGCAGACGTTCCTGTTTGGCCTCCCTTCCATCGTGCCTCCCAAGAGCCTCAGTACCCCTGTAGGTTTCACTATTTCTTCATACTTTTCCAAGTTAGTACTTTTGAAGTGTATTATTTAAGAAATATTTTGAGATACAATATTAAAATTTAATCAAAAGCTAAACTAGATGAAACTAGGACTTTGGGTTTCTTCTTTATAATTTTTTATTTTAGGAGTTATAATATTATTTCAAATTCTGATTCAAAAAAGACTTAAAAAGTTTCACACATACTCAAAAGTGGACTACAATAATTCCTTTATATGCCCTTCACCTATATTCAATAATTATCAAGATATTGCAAAAGTTACTTCATCTGTCCTGTTTTATCCCCTTTTTCTTTCCCGCTAAAGTATCTTAAAGCAAGTCTCAGCATCATGTTATTTCAATCCTACATACTTCATTTATCTCTAAATTTTTTGACTTTTTTTAGACAATGAGAATGCCATTCATAAATCTAAAAATTGTTTCCTGATTACTTCAAATACCTGCCTTTGTCATTCCCCTCACAGAAAGGTAGGATCTATTTCTCCAATCTCTTTAATGTCGGCTGAGACTACGACTACATTGAAAATGAGACTATGGCAGAAACATCATTGCACTAGTTGTAAACCTACCTTCTTCCCTTTATGCCTTTCTTTGAATTGAAAAATAAAAATTGTGTGCATTTATGGTGTCCAATGTGATGTTTTGGCATACGTATACATTGTGAAATAAATAAACTAGTAACGTATCCATCGCCTCAAATACTTACCAGATTTTATGGTGAAAACATTTAAAATCTAATCCCTTAGCAAATTTTAAATATACAGCACAATTATTATTAACTATAATCATCATGCTGTACAATAGATCTCCAGAACTTATTACAAAGTTTCAGTTAAGCCTAGCTTTTAAGAAAACTTCTGGCTTCTATTTTCTCCTCTTTGGAACCCAGTTGTCTTATCGTGAGGACCCCAAGCAGCGTGTAAAGAGACCCACATAAAGGAGAATTGAGAGCTCCAATGTCTGTCCCATCTGGTCTCCATGATGACATGGGCCCCAGTGTGCTCGCCCTGGGAATGAGGTCATCTTGGAAGTAAGCCCCAGATGAGCCACCTTAGCTGATGCCAGAGGAACCCCACCCCCAACCCCTGTGAGTCCCGATCAAATTGAAAAATTGTGAGAAAATAAATGATTGTTATTTTAAGTCACTAAGTACCAGGATGGTTTGTTATGTGATAAAATAAAAAAAAACACTGTCTTGTAATTAAAATTCTTCGATGACCTTAAAGAAAACAAGAAAGACCAGAAGAAGGAGGAAGGGGAAGAAGAAAAGGAAGAAAAATCTTCTCATTTGCTCCATGTGAATCAAAATCCAAACAATGATCACATTTGACACTTGGTTAGCATGCCTGTCAAGTCTCTGTAATTCAGAACTCTCACTCTCTCTTCTTTCTCATTAATTTTTTGCAAAGGATAGGTCTTGTAAAAGGTACATCCTGAATTTTTTTCCAGTTTCCTTCTTTGTGTATCACTTAACTTTTTCTTCTATCTCTGGAATACACTATAAATGAAAATTAACTCTTTCCTAAATGGAAGTTGATTTGATTCTGAGTCAATCTTAAAAGGTGCAAAAACTTTTCATAAGTATCGGGTACTGTACTTGGCATCATATCAGGAAGCACCCAATATTTCCCTTATATATTAATACTAAGATACTTTCAACTACTAATTACCTTAACTTAAATTGCCTCATTAGGAGCTACAACATGATGGTTTTTGTTTTGTTTCATTTCTTGAGACAGAGTCTTGATCTGTGGCCCAGACTGGAGTACAATGGCTCAATCTCGGCTTACTGCAACTTCTGCCTCCTGACTTCCAGCAATTCTCCTGCCTTAGCCTCCTGAGTATCTGGGATTACAGGCGCTTGCCACCACGTCTGGCTAATTTTTGTATTTTTAGCAGAGGCGGGCTTTCATCATGTTGGCCAGGCTGGTCTCGAACTCCTGACCTCGTGATCCTCCAGCCTCAGCCTCCCAAAATGCTGGGATTATAGGCGTGAGCCACTGTACCTGGCCCAGAATGTTTTCTTTTAATTATGGAAGTGATTGCACATCAATTACCTGGAAATTTTGGTAAAGTAGAAATTTTTCTAATCAACTAGTGCTATGATTAACCTAAAATACAGTTTATAAAGGAAAAATTGTAATGTGACAATTTTCGAAAAGTTGATGCTTGGATAAGCCTGTTTTCACACTGCTATAAAGAATACCTGAGATTGGGTAATTATTGAAGAAAAAAGGAGGTTTAATTGACTCACAGTTTCACATGGCTGGGGAGGCCTCAGTGAACTGACAATCACGGTGAAGGCTAAGGAGAAGCAAGCACCTTCTTCACAAGGCAGCAGGAGAGAGCAAGAACAAAGGGAGAAGTACCACTTTTAAAACATCAGATCTTGTGAGAACTCACTCGCTCTCACAAGAACAGCATAAGGGAAACTGCCTCCATGAAACAATCACCTCCCAGAAGATCCCTCCCTGGACATGTGAGGATTACAATTTGAAGTGAGATTTGGGTGGGGACACAGAACCAAATCATATCAGTGCTCTGGTCATTTTTTCAATGGTGTCCAATAAATTGCTTTTTCTCCTCATCCTCCTCTTCTTCTTCCCTCTTGTTTGTCTCCCTCTCTCTGTCTGCATGTCATGACAATATGAGCTTATAGACTTTTATATGTGCAATGTGCTTCAATTAATACATCCATATTTTTCACGATGCTCAATTTTGTCTTTTATTTGGCCATTGATTGACTTTCAGTGAGTGGGTTCCTATGACCCTTTGAACCAACTTATTGTTCTTTGAGTTTCTTGAATTCTAGCACAACAGGATGTCTCAGCCTCATTTTGTAAGTTTTCTTCTTCAGATCTAGAGTCAGTCAACCAATCAAAAAAGTCTAAACTATTTTAATAGTTTCTGAAAAGCCAAATCTATGTGCCATGGTATTTTGCTGTTCTTTGTTTGCTCTGATTCTCACTTCAGTGTCTTAAGAATATCACTTTTTTCTCACATATACAGCCTCATGTATGTTTTAAAGAGCTTATTTCATTAAACCATCTATTAGTGGAAAAATGAATATGGAATAATAAAGAATAAGACAAGACCTTTGGTTAATATTGAATAAGTGATAACTTCTTATAATCCTTTCTTAATGTGCACTACTGTCATTTGGGAGGTGGTAGCTATTGGTAGAGATAATACTGCAATAGCCAACTTTAAAAATCTTTGTAAACATTTATTTCCCTGTAGTTATTTTGCAACTTGAATTTTTCCTGACTTCTGTGCCTGGTAGGGACTACACAAACAATAAAATATCCAAATATTATTTTTGCAAAATTCTCTGACTTGTTTAAAATTACTCCCGGATACCCATTCCTCAAAAGTCATTGCTTATTCATAGAGGAGAAGAGTTCTGGTAGCTGCAACAAATGCCTCATTGCATTTCCTAACAATCTTCTCTTCTAATACACTGAAAATCAACTATTTTGTATCTATTTCCATTACCTTGTAAGAATTCCTATACCTTGGAAGATGATAATTACTTTTCATATTAACAAGTTGTTGTCATGACATTGTACAGGACCACAAGCTTTGGAGTCAGGCAGACCTGTGTGTGAATTCAACAACTTACTATGAAGACTTTGACAAGTCACTTAACTTCTCTAAATGTAAATTTCCACTTTTATTTAAGAAAAAAAAATCCATCTATTTTGAAGCCCTTTATAAAAATTGACCTCAATGTATATAAAGCAAATTTCAGGAAAAATTTAACAAACTGTTATTATGCATTAGTGTGGTTATATCTTTCAATTAAATTAAAATACCAAGAGCAGACATTAAATTCCACTGTCTGATTCAAAGAGAAGGAAAGAAGTGTGTCACAGCCAAAGTACAGCAGAGCAAAAGCTACAAAAATCTGCATTCTATACCTAGCACTACATCAAAGGAATTCTGTAGCAAAGCCTTCCAAACTCAAAAGGGTTTCTTCCTCTTCGTCCATAAAACAAAACAGATATAATTAGTTTTTCTCAACATTTGTCATATAACAGCACAAAAACCAAACCAACAAACAAACAAAAATAAAACAAATGAAAGGTGTTGAAAGGACTCACTATTAATCCCCAAGTTCCGAACAGTTGACATATTAAAACATCCACAGCCATTCATGGAATATCTGTATGTAACCATATACAAGTTGTGAAGCTCTGGTCTGGAAGACATCTGAAGTCCCTCTAGCTCAATGATATTTGTGATGGAAATGTAAGAGCAGGGAATGGCAACATTAGAATAGGAAACAGGGAACAGTTTTCAAGCTAGATAGAGGTCAATGTAATCTTTATATTCAAATCTTATAGATTGCTGCATAAAATGATAGCATAGACCTCAGACCTCACCATATCCCCAGATAGCACTTCCTAAAGTTAGATTGAAAAAAAGATAAATCATATAGTCCTTTTTATTGCAAAGGAACGAGTCTTAGCTTAATAAGTAATCATTTACTTTCTCAAGCCTATTGCCAAAATTTCCTGAAGGATAGATGTAAAGTTATGAATCTCAAAGAAGCATAATTAACACAATTAGAAACACAATTAGCTAAACACAAAAATACTTATTTTGGAAATAATTCATAGAAAGGATTAACATCTTATCTATTATTCAGTAAACCGAGGTAACATTTTATCCCCATTTTTAAACATCCACTATGAAAGGGAGAGAGAGAGAGACAGAGTGAGAGAAAGGGAGAGAGAGAAGCTCTAACAACATGCACATTTTTGTGACAAACAACAAGTGTCTTACCTTTTCAGAGACTGATTTTGAATGACAGGGAGAAACATATTTGTTTTACAAAGACTTACAGAAATACGTTGCTTTTGAAATACTGAAATTTCAAGCTTTATCTAGTGATGGCTTTTACTGTTTCTTGCAACCAAAGTAGAATTTGACAAGGGATACATATATATATATATATTTATGTATATATATGTATTATATATATATACATATACATATATACACATATATACATATACATATATACACATATATATGTATCCCTTGTGTGTATATATATCCCTTAAATATATATATTTAAGTTCTGGGATACATGTGCAGAACATGCAGGTTTGTTACATAAGTATACATGTGCGATGGTCGTTTGCCGCACCCATCAACCCATCATCTATATTAGGTATTTTTCCTAATGCTATCCCTCCCCTAGCCCCCCACCCCCTGACATGCCCTGGTGTGTGATGTTCCCCTCCCTGTGCCCATATGTTCTCATTGTTCAACTCCCACTTATGAGTGAGAACATGTGGTGTTTGGTTTTCTGTTCCTATGTTAATTTGCTGAGAATGATGGTTTCCAGCTTCATCCATGTCTGCGCAAAGGACATGAACTCATTCTTTTTTACAGCTGCATAGTATTCCATGGTGTGCATGTGCCACATTTTCTTAATGCAGTCTAACACTGATGGGCATTAGTCTTTACTATTGTGAATAGTGCTACAATAAACATACATGTGCATGTGTCTTTATAGTAGAATTATTTATAATTTTTTTTGGTATATACCCAGTAATGGGATTGCTGGGTCAAATGGTGTTTCTGGTTCTAGATTCTTGAGGAGTAGCCACACTGTCTTCCACAATGATTAAACAAATTTGCACTCCCAACATTGCAAAAGTGTCCCTATTTCTCCACATCCCCTCCAGCACCTGTTGTTAACTGACTTTGTAATGATCACCATCCTAACTGGTGTGAGATGGTATCTCATTGTGGTTTTGATTTACATTTCTCTAATGACCAGAAATGATGAGTTTTTTTTCATATGTTTGTTGGCCATGTAAATGTCCTCTTTTGAAAAATGTCTGTTCATCTCCTTTGCCAACTTTTTGATGGGGTTGTTTGGTTTTTTATTGTAAATTTGTTTAAGTCCCTTGTAGATTCTGGATATTAGCCCTTTGTCAGATGGATAGATTGCAAATTTTTTCTCCCATTCTGTAGGTTGCCTGTTCACTCTGATGATATCTTCTTTTGTTTTATGGAAGCTCTTTAGTTTAATTAGATCCCATTTGTCAATTTTGCCTTTTGTTGCAATTGCTTTTGGTGTTTTAGTCATGAAGTCTTTGCCCATGACTGTGTCCTGAATGGTATTGCCTAGGTTTTCTTCTAGAGTTTATATGGATTTAGGTGTTACATTTAAATCTTTAACCACTCTTGAGTTAATTTTTATATAAGGTGTAAGGAAGGGGTACAGTTTCAGCTTTCTGCATATGGCTAGCCAGTTTCCCCAACACCATTTATTAAATAGGGAATCCTTTCCCCATTGCTTGTTTTTGTTGTTTGTCAAATATCAGATAGTTGTAGATGTGTGGTGTTATTTCTGAGGCCTCTGTTCAGTTCCATTGGCCTATATATCTGTTTTGGTACCAGTACCATGCTGCTTTGGTTACTGTAGCCTTGTAGTATAGTTTGAAGTCAGGTAGTGTGATGTCTCCAGCTTTGTTCTTTTCGATTAGCATTGTCTTGGTTATATAAGCTCTTTTTCTGGTTCATACGAAA
Organism: Theropithecus gelada; assembly: GCF_003255815.1. Taxonomy (NCBI): domain Eukaryota; kingdom Metazoa; phylum Chordata; class Mammalia; order Primates; family Cercopithecidae; genus Theropithecus; species Theropithecus gelada. Next base: position 48,408,881 of record NC_037670.1, on the reverse strand, counting down.
TTTAAAGTAATTTTTTCTAATTCTGTGAAGAAAGTCAATGTCAACTTGATGGAAATAGCATTGAATCTATAAATTGCTGTGGGTAGTACTTTCACGATATTAATTCTTCCTATCTATGAGCATGGAATGTTTTCCCATTTGTTTGTGCCTCTTCCATTTCTTTGAGCAGAGGTTTGTAGTTCTCCTTGAAAAGGTTCTTCACATCTCTTGTAAGTTGTATTCGCAGGTATTTTATTCTAACCCATTTTATGAGGCCAGCATCATCCTGATACCAAAACCTGGCAGAGACACAACAACAACAAGAAAATTTCAGGCCAATATCTCTGATTGACATCGTTGTGAAAATCCTCAATAAAATACTGGCAAGTCAAATCCAGCAGCACATTAAAAAGCTTATCAGCCATGATCAAGTTGACTTCATCACTGGGATGCAAGGCTAGTTCAACATACACAAATCAATAAGTGTAATCCATCACATAAACAGAACCAATACAAAAACCACGATTATCTCAATAGATGCAGAAAAGGCCTTCAATAAAGTTAAACACCCCTTCATGCTAAAACCACTCAGTAAAGTAGATGTTGATGGAACATATCTCAAAATAATAAGAGCTATTTATGACAAGCCCACAGCCAATATCATACTGAATGGGCAAAAGATTTAAGCATTGAAATCCAGCACAAGACAAGGATGTCCTCTCTCACCACTCCTATTCAACATAGTATTAGAAGTTCTGGCCAGGGCAATCAGGTAAGAGAAAGAAATAAAGGGTATTCAAATAGGAAGAGAGGAAGTAAATTATCTCTGTTTGCAGATGACATGATTATATGTTTAGAAAATTCCATCATCTCAGTCCCAAAACTCCTTAAGCTGATTAACCAACTTTGGCAAAGTCTCAGGATAAAAAATCAACATGCAAAAATCACAAGCGTTCCTATACACCAATAATAGATAAACAGAGAGCCAAATCATGAGCAAACTCCCATTCACAATTGCTATGAAGGGATATATTTTTCTTCCTTTTTTTATTATAATTTAAGTTCTGGGTTACATGTGCAGAACATGCAGTTTTGTTACATAGGTATACACATGCCATGGTGGTTTGCTGCACCCATCAACCCGTCACCTACATTAGGTATTTCTCCTAATGTTATTTCTCACCTAGCCCCACTCCCAACAGGCCCCGGTGTGTGATGTTCCCTTCCCTGTGTCCATGTGTTCTCATTGTTCAACTCGCACTTGTGAGTGAGAAAATGCAGTGTTTGGTTTTCTGATCTCAGGATAGTTTGCTGAGAATTATGATTTTCAGCTTCATCCATGTCCCTGCAAAGGACATGAACTCATCCTTTTTATGACTGCATAGTATTCCATGCTGTATATGTGCCACATTTTCTTAACCCAGTCTATCATTGATGGGCATTTGGGTTGGTTTCAAGTCTTTGTTATTGTGAATATTGTGAATAGTGCTGCAATAAGCATACATGTGCATGTGTCTTTATAGTAGAATAATTTGTAATCCTTTGGGTATATGCCCAGTAATGGGGTTGCTGGGTCAAATGGTATTTCTAGTTCTAGATCCTTAAGGAATCACCAAGTTTTTTAAAAGTTTAAGAAATGTGTTTTAGATACAATAGCGAAGAAAAATGTTTCTTAAAAAATATTGCTAGTAGGGAAAGGGTCTATAATGATACCTCTGTGCCTCAACTTCATCTGTAAAAGTATATGGCATAGGACTGGATAATCTCAAGGTTTTTACCTCTTTTTCCAAATTCCTGTAGAAAACTACAGTGAATAAAAGATGTCTTTAAACTTTGTAAGCAAACTAGAATAAATTACATGTTTAAAGCTGTCTGATGAAATAAAACTAAATTAAAAAAGTATTTAATTTAAAAGAATGCTACATGAGTACAAATAAAATTGTGATTTTTTAAAATTAGTAGCCCTTTAAGGTTTGAATTTAATACATGTAAGTTGGTATCAGCAGGTATAACTAGTGTCTTCTACAAAACAAATTTCAGGAGAAGGCCTGATCACAAGCCCCAGAGAGCACTCCATATTAGCTCCATCGTGCTGATGGCTCCAGATAGTGCATTTTTTTCCACCTAAAATGAAATTATTTCCCTAATAAGACTTTGATATGGTTTTGCTCTGTATCCCCATTCAAATCTCATCTTGTAGCTCCCATAATTTCCACATGTTGTGGGAGGGACTCAGTGGGAACTGATTGAATCATGGGGATGGGTTTTTCCTGTGCTGTTCTCATGATAGTGAATGGGTCTCACGAGATCTGATGGTTTTAAAAATAGGAATTTCTCTGCACAAGCTCTCTCTTTGCCTGCTGCCATCCACGTAAGATGTGACTTGCTCCTCCTTGCCTTCCACCATGATTGTGAGGCCTCCCCAGCCATGTGGAACTGCAAGTCCAGTAAACCTCTTTATTTTGTAAATTGCCCAATCTCGAGTATGACCTTGTCAGCAGCATGAAGACAGACTAATATAGATTTCATAACACTAGGAAGGACACATGGCTCTTTAATGTCTCTTTGCATTAGGTACAGTACACATTTGGTTTTAAAAAAAGACATGCCAAAAAGAAAGAACCAACAACGTCAGCATTCCAAATTTCTCTTTTTGTTGATGCAGCATTTATAAACCAAGTTATGCAGAACAGCCTCAGACTGTATCAGTCTTTACCCTGATGTTTTGTTTGATAAAACTAAAATAGTCTATATTTTTATGCAATCGGCCAAACCCAAATACTGACACACTGATATATTGATTCTTCCAGGCCACCAGGCACAGCCTGGAAGGGCTAGAAATCTTAGCTCTGTCGCTTCCGGTTGTGTAATATGTCAGTGTGTCATAAAAGTGTCAGATTGTCTATGTGCTGGGATGAGATTAAAGATTGGAAGCCACGGTGCTGGGATGACAACCTCTGAAGAGCAAATGTTTGAAGCACTTTTTAGATTAAAAAAAAAAGAGACAATTTTCTTCTCAATTTCTTAATGGTAAATGTTCCTTTTCAGGGAATAACATCACTGCCACTTAAAAAAAAAACTGAGACAAAACTCACATATAGTAAATGTACAATATAGCTCAATAATTTTTTACATAGAGACACATCTATAGAACCACTATCCAAATTAAAATACGAGTTTCCAGTGCTTCAGAAGACCACCTTGTGTCCTGCTCAGCTAGTACCATCTCCACCCCCAACCCAAGGTAATCACTATTCTATCATCATATATTGTTTTATTTTTATTTTAATGTAAATTGTATCTTGCAGCATATACTTTAAAAATTTGACTTCTTGTATTCAACATTATGTCTGAGATTCACTCATGGTCTAATATATTCTTCTTCATATGATGTGGCATCCTATTATGTAACTATTCCATAATTTATTTACCCATGCTACTATTGATGGAGAATGGTTATTTTCCGCCATTTCAGTCCTCATGAATGAAGTTCCTCTGAACATTCCTGCATATCTTTCGATGGAAATATGCACCAATTTCTCTTTGGTTTTATACAAATATATATATATAAAAAACTAAGAACATATCTATATATCTACCTCTATATATAAGAATAGAAAATTGGGTCATGGGTTAGGTGTATGCTTAGCTTTGTAGAATTGCTTAGCTTTTGTAGATAGATAAAGTGGTTGCATCCCATCAACAATGAAGGAGAATTCTAGCTGTTTCATATCACCATCAAACCCCGGTATTGTTCATCTTTAATGTTTTGTTCTGATGTGTGTATCTTTGGGCTTTGCCAATATTGATGCCATTTTCACATGATTCTTAGCCATTTTGACACTATGACACGTGTGTTCAAATTGATCACACATCTGTAATTAAGTTATCTTCCTTTTTTTATTTGAATGACTTCCTTATTCTGTTGATGAGTAATTTGACAAATACATACATGTTGCAAAAATGTTTTCCCAGCCTGTGGCTAACTTCTCACCCTCTTAATTTTATCACTTCATAAACAGAAGTTCTTAACTTCAATGTAATCCAATTTGTTAATCTTTTTTTTCTTTTTTTGCATTTTTTTGTGTCTTGTTAAGAAATCTTTACTCATTTCGAAGTCATGAAGATATTCTCCATGCTTTATTCTAGAAGCTTTATTGATTTAGCTTTTACACTTTAGGTCTGTGATCCATCTCAAATTCATTTCTGCGTTTGATGTGAGGTAGGAGTTGAGGTTCTTTTTTGTTTTTCATTGATATATCCAATTAACGCAGCACAATTTTTTAAGAAGACCATTGATTCCTATAGAAATTCATGACACGCTTATCATATCAAGGCACTATTTTAGTGTGGATATATTTTTGGAATATCCATAATTCCACAGTCTATCTTTGTGCAAATATTATACTTTCTTAATTACTACAGCTTTAGAGTAAGTCCTCCTATCTGGTACAGCTCTGCTCTTTTTCCTTGATAATATCTTGGCTATCTTAGGTTCTTAAGTATATATTTTTAAAGCATTAGATTAAAAATCTATAGGAAAGTTTGAGTTTCATTTAGCCACTGACTACACATGACCTCATGAAAGATAATTTAACTTCCCTTTCTGTTTCCTCACTTGTAAAATGTACAGTGCTTGATTTAGACAATCCAATCCCAAAGACTTTTGCATTTGTGATTTTCTGGCCCAATTCACACAGAATAGGACGGCAACTAATATTCATAAATAAACCACAGGAAACCTCCATTGAAAGGATGATGGCCTAAATGCAGTCAATTTTTTTCTTCACAAATGTTATTTCATATTTAAAATAATGCATTTTGAAACTGGGTTTAGAGACCACTTGTTTAATATAATATCAACAGATTTACAAATTCATTACATTTCTAATTGCCTCTTTAAAATGTGACAAAACAAAATGCATTGCTTTTATTGGAAGTAAAATTCTAATAATATTAAAAACACTGGTTCACATATATTTCTCTATTCCTAGGACAAAAACGAAAGTCTGCAATAATCGGCACCATTCTACCTCTCTAAATAGGATCTTTAACCTCAAACCCGTCCTCTTCATTTTACCAGATTTATACCACAAAGCCACACTTTGTTTTGCTCCCAAAATTTTCCTAATTCCTCATGCCTAAAATAGTCTCCTGCTTTATTTTCAGCAATTTACACCTAATAGTTTCTTTACAAATCATATCTGCCTGTCTTTCTTGAGTAACTTTTTTCTACTCACTTTTTTACTTTATACTCATCCACCTGCACTGCATTACATAGTCTATCCCCATACACAAATTTATTAAACATTTTATTCTCATCTCCCCACTTAGACTCTAAGCCTCTATTTTGAATGGTCAGATGTGGAGTACTGAGTTTAGTATTATGCAAGTATAGCTAGGACTTTGGGAAGAACACTTAGGTTGTGAGTACCTCTTCTGTGCCAGTCATGTGTTCTCGCATTTCACAATAGCCCTGTGAGGTACATCCGTCTCATTTTTAAAATGAGGAAATGATGTTTATTACAATTAGGTAACATCCTCAGTGTCACTTGTAGCATCTGAGCCTTTTCTTCCATCTTGGAAATGGGGATGCTAACAAATTGGCTCAGAGGGCTCAGTTGACTATTGGGATGGGGAGGAGGAGGTCATACAGGGCACAGACTAGGAACAAAGGAGTCCTTCTTATCAGAGACAAGAGGCATTGGGGCCAGAGAAGCAGACTAAGCAAGAAGTGATACAATCAGGTCAAGGTCTAGGCTGAGAGGTATAAGATAGACGCCAAAGCCAGAGGAGCAGAGTGTGAAACAGGGAGATGAAATGGAGCAGAGCCTGGTGTGAAATGCAGAGATGGGATTGAAAGAGGGAGGATGTACAGCCACAGAAAAGGCAGCAGGTGATTAATAGGCATTTGCTGGATGCAAAAATTAATAAATAAATGAATAACTTATAAGGGATAAATGAGAGAGAGGCAACAAAACCATATTTAAACATTTGCAACCTGGGTAACTGGCAAATTGTTAGCATGATTTAATAGAATTAGAGAATTCAGAAGAAAATGAAAGCTTGAGTACTGCATATCAAAATGCATTTTGGACGGGACATCTAGCCATGAATGTTTTTTTTTTATTTTATTTTATTTTATTTTTTTTTATTTTTTGAGACGGAGTCTCGCTCTGTCGCCCAGGCTGGAGTGCAGTGGCCGGATCTCAGCTCACTGCAAGCTCCGCCTCCCGGGTTTTTACGCCATTCTCCTGCCTCAGCCTCCCGAGTAGCTGGGACTACAGGCGCCCGCCACCTCGCCCGGCTAGTTTTTTGTATTTTTAGTAGAGACGGGGTTTCACCATGTTAGCCAGGATGGTCTCGATCTCCTGACCTTGTGATCCGCCCGTCTCGGCCTCCCAAAGTGCTGGGATTACAGGCTTGAGCCACCGCGCCCGGCCTAGCCATGAATGTTTAACAGGCAATTGAAAATGTATGAAGCTCAGAAGAAAAGTAGATACTGGAGTTTGCAGCTTACAAAATGCATTACAATGTTTTACCTTATTTTCTAAAATAACTAATTAAAAAAAACTGGGGTTAAGAAAAGTTGAGTGACTTCTCCAAAGTGGCACAGTTAATGAGTGGATAATCTAGAATTCGAATTCAGGCTTCTTACCATAAAGTTCAGTGCTCATTTTATTACATTTTACTGCCTTTCTTATAAGAATGAGCAAATCATCCAAAATAAAAAGAGGACATCAGATAATATGATTCTATTTGGGCTGCAAATATGACAATGCCTTATGCTAACATGCATAGCTTCAGGTGATAGCAAGCTGAAATTTATCAAAAACAAGTTGACCTCCCACTTGGTTAAGGATTTTTTTTATTCATTCCAAGAGTTGCTTGCTTATTGCAAGTTTGCCTGCTGGTGTGGACATAGCTGACAGCATCACCTGCCTGCCAAAAAAGTAAATGTGCTGGAAGCTGGTAAATGGATTAAAACTTTGTGCCACAAAGTAGTGCCCAATAACATAGTCAGAAATTCCACCTCAGCCAAAGATGTTCCTAAAAACTCAAAAACAAAAAGGAGAGGAAAGAACATTTTAGGAGGATTTATGAGATAGAAGATGTGAAGAAATTATACAATATACAAGCAAAGAAAGCAAATATTTGAAAATGTGTCAAATAGCTGGAAGCCGAAAGTGAGAAAAGAAAAATCCCTATGAGAACTGCCAGTTTTATAAAATATTCTGGGAGTTTAAGAAAAGGTAAATTAAATAAATTATGCATTAGTTATATTATAATTATGCTGCTGAGCTGGTATCCTTATTTTCTCCAAATTCTGTCAATCAGGCAAAGGAAGTCACAGTGCATGGTCAGATTCAAAGTCACATTGCGGTGGATGTAGACACAGGCAGCAAGAACAATTGCCGCCATTTTGTTGTCCGCCTACAACTACCAATAATTTCAGGCAGTTCATTTCTCTTGGCCCCGGTTTCTTTATCTCCAAGATATGGCTTAGGACTTTCTCCCTAGGATTCCTTACACTCTTGTATTCCTAAGGCAACAACTTTCAAAACTGCCTTACCGGCAAATTAGAGGACTTTTTTCTGTCTCAAAAAAATATATATATATAAACAAAGTGACATGTTACTTGCTTCATTATGTGTAAAATGGCTTATTAAAAAACAAAAATGCCGTATAGAGCATAAAAAGTGAAATAGGAAGATGAAATAAAATCAAACAACGTTAAGTTACTATTGCAAGTTGCAAATGATTGAAGATTGCTTGTTGAGCTGTTTGCCAACACTAAACAGAACTGTCCACTTCATGTCCTAAATGGCCCAGCTTGGCATTGGATCATAACCAATATTCCACTTTATAGACGTTTATTCATCAATAATTCAGGGTGTGAAAGTGATCAATATTAGAATGACTCAGACTGTTAATATTGTTTAAATTAAATGGTTAATTGCTTCATTTTCTATTTCACTTGGACCACAAAGATTCAACCAATTTTATGAAGCCCAAACTTTAGCCAAGCAGGTAGTAAGTGAAGGAAGCCAGTCACCAGCCAACAGCACTTCCTGTTTTAATATGCGGATAAGCAGACTCTCGTTAGAAACCCCAACTGCCAGAGAAGACAAAATGCTTTACTTCTCTCAGACTGATGGGGAAACAGTGACTAACGTAGAAATTGTTATTGCTCAGAAATAAAAATAAGCTTTCTTTGATTGCTAAGGAAAAATATAAAGATTTAGTATTTTCCTTTGGTTTCCTTTGCAAATATCTGTATGCACTGTTTTTCTTCATGATACACAGTTGAAATGTCAAATTACTGGAATCTGGAGATTACTTTGATTAAATTTTGCCTTGCATAAAGCAGGCTAAAAGACGTTAACCCTAACTGCCTCCACCAATAAGAAAGAATATATCTGAATGTAGCACAAATAGAAACTTGTAATGCTCTGCAGTCAGGCAAGAATGAGGAAATGCTCAGATCTAAATGGAGCTGTTGCTGTAAGGAAACCATTTCCTTGATATCTGCATGTTCATCATCTTAGCTCTCAGGCTCCCAGACAGCTGTCTCTTCAACTTCAGGAAATTAGACACCAGAAAGAAGACCTGAAAAACGAAAACCTGCTAAGCATGTACATTGCACACAGAGGCCAGGCAAAACTGTATTTAGAATTAATTTTGAGAACTCTGGGCATTTTTTGGTTTGTTTTCTGTGTTGCTGTTGTTGTTTTTAATTTGCAGGAAAGCCTGGATGTTAGGGTCATTAGTGTATACATCTTAGGTAGAGAAATTACTAAGTAGATGTAAAGAAGTAAAACCGAATTCATTAAAACCTAGAGCATTCATTGACTTGTTTATTGCTGAGTGATGAGTAGCAATCCACACATGGTGCAGTATTTATTTTTTCAAAATAGAAACCCCCATAACCTATATGATGTTAACAAAGGGAAAATGCAAAACAACAACGACCAAGAAAACCCCATTTTTGGAAAATAAAGTCATTTTCTTCACATTCTTCTTTCCATTGCTTCTGAAACTGTTTGAAAATCAGTAGCATTCTAAACTTTACAGTCCCATTTCCCAAATTGGCTTTCTTCTTTTTCTCCTCCCAATCCTTGGTCATATTTGTCACCTTCTGTTTCTACAGCACATGGCTGAAGACCTAGCATTGCACCTGCAACAAGCACTCTGAATTTCTTCATGAGTATAAGTTTAGAGGAATGCCTATAAAAAAAAATAGTAAGAGATTACAAATATCACATCCCTCTTAAATCAGCTTCCTGACTTCCTTCATCCCTTCATGGGTCTGGTATGTCAACAACACTTGACAATGTGAGGTTAAACTTCTTGCTCTGTTCATGATCTCATTCCTTCCTGCTATCTCTTTCAGAACAAAGACCTTATACTATTAGTTGATGAATTTTCAGCCTCTTTGTCTCTACCTGTTCTATCACTCCATCTACTCAAGCCATTGAATCAGCTCAAGCCATTCCTGTCTTTAAAAAACACCATCTCAGACCTTAAGCCTTCCTCCATTAACCATCATTCTCTTTTTCCTTCCCCTGAAAGCCATGTTCTTGCAAAGACTAATTTATAATCACTTGGTCACTGAGCTTATTGTTCAATCTACCATAATTAGAATTATGTCCCATCATTCTATGGAACGTGATTTACTGAAGGTTATTAACGATTCAAATTTTTCCAATCTAGTACACTTATTGTGAACACCATCTATCTGGAGCTAGTAACACAGTTGAGAAACAGTTTCTTTACTCCTAGAGCTGGCTCCTCCTTTGAATGGATAAACTATTCTCCTGGTCTTCTGCTATCTCTTGGACCGTTCGCTATCAGTCTTCCCTAAGGCCTCAATTCAGCTGCCTCCCTGTCTACTGCTTAACATCCCAGAGCCACCACTGCTGTCTATCTCCACTCCTTGATCTCCAGTCCTTGAAACCAGTCTTTGAAATCTTCCCTTTACTCTGGCAATTTTCTCCTCACTGGTCTCGCTGCCTCTATTCTCTTTCACATCCACTTCATCTATTCCCTCACTGTCAGCGTGATCTCTCAAAATATGATGCAAGTACTTTTATCTAAAACCTTTAAACTCCTTCCTGGAACTCCTTATCGTGTTCCCTTTGCACAAATTTCCCCAGTGGCAACCCTGAATAAGGGTTTACATGCTGATAGTTTATGTGGGAGCACAAAGAACACCAACAACAGAATGGGGAACTGATACAGAGACAGGAAGGCAGGGAAGACTAGAGCTTAATCCTGCTAGAATATCCTGTGGAATTGCTATGAAACTCGTCTCTGAGTTATCCTAATGAAGGGGGAAGGTTCTAGGATATGTATACAACAAATATGGTCAGTCTGCTTCTGGGGATGGGGGGACTCACTTCCGCAGCACTTCTGGGAATGGGATGGGGGGACTCACTTCCCTCAGCACTTCTGTCCTGCCAAGAATGGCCAGAAAACCTTCTAGAGATCCAACAAAGCCCCAAGGGACAGCTCAAAGTTGGCCCTGGAGCACAGTGAACCCGGCAAGTTACAAAGGTATGGTGAGACTCTGACAGTATCTCCAACACATGGCTTACAAATTGTATGTATGTCACATTATCTTACCCTACCTCTTGTGGCACCCTGGCTCACCTTCTTGCACACACCATAGGGAAAACCTTTGATCTTGTGTGATGTATTGCTCTGCTCTGGTCTATGCATCTCTAGAATGCCCTTCTCCTCCTTTCTCACTGGTCAACACCTGATAGTTTAACAACCATCTCAATTGTTACCTCTGTCACAATGCCTGTCCTGACATTCCCATGGGTACTAACTAATGCGTCCCTTGAATTCCCATGTGCTATATTCATGATTTCATTCCCTCCTGCTGTGTGCATATCAATACTACAACCTTGAACACTTCCCTGCAAGTTATTTTGGTGTATGCTGCTAAATAAGCCTTTGGTGTCAAAGCAGTGAATTTAGGTCACAGAAAATCCAAACGTAAAAATAAGATCATGTATTTCAGGTGAGTACCTACTTCCATAACTAGTTGTAGTGAAGATGCCTACTATACTGATTTACCTTGTTGAGCAAAGTAAACCCCTGAACATGTGACTAAAATTCAAAGGTATAAAAGTCAAACAATAGAGTTGGACATTATAAGAAGAATTTCATCCCAAGAGGTAAAACATTTTATAGAATTGCCAATTATACTTTGCCCTTTGGAAACACCCACTTTTATGACATACTAAAAAAATGCAACAATAAAAAATGTTGACATAATTGGCCAGTCTCCACCCCTACCCACACACCCACACTACACTACATACAAGACAATGATGGTGTAGACCGAAAGAAACTCATGACTCTGGGACAGCCCTACTTCACAAGGGCTGGAGATATTCCTTAGTTAGAGGATGACATGCATTCTGCATTTGACACATGCAAGATGGATCAGGGGCATTTTAGTAAAATGTATGAAAAAGCGGCTTGTGTCAAAATTGAATGTTGGTACAGCAAACAGCACTTGGAGGAGTCTCTGGAGATTAGAAGCTTGTCAAATTATTACTGTTAGAACAAAAAGATCAGCATGGCCTCTTGAAGCCAAAGTCAAAAACAACAATTTGAGAAAAACTGGATAATAAGAGGGTAAACACATTTTTTTAATTGAATTACCTCGTTTGCATGTTGGGAGGGCATATTTTGAACTGATCTTATGGATTCTCAGGGCCTTCAAAGTACAATGGAAAGAACGTTAAACTTGCAGTAGAGGATTGTATTAGTCCCTTCTCGTGCTGCTGTAGGAAATAACCTGAGACTGGGTAATTTACAAAGGAAAGAGGTTTAATGGACTCACAGCTCCACATGGCTGGGGAGGCCTCACAATCATGGCAGAAGAGGAAGGAAAAACAAAGGGGCATCTTATATGGCAGCAGGCAAGAGAGTGTGGAGGGGAATTCCCCCTTATAAAACCATTGGATCCTGTGAGATGTATTCATTTTCACGAGGAGCGCATGCGAAAGATCCACCCCCATGATTCAGTTACCTCCCACTGGGTCTCTCCCATGACACATGGGAATTATTAAAATTCAAGGTGAGGTTTAGGTGGGGACACAGAGCCAAACCATATCAATGACCTTGGCACCTGCTTGCCTGCCAACTCCTTTCAATCAATAGCATAATCCCTTCCTTTTAGGAACTGGTCAAGGACCTAATTTTAAGTTGTCTTTTTTTCAATGTCCTGTCAAGCAAGTGACATTAAACAGGGAAAGTGTAAGACAATGGTATGCAAGCTCACTGCACATTAGAATCACCTGGGGAACTCATAAAACCTATGGATGCCTGGACCTATCCAAGATTAATTAAAAGAGATAAGGCCCAGGAATTTTAAAATTCCCTCCAGGTGATTCCAATGTGACTTCAAGTTTATGAACCACTGACCCAGTGGCATCGGCATCGCCTGACAACTCGTTAGAAATGCAAATTCTTGGGCACCATCCCAGACTCACTGAAACAAAAATTCTGTGGGTGGTGTCCAGAAAGCTGTGTTTTAACGACTCTCCAGGTAATACTAATACTAAAGTTTGAGGACCCATGTCCACCTATTTTCACTGATTCTTTATCTGGGTGTTTTAATCTATATTCTAGCTCCCCAGAGAGATAGCTAAAAACCTCACATAGATATTATCCCTAACCTTATACTTTTACTAAAGTTCACTACAGAATCCCCAATGAAAAGAGTGGGCTATACGTGATTTAGAATTCAAAAGTCGTAGATTCCAATTTGCTATAGAGGTTTGCCCATTTGCTATAGAGGTTACGTTCAGCAAGTTCTTAAAAGTCTCCAAGTGTGACTTTGCCCGTTTTGCCCATTTGCTATAGAGGTTACGTTCAGCAAGTTCTTAAAAGTCTCCAAGTGTGACTTTTCTCAGCTTTAAATGAGAGTAATAGTAGTACCTATAGCAATGAGCTGTTGGGAGGAAAAAATCGGAATACCGATGTAAAGCTCTAGTATAATGTCTCATGTACAATAGCACTCAGGAAAGGCTGGCTGTATAAACAGACTTTCTGAAAATTTGAAAATATGTAAGTAAATAGAGAAAAACCTGGAAAAGATTGTATCAATTAAAAAAAAATCATTCTCAGGATTTAAGACTAGAAAATATCTTGACCATATCAACGTCTATTAGTCTATGAAAGATGTGCGATAGCTTATTGTTTCTTTCCCATCAAAGGTGGTTAACAGGAAGGTCAGAACAGGGCACCAAGCTATAAATTGGTAGTAACTTTACTGAACTTAGTTATTATTTTTTCATATTACATGCACTCATTTATAATATAATTTAGCTCCTCATCTTTAATGCTTGTTTCAAAATAAATCTATGTATTATTTTAAGAAACCACAAATCCTTTTGAAACAAAGACAAAATACAAAGTAATGAAGAAATGATTAATCGTGTTGCCTTAGAAAAATCGAGAACCATGGAATACTATGCAGCCATAAAAAAGAATGAGTTCATGTCTTTTGCAGGGACATGGATGAAATAGAAACCATCATCCTCAGCAAACAAACACAGGAACAGAAAACTAAACACTGTGTGTTCTCACTTATAAGTGGGAGTTGAACAATGTGGACACAGGGAGGGGAACAACACACACCAGGGCCTGTCGTGGGGGAGGAGAGCAAGGGGAGGGAGAGCATTAGGACAAATACCTAATGCATGTGGGGCTTAAAACCTAGATGACGGGTTGATAGGTGCAGCAAACCCCCATGGCACATGTATACCTATGTAACAAACCTGCAGGTTCTGCACATGTATTCTGGAACTTAATAAAGTAAAATAAAATAAAATAAGAAAATCAAGAACCACTATGTCCATATCTCATAAAAATCTTTGAGTCTGTTTCATAATATGCCTTCTTGGGATAAATTCTGTTGCTAGAAAATTTACTTTCAGTGGTCCCTGTTTAACAAAAAATAGTAATGCTCGCTCTTTTAAAAAAAATTAAGTAAAAAAAAAAAATCATTTCTGCCAACCCACCAGATTTCACCATGGTAATCTGGGTAAACCACAAATCAGTTTGTGTGTGTGTGTGTGCTCCTTTAATGTTTCCCTGTGTGTATATTTTAACTGAGATTATTAAAATAGATAAATGTGCATTTTTATCTTATAAATGGTTTGTAGAGCTCTGTATATAGTATTCTTTGTCGATATGTGTGTTTGTATTTAAGGATATGTTTACATTTTTCTCCCTCTAAATGATAGAATTGTGGATTTAATTTTCTACTTTCTAATTGCTGTGTTTTAAAATTTTCTGAAACAGTATATGTTAATTTTTTCAATCAAAGGAAAATACAGATAATTTAATGCCTTTTAGAATTTCCCTTTAAAATAATTTCCATTCAGGAACAAACTAGAGCACAGTCTTAGAATGTGTGATGGTTGTGGTCTTCCCAGTACTCCTATTCAGATGACAGGCCTGATTCGTTCCCCTGCAAAGAACTTCTGTGTATCATTGTCTGGCTTGGGCTTAAGGAGTCATTATTCTCTGCCCATGTTTTCACAAAAGTAATTCTCCACTCATACTTTCTGAAAACTCTCTACCTTACTATATGCAAGTTGGGTGGATATTGTGTGGCACATGGAAAACTCTATTGTTTTGTAAAGAATATGGGAGAAGATCATTTAGGAACAAAAATGCTATTAATTATTCTGTCAGATATACAAGTGAGATTTATGTGAGTTTAACATTGTCTTTTTCACAGCTGTGCTATCCCTGACCTAGAATTCTGTGTAGTGACACAGGAAATAATAGATTGCTAGATAAAAGGCTGATCATGCATCTCCACATCTAGTTTTTGCCAAGCCTTTAAAACTAGGCCAAATATCTACTGTTTCAAAAAGTTGTCATATTATAAGTGAAAGCTCTAAAGAAAGGCTTTTGTTTTACAGCCTAGATGACTGAGTGTATCTAACATGTCTGTACATAAACACAGTTGTACGGGTACCATTGAACCAATGTTCAAATTGAATAGACACTTCAAAGACATTAATATGTTATTGTAATATAGAATTTGGAAAGGAAGTTCTGACTAAAAGTTTATACAGAAACATTCAGTAGAAAACTGAAAACATTTTTAGTTCTTTAAATTTGCCTTAAAAATAAACCTACAAAATGTGGATTAAGTAGGGGGAAAAATATATGACAAGGAAATAATATATTACATATGTAATACTTTAGTGTCTGAATATTTAGAATTAATAATGTGGCTATAAAATGGTTATAAAAACTGTTTTAGCTAATTAAATTTATTTATCTATAATTTTAGACAATGGTAGGGATACATTTTTAGCTTAACTAATGTGTAGATTCCTCTTCCTATTAGCAAAAAGCAGAAGAATGAAAGGAAATGAGGAAGAAAGGGAGGGAACAGGGAGAGAGGAAAGAAGGGAAGGAAGTGCTATGGTCTGAATGTTAGTGTCCCCCCAAAATTTGTGTTAGGACCTAATACCCAATGTGATAGCATTAAGAAATGAGGCCTTTAGGAGGTGATTAGATTACCTCTTGGGGGCGGAGCAAGATGGCCGAATAGGAGCAGCTCCAGTCTTCAACTCCCAGCGCCAGCGACACAGAAGACCGGTGATTTTGGCATTTTCAACTGAGGTACTGGGTTCATCTCACTGGGGAGTGCCGGACGATCGGTACTGGTCAGCTGCTGCAGCCCGACCAGCGAGAGCTGAAGCAGGGCGAGGCATTGCCTCACCTGAGAAGCGCAAGGGGGAAGGGAATCCCTTTTCCTAGCCAGGGGAACTGAGACACACAACACCTGGAGAATCGGGTAACTCCCACCCCAATACTGCGCTTTGAGCAAACAAGCACACCAGGAGATCATATCCCACACCTGGCCGGGAGGGTCCCACACCCACGGAGCCTCCCTCATTGCTATTACAGCAGTCTGTGATCTACCGGCAAGGCAGCAGCGAGGCTGGGGGAGGGGCGCCCGCCATTGCTGAGGCTTAAGTAGTAAACAAAGCTGCTGGGAAGCTCGAACTGGGTGGAGCTCACAGCAGCTCAAGGAAACCTGCCTGTCTCTGTAGACTCCACCTCTGGGGGCAGGGCACAGAAAACAATAACAAAGCAGCAGACACCTCTGCAGATGCAAACGACTCTGTCTGACAGCTTTGAAGAGAGCAGTGGATCTCCCAACACAGAGGTTGAGATCTGAGAAGGGACAGACTCCCTGCTCAAGCGGGTCCCTGACCCCTGAGTAGCCTAACTGGGAGATATCCCCCACTAGGGGCAGTCTGACACCCCACACCTCACAGGGTGGAGTACACCCCTGAGAGGAAGCTTCCAAAGCAAGAATCAGACAGGTACACTTGCTGTTCAGAAATATTCTATCTTCTGCAGCCTCTGCTGCTGTTACCCAGGCAAACAGGGTCTGGAGTGGACCTCAAGCAATCTCCAACAGACCTACAGCTGAGGGTCCTGACTGTTAGAAGGAAAACTATCAAACAGGAAGGACACCTACACCAAAACCCCATCAGTACATCACCATCATCAAAGACCAGAGGCAGATAAAACCACAAAGATGGGGAAAAAGCAGGGCAGAAAAGCTGGAAATTCAAAAAACAAGAGCGCATCTCCCCCGGCAAAGGAGCGCAGCTCATCGCCAGCAACGGATCAAAGCTGGACGGAGAATGACTTTGACGAGATGAGAGAAGAAGGCTTCAGTCCATCAAATTTCTCAGAGCTAAAGGAGGAATTACGTACCCAGCGCAAAGAAACTAAAAATCTTGAAAAAAAAGTGGACGAATTGACGGCTAGACTAATTAATGCAGAGAAGGTCATAAACGAAATGAAAGAGATGAAAACCATGACACGAGAAATACGTGACAAATGCACAAGCTTCAGTAACCGACTCGATCAACTGGAAGAAAGAGTATCAGCAATTGAGGATCAAATGAATGAAATGAAGCGAGAAGAGAAACCAAAAGAAAAAAGAAGAAAAAGAAATGAACAAAGCCTGCAAGAAGTATGGGATTATGTAAAAAGACCAAATCTACGTCTGATTGGGGTGCCTGAAAGTGAGGGGGAAAATGGAACTAAGTTGGAAAACACTCTTCAGGATATCATCCAGGAGAACTTCCCCAATCTAGTAGGGCAGGCCAACATTCAAATCCAGGAAATACAGAGAACGCCACAAAGATACTCCTCGAGAAGAGCAACTCCAAGACACATAATTGCCAGATTCACCAAAGTTGAAATGAAGGAAAAAATCTTAAGGGCAGCCAGAGAGAAAGGTCGGGTTACCCACAAAGGGAAGCCCATCAGACTAACAGCAGATCTCTCGGCAGAAACTCTCCAAGCCAGAAGAGAGTGGGGGCCAATATTCAACATTCTTAAAGAAAAGAATTTTAAACCCAGAATTTCATATCCAGCCAAACTAAGTTTCATAAGTGAAGGAGAAATAAAATCCTTTACAGATAAGCAAATGCTTAGAGATTTTGTCACCACTAGGCCTGCCTTACAAGAGACCCTGAAGGAAGCACTCAACATGGAAAGGAACAACCGGTACCAGCCATCTCAAAAACATGCCAAAATGTAAAGACCATCGAGGCTAGGAAGAAACTGCATCAACTAATGAGCAAAATAACCAGTTAATATCATAATGGCAGGATCAAGTTCACACATAACAATCTTAACCTTAAATGTAAATGGACTAAATGCTCCAATTAAGAGACACAGACTGGCAAACTGGATAAAGAGTCAAGACCCATCAGTCTGCTGTATTCAGGAGACCCATCTCACACGCAGAGACATACATAGGCTCAAAATAAAGGGATGGAGGAAGATTTACCAAGCAAATGGAGAACAAAAAAAAGCGGGGGTTGCAATACTAGTCTCTGATAAAACAGACTTTAAACCATCAAAGATCAAAAGAGACAAAGAAGGCCATTACATAATGGTAAAGGGATCAATTCAACAGGAAGAGCTAACTATCCTAAATATATATGCACCCAATACAGGAGCACCCAGATTCATAAAGCAAGTCCTTAGAGACTTACAAAGAGACTTAGACTCCCATACAATAATAATGGGAGACTTCAACACTCCATTGTCAACATTAGACAGATCAACGAGACAGAAAGTTAACAAGGATATCCAGGAATTGAACTCATCTCTGCAGCAAGCAGACCTAATAGACATCTATAGAACTCTCCACCCCAAATCAACAGAATATACATTCTTCTCAGCACCACATCGTACTTATTCCAAAATTGACCACGTAATTGGAAGTAAAGCACTCCTCAGCAAATGTACAAGAACAGAAATTATAACAAACTGTCTCTCAGACCACAGTGCAATCAAACTAGAACTCAGGACTAAGAAACTCAATCAAAACCGCTCAACTACATGGAAACTGAACAACCTGCTCCTGAATGACTACTGGGTACATAACGAAATGAAGGCAGAAATAAAGATGTTCTTTGAAACCAATGAGAACAAAGATACAACATACCAGAATCTCTGGGACACATTTAAAGCAGTGTGTAGAGGGAAATTTATAGCACTAAATGCCCACAAGAGAAAGCAGGAAAGATCTAAAATTGACACTCTAACATTGCAATTAAAAGAACTAGAGAAGCAAGAGCAAACACATTCGAAAGCTAGCAGAAGGCTAGAAATAACTAAGATCAGAGCAGAACTGAAGGAGATAGAGACACAAAAAACCCTCCAAAAAATCAATGAATCCAGGAGTTGGTTTTTTGAAAAGATCAACAAAATTGACAGACCACTAGCAAGACTAATAAAGAAGAAAAGAGAGAAGAATCAAATCGACGCAATTAAAAATGAAAAAGGGGATATCACCACCGACCCCACAGAAATACAAACTACCATCAGAGAATACTATAAACACCTCTACGCAAATAAACTGGAAAATCTAGAAGAAATGGATAATTTCCTGGACACTTACACTCTTCCAAGACTAAACCAGGAAGAAGTTGAATCCCTGAATAGACCAATAGCAGGCTCTGAAATTGAGGCAACAATTAACAGCCTACCAACCAAAAAAAGTCCAGGACCAGATGGATTCACAGCTGAATTCTACCAGAGGTACAAGGAGGAGTTGGTACCATTCCTTCTGAAACTATTCCAATCAATAGAAAAAGAGGGAATCCTCCCTAACTCATTTTATGAGGCCAACATCATCCTGATACCAAAGCCTGGCAGAGATACAACAAAAAAAGAGAATTTTAGACCAATATCCCTGATGAACATCGATGCAAAAATCCTCAATAAAATACTGGCAAACCGGATTCAGCAACACATCAAAAAGCTTATCCACCATGATCAAGTGGGCTTCATCCCTGGGATGCAAGGCTGGTTCAACATTCGCAAATCAATAAACATAATCCAGCATATAAACAGAACCAAAGACAAGAACCACATGATTATTTCAATAGATGCAGAAAAGGCTTTTGACAAAATTCAACAGCCCTTCATGCTAAAAACGCTCAATAAATTCGGTATTGATGGAACATACCTCAAAATAATAAGAGCTATTTATGACAAACCCACAGCCAATATCATACTGAATGGGCAAAAACTGGAAAAATTCCCTTTGAAAACTGGCACAAGACAGGGATGCCCTCTCTCACCACTCCTATTCAACATAGTGTTGGAAGTTCTGGCTAGGGCAATCAGGCAAGAGAAAGAAATCAAGGGTATTCAGTTAGGAAAAGAAGAAGTCAAATTGTCCCTCTTTGCAGATGACATGATTGTATATTTAGAAAACCCCATTGTCTCAGCCCAAAATCTCCTTAAGCTGATAAGCAACTTCAGCAAAGTCTCAGGATACAAAATTAATGTGCAAAAATCACAAGCATTCTTATACACTAGTAACAGACAAACAGAGAGCCAAATCATGAATGAACTTCCATTCACAATTGCTTCAAAGAGAATCAAATACCTAGGAATCCAACTTACAAGGGATGTAAAGGACCTCTTCAAGGAGAACTACAAACCACTGCTCAGTGAAATAAAAGAGGACACAAACAAATGGAAGAACATACCATGCTCATGGATAGGAAGAATCAATATCGTGAAAATGGCCATACTGCCCAAGGTAATTTATAGATTCAATGCCATCCCCATCAAGCTACCAATGAGTTTCTTCACAGAATTGGAAAAAACTGCTTTAAAGTTCATATGGAACCAAAAAAGAGCCCGCATCTCCAAGACAATCCTAAGTCAAAAGAACAAAGCTGGAGGCATCACGCTACCTGACTTCAAACTATACTACAAGGCTACAGTAACCAAAACAGCATGGTACTGGTACCAAAACAGAGATATAGACCAATGGAACAGAACAGAGTCCTCAGAAATAATACCACACATCTACAGCCATCTGATCTTTGACAAACCTGAGAGAAACAAGAAATGGGGAAAGGATTCCCTATTTAATAAATGGTGCTGGGAAAATTGGCTAGCCATAAGTAGAAAGCTGAAACTGGATCCTTTCCTTACTCCTTATACGAAAATTAATTCAAGATGGATTAGAGACTTAAATGTTAGACCTAATACCATAAAAATCCTAGAGGAAAATCTAGGTAGTACCATTCAGGACATAGGCATGGGCAAAGACTTCATGTCTAAAACACCAAAAGCAACGGCAGCAAAAGCCAAAATTGACAAATGGGATCTCATTAAACTAAAGAGCTTCTGCACAGCAAAAGAAACTACCATCAGAGTGAACAGGCAACCTACAGAATGGGAGAAAATTTTTGCAATCTACTCATCTGACAAAGGGCTAATATCCAGAACCTACAAAGAACTCAAACAAATTTACAAGAAAAAAACAAACAACCCCATCAAAAAGTGGGCAAAGGATATGAACAGACATTTCTCAAAAGAAGACATTCATACAGCCAACAGACATATGAAAAAATGCTCATCATCACTGGCCATCAGAGAAATGCAAATCAAAACCACAATGAGATACCATCTCACACCAGTTAGAATGGCGATCATTCAAAAGTCAGGAAACAACAGGTGCTGGAGAGGATGTGGAGAAATAGGAACACTTTTACACTGTTGGTGGGATTGTAAACTAGTTCAACCATTATGGAAAACAGTATGGCGATTCCTCAAGGATCTAGAACTAGATGTACCATATGACCCAGCCATCGCATTACTGGGTATATACCCAAAGGATTATAAATTATGCTGCTATAAAGACACATGCACACATATGTTTATTGCAGCACTATTCACAATAGCAAAGACTTGGAATCAACCCAAATGTCCATCAGTGACAGATTGGATTAAGAAAATGTGGCATATATACACCATGGAATACTATGCAGCCATAAAAAAGGATGAGTTTGTGTCCTTTGTAGGGACATGGATGCAGCTGGAATCCATCATTCTTAGCAAACTATCACAAGAACAGAAAACCAAACACCGCATGTTCTCACTCATAGGTGGGAACTGAACAATGAGATCACTTGGACTCGGGAAGGGGAACATCACACACCGGGGCCTATCATGGGGAGGGGGGCGGGGGGAGGGATTGCATTGGGAGTTATACCTGATGTAAATGACGAGTTGATGGGTGCAGCACACCAACAAGGCACAAGTATACATATGTAACAAACCTGCACGTTATGCACATGTACCCTACAACTTACAGTATAATAATAATAAATAAATTAAAAAAAAAAAAAAAAAAAAAAAAAAAAAAAAAAAAAAAAAAAAAAAAGATTACCTCTTAAATTGGATTAGTGCTTAGAAAACAAGGCTTGAGGGATCCTGTTTGGCCCCTTTACCAAGTTAGGACACAGAGAAGGTGCCATCTATGAGAAACAGGCCCTTATCAGACACTGACTCTGCTGGCACCTTGATCTTGGACCTCCCAGTCTCCAGAAGCATGAGCAATAAATTTCTGTTGTTTATAAATGACCCAGTCTAAGGTGTTTTGGTATAGCAGCCTGAACGGAGAAAGCAAAAGAGGAAAGGGGGGCGAGGGGGAGAAGGAAGGAAGGAAGGAAGGGAGGGAGAGAGGGAGGGAGGGAAGGAAGGAAGGGAAGGGGGAAAAAATAAGCAAGAGGGAGGGAGGCAGGGAGGAAGAAAGGAAGGAGAGAAGGAAGGAGAATAGAGGGGAGGAATCTATTTCTTTTCTTCTTTTTTTGAGATGGAGTCTCAGTCACTCTGTCGCCCGGGCCGGAGTGCTGTGATGCGATCTCTACTCACTGCAAACTCTGCCTCCTGGGTTCAAGCAATTCGCACGCCTCAGTCTCCCGAGTAGCTAGGATTATAGCTGCACGCCACCATGCCTTACCCGGCTAATTTTTGTATTTTTAGTAGAGACAAGGTTTTACCATGTTGGCCAGGCTGGTCTTGAACTCCTGACCTCAGGTGATTCGCCCACCCAGGCCTCCAAAAGTGCTGAGATTCCAGGCATGAGCCATCACACCAGGCTGGGAGGAATCAATTTCTTAAATGTAGCAAGGGCCTTTTGAAATCTAAATAAAACACAAAAGGGCGAAACATTGACTAGCCGAACACTGGTCTTCTGACCCATCTGGGGTCTCAGCCTGGGCTACACTGAGCTGACTTCTTGTGGCACCTTGAAGTCAGTTAATTTCACTTCCTCTTTTCTTGACCACTTCACCTCTCCACTATATCTAATTAATCAATACTTTCTAGTAATACCACATTGAATAATAAAACTCACATCAGAAGCCACCATCACTCCCACCTCATTTTCAACATCCAGTGCCTTACTGGCCGGCTCTATAATTACTTACCAGGCTCACTGCATGCCACTTACATTAGCACCAACAAACTCACTCCCTTGCTGGCAGATGTGGATACGCCACTCCCCTACCTAAGTCAGTGCTTTTTCTTCATCTAAAGTACCACATGTTAATCTTGGGTCTGAGTCTTGAAATACCTTCTAAAATCTATATAAATTTGAGTTTTTCTGCATCAATGCATATTTTTCTTGGTTGACGATGCACTGCATCCTTCATATTCTAAAACGGGCCTGGGATTCATTCAAGATGAATATCTTCAGAACAAAGCCAAAGACTGTAGCATAGACCGCAAGCCTTTTTTTTTTTTGAGATGAAGTTTCGCTCTTGTTGCCCAGGCCGGAGTGCAGTGGCACGATCTCGGGCCACCCGGGTTCAATCGATTCTCCTGCCTCAGCCGCCAGAGTATCTGGGACTACAGGCATGCGCCACCAAGCCCAGTTAATTTTTGTATTTTTATTAGAGACGGGGTTTCTCCATGTTGGCCAGAATGGTCTCGAACTCCTGACCTTGTGATCCGCCCACCTCGGCCTCCCAAAGTGCTGGGATTACAGGTGTGAGCCACTGCATCCGGCCGACTGCAAGACTTTTTATGATCTAACTCCAAAAGATCTCTGCCATCCCAGGGTCACCATCTGCCCTGAACACTTAATGCCCAGCCATATCAAACTCCTTTTAAGGTCCTCTAACTGTACCAACTTTCTAACTTTTGCATGTTTTTGCACATGCTGCTTCTCCTTGTATTTTGGACTCTTCAGTATCATTTATTGTCCAACTTCAACTCCCTTTTCAAAATCAACTTAGAAGTCACTTTTTCTGTGAAACTTTCTTAGCCTCCACTATGCTAGTATGCAGTTGATAGCTTTCTCTTAGTTTGCCGTGGTACCTGGGCATATCTCTATCGTGACACTTTTCAAATAATATTGTAGGTGTGTATGCAGCTGGTCCACTTTGAAGAGTGAGCTACCAGAAAAAAGAAGATGTATTTTATTCTTGTTGGTAATCTCAGAGCCCAGCAGTATCTAACACTGGTAGGTGCTCAAACTTTGATGAGGGAAAGAGCATAAAGTCAGCTGAGCAAGAAGACAGAGACTTTTGATGGAAACGGAAAACTTCAGGGCCATATTTCATTTATGAAAACCATCCCCGGGGCAATAACTAATTAATAGCAGGCATTTGGTAGAGGCAAGTTGCTGAGAGTGAACCCCTTTAAAATCGGAATGATAGAAAGTTTTTAGTTACATTATGCACTGACAAATTACTTGAGCAAAAGCTGAGAATTGTCTGCATATAGCAAAAGGAACTTGAAATAAGGAAGTGACATCCCAGGGTGAAATCACATGTTACTTAAGAAGTTCAGCAGAATTTTAGCAGTAGAAAAACTTAGCAGTGGAAACCAACCCTGAATAGAATTCTTTTCTTAGTTCCATTGGGCTATATGTAACCATTTTCTCACAAGGCAGAATTGGAAATGAATATTAGAAACACCTATCATTCCATTTATAGTAAATAATTATACTGGATTTTATTGTATATTGAGTTGCAGATACAGTTATTCCCAATCCATAATTATTCTTTGTTTTTTTGTTTTTTGAGACGGGGTCTTGCTCTGTCACCAGGCTGAGAGTGCAGTGGTGTGATCTTGGCTCACTGCAACCTGCGCCTCCTGGGTTCGAGCGCTTCTTGTGCCTCAGCCTCTTGCGTAGCTGGGATTACAGGCATGCACCACCACACTCAGCTAATTTTTGTATTTTTAGTAGAGTTGAGGTTTCACCATGTTGGCCAGGATGGTCTTGATCTCCTGACCTTGTTATCCGCCCACCTCGGCCTCCCAATGTGCTGGGATTACAGGCTTGACATAATTATTCTGAATTAACCATTTTGTTGTTTGTGGTCTTATAAAATCTTCAGTTAAAAGAAAACCTGACTATCACAATCAAGATTCCAGGCCCCAGCGTGAGGGACACGAGATGAGAAACAAGCCTTAGTGATTACTTCTATAACAACATGTATCCCAACCACACATTACATTTGTACTCTCTTACACCTTGTAAAGGGGATTTTATTAAAACTGCAAAAAGGTAAATGTATATGGATCTAAATAATTAAGACAGAGAAGATCAGGATAGCATCCGGGGCTGCAGTTAGGATGGATTTCAGCTGAGCTGGGGAAAGTTTTTAGGAGCTGGAACTAGAGCAGGAGCTACCTTTCTATGAGAAAGATTTTAGGCAGGCGTGGGAAAGAGGATGTTTAAGAAGTGTTGCAAATTTCATTTTCACATTCTCAGTGTTCTCACTCTGGTTTCTGTGTGATGCCAGACTGATATGTCTTCCAAAGCATTACCCAATGGCTGGAATTAGTGTACATTATCATTTATTGTTTTAAATGTTTTCAGAGTTATTGTGATCTCTTCTGCCACATCAAATTTATGCAGAGTCCCTGGCAAAGAATATAGTGGACTTGCCCACATTCCGCTCCATTCCCTGCCCTCTGACCTTCAGCACAGACCACAGAACAATGGTTGAGAATGCAGACTCTGGGAGCCAGACTGCCTGGTTTCCAGTGTCCATGACCATGAGCAGGTTGTGTGCTTTGCATTCTTCCATCTGTCTAATGGGGACAATAATATTTCCTCCTAGGCTTGTTATAAAAATGAATAGTTACTGTTCACTCTAAGCGAAGCTCTTAGATCAGTTCCTGGAACATCACAAGGCCCTGTGTACGCTTGCAAAATAAATAAATAGCTCAACTTTGGGCAGGTAAAGTGAAGCGTTGAGTAAATTGTTTCTTCATAGCGAATAAATAAACAGTTACGGAATGCCCAGCATATGCCTTAAACACATCCGCTAATCCTCCTGGGTAAAGCCAACAGTGATACTAGGGGAATAGTTATCATTACTGTCTGCACCCCAAAACTGAGGAAAGAGGACCAGGGAGAATATCAGGGCTCCTATAACCTTACGCTTTATTTCTGCAAATAAAGGAACTGAAAGAGTTTAAAGAATTTGCTTAAAGCCACATCACATACTTAGTATCAGAGTCACAAACCCATTTCTTGTGACTATCAGCTTAGCACTCTCCATTATATTCATGTCATTAGAGTGGTTACAACAGGAAAGCAGAAGAAAGGCCAGGAGGCCAGGGGTTCCTTGAAGAAGCACCACGGAGATGTAACAGGCAAAGAAAGGAGAAGCTGGGGCCCCAAAATATCACTTTGTCTACCAGTTCTACCAGAACATTTCAGACTGGCTTAAGAAAATAACTTTTCACAATGTTTTCATCAGCTAAGAGAATAGTTTACGAATGTCTTAAATACATTTAACTATTTTTTTTAGCTTAATTGATAAGAAAATGCGTTTCCATTTACAGAAACTAAAAGTAACCTACTTGAAAACTCAGACCTCAGGCTTTACAGTTTGCATGCACTCTGTAGGAATACATAACTTTGGGGTCATGATTCGCCTTTGGGAATTCTTGAAGTGAGTCTGTTTACTCTTGTATTTCAGCACCTAGCCCAGTGCACAGCATTCAGTGAATGTTTCTGATTTCCTATTTTAGCGTATATCAGCGGCCCTCAAACTTTACTGAACATGAGAATCACTTGGCAGAGCTTGTTAAAAAAGATGAATTCCCTGAATACAACCCCCAGAGGAGAATGACCCAGCAGGGCTGTGGGGCATTTTTAACAAGCTGCTGTTGATTCTGAGGGAGGCAGTCTTACATAATGTTCAAATTAGAAATATAAATAATAAGCTCATATCAGTTTGTCACCTTTATCATTTGAGCCCAAATTTCCCCCACCTACACACGCTTCAGAAAGTGATGTTACAGGTGCTGTCTAACTCACATGCCTCAGGGATCCCATCGGCACCATGTTTTTTTCTAGCCAGAATTCTAATGAAATGTAAGAGTAGTATTCTCCTCCTGCAAAACTTAATTCTGTCAACTCTTTCTCGACTTTTGGTTATTTTTGTTAGTGAGACTTAATTGCAGAGAACTGTTTAGAGACATGTTGAAGGGCTAAATTTGACATTTTCAGCACGATGGAAGATTTTTTACCTCCTGGGCTAGAGACTTAGTCAATATATCTTCAAGTCTATTCTTTTTGCTTGTTTTCAAATACTCTAAATTAGGACAATGATCTCAGAGTAGGGCTCACATCATGAGAGGCAAGGTGACTGCAGAGCCATTCTATGACTGATACTAGCCTTTGAGGACAGGCTTCCACTGAAAGGTTGTCTGGGGTCAATATGAGACATCCTGAAAACCAGTGATATTTCACATGCCCAAAGATACACATTTAGGCCCAAATTCTCCATATTCAAAAGTCTACAGGGTTCCAATGCTCACCTCTGAGGCTTTTTTGCTAGTAGATCTGGCTCTCATAACAAGTGACAAGATTATGGCTGACACTCAAGTCTCTGGCTTATGTGGAAAATATCATTATTTACAATTTTTCTTCCTTGGAAATATTAATTAAAGAAAATATGTTTGGTGGTTTAATTATCATCAAAAAGTACTTGAGAGAGACTGGGTACGTAGAACTATAGTAGGAATTAGAAAATGTAAATTAATCTATAGAAAAGTGATAGCTCTGGAAGGCTATGCTATAAACAAAGTTAACAGACACACTGGCTACTGACAAATATGTAAATAAGAAAGAACCTAACATTATGAATGTAAATACAGAGTCAAGTGTCTGTTGAGTGGATGGACGACAAGGAAGCTGTGGATTTACTACTTTCCAGACACTCGCTACACTTTCCAAAATGTGACCTGGCACACTTGAATCCATCCACTGTGTGCCTAAAGAGACCACCCTTATTGTTATTTCAAGGGAAATATTTTAAGAGTTGAAATCTGAATAAATAGAAAAGGGAAAAAAAAAATTGGAGAACAAAGTGATACGGTCTGCCCAGGCTCGAGTGAAAATCAAAGTAGCATGGTGTACTAGTCCATTCTCATGTTGCTAACAAAGACATACCTGAGACTGGGTAATTTATAAAGGAAAGAGGCTTAATGGACTCACAGTTCCACATGGCTGGGGAGGCCTCACAATCATGGCAGAAGGCAAAGGAAGAACAAAGACTTATCTTACATGGCAGCAGGCAAGAGGGTGTGCAGGGGAACTGCCCTTTATAAATTTGATTTTGTGAGACTTATTTGCTACCACAAGAGCAGCATGGGAAAAACCCACCTCCATGATTCAATTACCTCCCACCAGGTCCCTCCCACAACACATGGGGATTATGGGAGCTACAATTCAAGATGAGATTTGGGTGG
The DNA here is from genome assembly GCF_003255815.1 of Theropithecus gelada. Lineage (NCBI taxonomy): Eukaryota > Metazoa > Chordata > Mammalia > Primates > Cercopithecidae > Theropithecus > Theropithecus gelada. Next base: position 48,380,792 of record NC_037670.1, on the reverse strand, counting down.
GGACGCAGCCAAACCATATCGCATGGTATTCATTGATATGTAAATGGAACCAGTAATCAACTAACAATGATAAGCCCTGTTCTGAGAAAGTGACAAAAAAGAAGTATATAGGGCCTCTGTTTTTAAGAAACTTGCAAACTATTGGTGGTGAAGACCACATACATGCATGTGGATTACAAAAGTGTCAGAAACAGGTATGTGCATATAACATAGGACAGTGGCAATGAAGTTGTAAAAATTAAACAAAGTTTGGACAGAAATAAGTGGCCTGGTTTCATGGAAAGGGGTGTGGGCGATGTTTTAAGTGAGGGCAGTGGCAAATCTTAAAGTAGGAAAATAATAAGGCAAGCAGGATGGCATAGTTTATGCTTGGCTGCAGACAGGAGGTGAGAGCAGTGTGCAACACAAAATAAGAACAGCAAGGTACAGGATGAACAAAGAAAGAGAGTCAGAACATTTTATTTTGATGCAAATTAAAACTAAGAGTTCTTTTCAAGTTATTTCAAGACAGTGACACCATCAAAAGGATGATTGCAGAAGATCATTCCTTCTACTTATAATTGGAGGGGGAAAAGTAAAGAAAAAGAGTTGAGGTCTACTGACGTTTTTAATCCATTAATTTTAAGGTATCCACGGAGGACAAAGTTAGATCAGAAACTTGAAAGAAGTTCACAGCATTTCATCAGATGCCCAGGAGGTCTTGGCAGGAAAAGTGAGGACACCTCTGCACCAGACCATGTCGCCTGATTGAAAAAAAAAAAAAAAAAAAAAACCAGCAGAAAAACTCTTCTTCCATGGAAACAAAGAATGTGTTCCACTTCTGCCAAGGTCATTCTGCATATACAGATGGCTTAGGTGGCTCAGTGTAGTTAACTCCTCTCCTTTGGCAGAGGAACAGAGATTTCCATCATATCCTTCTCTGCTCACTGATATCTGGCCCCCAGCCTTGCTTGATCTTGACACTTTGGAAAAACTGTGTTGTTTGTTGTGGTGGTTATTTTGGTTTCTCTAATCTTAATGTCTTCTATAACAATTATTAGTGGCAACATATAGATGAAGCCAATTCAACATTACCTCGAAGAGATGAAATGCTTCATCTTTGTCTCAATTGCCAAAGTTTGGTGGCTGAGAAGAGTCTGTTAACGCAGCTCCCCTTGGCTGGGATTCACTCCAGTGTTTGTAATTTCTCTGAAGACCCATTGAGCAACCTGGCCTGAGTTTGAATTTGTGCAAAAAAGCCTCTAACCAGGTGAGTTGCACATTGTTTCCAGCTCATTAGAGATGTTTTGGACAACTTTTCTAATGAGGTTTGACATTTGACTACCATGGCATATGTGTCTTTCTCCACCATGTCACCCTCCCCCACTCTCTGCTTTCTCTGCTCTTCCTTAGGTGAGTGAATGATCTGATCTGTGCCTTGTATGACCATGCTCTAGTGTGATTAATCTCTCTCATCAGCGCTCCTTCCTGAATCCTCTGATTAAATCTGCTCTTCTCTCCCCTCCATAATACATGGGGCCTTTTACCAGCTATTAATTATTTAAAAGAACGTTACTTTCCATCATGCTCAAGTTGGTTGCTACAGCTTTCTGTCCACCATGTGGCCTCTGTTAAAAATTATTGAACCCAATTAACAAAGACTTTCAAACACCAAGTTCTAAAAATCTGTAGAAGATATTCTTTTCCTGTTACATTGACAAACTTGATAGGCTGGGGGAGGAAATAGATACAATACGTCTCACCAAAATATCCCTCTTTATTCTATCCTAAATGGCATATGGTACTCACCAACAGATTGAGAAAGTGTTATTTAAATCAAATTATCAGCAGGTGACTGTAAAACTTCTAGGGGTCATTCCCAAGGAGGATTTTACTAATGGGTATTTCTGGTCCAAGCACTCAAAATTCTGGCAAAATTCTACATATGTAAGTCCTTTATATAATGTCATTTTTAAATTAACCCAGTTCATGGATTACTGAAAAGTGACACAATAAATTAACTAGTTGTTTGGCTTAAACACACACACACACACACACACACACACAACAAAATACTGGCTGGACTGATTTTTCACCAATTTGACTGAATTAGCTGAAAGTTTGGTTGTCGTATAGATACAGTCTTCAGTAAATCTGCTCGCTAATTAATTTTCTGATGGTGATGAATTAGCTGATAACAGCTAAAATAAGACATGACCTTTATAAGCTGAAATCGCCTGTGGGTCTAAAGAGGATGAAGTAATAATATAGTGCCAGGTGCAGCTCACGTCAATTAGGTAGAAAAAAATAAAAGATCCAGAGAGAGTTTTAGACTGACTTGTCTAAGCCAGACAGGCATCTGAAGTCAGAGCTGACCCCACTTCAAACGTGGCATAATAACATGGCAGTGTAACTAAGAGAAGCACGGTGCTTAGCTGTATTAATAGAAAAACAGCATGTCAGGAAATGAAGAAATTCTCATTAACAGTTTCCAAGCAGGGCTGATATTCAGTTAGTAAGTACCAGGGTGGCATTCAGGTAAGAGTGTTTATGCTGATCGGTCCATGTCCATCAGTGTTAAATATTTAAGGTTCTGTGTATATAAGGAAAGTTAGTGCTATAGGATACTATTTGGATACTGATTAAAGGGAAAGTATGATCACTGTAAAGTTTACTGAGGATATGGACTCTACTCTTGCCTTTTCCCTTAATAAGACCCTAGTGCAAGTTATCTCTGTAACCCTTTGTTTCAATACAGAAAGTTGGACCAAATAATATTGATTACCACTTCTAGCTCTAAAATTATGACTCAAGGAAACCTTGTCTCTGAATTTTTCAAACTGAATAATGTCATATTTAATTTAAAATGCAAAATAACGTCTATGCCATTTATACAAGAATTGTGTAATTACAACACCCTGAATCTTAGACATTTAGTAATATTTAAAATTTTACATTACTGCTATGCGTGTGTGAGTTGTTTACCTCTCCATAACAGTAAAAATATAAACGAATAACATAAAAATAAAACTTTATCATCATTCAAAAAACCAAGACATTGGTTGGGAACGCTAATATGAATGTGTGATTTTCCTTTTCTTTCTTCTCTTGTTATTTTTTTAATTTAAAAAATTTATTTTATTTTAATTTTTTCAGACAAGGTCTCACTCCTTCACCCAGGCTGGGGTGCCGTGGCACAATGACAGCCCTCTGCATCGTTGACCTCCCAGGCTCAAGTGATCCTCCCACATCAGCCTCCCAAGTAGCTGGGATTGCAGGCATGCACCACCATGCCTGGCTAATTTTTTGTGGGTTTTTTTGTAGAGTTTTGCCATGTTGGCCAGGCAGGTCTCAAACTCCTGGGCTTGAGTGATCTGCCCACCTCAACCTCAAAGTACTGGCATTTCAGGTGTGAGCTGTAGCACCCAGCATCTTTTTTAAAAAAAAAAATCCATATCTATTTTTGATCCATTCAAGAGGTTGTATATTTGGCAGGGGGTGAGGAGAAGTGACTACATCAGTGTGAATGAAGAGAGAAAGAGAAGCAATCCAAAGTCAAATTTACAGAAAAAAAATTTTATTTGCTTTTGATTGTTCAAATGATCATTCTATATAATTCATTAACCACAGCTCATGCCATTAGAAAGGAGAACATGCAGTATTGATGCCAAATTAGAACAGATACGGCCCACGACTTTCCTGAAAATATCAAGGCACACATTATTATTAGTGTAGATCTCACTGAATGTACGTAGAGTTGAAATTTTTTTAAGAAAAAAAGGAAGGCCTCCCCACGCTGCCCCTCTCTGGTGCGGCTCGTCTGCAAAGCAGTAGTGAAAAGTCTCCTGGGCCTTTCATAATCCCTGCTAAATGCTTTCTCAGGCATTTTCCACATATTGCACAGAGGTGTGTTGATTAAACTAGGCTTATTAGACTAATTGCTTTCTTCACAAGCACACGTGTTAGTATACGAAACGGAGAGTGAAGTCAATATGAAGAAAAATAGTTTCTATAGTAAACATTTGGCCAGCAAACTGATTCTCCCGACTCTCTTCATCCATTATATAACACACACACGCAAGCAAAGTGACGAAGAATACCAAATAGGAAGAAAACAAAATCAATTCTGGTTAGTAGAAATGCACATTTCTTTTGAGATTCTTTTCTTTTTGAGATTCTTTTCTTTTTGAGATTAGAAGAGGTGAATGAGGGGAGGGATAAGACATTTTCTACTTAAGAACGAAGAAGTACTAAACATGGGGGATTTATTTAATATGAAAATCACTTTGTTGAGATTAGACCTCTCTTTCTCAAGGTGCTCCTGGGAGATAATAACTCTCACACCTGTAATTCATTGAAGGCAAAGGTATCGTCGGGTAACATAAAAATGGATCTGAGAACAGAAGTTAACACCTTCATCTCTATCTAGCACATGACGATTTTAAGAATAACTCTAGAATATATTTGTCCTTTTACATTATTGTCATTTCTCAATTGTTTAAGTAGTAGACTCTGTCAATTTTCTTTAAAATGTGGTAAACTTAAGACAGTTAAAAAATAGAAACTATCAAATATTTTCTGTATCCTGTAAATAAATAATTTAAAATACCATTCTCTCATGCCCGTAATCCCAGCACTTTGGGAGGCTGAAGTGGGTGGATCACTTGAGGTCAGGAGTTCAAGATCAGTCTGGCCAACATGGTGAAACCCTGTCTCTACTAAAAATACAAAAATTAGCCAGGCGTGGTGGAGGGGGCCGGTAATCCCAGCTACTTGGGAGGCTGAGGTTGGAGAATTGCTTGAACCCAGAAGGCAGAGGTTGCAGTGAGCTGAGATTGCACCATAGTATAATCAAGGCAGGAAAAAAAAAAGCTTAGCATGAAACAGGCAGAAGAGTTAGAAAATGATTCTCCATTTGCATAATAGCTATATCTATATTGTTTTTAAATAAACCTTTAGAAAAAGCAACATTTAATATTCATTTTCACTCTCTATATTTGCTTATCTCAGAAAAAATGAATAGAGGTAGATAAATGTTGATTTTTAATAAATAGATATTGAGATACTCATAGCATCTTTGAATAAACCATGACCTCATCAGGAAACATTCCCAGCCTCTGCCCCTACCCTGCCTGTTTCCTTTCAAAATTTGGCCCACTACGATCTGTTTTTCACCTTCATTGTATGATGATTATAGTAAAATTTTCAGCTCCTTAATCTGATTTCTTTATGGGCAGGGAGTGAAGTTGTAAGCCCTTTTTGTCCTTCACCCCAGTCCTTGAGCCCCTGGGCTTCATACAGTGTGGCACCTGTTCCAGGTGCTGTGGCACACTTTACACTGTCTCATCTTGAGGCATTGAGCATGTTTGTTCAAAGTCTACCTCTTCTTCAGTGCTTCACTCTAATTCCACTTACACTCCAAAAAGCTTTCCCAGGTTTCTCCAGCTCAGAATAGCTACCTCTTCAGCTCAGAATGGCTGCTTCCCCAGGACTGTAAGTCCTTCGCGTGTAAAAATTTTACCTTGCCTTTTGATATCTACAAGGTGGTATTACATACTATTACAGGTGTCTTTCATCTCAACTTTGCAGTTAAACTGAAAGTTTTCATAGATACCACTTCTGAATGCCTATTTATATGCTAAGGGATATTTTAAATTTTTACATGAAATTGGCACAACGATTATTATCCTTATACTTCAAATGAGTAAATGAGGCACAAAAGTTAAGTTACTTGCCTAGAACTATGTAAATACTGTGTACTAGACCTGAATTGGAATTGTATATATTTAGAAGGCAGGGATCATTGTTGGAATTTTTGCCTATCCCCTTGGCCACTTTAATGGTGCTTTATGTACATTAGATACTGAAACACTATTTTCTGATTGATTGGTTTTAAGCACTGACTTAAAACTGTCCAGGTTATTATAAGTAATGTTCCATGGTATCAACCAAAACTAATATTTAGTGCTGTCTAACTGGGCATGCAGTAGATTGGCACCAGGCCAATGCAATCAGTGATGGTAAGAAATATGATTCCTGAGGAGGAAAACAAATGCTTACATGGATGGCTGATCATGTACATATGCTTCAGAAATAAACAATGTTTTTGACCAAGACTATGTCTCTCCTTGAAATGCTACAGAACTGATAAGAAGAGACATTAAGATTAAGGATCATGCGAGAAGATGATAGCATTCAAGACCAAGATTCAAGCACCCCTGGAAAAAAAAGTAGCTAATTAAAATGGCTGTGAATGGAGGTAATAATTAAAATAAGTAACAACTAGAAAAGGATGGGCATGCACCAATTGGGACAGACAAAATGAGCTTTCGGTACTGACACCAACAATGAAGAACTGGTCCAGCTGTCCCAGTGCATGCTAGCTGGGCATCAGTTCTGGTTATAAAGTACGGGTTGGCTGAAATACTTATTGAACAAATGCTTCTTTAATCCCTCCACATGGATCAACTCTAGTCTGCTGTGACTGTCCTAACCCTGGAATTATCAGACCTTGCAACCATGTTATTTAGACCATCGTGATCTGTTCCCCTGTATTGATAACCTACTCTGAGATAGGCACTGTACTACTAACTCCATAGACAAGACAAATTAAGCACCAGTCTTGGTATGTATGTACAATTTTACAGACTCTTCACCAAAACTTATGCTTGGTGCAATTCTAGGAGCAGTTTTGCCACTAAAGGATGAAGACAACATGCTTTCCTAACAAGTCTATGTTTTAGTTGGCTTCTCTCCAGTTGCAGACCCTGAGGCAAGGATTATATGCACACTTAGCTGTGCTTAATCAATAGGAGTTATGGAATGAATGTTTGTGTGCCCCCTAAATTTCTATGTTGAAATCTAATCCTGAATGTGATGAAATTTGGAGGTAGAATCTTTGGGAGGTATATCATTCAGGGTTCTCTAGAGGGACAGAACTAATGGAATATATATAAATATATACTTATATACATATAAACTCCTTTTCATATATATATAAAAATATATATATACATATATACACATATATGTATACACACACACATACATATATATATATAGGTGTTTATTAAGTATTAACTCACATGATCACAAGGTCCCACAACAGGCCATTTGCAGGCTAAGGAGCAAGGAATGACAGTCTGAGTTCCAAAACGGAAGAAGTTGGAGCCTGGTTTTTGAGGGCAGGAAGCATCCTGCATGGGAGAAAGATGCAGGCTGGGAGGCAAGACCAGTTTCTCTTTTCACATTTTTCTGCCTACTTATGTTATAACCCCTCTGGAGGCTGATTAGACGGTGCCCACCCAGGTTAAGGGTGGGTGGGCCTTTCCCAGTCCACTGACTCAAATATTAATCTCCTTTGGCAACACCCTCACAGATCCAGGATGAATATTTTGTATCCTTCAATCCAAGCAAGTTGACACTCAGTGCTAACCATCACAGGAGGTAATTAGGTCATGAGGATGGAGCCCCCATGATGGGATTAGTGCCCTTATTTAAAAGAGGCTGAGAACTCTTTGACCCTATTTCCTCCATGTCAAGATGCAAGGAAAAGACAGTCATCTGCGACAAGGAAGAAGATCCTTACCGAAACTCAACTAGGCTGGCATCCTGATCTCAGACTTCCAGCCTCCAGAACTGTGAGAAATGCTTGTTGTTTAAGCCATCTCGTCTATGATAATTTGTTGTAATTGCCTGAACTGACTATACATTGCACTAGTAACTTGATAGACAAAAACAAATTAGACAAGTCTTTGGCAACCAGCCTGGAAGCCAACACCAGTTATCTGTCAATACTACCAATAAATTCCTCTTTTTTAACGCTTTAGACCCCTACTTCAAATTCCCAAGGGTAGCTGTGTAACAAAACTGCTGGTCTGCTGGTGGTATTATTTCTACTGAAATAAAAAAGAGGAACCAAGAGGAAGGGTGACATTCTGATGATGTCTTCTGCATCTTTTATCTTTATAAAAATTAAGAACCATATGTAATTAGCACAATAAATGTAGCTATTGTTAAACAATAAAGATTAATATGTTAGTAACCGAAAGACAAGGGATAGATCAAAGTGAAAAGCTTGTTTATTTCTACATTATTTAACAGTAGCCCCAACATGACAAATTTTCTGCCTTTCAGAAAGGTATAGGCTAATTTTATGGGACAAGTTACACATAAAATGACCTTCCATAAGCACGCATGATAATTCATGATATAATTAGCAATGTTTTACTTGCAGGCTACAGAATTTAATTTTCATCTAATTTATCCAGAAAATTAAAAAGAGTTTATTGGTTGTTTACTTGTGCTGACTCTTGGATCCCCAAAAGACCACCAGAAAAACCCATAGATCAAGCAAAGCTAAGTTTATCGTATCTCCTGTACTAAATAAAGTCAACAACTTGATAGCATGTTAGTATTATCACTGAAGGGATATCTTCAAGGGAGTTTAAATATGAGATTTTAGGGCCCAGGTATAGTCATTTTAAAGGAAGTCATGAAGGCAGGGAATTGTTCGATTAGAATTTGTAATAGATTGGTGGGGACAGTGAAGCAAGGGCCTTAAAACGAGCTTTGATCTGGGAGCTGTTAGTCTTGGTTTTAATTGTCTTACAATCTTATTTTCTGGAGACAAATACACTGGAGCAAGCAGCTAAGCAATATTTGTTCCACATCAGTACTGCCTAATGCAGTCACAAGGAATTATGTTGGCTTTAGTTCTCAATAAATAGCGTAGAGACTCAAAGGAATGAAGAAAAAACTGATTTCCAGAAGGTTAGGAAGTGGGGTATCTTAAGGAACACAATGGCATTAACTCTCAAAAAATCTCTAGGACTCCACCGTCTGGAGCCTCAGTTCTTACCACCTTTCATCCCTGAGTGTCTGAGTTTAAGGATCACATTCTCAGTAGGATGCCAGTCACTGGTCTAGTGTAGGCTGTGTGGCCTGCTCTGTGGTCAAGAGGGACAGGGTCTCAAGTTTTGTTCTCCAAAAAAATCACATGGAGAAGTAATTTCCCAAAAGAAGAGAAAGTAAGAAGACAGTAATAAAAGCTATCCTTTACAATGCTCAAATCCCTCTCAAATGTCTTTCTCCTCATAAGTGTTGAATTTTGGCTGAAATTGTTTCTTTTAGTTGTTGTTTAACAATTTAAATGTATTTTTAAAATCATTTCTACTTTCCTCTCCCCTGATTGCTCCCCTACAACTAACCCCCGGGGTCAAAACCTGTCAATTGTACATGTGTAATGAGTTTCTTTTACCTACCCTCTTCCTTTCTAGTCTACCTGTATGTGCCCTAATCTGTTCCTACAGTATATTTTTATGTGCCCTAATCTGTTCCTACAGTATATTTTTTTCTAAATTCCTGCAATAGCCTCCTGTATGTTCTCTACATTTATAGAATCTCTTATGTACTTCCAAATTATTAATGTTCTTGAAGCACAGTTGCAATTCTTTTATTCTCAGTTTTTCATGAATCAGTCATTCCCCGTTCCCTATCACATAAGTGTCACATGCTTTGGTCTCACATCAAAGGCCACTTACAACTGCCAGCAGCTCTCTATCTGGACTCACTTTCATGTTAGCTTTGTTCTAATTAAACACACGGCAATGTCGCCAGGGTACTCCCTATGATTTCTTAACTCCAAACTCTTTGAGAACAAAATGTGTGCCTGATTCACCTTCACAGTCCCCACTTCCTTCTCTGGCCATTTGTGTAACTACTCTGATCAACTGAAACTGTTGCCTTCAATGCTACTTTGAAAAAGATCATGAGGCCAAGTTAGGGTCGAGTGGGCAGGAATGTTGTGATTGATTATTAATGTCTGTCATGGGCAGTGGGTAGAGGACAGTAGCAGTATCTGTGCCTGGAATTTTCCATCTTTCATTGTATATTTAACACATGTTTGTTGAGTGAAGTTCAACAAGAATTTAGAATAAAGAGATCCTAGGAAAAGGCTCTTTGAGTCTCTTTTGGTTTGAGAAATGACACCACCTTTGTCCACAGAGCCTAGCAATTGTCAGTAAGAACTGAAGCCACCTGCATTAACATGACAAATATTTGTTCCTGGAAATTCTTGCTCAAGAATATAAGGTTATAAATCAATAAATAACTTCGCTATTTGCTTTAGGAAAATTCCTGCAAACCAACTTGTCTGGGCAAATATTTTGCTCTCCTATCAGGACAGTAGATTGCTCACCTGGGCAAACAAATCACTTATCCAACTTCAGTTTACTTATCAGGATTCACGTTTAAGACTCTCCCGTCTTGAGTCCACCAATACGAAAATATTATGACACAAATATTTCCTAGGCATAATCAGTTCTCCATCTTAAACCACATACCCTAAGACCCACTTAAGCCCAGATTCTATCCAAACTCTATAAATATCCTCTCCTGACATTTGCCTTCTTGAAGCATACTAAGCCTCAATAAAGTAATGCTCTCTCTTACTCTACTAAGTAAATCAACTTAGTTTTGTTTGCCAACATATTTTGTGTGTGTGTGTGTTTTATTTTTATTTTACACGTGGTAGATTTAAGGAATACCACAATGTGATCAAATTCATGAAACTGAGAAGCCTTCTGCAAACGCTAAGTTGTGCCTTCCTAGCTCTTGAACAGTTTCAGTGACATTTTGAGAAAAGGTGAACTGTTGTCTGGTGCTTTGTAAAGCAACGTGACATCTTTACACTTCTACAATGCAAGGAAAAGAAGATTAATTGGCCCTAGTTACTGTCCAGAGATCAAACACGCAAGACCCACTGGTTCTACAGTGGGAGCATGGAGAGGTTTCCAAACAATGATGTCTATTAGAATTTTCAGGGGACTTGTTTAAAATGAGGATAAAGGCCCATCTTCCAGAGACTGATTCGGAAGTCTGTGGCAGGGCTCAGGCATCTGAATGCCACATAATGTTGCAAGGGGATCATGGCCCACATTCTCTGAATCTACATAGTATCTAAAGTCCAGTCACTTAAGACCATTTCTACTACTGGTCAGTTCACTTAATGGAAATTTTATCTAAAATTCAACTTTCTTTTGATAAGTTTTATGTTTATTTGACTGTCTTCTTTTTCATCTTGTCCTTTTTTCAACATTAAGAATATCAAAAAGAATGGAGAAAGGTGGGAAGAGAGAGAAAGAGAGAGTTTCATCTTGCCTAATTTTATTAATCTGGTATGTTTTCTGTATTTTATGAATAATGATAATATATTTGTATCTTTTACATTAATTTTTTGTGTTTGTATTGAAAACTAGTTTTAACTAGGCTTTTGGGAGACACTTCCTTAAAAATAATATTTTTGGCAACACTAATTTATTAATAATACATAAAACATAAATTATAATCATTATGCAATAAGAATAATGATCCCTGAAGAAAATGTAGTCAATTTGTCAAGCATTAATTTGGTTTAGGAGATGCTTTCTGTTAATCAGCTTATTATATGGATGATGTCAAAAATAGCTTCTTCTTTCCTGCAAAAAACATTTGGATTTTTATAGTAAATGAAGAAAAATAGACCCCCCACCCATCTTCCTGACAAGATTTACACTGAGGGCTAGAAAGAGAGTAAAAAGAGAGGATATGATGAGAAGGAATTTTGTAGGTTATTGGACAGCAAATTTTCCTTCTTGACAGTTTGCCTAGGACTTGCACTGTGAGCCCTGTTTGCACTAAGCTCTTAAGCAGTTCTTCTGGACAATTGATAATGAAAGGTGAAATAACTCCAGGAATATTGCAAGTAATGTCTTTTATACATATGTGTGTATATATAGATATATGTGTGTGTCTAAAGTAACTGTTAACAACTTTTTTCTAGCAAAAGCCAATGCCTTATGTTGTTCATCTTGACAAATTCAAAAAAAAAAAAAAGACAATATTTACATATCAAAGACAGTACCTTACTTGCAAAGAAGCCTGTTTCTCCAGGTACCTTTTTTAACGCCTTTGGATGAGATTTTTATTGTCAAGTTTATTGGACACTAGCTTTTCTACAAGCATGTTGTATTTTACTCGTTCAGCAGGAATTGTACCAATTAAACTTGCCTTACAACTTTTTGCATTATAGTTGGACTTGGTGATTGGCATTAAAAATATATACTTTATAGCTTTTATTATATATAAACGAGATAAATTGTTAATGCTTTAGAACTCTCAAGGCAATATGAATGTTGGAGATTTCTGTGCTATCTTTGATAAAGTTGAGGATACAGAAAGCAGTTTTAATCCTCTTTTTATACTCTGCCTGTCTGCCTGTGGAACAAGTTCAGGGAGCTGCTGTTTAGCAGGCACAGAGCCACAGGCTTAATTTTCAAAACCAGATAATAATACATGGTCGTATATTCTAAATCTAGTTAAAATATAAAATAACTAAATAAATTGGCCTAACTAAAATAATTGTTGTCCTTAAACAATGAATAAGAGGTTATTTTTTTTAAGGCTGAATTCAGGCAAGATAAAATTTCCACTTGTTTGCAATGTTGTTGTCCAAAGTGCCAATGTTTTGTAAAATTTTAATCTTTCATTAAAAATAAACCATTTTTTTTTATGCAAGAAGGGACAATGATAAATACAGCCAGAGCCAATCTTTTAATTGTACCTTAAGTGTTCTGTCACCTATCCCTAATGTCTTCACTTCAGCTTTACGCCTTGGATTATATTCAACCAGATGCATTTTTTTCTTCTAATTATAATCAGGATGTGTCTACATGAAGTGGAAAATGTGAGCAATTATTTAGATTGTTCAAAAAAACTAAAAGCACATTCAACTGAAAACATGCAAGTAATCGGAGTAGAATGAAGTATTTGTGAGATGAGAATTGTTTGAATCTTACGTTTGTAAATTGTTTCTCTTCGTTTCAAATTTCTTATAGTTTGTGGATTTGTGGGTCTGGCTACAGACCTTTTTTAAGTCATCATGAGGGCATTTTTGTTTACAAATACAGGGAGTTTCTCTATGCCTTTAAACCTCTACTCTCAGAGAAGTGAAGGTTTCTGAGAATGCATGGCAGGTATGCTTTACATAACTTGTTGGCAATGTTCACAGAAATAAAGCTTTGGTCAAAGGAACCAGTCTCTCTTTGTCATACAGATGAATGACATTCAGAGGTATCCTTTATATAAGAAGACACATAAAATTTTCTGCAGCTGACAAGCCCCCAAATTACCACCCTTGTGTCTCATTCCTTCAGAACCCTGTGGGGTGATCCGTTTCCTAACTTCTGGTCTCCTTATTCCACATTTCCTGGAAGTGCTCCTGTTTTAGACCAGTGTTTACAGTGTAATATCCACCAATAACAAGTACAGTGTAATACTTGTTAGAAATACGGAGTGGTGGGTCCCATCTCAAAGCTCCCAAATCAAAACCTGCATTTTCATAAGATCATCAGATATTTGTAAAGACATTAGCATTTGAGAATCTTGGGATTCGATCTCAGTAAGCCACAATGTGACCGACTGTCTGCTAACTAAACCACACTCAAATTGGAAATTCAGCAAAGGGGCTCCTCATACTCATGTAGGTTTCTGTACTCTCAATGAGACTTGACCTCATCTTTCCTAACTCTTCATTTTGTCTAAAGAGACCAGCAATATCTTCAGTGTCTTCTCCTGACATAGGCAACTTCTTACCCCAAATGCAAGGTTCTACTACAACGGTGAGAATTTTCAGACACCAGTAAGAACAGGGGCAGGAAAGGGTTTTTTGTTTGTTTGTTTTTTCTATTTGTTTTTGAAACGGAGTCTCGCTTTGTTACCCCGGTTGGAGTGCAGTGGCGCAATCTTGGCTCACGGCAACCTCCACCTCCCGGGTTCACACCATTCTCCTGCCTCAGCCTCCCAAGTAGCTGGGACTACAGGCGCCCACCACCACACCTGGCTAATTTTTTGTATTTTTAGTAGAAATGGTTTCACTGTGTTAGCCAGGATGGTCTCAATCTCCTGACCTCGTGATCTGCCCGCCTCGGCCTCCCAATATGCTGGGATTACAGGTGTGAGCCACCATGCCCGGCCAGGAAAGAGTTTTTAAGTTGCTCTCTAAACCATATGATATAGGCAACAATTCACCCTATCCACATGCGAGGAATGTGTTGTTTATATCTACTTTCTTTAGAGAGGGAATAAATTGGTCATAACTCATAGGCAATTCTCTTATATCATAGACAGTCTTAACAGTAGTTTTCAGAATCATTTCTCTGCATAGGCTTTAATGAAGACTAGCCTGGGTTTCTCCATATTTATTCTGAAATTCTCGATATAATTCTTCTCTAGGTTCTCAGACCAAACATAATTTTGATGTACAGAAGACTACTCACTCTTCTTACTTTATGGACATGACAAGTAATTATTTATTAAAGTAGTGAAAAGAATTCTATCAAGAGCAATTCACTCTCACTTTGCCCAAGCTGAATGAATATAGACAAGTCTACAGCAATCCCCTTCATCCTTACACCTGAATACTTCCTGAGAATATTTTCTCTCTTTTTTGTTAAGGAAAAAAATACTCAGTGGACACTTGTTAAAAATGGTAAAGCCGATTTTATTCAGAGGGAGACTGTTTTGATAGGTGTAAGGCTCATTGGAATGGGCCTTTGCAATGAGGGGAAAGACTGGGCTCAACTCTAAATATAACAAGAAAAAATGGGAATTTATAGCCAAAGATTAAGGTGGAGGCCAGTACATCGAAAATTACTTAAAGAAAATATCAGAGTAAAGAAGAAATTCTGGCTAAACCAACCTCACAGGATCCTTCCTGAAGACCGACATCACCCTGGGGAGGGTGGAGGATAAAGAATTTGATCAGAAATCAAGGGTGGTCAGATACATATCAAGGATGAATAAACTGGTTTTTTAGTATTCTTGCTAAAATTAGACAACACAGAGGCAACCACAGAGTCCAAAAGTTAAGGCCTAGTTGAAAAAAGAGTTGAGAGAAGCTTGAGTAATGTTTAAACAAGGAGATAATCTCTTTTATTTCCCCCTCTCCATTGCCAGAGTCTGAGTTGTAATATAGACTATTACCATAGTCTTCTAATTGGTCTCTCTGACTGTGGTTGTAGTTCTTCTTCACTCATCACACTGTCAAAAATATACATCTAACTATGTCATACTCTATTCAGAAATTCAGAATTATTCTATGTCTCTCACATTGCCCCCCCAATGATACACAGACTTCTCCTTAGGAAGCCATGCAAGGGTTTGTTTGGTGAGGTCATTGCCTTCTTGCTCAGTCTCATAGTCCCTTCCTATTCTTTCTCCAGAAACAAGTTACTTTACAAGCTCTATTACACCTTGATTCTTTTGTCTAGGATACTCTCAAATTTTCCTACCTTTAAATACTACTCATTCATTAAGTTTCAATTCAAACATTGCTTCTGTGAAGTCATTCTTAGTGTACTTCAGAAAAGTTAAATTATCTTCCTACATTTCTGTTGAATTTTATATATCCCTTTACCATAGCGTATATTTTTGTAACTGTCAGTGAACCAGGCTTTCAACATTATGAGAGCAAGAAAAATGTTTTCCGTTTAATTCCGATTTTCTGGCAAAAGGGAGAATATAAAAACTCAATAAATATTACAGATTGACTGAATAAAATGCATTTATGTAATAATTCATTTGGATGAAGATAATAGATTCTTAGAGATTGAGGAATGGGAATTGAATACCAAATTTGTATCTACAGATATGTATTTACAAGTGTATACAGTGCCACATAGAGAGAGAACTCTACACTTGATGCTGGACAGGACGTGTAAATTCATTCAACACGTACTTATTTAATGTTTACTTCATATCAGCACCATTCTGGGTATTTCAGAAACTTTGCTGAAAGATATAATTTCTACCTTAAATGACTGTATGATATTGAACTCAAGACTTTGTTTATCATAATCTGGCCAACTCTCTCTTAATTCATCTGAATTCAAATTAAGAATATAAGAGGATTGTTTTAATTCATTTATCTTTTAGTAGTGTAGTACAATGCTTCTCAAACTTCAGTGTGCATATGGATGCAGATTCTGATTTAGAGGACTTCAAGTGATGCCCATGCTACTGGTCCATAGGCCACAATTTTATTAGCAAGGGTTTAAGGTTCAATAACAATGCCGACCCTTCCTAGGAATGAACCTCCCTCACATTACCAAAGCTCCAGAGTGTACTTACCAAGTTCCTCTGATCCATGGATCAGGGTAGGGTAAACATGGAATAAAGCTAAATATGTGGGGTGCTACGCTAGGAAAATCTACAGACTATACTTTCAAAGAAATTTGTGCGGTTTGTCTGCCTCTAAACAGAGGCAAGGAAATAAAGAGGAAGAGGTCCTTGGATGATATTGGAAGTTGTTTCAAAAAGTTTCAGTAGCAACTCTCAGGAAGTAAAAGCTGGCACCAACCTGGCCTAAGTGACGGAGAAACAAGGATCTCTAGTAACAAACTTTCTTTGAATAGAGATGTCCTTGCTCAGCTTCCGTAGGACAAAACTGTATGTAGATTCCTTTTCATTTTTTGCAACACTTAGGATAGTGTTCCACTTAGAGGCTACATATATGTGGAATTAATGAACGACTGAATGAATTGTCTTTATTTAACAAGATAATTGGGAGCTTTCAGGATATAAGTGAATTGTCTGACCTATTACTTATGGAAGAATGTTTACACTTTGTTGAAATGCTATTGTTAAGCACTGAGTTACACTGGCTTGTGTAGGATAAAAAGATTTTAGAAAAGTACAAAATCAAATAAGCTGCCTTTTCACGGCTGGGGAAAGCTGTCATATAAGCATTGTGGTCTTCATGTTCTGTAGTGGTTGTCTGCCACAGTCCAACAGAAGTTTAGCGGTAAATAATGTTAAGCATGTGAATTGGGGGCGGGGCAAGGGGGGCATTTGCATTTGTATCTCATATGGTTTGTTGCCCAAGTAGAACTGAGTGGCTACATTTTTCTATTTTTTCGTGTCTTATTTTGTTAATCATTCCAAACACATTTGTTCCATTCCATAAAAATGAGCAGCTTACCTTCTACCTTTGTGAAATTACTGTTAATCATTCTCTAATGCCTGCATTATCCCGTTTAAACCGTTCCCCTGTGGTTTTACAATTCCTTCTGCTCACTAATCCAACAGGAGGAATGATGTGCAAACAAGCAAATATAGAGAAACAAATAGGTTTTCTTGTGAATCATCCTTATAAGCCTCATCAGCGACATTAGAGTTTCTCAAACTGTTATTTAAGAATCAAATAAATCTATAGATAAAGCATTCAAGTCAGTGGGCTTGAAATTAATCCAGGTGATGATATAAGCTCAATATAAGATAGAGGATGTTTTATACCCATGAATCATCCCCACTTCCTGCACCTAGGCTTAATCTTGACTGATAGAACAACATTCTTAAAACCTGACTATAGCGAAATAATAATCGGCAACATGTGAGGCATATAATGGAAAGAGAAAATGCATATAATTTCCTAAGACTTACATCCCCATTGCTAGCCAAACTTACCTCAAATGATAAAGGACTGTGTATCGCCATGTGTATTAGTCCGTTCTTACACTGCTAATAAAGACATATGCAAGACTGGCTAATTATAAAAGAAAGGAGTTTAATGGACTTACATTTCCACATGGCTAGGGAGGCCTCACAATCATGTCAGAAGTCAGAGGAGAAGGAAGACACATCATACATGGCAGCAGGCCAGAAAGAGCTTGTTCAGGGGAACCCCCATTTGTAAACCATCAGACCTTATGAGACTTATTCACTACCACGAGAATGGTATGGGGTAATCCACCTCTATGATTCAATTATCTCTACCTGGCCCTGTCCTTGACATGTGGGGATTATTAAAATTCAAGGTGAGATTTGGGTGGGGACAGAGCCAAACCATATCACTATGTAATTGTTACATGAGCAAGCCCATCAATAAATATTGCCACATATCTGCGTTGAAGATGAAAACATCCAATCAGCTGGATATTTCTTAAATATCTGAATGTTTGATGTTATACAAGTAAAATATTCAGATATTTAACTGCAGTTTATCATTCTCATGCATGTTTCATACTTTGTGTACAGTACTTGAATATGCATTTTGGACCAATATTTTATTTGGCTTTCTGGAATTATATAACTGTAACATTATACATCCATGATCATGTCGTATTTATTTTTATGAGTAAATATTAAAATTTTTTTGATTGGTAAATTAGAGATAAGCATGATCAGGGGTATATTGGCCCCATTTAGATGCTAAACCAGTATTATCTGATAACAATTCACTGAACCAGTATTATTTGATAACAATACAAGCCAGTATTATCTGATAACAATTCTGCTTCCTTTGCCAGCTTCTAAAGAGACCTAGGGGCGAAGGAAGCAGAATGGGAACACTGAGTGTACATCTCATTTGATAAATTTCTTTCTATCCATCCTCAGGATATCAAACACAATGAAAAAGAACACAAAGATAATGAAACAAGAAGCTGACCAGATGCCCAAAGTAACAATATCAAGTTCTGAAATAAAACCTTTCTATTCTCCATCAGTTAGGACAGAAGGACAGAAGCAACTTTCCCTCTTCAATTATGCCACAATCCTAATTTCTGCATTTTGGTTCTACTTGTCTAGGGTCCTTGCAATGATGTCACTCTATCATTAAGTTCAATTGTGACTGAGTGGGAAGGGAGAATATTTCCCAGTCACCTTCTCCTTGCCTTGTGGGAAGTCACAGAAGGATGTCAAATATTATCACATGGATTATGTCATGCTTCTGTCAAGCAACCCACTTGACTACCATCATAGGAAAAGTTGATTGAAATATAAATTAAACCATGGTTAATTTTTGCCATCACTGTACATGAAATACCGATACAAGATACACATGTGGCCTGAAGACCACTTCATCTTCAATGGTGTCCTTAATTGTGATGTTCTTTTTTTAACCTACAGCACCATTGATACAAACCCTTATACTCCTGCTCTTATTTCTACCACAATATTTTATAGACAACCCTTTTCTATGATTTACACCTCATTATAAAATCACATTTCTTGGCTGTCAGAAAGAAATTGAGTGCAGCAAGCTAGGAACTAGTTCTGTGACATACTGAGATGGCATATCAGCCTGGAGGTATAAGTCCCAAAGCAGAAAGTGAGAATTATAGATACCACCTACATTCATTCATAAATAGGAGAAGAAATAATGATGGTACAGAACAGTGATTTTCAAGTCATAATGCAAGAGATTCTTAATAGTATTTTAAACTTTTAAAAATGGATTTATGATTGAAGATATCAAAATTTACCAGAGCTCATTTCCCCCTTGCACTCTAAATTAATCTCACATTTATCTTATTGAAAAACACAGATATTAATGAGTTATAAAATGAAATCCAGTGGCTCAACTCTCTTCAGAAGGAGGGTCTACCAGTGCCCTTAAAGCTCTACTACTAATCATGATAACACTAGTTATTTTTGCTGTTTGAACTTTGACCTGTTCTTTTGACCAGTTCAAGGAGATATGTGAGCATAGCATGTAACACTGATTTGTACCTAATTATGAATCAAAGTTTCTTAAATCATTTACATAAATTTGTATAATGTGGAAAGAACTAAAAATTAGACTTATGAGCTTCGCAAATCATTTCTTCTACCTTAACTCTTTATTAACTTGTCTCTTTTTTTAAAAGAATCAACAGATTCTTCTTTGACTCAACACCCTCCACTTCTCACACTCTAACCCTCCAGCATCTAACAACCTGCTTTCATGTGTTCAGGAAATGTATGTAATGAGTGTATGTGTGTGAGTGCGTTAGTGTATGTGTGTGTGTTTCCTTCTCATTGATGAGAAAGCGTATAGAGTACTCATCACTGGAGAGCTTCATGAAGTGAATAAAACCCCTGTTTTCTATTATGTTATTATTCCCCTCAGGAGCCTGGGCCAGATGATCTCTTAGAGTCATTTTTTGATCTATAACTCAGTGATCAGTGAGCCAGCTTTAGGTCATCCTGCACTCATTAGTACATAACACTATTGCTCAAGAGTACTATATGGTGCCCCTGGGCCCTGAAAAAATTAATGTACAACTCTAAGAGTTTCAATTACTGCCAGGGATTAATGTAGGTAGTGGAAAATAAATTCCATTAATATCTTGCTAAGTAGTTAATCAGCAAGTCAAATAATAATAATAAAGTGTTAGATCTGTTTTCTCGTTCTGTCCTTTATGGACAGAAAGAATACCTGTTAGGTGTGTCCCTCTTAAACAGACCTTAATAAATTTCAAAGTAGTGATCAACACTTCCCTTGGGTTTCTTATCTCTAAACTAAATAAACCCCATTCCTTTCATCTTTACAAGTAAGATCTGTTTTCATCCCTTTAATCATTTTCATTGTTCTCTCCAATGTTCTCTTCAGTATATTCACATCTGTAGCAATGTGGTGAACAATAATATTTATCTGAAGAAGTACTAGAATATAATTTAAGTGTTCTTTCTTGGCTATTTTTTGTTTGTTTGTTTTTTGTTTTTGTTTTTTTGTTTTGGTTTGTTTTGGTTTTTGAGATGGAGTCTCGCTCTGTCGCTCAGGCTAGAGTGCAGTGGCAAGATCTCAGCTCACTGCAAGCTCCGCCTCCTGGGTTCACACCATTCTCTTGCCTCAGTCTCCTGAGTAGCTGGGACTACAGGCACCCACCACCATGCCTGGCTAATTTTTTGTATTTTAATAGAGACGGGATTTCACCATGTTAGTCAGAATGGTCTCGATCTCCTGACCTCGCCATCCGCCCGCCTCTGCCTCCCAAAGTGCTGGGATTACAGGCATGAGCCACCAGGCCCGGCCCTTGACTGTATTTTTAAATGACACCTTAATCTGAATAAAAAGATTAATGCCAAAATCATAAATGGAAAATCTAGAGTTTTTATAATGACTATTGCAATTATGCCAGTTAAGACAGTATTTGAACACTCTCTGGTTCGCATACCAAGTTTACAAACCAAGGTCTGTTTAAAGATAACAGTTTTGGTAACAGAATATTTTGCTAACTACCGGAAGGTAGGGAAGTTCAAGCAGCAATATTAGATCATCTACTAGAACAAAGGATTACAAAAACATACATACAAGTTTTCCAATTCAGAGATCAACTGTCAGTGTTTAACCGTTCTAGGCTTCTCCCTTAGTAATTGGATCTTTCTCTGAAAGAATCCTGAATCTAACAAAAAGACAGAAAATCTAATGTATTCTTCTCTGTTAATATGGTACCACAGCTTGGTACTTCTTACTCTCATATTTTTATTAAGGTTTTTAATAATGTGGTCAATTGGAAATAATCACTAATGCAGTTAAAATAAGACAAAACAAATATGAGAGTCAAATGGAAGAGAGTCCCATGACCCACATTCTCATTCAGTTGCCTGGTTGTTTTTTGTTCTCTCATGTACTAGTATTCCCTGAAAGGCAGGAAATACTAGTCCTCTGAACATATCCCACCTCCCTAAGGAAAGTGACAAAAGACCACTACAGAACTATGTGCTCTATAAACCAATGCCTTGGATCAGCATATCGGAACAAACTCATCCAAACCTGTTTATCTTTTCATTTGTGAGAATCAGTTATACTCAAAGTTCCATGCCACTTATTATAAACCCTCTTGTTCCAAATGGGAGTTAATTTTAAAGTTGGATGCATCATTTAGCACAGTTATTTCCAAAGAGAGTTTACCAGAATATGGCCACACTGAAGTCTGCTGTTGGCAAGAAGAGAGGAAACGAAAGCCAGTCAATGAAGACCAAAAACAGATGTTCCCATCCTTCTCCCCAGTTCATGTCTCTTTATTACTGTGATACATTCTAATCTCTTTGGCAACATAATTATGTTGTGTTAATGCATAGTAATCTCAATCACTTCAATAAGTCCTCTAGCTCTTGAGCTTATCACCTTCTTTATCAATGCAAGAAAGAACCTGAGGGAAAGGTAGTCAATGAGAGAAAGAAAGTCACTGGCTTACTTCCATAATACTGAGCATGATGCCATAAGTTTTATTTGCACAAGGACATTTGATTTTTCTTGGAAGAATGGCAAAGAAAATTTTGCAGGACAAATCACTGAAACTCCACCAAGAGGAGAGATTAAAAACAGTCTGAATACAATGAGGAAAATAACCCAGATGGTACGTGAAAATCAAAGGAACTGACATATATCCTGGGTCAACAGATGTGGTCAGATCAGACAGACGCTATTTATATGTCATTGAGGAAAGACACAGACATATTTATATACTTAGGCCCGAAGAAATGTAAAGCTACCCTTGACCTTAATGAAAAGAGCTGTAACTTTGTTGGTGTTCCTTAGTAAAATCAGTGGTCAACACAAGTTTTGTTGGCCATGTTAGATGACCACACTTATGTAGATCATAACAACTGTTGAAAGACGAGCATTCAGAAATAACTCCTTAAGTACAAGAGATATGCATTAAGATTAACAGCTAAATTATTCAGAAACCATGGAGGCCAGAAGGCACTGGGATGACATATTCAAAGTGCTGAAAGTAAAAGATTGTCAGCCAAGAAGTCTGTATCCAGCAAACCTACTTTTCAAATGTAAGTAAGAAATCAACACAGTCCCAGATAAACAAAACCTGAGATAATTTATTACTATTGCACAAGAAATTCTAAAGAAAGTCCCTCAGGCTGAAATAAAAGGACATTAGATTGTAATGTGAATTCACATGAAGCAATAAAAAGCCCTGGTTAAGGTAACTATATAGGTAAATATCAAAGAGAGTATATATTTGATATGTTTACATTTTTTCTTCTCCTATTTAATTTAAAAGATAACTATGCAAATCAATAATTATAAAACTCAGTTGATAGGTTTATAATGTGTGAAGATACAACTTCGTGATAATACCACAAAGAAATGTGAGGGAACAGAGCCAAATAGGAGCAAAGTTTTTTATACTATTGAAATTAAACAGACACTAATCTTTTTCCCTTCCCCTCAAGATGACACTAATCTTAACTAGATTATTATAAATTAAGTGTTCTTTGTAATCCTCAGGAAATCACTGAGAAAGTGAATCAAAAAATATAATGAAAGAAATGACAGGAGAATTAAAATGGTACACTAGAAAATATCTACTTAACACAAAAGAAGACAGTAATATAGGAATAAAGGAGCAAGAAGACATGGAAAACCACTACCAAAACCTCAGACATAAATCTTACCATATTAGTAATTACATTAAAGGTAAATGGACTAAACACTCCAATAAAAAGTTCGAGATTGGGAGATGGCCAAAAAATGATCCACCTCTCTGCTGTCTACAAAGACACTCCTTAGATTCAAAGACACAAATAGGTTGAAAATAAAGGGGCATACCATGTAAACAGTAACTAGAAGAAAGCTGGAGTGGCTATACTAATATTGGACAAAAGAGATTTTATTTGAAGCCATTCAAGGTAAAGAAGAAGCATGAAATATAGTTTCTAAGCTATTGATTACTTCATTCTACAGTACTGGTTCAGAGACCAAGGAGCATCTGCCACCAATTCCTATGTCTTGATTAATGTCCCTTCTTTTGCTGTGGCCTTGGAAACAGAAACTTCATAAACAGGTAAAATTGATTATACATTCTGTCTAAAATGTAGTTGCTTTTATCATTAAATAAAATTTGATTATATTTTAGAATATAATCGTCTTCTTATTAAACAATCGCTTACGTACAAAAAATAATACAAAACAAATGTAAGCTCAATTAAAAGTGTGATACACTAATGTAACCAACACTCAGATTAAGAAATGGAACATTATCAATATTTCAGGACCTATACTCTTATCCACTCTTTCATTCATTATTTCCCTCAAAGGATAACCACTATCCAGACTTCTAATGCTATCAGTATTTGTCTGTTTCTAAATACTACATAATGTAATTGTATAGTACGTGCTTCTTTGTGTCTGGCTTCTTTCATTTGATTCCATGTTTATACAGTACATCCATATTGAGGCTGTAGTTGTAGTTTGTTCATTCTTATTGCTGTATAGAATCCCATTATGTGATTATACCATAATGTATTTATTAGTTCTATAATTGATAGATATTTGGAGGTTTCCAGATTGAGGCTATTATTAGTAATGCTGCTATGAATTATTTTTAGTATCTTTTGGTGGATATATGTACACATTTTTCTTTAGTATCTGACTAGGATTAAAACCGTTGGGTCATAGGATACACAAATGTTCAACTTTAATTAATACTATCAAATATTCCCCAAAGTAGTTGCACTGATAGACACCCTGCTAGCAATATATGACAGTTAGTTGCTCTATTTGCTCACTAATATTTGGCATTATCTGTTTATCATTTTAGCCATTCTTATAGGCATGTTGTAGTATCAAATTGTGATTTTTCATTTGTGTTTCTCTAATGACTGACAAAGTTGGACACCATATCGTATGTTTACTAATCATTACGGGATCTTCTTTTCTGGATGCTCATTTTTACATGTGGGTTTTCTGCCTTTTACTTATTGATTTGCAAATATTTTTCCCAGTCTGTAGATTGACTTTTAAAAGTTTTCCAAATGGTCTTCTTTGGTAAACAGATATTCCTAAAATGGTAACAGTTCTCATTCTTTTTCTTTTGTGTTTATTGGTTCTGGTCTTTCTTTAAGAAATATTTGCTTAATCAAGGATCTTTAGTATATTCTTCTATACTTCTTCTAAAAGACTTATTGTTTTGCCTTTTACACACAAGTCAGCATTTCATCTAGAATTTTTTTATGTGTAATGAGAGGTATGTGTAGAGACTTGTATTTAGATAAATATCCAATTGACCAAGCACCAGTTATAACATGGTTATTTTTTCCCCCATTGACTTCTAGTAACACTTTTGTTGTTTAATTTATTTATCCTCTTTTATTTGGCCAACTCTAGTTCTAGAGATGTTTTCTTGTAAGCATGGATGTACAGAAAGCCAGGAGTCTAGTGCCAGAAAAAAAATCCTATAATTATTTCTGTTTCTCAGTGCTTTATAGTATAACCATGCTTAATAAATGTTTTTCTCTTTTCATGTTTCCTCTTTTACTTTTGCTAAATAACATTTTACTAGTGAAATAAGTAATATTGTTCATAGAATTTTTAAAAATTTTAGTGTGTAGAAAATAAGAATAACCCACAATTTCACCACCCAAATGAAAACTACTAAAAAGTTTTGATGAGATTTCTTCTCAGTCTTTTCCTAACAAGCCTATTCTTAATTCAAAATCTCTAAGTACCTAAAAGCAAAGGGTTTGTAATGAAAACCTAAAAGATGACTTCTGACTTATCAAAATATGTATTCAAGAACATTTAAAAATGCAGAAGAAAAACATCTGATATGAACAAGATGGTGCAGATTCTTCCTTCTCTATTTCTCCCTAAGTACAATTACAAACCCTGAAATTTATATAGAGCAACCATAGAAGGACACTGAAAAATGACGAAAGAAGGGTGAACTGGCTAGAGGCCCCAGGAATGAAGGAAAAACACAGCAACCTGGCATCTTCTGAACACCACATCCTTCATTCCATTTGCAGAAGGAGAACCCAGACCCAACATCTTCTGACCTAAACCAGTGGCAGAATGTTGTCCAAGTAAGTAGATTCCTTCCCCAACTCCCTGCAGATTAAATAAGAGTCTTGCCAACAATAAGCAGCCTTGGAAATTGTTCTCTGCTTCCATGATCAAGACTCTCCTTCTTCCCTCTTCCTGACCCCCCACTAAGAGATACCAGGCAATCATGTCAGGCAGAAATTAAATGGGTACCCTACCAACAACAGAAATCCTATGAAACTGTATCAAACCCATAACCAGGGGTCTCCCTCTCCTTGCTTAAAGACTCTAGGTGGCCTGGCCTGGTGGCCAGCACAAAGAGAATCTCAGGAGGTCCACTAGCACCAAGCAAACCAAGGAGACCAAAATTGACTATAAAGGCTCAAAAAGCTAAGTTGGGAGAGTAACTGTAGCCCACTAAATGTAGGCTAGGGCCTATCACTTATAGAGGATGACTGCTTAATATAGCATAAAACTTAAATAGGATCCAGAGTATTCTAACATAACCACCAAAATACGCAGGATATAATTAAAAATCACCAGCAATACTAAGCAAGAGTAACAGAAAAATCATGACTTGATTGAGAAATGACAGCAGTTGCCAACACTGAGAAAAGTAGGATATTGGAATTAACTAATATGAATTTTCTCTTAGTCATCATAAAGGTTATTCAGAAAACAGTTATGAATACCCTTGAAGCAAATGAAAATAAAACAAAATATGTAACTACAAATCAAAAGACTAAATGGAAATTATAGAACTAAAAAGTACAATAACTGAAATAAAAATGTCTCTGGCAGTGCTCAGTAGCAGAATAAGCATGACAGAGGACAGAATAAATAAATTTGAAAATAGAACAACAAATTACTCAATCTGAACAACAGAGAGAAAACTAACATGTACATACTTGCATACACACACAAGGCTTCAGACATCTGTGTGACAATAATGAAAGATCCAGCATTCGTGTCATCAGAACCTCATAAGAGGAGAAGAAAGAGAGTGGAATGAAAAAAGTATGTGAAGATATAAGAGCTAAAAATTTTTTAAATTTTGTGTAAAACATCTATCAACAGTTTCAACAAGCTAAGAAAACCCCAAGTAGAATAAACTCAAAGCACTCCACACCAAGACACATATAATTGAAGTTCTGAAAAGTAAAAACAAAGAAAAAATCTTGAAAGTAGCTAGAGAGAAACAGCGCATTACCATAGTGGAACAACAATTAGAATGACAGCTTTCTCATCTGAAACCATGGAGACCAGGGAGAAGTCTGATGTTCTTCAAGTGCCTAGAGGAAAGAACTGTCAACCCCAAATATATCCTTCAAGAATGAATGGGGAAATAAATACATTCTCAGACAAAGGCAATCTAAGAAAAGTTGTCATCAGAAGACTTATCCTTAAAGAATAGTTAAAGGAAGTTCTCCAGACAGAAGGGCAATGATAACAAAGTAAGATTTGGAACTCCAGAAAGAAACAAAAAATGCAATGAGTAAAAATAAGAGTAAGTAGACCAGCCTCCTCATGAGTTTTTAAAATCATATTTGATGATCGAAGCAAAAAATCCAATTAATAAAGAGAAAATATTCAAGTTAATTGTATTTTCAATGTGGGAGGCTAAAGAGACCTAAGTGGAAATAAGGTTTCTACATTTTGCTGGAAGTAGTAACATGTCAATACCAGTGGACTGGGTTAACTTTTATATGCCGATTATAATACCTAGAGCAATCACTAAGAAAACTATACATTAGCTGAATTCAGTGGCTCACGCCAGTAATCCCAGCACTTTAGGAGGCCAAGGTGGGAGGATTGCTTGAGCTCAAAAGTTCGTGACAAGCCTCAGCAACATGGCGATACCCCATCTCTACAAAAAATACAAAAAGTAGATGGGAGAGGTGGTGTGCACCTTTAGTCCCAGCTACTCAGGAAGCTGAGGTGGGAGGATGGCTTAAGCCTGGGAGGCAGAGGTTTCAGTGAGTTGTGATCATGCCACTGCACTCCAGCTTGGGCAATAGAGCCAGACCATGAGAAACTTTAAGGAAAAAAAAAAAAAAAGAAGAAGAAGGAGAAAGAAAGAAAAACTATGCAAAGAAATATTGCATTAGTCAGCACTGGATGCCATAACAAAATACCATAGACTAGGTGGCTTAAACAACATGAATTTATTTCTTACAGTTCTGGAAACTGGGGAGTCCAAGATCAAGGTGCCAGCAAGGTAGATTGCATTCTGAGGTTTCACTCTTCTCTTGGTTTGTAGGCAGTGATCATCTTGCTGTGTATTAATGTGACTTCTTCTTTGTGCAAGAGCTGGGAGACAGAAAGACAGCTGTCTCTCTTGCTCTTGTATTAGGGCACTAATCCCATCATGAGCGTGTTGTCACCTTTATGACCTTCTCTAAATCTAATAACTTCCCCAAAGTCCCATCTCCAAATGCCATCACATTGAAGGCCAGAGCTTCAATATATAAATTGGAGAGGACTCAATTCAATCCATAGCAAATCTACTCAAAAACTTAGATAAATCAAAACGAAATCCTCCCTAAATGGCAAACTAACTCACAGGAAGGCAAGAAAAGGGAGATGCGGGGATGAGAAACAGATGGAATAGAAAAAAACAAAACAAAACAAAACAAAACAAAGAGTATAGCAGACTTAAGCCCTATCACATTACCTGTGGTGTAAATAATTTAAATATACAATATAGTAACAGAGATTGGCAGAATGAATAAAACATATGACTCAACTAGATGCTATCTACAGGAAACTCAGTTTAAAAATAACATATGTAGGTTGAAAGTAAAAGGATAGAAAGAGATGCACCACGCAGGTGTGAATTTTCAAGAGCTCAGAAGGAATTCTTTGATTCCTTACACACTCGTGATGCTCACTTTAATACACAGTGAGTCCTAGTCTTTTTGAAGTTGATAATTACTGTTTGTCAGACTTTCTTAGCTCTTCCTGAACCAGATTACTCAAATATTAATGGAAGATCTCAACAAAATATTTTTTAAAGAGTAATAGCTGGACAATTATCTAGAGAAGCACACTGATCTGAAATTGCTGGTGGGAGATTGCAGATCGGAAGAGCAGCCAAAGTTAAAGAAAACATACAGGCAAGATCAGTTAGATGAATGGGGGCCCTGCTTCATATTTTGCATTTAAAAGAAAAAATTCATACATTACAAAAATAGCAATAGAGAAAGGATAAGTGGAAAGATAATTTTTTTATCTTCAGTTCGATGGTGTGGCTTGTGGTTCTGCTCTTTTTAACATCTGTCAGCCTCCATCAATATATGCCTGCATAAGAATTCAGGCAATTATCATTTGAAAGGTTACAAAACTGTCCACACAGTGAAATTCACCTTCCGAGTTGTAGCTTGACAGCTACGTTGATAAGCTAAATCCAAATAAAATTAGCCTTCAGTTAGGTGCTCTCACGTTACTGTAATAAACTTCCTGGGACATATGGTGTCCTTTGGAGGACCAGGAGCCTCACCCAAACAGACGAAAAACTGTTGACCAGACTTGACAGCATGCAGTCCACAGATGTGCCTGAAGCCCTGGGGGTGGGGTGAACAAAAAACAAAACCATTATTATCTTTGGCATTCTCCCTTTCTCTTCTAGGCCATTGTTGAAAAGGGTAGCTTCTTTTTTTAACATAAAATGAAATATACCATACTTTCTATATTTGGGGCAATTTTAGGATGTTTTGTGGAATCTAGAACCAACCAGAGTTACCCTGAATGTATCGGCAAATCTTTTGATTGCTCCCAACTTACTTGTAAACCTCTATGTAAAAGTGCCATAAATACAAACCTATAGATGGCTCTGAACTAGACCCTCTATAATATGGTAACAGGAGCCACAAGAGAGCTCAGTGTGACATAGTGTGGAAATAAGATATGCCCCTCCCTCATATATCCCTCCCACGATCCATCAGCATTATCATGAGAAATACTAATTTAGATGTTTAATCTGACTGCATCCTTTTTTCTCTCAGCCACCTTCTCTCTGTAGCCAGATGCAGTAAAAGGACATTTGCTATGAACAGAGTGATAAGTCAATTGACTTCATATTTCTAACACTAGATTATACAATGACCTTGCAGTGGTTTGGGGTAGGGGTAGCAAAGGATGGGCTTGCATAATCTTTCTCAGCCTTATTGATATTCTTCTAATTCAGTACAATTTCATTCAGTTCAACAAATGTTTATTAGACACTCGACATAACAGGCACTCCACGGTGCCAATAAACTAGGGGAAGACTATAAGTAGCTGTCAATCTTATAAAGGAATGTAGTAAATGCAACAATGACAATATCACAAGATAAACCCCGTTCTCCTCCCTTCTTTCCTCCTTTTCTCTTCCTTTCCTTCTTTCCTTCTTATTTTTGTTCTTTTCTTTTCTTCCTGAGGTATTATATTCTCCAAAGTGACATTAACAAATTCAAATCAAGGTTGACTTCAACCTGTCATTTCTATAGCACGTTTCATTTGCCAATCTAAGACATCAACACCCTCTTACAGTAGATACTATAAAAGCAGTCACTTCCTTTTCAGAGACCTAGAGAGCAAAGAGGACTTTCTCAAGGTCACCCTTCACTTTTCTGATGCACACAAAACAAGCACTAGCACCTTTGCTCTTTGGTAAAAGCATCTCTCATACTGCAGCTTTCCATCGCTGACTATAATGCACTACTGGTGATTTTCATCTACCTCTATATGAACACATGATAGAGTGCGCCTCTTCCCTGGGTTATTTCCAGAGCTACTGTGTTTATTATATTAATGTTTATCACTTGGATGTCATTTAATGAATGTCGACGGGGGGAGGGAGAAGATAGAATGTTCACGGAAAGAAGCTGTGCTATTAATTCAAATGGATAGTAAAGACAAGCATGTACATTCACATTGCCATATGGGGGCTGTTTCAGGGCACTGAAGCAGTTAATTTTGTTTTAAAGACACAAGCTTAGATAAAATAGATCTTTTTGACTTTGTTGAGAATTGAAATTATAAAGCATGCAAGGCTTCAGATCAAAATGCTATATTATTCTCTCCTCCCCACCTTATCTGAGGAGTGTAATGCCCTTACAATAGCCCACTTCTTGAACCCTTTCCAATTTCAGATATTTCCTATCTCTTTTAATACCTCATTGCTTTTGCATCAATTACAGCCTGACCTAAAGCTGCACTGGAAGTGGAAGTGATATATAGTGGAATCCATTTAAATGAATTTCTGATGAAAGAATAAAACTGTTAAAAGAATAAATTTACTGCACCCAAATTTATACAAATCCCGTATATGCTGTGAAATCCCCTGAAATGAAAAACTGATGAAAGATTAAAATGTTAAATGAATTAAAATCCCCCATCCCAGTGAAATATAATGATGATTTGACCTACTAAATGAATGGCCGAAATGAAGATATAAATTTGAAGTGCTCCAATGTATGTCAATTTTAAATGTGCGGTAAGCCAGCATAACACAAAAATATGGCTCTCACTATTAAAGGAACACATTTTTTGTGGAACAAGCCATTATTTGGAAACATCTGTACTGGTGCTTTATATGATGAGAAAGGCAAAATATTCTGTCGCTCATACGAGCTAACATTATGTATTAACCTTTGCCTCTTTCCTAATCCTTTCTCTCTTGATCTCTTCAGATTATATTTGTATATACTGCCTTAGGGATGGGTAAGAATTGGGACACTCCTATGGTAATTTCTACCTTTCAGCAGGGGTCCTTAGTTAACTCAGTTTATATCATGCCTGCAGAATATAGAAAAATAATATTAGGATATAAATTTTTAGTGAAACATAGGAAGTTAGCCAAGCAATTTTTATTAAGAATTACTACCCTGCCCATCTAATTCCCAATTTAACATTAAAAAATAAAAACTATGCTGAAAAGTTCTTAGCAGTTAAAATAAGTTTGCAAACTCGTTTATTGCCCAGGCGAACTGTAGGTTCTAACTCAGTTTAGGGTACCGGTGATGTGTGTTTTGTGGGTAATAAATTTAAATTTCTGTCACTGAAAATTCATATTCTCTAATTAGGCACAACTAGAAGCCTTTCATCATTGGCAGGAAAAATAAAAATGCAATTGTACTATGGCAAATTGCACCCCGTGATTCTCTAATCTCTAGTCAGATTACGGTATTGCAGTCATTTGCAACCGGAGGCTCTGGCCAGGATAGAGGTCATTATCCTTACTGGCACCTCTGGCAGTGCTCAAATTTTACAGCATAGGGCCAAATGCACATGGTTGTTGATTCACATAGATCCACTGACCAACAGGAAATGATACATAACTTGCCTTGATGGACAAAAGCGGGAGGGGTTTCTATGCTAATTAAGTCTGGCCAATCCTGAACCTATTTCTCTCTCTCCCTCTCTCTTTTTTTTTTTTAAATATATATTATTTTATTTTACTTTAAGTTCTGGGACACATGTGCAGAACATGCAGGTTTGTTACACGTTTCATGGTAGTTTGCTGCACCTATCAACCCGTCACCTAGGTTTGAAGCCCTGCATGCGTTCCTCCCTTTCCCCCCCAACCCCCCCAACAGGCCCTAGTATATGATGTTTCCCTCCCTGTGTCCACATGTTCTCATTGTACAACTCCCACTTAGGAGTGAGAACATGTGGTATTTGGTTTTCTGTTCTTGTGTTAGTTTACTGAGAATGATGGTTTCCAGCTTCATCTGTGTCCATGTAAAGGACATGAACTCATTCTTTTTTACAGCTGCATAGTATTCCATGGTGTATATGTGCCACATTTTCTTTATCCAGTTTATCATTGATGGGCATCTGGGTTGGTTCCAAGTATTTGCTATTGTGAACACTGCTGCAATAAACATATGTGTGCATGTGTTTTTATAGTAGAATGATTTATAATCCTTTGGGCATATACCCAGTAATGGGATTGCTGGGTCAAATGGTATTTCTGTCCTAAACCGATTTCTAATGAGAAATAAAGTTGCTACTGAAGAGCTTCTTAAATTTTTATCAACTCCAGATATTTTTGGTTGGAAAACTGCCCAAGCTTTATTGGAATTCCTAAAGAGGAAGGATTCCCAGGGTACAGCTATAAATGATCCAGGATAGTCTGCAATGATAATTGGCGTAGCCTTGAAATAAATATCTTAGGTGCTGCAACACCTCTTAAACCACACTCATCTTTAGATGTGTTTTGCCTTTGGTGGATAACTTTCTTGTGGTTGGTCACCTGCAGGAGTTTCCATACCGGTGTCTAAATGCTTCAAGAGGAGGCTCTTACTCTTAATTATCTTTGCAATTCTAAAGAAACCCACAGCACTCACTAAATGTTTGATGAATTAAACTGAAACAGTAGAAAGCAATTTTACTCTGGCTAAAGTTACATGTAAACAAAGCTTGGGGCTTTAGCACCCCATGAGGATGCCATAGTTGACTTCCCTTATATTTCTTTATGATTCCTGAATACTTACGGAGTGCCTTTTCTGAAGTGTTAGGTACCAGAAATGGATTTCTTATCCTCAGGATGCTTCCTATCTGTCAGAGATGCTCAGCGACCTTGGCTAATTGTTACCAGGTTATTATTAATCAAGCAACAATTACTACCAAGGCCTGTAGGAGGCACAGATTTACATTGAAAACAAGGTGTAGTTTCAGTCTGAAGTAGAACTGATGGGTAAAGAAGCAGTTAGAATTGAATATGAGAAGTTATCTAAAGGGGTAAGCAGGGAATGGGAAGGAGGAAGTCATATCTAAACTGGAACTTGAGCCCAGGTCCGGTGGCTCATGCCTGTAATCCCAGCACTTTGGGAGGCCGAGGCAGGCAGATCACTTGAGGTCAGGAGTTTGAGACCAGCCTGGTCAACATGGCGAAACCCCATCTCTACTAAAAATACAAAAATTAG
This sequence comes from Theropithecus gelada, assembly GCF_003255815.1. NCBI lineage: Eukaryota > Metazoa > Chordata > Mammalia > Primates > Cercopithecidae > Theropithecus > Theropithecus gelada. The sequence goes on along the minus strand of NC_037670.1, from coordinate 48,347,318 downwards.
CTGGGCATGGTGGTGCACATCTGTAATTCCAGCTACTCTGGAGGCTGAGGCAGGAGAATCGCTTGAACCTCAGAGGTGGAGATTGCAGTGAAATGAGATTAAATAGTTATTGGCATTATTCTTATCCCTAATATCACTTAAAACTTAAAGACTGTCAATACTTGTTAGAATCAGAGTGAAAAAGAATTCTGACATCACTGAATTAAACATAGTGGAAATTAAATTGCTGAAAATAAAAAAATACATATTCTTTAAACGATAACTAAAAATATACATGCATACCCTTATTAGTTTTTAGGGATATTCACTGAAAATGAGGATTTATCTTCACTCAATTTTAACATAAAATCTAAAGATTAGTTAGAATTATAAAACATAATTTAAATAAAATAATAAAAATTATATATATATAAACATGAAAATCAACATAAAAGGCAACTAGGAAAGTTTAACAATTAATTTCTAACATTTCAAAGACTTCTTTTTTCCTCTAGTTATTGTTTGTCAATTTCTAATTTAAATACATTTAGAATTAGGGCCGGGTGTGGTGACTCATACCTGTAATCTCAGCACTTTAGGAGGCCAAGGCGGGAGTATCACAAGGTCAAGAGATCGAGACCACCCTGGAAAACATGGTTAAACCCCATCTCTAGTAAAAATACAAAAAATTAGCTGGGTGCGCTGGCACACGCCTGTAGTTTCAACTACTCGGGAGGCTGAGGCAGGAGAATTGCTTGAACCCGGGAGACAGAGGTTGCAGTGAGCAGAGATCATGCCACTGCACTCCAGCCTGGTGACAGAGAGAGACTCTGTCTCAAAAAAAAAAAAAAAAAAAAAAAAAAAAGATTTAGAAAATCACACACATCTCAAATTCTACGTTACAGATCAAATTGTGTTTCAATAATTTTTTGGTGTATCTTTATCTTAGTCAATAATGCCTCTTTTATCTATTATTATTAAATTCCATTTGATTTTCTTATCTTTTGTATCCAATAGAATTAGTTTCTGCTGTATATAATACACTGACAAAAAGTAGCACAGCTTAAACAAAATAGAAGTTTCTTTCCCTGCAATGTGAAAAAGAAAATCCATATATAGCTAGTCGTTATTTGCTTAGAGAGGGTACAAAAAAATTATCAGAGTTCCTGATGACTTCTGTCTCACGGTTCTGTCAATTTTATATTTGTTTTCCAAGATAACTTCCAGGACTCTGACATATGTGAATATTCTGTTGACTCTATAGTTACAAAATGGAAAGTTTCCTAAGAGTTTTAAAAATACAGTAATTTGTACGTTCCTAGTGCTGTATGCCCTAAGGTCAAAAAGATCTTTCTTTTTATCTACTTATTTTTATTTTTAGTTTTTGTGAGTACATAATATGTGTATATATTTATGGGATACATGATATATTTTGGTACAGACAAGAAAAATAGCTTTCTTCAGAATAATTTATAACCTATTTCTATATGCATATCATTGCTAATATTATATTGCTCCTCTCAGATTGCTTTCTGGGTAATGCAGGATAAAGAAAAAAGACTAATTGGTCTTTTGCTTGTGGTATTTGGATTTTGCTCATGGTATTTTGATTATAGCATCTGTAATATACCTAAGAACTAGGATTCTCTGTGCGGGATAAAGAAAATATATAGTTCAGATAGAATAGGTTACATATAAACTAATAACTGTGAATTTGAATTAGAGGTAAAAGTATAAATTCTTAATGTGTTTTGTGTTTAAAATATGTATATTATAATATATAATATATATGTATCAAAAATACATATGCATTTAATAACTCTGAAACTGCCTAGAAAAAAATGGCCCATCTGGTAGCAATAACTACCTCTATCAGGCCAGGCATAGTGGCTCATGACTGTAATCTAGCACTTTGGGAGGCTGAGGCAGGAGAATCACTTGAGGTCAGGAGTTCGAGATCAGCCTGGGCAACATAGCAAGATCCTATCTCTACAAAAAATTAAGAAATAATTAAAAACACCTCTATCATGGTCTATACATACCATTTCTTACAGGCTGATTTCAGACCTGGGGCGGAAAAAGTACAAGATGAGCCTGGATACTTTATCATACCATAGAACAAGAACACTATTATATGTGACTAGGATCACATCAAGAGGATTCAGGAGCTGACTTAAAAGGACTCCCACTGGCCAAAGATTGTTATGTAAAAGAATAAAAACTGCAAACGATTCAAATACATTAAATATGTTTGTTCATGCATTCATAATGATGGCAAAATACACGCACGCACATGCACAGTGAGAGAGAGAGAGAACCACAGGGAGGGAGGGGAGAAAACATCTATTGTGTCATACTTACCAGATTCTAGGGAGATAATTTATTATTTTGGGATACAGTAAATAAAGAAAAGAAATAAGGCATTTGTTTGCCTTGTCTACATAAATTATACCGCTGGATAATCTAATAAAAGAATAAAAGATCAGGAGATGTTTTTCTTTACACAGATATGCTAACTAATAAAGAACAAATGAATGATACATTAGAAATTTGCAATTCACAAAAAAATGCATTCATGACTTTTATGAGACAATTGAGAATTTGAACACTGGATATTTGATTATGTTAAGAAATTACTAACTTTAGGTGAGATACGAATATTTTGGCTATATTAAGGGAGTCCTTATTAAAGAATCACAATAAATATTTATGGATGAGATAATATGGTCTTCACAATTCACTTCAGGATAATAGGAGGGAGAAAATGGAAGAAAGTATGGAGAGGCAACATTGGCCTTAGCCTCATGTTTCTTGGAGCTGAGTGATGGGACTTCATTATATTAGGTTGATGTGAAAGTAATTGTGGTTTTTGCCATTAAAGTAGACAAAAACCACAATTATCTTTGCACCAACACAATACTATGCTATCTCCTTTTGTATGTGATTAAAAGTCCCTATGTTGAAGGATAAGTTTTAAGAGAGGGTATAATCATGACTTCTATAAAACTATTAAAAGAACCTAGGTCAAAGATTGTTTGTAGTTTATTAATTTATAAGGAAAACAATAAGATGTTACTATTAATGTTTAAGGAGATTATACAGTTTATAGGAGATTTCAAATAAATAAATCCTTGTAAGCATTAAATGTGTGTAGTAATGAATTTACAAATCTCACTTATTCTATGAAGGGTGTGGTTGTGCTGGTGGTAACAGGAAAGGAATTATATTTCCTCTGGACAAAATATATTTACATGTCTATAGTCAGGAATCCTTTGTTGGTATCACTTATTTGCAATTTACAGAGTGGTTAAAAAGCTTAAAGGCAACGAAAGTTGTAGAAACACCATAGAATCTGATGACCTGAAAAAATATGTTTACGCAGCACTTACTTTTCATTCTTTCTCACTTTTCAGTAATCTTTTCAGTCTTTCTCACTGTTTCCTATCATCTCTGTGCTAGGCAGAATAATGCCCACTCCCCACAACCCCCAGAGCCTGTGAATATGTTAATTTACATGGCAAATGAGACTATGCCGTTGTGATTAAATTGAGGATCCTGAGGTTGGGAGATTATCCTGGATTATCTGGATAGGCCCAATGTAATCACAGAAATCCTTATATTGGAAGAAAACACAGGAAAGTCAAAGTAAGAGAAGGACATGTGATAATGGAAGGAGAGACTGAATTTATGCAATTGCTGACTTTGAAAATGGAGGAGGTAGGCCATGAGTGCAGGAAGGCAGGTAGCTTCTAGAAACTGCAAAAGTCAAGGAAACCAATTCTCCTCTAGGGCTTCCAGAAGAATGCAGCTCTGCCCTCTGCAAAATGGTCTCAGTGAGACCCATTGCTGATTTCTGACCTCAGAACTGCAGGATAATAAATTCATGTTGTTTTGAGCCATTAAGTTAGTAGTAATTTTTTATAGTAGCATAAGAAATTAATACAGTCTCCAACGACGCTCAACTTTAAGATCATATTTATCTCAAATAAGGAGTATTCTTGATCACCAAAATAATTGGTTCCACCCACAATTTTTAGCCTGATTGATTGCTAATAAGATGTAGCAAGAGTGTTGACAAATCTCTTCGAGACTGTTTTGAGAATCTAGAGCTATGTAATGTGTAACAACCAGTGAGAACACAAACTTAACTTCTGTCTGTAAGTTTCCATAAGAAATAATTTCTTTCTCAATATTTTCTGCCTCATGCAAGTACCAACATTTATCTCATTATATCGGGATTATTTAACATATGACTAATTTCTGGATTTCTCTGTATCAACTATTGTATTTGTGCATTTAGAAACATCTCTTATTCGTTCTCCTAAGACTGGAAAATCAAGACCAAGCAAATACCTATATCAAATTTCAACTGTAGTAACTTACAGATTTGAGGGAATTCCTCTCTTCTAGGGGTCCCTCAAATTGTTTAAAGCTTTTACTCTACAAAGAAGTGACCACCTTGCCATCTGTAAGACCAAAACCCTGTAAGCCAGTATTTCCGGGCAGGTTTTGTAGGCATCAACTCCACACATAAAATCAACATTAGTTCCTTAAAAGTGACTTATCCTATCAAATTATATTTGTACTATTTTCAAAGATGATATTCACCTTGGTTGCATAGTTGATTTGTCCAAACATAACCTGGTAAAACAGAGGACAGATTGTACTGAATCTATTTACGTAACTATGTTACTATGAAAAGTAATGATACTTAGTAAAAGCTTTGAAATACAAAAGTCATTATAAATCAGCTACCATTTACAAATTTTTTTTCAGTTTACAAAGGCAGTTTATTAAACTTCTGTGGGTTGTTAATGGCTTAGAAAAGATAGGACTTCCTCATATATTCAAAAAATAGAAAAAACAACACTATTTCAAACAAACAAATTACTATAATCAAAATTTCCTCATTAGCTCATTTAGATCTATTTAATTATTTCTTGCACTGCTGAATCTTGTGTTACCAGTTTCATGAAGCTGTCTAGTTTTCAACCTAAAATAATACGAGAAACCCAGTCCCATCCACTGGTAGAATCTGAAAGCAAATTATCTCTATTAAATCTCAGTTTATCTAACTATTTTAGAATTTGCAGGCCAGGCCAGGAGCTTTGGGAGGCTGAAGGGGAGAATACCTTGAGCCCAGGAGTTCGAGACTAGCCTGGACAACAAAGCAAAATTCAGTTTCTACAAAAAATTCAAAAAATTATGTGAGCATGGTGGCATGTGCCTACAATCTTGGCTACTCAGGAGGCTGAGGCAGGAGGATCTCTTGAGACCAGGAGTTCAAGGCTATGGTGAGCTGTGACTGCACTGCAGTATGGACAAGAGAAAAAGAAAAAAATAATAATTTGCAGGCCAGATACTCTCTGTCACAACTACTGAGCTCTGCCATTTTAGCAAAAGAAAAGTCACAAAAGACAATACAAATATAAGTGGACATGTTGTGTTTCAATAAAACATTTACAAAAACAGGCAGTGTCTTTCTGGGGAAGCAGGCCATCCTTTGCTGATCCCTGCTCTAATCAATACAAGATCAGCTTTGATAAGTCAACAGGTTGCAGTTCAAGCCTTTTCCTGAAGGCTCCAAAGCTCTCGTTCTTAACTGAACTCACAAAATCTTCCTTGTAGCTTATAGCAGAGACTCCGTGTGATCATCAGAGTAAAACAAATACTATCTGAAGACAGAAGAGAATTAATGGCTGTAGTTAATTTCTTACTAATAATTTTCAAACGTGAAAATTTTATGAGATTTTTCTACCTAGTATAGAACAACTGTAGAGCTGAATAATGCAGTTGACAGGAGTATATGATTATTTCAGTGACATGAAAAACAAAGATAATAAAACCATTCCAAAAAAAAGGTCCTGAGAAAAATGATCAAATCTATTTTCAGAAACATCATGGAATGTTATATCTGATTTACAAAATTGGTTTTAATGAGAAAAAATCTTGAAATTAGCATGTAATATACATAATATGCCCAGAATGTCAAGTAAAGAGATTCAGTAGGTCTGGAGTGGGGCCTAAGCATGTAGAAAACTCTTGGGCAATCCAATCTGCACCTCCAGTGTAGAAGCACTAGCCTAGAAGACTCTAGCTTTTGTTGGGTGTGGGAATTGATTTTACTCTACTTACAAACCACTAAGATAGCTCTAAGATATGCTCTTACTGTTTCTTGGGTGCGAACAGAAGACATGAGACTCCTGGATCAGAGACAGAGGACTTTATTACTTACATCACAGCAAGCAACATAAACGAATATAGTTGAATTTAGTTTCTTTTGTACCTAAGTCTCACAGGGGTGACAGAGAGGGTCCAGATAGATGCTGTGCATGCATAGGGTTTATGTCACAGTCTGAAGAACACTGAGTTTGAGGAAACTCATCACGTCTGTAGTAAGCAGTAAGCAAGCCTAATCTCTGCCTCAGATGGAAGTTTTATTTCATCCCTCAAAGAAACTTATGAGAACACAGCCTTGGGAACTGGCCCAGGTAAAAGAGCAACCAGGTCCTTGAAATCTCGGCAAGGAGTATGAGAAGCCCATAAACACCATATCTCCCAACAGACTCAAACGAAAAAAGCAAGGTTGCAGACAAGTGAGCATTTGAAGTAAAAACTGAAATTATAACAGGTAAGTGTATATTGCTTAATGTCATCACATAAGCACAGTATGATTCTGATAAATACTCGAAAATCCGACAGAACTATTTCATAATGATCTTGATCAGGGTTTCCCCAGAGCTGAAATATATTATGGAAAGCAGGGCACTGACAAATCTCCAAGGACTTCACATAAAGCATACAATTTCTGAAATATTTGGATTAATAACATTAACGTTTACAAACTTAACCTAGAGAAAAGTGTGCCTTTCCAAATTTGACAATTTTCCCATGCAATTGTTATAACAGTAGCAAATCAAACAAAACTCAGTATTTCTAATGCCTCTTTTTATGAGCAAAAGAACACATTTTTGTGATTGTTTTCTAGGAGCCCTCTGGGAAACCTCAAAGATAGTTTGCATGTAAAAGATAGTCTGAATTTTTATTTTATTTTTTCTATACTTAGGACCTGAATTTGAGAAGGCTAAAATCATATTGTCTTCAGAGATTTGGAACCAAGATTGGGATAAGATGGTGGGAGCCTGAGAAATAATAACTAGTTACCTATTTAAGTAAAATGACAATAAAACAAAAATAAACATTGAAATTAGCAGGGTGGTGAAAACCTTAGTTCTAGGCTGGGCATGGTGGCTCATGCCTGTAATGCCAGCACTTTGGGAGGCCGAGGCGTGTGGATCACCTTAGGTCGGGAGTTCAAGACCAGCTTGACTAATATGGTGAAACCCTGTCTGTACTACAAATACAAAAATTAGCTGAGCGTGGTAGTGTGCTCCTGCAGTCCCAGCAACTTGGGAAGCTGAGACAAGGGAATAACTTGAACCTGGGAGGCGGAGGTTGCAGTCAGCTGAGATCATGCCACTGCACTCCAGCCTGGGTTGACAGAGCAAGACTCCATCTCAAAAAAAAAAAAAAAAAAAAAAAAAAAAAAAAAAAAAAAAAAACTTAGTTCTATTATAAGTGAGGAACTTTTCTTCCTTTTTTTTTCATATTACATAATTAAGAAATTTAGTCAACATAAAGCACAAAAAATAATGCTGGTACAATAGAGAATCTCTGCTGCTATCCACATGAATTACACAGAAGGTCAAAAAGAACCTTTCAGATTGCTGGCAAAGATAATCAGTAACCTAAAAAAGGAAACTCATCAAGATTTAGTATATTTTGTTAAAATTTCAGCACTTTCAATAGCTTGTTTTACGCTCAAGTATTATGAACCATAAGGAAAAAAATCACTTTTCTTTTCTTTCTATTTTTTTTTTTTTTTTTTTTGAGATGGAGTCTTGCTCTGTCACCCAGACTGGAGTGCAGTGGCGAGATCTCGGCTCACTGCAACCTCTGCCTCCTGGGTTCAGGTGATTCTCCTGCCTCAGCCTCCCAAGTAGCTGAGACTACAGGCGTCCACCACCACGCCCAGCTAATTTTTTGTATTTTCAGTAGAGACGGGGTTTCACCGTGTTAGACAGGATGGTCACGATCCCCTGACCTCGTGATCCACTCCCCTCGGCCTCCCAGAAGTGCTGGGATTACAGGTGTGAGCCACCGTGCTCGGCCTAAAAAAATCACTTCTCAAATTTCAATCTTCTTTATATTCTTTCACATTCTGGAATAAATTGGCATTTTACTTTAGAACAGATCTCAGGAGGCTCACGAGTAAAAACATTTCATAATAATACTAAGATATTTATGTTAGCATGCAATGTATTCATCATGGCTATATTTAAATGAATCCATAAATGTCTAAAGTTGTTTAAATTTTGAATATGATAAATATTGATATGTATAGCTCACAGAAGCAAAAGTTCTCTGAGTTCCTCAGTAGGTTTCAAAAGCCTGAGAACTGTTACCTTAAAACAAAAGTCCTCTTTTTTTCTTCTAAGATGCATGCACAGCTCATTTTTGGGTCATCATCGCTTCAAGGGCAGTTTCTATTACTTGTGTTAATTTTAACATTTAATAAACCTCACAGAGAAAGCTAGAGTAGCTGAGTGCCTGTCATATATAAGTATTTTAGCCAATTAGCGAAGCTCATGGGCACACAGAATATGTCTTTCAACAGCCACACAAATACCTTTTATACTTTTTTCTTTTTTTATTTTTTGAGACAGGGTCTTGCTCTGTCACCCAAGCTGGAGTGCAGTGGTTTGTGGCTCAATCATGGCTCACGGTAGTCTCAACCCCCCAAGGCTCAAGCAATCCTTCCATCTCAGCCTCCTAAGGAGTTGGTACCACATGCCTGCACCACCAAGCACAACTAATTTTTTAATTTTTGTAGAGATGGGGTCTACCTATGTTGCCCAGGCTCATCTCAAATTCCTGGACTCAAATGATCCTCCTGCCTTAACCTCCAAAGTGCTGGGATTATAGACATGAGCCACCTCACCCAGTTTACACTTTCTTAGTTAGACAAAAGTGAATACATCCATTAACGGGGACAAAGATAATAGCCTTTCTGTAGCATTAAAAAGGAATGCACATACAGTTATGCTTGGTAACCATTATTTCAATATTCCACATTACTTGAAAATTTCTGGGTATCCAAAGATTATCCACACAAATCAATCCAATTTAATCAATTTAATGCAATCCACTCAGTCCAAGAGCTTGGAAATTGTCTTCCAGCTGGCACATTATAACACAATTACTGTTCAAATAAAACTTTGTTAGAATAATCAAATATATACAAATGCATCCTTTCTACAATATTAAACATTGTATAATAGTAATGTTAGCTTATTTGATCAGTAAACTTGAGTAAGTTTAAGAAAAACAAACCTAAATAGAATAAAATGCATGCTTATACATTACTTAGCATTGATAAAAAGGAGACCTCTATTGCTAGTAAACTAAAATTGTAGATCTAGTTTCATTTACCAAAGATTTACCTTTATTATAGAAATCGGAGTTCTTACACCATTTCCAAGTTAACTCATGTAAGAATGCTTTAATTCAAGCACATTTAAATTATTAGAAGTTTATTTTTTATTATTTTCCTAGACATTTTAGTAATATTCATTTTCATGTATCTTTAATCTACTCAGAATACAGCTCCTGTAACTTTAGAGGCTTTGCAGTCTAATTAATTAAATATCATCTAAAGATAGGAAGATCTTTTACATTAGCACAAACAGTTAAAGTTTTTTTCTGAATTATAGAAATATAAACATACAGAGTTGCCCAGAGTGTATAGTTTCAGATTTAAAACTTTAGCCACAGGTCAGCTGTAAACAGAGAAACACAAAAATCTCAGTTCAAATATCAAATAGCTATACTCCTTTCTAGTGAGCACAAAATTCTTAAGTATTCTAAGCACAGAAATAAACAAATTAACAAACAAGCAAAAACATTAGTAAACTAGTTTACCTCTTGTTTCTTACCCAACAGAGAATATATCTCTATCTACCATCTTCAGAGATCACAAATAATCAGACCGTAAAAACAAATTCCCAATTATCGCTACCACCAGTGCATAACTCATTGGCCATGCACAGACCAGAAACAAAAACAAAACACGAAATCGTTAGAAAGGAAAAGGAATTACAGAAACAGAGGTTAAGTAAATTTATAGTTCTATTGCTGCTTGTGAGTCGCTTCTGGGAATCAAGAAGAGAGGTGTCTGGGCTTAGGCTGCCTGTGAGATGCACTTCTCCAGCAATGTGGCTTACCAGACTATGTTACATGAATTCACTGGGCATCTTGGTGGAAACTTCAAAACTATTAAAGGGTAGTTTTTAAAAGAGGACACAATCATAACTCTCGTACAAACATCAAGTGAACAGATGCTCAGCGAGCAGAGCCAAGAGTCTTGATGACATTTGGGTACCAAGTTTTAATTATTCCTGGTCCCAGATAAATTTCTGTTCTTGAGGTCTGTGACTCACTATATATCCTGACAACTTCTTCTTCTACTTTTTCTTCCTCTTCCTCTTCCCCTTCCCCTTCCTCTTCCCCTTCCTCCCCCTCCTCCTCCTCCTCCTCCTCCTCCTCCTCCTCCTCCTCCTCCTCCTCCTCCTCCTCCTCCTCCTCCTCNTCTTCTTCTTCTTCTTCTTCTTCTTCTTCTTCTTCTTCTTCTTCTTCTTCTTCTTCTCCTCTTCTTTCCTTTTTACATAGTTTGAGTCAGGTTTCAGTTACTTCATTTAGGAAGCATTTTTACCAGTGCCATAAGGCAGCACTACTCTAGGAGGTGCTGTCCAATACAGCAGCCATCAGCCACATGTAGTTATTTAAACTTAAATTAATAAAAAATACACAATATTTAAAATTTGGTCATCCTAGTCATATTTCAAATGCTCAGCAGCCACGTGGGGCTCGTGGCTACTGTGTTAGCACGGACCCACAGGGTCCTTCTCGTCCCCAAGCCATATTGTAAAGCAGAGTCCACAGCAGTTGCTGGGTTTACATCTCAGTTTAGTAGACTGAGCAAGAAACATTCTAAGAAATTTAGAATGAACTGTGATCAAAAGATGGTTACTTTAGTAATAATGTAAAAGACAGTTTCTATATAAAAGTGGATGCAAACAAAATCATATGTCAAGTACAACCAAGATTTTTATTAGATCAAAATCAGGGAGACACTATCAGACTTAGTGTCTGTGAGGTTGTCATTTAAATTATTTTCTTACATTGCAATGGAAAGAAATAGATTGTATGAACCAAGTTGCTAGTGTAAGAAATTGTTACAGGTTGAATTGTGTCCCCTCAAAAAGTTTGTTGAAGTCCTAACCTCCAGCACCTCAGAAAGTGGCTTTATTTGGGAATAGTGTCTTTGCAGATGTAATTAGTTAAGATGAGATCTTGCTGGAGTAGAGTGGGCCCTTGATCCAATATAAATAGTGCATTTAAGAGAAGAGACAGAGAAAACATAGGGAGAAGATGGCCCTTTGATAATGGAGGCAGAGAACAATTGGAATGATGCATCTGTAAGCCAACGACAGCCAGCAAATAGCAGAAGCTAGAAGCAACAGAAGATTCTTTAGGTTTCAAAAAGAACATGGCCCTGTCAACACCTTGATTTCAGAATTCTAGTCTCCAGAACTTGAAAAAAGAAATTTCTGTTGTTTAATCCATCCAATACAATAAGATAAACATATATAAAAGATTTTATTTAATTCATCAATTAATGAGGAAACCTCTACAATGTCACAAGCCCTTCAAAGATGAAATCAAAGTATTACACATACAAAAAAAAAATGCTTAAATAAATGCACAAGTGAATACAAAATGACTCATTCTGTGGGAGCGAGAAAAGGATTTGGAGAAGGAGATTAATTGTATTTCCAATGGGCAAAATTTATTTGTATGGCTATGGATAAGAATCGTTTGCACTGCTGTTAGTCACATACAATTGAAAGAGTTGTAAATTAGCTCAAAGACAACAAAAGGTACAGACAATCCATGAATAGTCATGGAACAGGAGAACCCAGAGTGTATGAGTAAACGTAACCTTTTCGGCACATTTTAAAGTCTTTTGTGATTTCTTCCTTTATCCATAACAAAAAATTTTTAAACTAGCATTCATTTTTAACTTTATATTCTATTTTAGAGGCCAAAATGATTTAGAAACTTCAAAAAATTATTTACGAAGGAGTGGTCTAAATTATAAGAAACTATAAGTTTTCTGAGAAACAGAAATTAAAACTCTCAGGTGAGTGGGAAGGTCCTGTTCCTTAAATTCATTTTCCATTTTTCTTAAATTTTACTTATGATTTATTTCAATTCAAATGTAGGAAGATTCAGTTAAAATTATAGTAGCTAAATGAATTTACAGATAGTCTAAGACAAAAATATGAGTTTGAATGAACTTTATTTGATTACTATATTAAGATAGAAATGTTAGCTGCTCTAACAAATACCTATATCTCAGTTTTAATAAAATAACATTTTATTTATTGCTCATAGGAAGTCCAAAGGTATTGGGCAGCTTTCTGAGATGTCTCTCCTTCAAAGGATAACGGAGGAGTCTAAGTTCCTTCATTATAAGGTTCTGCCAGTTGGGAGGGTTTCACTTCCACACACACAGAGCATGCAAATGGAAGACCTCATGAGAGATATTAGGTACTAAGCCTGGGTTTGACTTTCAGTTCTTGTCTGAACTAGGCACATGGCCCTAACTCAACTGCAGAGAATTCTAAGAAATGTATTCATCCTGAGTGCACTGAAAAAGACAACAGGTTTCTCGGCAGCTAGCCTATTACTTCTATTACCATTCTTACTTATATAATTATTTGCCAGTTAAAACTGTTCCTCATAAAACATGATAATTGATCTGACTTAGCTTTTTAAAATCTTTTAATTTATCTCTATTAATTTATAGCCAATGGAAAGTTGCCCAACTTTCTGACTTTGTCACTATCTAAAGACCCAATATGGAAGGTTCTTAACGGCAAAAGCTGTATCACATTCAGAAGAGGACAACCACATGGAAATAAATGAGCAGTGAAGCTGACAGGGGTATCAATGTGTCTTTCAATGCTTCGTGCATCATCAGCTGTTTATTTCAATATTTTGTATGTCATCAGCACTTTGTCTGACAGCTCCATTTGTTCACTTTTCATACTTCTATTGAGTAAACAGCATGTATAATAGCTCCATTTTGGAACAGCACATTAATCTTCCCTAGTTAAGGGATGACTTTCTCTCACACTTATCATTGCACCTCTCTTGTGATATGACATCACCCCCTCATTTGCTGAGATAAATGCCAAACAAAAACATCACACTGGCATCTGAATTTCTACATTGTCTGTTTGATTTGTATCACAACTTTGAAATACAAGGAAAGGAGGACACCAGTCATTAATGAAACTACTTTCTTTTCTTGGCACTTTTATATTTTCTACAAGATTTGTATTTAATATTGAGAAACTCTGACAATCCTAAGCCAATTCTGTGGCTTGCCCAGTAGGTTAAATCAAGTTGCGCCGGAAAACCCAGACATTTACCCATCTCCCACACAACGGAGTGGCAACCAGCTTCCCTTGTCCTTTGGCACAAGGGAGTTTGTCCTCTAGAGCACTGAGTTACATGAGCCATGAGCCAATGGCTGCCTTTAAAACAATTCTGGAAGATTTCCTTATAGAAAAAAGACCTGTGAATGTTGTAATTCATTTACAAATAACTCACGAGTTCAGTCTTGTCCAGAAGGTGATGCTGAAATACTGCACAATAACAATGTTTGTTTGCCTAAAAAGGACATTCAGCAGCAGTGGTTCACTACAGGTTAGGCAGCATATTTCAATTCCTAATCCAATTCTATTTGGACCTTTCATTTTCTGAAATGACCCTGAAAATGTTATCTCTACTCTAGCTGTCACCCTTCCTGCTTGTGATCTCAGCTTGAAATCTAAGTATTAGAAACTGTACAGGAATGTGACTGGATTTGGCATTATTCCGGTTTACCATGAAGACATATTTAAACTGAAAAACATCCAGTAAACTAAATGAGATGAACTGATCTCCATAACAGGAGAAGGTAATATGATGATGGCTTACAATCTGGAATAAAAATCATGTAGTGGTCTTTAATATCTTTCACCCACAAGACATTATGGATATAAAGACTTAGAAGATTAGAAAATTATAGGAAAACATCCAAATGTCCAAGAACAGGAGAATAAATAAATTATGCTATGCTCAAATAATGACATAATATGTAGCAGAGAAAAGCAATATACTACAGGCATGACTGACAATGTGTAGGATTCCCGTAAACATAAATGTTGGAAGAAAATGTCAAATGAACATACAACAATATGGTATAAGATTCTGCATATAAACTTTTAAAACTTACAGAAGGATGTTATATACAGCTAAGAGTACCTGCAATTATTGTTCTAAAGCACAGTGGAAGATAAATACCAGTGGCTCCCTCTAGAGGCAAGGAAGAAATGAGACGTGATCAGAGAGGAATACATACGGCACGTCAAATGTACAGGCCATGTTTTATTTGCTAAGCTGGTGTTCACTTTATTTTTCTTTATACTTTCCTTGTATGTGTAAATATTTGCAAAATAAAATGTAATAAAACCATGTAGGTGGCGATCCCTGCCCTTAGAAATTAAAAAATCTAATTATGGAGAAAAGACACTTGCACATTTTTTCAACTTTATATATGTTTTATTGTTTCAATAATATAGACTACAGGAATAATATAGACTAAAAGAAATAACATAAATATAAGAAATAATATAGACTACAAGAAATTAGCTTATTAAGTAAAATCTACTTTCATTCATCTATATATTATATATATGAATAATACATATTATATATATGAATATTATATATATATTATACTTTGGGTTCTGGGGCACATGTGCATAATGTGTAGGTTTTTTACATAGGTACATGTGTGCCACGGTGGTTTGCTGCACCCATCAACCCTTCATCTACATTAAGTATTTCTCCTAATGCTATCCCTCCGCTAGTCCCCCACCCCCTGACAGGCCCTGGTGTGTGATGTTCCCCTCCCTGTGTCCATGTGTTCTTTTTGTTCCACTCCCACTTATTAGTGAGGACATGCAGTGTTTGGTTTTCTGTTCTTGTGTTAGTTTGCTGAGAATGATGGTTTCCAGTTCATCCATGTCCATGCAAAGGACATTAAGTCATCCTTTTTTATGGCTGCGTAGTACTGTATGGTGCATATGTGCCACATTTTCTTTATACAGTCTATCACTGACAGGCATTTGGGTTGATTCCAAGTCTTTGCTATTGTGAATAGTGCCACAATAAACATATGTGGACACTTGCACATTTTTTAAAAGGTAGACGACAACACAAAATGACAAATGTGTAAATTCCAAATGAATCTTACTGATAACCTGATACTATTCCTGGAGTGTTCAGGGAAATTTTATTTGAGGAAATAAAATGTCTTATCAAAGAAGCAGATAGAAACAGGGAGAGGACTAAGAAGAATATGATCCGTGTCTATACAATTATAATGTAAATCTTCTCACTGGAATGTTATCTCTGTGAAGGCAGGATCATCTGTTGCGTTTAGTGCTGAATCTTGAGTCCCTGATATATCCTAGGTAAAACCTACATACAATAACTTTCATAGAGGGAAGATTGGCATTCTCTAATACCAGTATTCTTGAGATAGAAAACACATGGACATTCTGACAGGTTAGTAACATACAGTATTTTACACAGCAGTTCTCAACCTCACAGAACTCCTTTTTTCAGAGAAAACATATCGTAGATATTTTAGGTCTAACATTTGTGCCGGATAGCTCAGTATTGCATGAGAAAGGGAATGTAAGGGTGTATCTGATAAAGCAACTAGTTTGATCCTTTAACCTGAACCATCATGCTCCTGTAGCAAATAAAAATTAAAGTGGAACAATAACAACTAAATCTAGGACACTTCAATCATTGATGTCAAAAATACTGAATTGAGAATTAGTACACCTAAAATAAAATTTACTCTATTGTTTGTACTTGATCTAGGGGATGTGTGGGGAAAAAAACAGAAACAGAAAATAGTCATGCGTTTTAAATAATTCTTTGTGTCCTAAAAAACCAACCAAACAACAACAACAACAATAAAACGTAGACCTCAGAGGCCTTTGCAGGCTGTATATTTCAAGACCAAATAAAAGGTGAGAGGTCTAACGTGACAGACCAAGATGGGTCACAGGATGCCCAAGAAACCACATGATTTGGTGCAGTCAGATGAACAACTGTGGAGTCAGTGAAAAATCAATCTGGTAGTGGCAGAAGCCTATGAGTGAGGTGTCTTTTCCATATTTTTTAGCTATCACTCTGTCAATACACGCACTTGAAACTGGATGCACTTGAGAATTAAAAGATATTAGATCTATAAAGCATTAGAACAGGGTCTACCGGGTACTAACTTCTCAATAAATACTGTCTACTTTGCTGAAGCAATAAGTCTATTAATAACAAAATTTTAAAATATTGAATTAAGTTTTTTTATTGTATATACAAAAGCTCCTTCAATGCCATCTTTTGTTTTCACCATGGCTTCACATTACCCTATCACAAAATTCTACTCCTTCCCTACGATCTCAGTGAGGGGTTCTTGCACCAGGATGTACTAAGAACACCAAGGAATCTAAAGAACTCATGGTTATGGCAATTTCTACAACGAAGATAAACAGGGATTATGCAATTCGGTTGACATTCAGGCCCCCAGTGTATACTCTTTGACCTTTCATGGTCACACTATGTGCTGCTCTGCTCCTATTTATATCATCTTCATCAAATAACAGGCCTACTAGGAGAACTGGAGGCAGGGGGTGAAGGAAAAACAAAATGTATGAAACCTTCAACCAAACGCAACGACTTTATATTACCAGTACTGGCGGGAGATTTGTTCCAGGACTAAAAAAGATGCAGAAGAATTCATATAAGAATCAGGAGATCCAAGGCCTACTCTAATTTGCCACTAACTATCTGGGTCACCGTGGGACTACTTCCTTAACATCTGTAAGTACAATATTACACTCAAATTAGAAAATCTTCCAGGTCCTCCCCATTCCATATTTATGATTTGTTGATTTTGCATCTTCCCAGATAACCAAGAATCACCTATAAATAGGAAGGAGCAGGCATTTCTCCTTTCTCATCACATTCTCTTTTCCAATAGGTGCTACTACCCTCTAATTTTTTTCTTAAATAAAACCCTCTAGCAATGATTCCTCTATTACTCATCTGGAACAAAAGGGCCAGATTTGTTTCCTGACTGATAGAAATATCTGAATAAATACGTGGTACAGTGTCAAAATCCCTGGACAGGGAAGATCTGGGGCTAACCTCTGACTTACTACTTATTAGCAGTTTTACTTTAGAAGTGATGTAGAAATTATAATATTGGTGGCTATTGTCTTGGAGATTTTGTTTTTGATTTCACTCACTTTAGCGAAGAGCAAACACCCTCAGTGAGTCTGAGGCTAGATACTGCCAGAGACATGATGGGAACCTAGTGATTTTTCCCCCCAAGACTTTGAAAACAATTTTTTGGTTTCAAAGACTGAAAAAGAATTTAGTAACTATAACAAAAAATTCCTCAAATAAAGCCCCATGTGCAACTTTAGTATATTATCAGATCGAAATGATATCACTGTGGTGAAGAGAAGCAAGAACCTTAGGGACTTCCACCTGACTTCTCCCTCCTCCCTTCCCATCCCCACCAGGCAATAAAAACTGTGACTCCTAGGACTCTTTCAAAGCTCCTCCTCAAAGTGGCCATTCGCATCCCCTGAGAGCATGAAAGCCATGAACAATCTCAGGCCCCATTCCAGGTTCAGTGACTCAGACGCTACCATGTGACGAGATCCCCAGGTGGTCTGTGTACACAGTGAGCTTGAGAAGCGCTGATCTAGAATACAATTTTAAAGCTACCAAATTACCCCATGCTGTTCTTCCTAATTAAAATCTCTGGCTTAGCTTTCCCAATGCCTACTTTGCAGTGTTGTTAAAACGATGAGCGTGAACTCATTTTGTAAAGTACAAGTTCTATAAACAAAAGGTACTCTTATTCGTTCCAAGTTCCTGGAAGTTTCTGCTACCTCCCTGCTTGTGTTCTAGCTTAAAATCTTGAAATTTCCATTAAGATAGTTCTCTATGACAAAGCTATCTCCATGTCTTAGCAGATATTCACTAGGAAAACAATGCTTGTTTGATTCGCTTATAGAATTTCTGTGTAACAAATAATTCCATATGAGTTGTTTCTCTGATCTCTGCTTATCTAAGTCACTTTCTATGATTGAAGTATTTAATTGTGTGTTACTTGCACTGTGTACTGGGTGAGCTGTATTTGATAAGGCAAGTGCTTTATCCAGTAATCACACTTAAATTCCCTTCCCAGTTAGTACATCCCACCTTAAATATTTCAAATAATGAAGTAAAGTCCATTTTAAAAAATTAATACAGCTAATTAATACAGCATATGAACGAATAGGTTATTAATAAATGATGGACACTCAAATATATTGAATGAATGCATGAAAAATTTGAAGAAATAAATTTCAAGGAGGTTCAGCAAACTCCTCACCAACTGTTGTATTTAATGCTTTTTTATCTGAAAATTCATTTCAACGAGGCTACTCTGTAATGCTAGTTTATTTTTTTTCCAACTTATAATGTGATAGGTAAAAACTCATTTTGACAAGTTTCCAAAAAGCTCAAAACTATGCAGCTAACCTAAGTTTGTGATGAAAAGATTTGACTCATTGTGCTTTCTGTGTATACCCTCCCTGGTTAATTAATTTAAGAAGAAGTCTCACTTATGTAACTGAGATGTTAAATGGCTGGATGATCTCATGATTCCCATTTCAGGACATTGACTTTTTAAAAAAAACTTAATTATAAGAGTTGTCATTAGATTGCTTAGAAACAAGAGTATTAGAATGTACATTGGTTCCTCTCTCTGTTTTCTTTCTATAAAAACTCTACAGATATATGAATCTCCTGGAAGGAAAAGAAATAAAATTGACCCCATATCTATGTTGAATTTTCTTAATGTAAAATATATGATATTTTCAATCACCAGTACATCATATATTCAGTCATGTCATTTTACAGCTGGATTCTTAGAGATTACTCTTACAAATCTCACACTCATGCCCTGTTTTCTCTCCAAACTGGTTGCATTTCCTTCCCCATTTCTGTATATTTTATTTTATTTTTTACTTTCTTGCTTTCTTTTTACAGTACTTTGGAATTTTGAAAACCAACATTAAGGTAGCATTAAGGTTATGAATTTAAAATGCTGGAGGTGAGCATAGGCAAAGAGTAAGTTTCTTCAAGTAACACTATATATGATTAAAAACAAACTATGCTTTCAAAAATGCATGCCATGAGGAAGAAACAAGGTGTGGGATGCTCACTGTTATATTGTATGAAAAGAACACATTAAAAAAGAGGCATATAATTGGTTTTCCAGGGTATAGAACCATGAAAAAGGTATACTTAAACTGTAAAAGCAGTATATTATTCTTCCCTATTAAATACTTTAGTAAAATTTAATCCAAATATCCAAAAAATATTTAGTTTATTAAGATTGTAAGTGGCTAATAGCATCAGACTCAGAGGGAATGATGGGGTAGAGGGACAGCCCTTCATAGGCAGCTACGATTTAGGTGTCCCATTATCATCCTTAGTGTCAGAAGAGCTAGGAATTTTAGGTTACAGAGGATTTTCCAAGTAAATAATACTGAGTAACTCTGCCAACTGAAGTCTACACGATCTGAAGGAGAAAATAACACAGAAGTCCCCCTTTAGGTTTAGTTTCAAATACAACATTCACTGAGATAATAAGGAACTACTAGTGTTCCAGAACCGTAGAGCCTAGAGCAGCTTGAGGCTGTCTCACAGTAAACTGACAGAGTTCATTTGAAGGAATTCAAAATTCGCTGAGAAAAATTGCTGAATCTATTTTATTTCAAAGACTATAACTTGTGATTCTAGTATAAAAGATAAAAGACAAAAGGATCAAAAATAACTATAGCTACAAGAATTTGTTAATGGATTTATAAAATTAAAAGATATGAGGTGCGACATAAATAGCATAAAATATGGTGGGGGTGCAGAGTGAAAGTGTAGAGACTTTGTATGCAATTGAAGTTAAGCTGTTATTAGCTTATAATAGAATGTTATAACCATAAAATGTTATGTATAAACTCCACGGTAACCACCAAGAAAAGACCTCTAGTAGATACAGAAAAGATAAAAAGAAAGGAATCAAAGCATAACACTATAAAAATTCAACAAATTAAATCACAAAGGAAGACATCAAGATTGGTAGAAGGGAACAAAAGAAATAGCAGTAATAAAATGGCAACAGTAAGTTCTTGCAGATCAGTGATTATCTTAAATGTAAATGGATTAAATTTTCAATCAAAAGACACAGTAGTGAAATGGAGTCAAAAAAAAAAAAAAACACAATATTTAACAACATGCCAATGACAAGGGAAGCACTTTGCCTTAAGAAGGTAAGTAGACTGAAAGTAAACGAATGGCAGAATATATCCCATGCAAATGGTACACAAAAGAGAGCAGAGGTGAATATATTTGTGCAAGATAAAATAGACTTTCTGTAAAAATCTGTCACAAGAGACAAAGAAGTTCTCTATATTATGATAAAGGGGTCAATTGATCCAGGAGATATACAAGTATAAATATAGATGCACCCAACATTGAAGCACCTGAATATGTAAAGTGAGTTTTCTAATTATAAAAACAATATAAGCACTGGGATTATTAATTTTATGTGTGAACATGACTGGACCAAGAAGTGCCCAGATATCTGGATAAATGTTATTGTGTGAGGGTGTTTCTAAATGAAATTGACATTTGACTTGGTGGACTGAGTAAAGCAGATCACCCTCCCCAGTGTGAGCGGACCTCATCCTATATGTTGGAAGACTGAATAAAAACAAAAGGTGGAGTAAGGGAGAATTTGCTCTTGCTCTTACCTGGATGTCATTGATTGGGGACATTAAATTTTTCCTGCCTTTGTGCACAGCCTCATAGTGGAACTTACACGATATGCTCTCCTGGGTCTGGATTTCTCAGCCTCCAAAATCATGTAAGCCAGTTTACACACACACACACACACACACACACTCTCACACATATGTATGTATTCTCCAATATCTTATTTGCTCTGTTTCTATGAAGGACCCAGACTAATACAAGCTTGTTGTTTATTCTGAATATGACAAATACAAGAACTATAAAGAAGATAATAAAAATCACACATAATCTACCACTACAGTTAACTACTTTTCAGATATTGGTATATTTTTCTCTAGTCTTTTACTATGCATCTATGTATGGATAAATGAGCATATAAAATATGTATATGCAAAATATATGTACATTGGGCAAAATATGTATAGATGTGTACATCTATGCAAATATCTGTTGGTGACTAATTTAACAAAATTGGAATGGTGCTGTGTATACAATATTGTAATATTTTAAATACAAAATTATAAGCATCTCTCATATCATAAAATAGTCTCCAAATAGATGGTTTTCAATAGTTACATTATATTCATGAAGTTATAATAACTTATTTAATGATTTAGGTAATTAAATATTAATTATTTTTTCAAACTCTGATTATCTTTTGTAATAGTCCATTTTGACACTGCTATAAAATTTTGTATAAGTCCATTTTCTTGCTATCTGGCTGGGCACAGTGACTCACGCCTGTAATCCCAGCACTTTGGAAGGCCAAGGTGGGTGGAGCATGAGGTTGGGAGATCAAGACCATCCTGGCTAACACGGTGAAACCCCATCTCTACTAACAATACAAAAATATTAGCCGGGCGTGGTGGCACGCATCTGTAGTCCCAAATACTCAGGAGGCTGAGGCAGGAGGATCGCTTGAATCCTGTAGGCAGAGGTTGCAGTGAGCCGAGATCACACCACTGCACTCCAGCCTGGGCAACAGAGTGAGACTCCATCTCAAAAAAAACAAAAAACAAAAAACAAACAAACAAAAACCTACCTGAGACTGGGTAATTTATAAGAAAAGAGCAGTTCTGCAGGCTGTACAGGAAGCATGACTGGAAAACCTTAGGAAGCTTACAATCATGGCAGAAGGCAAAGGGGAAGCAAGCACAACTTACCATGGCAAAGCAGGAGAGAGAGAGAGAGAAGAGAGCTAAGGGGGAAGTGCTACACACTTTTAAACAAACAGGTCTTGTGAGAACTCCCTCACTATCATGAGATCAGCAAGGGGAAATTCTGCCTCCATGATCCGATCACCTCCTACTAGGTCCCTACCCCAACACTGGAGATTTCAATTCAACATGAATGAGCGGGCATACAGAAACAAATCATATTATTCCACTCGTGGCCCCTCCCAAATATCACGGCCTTCTTACATTTCAAAACCAATCATGCCTTCTCAACAGTCCCCCAGAGTCTTAAATCATCCCAGCATTAACTCAAAAGTCCAAGTCCAAAGTCTCATCTGAGACAAGCCAAGTCCCTTCTACCTATGAGCCTGTGAAGTAAAAAACAAGTTACTTCCAAGATACAATGGGGGTACAGGCTTTGGGTAAATGTTCCTGCTCTCAATGGGAGAAATTGGCCAAAACAAAGGGGCTACAGGCCCCACACAAGTCTGAAATCCATCAGGGCAGTCATTAAATCTTAAAGCTCCAAAATAACCTCCTTTGCCTCCATGTCTCTCATCTAGGCTATACTGAAGCAAGGGATGGACTTCCAAGGCCTTGGGCAGCCCTGCCCCTATGGCTCTGCAGTGTATAGCCCCTGTGGCTGCTTTCTCAAGCTGGCATTGAGTGCCTGTGGCTTTTCCAGATTTGTGGTGCAAGCTGTCATTGGATCTACCATTCTGGGGTCTGGAGGACAGTGGCCCTCTTCCCACAGCTCCACTAGGCTGTGCCCCAGTGGGGACTCTGTGTGTTGGCTCCAACCCCACATTTCCACTTTGTACTGCCCTAGTAGAGGTTATCCATGAGGGCTCTGCCCCTGCAGGAAACTTCTGACTGGACATCCAGGAATTTCTATATGTCCTCTAAAATCCAAGTGGAGTCTCTCAAACCTCAACTCTTTCCTTTTGTACACCCACAGGTCCAACAACACATGAAGCAATGACCCAAGCTGTACCTTCACCCCTTTTAGCCATGGCTGGAGTTGGAGCAGCTAGGATACAAGGTACCATGTCCAGAGTTTGCATAGAGCAGCAGGGTCCTGTGCCTGGCCCATGAAACCTGTTTTCCCTCCTAAGCCTCCAGGCCTATGATAGAAGGGGCTGCCCTAAAAGTCTCTGAAATATCTTGAAGACATTTTCCCCACTGTCTTGGCTATTAACATTTTGTTCCTCTTTACTTATGCAACTTCTGTAGCAGGCTCGAATTTAGCCCCTGAAAATTGATTTTTCTTTTCTACCACGTGGTAAGTTTGCAAATTTTGCAAACTTTTATGCTCCTCTTCCCTTTTAAATATAAGTTCTCTTTGCTTATGGAAATGGCCATAGGATTTTAGAAGCAGCCAGGAAACCTCTTGAATACTTTGCTGCTTAGAAATTACATCTGCCAGATACCCCAAATCATCTCTCTCAAGTTCAAAGTTCCATAGATCTCTAGGGCAGCAGCAAAATGCTGCCAGTCTCTTTGCTAAAGCATAGCAAGAGTGACCTTTGTTCCAGTTCCCAATAAGTTCCTCATCACCATCTGAGACCACTTTAAGCTGGACTTCATTGTCCATATCATGTGTTTTGGTCAATACTACTCAACAAATCTCTAGGAAGTTCTGAACTTTCCCTCATCTTCCTGTCTTCTTCTGATCCCTCCAAACTGTTCCAACCTCTGCCCATTATCCAGTTCCAAAGTCACTTCCACATTTTCAGGTGTCTTTATAGCAATGCCCAGCTCCTCTAGTACCAAGTTTTTATATTAGTTCATTTTCACACTTCTATAAAAAACTATGTGAGACTGAGTAACTTATAAAGAAAAGAAGTTTAATTGACTCACAGCTCCATAGGCTGTACAGGAAGCATGGCTGGGAGGCCTCAAGAAACTTACAATCAAGGTGGAAGGTGAAGGGGAAGCAAGCATATCTTACCACGTCAGAGCAGGAGACAGAGAGAGAATGAGCAAACAGGGAAGTTTTAAACAACCAGATCTTTTAAACAACCAGATCTCCTGATAACTCACTGACTATAGTGAGAACATCAAGGGGAAAATCCAACCCCTGATCTAATTACCTTCCTCTGGATCCATCCCCCAACAATGGGGATTACAATTTAACATGAGATTTGGGTGGGGACATGGAGCCAAACCATATCACCTTTTAAGGATTTATTTTTAGAAGTAAGATCAAAGGGTATAAACATTCTTATGACAGAGGGCATGACATAAGAATTTAGAAAACAGAGAATTTAGAAAATAGTCCAAAATTGTTGTCCAGAAAATATTAACTATTGAAAAGAAAATAAGCATTTAAAATAGAATATAAAGTTAAGCATAAAAGTATTAACATCTAATTATTATACACTTTCTGTAATTGAACTTGAATGGTTAGGACAATTTTTAAAGGCAGTATAGTGGTTAAGCATTGCCTTTGAAGCCATGCTTTATGGGTTTAATTCCATTGTGCTATTTGCTTGTTGGGTATTGTATAATTTTGCTATGGTTTCCATAAGAGAATAGCACAGATTTGGTGGCACAAACAACAGAATTTTATTTTCATAACTCTGAAGGCTGGAAGTCGATGATCATGGTGCAGCGTTGGGTTCTAATGAGGCCTCTCCTCTTAGTTTGCCGATGGCCATCTTCTTGCTGTGCCCTCACACGGTCTTCTTTTCTGTGCATGTGCATGCCTGGTGGGTCTTCCTCTTATTAGAAGGTCATAGGTCTTACTGGATTATAGCCTCACACTTCTGACCTCATTTAACCTTATTAACCTCCTTATAGACTCTATCTCCAAATATAGTCACATCAGGGGTTAGTGATTCAACACATGAATATTGGGAGGACACAATTCGATCCATAACAGGTATGGTTGGCCAAGTTACTCAATGTCTGCATATCGGAGTTATCTCATTTGTAAAATCAAGGTAATAACACTTTATCGGCTATGATGGGATTAAATGTGCTTTTATGCATAAAGCATTCAAGAACAGTGCCCAGCACATGGCAAGTATTCAATAGATAAGTAGTGTCACATTTAAAAATTAAAAGTTTACATGGGCATGGTATGAATTAATCATAATACACTATAAAAAATAGCTTCCATAGCAGAATTTCTAAGTTTGATACAATATTAATTCTTATAATTATTAGGAGTAATTAGTATTAATGGAGAAGAAATAGAAACTTTAAGCAAGTAATCTAAAATCATATAATGAATTGACAGCATGATTAAGTGCAAATGTTTCAAGAAAAGTTATATTCTTTTAATTCCTTTGAAATTAAAATAACTGTCATAAAGAAGGCTAGTCATCATCTATAGTAAATATTTTTGCATTGTAATAGGTGGAAATATGGGTTTAAAAATTTTTTTAAATCACTTGGAAGATTTCACTTATTTCTGCTTTTTTAAACGGCTCCATCCACATAGAAAATAAACCTCCCAATACAACTAGCTCTAAAATGTTTAGTAGGATGTTTATGAATAAGAAAAATAGGCCAGGCACAGTGGTTCATGCCTGTAATTCCAGCACTTTAGGAGACCAAGGCAGGTGGATCACCTGAGGACAGGAGTTCAAGACCAGCCTGACCAACATGGTGAAACCCCATCCCTACTAAAAATGGAAAATTAGCTGGGTATGGTGGCACATGCCTGTAATTCCAGCTACTCAGGAGGCTGAGGCAGGAGAATCGCTTGAACCCAGGAGATGGAGGTTGCAGTGAGCCAAGATTGCGCCACTGCACTCCAGCCTGGGCAACAAGAGTGAAACACCTTAAAAAAAAAAGAATAAGAAAAATAAGTGCCAAGATACTAAGAGCATCCATATTACCTCCTTATTGAAATAAACGTAGTGGAAAATGAAGCAGCCCACAAGTGATACCTGAGCTGTATTTTGTGAGGAGTGGTAGGCAAGGTAACATTGAAAATGCAAAGGAGCAGATGATTAAGATAATATAGATATTCATGTAATATCCTTGAGTATAGCTGAAGGACGCCTAACTCAGCACGACAGGGAGAGATTAGGCAAGAATTCCAGCGTCATAGTGGTCATCTTGGAATAATGGAGAAATGGCATTGAGGTGAAGATGACTACAAGAGAGCTGGCAATAGAGGCAGTGGAAAGGGATAGCTTAGCCAAGCAGAGGTGTAGAAGACAGGCTTAAATGTGACAAAACTAAAGGCAGATAGAGTAGTAAAGACAGTTCTGATGATCCAGCCAGAATTAGGTAGTGGAGATAAAAGAAAAAGAGCAGAAAAGGTTGAGAAACACTTAAGCATTAAAAGTATTAGAACTATGGATGGGTAGATATGGAACTGTGGGAAAGGAAAAGGATTAGACAGCAATTTAGGAAGAGGAGCAATTTAGAGGGAAGATGACACATTCAGATTTCAAAATATTAGGATCCATGTGATGATAAGTGGTTGACAGAAGGTTGAATATATAAATGCAGAGCATGGGGATTAAGGCAGGGTTGTACAGCAGTTGAAACAAGAGACTGGACAAGATCACCCACAGAGTATTAAAAATGATAAGTGGGTAGGGAGAAGAAAGGGATAAAGTGAGGTATAAAAATACAGTCAGATAGAAGAAATAATCCCTAGTATTAAGTAAATTGGTAATCATAGTAAACAATAACCTATTGTACATTTCAAAAGAGGTAGCAATGAATAATTACAATGTTTCCAGCATAAATAAAATATAAATGTTTAAGGTGATGGATATCCAAATTACCCTGATTTGGTTATTACACATTATGTGAATGTATCAAAATGTCACATGTACCACAAACACATTTAAATTTATCATGTATCAACAAAAAATATTTTGCCCAATGACTTAGAGACAGAAGCCTGGAAAACATCAATATTAAAGGAAAAACCACACAGATGAAACCCATGAAGGATCCAGAGGAGAGATGAAAACCAGAAAAAACCTGAATTACAGAAGATACATGTGCAGAGATTCTAACATAGGGGAGCCTTTGATAAAAGCCCACTGAATATGCCAAAAAGAAATTAATTTGTGATCTTAGAGATGTCAGTGTCTGTATGGTGAGGGAACTAGGAAGATGAACAGATTGTAGTGAATTCCTCTGAGTAGGAGATGAACGTCTAGAAATACCTTAGAATATTTCTCAGCTTATACAGGCAAGAAATAGTGTCTCACCTAAGGTAATATCTCTGTAGTGAAACACAGACAGAAGTGTTCAAAATAAATGATGTGCAGAGACTAGATGGAGAAGTCTGGCCCAGATAGGAGACTACAGTTTAAGCTAGGATTATCAGCCTAATGAAATGCTTTACTTGGGAGAAAACAGAATTTCAAATGGAGAGCTAGCCAATGAGAAAAGAAAATGCATCATTATTTCAAACAGAAAACGAAGGAACCACAAGCAGAAGTAGCAGTAAGGTTGACTTTTGATGTCATGTCCTGCAAATTACTCAGACAGGATTCCTTAAATACCCTAGACTAAGGGCAGGACAAGTTTCAGAGAATGAACTGGGCTTGAATGTGTCAGTAAAGATCAAGTTGCTCCAACAAAAGGAGAGGAGTGTGGGCACAGGGAGCTCAGGAAGCATAGGAAGAGATTGACAGGGGAAAACATGATTTTACAAGTTTAATCTGCATAGATATGCAAGATGGGCTTCACAGCTAAACTGTTAGGACACATGAAAGAGTCAGGGAAGTAAATTATCCAATGGAATAAGAAATGGACAAAGAAAGAAAGAATAGCATGTCAGAAGTCAAATACATGAGAGTTTCCATGCCTGGCACATAAGAATGTGGTAAAGTTTTATTGAATGAAGAAATGAATGAGTAAACAAATTAATGAAAAAATAATGAATGCGAAGACTGGTCACAGTTTCATTGTTTTACTTTATCTAAATTAAGATAGAAACACAGTATCCATGCTTCATCTAAAATTTCCACTTTTTAAAGTATGCATGGATTATCCCCCTCACCCCCAAACTTCTCTAGACAAGAGCTGACTTTATAAAAGAAAATAAAACGTTAATTAAATTTTATTTATTTGGAAAATTAAATAGATTGGTGGAAGCCATTGATGAAAATCACTTACAAACATAAAGAATTAGTTTTCCTTTACTATTGTCCTACTTTTCAGTTTCCTCTCAGTAGGAAAGTTATTAATCTGTTGTGTTTTATTGTAGAGTCATAATTTTACATTTAATTATACATACAACCTGCCCTAAGCATACCCTTACTAAAGGGCATATCTTAATAAAGACGATACAACATGCCTCCATAACTTAGCAAGGTCAATCCATGAGAAGAATAAATAAAAATGTAATTTAGTAACTGCTAGAATAATCTGAGAAGATAGAAATGAAGATCATGTCTGGAGGACAAAATGATATTTAAAAAATAGAAAATGATGAAGTCACAAGGTAAATGATAAAAAGGGCTGGATTTGGAATCAGAAGACAAGGGTTCTTGTTCTGTGACTGACTTTGTAGTCTAGGACAAACCATTTAATGTGTCTTGCTTTGTTTTCCTCATCCACTATGCAGAAGTCATAGTGATCTTTTTAAAACATAAATCAAATCACATCACTTCCCTGCCTAAAATCCTCCAATAGTCTCTTCTTACAACTGGAATGAAATCTAACCCCTTCCTCGTGACCTTCAGCATTGTGAACATGAACGGAACCCTGCCTACCTCTTTAAACTCCTGTCTTTTCCTTTTTCCTTTCATTCACTGTTCCTAGATTGTTCTTCAACCCTGTGAAGCTCACATTTGCTGTTTGTCTGCCTGAAATACTAAGTCCTAGGTCCTCTTGTTGTTGACTATTTCTTGTTATTTAGGTGTCAGCTCAGATGCTACCTGCTCAGAGATGCCTTACTTTACTTTCTGTAGAAAAATAGCTACCTTACTCTCATCCATCAATCGCTTTCAAAGAATTATAACTTATTTTTGTTAAACTAAGTATAGAAAATAATATCTTGTTTACTATTTAAGTCTTTATATATTGTGTGTGTCCTCCTACCAGACATCTCCTTGCCTATCTTGTTCATCACTGAAATCTTTGACTCTGGCTAACAATTTATGCTTCACAAGAATTTGTAGATGAAAGGAGAAAAAAAGAAAAAAAAAGGAGAGGAGAGAAGAGAAGAAAGGAAAGGAATGAAAGGGGAAGGAAAAAAGAGGAAGAAAGGGAGGGAGAAAACAAATAAATAAAATAGTTGGCAATAAAATGAGAAAAAAATATGAGAAATTATATTGGGAAAAAACCATCAAGGCATTGTTTAAACATCACTTCATGCTTGAATATATTTAAATACCATAAACTTGTTATGATTTAAAGGAACTCCAAAGACTATTGTTTTCATTTTCTTGATATTTCAGTGAAGCCTGCAAAATGTATATGTGGGGAAGTGAGAGTAGATGTGTGATTTAATTTTTGTGCTTTATTTGGGTGAAACTGGCGTATGAAGAAACATAAGAGACACCCTCAGAGCACAATCAAGATGTCAGCATTCACAAACCCATGTGCTACCCCTCTAAATTATACTCCTCCAGATGGCTTGGTTAATTTTGAAGTGGATAAAGCTAACAGTGCCAGATCACACCCAAGCAGTATAAAACTGTATAAGAACACAATAAAACAGTAATAAACAATAGATTATTTTAGTGGCATATGGCAGATACTGAGTCAGGCCAGCCTCAAATGTAATCTTTGGATTCTGTTTAAAAATCAGTGTCTGAGTTAGAGCATTAGCATTCAAAGCACTCCTGTAAGCAGTAAGCAACTATTCTAAAGAAGAGAAAGGGAGGGTCAGATAAAGGAGAAAAGGAAAACACAATGGTCACTGGAGAAGAAAGATAAACAAGAAATAATAAGCAGTGCTTGCATGACAATCTACAAGGGGAAACATAAAATTCATGAAAGCATTCAACAGGAAGAGATGGCAACAAGTAGACCAATATGAAGGAAATTGATGTGGGAGCTCCCAGCAAGAAGGGGAGCAAACGAGAAAGAGGAAAATCCATATAAACAAAATAACAATTCCTCCCTTTTCTGAATATCTGGACATAAAATTTATTATCTTCCCTTAAAATGACAAAAATTGTATGTTGCATCATAAAAGTTGGAAATATATTGTTAAAACCTTAACTCTGCAATCCCTAAGTTAAAATTCCCTCTTCCGAACATGTCTTCACCCCTACACTAAACCCAACCATCTTCTCCTGGGAGAGGGATGCTTCAGAACAATGAGAGATCCGTTCAAATTGCTGAAATTAAAGCTTCCAAGTGAAGAGCCCAGGATATAGCCCCTTTTACCTAATTACATCCTATTCATACTATGTATTTCAACGTAAACAAGACTTCCTCCATACCAAGTGAGAGATTGTACACCTAGACACTACATAAAAAAGTATTTTTTCCAGAAAAATACTTTTCAAGTGAGAGTTTTGTTAATGGATAGTTTCTTGATAACATGAGTGATCTGAACAAAGTTAATTATCCACATAATTAACTATATGTGGCTGAATAGGAAGTCCCAGCCTTCATTCCCACTCAGAAACACTAATTGCACACAAATGTACACACTAAACATTTTTACCTGAATTCCAGATTCCAATTAAGATGTTGTAGTATTCCAAGTGTGCACAAAGTAGGGAATAGTCAAATCGAGTTGAGTAAGAAGAGCAATTTCATTTACCTGTGTCAGCCTCTCCCCCAAGTTAGCACAGCTCAGTGCCAAGACAGAATGCCTCTTTCACATCTGTTACCACTGGGAGAAAAGAATTGTGCATGCCTCCGACATTCCAGCTTTTCAGAGAGCTGCCCAAGAAACTGGTCTCTGACTTCCTTGATTGGTGTGCTAACAGAACTAGCATAATTTGAATGCCTGGGGGTCACTGAGGACAATGGAAAGCAGCAGGTGGCTTGATATGGTTGGCACAGCATGGCACAATTGGGTGAAGAAGTGCACAACTTAAGACTTCTTCCTTAGCAAGGAGGGATAAGAGTGGAGCATGTGTTGACACTCTGGCTCTTCAGAGGGCTGCCCAAGGGACTAATTTCTGTCTTGCCTCACTTGGAGCACTGACGGAACTAGCATAGTTTGGATGCCTTGGAGCCACTGAGAACAAAAGTTTAAAACAAAACAAAACAAAACAAAAACAGTAGGCAGTTTGCTATAGCCCCCATATCTCAGTAAAATCAAGAGAAGATGCACAACTCAAGGCTCCTCCTTCAACAGGGAGGGAGAAAGGAGCAGAGAATGAGTCTGTCATTCTAGCTTCTTGGAACACCAGCTTCTGAGAAACTGATATCTGTCTCACCTTACTCAGTGTACTGAGAGGAAGCTGGCATGCTCTGGATGTTTGCCAGCCACTGACAACAAAAGAGAGTGGGAAACTTGCAGTTGTAGAACCAGAGAACATGTGGTGCCACAGACAGATATCAGAAAAGATAATGAGTTCCTGAGGGGAAACAAAAAGCACAGTAAACCTCTCTGAGAAATTGCATGCACAGGCCCAGATACCACCAAAAAAGTTCCAGAGGATTCCAGAATCGCTTTCTGGGCTACTTAGTGGGGGTCTTATAACAAAGTCAGTCTGAAGACTGGGAGAAGTGACAGATCCCAATATAAAGCTACAAGGTGCATGAAAAACAAGGAAACACGGCTCAACCAAAGGAATAAACTAAATCTCCAGAAACTGGACCTACAAAGAGGTATGTGGACAACTTGAAAGAGAATTCAAAATAATTGTCATAAAGATGCCTAGTGAGCTCAAAGAAATAACGAACAGAATAAAGCATCAAGAAAGATACAGAAAATATAAAAAAGAAGGTTTGGAGCTGAAAAAGAAAATTAACTGCAAAATTCACTGGAGAAGTTTAATGGCAGACTTGATATGCAGAAGAAAACATTAGGAAACTTGAATACGAGTCATGTGAAATTATCTGCTTGAGGCACAAAATGAAAAAAGAATGACAAAGAATAAAGAAAACCTAAGGGACATATGAGGCACCATCAAACGGACCAATATTTGCATTATTGTTGTTTCAGAGGGGAAGAGAGAGAGAACAGGGCAGAAACATTACTTAATAAAATAATGGCTGAAAATTTCCCAAATGTAAGGATGGAAATGGACATCTAGATTTGAGAAACTACATGCTCCAACTAAGATGAATTCAAGGAAACACATACCAAGCAACATCATAATCAAATTGTCAAAAGTCAAAGAAAAACAATTTTGAAAGCACCAGGAGAAAAGCAACTTGTTATGAACAAGAGACTATCACCAGATTTCTCAGAAGAAACATTCCAAGACAGAAGAGAAGTGGGATTATATATCAAAATGCTGACAGTAAAAAATCCCTGCCAATCACGAATACTGTATCCAGAAAACTATCCTTCAATAATTAAGGAAAAATACTTTCCCAGATAAAGAAAAGCTGAGGAAATATAAAAAGATGTAATTTGTGACATCAATAGCATAAAGTGTGGGGGAGGTGAGTAAAAGTTAAGCGTTTTTGTATAGAATTGAAGTTATCAGTGTAAAGTAGATTATTTTAACGATAACATGTTTTATGTAAGTTTTGAAAGTACCTATAGGAGATACTCAAAAGAGAATGAGAAATAAATCAAAACATACAACTACAAAAAAGTCAGAAAAAATTCAGAGTAAGACAGTGACAGCAACAGTGAGGCAAAAGCTACAAGACAGCTAGAAAGTAATTTAAGAAATGGCAATAGTAAGTCTTTTCCTATCAATAATTACTTTAAATGTAAATAAATTTAACTCTCAATTAAAAGACTGATATAGTGGCTGAATGGATTTAAAGAAAACAGGACTCAACTATACGCTGTATACAAGAAATGCACTTTGGACTTTAAGACCGACACAGGCTGAAAGTGAAAGGATGGAAAAAATAATCCACACAAATGGTAGTCAAAAAAGACAGCAAGAGTGGCCAAATTTATATCAGACAGAGTAGATTTTAAGTCAAGAACTGCCAAAAAGACAAAGAAGCACAAGGATATTATATAATGATATATGGGTCAATCTGCCAGGAATATGTAACAATTATAAATATACATGTGCCCATAATAACAGCATCCAAATATAGGAAGCAATCAATGAAAGAATTTAACATAGAAATAGACACCACACGATAACAGTAGGGAATTTCAATACACCACTCTCAATAATTGATAGAGCATCCAGACAGAAGATCAATAAGGAAATAAATAAATAAGAGGATTTGAACCAGACTATAGATCAAATGGAACTAACAGACATTTGCAGAACATTCCACCCTACAGCAGCAGAATACATATTCTTCTCAAGCATGCATGAAACATTCTCCAGAATAGATCACATGTTAAGTCACAAAACAAGCCTTAAGAAATTTAAGAAGATTGAAACTGTGCCAATTATATTTTCCAACAACAATGGAATGAAATGGAAAGCAAAGGAAAATAGGAAAGTTCTAGTGGATATTAAACAACACACTGTTGAATAATCAATGAGTCAAAGAATAAATCAGAATGTAAATTTTAGAAAAATATTTTGAGACAAATAAAAATGAAAAGACAACATAACAAAATGTATAGGATGCACCATGACCAAGTCAGATTTATCCCTGGGTTACACAGATGGCCAACATACAAAAATAATCAATATGAGACACCACATTAACAGAATAAAGGATAAAAATTACATTATTATCTCAATATATGCAGAAAAAGCCTCTGAAACATTTAACACCCTTTCATGATAAAAACAATAAACTAAGAATAGAAGAAAATTACCTCAACATAATACAGGTCACAGTGAATATCATACTATACAGTGAAAAACTAAAAGCTTTTCCTCTAAGATCAGGAATCAGTTAAGGATGCCCACTCTGACCACTTCCATTCAACATACTACTGGAAGTCCTAGCCAGAGAAATTAGGCAAGAAATATAATTAAAAGTTATCCAAATCAGAAAGAAAGAAAATTTCACTGTTTGCAGATAATATGATGCTATATGTAGAAAACCTTGACAATTACACACACACAGACACACACACATTCACAAATCATTAGAACTAATAAACCAATTACGCAAAGTTGCAGGATACAAAATCAACGCACAAAAATCAGTTGAGTATATGTACACTACCAATGAACAATTGGAAACAAAAATGAAGAAGATAGTCCATTTACAACTGAATCAAAAAGAATAAAACTCTTAGTAATAATCTAAACTGAGAAGTATTATAAAATATGTAGACACTGAAATCTATAAAGGATTGCTAACCTCCCCCTCACCCACAAACAGGGGATGCAATGCCTTAAGCCAACCAGCCCACAATGTCAAGTTCATCATCCAGAACACCAACCCGGCAGTGGCTATTTCGATTCAGAGTGTCTTCTCGCTGAGGTGCCCATAATAGTCATTGACTGGGTTCAAATTGATGCCAATTCCTCAGTTATTCATGATGAGTTCATGGCTCACAAACTTAGATTAGTTCTCCTCATTAGTGATGACATTGTGGACAAGCTGCTATCCTCCCGGGACTTCCCATGTGAAGAGTTCTGTGAGTGCTTGGTGAAGTTCACCCTCGATGTGCAGTGCAATGAAGAGCAGACTTGACATGTCGCGTCTTGAGACCTCAACATGTCGCGTCTTGAGACCTCATCTCCAACAGCCCCCAGGTCATTCCAGTGAACCAAGATGATGACCCTAATGACTACGTGGAGCAGGATGACATTCTCATCATCAAGTTGAGAAAGGGCCAGGAGCTGAGACTTTGAGCCTATACGAAAAAATGCTTTAGCAAGGAGTATGTCAAGTTGAACCCTACTGCAGGGGTGACTTTTGAATACAATCCAGACAATGCCATGAGGCAGGCAGTGCACCCCAAACCCAAGGAGTGGCCCAAGAGTGAGCACTTGGAGCTGGATGAGGATGAGGATTAGTCACAGGTGCCCTGTGACCCCAAGGGCAAGCCAGAAAGGTTTTACTACATCATGAATTCCTATGGCTCTCTGTGTCCTTAAACCATGTCCTCTTAGCTCTCACTGGATTGAAGAAGAAGCTGAGGGATTTAAAAACTCAATTAAGCCACGAGATCCAGAGTGACATGCTAACTATAAACTAGCTGCAGCTTGCTGCTTCAGCAAGAATGGGGATTCAAGGTAGCAGCTAGATTTGGGGGGTGTCTCTTGAGACTCTTCTAGCTTTTGGAAATCTAGTCTACTGTTGCTTGAGCTTCTTGGCAGGTCATCAGTACCAACTAGAAGCAGGAAATAGACTACTAGGGATGCCAGCGGCTTTTAAGCGGGACAGTTTTTAACTGGCCCTAACTGCTAATTGCCATCAGTGCTCCACAGATCCCAAAACATCCCTGTTAGCCTGTTTCCTAATGCAGCTGTAGGGGAGCCAATCGGACTTCTCTCCTAGTTAGTTCAGCTCTTTACTTTAAATGCTTTCTATCCAAAAGGAATACTTTCAATTGTACCTTAGATTTCTGGTTTTAGGATTGAATGTCACAGCCTTCATTCAAAGGGCCTATAAACTCTTCCAGTTCTTTCCCCAGGGCTGGCCTACTAGCACTTCAAATTCCCAGGTGTCTTTAATTTGAGAACTAACCTTCTGGGAATAACATCAGACCCTGGCTGTGCCCTCCCCACTATGTAAACACAATATTTCACTCCCTACCCAGCAATTACAAACCCCTTCACCACCAATACCTGATTATTTAGTTTGTTAATAAGTTGGTGATGGTGGTAGTGGTGGCAGCGGCCAGCAGGAGCAAGGGCCCCTCCCACATGCACAGAAGTATTTCATTTCTCCTAAATGAAGGCTCTGACCCTGACCTCTTAACACTGTCTCCAGGGAGGAACATGCACAAAGCAGTTAATTAGGCAACCTGGAAAAAACACAGAAAGAAAGAGATATTTATTGATTAACAGAAGTTGTCTTTTTAAAAGTGTTTATTTTTGGTAATGAAGAACACAACATAATCTCAAAAACATTAAAAAAGAAAATAAAAAGAAAAGAAGACACAAATAAATGGAAAGACTTCCCATGTTCATGGATTAGAAGACATTGTTCAAATGTCCATACCATCCAAAGTACACATTTAATGCAATCTCTATTAAAGTCCTAGTGACATTTTTTGCAGAAATTGACAGAACAATTCCAAAAATTGTACAGAAGTACAAAGGACCCCAAAGTAGCCTAAACAATCTTGAGAAAAAGAGCAAAACTGGAGGCCTCAAACTTTGTAACTTTAAAACATATTACAAAGCTACAGTCATCAGAAGACCATGGTACCACAATAAAGATAGACATACCAGCTAATGGAACAATACTGAGAGTTCAGAAATAAACCCACACATATACAGTCAAATGATCTTTGACAGGATGCCAAGACAACACAATGAGAAAAGGATAGTATCAAAAACTTGGTGCTGGACAAACCAGATATTCACATACAAAAGAATAAAATTGGATCCTTATTTTATACCATACACAAAAATCAACTCAAAGTAGATTAAAGACTTAAACATAAGACATGAATTTATAAAACTCCAAAAAGGCAACATAGGGTAAAATCTTCATAACATTCATCTTGGCAATTAATTCTTGGATATGACACCAAAAGCACAAGTAACAAAAGCAAAAATAGACAAATGGATTTACATAAAACAAAAAAGCCAGGAACTAAAAATCTTCTGCATAGTAAAGGAAATAATCAACCGAGTACAAAGGCAACCTACAGAATGAGAGAAAATATTTGTAAACCATATATCTGGCAGGGGGTTAATATAAAAATATACAAGAAACTCAATAGCAGAAAATAAAAATAAAAATAACTATCTTCAAAGAAGAGATACAAATGATCAACAGGAATATGAAAATACGTTTATCACTAATCATTAGAGAAATGCAAATCAAAGCCACACTGAGGTATCATCTCATACTCCTTATGATGGTCATTATAAAAAATTAAAAATTAAAAAAATAAAATAAAGTGTTGGCAAGTAGGTGGACAAATTTGAACCTTGTGCACTATTGGTGAGAATATAAAATGATGTTGCCACTATACCAAAAAAAAGCATAGAGATTCATAGAAAAATTAAAAATAAAAACTACCATTTGATCCGGCAATCCCACTTCTGGGCATTTATCCAAAAGAGCTAAAATTAGGACATGGAAGATATCTGCCCTTCCATGTTCATTGCAGCATTATTCACAATAGATAAGAATTAGAAACAGCTGGCCGGGCACGGTGGCTCACACCTGTAATCCCAGCACTTTGGGAGGCCAAAGCGGGCGGATCACGCGGTCAGGAGATTGAAACCATCCTGGCTAACATGGTGAAACCCCGTCTCTACTGAAAAAACAAACAAACAAAAAAATTAGCCAGGCGTGGTGGTAGGCTCCTGTAATCCCAGCTACTCTGGAGGCAGAGGCAGGAGAATGGCGTGAACCCAGGATGGGGAGCTTGCAGTGAGCTGAGATTGTGCCACTGCACTTCAGCCTGGGGAACAGAGCGAGACTCCATCTCAAAAAAAAGAAAAGAAAAAAGAAAAGACTTAGAAACAACCTAAAAGTTTATCAGCAATATGTATGGATAAAGAACATGTAGTATATATTTATACGATAGAATATTATTCAGCCATAAAAAGAAGAAAATCCTGTTATGCAGATATACCTTGAGGACATTATGCTAACTGAAATATGCCAGTACAAGAAAGACAAATACTACATGATTCCACTATATGAAGTACCTAAAATAGTCAAACTCTTGGAAATATAAAGTAAAATTATGGTTTCTAGATGCTAGGAAGAGGGATAAATGGGAAAATTGCTGTTCCGTGAGCATAAAGTTTTAATCATACAAGAGGGAAAATTTTCACAGATCTGCTCTACAACATTATGCTTATAGTTAACAATGCTGTACCATACATCCAAAATTTAAGAGGAAAGATCTTATGTGTTTTTCACCACAATAAAAAGAATCTGTAACATTCACAGAAAAAATATATATATATATTTTTTACTTTATTTGTACCTATGATAGAACCTTTTGATCTCCAGGTCAAAGGCAAAAAGTAATCATTCCAAATTAAATTATCTTGGTTAATATGGCTGTTTAGCATAGGGGATGTTGATCATCACACTCCCACTGAAAAATAAAGACGTTCTAATCTCAATATCCTGGCCTCTAATAAGAATATAAAATTATAAATGCAAACTTTCAACTCCCAAGTGAAGCATGAAATTCCAGAGCCACTGTATACTGAGAGTGGGAAAAGTGTATGCTTATAGGTAAGATTCATTTTTTTTTTTTTTATCTCCCTGGAGGAACAGCATCTTTCCTCAAAGAGAGAGCCATCCCAGTGTAAACCATAATACAATGACAATCAAAGGGACATCCACAGATAACGATGTTCATTACATTGCCTATAATTGCTTTAGCCTAAAGGACAGCAGCCCAAAAGTATAGATCTATGGCAGATCATTGTATTTAAGCAGTCAAATATGTATCCTCCACATTTTAAAATATAGCCACTGGCCCCGAAAATGTGAGTTCTACTGTCCACTTTTCTCACACTGCCTTCTACGCGGTATAAAACCTTTCATCTTGACATAATTAGAAGAATCTTCCAACCAAGTAAAACTATGACTTGCTCACATCCCTACTTTTCCCACACGACCATGGCAAAATCAGATATTGTCAAATAACTGGAGGACCCCAATTCACCATAGACTTTTCATAAAATGGTTAAGAAGTAGGAGCCTAGGGTTCATGGAGAAAATCTGGGAAGAACTCATGCTTAGGCTAATAAAAAATGCAGTTCATTCATTCATCTCCATGAAGACAGGAAAACTATGCCATCCTGATCTTCACTATGTCAATGGTCTGTAAGTGCTCAGTAAAAATTCTTCAAATGAAGCAATGTCCAAAGTTGTCTGGATTCAGTCTGGAAAAGAGTAATTAAGCTTTTGCTTTTGCTTAATATACATGCCTTGACGGTATATTAAAATGCTTAATCAAACAACTTTTTTATGGTCTCAGAAATCCTCGTGATATTTAACATTATGAAATCTACATATTCAGAGCCACCTCTAGTCTATAAAATTAAAGTATTTACATATAATTTATCCACTTATATTTTCTTCATAAAAGGCATTATTTAAGATATAGCAACTAAATCAGAGAATTCCGGACAATTGCTTTTATTCATAATTTTATCCAAATGATGAAGTTCATAATTACAGAATGGTATAGTTATTAATATATTAAGGTAGACCTTAAAAGTTCACAGCAAAAGAGTAACACAGTGTCAGAGACTGTGCAATATACCAAATAGGATATTGACTTTACTCTGCATAATGTGCAAATTTACATTTATGTCTTAAACTTAACCCCGACCTTATAAGTGACTGAATGCATCCAGTGGCTTATTTTCTGTAAATCAGTAAGTAACCTCAAATGAATGCATCAATTTTCACAATGCATGCATTGCTAGTATCATCTAATATTTTTATTTCAAGTAAATAACCATATTATTCATGCCAGTAGCTGGTACAAACCTTTACCATTCCTCTTAAATCACTTAGCTGGACTCACCCACTCATTTTTAACAGATGGCCAAGCCTCCTACCTCACAGAGAAAATAGCAGCCATCAGTCACAAACCGCACCTCTTGTATTATCTGCATGTTCCCCAGCTTTTCCTCCTTCCCTTCTGTCCCAGAGGATGTCTTGCCTCTCTTCCAAAGATAACACTTTAATCTGTACTCCTGATTTCATCTTCTTCCTTTCTTCCTCTCTATATTTATTGAGTGCCTTCTGATGCCAGAATATTCTAAGCCTGGGAACACAGTGTGAAATAAGACGCAAAGCCCCTCTCCTTGTGGACTTCGCATTCTATTATGTGTCCTCCAAGGCCTTTTCAATATTCACCATCGTTTTTTGAATCTTCACTGTATCCTCTGTCATGGCTATTCTCTTTTAGCTTACAAACCTGTTTAACTTGTCCTCATCCTTAAAATCAATCTGCTTATTTTGCTGACCTTGAAGGCCTGTATCTCCTTCCCTTACTGCTGCACTTCTAGAATCAGCTGCAGTTTCTGTTTCTACTTTCACTTCCCTTTTTCACTCCTCAGTGCACAGCTATCTATTTTTCTTTTGTTCTCTGTACTCCAGTGAAACATTTATCCTTAGCCTTTGACACAGTCTTCCTTCCCTTGAATCCTCATGAATCCTAGGACAGAATATAGTTTATTCTCTTGGCCACACTTGCTGCTATTGCTTCATTCTCTGCCTGCAACCTTACTGTTTGACTCCCAAGATTTCTTCTTTGGCCTTCTTTTCTCATACTGCCCATTCTTCCTGAATCATCCTACCCACACCCATGGTTTCAATGACTACCTATGTGCTAACAACTCCAAAATTCTGTTTTCAGACCCTTCTGAATTCCTTATCTATATTTTCAAGTATCCAAAGGCATTCTCATTTAAATAGCCGTATCATGTGCTAAAGATGTGGTACATATTGCCACAGAGAAACACAGAGAAAATATTACTAGCTGTGGTTATAGAAAAGCTCCAAAATCTCCGCGGCTGAATAACATATGAGTGTTTTGTTGGTGGTGGTAGTGGCGTTGGTTTTGTTTTTGCTCATGTAAGGTCTAGTTGGAGGTGGTGTTGCAGCAGTGTGGTGTGGAGAGTAAAGGTGGTCCTGGGACCCAAGTTCATGAAGAATCTCCCCTTTATTATGTGGCGTGCCAGGTTATTCAAGAAAGTTTTATCCAGCGGGTGGATGGGAAAAGAGTTTGGAAGGGGTGGAAGATTTTATGTGACAGTTTTGGAACTGATATATTTTCACCCACATTCCACTGAATGGAATTCAGTGACATGGTCCCACCTAGATGCAAAGCGGTTGGAAATGATAGTCCTTGTCTGGGCAGCCACTTCCTATCATCCTCTATATTATGCAAGAGGAACAAACATTTAGTAGTTGGTTAAAAGTGTTTGCTACAGAAATCCATGGGTGAACTTTCTAGACAGAATTTTGTCTCTGATCAGTTGAATAAGGATTGCGAAGAGTGAAAGTGGAGATGAACAGACTGATTTTTTTCTGGAAGCACAATGCTAGTGTTTAGGTGCTCATTTAATGTTCTTAGAACCAAAACTTGGCTGTTAAGGAACGTATAAAGCTCAGGAAGCAACTGATTTTTCTACTAGACTTCTATTTTTATTTCCTTTAATCTAAAGTTCATACAATTTGAATGTCAGAGTGTCATATGTTGCTGGATATAGTTTGAATGTTTGTCCCCTCCAAATCTCATGTTAAAATGTAATCCCTATTGTTTGAGGTGGGACCCCATGGGAGGTGTTTGGGTCATGGTGGCAGGTGCCTCATGAATGGCTTGGTGCCATCCCCATGGTAATGAGTGAGTTCTTGCTCTGGTAGTTCATGCAACAGCTGGTTGTTTAAAAGAGTGTGGCACCTCCCTCCTCACACCATGTGATAGGCCCTCTCCCTCTTTGCCTTCCATCATGATTGTAAACTTCCTGAAACCCTCAGCAGAAGTAGATGCTGGCACCATTCTTCTTGTACAGCCTGTAGAAACATGAACCAATTAAACCTCTTTTCTTAGTAAATTACCCAGTCTCAGGTATCTTCATAGGAACATAAAAACAATGCTAGCACATTATTCTCCTGCATTCCTTATTTTTTTCCTCTTTAAATATATAGTTATTTTTCTAATAGTAAAAGTATAGATTAATCTTTCCAAAACTCAGTTAATCATTTCATTCACTGAGTTAAAACATTCAATAACATCCCCAATGATTCCGAGAGGAAGTGCAAATACATAAGAGGTCA
Organism: Theropithecus gelada; assembly: GCF_003255815.1. Lineage (NCBI taxonomy): Eukaryota > Metazoa > Chordata > Mammalia > Primates > Cercopithecidae > Theropithecus > Theropithecus gelada. The sequence goes on along the minus strand of NC_037670.1, from coordinate 48,305,211 downwards.
TGAAAGCCAGTATAATGGGACTCCAGCCAACCTTACCTGCCTTTCACTGAGCTTTACTGTCTGCTATCATTTCTGTACCACTTTAGCCCCCATAAGGTCTATTTTCCATTGCCAGAAAACAGATGGCAACAAAGAAAATGCTGGGAGTACTCTTCCCCATGTGGTTTTTGTTTAGAGTCACCATTGAGAAGCATCACACAAGACTTGGAAAGCAAATGCTTCCAAATCTAAATTCCAAAGACTGGGAGGGCATTATTCCCCAGATATTGTGAGCAGACACATGGGTGGTCATGAGATTTGAAGTACATTATGAATGAACACTTGAAAATCACCTCAATAAATATTCTGCAGTGAGATAGTCTTTATCTCCCCGAAAGCCATCCAATTAGAATAAACTTCTAATTCCCTGCATTAAACATTTCAAACTTGCAATACATAGAGTAGCTGAGATTTCTTTGAACAAATCTTGACATATAATATGTCCATCATTATGCCATAATGTTCTCAAGTGGATACACACACACCACACACACACACATATACATATATAAAAACCAAAATTCTTAACCACTACCAAAATCCAATTCATTGTTTTGATACATGCTTTTCTGTGTGGCATGCCCTTTTCCTGACATTTCTGTCTGACAAAAGTCCTGTTCATCTTTCAAATTCAAATACCACCATCTAACTGAGTCCTTCCGCAATTCCCCCAATTATAGACACATGCTCCTTGGGGAGCCCATAACATCTTGTTCATACCACTTACATGGTATTTATAACATCATTTATATGCCCTCACCTTGTAGAAAGAAATTATGTTTCATTACACTCTGTGGCCTTAGTTCTTAGTACACACACTGTTGTATAGTAAACATTCAATAATGTGTTGGATAAATGATCCATTTTGAAACAAAATGTCATTAATGTAGAGGAACATTTTCTTCACAGCATACTCTGAAAATTGGGAGAGTAAACCTACATGCTGGGCGTATATTTAAGACTCACTGAAGCATTCCAGGAACCATCCCCTCTCTCTGGTAGGACTCAAGCATGAAGGGACAGATAAATGAGCAATGGGAAGACACACGCAATCTTCCACCTCTCCCTCATCTTTCTCCTCTCAATCTCTTATCACTTACAAAATCAGTTACTTCATTTATTGGCCTACTGGGAGTAGGTTTTATACCAATCCCTGACTCCGGTATCCACCATTACACGCTTTTTCTTCCTGAAGACCTACTGTACAGAAAAGGGCTCCTCCATGTTGTCACATTAATGGTTCTATGTGTCTGACCTTCCTGTAGGAGGTGCCTCAGTTGCCCAGACAAGTGGCGCCACCTGCCTGGGTGCAGGGGAACATGCTCCTGCTGCATTGCGAGGCAGGAGCAGCACCGCCAGGAGCTGAGACCCAACTGCGACGTCAATTTTCCTTCATTAACATGGAGTCAAAATGGCTCCACTTTTTAAAATGGTTCCTTTATAATTAAAAAAGGAGCCATTTTTTAATTAAATAAAAAAGATGCCAGCTTCTGTGTTTCACCCTATCCCAGGAATTTTCAGTCCGTGACTTAAGGCAACGACAGAGAAAAAATAAATAATAATTTGATTAGCCCTTTTGCTTGGATTTTAATTTCCAGAAGCTTTGTTCAGGTCAAACAGCATTCAACAAACTCACAACCACATAGCCCATCGACTCATGCTGCAAATACGACATTGATTGGGCAGTCAAATTACTAGGCTTTTTCTGGGGGCTACAGTAGACTGATAAAATAAGCATGCTCCTTGCCCTCTTAGAGCTTACAGTCTCGGGAGGAAGTAAAGGAGAAAATAAATAAAAAGAAATGTTCAATATAGTATAAGGTAAGAAGTAAGTTCTATAAAGTAAAATAGAGCACAGCCACAGCATACAGAGGGTGGGAAGGGGCAGATGGAGCACACTCTTTTAGATGGTGTGGGCAAACGTCTCCAATATAATGAGGAGCCTTCTGTACTAGACCTGAGTAAAGGAAATAAGCCATGGAAATGGAAAGATCTATGGGAAGAGCATTCCAAACAAAAAAGCATAGAAAGATTCTGAGGCCTGGAGTGTCTAAAGAACAGCAAGAAGGGCTGATGTGGCTTCAACTGAGTAGGGGGAGACAAGCTGGAGAGGCGGGCACGGGCTAGTTCTGTGAGAGTCTGGCAACAGGAATCGAAACTTCCTCGAACGTCTAAATTATTGTGACACTTGTGACAAGACTTTAATTAGGGCCATGCTCAATGTTCCTTATTCCTCTTGAGGAGTGAAAATAAATTAGGCAATCTAGAATAAGTAAAACCAAGAAAGTTATTTCTGTTGCCAATTGTCCCATTATTTGTCATGCTACCTATTTTCTAAAAGAAATTACCTTACTAAAGCATCTCATTTATTTACACCCAAAGGGCTTTGCATAAACTGAAATTAAATCAGTGTGAGGGCTTTTACAAAGTTGGGGGAAATTACTTCTCAGCCTGAAAGTAGTAAGGGAGATTTTGCCCATGACCTGATGAAATCTTTTTAACTTCCTAGAGATGCAATTATGTTTTCAGATCTTTCCGAATAAACCTTAGAGATGATCTATTGTTTTAGATATGAGAACACTGTTATTTCTGCAAAAATTGTCCAGGTCATTAGCGGCTGATTCATTCACATTTCTTCAGTAGCTCAGTATGTAGAGTGGGCCTTGAACCTGATACAACCAGACTTACAATCTATTCTCAAACTTTCTACCACTCTGAACCTCAGTTTTACAAATTAATTGATAATAGAATCAAATGTAGATCCCTGGTCTAGTGCCTGACACATCACATAAACTTTAAAGTAGTGTTTCCGTGTCCTTAGCCAGTGGTATTTCATGAAGCTTGTGGACAAGAACATGGCTGTACTTACTTCCCTGTAAAATAGTCTCCAATGCCATAGCATATTTTGTCCCCTCCATTCACTTTTGCCTTTCAATTACCATGTTTCTTAGAGGCTAAGTCAGTTTCAGAGCCCTCCTTTCTCCCCAAATATAAAAACCTTCAAACTGGAATGGGCCTCTGAGGTGACTAGGAACTGTGTCACATCATATGCACAACAAACAAATAGATTGCAAACCTATTCGACAGGACTTTAAACACATATGCTGAGCTTCTCTATTTCATCTCACAGACCTGCGTTTTGATTTGGAAGACATTTCAACACATGTAAATTCACTCCCATTGATGAGTCAGACACTTAACCTCAGAATATGGTGTATGAATGCTGTCTGCTTCCAGGATCTATAGCAGCAATGTATTACTTGAAGAAAGAAAATATATAGTAGAACCTAGCACACATTTGTTTCTGACTTCTTTCTGTAATGGAGTTTTCAACTTCTAAGCTCCTGAGGAGACACCGTTGACAAAATACACACACACACACACACACACACACACGTACATGCATGCACTCACACGTGCACAGACACACATACAAGCACATGCATGCACTCACACGTGCACACACACACACAAGCACATGCATGCACTCACACATGCACGTGCACACACACACACAAGCACATGCATGCCCTCACATGCGCAGACACACACACACACGCACATGCATGCCCTCAAACGTGCAGACACACACACATGCGCACATGCATGCACTCACACGCGCACACACACATGCTCCAACTTGCTGTGTGTATGTAAGGGAGCATTTTGCGGATTATTCCAGGATCTGTAAATCATTAGGATCAGAGGCAAACCCAGAGTTTACTGATTGGCAGTTTTGTTCACTTGCTTCCAATGCATTGTCACTTCTATATAAAAAGATCTACCCCGCACAGTGGCTTACGCCATAATCCCAGTACTTTGGGAAACCAAGGAGGGTGGGTCACCTGAGGTCAGGAGTTCGAGATCAGCCTGACCAACACGGTGAAACCCCGTCTCTACCAAAAATACAAAAATTAGGTGTGATGGTGGATGCCTGTAATTCCAGGTACCTGGGAGGCTGAGGGAGGAGAATCCGGGAGGTGGAGGTTGCAGTGAGCCAAGACTGCGCCACTGCACTCCAGCCTGAGCAACAGAGCGAGACTTCATCTCAAAAAAACAAAACAAAACAAAACAAAATAATCTATCCTACACAGGACACAGACCTGTCTGCCTATTCTGTAATGAACTGTCCCAGACAATGAAGCCTGAGACAAGCCCATAGCTGGGTTTTATACTAACATAAGGCATCATTCCTACATCTATTCTTGCCACAAATGGTTTATGTATCATTGTCGGTTTATTAAAACTCAACTCAAAACACATGTATAAAATTTAAGTAGTAAAATTGCACATAGATCCTGGACTTCCTTAACAATTTCAATATGTGAAACACATTTGCCTTCATCCATGGCCTTTGGTGCTTTTTTCTTCTGAACAGGCATGGTCAGGACATTGGGGCGGACTTACCTGAGAGTCAGATTTCCTGAACTTTAAAGGACACTGAAGAATCTGGGACGTGATTAGGTTTATATTTTCCTACTTTTCCCGACTGGGCTCTGAGAAGCTAGTAGCTGGGTTGGAGCCATATTGAGGAAAACAGATCAGAGAAGAGAATTGGAAAGCCACTGTAACACCGGGAAAAGGCAAAGTAACCCTTTTCAATATTGTCACCTTTTCCTTTGTCTTTGATCAGAGTTCTTTCCTTCTACCCCTGAATTTTCCATTTGGTTTCTATGCTCCCCATATACCAAAACCCACACCTAGTGCATGTTATATATAGTCTTGCCATATTGTTTGTCCTTTCAGCTTCGACAAATTGGACAGAGAATGGTTTTTAAATGTTCCCATTTACAGATTCCAGTTTTTACCTTTACTATTTTGAAATATGGAAAGCATTTTATCAGTGTCATCTTCATTAGAATTAGTGATCATTACCATTCATAAAAATGTCGTAATATGAGACAAATAAATGTCATCTGCAAGAAATAATATTCTAATTTGCTGAAAATTCCCTAGCGTCACTGTAAAGAATCTTTTGGTAAATCCTCTGGCATGAGAAGGAAATAACCAATATTTCAGAATGGAAATTATGCAGTGTGGGCAATTATACCACGGGCAAAAGTACTTTACCATACTCTGAAGGAAAGTTTTAACAAAAATATCTTTAGAATATCTGGTTTGCTATATGAAGACTGAGATGTGTTAGGTTGATGCAAAAGTAATTGCGGTTTTTGCCATTGAAAGGAATGGCAAAAACCACAATTAATTTTGCACCAACCTAATAAATCAGATTCAAAAAAACCTTTTTGGAAACATTACTTCCAGTGACAACATTTGAATGTTAACAATTTGCTTTCTTCTTTGGATCTCCCTTCTTACCCTTCCTTATATTGTCTTATGTTTAATTTTCATAGGTCATTATTTAGTTAAAGCAAAAAAAATGAGGGATTAAAAACCAACTCATCTTTGCCTGGTACCTAGAAGGAAATGCCCTAAATATCATTAATAATAAGCTCCCTTCTTTCCATGTCACGTTTTTTCCCTCAGGTTTCTTCTATTGTGTGAACATTCTGTGATGGGGTAAGTGTAAAATAATTACAGCCACACATATGTTGCAGGTATCACCCAAAACACAAAGCAACACATTGTGTTTTTTCGTAAGTGGAGAAATAGAAATAAAATAGCAGTTTCCAAAATGTGAGCCCTAGATCGGTAGTAACAATACCACTAGGAACTTGTTAATAATGCAAATTATTAAGGATCTATCTCACAGATACTGAATCAGAGATTCAGAAGCGCAGCCCAGCAGTCTGAAGTTTAAACAAGCTCTCCCGGTGATTTTCATCTACTCTAAAGTTTGAGGATCAGTGACATAAAGGTGGATTTTCTAACTAGGATAAATGAATTGTCTCTACCCGTGTCCATACCTGAAGACCTTTAAGGAGCCCTGCGTCATGACCAACGACAAAATAACAAACTGGTTACACAGGAATCCCAGAGTTAACTGTGGAAATTGCCTATTAGTATTGAGAAGATTGAAATGGGACTGGGTATGTGGCTTAGAGAGGAAAAATGAAGACTTTAGCGTAAAAAATAAAAATGCAAAGACTGGTGCATCTATGCAAGTCACAATGTAACTATTTTCATGCTATTATACGTTCATAACTATTAGAAATGAAACAAAAATTCATTTCAGTAAACTAAAAGAATGTCACCTGAGGATGTGTGGTAGGCAGAATTCTGGCCCCTGTAACCTTTGTCCTCAGTTACTCCCAGGAATATTTTAAATTGCATGGCAAAGGGGACTTTGAAGATGTAATTAAAGTAACTCATCAGTTGACTTTAAAATAAGAAAGATTATCCAGGTGGACCTAGTCTAACCACATGAGTACTTAGAATCACAGGTTTTTCTCTGGCTGGTAGCAGAAGGACAAGTAATGTTCAAAGCATAAGAAGGATTTGACCTCCTACTTTGGGCTTAAAAATTAAGGGGGCCATGTGTGAAGGAAATAGAGACTCTAATATAAAACTGGATTCTGAAAACTACCAGTGAGTTTGGAAGCAGATTCTTCCCCAGACCCTCTAGATAAGAAGCCCCCAGCCTCACTTACACCTTGATTTCAGCCTTTGTAAAGTGCTGATCTGAGAGTACCTAGCTGAGCCATGCTGTACTTGGACTCTGATTCATGGACTGTAAGATAAGGAATGGGTATTGTTTTAAGCTGCCAAATTTGCAGTAATTTGTTACAGCAGCAACAGTAAACAAATACTGGGTGTTAATTTTAAATGCTGTTACAGTCATCCCACTTTGAAATGAGCCTGCTGCCTTTGACAGCAAAAGAACCAATTGGTAATTTAACATTCAGAACACAAGGTCTTCACCAGTTTTTGTAACATCCAGAATGTCTGGATGATCCTTTTGGCTTCTACCTACAAGCACTCCTTCAGTACATTTGTCTTGAGGGCACACTCACTTTTCTTGTAGGCTAAGACAGCAAGATCTAATATTTACATAACCTCTGGAAACTAAAAAGAAGTACCTGTCTCTTTCTTTTGTGCTCCTGCCTCAGAAGGATCTTTCTATGTAAAGGCAACTTAGCTCACAGGGTGCAGAGAAAAACCACAAGATAGCTCCACTGCCACAGCTTGGCAGACTGTAATGCGTGACATATTGTCAGACCTCAGCACTTACAGGAAAACGGAGCCTTTCAAATGTGAGTTCAGTCCAGGAATTTTTCATTTTGCAGACAAAGATTGTACATTTAACTCTTTTTATGTAAGGGAAGGATGAAAGGGACTCATGAGTTTATGAACGCTATCCACATAGTAGAGCCCCCAGTTTCTTAGAGAAGTTATGCTGACAAGGAGACCTGGAGCAAAGGGGACAGGTGATATATTAGTTTTTTAGCACTGCCATAATGAAGTACTGGAGACTGGATGGCTTCAACGACAGAAATGTATTTCTCACAATTCTAGAGCCTAGACATTTACACTCAAACTGCCGGCAGGGTTGGCTTCTTCTGAAGGCCCCTCTCCTTGGCTTGCAGATGGCAGTCTTCTTCTGGTGTCTTCACCTGGTCTTCTGGGTATGTCTGTGTCCTAATCGCCTCTTCTTATTAGAACACCAGTCGTATTGGATTGGGGTCCACCTCCAATGACCTCGTTTGACATTAATTACCTCTTTAAGATTGTTATCTCTACATACAGTCACATTCCGAAGTGCTAGGGTAAAGACTTCAAGATCTGAATTTTGGAGGAACATGATTCAGTCCATAACAGGTGAAGTCCAGTTGCTTCAGGAGTATAACTTCATCTATTCATGACCGCCAGTGACCCTCCCAGGCAATGCATCAGAAACTTTCCCACCGCTGTCAAGGAACCCTAGAAGAGGTTTATCTTCCATATATGACCAAAGAGGATAATGGGTGTTTTTGCAAAAGTTAGGTGGTGAAAAGTAATACAGCCAAGATAAAGCAAAGTCTCCTGATACAAAACCCAGTGGCTTTTCTATTGCCGTGTACCATTAGTCCTGATTTACAACAGAAAACTCCTCAAGAAGTCGTATGCAGTCTGTCTTTATCAGAGTTAGGATATTCCATTAAATTAGAAAATCATTCACATTTATCCACCTAACTGTTTACCTCTTTGCATTCTCTCCATGCTTCCTGAAGTATCCATAGAATAGAGATGATAATTGTGGCTTAATTCCATGTATTTCTTTCACAGAACATAAAAGCTAATTAAGATAAACCTCGACATTTATTGAGTCAAAATGTTACAGATGCTGTGCTGAGTGGTTTACACACATTATCTCAAGAAACTCACAATAACTGTATGAGCTAAATACTATGGTTACTCCAATGTTACAGAAAAGAGAACTGATGCCTAAAAAGATTCAATATCTTACCAATGCCAAATAACCAGTATGTAGTGGAGCCAGGTCTACCAAAGACTATGCCAGCTGCCTCTCTGATAGTGATTGTCTTCCAAATACAGTAGGCAAAACCTCTGTCATAGAATGCAGAAAGGTGACCTCATCATTCATGAGTTCCCATATACGATGAACAAATATGCTGGCAAAATTCACTACAATTTTTGTATTATTATATAATATAAAGACAGGTCATCAACTTATCATTACAAAGGTTGTTTCTGTATGTGAAATATACCATGGGCTTCTAAGGGTGTGAAGCCTCTTTCTGTAACATACCAGAGTATAGAATTCTCTGTTTTTCAAAAAGCATCACCTTCATATATTAAAATGAAATTAATAGTAGAACATAACCTTCAGACAAATGACCATGTACTCTGGAATCCAGGTCCAAATCACTAACGTAATGGCTGTAGCTACCTACTTCTAAGAAAGTAGGAAAAAGTTATGGGCATTTTCAAGATGAAAACATTAGTATCAAGTACTGCTTTTGCGAGGACAAAGAGACCTATCTCTTATCCTGAAAGCAAACCTAGACCAATTCTTTTTCAGGAACAAAAATTAAGCCATAACACACTAGTAAACTTCTTGCTAGGAAAAAACAATAAATAATTGAATAACACATACATTCCTATTGATCTATTTCAAGTAAACTATTACCACTTCCTAGTAATATATTTTTTTATTTATCTAGTAGGCTGTGGAGAGCAGCTTCTGTGTTTTCTCATCAAGCCTTAAGTTGAAACAACGCGTCTGCAAATTCAGCGCCAAGACTAGGACTCCAGTTTCATTGAAAACCGGGAGGTCTGCTGGAAGCACCTCAGCATTTATCCTCATCCTAAACTCCGGAGAGGCACTACGCCCTCTGCTGGTTAAAACCCTGGGGCTGCAGGACAAATATCCTTCCAAGAAATGAAATAAAGGTTTCATATAACCATGTGCTGCAAAATTTTTCCACCAGCAGATTTGCACTAAAATGAATGTTAAAAGAATTTATTTTGGCACAGAAAAACTATACTAGATAAAAAATTGAATCTACACAAAGGAATGAAGAGCACCAAAATTGGTAAATATATGAATAAATATAGAATGAGGTTGTCTTCGTTTTTAAGTTTCTTAAAGATAATTGGCTCTCTGCTCCTTTCTGTTCCACAAACAGCCATGTGTTCTTGTAAAGTGCCAGACACATACCTAAGACATAATGGTAAAGGTCCAAGTCACCAGATATGTCCACATTGGTCACCTGGACTCTAGGGTTGCTTTAAAACTTCAACAAAGAGGAGACTGTCATCATCAATGACTCCTTCGTTGTATAAACAACATGGCATACATATTCCAGTAGGATTTAATACATGGCAATTTCAGTGGCACAGTCAAGGCTGAGAACAAGAAGCTTGTCCACAATGGGAAGTCCATCTCTATTTTCCAGAAGCCATATGCTGCCTACATCAAATGGGATGATGCTGTGCTGAATACGTTGTGGAGTCCATTGGTCCTGGGGCTCATTTAAATGGTGGGGCCAAAGGGGTCATCACATCTATCCCTTCTACTGATGCCCTCATATTTATGATATTCCCAACTTCAACATAGTTTCCCTCCCAGACTCCAAGAACCATAAGAAGTATGACACAACAGACACATGAAAAAATGCTCATCATCACTGGCCATCAGAGAAATGCAAATCAAAACCACAATGAGATACCATCTCACACCAGTTAGAATGGCGATCATTAAAAAGTCAGGAAACAACAGGTGCTGGAGAGGATGTGGAGAAATAGGAACACTTTTACACTGTTGGTGGGATTGTAAACTAGTTCAACCATTATGGAAAACACTATGGTGATTCCTTAAGGATCTAGAACTAGATGTACCATATGACCCAGCCATCCCATTACTGGGTATATACAAAAAGGATTATAAATCATGCTGCTATAAAGACACATGCACACGTATGTTTATTGCTGCACTATTCACAATAGCAAAGACTTGGAATCAACCCAAATGTCCATCAGTGACAGACTGGATTAAGAAACTGTGGCACATATACACCATGGAATACTATGCAGCCATAAAAAAGGATGAGTTTGTGTCCTTTGTAGGGACATGGATGCAGCTGGAAACCATCATTCTTAGCAAACTATCACAAGAACAGAAAACCAAACACCGCATGTTCTCACTCATAGGTGGGAACTGAACAATGAGATCACTTGGACTCGGGAAGGGGAACATCACACACCCGGGCCTATCATGGGGAGGGGGGAGGGGAGAGGAATTGCATTGGGAGTTATACTTGATGTAAATGACGAGTTGATGGGTGCTGACGAGTTGATGGGTGCAGCACAGCAACATGGCACAAGTATACATATGTAACAAACCTGCACGTTATGCACATGTACCCTAGAACTTAAAGTATAATAATAATAAAAAAAATATTATAAAAGAAAAAAAAAAGAAGTGTGACAAATCTCTCATGATTGTCAGGAATGCCTCAAATATCACCAATTGCCTTTGCCCTCTGACAAGTCACCCAGGATAACTTTGGCATCATGAAGGGAGCAAAGTTCATATGATCACTGATACCAGAAGACTGTTAATGGCCCATCTGAGGAACTGGCATGACAGTGTGGGGATGCCCAGGACATCATCTCTGCATCTCCTGAATCTGCCAGGATTGTGAGCAAGGTTATGCCAGCTGAATGGGAAGCATGGCTTTCCGTGTCCGTGTCCCCAGTGTGTTGGTTGTGGACTTAGTCTACCATCTGGAGAAAGCTGTCAATTGTGATGGCATCAAGAAAATAGTATAGCAGGTATCAGAGGGTCTGTAAGGGGCATCCTGGGCCACACTGAGAACCAGGTTGTCTCCTTTGACATTAACAATGGTGCCTACTATTTCTCTTTCGATGCTGGGGCTGACATTGTTCTCAAGGACCACTTTGTCCAGCTCATTTCCTGGTATAATAATGAATTTGATTACAGCAAGAGTGGTGTACCTTATAGTCAACATGGGCACCAAGGACAAGAGCCCTGAGCCGCTAGTCCCAGCAATAACAAGAGAATAATAAAGAGGTTTTCAGCTGCTGGGGAGTCCTTGACCCAACTCAATTTCAAAACACTCTAAAAAGCTCCCACTCCCAACAAGGTTTCTATTCCAGACTCCCTGAAGAAGAGAAGCAGCTTAGAGAACCCTACCTTCTCATGTACTGTCAATATAATACAAGTACCCTCCCACCCTCCCACCAAAAAAAGATAATTTTTAAATAAAAACAATATGCTAGGGTTTGTAATACATAGAGGTTGTAAATGTATAAAAGTGGCATATAGAACAGGAAGGAGGAATGGAAGTATACTATCATGAGGCAGAGAAATGATGTAGTAAGATTTGAAGATAGACTCTGATAAATTAAATATGCATTCATAAGCCCTATGCACAGAGCAATCACTAAAATAATAAAGCGGTGTAGATAACAAGGTGAGTGGTGATAAAACGGTATTCAAAATTGCCCAACCAAAAAGATATCAAGAAGAAGAAAGAAACAAACAAAACCTGAAAAAATTAGAAAAAATAGCAAGATCCCAGATTTAACCCAATCAGATTGATGGTTAGATTCAAGATATGTGGGTAGATTGGATTTTCTTTTTTTTTTTAAAAAAAAGACACAGCAAGAAGCACACTTCAAATATTAATATAAAGGCATAGATAGATTTAAATAAAAGGATGCAAAAATATATATAATACAATTGATAAGTATTAGGGAGTTGGATTCACTATATTATTATCTGGCAAAGTAGACTTTAGAACAAGAACGATTATTATTTGGGAAAAGAGGGACATTTCATGATGATAAAGGGGTCAATCATGAATAAGACAAAGCAAGTCTAAATGGATATGTACTCCAGAACAAAGCTTCAACAAAGTTTAGCAAAAATTAATGGACTTGAAAGGCGAAACCGAAAAGTGTACAATTACAGTTAGAGATTTCAAAATTTCTCTCTAATCTACAGAAAAATTAAACAGAAGATCAGTAAAGATACAGAAGATTTGAACAACAGTCTCAATTAACTGGACCTAATCGATAGTTATCAAGCACTTTAGCTAACAGCAACAGAATATACATTGACAATGAAAAAGTTGCCATAGACCTGGTGGACCTGAGACATAAAGGAAGTCTCAGCAATTTTTCAATAGACAGTTTCAAATTTTATTATAATTAGTAATAGCAAACTTTTTTACTGTAGTAAAATAAACACATAAATTTAACCATCTTAACCATTTTTGAGTGTACAATTCAGTAGCATGAAGTATATTCATATTATTGTTCAACAAATTCTAAAATATTAAAATAATGCAAATATGGTTTTTGACTACAGCAAATTTAAGTCATCACAAATGACCAATAATTGAGAAAATGAATGAAAGCAAAAAGCTAGACCTTTGAAAAGACCAATTATATCAATCAATTAAACTTCTAGCTAGGCCAATAGAGAAAAAATAGAAAGATGACGTAAATTACAATAATTTGTAAATTACAAAAGAAATATCAGAGCAGAACCTACGAATATTAACCAAAAAAATCTGGAAAATCCCTCAATATAAGGATATTAAATAAAATACTTCTAAATATGCCACAGATCAAAGAAGAGGTCCCACAGAAATTTAGAAAATATTTTGAACTAAAAAAAATGAGAGCCTAACTTATCAAAACTAAAACTGCAGCTAAAGCAGTTCAATCTATATATTATAAATCTATAATTTTAAATGCTTATATATAAAAAAAGAAAGATCTAATATCTATGCTCAGAACTCCTGTCATAAGTTGGTAGTAAAGAAGAGAAATACAAACTCAAAGAGTAAGAAAGGAAGACAAATAAAACCAAGAGTGAAAATCAATAACACAGAAAATGACCCACAATGGAGAAAATCAAAGAAAGCAAAAAACTAAATCTTTGAAAAGACCGATTATATTGATCAATTAAACTTCTAGCTAGACCAGTTGAGAAAAACAGAAATAGGGTATAAATTACAATATTTTCTAAATTAAAAAAGGAATATGAGAGTGGAACCTACTAATATTAAAAGGAAATTGTAAAGGAATATTAATTGATGTTACATGGAAATATTATGAACAATCTTCTACCAATAAATCTGACAACATAGATGACATGATAAAATTATTTAAAAGACACAAATTACCAAAACTGACACACAAAAAATTAATAAAATTGAATATACTTATGTGAATTATACAAATAGAGTTTATAATATAAAATCTTTCCACCAATAAAATTTCAGTCTCCTAAAATCTTAAAATATGGACATTGCCACCTTAACACTGTGCTTGTCCAACAGTCTTAGCAAACGGGACACTAGGAGATTATATACTGCACCTGGCTCAGTGGGTCCCACACACAGGGAGCCTTGCTCACTGGTAGTCCAAGATTGAACTGCGAGGCAGCAAGTCTGGCTGGGGGAGGGGGGTCCACCATTGCTGAAGCTTGAGTAGGTAAACAAAGCAGCCAGGAAGCTTGAACAGGGTGGAGCCCACTGCAGCTCAACTAGGCCTGCTTGCCTTTGTAGACTCCACCTCTGGGGGCAGGGCATGGCTGAACAAAAGGGAGCAGAAACTTCTGCAGACTTAAACATTCCCATCTGACAGCTCTGAAGAGAGCAGTGGTTCTCCTATCATGGTGTTTGAGCTCTGAGAATGGAAAGACTGCCTTGTCAAGTGGGTCCCTGACCCCTGTATAGCCTAACTTGGAGACACCTCCCAGTAGGGGCTGACTGACACCTCATACAACCGGGTGCCCCTCTGAGATGAAGCTTCCAGACGAAGGATCAGGCAGCAATATTTTCTGTTCTGCAATATTTGCTGTTCTGCAGTCTCTGCTGTTGATACCCAGGCAAACAGGGTTTGGAGTGGACCTCCAGCAAACTCCAACAGACCTGCAGCTGAGGGACCTGACTGTTAGAAAGAAAATGAACAAACAGGAAGGGGTAGCATCCACATCAACAAAAAGGACATCCATACCAAAACCCCATCTGTAGGTCACCATCATCAAAGACTAAAGGTAGATAAAACCACAAAGATGGGGAGAAACCAGAGCAGAAGGGCTGAAAATTCTAAAAACCAGAGCACACCTTCTCCTCCAAAGGATTGCAGCTCCTTGCCAGCAATGGAACAAAGCAGGATGGAGAATGACTTTGATGAGTGGACAGAAGTAGGCTTCAGAAAGTCAGTAATAACAAACTTCTCCTAGCTAAAGGAGGATGTTCAAACCCATCGCAAGGAAGCTAAAACCCTTGAAAAAAGATTAGACAAAGGGCGAACTAGAATAAACAGTGCAGAGAAGACTTTAAATGACCGGATGAAGCTGAAAACCATGGCACATGAACTACGTGATGCATGCACAAGCTTCAGTAGCCAATTCGATTAAGTGGAAGAAAGGGTATCAGTGATTGAAGATCAAATGAATGAAATGAAGTCAGAAGAGTTTAGAGAAAAAAGAGTAAAAAGAAATGAACAAAGCCTCCAAGAAATATAGGACTATGTGGACTATGTGAAAAGACCAAATCTACGTTTGAATGGTGTACCTGAAAGTGATGGGGAGAATGGAAACAAACTGGAAAACACTCTTCAGGATATTATCCAGGAGAACTTCCCCAACCTAGTAAGGCAGGCCAACATTCAAATTCAGGAAATACAGAGAGCACCACAAAGATACTCCTCAAGAAGTGCAACCCCAAGACACATAATTGTCAGATTAACCAAGGTTGAAATGAAGGAAAAAATGCTAAGGGCAACCAGAGAGAAAGGTTGGATTACCCACAAAGGGAAGCCCAATAGACTAACAGCAGATATCTCAACAGAAACTCTACAAGCCAGAAGAGAGTGGGGGACAATATTCAGCATTCTTAAAGAAAAGAATTTTCAACCCAGAATTTCATATCCAGCCACACTAAGCTTCATAATTGAAGGAGAAATAAAATCCTTTACAGACAAGCAAATGCTGAGAGATTTTGTCACCACCAGGGCTGCCTTACAAGAGCTCCTGAAGGAAGCACTAAACATGGGAAGGAACAACCAGTACCAGCTACTACAAAAACATGACAAATTGTAAAGATCATCGATGCTAGGAAGAAACCGCATCAACTAACAGGCAAAATAACCAGCTAACATTAAAATGACAGGATCAAATTCACACATAACAATATTAACCTTAAATGTAAATGGGCAGAATGACCCAATTAAAAGACACAGACTGGCAAATTGGATAAAGAGTCAAGACCCATCAGTGTGCTGTATTCAGGAGACCCATTTCACATGCAGAGACACATATAGGCTCAAAATAAAGGGATGGAGGAAGATCCACCAAGCAAATGGAAAACAAAAAAAAGGCAGGGGTTGCAATCCTAGTCTCTGATAAAACAGACTTTAAACCAACAATGATCAAAAGAGACAAAGAAGGCCATTGCATGATGATAAAGGGATCAATTCAACAAGAAGAATTAATTATCCTAAAATATGCACCCAATACAGGAACACCCAGATTCATAAAGCAAGTCCTGAGAGACCTACAAAGAGACTTAGACTCCCACACGATAATAATGTGAGACTTTAACACCCCACTGTCAATATTAGACAGGTCAATGAGACAGAAGGTTAAAAAGGATATCCAGGGCTTGAACTCAGCTCTGCACCAAGCAGACCTAATAGACATCTACAGAACTCTACCCCAAATCAACAGAATATACATTCTTCATAGTACCACATCACACCTTATTCCAAAATTGACCACGTAGTTGGAAGTAAAGCACTCCTCAGCAAATGTAAAAGGATAGAAATCACAACAACCTGTCTCTCAGACCACAGTGCAATCAAATTAGAACTCAGGGTTCAGAAATTCACTCAAAACCACACAACTACATGGAAACTGAACAATCTGCTCCTGAATGACTACTAGGTAAGTAACAAAATGAAGGCAGAAATAAAGATGTTATTTGAAACCAATGAGAACAAAGAGACAATGTACCAGAATCTCTGGGACACATTTAAAACAATGTATAGACGGCAATTTATAGCACTAAATGCCCACAAGAGAAAGCAGGAAAGATCTAAAATCGACACCCTAACATCACAATTAAAAGAACTACAGAAGCAAGAGCAAACACATTCAAAAGCTAGCAGAAGGCAAGAAATAACTAAGATCAGAGCAGAACTGAAGGAGATAGAGACACACACACAAAAAAACCTTCAAAAAATCAGTGAATCCGGGAGTTGGTTTTTTGAAAAGATCAACCAAATTGATAGACCACTAGCAAGACTAATAAAGAAGAAAAGAAAGAAGAATCAAATAGACACAATAAAAATGATAAAGGGGATATCACCACTGATCCCACAGAAATACGAACTACCATCGGAGAGTACTATAAACACTCCTACATAAATAAATTAGAAAATCTAGAAGAAATGGATAAATTCCTGGAGACATACACCCTCTCAAGACTAAACCAGGAAGAAGTTGAATCACTGAATAGACTAATAACAGGCTCTGAAATTGAGATAATAATTAACAGCCTACCAACCAAAAAAGTCCAGGACCAGATGGATTCACAGTCAAATTCTACCGGAGGTACAAAGAGGAGCTGGTACTATTCCTTCTGAAACTATTCCAATCAATAGAAAAAGAGGAAATCCTCCCTAACTCATTTTATAAAGCCAGCATCATCTTGATACTAAAGCTTGGCAGAGACCCAACTAAAAAAAGAGAATTTTAAACTAATATCCCTGATGAACATCAATGCGAAAATTCTCAATAAAATGCTGGCAAACCAAATCCAGCAGCACATCAAAAAGCTTAACCACCAAGATCAAGTTGGCTTCATCCCTGGGATGCAAGTCTGGTTCAACATACGCAAATCAATAAACGTAATGCATCACATAAACAGAACCAATAACAAAAACCACAAGATTATCTCAATAGATGCAGAAAAGGCCTTCAACAAAATTCAACAGCCCTTCTTGCTAAAAACTCTCAATAAACTAGGTAGTGATTGAACATATCTCAAAATAATAAGAGCTGTTTATGACAAACCCACAGCCAGTATCATACTGAATGGGCAAAAACTGAAAGCATTCCCTTTGAAAACAGGCACAAGACAGGGATGCCCTCTCTCACCACTCCTATTCAACATAGTGTTGGAAGTTCTGGCCAGGGCAATCAGGCAGGAGAAAGAAATAAATGGTATTCAACTAGGAAAAGAGGAAGTCAAATTGTCCCTGTTTGCAGCTGACATGATTGTATATTTAGAAAACCCCATCGTCTCAGTCCCAAATCTCCTTAAGCTGATAAGCAATTTCAGCAGTGTCTCAGGATACAAAATCACTGTGCAAAAATCACAAGAATTCCTATATACCAGTAACCAACAAACAGAGAGCTAAATCATGAGTGAAATCCCATTCACAATTGCTACAAAGGTAATAAAATACCTAGGAATCCAACTTACAAGGGATGTGAAGGACATCTTCAAGGAGAACAACGAACCACTACTCAACAAAATAAAAGAGGACACAAACAAATGGAAGAATATTCCATACTCATGGATAGGAAGGCTCGATATGGTGAAAATGGCCATACTGCCCAAGATAATTTATAGAATCAATGCTGTCCCCATCAAGCTACCAATGACTTTCTTCACAGAACTGGAAAAAACTACTTTAAAGTTCATATGGAACCAAAAAAGAGCCCACATTGCCAAGACAATCCTAAGCAAAAAGAACAAAGCTGGAGGCATCACCCTATCTGAGTTCAAACTATACTACAAGGCTACAGTAACCAAATCAGCATGGTACTGGTACCAAAACAGAGATATAGACCAATGGAACAGAACAGAGGCCTCAGAAATAACACCACACATCTACAACCATCTGATCTTTGACAAACCTGACACAAACAAGAAATGGGGAAAGGATTCCAAATTTAATAAATGGTGCTGGGAAAACTGGCTAGACATATGTAGAAAGCTGAAAGTGGGTCCCTTCCTTCCACCTCATACAAAAATTAATTCAAGATGGATTACAGACTTAAATGTGACACCTAAAACCATAAAAACCCTAGAAGAAAACCTAGGCAATACCATTCAGGACATAGGCATGGGCAAGGACTTCATGACTAAAATGCCAAAAGCAATGGCAACAAAAGCCAAAATAGACAAATGGGATGTAATTAAACTAAAGATCTTCTGCACAGCAAAAGAAACTACCATCAGAGTGAACAGGCAACGTACAGAATGGGAGAAAACTCTTGCAATCTACCCATCTGACAAAGGGCTAATATCCAGAACCTACAAAGAACTCAAACAAATTTACAAGAAAAACACAAACAACCCCATCAAAAAGTGGGCAAAGGATATGAACAGACACTTCTCAAAAGAAGACATTTATACAGCCAACAGACACATGAAAAAATGCTCATCATCACTCGCCATCAGAGAAATGCAAATCAAAACCACAATGAGATACCACCTCAAACCAGTTAGAATGCTGATCATTAAAAAGTCAGGAAACAAGAGGTGCTGGAGAGGATGTGGAGAAATAGAAACACTTTTACACCATTAGTGGGAGTGTAAACTAGTTCAACCATTGTGGACAACAGTGTGGCGATTCCTCAAGGATCTAGAACTAGAAATACTATTTGACCCAGTGATCCTATTAATGGGTATATACCCAAAGGATTGTAAATCACGCTACTATAAAGACACATGCACACGTATGTTTATTGTGGCACTATTCACAATCACAAAGATTTGGAACCAACCCAAATGTCCATCAATGACAAACTGGATTAAGAAAATGTGGCACATATATACCATGGAATACTATGCAGCCATAAAAAAGGCTGAGTTCATGTCCTTTGTAGGGACATGGATGAAGCTGGAAACCATCATTCTGAGCAACTATCACAAGGAGAGAAAAACAAACACCGCATGTTCTCACTCATAGGTGGGAATTGAGCAATGAGAACACTTGGACACAGGGTGGGAACATCACACACTGGGACCTGTTGTTGGGTGGCAGGGATAGCATTAGGAGAAATACCTAACGTAAACACCGAGCTAATGGGTACAGCACAGCAACGTGGCACATGTATAGCTATGTAACAAATCTGCACATTGTGCGCATGTACCCTAGAACTTAAAGTATAATAATAAATAAAAAAATAAAAGTTTTTATGGAAACAGAAGGAAATTAAATAGCCAAACAATTTTGGAAAACAAACATGAAAGATGACTAAATTAACAGAAATCAGAAAAGGTAGTACTAAACATTTTTTTAAAAAGATGTATGGATCAACAAAATAGAATAGCAAACTCAAATATAGAATCATACAGACATGGTTAATAGATTTTCAATATAGATGACAAGGTAATTAAATGGGAGAAAGAAAATCTTTTCAACAAATAATGCTGGACTAACTGAATAAATATATTGAAACAGCTGAAAATTCAACCCTCACTTGACACCACACACAAATAAAACTCAATGTGGCTCATTAGGCTAACTGTGACTTTCTAGCAAAAAAAAAAAAAAAAAAAAAGAAATCTTTGCAAACTTGAAGAAGGCAAACTTTTCTAGACTGGGCACAAAAAATCTGAACTATAAACAAATGGTATATGTGAATATACTGGAACTTATTAAGATAAAAAACTTCTACTCTTCACTGAAAAATGTTAAGAAGTGAAGTAACAAGCCACAAGTTGGGTAATCCATAATCTGGCAAAGGATCTATATGTAGAAAATATAAATAACTCTTCAACTTAAAAATAAGAACATGTGCACACACACATACACACACACAATTTAAAATGTCCAAAAGGTTTAAACAGACGCTTTATAAAAGAAGATATACAAATGACCAATAAGTACATGAAAAGATGCTATATTGTTAAGTCAGACTGCACAGACTCACAAGAATGGCTAAATTTAAAAAGACAATACCAAGTGATGAAGAGGAAACAGAGCAACTGGAATTCTCATACACTGCTGGTAGGAATGCAAAATAGTACAATTACTTTGGAAAAGAGTTTGATGATTTTTTTCAAAGGTTTAAAATACATACCTACTATACGATCTGGAGATTCCACTCCTATATATTTATTTAACAGAAATGGAAACATATGTTCACAAAGGTTTTACTTGAATGTTCATAAACAGCTTTATTCTCACAGTTTCCAAAACCTGGAAACCAACAAAATTTCTAACCTCAGGTAAATGGTTAAAATAGAATGTGGTATACACATACAATGGAATGTAACACTACAGCAGAAAAAGATGAACTATTGATGCAGTAACATCATAGATGAATCTCAAAAATATGCTGAGCAAAAGAAAAACACAAAAGATTTCATTAAAAATTCATTTATATGAAATTTTTAAAAAGGCTAAACTATTTTATTGTGAAAAGCAAATAGTTTGTTGCCTGGGCCCAGGGATGGAGGAATTGACTGGAAGTAACATATGGGTACTTTTGGAGGAGTGGTGAAAGTATTCTATGTCTTAATTTGGTGGTATATATGAGTTATACATTTTTGAAAAACTTAATACACTTAAGTTAATACAAAAACTTTTATACACTTAAGACGGGTGAATTTCATTACATGTAAGTTATGCTTAAACAAAATTTTCAGGGGAAAAGACGAAAAACCTGGGGGCCATTCTCAAACTTATCAATTTGACCAAACAGGCTAAATTCTCTAAAACTTAATCCCCTCTTCTCAGTTTGAAATGATTCCCAGAAAACTCCTACTCTTTCCTCACATGTCCCGGATATTTGCCCTTTGACCTTATTCTCTTAAGAAACCACTATGGGCCCGGCGCGGTGGCTCAAGCCTGTAATCCCAGCACTTTGGGAGGCCGAGACGGGTGGATCACGAGGTCAGAAGATCAAGACCATCCTGGCTAACACGGTGAAACCCCGTCTCTACTAAAAAATACAAAAAACTAGCCCGGCGAGGTGGCGGGCGCCGGTAGTCCCAGCTACTCGGGAGGCTGAGACAGGAGAATGGCTTAAACCCGGGAGGCGGACCTTGCAGTGAGCTGAGATCCGGCCACTGCACTCCAGCGTGGGCGACAGAGCGAGACTCCGTCTCAAAAAAAAAAAAAAAAAAGAAAAGAAACCACCATGCCTACTTCTAACCTGGGATGTTTTTGTTACCATCACCACCCAACCTGCAGATTCTTCTGGGAAATAGGATATAGATTTCTAAACTTTGTCTTCACTACTAACTAACTAAAAGAGGTATACCGATATTCTTTGTTTTACCACTTTTACTAGATTTAGCTATGGAGAAAAAAACAGATGATGACCGTAACCAAGAATGGAGAAAACTACCTACTTACCCAATACTTCACAAGGGCCTAAAATATGCTAACCATTCTAAGGTTTATCTCAATCTATGGGAAATGCTAAATATTTGGCTTTAGAATCAGTCTACAAAACTGAGAGTGATGTTAGGATGAATTAGTGGATCTTTCTATCTGTCCTCAGAATTTATTTCTTATTCTAAAAGCCAAGACTCCACCTTTTTCTGTTAATGTCTTCCTAGTTCTCATGGAAATAATAATAATGAGCAATCAAATGATTGAGTGAATGAATGACATTCCCATGGTTCTTCTAAATAGTTGCTTTAATGAGAACAGTCTAAGAGCAGGCTCTTACCATAGGCTAACAGGTTCCACACGTGTTTCTATTTTTCAACTTAAGCTGCTCACCCACACCTAGTCTATTGATCATCTTTTACAGAGAAATAGAAAACATATTCATTTACAGATATTCTTCACAGTTGAAAGTTCTCTTGCTTATTACCTTCGAATGTGTGAAGTAATGGATGGTGACAGCAGTTCTTTCTTTAAAGAGCATGCAAAGAGATAACCTATTCTATGGTTGGCAGCCATGACAGGTATCTGCATGGCCCATCACAGGAAATTATCATTTCACAGTTTATACAGTGTGTTAATAGATTTGGTTGTGAAAACAAACAACCCTAAAATCTCAATACTGTGGTTTGCAACAATAGATGCATTTTTGACTCACAGGTCTGAGAGTAGCTGTTAACTCTGCTCAGCTCTGCTGCAAGTATCTTTTTATGCTGGGACCCAGGCTCGGCTGATGAAGAACTCTATCTGCTAAAACATGGCTTATATTATGTCCATGTACATCCCCTTATAGAGTCACAAGTCCAAGCTTACCAATGGCACTGGAGGTGTATTCTCTCTAGTGGATTGCACTGGTAGTCAGATGGCAAAAGGGGTGGATGTATACCTCTTCTGAAAGGAGCAGACAATTGGGAACAATAATAATATCCATCACATGTGGTTAACTGAACTGAAAAAAGCCCATTCAGAAAAAGGCTATGCTGTCTCTTGCCACTTCTCAAGTCATCTACAACTTAAGGAAACAGAAAAAGCAATCATTACTCCCTTGGAATATCTGCATAGCACCTAATATTGAGTACAAAAATGCAGGCTAAATAGATATGCAAAGAGATATGGCAGTTTCTGGAAAGAGACCTTGAGGTTGTGGCTTGTCTGCCATTCACCAGATGCGCAGAATCAATTACACAGCAAGCATTAAAGCTTGGATGACAAAAAAAAAAAAAAAAAAAAAAAAAATCTGATTGAATCAGGAGGGAAGCTAAATACTCTTTCATTCATTTGTTCTGAGTGAAAAATATACAAAATTTAAATGAAAATAATTTCCTCCAACTACCCAAATGTGATTTACTTTAATAAGGCATTAATTGATATGTTAAACTTACTGTTTTCACCAAGTCTTCAAATCTTATTATACAAGTCAACTAGCCACCAAGATAACCACTGTGATCTCCTCTAAAAAGCCTATTTAAAACAATCTGGGTCTTAGCCAGTTCACTTTTTGTTCATAAAAGAGAGCTAAGGAGTCCTAAATTGCAAAATAATTATTTTGAAGCCCAGCCTTGGGTGCAGATAAACAGGTCTGTAAAGGTGGACTCTAGAGGTGAAATGGCACAAAAGAAGTCTACTACCTTATATACTTTATGTAAATATTTTGAATAAGTCCTCTTTCCAATTTGCTTTATAAGAGAGATTCAGAACTTGAAGGGCTGGCCAAACAGGCTAAGTTTTCTAGAAATTCATGAAAAAAAAAAAAACAAGCAAATATCTGCTTAGACCAGAACCTTCTTGTTTTATGCTAAGTAATTAGGAAGATAAGAACTTCATTGAGTTTACTAGCTAGTATCACCAAAATCACCATCCAAGGGAAGGGAATGCAGCCCTAAGAGCCTTACAAATAAAGTAGGGCAGCAACACTTTCTTTGTTAGAGGTTAAAGGAAACTACTTTCCTTCTGTGGTAGCCAATTTCTCGCTGATTCATGCCTCCCGCTATTTACACCTCTGTAGAATCCCTCCCACTTTGTGACAAGGTTGGTTTTCATGGCCAGTAGTATATGGCTTAAGTAATGGCATGCCATTACCAATATTAGTTGGTTATAAAAGTTTTATTTTCACCAAGTCTTGATTAAAAATCTTGGCGACATCCGCCTTGGGCACCCACCCCCCTCTCTCTTAGATCACTCACTCTAGGGAAAGCAAGCTTCTATGTTGTGCACCGCCCTATGGAGAGGCCAATATGACAGGGAACTGAAAGAGGCCTCTGGCCAACAAGCAGATATAAAACAAAGCCCTCAATCCAACACCCTGTGAGGATCTGAGGACGGCCAACAATTATGTGAATGAACTCAGAAGATCCTCCCCAGTTGAGCCTTTAGATGAATCTGCAACCCTGGCTAACAACTTGACTGAAAAAACAAGACAGATCTTGAGCCGCACCAGCTAGCTAAACCATTTCCAGATTCAGGATCCACAAAATCTGTAAAATAATAAACCGTGGTTGTTTTAAGCTGCTATTTTAGAGTAATTTGTTATGTAACTACAGATATTTAATACATCCTCACTGTTAAAGTTGTGTCTGTTAGATCTTATTCTTCAAAGAACAGAGGCAAAAAGAAGCCTATGTTCTTTGTTCCTTGCTTCTTCTAATTTTTCTTTAGTATTAATGTCAATGTTTTATCACAGGCACCTTCTAATTTCTGGTAATATCAAAGAATCTTACTTTTTATATATATATAATATTATATTATATATAACTTAACTGATTTGGTCTTGTGCTGCTAATAAAGATATACCCAGTACTGGGTAGTTTATAAATAAAAGAGGTTTAATTGACTCACATTTTACATGGCTGGGGAGTTCTCAGGAAACTTATAATCATGGTGGCAGAGAAAGCAGATGCGTCCTTCTTCACATAATGACAGGAGACAGAATAAGAGCAAAGAGGGGGAAAGCCCCTTATAAAACCATCAGCATTTGTGAGAATTCACCCACTGTCATGAGAACAGCATGAGGGAAACTGCCCCCATGATTTACTTACTTTCCACCAGGTCCCTCCCATGATACATGGGATTATTGGAACAGTTCAAGATGAGATTTGGGTGGGGACACAGCCAAACCATATCAAGGGTCAATGTCTATCAATATAAAATTTCCCTTTGTAGACTGGGAGGTTAAAAATCTACTTTTTGTGATATGTAATTCATTTTACAGGCATTGGGTAATGTAATATCTGGTGATAAGACAGTGTTCTTGTTGCTTCTGTTAGACTATCACAACAGTCACCAAACTTTTCCAATTTTTTAATAATCACAATAGAGAAAATCTAGTATAATATTAATATTTATATCATTACCACTTATGTTACTTTGGGGCATTATTATTTTTATATATTTTATTTTACTTATTTTTTTTTTATTTTTAGAGAGAGAGTCTTGCTATATCGCCCACGTTGGAGGTCAGTGGCATGATTATAGTTCCTTATAACCTCAAATTCCTGGGCTAAGCAATTCTCCTGCCTCAGCCTCCCAAGTAGCTGAAACTACAGGCATGTGCCACTATGCCTAGCT
This sequence comes from Theropithecus gelada, assembly GCF_003255815.1. Classification (NCBI taxonomy): domain Eukaryota; kingdom Metazoa; phylum Chordata; class Mammalia; order Primates; family Cercopithecidae; genus Theropithecus; species Theropithecus gelada. The sequence goes on along the minus strand of NC_037670.1, from coordinate 48,279,807 downwards.
AATTGTTTTCTTTTTTTTTTTAGTGACAAGATTTCACTAGGTTGCCCAAGCTGCTGTCAAACTTCTGGGCTCAAGCAGTCCTCCCACCTTGACCTCCCAAAGCACTGGGATTACAGGTATAAGCCACCATACCTGGACTCAATATTATTTTAATACTTATCACACTAATTTGTGAAACAAAAAGGTTCTTATTAAATTGTGTTGTTCAACATTATAAATGCTTTTATTGAGAGATTCACATAGAGAAGACAAAGAAAACATAGTTTGAAAGTAAAATGGAAAGCAAATATCAAATGAATTTTTGTACTTGTTATTAAGACGTCCTAAAATTTCAGTGTGGCCTTGGAAAAATCCAACCTTGATATTACTAAAATTTGAGAATTAAGCTTTACATATATAATAAAAATTGGTTTGAACAAATTTTTCCTCTGGCCACACTGACTTGAATTGATTAACCGGTTGGCAGATTTGATATATTTACTTGGTTAGTAGTGATAGAAAAGTTAACATATAATAAGTATTTTATAATAAATGCAAGCTTGTGTACTTGAAACGCCTGAGCACAGATTTTGTTACTCTAAATGGGAGAAGGCTGAAGTTTTTATTTATTTATTTGTATGTATGTATGTATTTATTCATTTCTTGAGAGCGAGTCTAGCTCTGTAACCCAGGCTGGAGTGCAGCGGAGCGCTCATGGCTCACTGCAACCTCTAACTCCCAGGTTCAAGTGATTCTTCCACCTCAGCCTCTCGAGTAGCTGAGATTACAGGCACCTGCCACCACGCCCAGCTAATTTTTGTATTTTTAGTAGAGACGGGGTTTCACCATGTTGACCAGGCTGGTCTTGAGCTCCTGACCTCAAGTGAACTGCCTGTCTCGACCACCCAAAGTGCTGGGATTACAGGCATGAGCCACCATGCCCAGATGAAGGTTGAAGTTTTAAAAATTATAACTAAATTGTCCATGGCTCTACTGTTAGTAAGTAGCAGAGGATTTATAGACAGCCTGTCTTGCTCTAGAATCCTTAGTTTTATCACTGCACTGTACTGTATGTAGTTCAGGACCCATGTGAGTGATAATGTACTTCTCCATTCTTCATTATCATTCTTTATCTAAACTCCTACAGGTCTGAATACATCCTATGCCAGACATGTAACAGACTGAAAATGTTTGTGTCCCCCAGAATTCATGTGTTGAAACATAATCATTACCGTGATGGTATTTGCAGGTGGTACCTTTAAGCAGTGATTAGGTCATGAGTGTAGAGTCCTCATGAATGGGATCAATATCCTAATAAAAGAGACCCCAGAGAGCTCCCTCACTCCTTCTGCCATGTGAGAACAGTGAGAAGTTGGCCATCTATGCACCTGTTCGCATCTTGATCTTGGACTTCCCAGCTTCCAGAAGTACAAGAAATACATTTCTGTTGTTTATAAGCCACCCAGTCTACGCTATTGTGTTACAGAAGCCTGAATGGAATAAGACAACTGCCATGGTTTGAATATGTTCCCCTAAAGTTAACGTGTTAGAAATTTGTCATTGTTACAGTACTAAAAAGAAGGACCCCTGAAAGGTAAGTGGATTAATGCTTTTATTGTGGGAGTGTGTGAGTTACTGAAAGATTTCAGCCTCCTTTTTCTCTCTCTGTCTCAAGCACTCATGTGCCCTTCCACATTTTTACTCTACCACCCCTCTGCCATAGAATAGTGTAGCATGAAGGCCCTTGCAAGGGGTTGGAACCATGCTCTTGGACTTCCCATCCTTCAAAGCTATGAGCCAAATAATCTTCTATTGTTTGTAAATTACCCAGTCTCAGTTATTCTCTTATAGCAGTGGAAAATGAACTAAGGCAACAATGTAGGATTCAAAATGATGGTGATGACAGTGATAATAAAAATGTAAATGGGGAGGCCGAGACAGGCGGATCACGAGGTCAGGAGATCAAGACCATCCTGGCTAACCCGGTGAAACCCCGTCTCTACTAAAAAATACAAAAAACTAGCCAGGGGAGGTGGCGGGCGCCTGTAGTCCCAGCTACTCGGGAGGCTGAGGCACGAGAATGGCGTAAACCCAGGAGGCGGAGCTTGCAGTGAGCTGAGATCTGGCCACTGCACTCCAGCCTGGGCGACAGAGTGAGACTCTGTCTCAAAAAAAAATAAAAATAAAAATGAAAATGATTATGATGGTAGCTTTGCATATTGAGTCCTTAATATGCTCTTAATACTTGCTTTACAAGTATTATTTAGTTAATCCTCATAACAATTATGATAACATGGACAATGCACGATAATGATGTCCATTTTACAGACGGGGAAAATGAGGCACAGCAATTTTTCATTGTTTAATGTAGAAAAAAACAGTAAATTAAAACATTAACTTTTTATTGATGTAATTAATGTTTTAATTGATTGAACAATTGAGTCCCAACTGTAATTGAGCCCCAACTCTGCCATAAAATCCTATCATCTCTAAAGATGATCTCTATGAGTTACTAAAATAATACATAATTTTTAAATTTATGAAGTAAGGTGATTGAACAAGATATTTTTTTTTTCATTTTATCAGCCATTACATATTTGTCTTATCTACTGTTAGCACCTTGAAATCCAGGGCTATATTTAATATATCTACTTTCTCATCAACTGCAAAAGTAGAAGCAGCTCAAGAAATAATGCTGAATTTCTATGAACTCTAATTTAAAAGGGAACACAAATGCTAGTCTCCATAATAGAAGCTTTTATCAACTACATCATTAAGTCCCCTTTTCTGATGTTCTTGAACTTGTGAAATTCTCCTATGATACCTCTAACTCTGTGACCAATGTTTCTTTCATCATGATAATATGTCTTCTTTACTAATTTATTACTATATGTAAGGTCTAAGAAATTTATGTAATTTTCCATTATTCTGTATGTTATTGAAATGAGGTATTCATTTCTAGATATTCAATAATTTTCATGATTATTACTCTAATTTTTGCAAAAATCTGTTTTTTCACCTGTGAAAGCCAAATTCTGGCTTCTGTAGCAATCTATAATTTGACAATTTATTAGCTTAATGATGAAGTGCTTTCTTAAATGCCAAGTAAACAGTGTCGTAAAAGAAACTGCCCGTGTCAATCTGCAATAGAATCTTACACTAAGAGTTACGGTTAATTAGGAAGAAGTCCGTCCTCCTAAATCCAAATAAGTTAAACAAAAAGAATGGATCACCTACTAGATATATATCAACAACATGAATCCATAGATTGAATATTTGGCAATGATGTCAAAAAGTCCAAATCACCAAACATAACAAAAGACTAATTAAAAGTTTCAAATGTAAATCACATATAAGTGAAAGAGTAAAAAATTATTTTTGTGTAATTGTTCAGCTGCTTATTAATCTAAGCTGTTTAAAACATATTTCCCTATCTACTGTTATGAGATATATTTCTAAGTAATAACCTGGAATAAAGAATGAACATGAAAATACCTGTCTTTATAGGATGTCCTCAATATATAATGATTAATCTTGAAAATATTATGAAAGATACTTAATAATTTTAGTAACACAATAACAATAGTTGTAAATATCTATTTAAAAGTTAATGAGATTTTCACATTTAAAATTTTTAATTATACAAGTTTATCATCCCTTATTTTAAAAGCACTTCCAAGTATTTGCAATTAAAAATATTTTAGTATACCCTATGTGCCAAATATTTTGCTTAGAATTGTACATGCCCTATCTTATTTTACATTTGCAATAATTCCATTAAGTACTGTTATAATTATCCCCATATAACACATAAGGAAAATAACATTGAAAGATTACACAATTTGCCACACAGTTAGTTGGTAGCAGAGGTGAAATTTGCTACCAGAATTCGAACCCTAAATCATTTAACAATGCTCTTAACTTCAAGACAGAAGTCAGTCTTTGACAAGCTGATTTTACCTGTTCTCTGAAATTGTTTATATGCTTTAGTTTCTCTAAGCCACATAAGACTTCATTTATTTAGCCATTCATTCACTGTCAAGAAATATTAAGCCAAACTATATGTTGAGTATCATGTTAAGCAAGGGACAAAGTGTCGTGCTCATTATTTCCCAGAACATCCCATGTTCATTCTGCTTTTACACTTTATTTTTATCCCATGTCTTTTGCCTGAAATGTCTCCACCCACCTAGCACCATTTTAAGGTCCATCCACATGACCTACTTAAAATGTCATTTCCCTTGGAGAATAAGTCTTCCTTTGAATGCCAATAGCCCTTATTTATACCAACCACATATTTGGAAATTAAATAAAACTAACCATCTTTATTATTTATACTTTACAAGAATACATTATAAGCCCTTGAGAGAAGGGTTATCCTAAAGTCCCAGCCCTGGCACTCTTCCCTGCCAACAGAAATCACTCCAAAAATATATATAGATGATAAGGTAATGATGCAGTAGTTTATTTAAACCAGTTTTTAAAAATTGATATAAACTATACAGGCAAGATAAAAAAATGAAAAACATCTTAAAAGTATCAAAAGGAATAACGAGATACTAAGCATTAAGCTAAAATGTGACCACACATAGTGGTCTACACCTATAATCCTAGTGCTTTGGGAGGCCAAGGTGAGAGAATCACTTGAGGCCAGAAGTTCAAGACCAGCCTGGTCAACATAGCAAGACCCCATCCCTACAAAAAAAATTAAATTAAATTAGCCTGGCTTGGTGGCACACACTGTAAAAATAAAATTACAAAAAGAAAACATGAACTTAAAATGAGCAACCATAGAACTAACCAGGGTATAAACCCTCAGCTGGTGATAAACTCAGCTGGTTTTAATGGTCTCATAGGGTGAGAGGAAAAAAAGTTAAAGTCTGGGCTTACCCAAAATGCTGAAATTTAATAAGGCACTCTAATATTAAGCAAGTATACCAAAATAATATACTACCAAGATAAAGATGAAATAAAAGTAAACACCCCCACCCCCAAGGACCTGAAAATAAGTTTTTTTTTTTCTTTTAACAGAATAAGCAGAGAAAAGAAAAAGGAAGCAGTCCTCAGAGATTATAAATCTGAAGCCACAAGCCAACCTCTTGGGCACTTATGGCTCAAACTTACATCACGTGGGTGATGAAGGAAACAAAATAAATTAAAAAAATAATAATAATGAGAAAAACTTAAATTGAGAATTTGGTTTTTAGCTTTCCAGAGTGGTAGTGTCTTGATATACCTGTCAGAAACAGATACACATCTTCTCTAGAGGATACATTTTTACCTTGAGACTCGAACTCTTCATTCATAGAATTTCAAAACCAATGAACAACACAGAGTTAAACTAAGTACACCCACACATGCACACACCCCACCACTACCACTACCATGAGCGTAAACCTGCAGAAAAAACAGACACCCAAATAAATCTATACAAATACTGATATAAGCTTATCAGACACAGATGTTTACAATGTTTAAAGAAATTAAAACCAAGTTTGAAAATATCTGCACAATACAGAAAACTAGAAGAAGTTTTGCAAAAAATCAAATACGTATTTTTGAATTAAAAACTATATGACCAACAAAATTCATATTCAATGTATAGTTTTAACCATAAGGCCTCACAAGAAAGGTTAATGGAAACATGCAAAATGATAGATTAGAGGTGTGTGAAATTCATATGTACTTGAGGCTGAGCAATGCTGCCATAGAGCATAGGAAAGCGCTTGCTATGGTTTTTTGCTATTTTTTATGGTATAATAATAAGGCTATTTAGTTATTGTTTGTAAACACTTTTATTTTTCAAAAAAATTCAACAGTAATAGCTTCAGAATTCTCACTTTTAATGTATAACAAAGTATTTTTCAAGGAAGTTGATAATAAATAGGTTACTTGCACAGAATGTATGTTAATATTTTCCACATAACATGAAGCCATGGTGACATCAGTCACATGAAATTATTAGAATCAACTTCAAAAGTTAGTAGCCAGTCACATCAGGAAGATGGAAGAATTAGAAGGTCCAACCCTCATGCCCCACAAAGAAATGCCAATTTTGGCAACAACCCAGATAAGAATACTTCTGTGAGAACCCCAAAGTCCAGGTGAAAGGTTCCAGAACTCCAGTGGAACACAAAACCCGAGTGAACCCAATCAGAAGGGTACAAGGAACAGTTTCACTTTACTCACATGACCTCTCTCCAAATGTAGCACACTTTGGTGATAAGAGAGGCACCCTCAGCCCACAATTTCTCCAACATGGAAAAGTTAGAGAGAAGTAAGTGTCCAGTTTCCCCAACCTTGGGAATGCTGTCCACCAAAACACTGAGGGAAGAGGAACAACTGAATTACCTGGGGGAAGTTACAAGGAGGGAGAAGGGGTAGGAAATCATAGCAAATGAAATGCTAATTTCAATAGCTAGCCACAGATAATGCTAACCCACATAAGGACACCACCAAGAGGTCTGTTCATGAACCCCACACGACAATTAGCCTATGAACTTATCCAATAAGCCAACATATACGTCCAGCACTCCATGTGTACCCCTCTGGAAGATGTCATGCAGTACATCACCATTCATGGTACCTGCATGTTCCCACATGTGTGATAGCACATGATCACAATAGCAGGTACAGATCTTAGCAGCTGGCTCAAGTGGTAGATTAGAAAATGGTGTACAACCTTGAACAATTCAGTGCATGGGCCTAGCAAAAATAAATGAGAGACTCTCAGAACCAGGCCTGACTTTGCAAGATTGAGAGAAGGTACATGACACAAACATTTCCCCTCAAGAAGAACCAGGGAAGTGCAGCAGAAATGGATGCATCTGCACAGAAGATCTGAGAGACCCCAGAATCTTTTATTCATCTCCCGGCAAAGGTCTTTCACTCCATAAACCATTCAGTAAAGACTGGAGGAGATTATTACTTCTTCCAATGTGAAGACAGTAATGTATGCCTTCAAGAAACTAGAGGAAGCAAGGAAATAAAGCACTACCCAAGGAAAAAAATGAAGTTTGAATGACTAGCTCCGAAGAAATAGAGATACACAAATTGCCTGAAAAAGAAATCAAAGTAACTGTCAGTGAAACTCAGTGAGCTACAAATGAACAAAGACAATAAACGATGTCAGGAAAACAATACATGAACAAAACGATAAGTTCAATAGAAATAGTAATCATAAAAAAGAATCAAATAGAAATTATGGAGCTGAAGAATCCAGTGTCCAAAGTGAAAAATACAATAGAGAGCTTCAACAGAAGACTTGATCAGGCTGAAAAAAGAGTAAGCAAACTCAGAGACAGATCATTTGAAATTATCCAATCAGAAGAACAATAACATCAGAAAGAGTGAAGAAAGAAAACAGGGCTTAAGAAACACCATCGAGAAAATGAATATATGCACTATGAAGGCTATAGAAGGATAAAAGCAGAGAAAACTTATTTTATGTTAAAAATAATGATGTAAAATTTCTCAAATCTGTATAGGGAAATGAGCTTTCAGATTCAAAAAGACTAAAGAGTCTTAAATATGTTTAATATAAGGAGGTCTCCACTGGGACACAGTATAATCACATTGTAAAAAGTCAAAGACAGATAATTTTGAATGCAATAAGAAAAAAGTGACTCTTCATATACAAGGCAACTACTATAAATCTATAAGCATATTTCTTAACAGAAACTTTGCAGGCCAGGACAGAGTGAGATGATATATACTTAAAGTTCTGAAAGAAAAAAGATCACTGAGAATACAATATCTAGAAGAAAGTCTTTACCTATCAATTTTTACTTTAAATATGACTGGATTAAGTTCACTAATCAAATACATATAGTGGCTGAATGGATTTTAAAAACACATGACCTAACTACATACCACTTCTAAAAAACTCCCCTTCAGCTTAAAGGACACACACAAGCTGAAAATAAAGGACAAATGGGTCCTTTATTACAAAATCAAATGATAAAATTATAAATATCTTGGGGAAAAAAATGGAAATGCAACATAACAAAACTAATGAGATGCAACAAAAGCAGTTCTAAAAGGGATTTTAAAATTAATTTTTCTATTTTTTTATTTTTGTGGGTACTTGTTAGGTGTATATGTTTATGGGGCATGTTAGATATTTAGATACAAGTATGCAATGTGTAACAATAACATTAGGGTAAATAGAGTATCCATCACCTCAAGCACTTATCCTTTGTGTTTCAAACAATCATATTATACACTTAGTCATTTTTAAATAAACAATTAAATTATTTTTGCTATAGTCTTTCTGTTGTGCTAGGAAATACCGGTTCTTACTTACTCTTTCTAACTATTTTTGTACCCATTAACTATCCACATTCCTCCATAGCATCCCCGCTTCCAACCAGCCTTCAGAGCCTCTGGTAACCATCTTTCTAGTCTCTAACTCCATGAGTTCAATTGTTTTAAATTTTAGCTCCCAGAAATAAGTGAGAATATGCAATGTTTGTCTTTCTGCGCATGGTTAATTTCATTTAACATAATGACCTCCAGTTCATCCATAATAACATAATTACTAATAACTTAGTAATGCAAATGATTGAATGTCACTTTTAATGGCTGAATAATATTCTACTGTGTATGTGTACCACATTTTCTTTATCTGTTGATGGACACTTAGGCTACTTCCAAATCTTGGCTGTTGTAAATAGTGCTGCAATAAACCTGGAAAGGCTGGTATCCGTTCAATATACTGTTTTCCTTGATTTTGGGTATAGAACTGTGAGCAGAACTGCTAGTTCACACGGTAGTTCTATTTTTATTATTTTGAGGAACCTTCACACTGTTCTCCATAGTGGTTGCACTAATTTAAATTTCCACCAACAATGTATGATGGTTCTTTTTTCTTCACATTCCCGTCAACATTAGCTATTTCCTGTCTTCTGGATATAAGCCATTTTAAGTGGGGTGAGAAGATAACTGCATTTTAGTTTTGATTTGCATTTCTCTTATGATCAATTATTTTGGACACCTTTTCATATGCCCGTTTGCCATTTGTATGTCTTCTTTTGAGAAATGTCTATTCAAATTACTTGCCCATTTTTACATCAGATTATTAATTTTTTTTTGCCCTATACAGTTGTTTGAGCTCCTTATAGATGCTGGTTATTAATTCCTTGTCAGATGGGTAGTTTATAAATATTTTCTCTAATTCTGTGGGTTTTCTCTTCACTTTGTTGATTATTTCCTTTGCTATGCAGAAGCTTTTTAACTTAATATAATCGCATTTGTCTATTTTTACTTTGTTTGCCTATGCCTGTGTGGTATTGCTCAAGACGTCTTTGTCCACTTCAATGTCTTGAAGAGTTTCCCCAGTGCTTTCTTGTAGTAATTTCATAGTTTGTGTTCTTAGATTTAAGTGTTTAACCAATTTTGATCTGATTTTCTATATGGCAAGAGGTAGAGGTCTAGGTTTACTCTTCCGCTTATGGATATTCAGTTTTCTCAGTACCATTTGTTGAAGAGACTTCTTTTCCCAAAGTATACTCCTGGAACATTTGTCAAAAAAGAGTTTAGCATAGATGTATGTATTTATTTCTGGGTTCTCCGTTCTGTTCCATTGGTCAATGTGTCTCTTTTTATGCCAGTGGCATGCTGCTTTAGTTACTATAACTCTGTAGTATAACATGGAGTCAGGTAACGTGATTCTTCCAGTTTCATTCTTTTTGCTCAGCATAGCTTTGGCTATTCTGGTTCTCTTGTGGCTCCATATAAATTTTAGGATTGCTTTATCTATTTCTGTGAAGAAAATCCTTGGTATTTTGACAGAAATTGAATTAAGTCTATAGATTGCTTTGTCTAGTATGGATACTTTAACAATACTAATTCATCTAATCCATGAACACGGACTATCTGTCCATTCTTCTTGTATCCTATTTACTTTCTTGCATTAATATTTTAAACTTTTTATTGTAGAGGTCTTTCACTTCAGATAAATCCAACTAGGTTATGGTTATGATCTTTTTAATGGATTATTTATCATAAAACTGTTGGAACTAACAAACAAGTTCAATAAAGTTGCAGGATACAAAATCCACATACAAAATTCAGTTACATTTCTATACACTAACAACACACACTATACTTTTAAAAATTAAGAAAAGAGTCCCATTTAAAAGGCATTGAAAAGAATAAATGCTTGCATATAAATTTAACCAAGAAGATGAATGATCTGCATACTAAAACTATAAAACAATAATACAAAATTACAGTGGACACAGTAAATGCAACGATGTCCCATGTTCACAGATTAGAAGAATTAATATTGTTAAAATGTACATACTACCCAAAGCAATCTACAGATTAAATGTAATCCTTATCAAAAATTCCAAGGGTATTTTTCATAGAAATAGAAAAAAATCCTGAAATTAATATATAACTACAAAAGACCCTTAACACCCAAATGAATCTTGAGCAAGTGTAGAAGAAGGCTGAAGACATCACATTTCTTCATTTCAAATTATGTTACAAACCCCTAGTAATCAAAATAGTATGTTACTGGCATAAAAGAGACATAGACCAATGGAACAGAAAACACAACCCAGATATAAACCCATGCATGTATGGTCAATTAATTTTCAACAAGGGATCCAAAGATATACAATGAGGAAAGGACAGTCTCTTCAGTAAATGGTGTTGGAATAACTAGATATCCATATGCAAAATAATATAACTGAGTGTTTGTTTTATACCATACAGGAGAACCAACTCAAAATGGATTAATGACTTAAATGTAAGACCTGAAACAATAAAACTACTGGAAGAAAACAGAAAAAAAGCTCACTGACATTGATCTTGGCCATAATATTTTGGATATCACACCAAAATCTCAGGAAACAAAAGCAATAATATACAAGTGGGAGTTATGTAAAACTAAAAAGCTTCTACATAGCAAAGGAAATAAACAACAAAACAAAAAGGCAACTGCTATGGTTTTAATGTGTTTTCCAAGTTTTATAAGTAAGAAAATTAATCCTCAATATGGCAGTATTGAAAAATTGGGGCCTGTAAAAGTTAATAGGATTATGAGGGCTCTACCCTCATAAATGAATTAATCCATTCATGGATTAGTGGTGTAATAGATTAATGGGTTATGGGGATGGAACTGGTGATTTTATAAGAGGAAGAGAGAGCTAAGCAAATATGATCAGTCCCCTCACTACCATGTGATGCCTTTCACTACCTCAGGACTCTGCAGAGAGTCCCCACCAGCAAGATGTTCTCACCAGATATACCCCTCTATTTGGACATCTCAGCCTCTATAACGCTAAGAAATAAATTTCTTTTCTTAATAGATCGCACAGTTTCAGGTATTCTGTTATAAGCAACAGAAAATAGCAACCTATGAAATGGGTTAATATCCAAAATATACAAGGATCTCATACAACTAAATAGCAAAACAAAACAGAAAAACAAAACCAAAAAAAAAAACCTAATTACAAAATGGGTAAAGGAAATGAATAGACATTTCTCCAAAGAAGATATACAAACAGCTGACAAATTTGTGAAAAGTGCTCAACATTACTAGTCATCAGGGAAATTCAAATCAAAACCACAATAAATTAGCACCACACCTATTAGTATGGCTATCCTAAAATGTTTTTGTCATCCACAGACAATTGTTATCGTCTTTTGGTCCTCTTTAAAATACGTTTTTATAATCAGCTATAAAATTTAACGGGTGCTCTTAATTCAGGATTGTGATTATTAACTCTGGAGTTTGTGACATTAGAATAGAGGAAAAACTTCCAAATAGAAGGGTAAATGGTATTTGGTTTTCTTTGGACTACATTTTGTATAAATATGTTATTAGTACATGTTCCAAAAATTATGGGAAACTTCTATAATTCTGATATGATTTAGTGTACATTATTAATAATTAATATTGTCATGTAAAATTGTTGTATGCCACAAAAGTAACCAAAATTCCTAGTCAGTCATAGTTTTAATAGTGGCTATCCTAATTATTTTGTCATCCACAAACGTTTTGTCTTGCTTTGGTCCTTTTCAAAAGGCAGTTTATAATCAGATATAAGACTCTGAGTACAGGTCCCGGATACTTTAAAAATTGTGCTATTCAAATACAGGAAAAAAAAAAAAAACTTCTAGGACTCTCACAGAAAACTAGTGTGTTAAACATGGCTAAATCTCTTGTTTTTAGAGTCAAGATAATTTATTTCTTTAGAGCTATTGGCAACTTTTAACAAGTGAAATAATATACTCCTGTAAACAAAATTTACAGCGTATTTGTTTCTCTCTACCTGATTTATCCAGAATGTGGGAACTATTTCTGCATATTCTGAATTTATGGTAGTATAGTTAATTGTGCAAGTGCAACAAGAATCTGTTTTCTTTTATAATAGGACACACTTGGAGAAATTGGTCATTTTACCAAGGCTTTGACTGGAATGGCATGCTCCCTTTAAAGAATCAAAGATCAAAATTGACTTATAGAGCCAATTAAAGCCCGTTGGGGAATCTGGCCTAATACTTTGTGCACAGAGTCCCTGTACAAGGTTTCTGACCTGTGGTAAGTAAAGAATGTCACTTTCTAACAGGTGCAGGAACCCCAAGTTATCTTGGGACCTCAAGAGAAGAGGAATTTGCTCAACTCAAAGATATTTGAGGGTACAGACCCATGGCTGGACTTGGCCTTTAAAAAGTCTTATCTGAGATGCTTCATAGAATAGAGTTCCATCAAAGCCAATTAAAGCCTACATGAAACATAATTATTCTTGCTGCACTTTATGCAAATAATCAGACCAAGTACGGTAAGACTAAAGTTTTATTTTATAAACTGTAAATCAATTCTATCATGATTTTTTTTAAAAAAAATGAAGACTGGAGAAAAAAAATTATGCTTCAAAGGAAAAACTATAGTACACTGTTGTTAGCTGTTTTGAAGTTTTTTTTCCTGTCATTTAGACTAAATTCTGAATTCTTTGTAGGTTAGAAGTCTCCAAGCTAATGCTTTCAAATCTTTGCTTTTAAAATTAGGAATTGTACTCCTTATCCTAGGACTCTTTATTTACCGTATAGTACGCAGTTCACTTAAATACTGTACTAAAACTGTAGATGGACGTAATAATGTTTTTATCATGCTAGCCTTGAAAGCCCAGCCATGCCTGCATGAGTATGCTCAGACAGTTGCAAAGCAATTCCATTCTTCTCACCTTGTGGCCAGAGTGATTGACGGCCTTTTCCCATATTCAAAGCATACACCTTAAGATTAAATTGTTATAAAACACAAACAGAGGGATTGAAACCCTAATTTTGCAAAATTATGACTGAAACAGTGAAACAGAGCTAACTTAACCAACTCCATCTTCCTTCTAATCTCCAAGCTGTCCTGTTCATTCGTGGGCATAGGCTGAACTAACTTTGGGAGGAACTTAGTTTATAGTTTAAACAAAGACAGTAACAACCCTTTCCCAAAGCAGACCTCCTTCTTGCCTGAGGACTAGATTGCCTTTGTAGGACTAACATTAGCGACAATATTAGAGATTATGGTTTAGGAGTCATGCAGCTGGAATCTACAAGATTCTGACCCTCTCTATACTGCTCCGAAGATCAGTGCTTGAGATATTTTGCAGACCCTGCATGTGATGGATGAGCTGGCACCACCCAGATCAACAAACTAACTCATCTAATCTTGTGGCCCCCACCCAGGAACTGACTCAGTGCAAGAAGACTGCTTCTACTCCCTGTGATTTCATCTCTGACCAATCAGCACCCTGGCTCACCGGTACCCCCACCCACCAAATTATCCTTGAAAACTCTGCTCCTTGAATGCTTGGGGAGACTAATTTGAGTAATAATAAAACTCCTGTCTCCCACATTAAAAAAAAAAAAAAATCCAATGTCTTTTTTCACAGTAATACAAAACACAATCCTTAAACTCTTATAGAACCACAAAAGACCCTAAAGAGTCACAATAATCTTGAGCAAAAAGAACAAAGCTGGAGGCATCACACTGTCTGATTTTAAAATATATTATAAAGCAATTGTAATAAAATAGCATGGTACTGACATAAAAACAGACACATCAACCAATGGAACAGGATAGAAGCCCAGAATAATTACACTTATTTACAATCAACAGATTTTTAATAAAGGTGACCAGAACACATAATGAGGAAAGAACAATCTCCTCAATAAGTGATGCTGGAAAACTGTATCTGTATATGCAGGAGAATAAAACTGGAACCTAATATAATACCATATGCAAAAAACAACTCAAAATAGATTAAAGACTTTTAAATATAAGAACTGAAACTGTAAAACTACTAGTAAACATAGGAAAAAGCTCTATGACACTGGTTTGGGCAATGGTTTTTTAGATATGACCCCAAAAGACAGGTAATAAAAGCAAAAAAGACAAGTGGGATGGCATCAAACTAAAAAGTTTCTGCACAACAAAAGAAACAACCCACAAAATGGGAGGAAATATAAGTATTTGCAAACCATGCATCTAATAAGTTAATATCCAAAATATATAACGAACTCAAACAACTCAATAGAAAAGCAACAACAACAAATAGCCCAATTAAAAAATGGGCAAAGGACCTAAACAGATATTTCTCAAAAGGAGGCATACAAATGGCCAATAGGTACATTTTAAAAATGCTTAGCATTATTAGGGAAATACAAATTAAAACCACAGTGAGATATCACCTCACACCTGTTGACTTTTATAAAAATTATGAGAGATAAAAAGTGTTGGAGAGGATGTGAAGAAAAGGGAACTCAAATATTGTTGGTGGAAACGTAAAATCCTACAACCATTATGGAAAATGTTATGGAAATTCTTTAAAAAACTAAAAGTAGAACCACTATACAATCCAGTAATCCTACCTCTGAGTATATATTCAAAAACACTGAAATCCATAGGTCAAAAGGATATCTGCACTCCCATGTTCATTGCAGCATTATTCACAATGGCCAAGACATAAAAACAACCTGAATATCCATCAGTGGATAAATGGATAAAAAAAATATGGTACACATACACAATAGAATACTACCCAGCCTTTAAAAAGAGAGAAGTCCTGTCATTTGTGACAACATGAATGAATCTGAAGGACATTATGCTAAGTAAATAAGCCAGACACAGAAAGACAAAATAGCACATGATCTCACTTATATGTGGAATCCAATAAATTAGAACTCATAAAAGTAGAGAATATAATGATGGCTACCAGAGGCTGGGTAATAAAGGAACAGTAGGAATGGGAAGTTGCTGTTGATCAAAGAATGTAAAGTTTCAGACAGAGAAGAGAAAGAGGATTTCAGATCTACTGCACAGTAAGGTGACTATAGTCAATAACAATGTATTACATATTTCAAAATAACTAAGAGTTAATTTTGAATGTCTCACTATAAAAACTGATAGGTAAACAGGATGATGTGTATGTGTGTATATATATATATATATATATGTTTTTTGGAGACAGAGTCTTGCTCTGTTGCCCAGGTTGGAGTGCAGTGGTGCAATCTTGGCTCACTGCAAGCTCTGCCTCCCAGGTTCATGCCATTCTCCTGCCTCAGCCTCCCGAGTAGCTGGGACTACAGGCGCCCGCCACCACACCCAGCTAATTTTTTTAGTAGAGACGGAGTTTCATCGTGTTAACCAGGATGGTCTCAATCTCCTGACTTCGTGATCCGTCTGCCTTGGCCTCCCAAAGTGCTGGGATAACAGACGTGAGCCACCGCGTGCCCAGCTGTGATGAATATGTTAATTAGCTATTTTAATTATGCCAGAATGTATACATATATCAAAACACCAATTTGCATAAATGTATACAATTATAATTTGATGTAAATAAATAAATATTTAATAAAATAAATATTTAAATAAAGATTTATATTGTTATACCCTAAAAAAGCACTAAAAATAATTTAATTACAGTAGTCCCCCATTATCAGCAGGAGATAACATTCCAAGACCTCCTGTGGCTATCTGAAACCCCAGATATACCAAATCCTGTATGAACTGTGTTCTTCCATCTGGTAACTGATACAGCAACTAAATGACTAACAGGTGGGTAGATATATAGGGTGAATATGCTGGACAAAGGGATGATTTACATACTGGGCAGTAAGAGCTGGACAATGTGAGATTTCATCACGCCACCTAGAATGGTGCACAATTTAAAATTAATTATCTATGTGTGGAATTTTCCATTTAATATTTCCAGATCATGGTTGACCATAGGTAACTGAAACCACAGAAAGTGGAATCATAGATAAGATTGTACTACTGTAATAAGAGGTCTAAGTCATAACCAATAGTCAGGTTAAACAGAATCATAATAAAAATTCAAAAGCAGGCAGAAAAGAAGAAAAAACAGGTGAAACAAATAGAAAACAACTAGCAGGCTGGGCAGATTTTAACCAGATCTCATAAAAGTGGTTACATTAAAGGTAAATGGTCTAAAAATACTAAGTAAAATACAGAGATGGTCAAATTAAATAATAAAACAAGAGCCAAATATATGCTGTATACCACAAACTCTCTATATAAAAACATGGAAAGGTTAAAAGAAAACTGATGTAGAAAATCTACCATGCAAGCCCACCTCCAAAGAAAGCTAGAGTGGTTATATTAATATCAAAGTAGCCTTCAAAAACAGAAATATGAGTTGGAATAAAGAGAAAATTGATCATGGTAAAGGATAACCAAGATGACATAAAAATCCTAGATGTGCACCTAGCAAAAGAGTTCCAAAAAACATGAAGCAAAAACTGATACAACTAAAAGGAAAAATACACAAATCCACAACTATTGATTAAAATTTCAACACAACCTTTTCAGTAATTGAATAAACAAGTATACAGAAAATCATTATGAGTCAAGACTTCAATAACAATATCATCTGACTTAATCAACTAGCAGCCGATTAAACATTCTTTTCAAGTGGACATTCAGCAAGATAGACATAAAGCAAACCTTAACCAATTAAAAAGGACTGATATCATACCAAGTGTTTTCTCAGACTATAATAAAATTAAATTATACATCAATAACAGATATCTGTAAAACCACAAATATTTGGAGATTAAAAATATACTTCTAAATATCTCATGCGAAGAGCAAGTTAAAAATAAAATTAGAACATGTTTTAAGTTGAATAAAAATTAAAACCTAATGTATTAAAATGTATAAGGTTCTAAAGAAATGCTTGAAGTGCAATGGATGGTGCAAAACACTTCCATTAAAAAAAAAAAGAAACAGATTTCATTCAGTTGTCTAAGAACAATGACTCTAACACCGCTTCCTTTTTCCTTTCCATCAGAGTTAATTATCTGTAAGGAAGATACATACATCCGAAAGACAGATTTACCAAACACATGCATGTGCATTTTGAAGCCAGACATTATAATCAATTAAGATCCATTCCTAGAACATCTGGTCACCAGCCAGGCATTCAATTTAGGAACTATCACTTTAAGCATTAAATGCAACTACTTGCAATAACATTTTGTCTCCTTCCTTTGAAAGTAAAAATATCTTCTTCAAAACTATAGTTTTGTAATTCAAAAGAAAGTTTACCATATTGTTTACTACTTGTTTTCTTATAGTTGAACTTGGAAACAGACAAAATACACAAGAGAAAGGCATCATTAATATGTGTTTCATAACATCTAAAGTTATGGTTATAAATAATGTGTCTTTAGTTTAAAGTGACCAACCATCACAGATTGCCCAAAACTATAGGGATTCCAGAGACATGGGATTTTCAGTGCTGAAACTGGGCAGTTTCTGAGCAAAATATGACAAGTTGGTGATCCTAGGCATACATGTCGAATGAATCATACAGATCTATTTTAATCGAACAATTATAAAAATAAATTATTAATAGCAAATCTCTGAAAACAAAATAATTCAATGTTTGCCTTAAAACATATTAACTTGATTTGTTACTTATTTTCATGGGATCTACATTAATGTCGTTAAATCCACAGGTTATGTCTTTATGGCCCCAGTCATAGGCCCACTGATGCTTCCTAGCATGGCTCTGTGCATGTTTTCAGCATGTTCTCTTTTTTTCGTAACTACCACAACTTCCTCTAGTTCTCAGTATTACTAAGACTGTTGGTGCAAATGTACTTGAGATCCCCAGTTCGACCTGCTCCTATTTGTCCAAATGTGTAGCAAAGTAACTAGGCTAGACCTGCCGCTGACTAGCCTTTCTTTTTCTCTCCTTTTACATTGGTGTAGTTAATGCAATGGTTCTCAATGGATGTCAGTGCCTATGTGTGTCAGCGTGTAAGAATGTGTGAAAGTATGTTTTGGGGGAGTACCACAACCACTAAAAGCACTTCTACAAATAACACAGATTCCCACCCCCAAAAGATTCTAGATTGTTTGCTAGAGAACTGGAGTGGGAAGTAGCAAAGAATAGTTTGAATAGGTCGCACAAGTAATTCTGATATATATATCCCAACTCTCCAAGCCCTGCCAACACACACACACACACACACACACACACACAAACTTATGCACTCCACTGGAATCTTGATGAACCAATTATCTATTTCATTCTTGCTAGTAGTGAGCTAGTAGAGATTATTCTATGTTAAGCCTATAATTTTATTATTTATTCTTTCCCTACTGGGAAACATTATTGTCAGGGATGTTCTGTAGTATACTTATGTAAAGTATTACCATATTTCATTTTTTTTCCTCTTGTAATTTCTTACACACAAAAGAAATCTGGAATGGATTATGTGTCAGTTATTACATCAGGCCCATGAGACCATGTTGCTTTCACATGGGATGTGGCAAACTTCCCAGGGCCACTAAATGGACTACTTAGGAAATCCCAAGCCCCAAAAAATGGTCCCTGGAAGATACCTGGTCTGTTGATTCACATCCTGGACTCATTTCATCATTGGTGTTTTGTTCATTGGCTTAGCCTAGATAAGGTAATGATATCTGAATTTATAAGATAATATTCCTTTCAATCTCACATAAATTTGTGGAGGATCCAAGTAAGACTCTATGTATTTATATGAGGATGCTCTCTTCACTGGGCATGAATGTGGCTACCATTATTACTATATTCTTAAATAAAATAAAGACATCCTTCTTAGGTGGTTTGAGGCAGTAATTTCCAACTTCATTGCTTTATTTGGTTCAAAATAAACATTCTTCTCTATTTGCCAGCACTCATCATTCCTGAAAACAAAAATGCAAAATAAAACAAAAGTGGTCTAGGACATATCGGGGGAGACAGCCAGAATCCCTGACATCTATCGTTTGCTTCTTGATTGGTAATCATGGTGTTTGCTTGTAATCAAAAAGGTAAGAGGATTGAAAGAATCTCAAAATAGGTTTGCAAGTGTTGCCAGACTCAATAGAATATTTCTGAAGGTCAAGACAAGTCATAGGAGAAGAATTTTCTTGTTATCAGATGCCCAAATGGTATCACCAACATCCAAGTCACCACCAGCAGTACTGTAGGAGGGTAACATTTTGGAATTTTAGTAAAGTCTCATTAATCAGACTTTACTAATAGGAAATTTGTGTCTATCCAGACAGAAATTGAATTAAATTTTACCTTTGTACTCTGAATGAGAATTGAAAATATAAGCATACTAACAAATTTGAAATGAATGTAAACTGTTTAATCGCTTTATAATAGTATTGACAAATTCATAAAGATAGAGAGCAGAATAGAAGAATGGTGTTACACAATGGAACTTAATGGGTCAATATGAGATGATGCAAAATTTCTGGAGATGGATAGTGGTGATGCTTGCCAAACAATGTGAATGTACTTAATGTTACTGAACTGTCTACTAAAAAATGTTTAAATGGTAAAAGAGAAAAAATAGTACTGAATGCAAACAATTATTTCAAATCTTAGTTCAACTATTATGTTCTTTCAGGTAGAACATATACATTCTTAAAAATATTCTCTCATTTTGAAACATTTGACTATTCAATTCTACCTACCACAAACATTTATTTCCAGTAACCTGGAAATGTTAGTATACATAGTGGTGCGCCAGCCTGACTCAGTCGTTAGCTACTGAAAATAAATCCTCACTTCACTAGATTCTAGCTGAGAGTTAGACAAGTTTCTTAGTTTTCTCGTCTACAAAATGATGCGTTTAATGGTAATTACCTTATAGGATCTTTATAAGATTTAAATGAATTCATGTATGTGAAGCACTATGAATAGTTCCTGGCATATAGCAAACATTAAGTAAATGTCAGCTAATGTATTCTGTAATGATATTACAAAAATGTGAGGTTTTGTTACTATGTAAAATACGTATACATGGATAAAGTAGGGATAGCTATTTTTTAGATAATACACAAGTGCTGATGAGAGCAAATAAAATATGCTGAAGAATTTGCAAAAACATTTTAAGAAAACTATTCCAGTTGTTTAAGTTTAAAGGTTTATAGACAACTTATCTTTCTATTGTGCAATGATTCTTCAGCTGAAGAATAATGCTTATATATGTATGTCCTCTAAGCAGTAGACGATGCAGGAGAACAGCCTTTGCCACATTTCATTTGCAGACTATTAATGGGCAACAACTTTAATTGTTATTTATTTATGTTTAAAATTTAATGAAGATATGAATAATTTTAAATTTTTATCATATTACAAAAATGGAATATTAAACTTGCAATGTATCTAGCCATCTCATTTTGTAGAAGTATATCAAATGGAATTTATCACAGGAAATATTTATTTAGAATGTGAATAAGTATGAATAATGAATAATAGGAGTAGCCATTACCTATTAAAACCGCACTTACACAAAGAAGGAAATCCTATATCAGAGTCGCTATTTTCCTGTTCATAAATCTGACTGAGAGGACCACTCTTCTATGAACTGACACTAACTGTTTACTGCCTATACCAAAATTTTCTCCAACTGTTGACAAACCAATCACAAGGGTGCACAGCAGGGGATGGGACCATGTCTTCTACTATTCTTTTAGACAATTTCTCCTACATAGCTTGGCAGAAAGCCTGTAACAGTTTGAACAGAATTGTGCACAATATGTGCAGCTCAGCCAAAACTCATTAAGTGCCTTTGTCTCATGCATCTTGTGACACACAATATTGCACCCCTGATGAGCAATGCCTCCAAATGTGATGTTAACATTAAGATCACCAGAAACCATTAATTTACTAGTCAAATTACATCTCTCAGCAGCATTTAGACAATGTTCTAGGGAATAATCTGCCTATCACCAAGTATAAATAAAATTTTAATGAGTGTTTTCCAGGTACTTCAAACATAGGTTAAGAAAGTGCTCTGGAATATACTTCATGACAAATGTGTTACCGGATAAGACTTTAATTTAAAGCTAACATATTCTATACATTTTTTTCCAGCTACAAACAGTATTTCCACAGCTCTCTGGCTTTATTCAAAGGCTGCTTTCTTTCAGAGAATTAAGGTAAGTCTTCAATTTTTAGCTCTATCTTCTTTTCATTGATGTCTATTTCCAGGTCCACATTTTACTTTGCCTCCTGTGCTGCATTGCATTCCACATCTGTATTTTCCCATGTTGTAGGCTACTCCTAGAATGCCTTTTCTTATCTCAAATAAAGCCAACTACCAGTTATTTCCCTCTCTTTCTAACAGATCTAGAAAATAGCCTCCATCAGTGAATTATCTCTGACTAGCTAGAAGGCAGCGTGACCTCTTCCAACTCCCTTTGTTAGATATTCTCAAACCGTCCTTGGTACCACAAAGTGCGGTTATCACTATACCTTTCCACATATAAATATACTCATTATTTAAACTTACATTTTAAAATTATGCTTGCTTTCTCTGTCACAGATTATAAACCCAAAGCTATAAGACTCTTTGCCTGACTAGGCACAGACTCTAGAGCATCGTCATATACCAAGAGACATTTAACAAGTCGCGTGCTGCACATTGTTATCGACAAAATGTGGTAAACATAATAGCCAAGATGGTTAAATACCAATAAGTTATATTCCTCAACATCAGCGATTTCTTCAACTACATTATCTAACACCCTTATTGTCTATCTTTACCTGGGACATATCCTTGATTGATAAGTGAGCAATCCTTTATCTTCCAATGACAAAATCAAATAAACTACATGACAACCTGAGCAATAAGGCAAAAATTGATCTTCAACGCTAATAAAAAAACCCCAAAATCATCAAAAAATAGATCAATTTAGCCATTGACTGTGGACAAGGCCATCGCACATAGGTCAAAATTCAACTGCATTTGATCTAACAATCAAGAGGTCATTGTCTTCCCTTTGCTATTTGCTAAATTCTAGCTGCAGCGTGTCTCCTGTACTTCATTTTTTTAAAGCATCTTAAGACAGTGATAACATCACATTTATTGATTTGGAAAATAATTCCGATTTAGAAAACAGTTATAAATGGCAAAATTTTATCGGTTTTGTTTTTAATAGATAATGTGCTAAGATATAAAAACGTATTTTGCAAATGTAAAATCCTCTTATTTTGAGTAACACCACAAAATGAAATACTGCTTCCTAATTTGCTGATAAAAGTATTAAAGGAGAAGGCCAATAAAATGATTTGTACAAGCAGCTGAGCTCATCATTCAATAAAATCCATAGGAATGATAGGTCATGTCCTACAATAGCTATTTCTAGAGACCTGAACGTGGCAATAATATAAGATCAGTCTTATACAGATTTTGTGACTGATGATTCAGACCAGAAACAAATGAAAGCTTAGAACCTCTCAAAAGTTAGTGCTCAGTTTTGTAGCAAATTCATTTTACTATTTTTTAAAAATATTTTTAAGCCTCAATAAAGAAGATTAAAAATAAGAAAGTTCATAAGAATGTTTGCTCAAAAAATAACAAGTTAGAAAAAAAAAACAATCAAATGAAGACTTTGGAGCAAAAACATTAATGGCATGAAGCCTGTAATTAAATATGATGACTGAGGGATGATTCTGAAGCCTAATCACCTAGCACCAAATTGTACCTGTCTTGCCTTCTAGCTGGGCAATTAGGAAAACTTCCTTAAGCTCTCTTGCCTTCTTCCTCTCATTGGCAAATAGGGATAATAACAGTACCTACCTCAAACACTTATGTGTTAATATAGACACAGCTCTTACAACAGTGCCAGGTACGTAGGATGTGCTACATTTGACTTTTTATTGTTATTTCTCATAAGCTCTCATCATGTCTTTAGTGCATTTTCTAATGGCATCTGTTTGTTTCTTTCATTTGAGATTCTTTTGGCCAAAAGATGCATAAATAGCTGCTTGTTTTTCTTTTTTCTTTTGTTTTCCTTTTCTTCTTCTTCTTTTTTTTCTTTTTTCTTGAGACGGAGTCTCTTTCTGTCGCCCAGGCTGGAGTGCAGTGGCGCGATCTCGGCTCATTGCAACCTCCGCCTCCCGGGTTCAAGGGATTCTTCTGCCTCAGCCTCCCGAGTAGCTGCCATGATAGGCCTGTGCCGCCGCGCCCGGCCTGCTGCTTGTTTTCCTATGTTCCTGATGGGATGAGACCTATTTCAGTGAAACATCCTTTTTAAAGTAGCAACTGAAAGTCCCCAACATGATGAGTCCTCCGGGGTGAATAACAGTCTTCAACTGGAAGCCAAAGATTAAAAAAAAGAAATTTCTAAATATTAAAAGTGCCATGATGATAACTTTGAAACTTAATGGCAAAAGATGGCGATAGCAATATCTACAATGGCAGTTGTCTGAAATGAGTGCCAATTAGGTCATGGGAACCTGCAAAAAGACTATGAGTGCTCCATTACACATCGCTGATTTGAGTAAACAGGGAAGCAGTATTTATATGCAAATTGTGTGAAGAGAACATATTGCAAATATATTTCTACAGCTATGTTACCCATTTTCCTACTGCGTGTCTAATGAACAAGGGAGTTCCAGTCTTTATTAATAGCCGGTAGGATTAGCATTTGCTTTACAAAGAAATTGTCAATAATAGAAAGGGGAGTTCCCAGAAGTTACCCACTCTACTAATCAGCACACTTACTACTGACACATGGATTTCAAAATTGACCAACACAGAATCAGAAACCTGTACCATAGTGTTTTAAACAGTTCGGGCATGGAACGTAAATGAGTACCAGCAGTGTCCTAACCACAAATGTATTCTGAGCAAGAAAACATTTCAAAACCATCTTTGTTGTGTCCTAATGCTTCAAGCACTTTGGCCAAACAGTCCTACCATGTAAGAATTCCCTCCACTGGGATGGAATGGTTGAGGAAATTTCAAAATAGCTGTATCCTTTTAAGGAAACTATTCCTGTTGTTGGCTAACGAAAAAGCTTGTGTGTAGATTTGTCTTCAAAGATCTTTGTCAACAGGTGTTAATAAGTTTGTTAATATCACGATTGGCTACTCTTCATGTACATTAAACATTAAGTGTTAGAGAATAGAGTGATGATATGTAGAACATGCTATATAATTATTATTTTTCCACTTTTTTTCTGAGAAGCCTGCTGCCATTAAGGAACATCAGTTGGCAAAAATAATTCACAATCCCCTACAGCACCACTTCTGCTGTAGCTTTCTAGAAAAACCAAACGCTACAAGCTTCTTAGGGATGAGAACAGTTTTGCAAACATAGATGAAGGCTTCATTTGTGCCTTTTCACTTAACAGTTCTCAACAAAACCATTTTTGTACTGATTATTTCTGACTCTATTCTATTTTGAGAAGATTTTTCTGATATGTTGAAAAAACTCACAAAGATAAAGAAAATGTTATCTGTTTCCATAACACAATTTTTAATAGCATTTTTCTCTAAGATCAGGCCATTTTTTTTTCTTATACAACATTTTCCTCATGAAAAACTATTTTAGACATGAGAAGGTATTCTTTTCCAAATGAATCATGACAGAATTTTTGTGAAGATGCTAAATTACCTATATGAGGAACTCTCTTTCACATTTCGCAGGGATTTTGGAATCCTACCTTGAGCAGAAATTCAACAGAAGACACCGTGGTCAGGACCTCTCCAGCTAAATGAAAAATTGATGTAATTTTCTTCTACAGACAGCCTTAAAAAATCTTTACTCAATTCTCCAGATAATTTAGATAAAAATGGTAGCTGGAGTTTGATTTAACTAAAAAAATCTCACCTTTCCTTCAGCTATTTGACTATATGGACATGACCTTAGATGAACACAGCAGAAATGTGGAATTTAGGTCAATGAAAATGAATTAATATATAAAATCTAGTGTTTCCAATTCTAGTGATGGCTTATGAAACTTCACTTTCTCTGTTGATAAGAAAAATAATTATTAGTGATAGATTAATAAAATAGCTTTAAAACCATGTATTTGACAGTTTAAGTAAAGTTTATGCTGTGTAAGTTCAAATTTTACTGCCTTTTTAATAATTTGTAAATCATGTTGACACTTGTAAGAAAAATGTCCATATTATTTTAAGTCCAAATTTTACTGCTTTATTATTTCTATTATGTATTTTGGAAATGGAAATCTTTTGACCTTAAAATAATCAAGTAATAAAATAAAGTAGTAAAAGAAATTGAAAAGCCATGCATCTGACTCTTTATTTCAAACCATTAAGATGAAAGTCAGAAAAAATTGATGACTTCTATTCACAACCAATTGAAAAAGGAAGGAAATCTCTCTTTAGCTTGAAAGTGTATATCTAGATGAGAATGACCAAAAATGGATAAGCTCTGGTTGGTCAATATACTGAGTAGTTACTGATGTACTGATATTTTTAATAGCTTAGCCTAGATGGCATGACTTTTGTAAGTTTTATGTAAGAAATTGGCTATTCACTAAACTTATTTTCCAAAAAGTGCTTTCTGTTTTAGGAGCACTATGTTATGAACACTGTATCATAAAGGAAAATAAGAAACAATAATGTCCTCTACCTTTGAAATCTCAGTAACATTTTAATGTTAACAATGGTCTGCTTCTCTTATATCAATGCTAACATAATACTGAACAGTCTTGCTTGAAAAAAATTCAAAAGAATATAACAAAATATGCCAGATATTTGTCAACCACATTGTAGAAAAAAGCCACGATAAAAAATGTGAGATCCCTTTACACAACATATTTCTTAGCATTTGATCAGAAAGCTATGTTATTGGCACTCATGTAATATTTCAATATAATTACCATGTTGTCTGCTAATCATTACTTACTAACTAAAATTACTAAAGACAAAAACTATGCTTATTCCTATGAAAATATTCAGTTAAGGAGTTTTGAAGTATAAAGTCTTTATTTTTAATATTACCTATTACATATTAAATCAAATGAATTAGAATACTAATCCTGAGAAGTAACTGCTTATAATATAAAAATACTACATCTAAATCTATTTCTGCTCTATGATTATTCTTCAGTCTAGTTGCCTGTACAAATCCAATCTGTGTCCAAGCTTATTTAAAGATGTTAATCTTATCAGAATTTAAATATGACATAGCATTATAAAACATATCTGGTCACTCAAGATTTCTACTAGCAAACATGGCTTTAAGCAGACCCCAAAGGCAAACCCTGTCAGAGGGGGATTCTCTATGCCTATCCTTTTCCAATTTCATCTCACTAGAGTGACCACGCCACTGAAGAGAAGCCACATCCCTGAAATATTGTTTAGCCCTTGTGTTGAACTATCAGGTATTTTGATACCTTTTCAGAGTTGCAGTCCACATTTCCCCTGTATTGGTTTCCATTATCACATTTATTACAGGCAATTCTTTGAAAATTATGCTTATAAGGGAAAATATAAAATTCTCATCCATTGAGCAGACCAAACTCCTAAGCTCAATATATTTTTATCTTCTATGTATTTATGGTCCAAGTCTGCCCTTCAGTTAAAGAATAAAAACCTCAAGTGAGATAAAGCATCAAAATATATATTATAGTTCCATCTAGGTTTTAGCTTAGAAGGCCAAGGACATTGTCACTTGGGGAGAATCTCTGCCTCTCAGCAAATCAAAGTGTATTTGCTTTGACTAGTTTCTTAACTGAAACGAAAAGGTAATTTGGATCATTTGTTGAACGTACCAAACCCACTGGTAAATTCAGCCAATCAGCTATAAGGAGTAAAACAGGCAATTAATATAATTTTTATTAATTATAACCACTGCAATGATGTAAATGTTGCTTGAAATGTTATGTGTTAATTTAGTATGCTACTGTTGCTTCTAGAGAACCTATGAATTTCTAAACTCAAAGGCACCTCCAGAATTCCTGAAAGGTGTTGACACTGTCATCAGTTATGTTCCCAGATGACTTGGGTATTACAGGCTACAAGCCACATCTTGTCACCTCTCACAAATAAATCTGTGGTTTGACTCCAACCTAGTACTCTGGTTAAGCACAATTAAATAAACAAGCATAATTTATCCCTGATATTACATTAAGAGTTGGTGAACAGAGGCTATTCATTTACATCTAAGGGCGGGAGAAGAAAGGAAGCACTCAATTGTCTTTTAGAATGTTTGACCCTGAAATCTATTTTTGCACATGGGTCCTTCTAGATGCCTTCTGGATAAGGGCTCAGATTATTACACCATCATGCATTAGTCTATGGCAAAAAAAAAAAAAAAAAAAAAAGAGTTTGATTATGTGAATGAAACTAAAAAAAATTCTGGGGACCAAAGGAATGCCTTCAAACTAGGACAAGAAAATTGTGTGTCTCACATACTGTAAAAATACAACTTCAGGGACATCTATCTCTGGTTTCGGTTTTGCAATTTTAAATTTTAGTCAAAAATTATTGCTCAGTCATGTCTTTTTTCTCTTCCTATTCCAGAGATATATCTCATATGTGGAACAAGATGAAGGCTGTTAAGGCAGCTGCTCAAAAATAAAAGGTCTCTAAAAAGCAATAGCTTCAGCTGTATCAAGTCTTCCCTGTGGAGCCATATTCAGGCACATGAGCCAAACACATATCATGTGTCTTCTTCCTCTTGTGCTAACTGAAAAACAAAAACACTAGGGGAAAGAGAAGACAGTAAAATCAACATTGGGCTTGTCAAGGCAACTTAATTATTTCACCGCAAATTATTGAATTTTATGTCATGGACTCGCCCAAAATTATGTATTCTTTTTTTTTTTTTTTTTTTTGAGATGGGGTCTTGCTCTGTCACCCAGGCTGGAGTGCAGTGGCCGGATCTCAGCTCACTGCAAGCTCCGCCTCCTGGGTTCCCGCCATTCTCCTGCCTCAGCCTCCCGAGTAGCTGGGACTACAGGCGCCCGCCACTTCGCCCGGCTAGTTTTTTTTTGTATTTTTTAGTAGAGACGGGGTTTCACCGGGTTAGCCAGGATGGTCTCGATCTCCTGACCTTGTGATCCGCCCGTCTCGGCCTCCCAAAGTGCTGGGATTACAGGCTTGAGCCACCGCGCCCGGCCAAATTATGTATTCTTATAAAGTAAGCATCTTTGATAACAGATACTGTATTTAACTTATGCCTTATCTTCAATTTAGAAACTGCAGTTTTTTAATGTCCCACGTTTTAGACAATAAATGGAGTCCCCCATGTAAATAAAAAGCATCAGAAATAGAACCTGCCTGCTCTTCCAATCAGAGGCAACTCAACTGTGAAGCCATCTAGGAAACCACCAGGGACTTCACAGATGAAGTTTCAAATGATATAGTCAATTTCAGTTTCACCTAACAGAAGCAAGAATAAAATTTAACTTTCCCAGGGTTTGATTAAATGAGTATTTTGCTTCCTTCTATTAGAATTCTACATAACAAGTAATGTAAGTGTGCACCCAAGCAATAGCATTATGAAATCAAGAAATGACTTTTGCTGGGAGTCTAACTCTAGAATCATCTTTGTTTCAAATGGATGACATTAGAGAAAAATGATTAGCCTCAGACCAAATAAATTGTATATCTAGTCGTATTCACCACAGCTATGAATTTAAGTTCAGAATTCATCATTTTATTTCACTCACCATATTCCATAAGACTGAATATGTTTCATAGTATCATATGCATAAATGCTGGTAAATGGTTTGAAAAAAAACAAAAAGTGGAAACACTCATATTCTTTCACCCAGTGATGTGCAGTTCCTGAGAAAATCTCTGAAGAAACTAATAAACAACAGCATCAAAATAAACATATGTATAAACATGCTCAATACATTACTAATAATTTTAAGACAAAAATAATCCTACATGTTTGCTAAACTATGTTGTATTCATTATGTGGCATATTATATAGCTGTTAAAATTATGGAAAGGTGTATATTGTTATACGAAATAAGCAAAAGACAATATTTGAAGTTGCTGTTTTTGTTTGCTAACCTCTCAGTGCTATCTGTTCTCTCTCATCCTTCTTGTGAATTGCTAATCCTCTGATCACCAATAATCCCTTAATTGTTCAATTCTGTGCCACTGTCAAATGGTTATTTTGGGTGACTTCAACAAAAGTCACCATTTCTGCCACCACACTCCCTTCCCTCACTTTGCTCCTTTACTCGTATTCTTGAGTCAGAAATTTGGGAATCTTCTCCTTCCCCCTAAAATTATCTCCTAAATATCTGTTTAAATCTTGAGTTCCTCTCTATCTCCTGCACCAGGTTGTCTTAGTTCAGGCCCTCATAATCTCTTCCTTAAACTACTGCAGTTGCCACCCTCCTCATCTGCTTCCAGTTCATCCTCTACCTTCCTAACATGTGCTTTTCAAAAATCTATTTCTGATCATGTCACTTTCTCTTTAAAATCATTGACTCCTTCAAAGTAAGAGATGCTCAAATAGTTTGTATAGCATGCAAGAACTTTCTCACACCCCTCCTTTTCTCCATAGCCTCATTTCTCTTCGTTATGCAGCATACCCCGTGCTCTTTCTCACATGGAACTACTTGCATCTCCCCTAGATTCCACAACCTATCAGAAGCCCTGTCTGGTCTATTTTTCACCTCATTTGCCCCATTGACTCTCCTGTGTTCCCTTTCATAAATTTGAAAGCACTCTTTACATTATTCTAAGTTAATGGTTTATGTGTGCATCTTTTTCACTGCCTATAACCTGTGGTCAGGCATATTCATTCTGTAATACCAACTATTTTATAGCACCTGGTACTGAATAGAAACTTAAGAAAATATTTCTTGAAGGAATGAACAAGCAAATAAATAAAGAACTTGCAACTATGTGAAATATGCATAGATTAAAAGTAAATGTGGGAAAGTAAAAACAGTTAAGTTCTAATAAGTATTTTCTGTTTTAAGTTAATTTTTGAGCAAACTACAATTCAAAATAAAAGATCTTTAAAATCTATAGTAAATGCTTGCTTTACTTTCATTGATCAGTAAATGCTGATTAGCAATATTCTCATTGCTTATATTACCAGTAACTTTCATATAGACTAGAGAAAAATTAGTAGACTTTTTAAAACAATTTTTAGGCCAAATAAATTTCCTGTGTAGAGAATGATTCGCCCAAAGTCACGATATATTCAAACCATTTAAGATATTATAATTTGGTGATTTTCTTCTTATTTAAAATGAACAGGCAATTTCCAAAAGGTTAGTTTGAGGTTTCTATCCTAAGTAGCAACCTTTGCGAGCTCATATATGCAGCTCTGTCTATATGCAGAATGTGAAATTGCAAATGGGAATGAAACGCTCATCAATCAAACATCAAATACTAACAGAATCCAGGAAACACTTTGCATTTCCAATTATTCTATATCACTTTACATATCCCAAGATCACTGGCCGATAAAACACCCTTTGAGAGAGAATAAAATATTATGCTTTCTTAGATTTTATGTATATTTTATATATATATATCTGTGTATATATCTCTATATATAGTTAAAAATATATAAAGAGAAGAGTAGAAGGAATGTGTTATCAGAGAAACTCCCTTTTCATTTTTTTATTTTTGAAATGGAGTCTCACTCTGTTGCCCAGGCTGGAGTGCAATGGTACGATCTCGCCTCACTGCAACCTCAGCCTCCCAGATTCAAGCAATTCTCCTGCCTCAACCTCCTTAGTAGCTGGGATTACAGGTGCCTGCCACCACATCCAGCTAGTTTTTGTATTTTTAGTACAGACAGGGTTTCACCATGTGGCCAGGCTGGTCTCAAACTCCTGACCTCAAGTGATCCACCCGCCTCGGCCTCCCAAAGTGCTGGGATTACAGGAGTGAGCCACTGCACCCAGCCAGAGATATTATCCTTTTAATCTGCCATGATTTGTCATGTATCTCAACTGATACTACTTTCCACAGAAATATACTTTGTCTTTGATTTTATCATTAGCTAAAGTTACAGTGGAAAAAATAAAAACAATAAATCTTGTATTTTTATCGATCTATAAAATCATACAAGAGCAGGAGCCTAAATATTTGTTAGTGCTTACTTAAACCGTATGGTAGCAGTATTTTCCCACTATGCTGGCTGACATTCTCCCCTCATGGCCTAAGAAGCTTAGAACTAAATTAAAAACTGTAGAGATTATCTAGTCCAGTATTTCCCACCTTTTGCATGTCCTGTTACGTCAAAAATAGTAATATTTATAGTAATATTTAAGCAGAATACTATGGGAAAGGAGTGACTACATGGGAACTACTATAGGTCATTGCTCTTAAAATGTTAGGCCAGGCATGATGGCTCAGGCCTGTAATACCAGCACTCTGGGAGGCCAAGGCAGATGGATCACCTGAGGTCAGGAGTTTGAGTCCAGTCTGGCCAACATGGTGGAACCCCATCTCCACTAAAAATACAAAAATTTAGCTGGGCGTGGTGGCAGATGCCTGTAATCCCAGCTACTCTGGGAGACTGAGGCACAAGAATCGCTTGAACCCAGGGGGCGGAAGTTGTACCACTGAACTACAGCCTAGGCGACAGAGTGAGACTCCATCTCAAAAAAAAAGAAAGAAAGAAAGAAAGAAAGAAAGAAAGAAAGAAAGAAAGAAAGAAAGAAATCTTACCCATCAAAATTTCAGAGACTTTACAAAAGATGCCATATAAACTCTTCAATGGAATTTCAAGTATTGTAAATTTTAAATAGTCATTAAAAAAAAAAAAACAGATTTCAATTTAAGGAAATTCTGCCCCAGATACTTTATTTACAGAAATTATAAAATCACAAGGTCCATCCCATTGCATTTTAAATATCACACTTCGTTTCAAAATCTGAGGATGTGAGCAGGCTGCAGCCTGGTCTGGCCTATGGTTCCTGGGATTGGAGAATTTGTGTGGCTATGCTTTCAAATCAACTGAAATGTGTCCCTATCTTTGCTCTTCTCTTTTCTCATCCTGCCACTGCCAAAGCACTGGGCTCAGAACCCTGACTATCCTTCCTCTCACCCCTTCTCTAGGTCCTCCTGTGCTCGCAGGAAGCTGTGGTCTGCAGCTGCTGTCCTGGACACAGGACAACTTAGTTAGGGCTTCGGCCCCTATCTGGACTCTAATTCCACCTTGGTGTGCTTATTGCAACTTTGTGTGTCCTTATCTTTTTTCATCTGGTCTCTGGCAGGCAGAGTGGATGATGACTTCTCTGTCCCTCCTTGTCTTTAACTCAAATGATGATCTTCTCTTTGATGGGTTTTTTGTTTTGTTTTGTTGTTTTTGTTTGTTTGTTTGTTTTCCTGTTTTTCTCAGCTGTGCTGTTGTGAGAGTGTTTCATCACTGGAGCCTTCAGATGAACTAGGTGAGGGACTCTGGGCTCCACAACCCTTCTCCCAGAACTCTCTCATGGCATCATCTGAGTCCTTTGGGTCACGCGAGGGAGGGAGGCATGAAGATGTAATTTCGTTCTTGATCAACTCGAATAGTTAGTTCTTCCCTTGATCTTGATTCCATTAAAATTGTCAATGACCAAAATGGTACAAAACGGTACTCCTCTGGTCTTCATAGCAGGTAAAACAGAATCCTCTAAACACGTTCCTGCCTTCCTGTCCTGTACAAGATTAATGTTCATATATCGCCCCTTATTGAGAGGCTACACAGATGACATCACCTTCAGTCAGTCCATAACAAAGCCCTCCCAGGAAGATCCAGGAGCTGTCCTTGTACACAGAGGACAGGATGCTTTAGGGGCCACTGCAATATCAGCCTACCTTTTATTCAGCTTCCGGGCCAGCTTCACATCGATTAACAGGTTCATCTTTGTGGGGTGGAGTGCCACACAATGGCGCATGGGTGGCTGCACCATGCCCACTTCTAGAGAACAGACAAGGGAAGATACCACTTCTTGTGGAGGCCCTCAGGGCACATCCACAGTCTCTTCCCCACCCTCCCCACATGCTTTCCTCTGCCACTTAATGTTCAACTTTTTAGGTAGTCCAGTCACCACACAGAAGTACGCTACTGCTCACTAGTTTGGAAGATCTAAACTAGTCCAGTTTCAAAATGGGATGGCCAAGCTGCAACAAAGACTTCTATTCTGAAGTGCTTCCTGATCATGGAAGTGTTAACTCTACTATTTCACCTTTTTCCCAGGTAATAAATCCTTTCGAGAGCCTACAACGTGTTATGTTCACTTGGGTCAAATTATGAAAGGTAAATATTTGAAGTGTTACAAAGAAAAAACTTCGACTAAGCTTGGCTTAGAGTGTACCTATTATATTAGGGATCTAGAGAAAAACAGAACCAACAAGATGTCTGTATAGATAGATATATTTACTATAAGGAATTGGCCCAGGGATTATGGAAGCTGGCAAGTCCCAATATCTGCAGTCGATAAGTAAAGAACCAGAAGATCCAAGGTTAAGTTCCACTCTGAGTTCACAGGCCTGAGAACCAGGAAAGCCAATATTATATGTTACAGGCTCTAAACCCAAGAGGAGCCAATGTTTCAATTCAAGTCTGAAGAATGGAAAGACCAATATCCCAGCTTGAAACAATCAGACATAAGGAGTTCCCTTTTACTCCTGGGAAGGTCAGGCCTTGTTCTATAATTTAGGCCTTCAATTGATTGGGTTGGGGCCACCAAAATTGTGGAAAGCAATCTGCTTTATTCAGTCCACCAATTCAAACATCAGTCTCATCAAAAAACACCCCACAGACACACCCAGAATAATGTTTGACCCAGCATCTACACACTCTGTGGCCTAGCCAAGTTGACACATAAAATGAATCATCATACCTACCATGTTTCCAGATCGAATGAGCCCCAAGCAGTAATAATTCTGCTCCATATTTTACCCATTTGAATGACACAGAAGGTGATTCTTTGCTCTTAAAATGGCAGTTCTCAGGCTGAATATAGTGCACATTTGTGTGCACAGCTTCAAATGGTGCTAGGAAACCAATAGCCACTATCAGTGGCAAAGGCTCCAGTGTGTAGCTGCAGTGGCATTTTGGAGAGCCTTAGTTTGATTTGATATCTCCAAATAAGACACCCAATTTCTTATAAAACTACTTCTGTAACCCACAACTCTGTAAACACTGTGATTGTTCCCCCAAAGGTATGCTTCACTTGGTATTTCAAGTCATATGATGGCAATCCCATTGAAAGTTCCAGAAAACAGTCTCTGAGGTGTATTGCTCATACTCAATCTATTCACCCGTCCAACCTTTTCAACTTGAAACTCGGCAAATAATTGCAGACTTGTCATCCTGCCTTTATTTCCTTGGCATCGTTATTGTTAGCACAGATAAAAGGACTCAACAATGGCACATAATAGGGAAGCTGAATATGTCTTAGAAGTCCCTTACATGTCTGCAGGACAGAAAATATACCTTACCATTGTTCAGTTTGACCCACAATTAAATATCATCTTAAAAGCAAGATATATGTATAGTGAAGCTGCAGGCTTCTTGATTTATTTTACTTATGAAAATAGAGTAATGTAACATGTGCTTCAGTGACAAGTTATCATGGACATAGGTGGTAAAACATAACCCTGTATTGGAGAAAGATTTGAAAAAATACTCCAGTATAAGTAAAAATACTCAGTCCAGGAGCTTACTTAGGTTACCCCAAGCCTTTTCCCTAATAAATATTTAAGTAATACCCTTGACACCATATGGTAATCAGGAAGTGGAAGTCAACAACTTTAAGTTATAAATATGAAAGGCACTGAGATGGAGGAACAGAAAAGGAAAAATATCTTCTCTGGCATTGATATTACTTGTATCATCGTCAACAAGACAAGTTACAAATGTTTCATAGAAAGAGAGTGGGAGCAAAAGGCTTTACAAATGTATAAGTAAATAGGAACACGTCGCTATCCATATAAATCCCCTTGTTCTTTAAAAAGTCCACTTCACCAAAAAAGCCACATTAGGAACAGATGGCCCAGTGCCTAGGGTCCACAATACTTCAGGGGCTCATTAAAATGTCTTAATTTCTTTTACATGAAAAAAAAAATCTTTCATGTTAAAGAGAATATTTTAGTATATAGTAACATTGTTATATTAATGTAATGATAAAACATAATTTTTAGGTTTTTTGTGTGTGTGTGGGTATGAGGTTGGGGCCCATGAAGACAAAAGTGCCTCGGGCCCGTAAAAGTCATAATATGGTCCTGTTCCTAGATCATGTTTGTCTTCTGTGGCCCTATTTCTCTGGCCATAGCTGGCTGGAATAGGGATAGACCTTGACCTAAGTCAAGCCTATCAGATCCTGTCTCCTATGAGTTTAGAATTGAGATTTAAACTTGCTTGTAAGTGCTAGATAGTGTGTGAGGACCTATCTCCTTTGAAGTGGTCATGAGTAAAAAAGTGAAGAAAGATTGTGTATTAGTCTGTTCTCACATTGCTATAAATAACTACCTGAGACTGGATAGTTTATAAAGAAAAGAGGTTTAGTTGACTCACGGTTCCACTTGCTGTATAGGCAGCATGGATGGGGTGGCGTCAGGAAACTTACAATCATGGCAGAAGGTGAAGGGGAAGCAAGCACATCTTCACATGGCAACAAGAGAGAGAGCTAAGGGGGAGGTGCTGCACACCGCTAAACAACAAGATCTCATGAGCACTCACTGTCGCAAGAAAAGCAAGGGGAAAATCTGTCCCTATGATCCAATCACCTCTCACCCGGTCCCTCCCCCAACACTGGAGATTACAATTCAACGTGAGGTTTGGGTGGGGACAGAGAGCCAAACCATGTCAGACCATCTGCAAGAGAAAGAGAAGAATGAGAGAGTCTGTGAGACAGAAAGAGAATGAGAGAGACTTGAGTCTGTGGCCTGAGATCCTGATGTTCTCCAGTCTCTGTACACTACAGGTTGGTTATTCAAACTTTTAAAAATCTATGAGGTGTCCCAGTACGCTTCCATTCAATCAGAATTTTTGGCTGAGCTGTTTGAAATTATTTTCTGCTAATTTTCATCCAAGAATACTGTATTCATTTGCTAGGGTTGCCACAATAAAGTATCATAAACCAGGTGGCTTAAAGAACAGAAATGTGTTGTCTTCCAGTTCTGGAGGCTAGAAGTCTGAAATAACGTCAGTAAGGTTCATTGCTTCTGAGGACTGTGAGGGAAAGATCTGCTCCAGGCCACTGTCTTTGGCTTATAGACGGCCTTCTTCTACCTATGTCTCTTCACATTGCCTTCCTTCTGTACCTGCCCGTGACCAAATTTCCTGGTTTTGTAAGAACACCAGTCAGTGGATTAGGGTCCCCTAACATGACCTCACTTTAGCATAATTACCTTTGTAAAGCCCCTTTCTCCAAATGAGGTCATAATCTAAAGCCACAGAGGACAGGACTTCAACATATAAATTAGCGGAGAAGTGTGGGCACGATCTAACCCATAGCAAGTACTAACTAAACAGGAGCGCAAACATAGACTCAATTACAGCATGCCCATTAATTACTGTCATTAATACTTTTTTGATATATTTTTCTCATTTATTGAATTTTAATTTTAAAAGGCATTTTCTATATTTCCTCTTCTTTCTTCCAAACCTTAATATATTACTTAAGATCTTCAGTTCCCCAAATACGATACAATATCCCATAATGGCAAAGAACATGGAGTCTAGCATGAGACTGCCTGAGTTCAAAGCCTGCCTTTGTCATTATAGCATTCGTAGTCAAGCTACTCAATCTCTTTATGTGTCAATTTCCATAACGGTAAAATGAAATAGAAAGATTATTTATCTCTTAGGGGTGTTATGAAGATTAAATAAATTGCTATATGTAAAGTGCCTGACAGACAGCAAGTTCCATCTGAGGGCTTGCTATTATTATTATAGAGCCCAAGCCTTTGGTTTTGTACTGGTCTTTCTTTATGAAGCTTGCCCTTTAAGACAATCACAAGGCAAATCTCAACTGCTGACTGCCTTTTCTAGGAAGGGCCTAGTAGCACAGACTCATCTTAAGGCATTATCTTGCCTGCGTTTGGATATGCCACTTAGTTCCTCAGGTCCACTGAGTATCTTTCTTCAATTTCCTCACCTGTGAAATGGAGATCATAATGCTACTACCATAAGGAGTTTGTTGCCATAATTAAATGAGTTAATTTATGTAAAGTACTCAGTACATACTGTGTATACACTTAATGTTGTTATCATTATTGCCAATAGATGAATTGACCAGGTGGCAATCTCTGACACTGACCAGAGAGCCTAATGACATAGCACTGACTCTGATGAAGCTCGTGGCCAGATCACTGCCCTATCCTACAGAGTCTTCTGAATTTGTAGATACTCTCTACTTTATTGGAATTCATAGTCAGGATAAAAGCCCTGATTTTGACTTGCTTTGGTCTAATATAAACACCATTTAGTTTCTTTTTTTATTATTTCCAGTGTAATATTTTTAATATTATAAGAACAATACTTAAGACATATGAATCTTAAATTTATCATTTTAATTGTAAGTTAAGAGATAGATATAGCCTCTATATAAAATATCCATAACCACATGCCATGCAATTAAATATTTCTGCACAACTGTTCCAAAAGGGCATTTTAGCCTTGCTCTACGGGGAGCGAAATGATGTACAAAGATTCATTTATATTTATACAGTATATAAAAATACTTGAAATTTGTTGGCCTCTCTTTGGGGAAGGGAATCTAATTCTCTTATAATTAAAAAGAAAAAATTTCTCTCAGCTAGAGAAATTAATGTAATGTATAGATATTTAATAACAATTTGATAACTACTTTCTTCAAAGTCTCTATATATGTGGTATATAGAAAACAACAATTATCTAGAAAATAGACAAAACAAGTTTCTATTTTATTTGCATTCCAGAACAAGCAAATTGATAACACAATATGTGTTGCCTATATTTTAGAACAACAAAGAAATTTAGTTACACCTCTGGTGAAGGACCAATTTGGAATTATATCATTGTAAAACTGGGGAAATCCAATACATAGAAGTAAGAACATTCCCCATAATGGTACTAATGACTGCACAGTATCCATAACCTTTAGAGCACTGAGCTTAATTCAAACAAAATAACAGATGGTGTTTCAGGAAAACAAGCATTATATTGCTTTGGTTTTTCTTTTCATGTGCGACTGTTAGAGAAAATTATGTTGGGAGTTCACTGGGACCTAATTATATTTGGTCTTCTATTCTGAATTCTGAATTCTGTCTATCTCATTCCAAATAAATAGTATAATTATATTAATTTAACCCAAAATAAGATAGTACACTGATTAAATATCATATTAGAAAACTTATTCTACATATCTGGGCAAACATTTTACCATCTGATAGGGTAAAAGGATAAGATTTTCAAATGTGTATTTTATTTCAGATTACTGTTTTATTTTTTCATGCTTTAAGTTTGCATTTTGAAGTTAACCACTTTGGGAGAATTCAGACAACAGCAGATGAAAATACTGGCTAGAACATTATACAAGTGGCATTTTCCTATGTCAATTTGTATATGTATCACTTCCTGTAAATAAACAAACAAACAAAGCCTGGTTAAATCTAAAACAATAATTGAGAGACTTGTAGGCAGACACACATGTAGATGATCTCTCAAGAGTGATATTATGATTCATATCCATCTTGTTAAACTTAAAAAATACATTCCTCTTGAGTATAACAACTTCACCTCCTGAGTTTTGAAAAGCCTGCTGACTCAACTTTGCAGCTTTTAGTCTCTTCCTCCAGATGATCAAGTAGAGAGTTTTTCAACAGAAGACCAGCTAGGTGGCTGTTGTCTTCTGGAATGGTACCAAGCAGTCTCACTGCTGATCCAAATATCAGCTCAACAAGAACCGCCACAATGCAGATCTGTGTATCTACTTTACACCTACTCTGTGGCCTCCATTTTTTTCACCTCTGCTTCTGTGAATAATCACTTACTCAGAAGAACTGGACATCAACTCATTAGTTACTGCATTAAACAGCCCAACCCCTGGATTTTGGAAAAAGACTGAAGTAAAATTTTACTGCATAACACATAGAACCCAACATATAGCAGACCTACAAATGTAGAATGACCCATACTGTGTATTTGTTGCATTAGCTACTACTGCTTAACTTACTATCTAGACAGATTCCCCCATCCTCCAATAAAATAGCTAAATTCATTTTAAGCATCAATACCCTTGAGTAGAAACGGTGTAAACTACTTGCTCTGATTGTTACTGTATAACCAGTATTAGAAGAAAAGTTTTAATTTAATTTACTGAATCATGATCTTTTTTTTTTTTTTTTTTTTTTTTTGAGACAAGGTCTTGCTCTGTCTCTCAGGCTGGCATGCAGTGGAATGATCTCAGCTTACTGTACGCTCCACCACCCGAGCTCAAGTGATTCTCCTACCTCATCCTCCCAATTAGCTGGAACTATAGGCATCTGCCACCACGCTCAGCTAATTTTAAAACATTTTGTAGAGATGAGGTTTCACTATATTGCCCAGGCTGGTCTCTCCTGGAGAGACAAGCAATCCTCTCACCTCGGCCTCCCAAAGTGCTGGGATTATAGGTGTGAGTCACTGTGCCCAGCCCATGATCATTTTTTAAAAATTGATCAAAGATACTTGTTCTTTAAAGTCCAATCCCTGTTCAGATTCTTCCCTGTTTTATTGTTCTATGAGTCTCTGCTGAAAATAACTGACAATCACATACCTTTTGGTTTGACCATCAAGACTGTGTTATACGTGAGTTAATGTCTTTCTTGGTCATTTGGGCAGAGCCAAAGCAGTCTTTTATTAAACAGTTCTTATGCCTTTTCAAGTAATGTTACAAAGAAATGTTGGTGCCTACAATAAGGTCTAACACAAATCTAACAAAATCTTACCTTAGCTGTGATGTGACTAACCCTCCTGAATATTATGCTTGGAATCTCACAAATAAACTAAAAACACTCATTCCTCACATCAGAATATATAGGGCCAGAATTTGGCTCATGTGATTAGACTGAAGATGAAATTTTCACTAAACCATGAACTCTACTTGGCAATGGAAATGACATTTTTTTCAAAATGAATCACCTCATGAAAGCCATTGGTCCACGTGCCCCACATCAGTATAAATCCTTGCAGAGCCTGGAGATTTATGTTTTCAGTTTGGCCTTTCTTTCAGTTATTGGAGAGCTTTAATTTCTTTTCATTATTTGGGATTCCCTCATTTTTTTCCCTACTTCTAATTCTCTGCATACATTACACACCTGTATTTGTCTTTGATAATGGAAAAAAAGACTCATCACTTTTAATGCTCACTCAACATATCTTCATTATCTTGGGAATATCTTCACCAAAATATATTAAAATGTCACTAGAGAAAAATGAATGCATATAGAATCTATGAATATTGCTGGGTTAAATGGGTATCGCTATCTCATTAGTCAGCATACAGCCTCCTGGCTGAATGCCTACATTTCAAGCCCAGCCAGAAAAACAACAACAACAACAAATAGATTTGAAACATCCAAATGAAAAGAAATGGCCCTTTTTCTGATTGTGCTAACATTCTACTAGTTATTTATTCATTTATGTCTTTTCCTTAGTCTTCTGCAGCAAATCCCATTTGTTCCCTCACTCTCCCAATATTTATTATATACCTTCTATATACCAGGAACTATTGTAGGCACTGGAAAAAAGAATGAACAAAATCAGTAAATTTTCTGCTTTCATAACATTTGCATCTAGTGGAAGACCGGAGACAAACAAATAAATACACAATATGTCATATAGGCAGTAAGATCTAAGGAGAAAATAATAAAAAGCGAGGGTGAGAATGAAAGTGTGTTCTTGGAATGTGAGGATTCTATTATATCTAGGTGTTATTTGAGTGGGAACTTAAAAGGAAAATAAAGAAGAAAGTCACATAAGTATCTGGAAAAGTAGTATCTTTGACAGAAAACTGAATTTACAATAAAAACCTTCATTAATATGATCTAATTGGGACTGGCTTGAGGAGAGTCAAGTTCATTCCACTTTCAAGTAAAGAATTAGTCAGAATTATATATCCTTTAAACCATTGTATACTTTTAGAAACTCGGCAAAAGTCCTCTGAAAATATTGTTCACTTAACCCTTACTCATGCTTTTCTAAGCTCTTCCAAGTTTGCATTACACAATTGATCATTTTAAACTAAACTATAGTACTCAAAGGATACTTTACATTTTTTAAAATCAATGGTGGGTACATTAGTGAGTATCCACCATTAGTGAGTACATTTTATTATACTTCATAGTTGTTTGGTTACTTGCTAAGGAAATTTTCTGCAAGTCTTCAGACTGTGGGAGTATAAGGAGAACAAGGAGTAAGGCCAGATGTCTTCCCTCTTATTTAAGAGCTTAGATTTCAAGTGACACTTGTATACTTTAAGTATAGACTGCTGCTTTTCCTAACAGTGTGGATGTTTGCTATACCAAGATGCTGGGATCATTGAAAGTGAATGCAAATGCCTGTCCTCACAGGCAGTCTCTAAAGGCAATCTGATAAATGCATGTAGATGTTTGAACATAAACTGAAAGCCAGAGGAAAAGAGCACTTACCAAATGGAGTAGAATACCAAATAAACAGAGTACAAGCTATTTTGTTCTTGGAGAGAAACAAGATGACTCCTTTCTTTTGGGAAGTCTATTTCTTTTCTTTAGGTCTGAGCCCATGAAATGATTCAATTTATGTGTAGCACTTAGACAATAAACATTACATCCCTTTCCTCTCTGACTGAAAGACCAGAAGGAAGGTGAGAGAAAAAAAAAAGCAAAGATTTCCCAAGGTTCACAGATACCGGAATTGAAATAGACAGAGAATATAAATGAGAAACAATACTTTGGTGACTGAATTTAACCTGCCTTTAAACCTGATAAAGTTGCAAATTCAACATTGATTTTTCTCTGAAAATAAATAACTTATTTTGAGGAACAGCAGATGAATTTACACCCTACAGAAATAATTTAGGATGCTGGTTCCCTAAGGTTTTGCCCAAGACTAAGAAATATTGATCAAGAGCAACAGAAAAATTCCCAACCAAAATAATGTGAGCAGTATGAAATTTTGTTTTCATATTTTGCCTTTATTCTCAGTATCTCCTATAAGGAGCTTAGTAGTCACTTTGACATTTACTGTCTTAATATTCACATGTATAAAATAGTGAAGGGAAAAACTGTCATTTTTTAATGACTGACAGTAACAGGGTTTAGATAAAACTTCTTAGACCTAAGTGGATTATTGAAGGAATTAAACAGATAATTCATGCAAAAAGTTCACAGATGTGGTTGAGGTAAAAAATTGTTTATTAGATTTTATGCCTATATCTTTTAGATAATCACCTTGATTTCTTCTTTGCTCTTCATGGAGAGACGCAGGCTGAATAATTTGTGTACCATATATTACCTATATGCTGCTTTTGGTACCATCATCTGTTTAATCAACATTTATGCTTGGTTGACTTTTCTTAATTAAAAAAGGAAGATTAACTTAGCTATTAATTTATGACCTAAATGTATAAGCTTCCACCTTGCCAAACTACTATCTAGCGCTTGTAAATGATGGTGTGTTTCCACTTGACTGATTTTTAGTGACAGCATGGCACAGTGACCTTAAAACGGATAACATGGTTCTAGTGTACAATAATGATATATCAAATGTTTGGTGAAAAAAAAGGTAGCATACATTAGTGCATCCCTTCTATGATTAAAAGTATGTTACAAGTAAGACAAGGATCAAATGGAAACCAGAGAAAATATAGGCAGGTTAGTTTGTTGCCATCGTGGGAAGTTGGATTCCACCAGATTTAGGTTCAACTGAAATGTACTGGGTGCCTACTATGCACGAAGCAGTCTGCCAAGCTCTTTCATCTTTTTTATCTCATTATATCTCGTCAACCCTGCAAGAAGATTACCATTATTCTCATTTCACCAACAAATACAAAACCAACTTTCAAAGAGCAGACTCGAGATTACACAGCTTCAGGAGAAACTGAAATGTAAGCCATGGTTTCTGATTTCTTTCACACATTCCCTACGGCATGTAATGCGTTAAAAAAGATAAACATAACTAAAACATCTAATTAGTTCAACTACCCCGTGGTTTAAAATATAAATAATATATACTATATTTAATACATAAAGCATCACTGTCATTAGTTATGAGACTTTCAGGAATTATGTCTTACATTATGTATACAAATGTATTACGTGTATAGCAAACCCGGAAGTGAAAATGGGTAATAGCTGTCATAGGATTGTGGTGGAGAGATCCAGGATATACAACTGCGAAGCCTTTTTCTGAATTCTCCTTATCTACCTAGAAGTAAAAACTTTCAAAAGAA
The DNA here is from genome assembly GCF_003255815.1 of Theropithecus gelada. NCBI lineage: Eukaryota > Metazoa > Chordata > Mammalia > Primates > Cercopithecidae > Theropithecus > Theropithecus gelada. The sequence continues at coordinate 48,236,183 of NC_037670.1, read as the reverse complement.
TTCAACTATCATGAATACCCCTCTGAAGGAGTTTGATGCTATGAAAAGGTTAAAAAAAAAGACCACTTGCACCTACAGAAACAATACAATTCCTCCCACTTGTTCCCCTAAGAATCTATGTGTCTTTCCTAAACATGTATGTTCTTCTCATCAAAGCCTTTTCTCTCCCCTTCACTTTTTCTTTCAAATTAGGCATATAAGCCCCTAACTTTAGCTTTTTGATGAGGCCACTGCTTTTGTGTGTTCCCGTACGCAGAAATAAATAAACTTTAGTTTTTATTTCTCCTGCTAATGTCTTTTGTCAGTTTAATCTGCAGACCTCCAAGCCAGGAACCCAAGCGAGTACAAGGATAGTTTTCCCTCCCCAACACTTTGGCAATGAAGATGGGATGGTTGGGACTCCGCAGCCACTCTGAAGACTGCAGCTGAGATCTCAGGATCTCTTGACCAACACACCAAAGGTAAATTTCCTTGCTGATCTCTGCTCAGCGTCCAGTTGAGTGCGTGCAGTAAGAACTTATCTTTGTTGAAACAGGAAAAATTCCCTTGTCCCCTCCCAGGGCATGTGATGGGAGTGTGGCTTGCTTCTTCAGTGCCCCACTGCTCAAACCTCTAGGGGAACTTATAGATGGGCAGGCTGTGGGGCTCTGACTCCACGGCAGTGTTAGGGGTGGATGTTTACAGCTCCTGAAGCCCCACTGGGCGGGTGTTACAGGGCGCTTAAACGTTTGCCATCCGTCTATGGAGGGCTTCTGTTAAGCAGCTCAGTCAGATCCTCTACCTTGTCACCAGGACAGAGAGCTTTCTGTTTCCTGAGTTCTTGCCTTGGTGTAGTGGAAGAATTGGACCACACGTGGGCTTGGAGAATGAGTGTAAAGTTTTATTGAGTGGAAGTAGCTGTCTGCTGATGGGGCAGCCAGAAAGCAGATGGTATTCCGCTGGAGTTGGGCCACTCATCAGCCCTGGCTCTCCGCCGTCTAAGTGGCCAAACTCTGCCACACCTGCTTGGTCGATGGCCTGCTGACTCCTGTTGGTGTGCTTCTCCTCCAGCCTGCTCTCCTCCTCCAGCCTGCTCTCCTCCTCCAGCCAGCTCCCCATCCGCCGGCGTGCTCCCCTCCGGCCTCCTCCCCTCCGCCGGCCTGCTCAACTCCTCCAGCGTGCTCCCCTCAGCTGGCCTGGTCCCCTCCTCCGGCGTGCTCCCCTCCGCGAGCGTGCTCCCCTCTACCGGCTTGCTCTCTTGTGCCAGCGTGCTCCCCTCCGCCGGCCTGCCCCCCTCCGCCGGCCTGCCCCCCTCCGCCAACCGGCTCCCCTCCGCCAGCGTGCTCTCCTCTGCCAGCGTGCTCCCCTGGACATCTTGTCTCCATCCAGGTGCTTGTGTCCTCTTCCGCTGATGTGCTGCTCTCCACATCTGGCCGCCTGTGTGTCTGCCCGCTAGGGTCTCAGGTTTTTACAGACCCGGGATGGGGGCGTGGCAGGCCAGGGTGGTCTTGGAAAATGGAACATTTGGGCACAAAAGCAGGAGTGCCTGTCATCGCCCACGTCCGTGGGGGTAGAACCCTCAGCAGGGCCCACACCGCACTTCCCTCTCCCCTGCCATATCGTTTAAAGGGACCATGGTCTTCCCTTCCTAGTCCTACCATATTATTGTCTTTTCTTTACTATATTTAGATTAGATGGAGCAAACACTTATGGGAAATAGTTATTTGGGTATTATGACTTTTAGTTTGGGTGCTCTTGTTATAGATCCTTTTGCTCACAGGGATAGTCATTGTGCCCTGTTTGTCTTGTTTTGTGTCTTGAAAGTTTGGCTTGGATTTAGTAAGAGAGTTCTCTCTCTCTGGTTTTCTGCCTGCCAGGAGTACAGGTTGCCAAGTCTGTGCTAAGAGATGGCCAAACATCAGATTGGGATCCCAAGAATTTGTAGTTAGCTGGATAAAAATCTGGGTAGCCCAGGCATTCCATTTGTTGCTGGCATTATACCCACCATTGCTACTTTTCAGCAACTTCATCAGAGAAAGAGACTTAGAAGAAGTGTTTATAGAAGTGACTTGAGAAATGACCTTAGATTATAGGGGCTGTATCTTCTGCACCATTTCTGGGAATACCTCTTATGTCCATTGTTAAGCCACAAAAAGTCTTACTACTTTTTAGTCACATTTGGAACAGGTATACCTTTGGAGATCCTAAATCATGAATGGGCAGATGACAGATCCTGTGATCTGCAAAAGCTTTTGTATTTAAAAGGATTTTTAGAGAGCTCCCACTATAAACAAATGTCTTGTTTGTACCTATGGAGAAGTCAAAAGAAGAAGAGAAGTATCATAGTGAGCCTAAAAGGATCCTTTGGCAAAACTAAATGGCAGAAATCACATTTACAACAAAAATTGAAATCCACACAGACCATAAACCCTTCCACTGACAGTTATTCTGTAGTTGTGCCACAAGCCAGATGGCCCCCTGAAAAAAATTCTCCTCACCAACATAACAAATGGCCAGACCCTTTTCTAGGCCTTCCTGTAAATAATCAGAAGTTGGCTGATTTGGAGGCTGATATTCAGGGCCTGATACGATTTGGTCCCCACTCAAATCTCAACTTGAATTGTATACCCCAGAATTCCCATGTGCTTTGGGAGGGACCCAGAGGGAGGTAATTGAATCATGGGGGCTAGTCTTTTCCATGCCATTCTCATGATAGTGAATAAGTCTCACAAGATCTGATGGGTTTATCAGGGGTTTCTGCTTTTGCTTCTTCCTCAGTTTCTCTTGCCACCACCATATAAGAAGTACCTTTCACCTCCCGCCATGATTCCGAGGCCTCCCCAACCTCGTGGAACTGTAAGTCCATTTAATTCTCTTTTTCTTCCCAGTCTTGGGTATGTCTTTATCAGCAGCATAAAAAAGGACTAACACAGGACCTGATGGGAGTTATTTTAGAAGCCTTCCCTCTGAAGGCTTATGGGACTAACAAGGAACTGTGTATTCATAAGGAGGGACTCATCCCAAAGCCTGTGTAAAACAATTGGCACATAACTCTAAATCGAGAAGCCCTAGAACATATAAATCTTTTTATTTGTACCTTAGTTAGAAATCTTCTTCCTTAGATGTAAAGAAACAATTTTTAAAAAATCAGGTATAAGCCATAAAGTGTTGTGTCTTTAACAAAAGAGACTGCCTCAGAGAACCTTAGAAAGGACTGTGACAGATACTGTGGGGTACAGGCTTCTGATGACATCACTTAAATAACTTTAAGATTATACCACTGACCTAAGTAAAGAAAAATTCAGAACTTATGGAGATGCTGATAGGTTCATAAAATCACTAACCCAAGATCAAGCAAAACAAGAATTACATGAAATTGAATGAACTAATGAAAAATGATTTTGATTTTGCTTGTGACTCTTGCTCAAAATATTGCTAGTTGTTTAGTATTCTATTTTCTGGACATAAGGAATCTTTCTCTTTTATCTCCATCTATCTAGAAATCAAAACAATTTAATAGATTATGTTCACAATAGCAAAATCACAGAATCAACCTAAGTATCTACCCTAAATGGATGATTGAATAAAGAAAATATGCTATATATACACTATGAAATAGTATGCAGCCATATAAAAAAAAAGAAATAATGTCTATTGCAGAAACATGGATGGAGATGTAGGCCATTATCCTAAGTGAAATAACTCAGAAACAGAAAATCAAATATTGTACATTCTCACTTATCAGTGGGGAATAAACAGTGGGTACACGTGAATGTACAGATGGAAATAATAGAAACTGGGAACTCTGAAAGTGAGGATGTTGGGAGAAGGGGTGAGATATGGAAAATGACCTATTGGGTACAATATTCATTGTTCAGGTTCTGGGTATACTAGAAGCCCAAACTCCACCACTACACAATATATCTATGTAACAAATCTTCATATGTACCTCCTGACTTTAAATTTAAGTTTTTTAAAGTAGATTAAACCTTTGTCAACAAAAATAAAGCATTTATCTTTTTCTCTCTACCTAACCCTGTCAGAAATTGGAGGATACCTTTGAGTATTTTTATTTTTCTGTAAATATATTTATTTGCATAAATTTAATAATAATCTGTTCTCCTTGTAATAGAATGTCTTTGTTTTGTGCTGCTGCAATAGACTATCTGAGACTGAGTAATTTATAAAGAGCAAACATTTATTTCCTCACATTTCAGGATGCTGTGAAGTCCAAGACCAAGGGTCTATGTATTAGTTTGGTCTCACATTACTATAAGGAAATACCCAAGATTGGGTAATTTGTAAAGGAAAGAGGTTTAATTGAATCACAGTTTAGCATGGCTGGTGAGGCCTCAGGAAACTTACAATCATGGTGGAAGGCAAAGGGGAAGGAAGACACCTTCTTCATAAGGCAGCAGGAAGAAATGCTGAGCAAAGGAGGAAAAGCCCCTTATAAAACCATCAGATAAGGAGAGAACTCACTATCACAAGAACAGCATGAAAGACACCATACTCATGATTCAATTACCTACACCTGATCTCTCCCTTGACACTTAGGGATTATGGGAATTATAATTCAAGATGAGATTTGAGTGGGGACACAAAGTCTAACCATATCATTCCACTCCTGACCCTTCCCAAATCTCATGTTTCTTCCACATTTCAAAACCAATTATGCCTTTCCAATGGTCCCCCAAAGTCTTAATTTATTCCAGCATTAACCCAAAACTCCAAGTTTAAAGTCTCATCTGAGAAAAGGCAAGTCTCTTCCACCTATGAGACTGTAAAACCAAAGAAAATTAGTTGCTTCCTAGTTAGTTACAATGGGAGTAAAGACATTGGGTAAATAACCCATTCCAAATGGACAAAATTGGCCAAAATGAAAGGGTTATGGGCCCCATGCAAATCCAACATCAGCAACACAGTAATTAAATCTTAAAGCTCCAAAATGATCTCCTTTGACTCCATGTCTCACATCCAAGTCATACTGATGCAAGAAGTGGGCTCCCATGACCTTGGGCAGCTCTGTCCCTGTGGCTTTACAGGTTACAGCCCCCTTCCTAGCTGCTAGTATAGGCTGACATTGAGTGTCTGCAGCTTCTCCAGGTGCATGATGCAAGCTGTCTGTGAATCTACTATTCTGGGGTCTGGAGGATGGTGGCTCTCTTCTCACTGTTCCACTAGGCAGAGCCCCAGCAGGGACTCTGTGTAGGAGCTCCCATCCCACATTTCCCTTCTGCACTACCCTAGCAGAGGTTCTCCACGAGGGCTCCACCCCTGCAGCACACCTCTGCCTGGACATCCAGATGTTTCCATACATCCTCTGAAAAATATAGGTGGAGGTTCCCAAACCTCCAAATGGTGGCTTCCATGTGGAGTTGACTTCTGTGCTCCCCCAGGCCCAACTCCACATGGAAGTCACCAAGGCTTGGGGCTTGCACCCTCTGAAGCAATGACCTGAGCTCTACTTTGGCCCCTTTTAGCCAGGACTAGGACACAGGGCACCAAGTTCTAAGACTGCACAAAGAAGCAAGGCCCTGGGCCTAGCCCAGGAAACCATTTGTTCTTCCTAGGCCTCTGGGCCTATGATGGGAGGGGCTGCCATGAAGTCTTCTGACGTGCCCCAGAAACATTTTCCTCATTGTCTTGGCAATTCACATTTGACTCCTTGTTATTTTTGCAAATTTCTGCAGCTGGCTTGACTTTCTCCCCAGAAAATGAGTTTTTCTTTTTTGTCACATCATCAGGCTGCAAATATTTCAATCTTTTATGCTCTGCTTCTCTTTTACACATAAATACCAATTTCAAATAATCTCTAGGGCAGGAGCAAAATGCTGACAGTCTATTTCCTAAAGCATAGCAAGAATCACCTTTATTCCAGTTCCAAAAATGTTCTTCATCTCCATTTGAGACCACCTCAGGCTAGATTTCATTGTGCATATCACTATCAGTGTTTTGATCAAAACCATTCAAAAGTCTCTAGGACTTCCATACTTTCCCAAATCTTCCTGTCTCCTTCTGAGCTCTCCAAACTGTTTCAACCTCTGCCCATTACTGAGTTCTAAAGTTGGTTTCACGTTCTCAGGTATCTTATAGCAATGGCCCACTACTTCAGTACCAATTTATTGTGTTAGTTCATTCTCACATTGCTATAAGAAAATACCTGAGGTTGGGTGATGTATAAAGGAAGTATAAAGGAAAGAGGTTTAATTGACTCACAGTTAAACATGGTTGGGGAGGCCTCAGGAAACTTACAATCATGGCAGGAGGCAAAGGGAAAGCAAAGTACTTTCTTCACAAGACATTAGGAAGGGGAATACCTAGCAAAGGGGAAAGAGCCCCTTAGAAATCCGTCAGATCTCATGAAAATTTACTATCATGAGAACAGCATGGGGGAAACCATCCACATGATTCAATTACTTCCACCTAATCTCTCCTTTGACACATGGGGATTATGGGTATTACAATTCAAGGTAAAATTTGGGTGGGGACACAAAGCCTAATCATTTTAATCATTTCAGTCTGGCATCTGGCAAGGGCCTTCTTGCCATGCTATCTCATGGTGGAAAGCAGAAGGACAAAGATAGGACAAGAGAAAGTAAGCAATAGGGGCAAACTCACTCCTATGATAATGGCATTAATCTATTCATGAGGGCAGTGCCCATAATCTAAACACTTCCCAGTGGGTACCACCTCCCAACACTGCTATATTGTGCATCAGGTTTACAACATATGAATTTGGGGACACATTTAAACCATAGTACAAGATATAATTAGAAATATTGGTTATATTACCAAGCCTTTGATTTGCAATGTCATATTTGAGAATGATGGGCCTACATTCAGATATGACCAGAGAGTTCTAATGAAATAAGGCTGAATTTACAAAGCCAATGTTTACAAAGCCCTGTTGGAAAAACTTCTTTGGTACCTAAGGTATAGGTTCCAAGCTTTACTGAAAATTAAGGAATATCACTTTCTGGCAGATCCAGGAAACTTAGGACATTTGTGGAACTTCAAGAAGAAAAGAATTCACCCATATCTATAGTACTACAAGTGAAGTCTGATAATGAGTTCTTGACTTGGCTTTTGAGCCTTGAAAGACTTTTAGAAGTCTAATCTGAGATTCCTCATAAAAGTTCCAGCAAAGCAAACTTAAACAACTTATGTGGTCAATTACCATTCTTACTGTATTTGTGTAAATAATCAGGCCATGAGACTAGACTTTTTTTAATAAACAAGAAGAATATTAATCTTTTTTATAAAAATTGGGATGATTGTAGAAAGAAATTTTGTGTTTCAATAAAAAAATATAATCCACTCTTGTAGGTTATCAGAGTCTACCGCTATTCATTGTTTTTGAGATATGTTCACATCTTTGTGTTGGGTGACAATGTAATATTAAAGGACTGATCACCATCACAGTGTGGGCCACTCAGAAAGTTTACATGAACATCTGCATGTTTTATATTCAGCTCCAGGAAACAACCATATTTATGACACTGCCCACTACCATGTTCACCTCACGACCTAAAGACATGATGAACACAATATCAAGAAATCTTCTCAACTGTCTGCACTCTTGACTTAAAATACAAAACAAACAAAATTGAGCTTATAGTCTGCTTCAACCATTAATCTTTGTTTTTCTTTTGTTTCCATAGAAATGACTGTCATTAAATGTCCAATTGCTTGCAACATATAGAAACCTAACTCCAGTGGGTGCCCTGCCCCAACCTTCACCATCACTTACTGATAATATAACAGTTTAACTGGACTGATACATTCCCAGAAATGGAAGACATGCTCAACAAGATATGTGGCAATTAAGTAACCCAGCTCCTTATTTGTGAAATTTCTAGGAAAGTTTGAGATGCAATAAATGATAAAATTCAGGAGTTTGGAATGACAGAATCCACTGTGAAGAGTCTTTTTCTATATTCTCCTTATCTGCATAAAAGCAGAAACTCTCCAAATAATTCAGTTATTGTGAATCTATAATCTGGAGGAGCTTTTGCCCATTAAAATGATGGGATAGGACCACTTGCACCCTGATGAAGTTTGGCTCTATGTTCCCACCCAAATCTTATCTGGAATTGTAAACCCCACATGTCAAGGGAGGGACCTGTAATCCCCACGCCAAGGGAGGGAGGTGATTGGACGTGGAGGCAGTTTCCCCCATGCTGTTCTCATGATAATGAGTGACTTCTAGGGAGATTTGATGATTTTATAAGTGTTCGAAAGTTTCTCCTTTGCTCTTCTCTCTCCTGCTGCCATGTGAAGAAGGTCATTGCTTCCCCTTTGCCTTCCACCATGATTGTAAGTTTCTTGAGGCCTCCCCAGCCATGCTGAACAGTGAGCCAATTAAACCTCTTTCCTTTATAAATTACCAAGTCTCAGGTATTTCTTCATAGCAGTGTGAAAATGAACTAATACAGTAAATTGGTGCCAGAAGTGGGGCACTGTTATAACAATAACCTGAAATTGTGGAAGTGACTTTGGAACTGGGTAATGGGTAATGGGCAGAAGTTGGAACAATTTGGAGGAATCAGAAGACAGAAAGATGTGGGAAACTTTGGAACTTCCTAGGGACTTGTTGAATGGTTTTGACCAAAATGCTGAGAGTGATATGGACAAGGAAGTCCAGGCTGAGGTGACCTCAGATGGAGATGAGAAACTTGTTGGAAAATGGAGCAAAGGTGATTCTTGCTATGCTTTAACAAAGATATTGGCAGCATTTTTCACCTGCCCTAGAGATCTGTGGAACTTTGAACTTGAGAAGAATGATTTAGGGTATCTGGTGGAAGAAATTTCTAAGCAGCAAAGCATTTAAGAGGTGACAGAGTGCAAGAGTTTGGAAAATTTGCAGCCTGGCCATGTGGTAGAAAAGAAAAACCTATTTTCTGGGGAGAAATTCAAGCTGGTTGTAGAAATTTGCATAAGTTATGAGGAGCCAAATGTCAATCACCAAGACAATGGGGAAAATGTTTTCAACGTGTGTCAGAGGGCTTCATGGCAGCCACTCACATCACAGTCCTGCAGGTCTCAGAGGTATAAATGGTTTCAGGGGCTGGGCCCAGGGCCTTTCTTCTTTGTGCAGCCTCAGGACTTGGTGCTCAGCATCCCAGCCACTCCAGCTCCAGCTGTGGCTAAAAGTGTCCAAGGTACAGCTTTGGCCATTGCTTCAGAGTGTGCAAGCCCCAAGCCTTGGCAGCTTCCATGTGAAGTTGGACCTGGGAGTGCACAGAAGTCAATAATTGAGATTGGGAACCTCCTTCTAGATTTCAGAGGATGTATGGAAACGCCCAGATGTCCAGGTAGAAGTCTGCCATAGTGGGTGGAGCCCTTGTGGAGAACCTCTGCTAGGGCAGTGTGGAAGGGAAATGTGGCACTGGAACGCCCACACAATGTCCCCACTGGGGCACTGCGTGATGGAGCTATGAGAAACAGACCACCATCCTCCAGACCCCCGAATGTTAGGTCCACCAACAGTTTGCACTATGCACATGGAAAAGCTGCAGGCACTCAACACCAGCCTGTGAAGGAGATTCCCAAACTCATGGAAGCCCACTCCTTGCAGCAGCATGCCCCAAATGTGATACATAGAGTCAAAGAAAATCATTTGGAGCTTTAGGACTTAATGACCACACCACTTGTTTTCAAACTTGCATTGGACCCAAAGTTCCTTTGTTTGGGCCAATTTCTCCTATTTGGAACCGGTGTATTTACCCAATGCCTGTATTCCCATTGTATCTTGGAAGGAACTAACTTGTTTTTTATTTTACTGGCTCATAGGCAAAAGGGACTTGACTTGTTTCAGGTGAGACTTTGGACTGTGGACTTTTGAGTTAATCATGAAATGAGTTAAGATTTTGTGGGACTTTTAGAAAGGCATGACTGTGTTTTGAAATGTGAAAAGACATGAGATTTGGGTGGAGCCAGTGGTGAACTGATATGGTTTGTCTATGTCCCCACCGAAACCTCATCTCGAATTTTAATCCCCACATGTCAAGGGAGGGACCTGTAATCCCCACATGTCAAGGAAGGGAGGTGATTGGATCATGGGGGCAGTTTCCCCCATGTTATTCTCATAATAATGAGAATATGGGAATCACAAGATCTGATGATTTTATAAGTGTTTAAAGTTCCTCCTTCGTTCTCTCTCCTGCCACCCTGTGAAGAATTGAAGAAGGTTCTTGCTTCCCCTTTGCCTCCCACCATGATTGTAAGTTCTCTAAGGCCTCCCCGGACACATGGAACTGTGAGTCAATTAAAACTGTTTCCTTATGAATTACCTAGTCTAGGACATTTCTTTATAGCAGTGTGAAAATGAACTGCTGTTACACACCTGCATACATGTTATCATAAGTTGTATTTCCCATGTGTTCCTCCAAAATCCATTTGTCTTTTCTAAAGAAATTCATGTTTTTTTCTCATAGAAGCCTTTTCTCTACTCTTTTTAAACGAGGTACATAAACTTCTACCTTTAGCTATTTAGTGAGTCATTTCTTTTGTGTGCTCCCACATGCATATGAATCAACTTTCTGATTTTGTTTTCTCTTGCTAGTCTGTTTTTTGTCAGGTTAATATGGTGGTCCCAGCCACTGAATTTAAATAGGGAGAGGAAAATTTTTCTTCCCAGACAATAGTTGAGCATTTAGTTCTCAAAAAAGGCAGGGGACCAGCAGAATTAAAGAAGGCAAATAGATAATGATGCCTGCTGAAGACAACAAAGAAGTGGAACAAAGGAAAAATGTAGAAAGAGCAGAAGGTCAAGAGAAACATGGCATTCTTTAGTTGGTATTAAAACAAACCTGTAGACTAGATATTACATAAATAAATATGGCACAATAAAGCTCAGTAAACTAAAGTCCATTCTTCATCTGCATAGACCACTGAAAAAGTAAGAGTTGGAATCAGAAGAACTTGTGTAACCCAAAACTATTTAGGAAATAGAATACTTATCCAATGGCTGTATTTAATTCCTTTCAAAAGGATAGAATGATAAAATTTATTAATGTTTCTTACTGTTCCAACATGATCATTACAAAATTTTCTATATAAACTGGAACTTTCAAATTTCATGCTCAAACTAAATCTAATAAGAAGACGACTGTGACCCCTTGGGAAGAATTATGGCCTTTATCTTTATGGTACATACATCATTCAATATAGTGTCTATGTTTTATAATAGACCTTGCCAGTTTGAATTGGGTTTCTAGTACTAGGCTGATAAAACTGACACCTCAGCCTTCCAAAGCTGATAGATCTAAATATGGAATACAGAGGCAATTATTGTGACCTATGGCTACAAACATAAACATTCCACATAACCCTCCACCACCATGACACCTACAAATGCACAAATTACCCTGGATGTATCATTTCCTAAGGTTGAATTATAAGCCAGCCTACCCACAGGACAAGAAGCACCCCGAGATCGTTTAATTTGAATAAATTCTGAGGTGTTTTCCTCCCAAAGTTTATGCCCACATTGGCCTTCCTGACTCAGTTAAACCTCTCTTTGGGAGGTTTAACTCCCAAATAAGGCATAGGCAAAGACCTCATAACTAAAACACCAAAAGCAATGGCAACAGAAGCCAAAATTGACAAATGGGATCTAATTAAACTAAAGGGCTTCTGCACAGCAAAAGAAACTATCATCAGAGTGAACAGGCAACCTACAAAATGAGAGAAATTTTTTACAGAATGAGAGAAATTCACTTCATGGTAGTGAATGAGTTCTATACATCTGAAAAAGAGCTAATATCCAGAATCTACAAAGAACTTAAACAAATTTACAAGAAAAAAAAATATCAAAAAGTGGGTGAAGGATATGAACAGACGCTTCTCAAAAGAAGACATTTATGTAGCCAATAGACATATGAAAAAAAGCTCATCTTCACTGGTCATTAGAGAAATGCAAATCAAAACCACAATGAGATACCATCTCACACCAGTTATAATGGCAATCATTAAAAAGTCAGGAAACAACAGATGCTGGAGAGGATATGGAGAAATAGGAATGTTTTTACACTGTTGGGGGAAGTGTAAATTAGTTCAACCATTGTGGAAGACAGTGTGGTGATTCCTCAAGGATCTAGAACCAGAAATACCATTTGACCCAGCAATCCCATCACTGGGTATATACCCGAAGGATTATAAAACATTCTACTATAAAGACACATGCACACGTATGTTTATTGTGGCACTATTCACAATAACAAAGACTTGGAACCAACCAAAATGACAATCAATGATATACTGGATAAATAAAATGTGGCACATATATACTATGGAATATGATGCAGCCATAAAAAAGGATGAGTTCACATCCTTTGCAGAGATGTGGATGAAGCTGGAAATCATCATTCTCAGCAAACTAACACAGGAACAGAAAAGCAAACACTGCATGTTCTCACTCATAAGTGGGAGTTGAACAAGGAGAACACATGGACACAGGGAGGGGAACATCACACACCAGGGCCTGTCAGGGGGTGGGGGCCTAGGGGAGGGATAGCATTAGGAGAAATACCTAATGCAGACGATGGGTTGATGGGTGCAGCAAACCACCATGACACATGTATACCTATGTAACAAACCTGCATCTTCTGCACATGTACCTCAGAACTTAAAGTATAATAAAAAAACCTATCCTCAGATTGAATGATGCTGCAAATGTGAACACACCTATCTCAGTGCTAGCTACATAGAACAACTCCAATAAATATTTGCTGAAAAAGTGAGTCATGTCTCCAAATAAATGCCCTAAACAATTACAGACAAAGCTACCATATTACAACCACTTGATAACCACTGTTGACTGTACAATTATCTTTTCTACTCCTTCAAGCACATGGAGAAGTACAGAGCTTTGTCACCATTCACTCCACTTATCCTGCCCAATTGCCTCATAAACCTTGCTCCATTAATAATCCTGTATTAGTCTGGTATTTTCAATCACTTATTCTCCAATGCCTTTCTCTCTTAGGTCATAATTATGGTTGGGGCCCTCACTACTTAAATGATCCCCATTTACCCTGCCTGACCTTTTGATGACTGTCCTATTTTCATCTTTCAGGTCAGAGTATTCTAGAAAGAAGAGTCTGTATTCAGTCCCTTTCTGAACAACTGTCTATGAACTTTTTTTTTTTTTTGAGACGGAGTTTCACTCTTGTTGCCCAGGTTGCAGTGCAGTGGTGCAATCTTGGTTCACTGCAACCTCCACCTCCCCAGTTCAAGTGATTCTCCTGCCTTGGCCTCCAGAGTAGCTGGAATTACAAGCATGCACCACTACACCTGTCTAATTTTGTATTTTTAGTAGAGACGGGGTTTCTCCATGTTGGTTGGGCTGGTCTCGAACTCCCAACTTCAGGTGATCCACCCACCTTGGCCTCCTAAAGTGCTGACATTACAGGCATGGAGCCACTGCACCTGGCCGCTGAACTCATTCTAAACTGGTTTCTCCTTTACAACTACAAAAAATGTGGCAACTAAGGCTACCACAAGCTTCTTAGCTGCTCCTTTCAATAAATGTGGTTCAAAATTCATATAACTTTATTTTTATTTTTGTTTAGCGATACTTGTCTTTCTGAAATTCACGTAGCTTCAATTACACAAAATCCTCCGAGTTTTCCTCTTTCTGATTTTTCTTTCTTAATTTGTTCTTCTAGTTCATTTTTCTCCTGTCACCATTTGAACGTTGATGTTCTTCATAAATTTTTACTTGATACCTTCCTTTTCTCAGTCTGCATAAACTTTCCCTGAGTGATCTCAACCATCCTCACAGTTTCAATCCCACTTATGTCCCTAAACTTCACTCTAACAATGGCTACTCTCCAGTCTTCATATAAAACATTTGCAGCTGTACTTTGATGGGTCCTCCACAGGAACTTTGAGCTCCACATGTTCAAAATGGAACGTTTCTCTAAATACTGGCATCCAGCAGTAATTTAAATTATGCTCATTACCAAACAATTCCGAAGATTTGTTCATTCTAAGTCATAAATATGTCTGGAATCTGTCTCTTACCCTCAATCCTCACCACTCTCCCTGAGCTCATGTCTCGGACAATTATGATACTGTAAATTTTATTCTCTTGGTTCCTCAATTAATCTTCTCCTTGAATATGTCTCTCTGTTAACAATATAAGAACAAAATAAAATCTTTTGCTTAGCTAACTCACTCAGACTTCTTCTAGTCTTCTACCATGGCCACATGATTTATGCATTCATTCGAGAAATCTTTAATATAATTACCTAATATCTCTTCTTGTAAATGGCAGAGATATAATGATGAATAAGTGATGGTCACTAAACTTGTGAAACTTACAACCTAGTAAAGAGGAAAAGCAAACAAAAAAGGTTACAAAAATGGTAGATGTTATATATTTAGGATATATGTATTCAGTACAGTCGAAGCATTAGAGAATGAGTGGGTGACTTTTCTGATTCTTAGGCCCTCTAATGCCACACTGCACTCTTGAAAGAACAGAATGATGAGGAAGGGAAGGGTTTCTTTTTTCTCGACTTTTATTTTAGGCTCAGGGGGTACATGTGCAGGCTTGTTACATGGGTATAATGTGTGTCATTGGAGTTTGGTATACAAATGATTTCATCACTCAGGTAGTGAGCATAGTACCTGATAGGTAGTTTTTTTTACCCTCACCATCCTCCCACCCTCAAGTATGCCCTAGGGTCTATTGTTCCCATCTTTGTATCCATGTGTACTTAATGTTTAGTTCCCACTTATAAGTGAGAACATGGGGTATTTGGTCTGCTGTTTCTGCATTAATTTGCTTAGGATAATGGCCTCCAGCTTCATCCATGTTGCAACAGAGGACATTATTTCATTTTCTTTTATGGCTGCATAGTATTCCATTGTGTATATGTACCACATTTTCTTCATAATCCACCATTGATGGGCAACTAGGTTAATCCCATGTCTTTGCTATTGTGAATAGTGCTGGCATGAACATATGGGTGCATGTGTCTTTCTGTTAGAACGAGTTATATTCCTTTGGGTACATACTGGAAATCGGATTGCCTGGTTGATGGTAGATCTGCGTTAAATTCTTCGTGAAACCTGAAAAGTGAGTTTTGAAAAGCTTTCTGCTCTAGATAAACCAAATTACTTCAGGTTTCTTTTATTCTCTCTCTCCTTTCACATGTCCTATAACTACACATATTGCTCCTAGTTAAAATGTCTCCTCTTTGAGAAACCCAATTTACTCCTTCTAAGCCATCTCAAAAGTCATCTATCATGCAGACCTTTTATGACTCTCCCAAAAACTGAATCGTTCTCTTCTCTCTGATCCGTAGCTTACTGGTAACTCTATTCTACACTGTAGTCATTTGCTTCCACTTTTGTTATTTAGACGGAGGAGTTATGTGTTTTACATCTTCACATCCTGATTTCTGGCAAATAACAACCAGAGTTTCTATTATCATCTGTTGAATGGTTACAGCATACCGAGTGTTTGATATACATTATCTCTAATGTTCACAATAATCCTTAACTGTAAACATTATTATCAAACTTATATCTGACTAAGGGGCAGAGAGACTGTGTTTACTTAGCTCAACACAGTTAGAAGTGGTGAGGCTGAGTTTGAAATTTATGTGTCAATCTCTCTCCAAAACCTATATATTCTTACTGATGAGCTACAATATCTTCCTAGTTGATAGTGAAGGAATGTTGAAAGGATAGATGGATTCATGAATAAATCAGTGTTTGAGTACATGATCTTCTGGAGTTGAAATGATAAAATATTAGCATAAGCTCCATACCCATTAGCTTCTTCTCATACGTGAGATAATACTCAAACCCATAAAATTTTATTGTAGTCTTGCTGCATATATCCTAATCATCTGTCTTGATCTGCTTATGTCTTATATAGACGTATACACAGAAATAATTGCTTTTTTAAATGAAAACTTCCATATCATAAGATTCCACCTAGTAGAACATAAAATAATAATACAGTTGAACATACATAATTACATTATGTAATTATATTATGTAATGCCACATAAGGTATTATCAATAGATTAAAAAAATTTTGTCCAGATAGAAAACAATCTGATAAACAAAATGTGATTATTGCTGTCATTAGATATACTTTAGAAAGATATTTTCACTTGTTTCAGATCTTATACCTAATATCCTAAGTCATGTTGTGACTTCATCACATGTAATGTGTGATATATAAATATTCAAATAGGAATAGTTCATATTTTGGTGTCATTTGGTGTTTCTCTTGCCTGGAAATCCTAGAAACCAGAAACCAGAGGGTGATAGACAATTCTCAGTTTTCTGCATTTTGCATATAACTTTCGTAAGCAAGTTCTATAATTTGCAACCTCATGATGACACAGAAAAGTTGAGGCTGATTATGTCTACTAAATAGCTACTTTGGGCATACTTCTATAGTTAATGTCCAGTGAGATTTTAGTATTAACTTACTATGGCTTCCATATTCCTCAGCATACATTAAACTATGCTGCAGTAACACATAAAACCCTAATTCCAAGGATATGGTAGGTTAAATAATGATCTCTGATATGACGTGGATGTTTGCCCTCTCCAAATTTCATGTGGAAGTTTGACCTCCAATGTTGGAGGTAGGCCTAGTGGGAGATGTTCAGGTCATGGGAGCTGATACCTCAAGAATGGCTTGGTGCTGTCTTCATGGTAGTGAATGAGTTCTCACTCTGCGAGTTCACTTGATGTACTGGCTCCCTCTCTGCCTTCCACCATGACTGTAAGCTTCGGCCTCACCAGAAGCCAAACAGATGCAGGTGCCATGCTCACACAACCTACAGAACCATGAACCAAATAAACCCTTTTCTTTGTAAATTACCCAGTCTCAAGTATTCCCTTATAGCAATGCAGAATGGCCTAATATAGTCTCCAATGATGTCCATATCTTAATCTCAAGAACCTGTAACTATGTTACCTTATTTAGCAAGAGGGATTGGCAGATTAAGTTAAGGATGTTGGGATGGGGAACTATGCTGGATTATTTGGGTGGGTCCAAGTAATGACACAGGTCCTTATAACATGGAGGCAAGAAGGTCAGAGTGAGAGAAGAAAATGTGAAATTAGAAGCAGCAAACAGGGAGACAAAGAGAGGAAAACACAGGTTTGAAGATGTTATGCTGTTAGCTTTGAAGATGAAGGAAGGGGCCACAAGCCAAGGAATGCTGGTATCCTGTAGAAGTTGCAAAAAGCAAGGAAATAGATTCTCCCCAAGAGCATCTAGTAGCACTATACAGCTTTGACAACATCTTGATTTTAGAACTTCTTGATCCCACAACTATAAGATAATAAATTTGCTTTGTTTTAAGCCACTTAGTTCATGGTAATTTGTTATAGTAACAATAGGAAACTAAGATAAAGGTCCTTAACATAAAAAAGAGTTACCACTTTTGACATGCCACATGTCCATCACTGGTCAGTGGCAGGGAATTTTCCTTATACAGTCACTTAAGAACTCAGGTGGACATAGACTCTACTATGAAAAATCACTGGTCACCATAGCAGGAAGAAGAAAGTATATGGAGAGCTCAGACCCATTCTTCTGTACTTTGGTCTAGATGGTAACACATGTCACTTCTGTTCATTATCCATTGGCTAGGGAGTCATATAATTTTGCAAACTGCAGAGAGTTGACAAGTGTAACCTCCTATGAGACTGAAGGGGAAGAAGAACTGGATTTTAATCAGCACTGAATTTAGCATTTTAATGTCTACCTTAGCCTCATACTAGGAAGTCCATGAAAATCTTGTCAGAAAGGGTGGAAAGAAATGTTTCTTACCTGATGGGTCTAGATTCCTCTCTTTCATAGTTCCAGATCTGCTCTTCTGTGCCAGTGTGTGTTGAAATTACCTGCTAGTTGTGTTACCAGAGCCTATATTGTTAACTACAGAGAATTCTCGATATATGAAATTCTTCACATTTAGATGTCATGCAAAGAATATTAACTCTTTCTACAGCTCTAGTTATTGCAATGCTACACACAATGAATTTAAAAATTTTGTTTCTCCAAAGTTGCAAGTACAAATAATGCTGAGCCTTGTATCTCTTTATTTCTCAGTTTTATTGCTTTCCATATCATATTTGATCCATACTTGAGAACAGCAGAAAGTTATAACCCATTTTTTCTTTTCATAGATAAGAACAAAGCACAGGTAGGGCAAAACCTGAAAACAGCTCCCCAACACAGTTGGACTCCAACCCTGCAAGAGTACTCTAGAGAGGATGCTTAACCATGTCGTGCAATTTTTTTGTAATTTTTTGCATACGTACCTTACAATATTCACATTTGGCTGTAATGGTATAGTATATGTAATTAAATGTGATAGGAAAGCAAAATATTTTTAAATATTTCTATGAAAGGGAGACAATATTAAAACAATAACAACTGAACCACTCTAACTGTAATACATGGACTCCTAAGACAGGCCCCATTGATCCCTGCCTCCTATATAATCTCATACCCTTGTGTGATATCTTTCCCTTGAGTATGCCCTGGACTTAATGACTTGTTTCTAATGAATTGAATATAACAAAAGTGATGGGATGTCATTTCAGTCCTTAAGTTGCAAAAGACTGACTTTCCTCTTGCTTGCAGATTCTCTCTCTCTTGCTGTTTTTGATGAAGCAGGCTGCTATGTAGAAGTGACCAGGTGGCAAGAAACTGAGGTTAGCCTCTGGTCTACAGTCGGCAGGAAACTGAGGCCCTCTGACCAAGAGCCTGCAAGGAATTGAATTATGCCAGCAACCAAGTGAGTGAGCTTGGAAGTGGATCTTTCCACAGTTGATCCTTGCAATTAGACCTCAGCCCCAGATATCACCGTGATTCTAGCCTGTGGAAGAGCCTAAGCAGAAAATCCAAGTAAGTTTTACCTGCATTTCCAGTCCATAGAAACTGTGAGATAAGTATGTTGTTTAAGTCATTTAGTTTGGGGAAATTTATTACATAGCAGTATATGATTAAGACACTAGACATTTTGTTTCTTAGGGATTTTTGTTTTTCTTTATTTTTTCTGTTGTTCTAACATGTTTGATTTTTCCTCTTTTAATAGGTTCAAGAATAGTGAGAAAAAAGGAAAATTAAAATGTTGAAGTAAATGGTTTTAGCAATAATAAATTGTAGATTCAATTTTTTTAATTTTTAAGAATAAAATTTTGTAAGAGATATTTATTTTTAAAAGGAGTTGTTCTGGAATCTAGACATTAATATGTCCCCAAAATGTGTTTACAGATTTCTCCATTCACACATAAAAAATCTAATTTCTACCTTAGTTTACAGAAATCCACCCTTTGTGTAAGGTAAGTTATACCTAAGGGAAGTTTATCACATTCTTATTAAAGAACTCTGTCTTTGTTCTCTTCTTCCTAATGAATATCAACATTTGAGGAGAAAGATATCCAAGCAGGAGGGAAAAGTGATCTGAAATAAAGACTTGAAGATTGTTATTAGATTTAGACTATGTTAAGATGAATTGCTGTCTCATGGAAAGACTCAATAACTTATGCCTAAGAATAACAAAATAATTACAATGATAGCCATATTGGTTCTTTTGAATTTGGGTAACAGAAGAACATAGGTCTTCAAACTATTAGGCATATCTTTTCTGCTCAAAACAATTTCTTTACATTTTATCCCTTTAAGTCCTTTAAAGCTTATCACACAGAAAAAATAACAGTCTGGGAGAGGAAGACTAAAGAAATCAACTTTCTTCAGAGCACATATAGATTTATTGTAGCCAATTGATGACAATGCAAAACTGGCACAAAGGCAAACACTTAATAAATAAATGAAAATCAGAGTGATTCAATTTCAGTGCTGTATGTTTTGAACCTGGTCCTCAAAGGCAAGTCATCATCAGAAGAAAGAAAAATGCATTTAAGGAGTGTTAATTATTGTCTGTCTCCAAGACCAAAATTAAAAAGCTTAAAACTTTTAGACTGTTAAAAATCTACTATACTAGGATATTAAAGTATTTTAAAGAAAATGAGATTTATGCTTAATAAAAAAAATTCCCATTAAACAGCAAGCGATTAGAAGAGAAAATCATTCTGAATCTCTATACTTCTCAATCCAAATACAATGCCATAAGCTATAATTCAGTAAACAGTTCTATATTTTGGATCCTGAACCTTGACTCAAAATTGAAAGGAAACTCTACTAATTCATGATTGCTGGTCTCACATATATTACAGAGTAACCTTTACTGTAGTTTCAAAGTTTAAGATTTTATTTACAGTAGTTTTTGCGAGGTCATCAATTGACACAATGTAGTTGCTATTTGTGAAAGACAAGGATTTGAATTGCAACTTGAAATCAGTTGGAAACTAGTCCAGTCTCTAGAGGACACTTGCAATATGCTTCACAGGGCTAACCCCATTAAGCGTCAAACGCAACTATAAACTCAGCACACTAAATGAAGCTTTTCCATTGCACAAGAGAATAACTTCACATGAATGACAATTTCTATAATGCTTAGGCTTGACAAAATCTTTAACCTTAAGTGTAATACTAATCAAAATAAATCCAGGAAATATTGTTTACACATTATCATCTGGAATTAGCTGGTAAGGATTGAGAAGTTTGTCAATAATTAGGTGCTCTGACTTTTATATATAATTTATAAGTCAAGTTGTCAACTCTAAAATTTGGGGACTTTGGTAGCTCTATTAAGTTGGGAAAAATGTAGATTCCCAGCCTCAGTATTCTCATCTCTAATATGGGAATTCTGGAACAAATGATCCTGTATCAATACACTATTGCTGTACAACAAATTACTCTAAACTGAATGGCTGAAGACCATCACTTATTATTTTGTTTCAACTAAGGGACTGGCTCAGCAGTTCTGCTGCTCTGGGCCATGCTCACCGGCTCTCAGCTGGGCTCACTCATGCATCTGCTATCAGCTGGCTGGTTAACTGTAGTTAGTTCATCTTGATGGCATCATTGGGGAAACTCAGCTCTCTTTCGTTGGACTTCTCTTATATTTCTCCTGCAAACTGGAAAGGGCATGTTCTCATGGCAGGGGCAGGAGTCTACAAAAGAAAGCAGAAATGCAGAAACACATTTCATGCTTTTGCTTGCATCGGTTCCACTAAAATCCCATTGTTCTAGTCACGTAGCCAACTTAGAATAAGAATAGGGAGGTCACTACCAAAGGGCATGAAATAGAAAGGCATGTAAAATTAGATCCATCAGTATAATCACCTTATAATAATCTTAAAGTTGCTTTTCAGCATATAATTGAGTGTAGGGTTTTTTAAAAGAGGCATCCAACACAAAATATTGGAAAATATACTGTGAGTGAGGAGGGAATATAAGAGAAAGAAAATCAACTACCTCTTCTCTGCCAATAAGTGTAATTAGATATGAAAAGCCCCCACTTGAAAAAAAGATCAGAAACATTTTAATTAAAAGTGAGTACCTCACAATTGACTGATCTACCTTTCAGGCATTTTTCTCTTAACATTTTTCTGTCAAAGTTTTTCAAAATATAATAACCAAGCGAGGAAAATTCAAAAGATAACTACGTTTGATGAGTGTACGATTACATACATTAATTTTCACTTCTCATTCCTATTCAAGTAAGAGCAAAGGAAACATGAATGGGGAGAAAAGGGGAGTAATGTAGTATTTTTTAAAAGAAAGAATACTGAGGGTTTTATTTTTGCACATTTCCTTTAATGCCCATCAGAGACTCATTATAATATCAAAGGGCATCTTTTGTTTGGTGTAGCTGTACTGATAGATAGTGAGGAGTAATCTGAACCAAGTACATTGCACTGTGATGTCATGCCCAGGAACTGTTTTATAAACCACTACTAGATAAAAGAACTCTTCCCTTATTGACTTCTTCTTTTAGGACTCTAGAGGAACCCTATTAAATTTCATCTTCAAATTATGCCCATAGACAATCTTAAAATCCAAGGTTATAAGTCATAATCTTGGCCACTGGTTAAATCACCCAGTAATAAAAATGCATTTCTTCCCTGTTTTGAAGGATAACCCTGAGAACTAAGGTATGGTAAAGGACAAAGCTACGTAAGCTCATATAAATCACAGTTATGTTTTTGCAGTAGGTCATGATATTTCTGCTTCCAGCCCCTCTCTTCTTTTCCTCTGCAGTAGATCCTAAAACTTTGAATGAACACACTTACAGCGATGTTTATACCTTTATACTTTACAAATCATTTAAAGTAATACAGTATTCAACTCTATAATTCTAATTTTCTAATAATTCCTCAACTAAGTTAAAAGTTATGACCAATTTGACTAAAGCATGAAAAACTAACTGACTTATCAGAGGTCACCTCAATCAACCAACTCTGCCAAGATGAGAAATCTCATAGTTGGGCTGTTGAAGCATTTATTTAACTAATATACCTAAGGGAGTCAAGCTATAGCAGACCTTTACGTATTCAAAATGTCTTGAAGACTCATCTTTTAAAAGTTGTCTTAGTCTGTATGGGCTGATATAACAAAATATCATAAATAGGGTAGCTTATAAACAATAGAAATTTATTTCTCATAGTTCTGAAGGCTGCGAAATCCAAGATCATGGCACTGACACATTTGTTGCCTAGTGTAGGCCCACTTTCTGGCTCATCAATGACATCTTCTTGCTATGTACTCACATGGTGGATGGGGTAAGGAGTCTCTCTCTGGTGTCTACCATAAGAACTCTAATCCCATTTGTGAGGGTCCCCCCACTCCACCCAAGACCTAATCATTTCCGAAAGGCCCCACCTTCTAATACCATCACCTTGGGGTTGAGGATTTCAACACATTTGGACATAAATGTCAGACCACAACTAAAACCATTTTATATTCTACGTCGTAATGTGACTCTATTAAGATAGCATAAAGGCATCTGGAATTTCTAATCTTCTTTTATTCCCAGTCCACATGTAAACTGGCACAAGAGGAATAAGCTGCAGGCTCATCCTGTGGTTTCAATAACCCATATCCCACTGCCATTTGTTCCATTTTGGGAAACAGTCTGTGCTGCACTGCTTGTATTATACCAACAATCAAAGTTTCGTTTTCTCTATGTTTGTATTAGTCCGTTTTCACACTGCTGGTAAAGACATACCAGAGACTGGGAAGAAAAAGAGGTTTAATTGGACTTACAGTTCCACACGGCTGGGGAGGCCTCAGAATCCTGGTGGAAGGTGAAAGGCACTTCTTATATGGCAGCAGCAAGAGAAAATGTGGAGGAAGCAAAAGTGGAAACCCCTGATAAACCCGTCAGATCTTGTGAGACTTTCTCATTATCACGAGAATAGCACAGGTAAGACCAGCCCCATGATTCAATTACCTCCCCCTGGGTCCCTCCAACAATACGTGGGAATTCTGGGAAATATAATTCAAGTTGAGATTCGGAGGGGGGGGACACTGTCACACCATATCATTCTGCCCCTGGCCCCTCCAAATTTCATGTCCTCACATCTCAAAACTAATCATGTCTTCCCAAAAGTCCCCCAAAGTCTTAACTCATTTCAGCATTAACCAAAAAGTCCACAGTCCAAAGTCTCATTTGAGACAAGCAAGTCCCTTCCACCTATGAGCCTGTAAAATCAAAAGCAAGCTAGTTACTTCCTAGATACAATGGGGGTACATGTATTGGGTAAATACAGCAATTCCAAGTAGGAGAAATTGGCCGGAACAAAGGGGTTACAGGGCCCATGCTAGTCCAAAATCCAGCAGGGTAGACAAATTTTAAAGTTCCAAAATGACTTCCTTTGACTCCTGATCTCACATCCGGGTCATGCTGATGCAAGAGGTGGATTCCCATGGTGTTAGGCAGCTCTACTCCTGTGTCTTTGCAGGGTACAGTCCCCCTCCCAGCAGCTTTCATGCACTGGTGTTCAGAGTTTGTTGCTCTTCCAGGCACATGGTGCAAGCTGTCAGTAGATCTACCATTCTGGGATCTGAAGGATGGTGGTCCTTTTCCCACAGCTCCACTGAGCTATGCCTTAGTAGGAACTCTGTGTGGGGGATTTGACCCCACATTTCCCTTCCACACTGCTCTAGCAGAGGTTCTCCATGAGGGCCCCATGCCTGCAGCAAACTTTTGCCTGGGCATCCAGGCATTTCCATACATCTTCTGAAATCTAGGTAGGGGTTCCCAAACCTCAATTCTTGACTTCTGTGCACCTGCAGGCTTAACACCACGTGGAAGCTGCCAAGGTTTGGGGCTTCCACCCTCTAAAGCCACAGCCCGAGCTCTACATTGGCCCCTTTTCAACCATGGCTGGAGCAGCAGGAAAACAGAGCACCAAGTCCCTAGGCTACACACTTCATGGGCACCCCAGGCCTGGCCCACAAAACCACTTTTTCCTCCTGGACCTCTGGGCCTGTGATGAGAGGGGCTACCATGAAGGTCTCTGACACGGCCCAGAGACATTTTCCTCATTATCTTGAGGATTAACATTAGGCTCCTTGCTACTTATGCAAATTTCTGCAGCTGGCTTGAATTTCTCCCCAGAAAATGGGTTTTTCTTTTCTAACACATTGTCAAGCTACAAATTTTCTGAAGATTTATGTTCTGCTTCCCTTACAAAACTGAATCCTTTTAACAGTACCCAAGTCAACTCTTGAATGCTTTGCTGCTTAGAAATGTCTTCCATCAGATACCCTAAATCATTGCTCTCAAGTTCAAAGTTCCACAAACCTCTAGAGGAGGGGCAAAATGCCACCAGTCTCTTTGCTAAAACATAACAAGAGTCACCTTTGCTTCAGTTCCCAACAAGTTCCTCATCTCCATCTGAGACAGCCTCAGCCTGGACCTTATTGTCCATATCTCTTTCAAGCTTTTAGTCAATGCCACTCAACAAGTCTCTAGGAAGTTCCAAACTTTCCCACATTTTCCTGTCTTCTTCTGAGTCCTCCAAACTGTTCCAACCTCTGCCTGTTACCCAGTTCCAAAGTTGCTTCCATAGTTTTGGGTATCTTTTCAGCAGTATCCCACTCTTGGTACCAATTTATTGTATTAGTCCATTTTCACACTGCTGATAAGGACATACCCAAGACTAGGAAGAAAATGGGGTTTAATTGGACTTAAAGCTCCACGTGGCCGGGGAGGCCTCAGAATCATGGTAGGAGGTGAAATGCGCTTCTTACATGGCAGCAGCAAGAGAAAATGAGGAAGAAGCAAAAGCAGAAACCACTGATAAACCCATCAGATCTTGTGAGACTTATTCACTATCATGAGAATAGCACAGGAAAGACCGGCCCCCATGATTCAATTACTTTCCCCTGGGTGCCTCCCACAACATGTGGGAATTCTGGGAGATACAATTCAAGTTGAGATTTGAATGGGGACACAGCCAAACCATATCAATATTAAAACAAAATCCTAACATAATTTTTTGTCTTACATATTGAACTTGGAATTTCTGACTTTTTATTTACTTGGAACTTCAAAAATTGTTATATCACTTTTTTTCTGTCAGGACCTAATTCTTATTTTTAAAAGTTACATGATGTCAGTTTCAATTTCTCTTGAGATTTCACTTGGGTAACACAGACTATCACAATTTGCCTTTAATTCACTCTCTGGTTAATTGCTCTGCTCCCTCATCAAGGTTTTGAGCCTACCTTTATAAAATGGGCACAAAAAGGAAGTAAAAATTATGGTTCTTACATTCATTTCTTATGCATGTAAGAAAGGATGGAAAGATGATTTGGAGCTATATTACAAAATGAGTCAGCATCTGCTTACTAATTCTGGAGGTCTTTCACAAACTCTCAAATTCTTGGGAAAACACAGCACTCTTTTAAAATGTCATGTTACATGGCCATTCACCACCTATTATACTACTATTCTCAAGCCCATGATTTCAGAAAGTCCCTCTCAGAAGGAGGTTCAGAATGCAACTAGATTTTATGACTACCATTTAAATCATCAAAACAGAATATCCTTCTTTGCTCTTAATTTACTTTTCATTTCTATTTGGTGGGGAGTTCATCATTAAAATCCTCCCTGGAAGGTTTGCAAAGAGAGAACTTTGGTTGAGGATTGGGGCAGAGGCAGCAATCAGAGGCCAATCCAGACTGCAGGGATCACTTTATAGGTCTTGAGAAAAAATAGTGTTAGGAAGTAAGTAGGAGAGAAGAATTAACTAAAGAGAAGTAAAATGTGTCCTGCTTAAACTAGTGGAAGCAATGCAAATCTAGCAGCCCTGGTTTTTCTCTTTATTCCTTATTTATAAAACTAAAGAGTAAACTATATTTTTAGGTTAGCTTTTAATCTATGGGAAAGGGAAAGAAACCTAAAAGAAGCCCCCTGCTGGCCACTCTAATTTCTGCCCTATTGGTTCCTTAAAACAAAATAAAAATAAAAATATCCTTACCTTTCCTATATTTTCCTACATTTAAGACATAATTTAACCTTCTATTGTTAATTGAGATTTATCACTGTTATAAATGCAATATACAAATATAAATCCCTAAAGGCATTTCAGTAATTTGTCATTTATGACAAGAAGAAAATCAGTCTTTGAAAGATATATATCTTATTTTTAATTTGCATTTAAAAGCCCATCACTAGTAGATTAATTTTGTTATTTTGCTCTTAATCTGAGAACAAAATAAGTTTGTTTTGATTATCTCAAACTCTGGGAGGTCTTTAAAATTAAATAACAAATCAGAGTTTTATCAAATTATTTACAACAACAGTCTTGTCTTATTCCAGAAAATTAAGGGGAATACGCATAGCAAAAATCCTGAAGCTGTGTTTGTTTCATGCTGTTACTTGAATCTACGATAAAGTCATTTCATAGGCTTATTCTTTAGAAAATAAAACTCCTTAGGGCAGACTGACCCGAGTTGCACAGGAATGTAAATAAAAATGATTGAGTATTTCTCTCTTTACATAAGACAAATATTTTACTACATTGCATACTATAATAATCTTTCTCATGGCCAACACAGAAATATTAACATCTACCAAATAGGGTTAAATCCTCAAAGTCTACTTATAAAGCAAAAGCAGCACTGGAAATTGACATCACTTACATTTAGTCACATTTTCAAAAGAGCATGATTAATGAAACAGAAGTGTTCTCATGGAGCGTGTGCACCACGTGCTAGTGACCGTTATATCAGAACGAACTACATGTAACATTTATCTTCCTTTTGCTCTGGTATCTCCCGAGTGAAACGCTTGTGTGTGTATGAAAAGCGTAGTGAGAATGACAACTCATTTGGTGTTGACTTGGCCTTTGTCTCAGCTCTCTCTTACATCATCGATCCCTTCCTCATCCCTGCTGTCACTGACTTTTTTTTTTTTTTTTTTTTTTTGAGACGGAGTCTCGCTCTGTCGCCCAGGCTGGAGTGCAGTGGCCGGATCTCTCAGCTCACTGCAAGCTCCGCCCCCCAGGTTTACGCCATTCTCCTGCCTCAGCCTCCCGAGTAGTTGGGACTACAGGCGCCCGCCACCTCGCCTGGCTA
Source organism: Theropithecus gelada (assembly GCF_003255815.1). NCBI lineage: Eukaryota > Metazoa > Chordata > Mammalia > Primates > Cercopithecidae > Theropithecus > Theropithecus gelada. The sequence goes on along the minus strand of NC_037670.1, from coordinate 48,208,717 downwards.
GTTTTTTGTATTTTTTAGTAGAGACGGGGTTTCACCGTGTTAGCCAGGTTGGTCTCGATCTCCTGACCTCGTGATCCGCCCGTCTCGGCCTCCCAAAGTGCTGGGATTACAGGCTTGAGCCACCGCGCCCGGCCTGTCACTGACTTTGAGAAAGCACATGGTTCAGCCATTTGACATCCTTTCTGTAAGACCAAGGATGAGTCTGCTATGCTCTGTTTATTAAAACCTCAGTTTTAAGAAGGTTACTATTCTACATAAAACCCTTGACCTCTCAGAGTTAGTGGTGTGAGCCTAAAAGTTTCCAGGACATGCTAAACTTTTCCTGAGAAAGAGTCCAGTCAACAATTTTATGACAATCCTTTTGACCTGAGCTTTGCTTAATACTATCAAGTAAGTCACAGGACAGTCAGGAGATTGGAAATGTATCACTTGATGAGGTTTTTCAGATTGATAACACGAGGGTAAGCAACTGTGTCATCCGGGAGGCTCCAAAGTCCAGGGTCCATTCAGGGCCAACTACAGCAGTGCCCCTTCCTATGTCCAGGCCATTCCCACCAACCAAAGTCCAGCAGGGGGCAGCTTCCCAAAGCTAAATCTAAAAAGACCATAGTCAGCCCAGCTAAAAGTCCCAGGAAAAGGCAATGTTGCCTAAGAGTCATGAGACAGCTGGAAAAGTCCCTGCATCTGACACACACTGTTAACAGACAGTGCTGCCTCACAGACGTGTAGAAGGCACATCAGGGAGAGTGTTGGGGTCACGCCAGAAACTTCATATTAAATCAGGGAGGATTTGTTTGGGGCTCACATTTAGACAGACAACAATGACTTCTCTGTCATTTTTGTAGTTTTGTTCATTTGTGTTTGAAAATAGCAGTTCTCTCTCTGGCCTGACTGCATCCTTTGATGGTAACTGAAGCTTTTCCATTGCAGCGGTGCTCCTGAGGGGGGCGACATTGAATCTGCTCAAGGCTCAGAGCTCTTCCCGGTTCTGTGGCCTCCCGGAGCATGAGTAACACTGTGGCCTGCACAGATAGGACTTCATTGTCCTTAAAAGGAAAAATGCCTGCATGACCAGAGTTGGACGAAGCCAGAACAGTAGCCCCTGAGAAGTGCTAGGTACATTTTTAACAGTTCTTGTTTACTTTCCGTAGGAAATTATGAGAAAAACACAAGAGCACATTTATAAGTAGTTTTCATGATTCATTTTATCACTGAAACCAGATGCTATTCTGAATCAAACAACCCCGAAGTGATGTGCAATTCTAATATCTGCTTAGTTAATCAAAATATTCATTAATATGTAAGAAAACACATTCTATTTGTGTTTTAGAGTACACATTTATCACATGCTCATAAATACTTAAATACAGGAGGTATGCTTAGCAGAGAAATTATTAACTTTTTAGAGACCTGCAGATTTTAGAAATTTTTGGGGGGGAATTAAATTTTAATAAAACAGCATTTTAATTAATCACAGAAAAATCAAATAAAATTATTTTCTAGATTCTGAAAGAAAAACAAATAGATTATAAACTGTAAATGCCTTTTGTCTTATGACAACCTTGCCAGCCTTAGTAATTTTATAATATTATGAACCTTGGGAAACAGTGCAAAGGATCGAAAATTTTTATATTTATATATATATTGACTCTAATAAACCTGTATCTGTATTAGTGTTTAATGTTGATTAAAATTGCTTACAAATTTATATTAATAGGAAATACATCCTGATTTAGTAGGATTTTAATAACTGCAATCATGTATTGCTTAATGATGGGAATATGTTCTGATAAATGCATCAGTAGGCAATTTTGTCATGGATACTTACACAAACCTAGATGATATAGCCTACTGCTTCTAAGCTACATACCTGTACAGCATGTTACTTATGTAGAAGACTGTAACACAATGGAAAGTATTTATGCATCTTAACATAGAAAAGATACAGTAAAAATATAGTATTATAATCTTATGGAACCAACATCATATATGCAGTCTATTGACTAAAATGCCATTTTGCGCGATAAGGGCATTTACTCTAATATTACTTTATTAGATTGGCATCCTTGCTGACTCAAGACCCTTTCCTTATGTACTGATGACTACCTATTGATTCTCAGAAAGTCATATATTCTCACTCTTGTGTCACCCTCAGTTATTTCACTCTGCCTTTCACAGTTAACTGTCCACTTCTTCACTTCACACTCACTAATCAACTGCTGTGAACTTGGCTTTTACCTTGATCTCAGCTCTTCCAAAAATCACCAATCATTTCCTAAATGCAGAATATAATGACCTTTCCTCTGTGTCCATCATACTTTGTATAACATTTGATATTGTAATGACCTGAATTGAGTCCCTCTCAAAAAAGACAAGTTGAAATCCTAAACTTCAGTATCTCAGAATGTGACCTTATTTGGACACAGAGTTGTGGCAGATGTAATTAGTGATGAAATGAGGTCATACTGGAGCAGAGTTAGCCCCTGATCCAATATTACTGACGTCCTTCTAAGAAGATGGCCATCTAAAAACATACACACAGAGAGGACACACTGTGACGATGAAGGCAGAGATTGGAATTAGGCAGTTGCAAGACAAGGAACACCAAAGATTACCAGCAAACCATCAGAGGTTAAGAAGGGGGCAAAGAAAAGTCTCTCACAAGTTTAAGAGAGAGTGTGGCCCTGCCGATGCCTTGATTTCAGACTTCTAGCCTCTAGAATTGTGAGGCGATCACTTTCTTTGATTTTAGGCAGTTTATGGTGCTTCATTATGGCAGCCCTAGGAAAATGATAGTTACTACTGACCAAAGCTTTAGTCTGCACTTGCCACAATTTTTTAAATGCTTTTGTCCACAGGGTTCCATACACGGTATTTTTCCAGAAACCTGGCTACAGATTTCATAGGATCACAAGATTCTTTACTGCCTCTCATCTCCTATTTCCTTTTTCTTTTTTTTTTCCCCTCTTTCAACAAGATTTAACTCTGTGTTGCCCAGGCTGGAGTGCAGTCGCACAGTTATAGTTTACTGCAGCCTCTCCATCTCCTGGGCTAACGTGATCATTCTCCCTCAGGTGCCCGAGAAGCTAGAACTACAGGCGTGCATCACCACACCCAGCTAATTTTTATTTGTTCTTACAGATAAGGTCTCGCTTTGTTGCCCAGGCTGGTCTCCAACTCCTGGCCCTAAGGGTTCCTCCTGCCTCAGCCTACCAAAGCATTGGAGTTGCAGGCATGCGCCAGCATGCCCAGCCTGATATTCCTTGAAAGACCTCAAACAATCCTACAGTGTCAACTACCACAGATATGTTAGGGCTGCTCCAGTTCATATGTACATCTTGAACCTCCCTAAGGCTCCATGGGTCAACCTCCTATGTTTTCCTGCAGCACACCAAAGTGAATAATATTCAGAAGGCTCATTCACTCTTTCAAAGTTAGCAACTGTGTTAGTCCATTTTCACACTGATATAAGGAAAAACCTGAGACAGTGTAATTTATAAAGGAAAGACGTTTAACTGACTCACAGTTTTGCATTGCTGGGGAGGGCTCAGGAAACTTAACAATCATGGCAGAAAGGGAAGCAGGCAGCAAGGACCTTCTTCACATGGTGGCAGGAGAGAGAATAGTAAATGAGTGAAGAGGGAAAAGTCCCTTATAAAACCATCAGATCGCCTGAGAATTTACTCACTATCATGAGAACAGCACGGGGAAAATCACCCTCATGATTCAGTCACCTCCCACCATGTCCCACCCTCAACATGTTGGAATTATGGTGATTACAATTCAAGGTGAGATTTGGTGGGGACGCAGAGCCAAACCATATCGGTAAACATTCTTTTTTCTATATCCCTAAGGCTAATGTTCCTGTAGGAGATCTGCAATGAGACTTGTCACCTCCTGTAGCTTTATAATATTCTTAAATGCAAGAAATACATCTTTGTGAATTCCTGTCTTAAAGGTGAGTTGGAAGAGTCTTGACAACTCTGACAAAATTGGCATGCTTTCCCTTTCCTTTCTCATTGACTGGCAGTGAAATCTGATATCTTCTACATCCAGGACTGCTTCCAAGTGGAAACAATATGGGAACAAAACTTTGCTTCTCCCTCTTTCACCCCAGGTGAAGAGAAGGAAACCAGCTGGACGGAGATGCCTATGGGAAGTTACAGATCAGAGTAAGATGAGGAGACCGTAGCGAAGTAGGGAGTGTCTTCCTTTGGGGCCACTAGGAAGGGATCCACCTCTGCTCACCATTCAAAGGTCTTTCTTTTGCAGGTTTAAACTAAATTTTATCCTGCTTTGGAACAATTTAACAGTATAATAAAGTTCTGAATTATCAGGAAAAAAATATTCATTTATTTATTTATAATTTTTTATGTGAAACTTGTTTCACGAATGTATAGAGAAAAAGCAATGATAAATTTTGATTTGAAAGTGACAATTTTGACAGTGTTTAAAAACTACAACATTGGGATGGAATTCAGCCTTCTATTATAAAGGCTTCCAAAAACCAACTATAGCTTTAAAAAGAAAAAATTTGTTTCTGCATTTTGGCATCCAGAAAAATGGCATTTTATATAAAAACAGAAAAGCTGTATTTGAGCCATGCAATTCAGGGGAATTGGTAAGTTGAGGGTCTAATATAAAATACAGTTTTAAAAAAGACTAAATACAAACTTTACAAACTAAAAAAGCAGATTCCCAGACTACTATTGAAACTCTTTTTACTTACTGATATTTCTCACTGCTAAAGTATCAAAATGGTATTACATTAAAGTAGTCAGGACCATCTTTATCCATCTGATAAGTATCTGCATATTATCTATATATACTATGCTGAAAGCTGTAATTTAACATATATTTCAGAACTCTCTCTATATATATATATTAAAAAAACCATGATCCTAAAACCTGATATTATTTTTTTGAGACAGAGTGTTGCTCTTGTTGCCCAGGCTGGAGTGCAATGGCATGATCTTGGCTCACTGCAATCTCTGCTTCCCAGGTTCAAGTGATTCTCCTGCCTCAGTCTCCCAAGTAGCTGGGATTACAGGCATGCGCCACCACGCCTGGTGAACTTTTTGTATTTTTAGTAGAGATAGGGTTTCACCATGTTGGCCAGGCTGGTCTCAAACTCTTAACCTCAGGTGATCTGCCCACCTCAGCCTCTCAAAGTGCTGGGATTACAGGCATGAGCCACTGCACCCAGCCCCTAGACTTATTTAATTTATGATATAATACTAGAAAATTATAACCCAGAGAATATCTCAACTGTTTTTCTACATGTGACTGAGAACTTTCACTTGATTTACATAAGATTATCCAGGACTCCTAGATTCTAGCTGTAGCACCATTCCTTTCTCTTCCACTCAAAAAGCAAATCAGAACAGCAAATGGTGACTTTGAGTCTGAGCTATGTTTTTTAAATAGTAAATAATTGGAAAAGATAAATACTTTAAATAGCATTTAAAACTTATTCACAGTATATCCTGACAAGCTGGTGGACTACTATATCAATAAATAACAAATCAGAGCAAGACTTTTGGTTTCATTTTTTAAAAGTAATTTTGAAATTGGTCACTAGAATTTTTTATCACATCAATGGATTAGAGAAGGAAAACCATATGACTACTTTGATAAATTCCAAAATGATAACTGAAGAAAATGTCATGACAAAGTGAGGCTTATTGTTAAAAATGATTCAACATTTTCATCTGGTAAAACTTGTAAAAAACCAAGAAGTAGGATTCTTCCTTAACGTGAAGACTATTTATCTTAAATCAATAGCTAGAATCATAATTAACTATGACTGTTAAATGCTAAAATGTTGTAGGCAGTAAAATAAAGCAAGAAACAAGATAAATATGCCTGCTAACATCATATATTTTGGTACTGTGGAAATTTTTGCCAATAAGGCAAGAAAAGAAAAATACAACTTTGGAAAGAAGGAGATAATTTAACATTATGTACAGATGATATGTGACTATCTTTCAGAAGATGCTGAGAACCAACTTAGAAACTCTGAGACTACAAGAGTTGAATAGTTGTCTGAGTTCTACCTGAGTAAGTTAGACATAGCTAGCCTTCACATACGCTAGTGATTGTCATTTACAAAGAGTATAGGGAAATATTCCATTTATGGTTTATAATAGAAATTTAAAAAACATATAGTACCAAAATAAGCTTGGGAAATATGTATGTCCTATATAAAGACAACCGAGAAAGTCTACAGAAAACCAATATAAGACTCTATAAATAAATAGAAGTCTAAATATATAATGTTTTAGTATAGGAAGCCACAAAATTGCACACATGTGAAGTCTCCTCAAATTGTTTTATAGATTAAATACAACTCCAGTAAAAAATTTTTACAAATTATTTTAATTTAACAAACTGAATTTTTAACATTACATAGGGGAGAATTTAATACATGAAAATATAGTTAGCTATCTATGTGATATTACTATGAGAAGCTCTTTTTAAATATTAATCCAAAACAGTATTTCACAGTGTGGTTTACTAACTATTTCATCTAGAACTAGCTAGGTACTTGCTAGTAAACAGTTGCCAAGGCCAAACCAAAGGATTATGACTCTGATTATTAAAGGATATTGACTCAGGATTATTATACCCTGAAGGTAGGTCCTGAGAATCTGTCTTAATGAGCACACCAAAAAATTCTGATGCACATTACATTTGAGAACCACTACCAAGCAGAATAAGGCTGATAGATTTACTACACAGTTTGTGAAAATTTCTATAAAATAAATACACATAATCAGGCTGGGCATGGTAGCTCAAGCCTGTAATCTCAGCACTTTGGGAGGTCAAGGCAGGCGGATGACACCAGGAGTTTGAGACCAGCCTGGCCAACATGCTGAAACCCTACTAAAAAAAAATACAAAAATTAGCCAGGCGTGGTGGCAGGTGCCTGTAGTCCCAGCTTTTTGGGAGGTTGAGACACGAGAATCACTTGAACCCATGAGGTGGAGGTTGCAGTGCGCCAGGATGGCGCCACTGCACTCCAGCATGGGTGATGGAGCAAGACCTTGTCTCAAAAAATAAAATAAAATAAAATAAATAAGTAAATAAATACACAAAATCAAAAGTCTAAGAAAACCTGGTTAGAAGCATTACTGTATAATAAAATAAAATATTCAATAATAATAAATCAATAAAAAAAATCAGTAGGAAAAAATATGACTTTCCTCAAAGAAAAGTGGGCAAAGAATGTGGACGGCCAATTCACATATAGAAGAATGCAAACACAAAAAAGCAAATGAAAAAGAAAACAAAACAGTTGATACTCACTTGCAAAATAAAACCAGATGCAAATTTCTTTACAAATTGAGAAAGATGTTTTTAAGTATAATAACTAGTGCTGGCAAATGAACTTGTCCCTCTCAACTATCATGTGAGAGTTTGTTTTGATACAATTTTACTGGAGAGTTATGTAGCAATGTGAATCAAGTATTTAAGAATTATTAATTCCAGGCCGGGCGCGGTGGCTCAAGCCTGTAATCCCAGCACTTTGGGAGGCCGAGGCGGGCGGATCACGAGGTCAGGAGATCGAGACCATCCTGGCTAACATGGTGAAACCCCGTCTCTACTAAAAAAAAAAATACAAAAACTAGCCGGGCGTGGTGGCGGGCGCCTGTAGTCCCAGCTACTCGGAGGCTGAGGCAGGAGAATGGCCTGAACCTGGGAGGCGGAGCTTGCAGTGAGCCGAGATCGCGCCACTGCACTCCAGCCTGGGTGACACAGCGCGAGACTCCGTCTCAAAAAAAAAAAAAAAAAAAAAAAAAAAAAAAAAAAAAAAAAAAAGAATTATTAATTCCTTTAGACCTATTAGTTTTATTCCTTAGGAATTATCCCAAGAAAATAATCAGACCAGCACCAAAGATTTATGTACAAGGAATAAATAAAAGCAAAAATTAAATCTTACTTTGATTAGAAGAATGAAAACAACAAAAATTCCTCAAATAGGGAAGTTTTTCATGAAGTTTTAAATAATCTGGAAAATTCTTATATAATTTCAACATTCCTCAGATATATAGTTCCAAGTTTATAAAACTGAAATATATGTAGAACATTGCTCAGATACATGATTCCAAATTTATAAAAGACATATATATGTACGTATATATACACATATACACATGTGTATATATGTGTGTGTGTATATATGCACACGTACATTCTATGTGTATATATATGGTACTGAGAAGATGATCCTCAGAAAATTTTAATAATATATGATAGTTTCAATGTTCTTTATTCTTTCTTCATTTCTCAAATTTTCTACAAAGTAAATGTGTCACTTCATTAGTTAATAAGAAAAGCATGGTTAACATATTTCCTCAAAACTGGCATGCCACAAAATTTTTTGAAGCTCTCATTTGGAAATATATCCAGAGCTTGTTTAAGTCATAATCACACACACACACACACACACACACACACACACAAAACTAGCCTTGTTCTTTATACTCAGTGTCCTTTCTGGGATCAAAAATTCATGTTAGATTACACTACAGACTGAATTATGTCCCTTCAAAATTCATGTATGTTGAAGCTCTAACCCACATGTATCAAGTTGGAGATAGGACCTTCACAGAAATCACTAAGATTAAATGAAGTCCTAAGGATGAGGCCCTGATCTGATAGGTTTAGTGTTCTCAGAAGAAACACAAAGAAGAGATCATGTGAGCACACGTCAAGAAGGCAGCCACCAACAAGCCAAGAGAAGAGGCCTCACAATGGAAACTACCTTTCCAGCACCTTGACCTTGGACTTCCCAGACTTCAGAACTGTGAGAAGTAAATTTCTGCTGTTTAAGCCACACAGTCCACAGTAATTTTTTTATGGCATTCTGAGCTAAATAATACAGCTAGCTGTATTAATCTTATCATTCTACATTGCTTTAAAAAAAGTTAGCTAGGTTGAGCATGGTGACTCACGCCTGTAATCCTAGCACTTTGGGAGGCTGAAGTGGGTGGATCAGTTGAGGTCAGGAGTTCAAGACCAGCCTGGTCAATATGGGGAAACTCCGTCTCTACTAAAAATACAAAAATTAGCTGGAAATCGCTTGAACCCAGGAGGCGGAGGTTGCAGTGGGCCAAGATTGTGCCACTGCACTCCAGCCTGGGTGACAGAGCAAGACTCCATCTCAAAAAAAAAAAAAAGTTTGCTGGTTTCAAAAATTCATATCCACTTACTGAGGAGAATGACATAGCACTGCTATGGACAATAACAGAAATATGCTAAAACAAACAAATGAAAACCTTTCATGAGAGACTACTTAAAGGGGATCTCATCCATTTGAATATGTTCTATTTACTTACTAAACAATCTGGTCACAGTGTATATGGAGGGGACTGAAAAAGGCTCAAAGTCACAAAGTATTGACTTTTAAACTTTTAAAAAATAACTTCACTGTTTTACTAGTGGTGAACGTTTGAATATTGATCACTAGATTAAAATTAACCCCAAATTAGTGTAGATGATTCTGTTTATATTATAGCTTGCATTGGAGTAGGTATACAAAGGATCTGTCAAATAGATGAGTTTTGGATCTAAGCTGGCTTATAAAATCCCGATCACCAAGAAGAAACATCCTAGATTTCCATTTCTAACTTATGCTGTTATTGTACTTTACAAAAATAGACACTCTGTTATCTCTAACTTATTATATATTTCATGTGAGAATAAATAAACTCACTAGACTTGGGTGAGAAACAGCAAAAACATTTAAAGAGCTGGATGCTTACACCCTCACCACCAAATGATCACGTTTTTCTGAATGATGTATTGAAAGTGAAGACTAGACCCACAGATACGTATCTGTATTTTATATATGTAAAATATATATATGTAAAACATACACATTTGCATATAAAGACGACCCACAGATCCATATCTATATATATGTGTGTATATATATACAAAACACATATTTGCATATAAGGACTAGACCCATAGATACATAACCATAAAGGTTCAAAGTCACTGACTGTTGGCTTTTAAACTTTTAAACACAGATACATATCTGTAGGTCTAGTCTTTATATGCAAATATATATGTTTTATATATGTATATTTTATAGATATTGTTTTATGTGGTTTATATTTATCAATTTTATATGCTTGGTTTAGGGTTGATGTATCTACCCACTTTTCAGAAAACATTAGGAATTAGTTATATTTTAGAAAGACATGTAGAATAACACATTTCAATTTGGATTAGCCTCTTTTCAAGTGGCCAGTAACCACACAAGGATAGTGGCTATCCTATCAGCATAGAGTTACACAAAGGGCGTATGACTGCTTATTTTACTATACTTGCAATTTCTGTAGGTTTGAATTTTTTTTAAATAAAATGTCGGCCAGGCATGGTGGCTTATGCCTGTAATCCCAGCACTTTTGGAGGCCGAGGCGGGTGGATTACCTGAGGTCAGTAGTTCGAGACCAGCCTGGCCAACATGGTAAACCCCATCTCTACTAAAAATACAAAAAAATTAGCCAGGCGTGGTGGCGGGCGCCTGTAATCCCAGCTACTCGGGGGGGCTGAGGCAGGAGAATCACTTGAATCCGGGAGGCAGAGGTTGCGGTAAGCTGAGATCGCACCATTGTACTCCAGCCTGGGCAACAAAACCGAGATGCCTTCTAAAAAAAAAAAGAAAAAAGTTGGGGGGGGAGGAAAGGACTTTGAAAACACTTGCAATCACATTCATTCTGCTCCAGACTGATTACTCTTCCTAATCCCTGCTACACGTGGTTAATTCACAAGCATTTTTGCTTTTCAAGCACTGACGTCCCCATAGGACCATATTGTGGTCTTTCTATTCTTTGCATAGTTTCATGGTTCTTAGAGGAAAAAAAAAAAGATGTCACGCATAACAAACAAACTAACCAGTAGTGACACTAAAATGAGAAAAGGGTTTTGGCATGGTTCAAAAAAGCCATGTGTATAATTTTTAAATCAGGGCTGCAATTTGTGGCCCAGCAAGTGAGACGGCATTTTGCTTCCTCCTCAAGAACCCTTTGTTCTCGTCATGAACCAGAATCTAAGCTTCTGCACTCTGTTTCTGGGAGGCAGAGTCCTCTTTGACCTGGTCTGTCTCCTTTGACAAGGAGACAGATTTTAGCTTGTCCAAAAAAAAGATAACCCCTGCTGCTCCTTGTTTGGAAAAACACCTTCTTGTTCCTGGAAGAGGCTGAAAGAAGAATTGACTGCAAAAGACAATGTAGCAAGTCTTCCTTTTCAACTCATTTCCCTTTAATTTTTATGCCAAGTACAGCCGTGACTTGAGTGATGTGGCAACAGGCTGAATTTCCCCTTCTTTCTCAGATTGTCTCTTATTTTGACAACGGCCTCTTTTTGTTAATAAGAAGTCAATTACATGTTCCTCTGTTTTCTTAACAAAAATCTGCACTGCTTGTGGATAGGATGGTCACATATTTTTGCAGTCCAGAATGCTGGGGACTAGGGGATAGGAAAAAAAGTAGAGAAGCAGGTTTTACTGGGGAAAAAAAATAGTAGCAATGCAGCTACCCTAACTTGAATGGAACGAAGCTAATACTCGTACTTCTTGTTCCTTTCAAATGCCGTTCTTGAACACCTAAGTTCTCACAGTCCTGGAGAATCTTGAGAAACAATAAAACTTTGTGATTGTTTTAGAACTTCAAAACTTCTGCAGAAGATTGACTTGAAATATCAGAGAGGTTCTTGTGGAAGAGGACGTGAGGATATCTTTTTAAGCCAGCTGTCCCTACATAGCCAGACTTTTAAGATAAACTGTTAAGAAAAAAAAAAACCTTATTTTAGCTCCTCAAAAGGAGGAAGGAAAAGAAAGGAAGAAATGAAGGAAGGGAGGGAGGGAGGGATGAGAGGAAGGGAGGGTAGGGGTGAAAAAAAAGCACTTTGCTGCAGTTTATAAAAATTTGATTAAGTGTAATGAAAACTTTAATTTGTTGATAAAAGCACTCAGTTATTAAGTCCTCTGAACTTTATTCATATTTCCAACCATGCATATGTCACATGTATGTATATGTATATGTATTTATTTCCAAACTTGAAGTTTAAAGGCAATCTCTATACCCTCTCCATACGCATTCTTTAAAATCGAATCTAACATAAAATATTTATTCAGATTTTTTTCTCTTTTTCAATCTTCAGTGAAGGAAAATATAATTTTCTTTCTTCAGCAAAGATTGCACAGTGGCTTTAATCAGTCCATTTCACCACTAGATATAGAATATTTCCCTAAGGGCCACGAAAAGTCAAAGTTGATTTGTCTTTGTCAAAGCAGATAAGTTGTTAAATGAAAGAAACAGTACCAGAATCCTTCCAACTAACTGAACTAGGAGAGAGGAATAAAGGAGATGAACTCAACATGCAAACACACATATAATTTCATTTTTCCTCATCTGTCTCTTGCTCTGTTTCCCCCAGTTCTGTCTGCAATAGCAGCCATACAGCACCTAGACTGTTGAGAGATACTGAAACTTGAAAGAAAAGGGAATGTACAATGTGCAAATGCAATATCACTCACTATTCAATAACTGCAAATAATTTTATTACCTGAGAACCATGGTTTCTTTGTCTCCTTTTTCTGTGTCCCATTCTCTGCCTCTAGCTGTGGGTCTGTCTTTCCCTCACACATACTCACTTAAAGAGGCATACATATTAATAATGTGTGGGCATTTCTTACTTAAAGCTATTTCCTCTTCAAACCAAGGATAGCACAATACCTGGATCCAAAAAACAAATGATCTTGTCTCGACATCTAAAATAAACAATCTGGCAGAACACTGTAAATGAACACTTAATACCAAAACTTAATAATAAGGAAACACACAAAGCAGTATAAAAGTAGGAAGTTTTCTTGTATCACTTCCTCACACCAAAAACAGAACTGGAAATTGTCACTCAAAAAAAAAAAACTCTTAAAATACAGTAGTTCAAGTTTCAAACGTGGTCCCAACAAATCAGATGTACAACTGTAATCTCGGTTCTTTATTCTATACACCAAATTTAAACATTTTACCATAAGTCTTAAAGTAATTTTTGAATACAAATATTTTTCTCCCTTCAGGCTAAGCCCTCTGGGCGAGTACAGAACTCGTACAACTGGTTCTACTACCAAACTATAAAATGTGCATGCCCTATTTTTCACATAAGAAGAAAGCAACTTTCTCCTTTTTTCTCATTCTCATTTTAGCCTGAACACATGGCTTTTTCTGAAGCTATGCCAGGTTCAGATCAGATACTATTAGGGCAGCAATGACTATGGGTTGCTGCACACACTATCTCCATGGTTTCTACTGTGAAATCCCTTTAAACTTTCTATCTGGACTATTTTCATGTGCTGTGTATGTGTGAGCACCTCTGGAGGTTATTAAGTAGTCGTTTCATCAATAAATGTTGGTGATGCTTATCTCTGTATTTCTCTGGCTTCTAGCATGCAAGACTTTTGAGATGACCTACTGAGATAAAGATCTAAGTGACAAGCATTAAAGAGAAAAGACACAATTTGATTGGAAAAGGCTTAAGAAAATAAGGAGGTTACTTTCTGCAATACGTGTACAGGGTAACTGTTCTCCAGTGTTTATCTTTGAACTCTTATTAATTTAGTGTTTGATTCACTATAGTGAACAAAACGTTCTTTACATTGAATCAAACACAAAGAATGTAGAATTCATTACCTGGAGATATCCTATCAGTTCAGAATACTCCATAAAGTCTCTACATTTGAAAAACAGGTGGGTGCAAATGTCTGGTTCTATTTTTTAATGCTTTCATTTCACTTTTATTTATGAGAAGTGTGAACGTCTCTGTAGTACAACTCCTGTCTTCATACTGTTTTCTCCACCCTTGACCTACTTCTCTTTCATCGTTTTCCCGTTCTAACAATTCCTCTCCCCTTCAGATATCTGATGAACAAGGCTAATTTTCAGTCTTATCACCAACCCTGGCTTGAATGCTCTTGCAGATTTTCTAGTAAAATCAAGTAGCCATTTACATTAATTAGGTAGGCTAAACTACTAAAGTAAATATTCCCCAAAATGTAATGGCTCAGATAAAACAGAAGCAGATTTGTCTCTAAAGTAACAGTCTAAGCTGGAGGTTCGGGTCAGTGTGTGTGTGCGCGCGTGTGTGTGTGTGTGTGTGTGTTTTGGGATGTTGGGGAGTGGGGATTTGGGGGAGGCTCTGCTCCACTCAGTAATTCAGGAACCCAACCTAGAATGAGGCTAGCGCTGCCGTCTTCAATACGTGGCTTCTAAGGTCTCTCTTGTCATCACTATTTCAGTCCATGGGAAGGAAAAAAAGAGCTATAGGAGTGAGCATGAGAACTTTCAAAGCAAGGTGTGAATGACGGTCATCACTTTGGCTCACATTTCACTGAGCTTGTTTAGTCTCTGGCCACACCTAACTGCAGAGGGAGCAGGAAACAGTCTGTGGCCAGGCAGCTGTGTCCCAGTTGTGATTCTACCTTACTGTGGAAGAAGTAGGGCACAGATCACTACCACACCCTCTAAGCATTGTTATAGTCTTAATAAGAACATAAAGATAAAATACAGGTCCAATGATCAGTTGTCCTGGGTTCTTTGCAGAACAAACTATTCCAAGTGCTTACATTAGTCTTTTCCAATGGTAATGCATTATAAAAGCCTAATGAAGTATTAGGGGACTCCTATGACCTATTATATATTTCTATTTCACAGAGGTAGAATACGAAATATACACTATATATATTATGGAAATATATATTTCACAGAGCTAGGATAAGAAATATATACTATATATATTGTGGAAATATATATTAAATATATAATTTTCTTGATGTAATATATCTATAGTGTATCTAGAAATGCATATTAAATATATAAAATTACATATTTAGATATATTTCTATATATTTAAATTGTTTCTATATATAATATTTTAAAATATATATTTCTTATATATAAACATATAATATAATTTCTATATATAATATATCTATAATATATCAGAATATATTTAATATAGCTATAATTTAATATGTTTTTTGTTGATGATATAGAAATTTCATACATTATATGTCTGTGATGTAGATATATATAATAGATATAGAACTATATTATAGAAACATATATTAAATAGGCCGGGTGTGGTGGCTCACACCTGTAATCCCAGCACTTTGGGATGCTGAGATGGGAGGATCACGAGGTCAGGAGATGGAGACCATCTTGGCCAAATTGGTGAAACCCCGTCTCTACTAAAAATACAAAAATTAGCTGGATGTGATAATGGGCACCTGTAATCCCAGCTACTTGGGAGGCTGAGACAGGAGAATAGCTTGAACCCGGGAGGCAGAGGTTGCAGTGAGCCGAGATTGCGCCACTGCACTCCAGCCTGGTGACTGAGCTAGACTGCGTCTCAAAAAAAAAAAAAAGAAAAGAAATATGTATTAAATATAATTTTTGTTTTTATATAGAAATATATTAAATATATATTATACACACACCATTTGGAAAGGCTAAAATCATTATATAGTTGTATAGTGTTAGAAACCAAATTGAAGGATTCCTTCATTGCTAAATCTAAGAATGATTTAGTTTAGGCCTATGAAGCCAGTGCCCAACATTTCCATAACCAAATAAAAGATAATGACTAACAGGGAAACTGAGAAGGCAATCAGCCCTCAGATAGGGTGCAAACAGACAATATTCATAACTAAGAATAGAGCATGTGTCCTAGTTAAGCTGGCACCCCTTTGTTAATAATGGGTCTCTAAAATAAAGGCAGATTTAGCAATATAGACAGAAAATTTCATTTGACCATTCAGAGCCATGGCTCAAAAACATCAAAACTGACTACCATTCAGGTAGCATCACTAGAGTTTGAAGATCAATGAAGTTTGAAGGCAAAACCTAGGAGGAAAGCCTGGAGTATGTTTAGACCTTCAATGACTGAACTCTTGATACAGAATGCTAAGAAGAGGACTTTTGTCTAAGGAGTACAGCCAAATAAAAGTAGGAAGACAAGAGACAGAGCAAGACCCTTTCACCGAGATCAGACAGATATACAGATCATAGCAGACTATAATAAGCTGTCTAGACCCACTTTTTTAAGAACAGTAAAAGAGGGATATAGAACTCTCTGCCCAATCCTGCCTCACAAGCCTGATCGATACTCTGATATGTCATGTAAAGAGGTCAGCTAAGGTTAGGTAATGGAGGTCTCCTGACCCATTGACCTTGTTTTGGCATTAGACATTCAACTTTTTGCCATTAAACGTCAGATCAATTCCCAATGATTTGAACATTACCCAGAAGTCTTTGGCTTCCTGGAATCTTTACTGAAAAAAAAAAAAATACAAACATTACCATTTCCAAGAGCCTAAGGAATTATTATTCACCATATTAGCTTAATCCATCTCCCTTGCTCAATTTTTAATATTCTTGTTTCAGTTGGATTTCAGCATTCATAATGCACATATGTGTTTTTTTTTAATCTATGTAATTTTCAGTGTAGGTTTATATCTATCTTTTTTGTACTTGAATAATCTTTCTTTCTGAGAGTCTTATAATTTACCATAAACTGTTTTCTCCTATAGTCCTTACCAGAATTACCCTAATATTACAATTATAGATGAAAAGGTTTTTCTCTCCTTAGGTCAAGGAAGGCTATGTTTATGTTTTATTCTATATGATATCTTGCATGTGGTAGACATTCAGTACACAAGTTAGTGAAAGCTGGGCCCAGCTGTACTTCCCTCAACTTGATGTGGTCAAGGGGAAATAAAAGGGAGGCCCATACATACGGCTACTATAAATTTATGGGGTATACAAATTTTCCCCTTAGGAATAAGGTGGGCCAGTCTCTTTGGACCTCCCAAAGGAGAATCGAGTCTGGTTTTTAAATGAAAGCTTCAGAGTATGAAGCAATATTTCACAAATTATTAGAGCTTCTTAAGGGCATGCCCTCTGCCTAGCAGTACTGGATAAACAGGTATTTAGCAGCAATAATTCCTAACTCATCTTTTTATCTTAGGGATCACCAAGAGTTTCCTGTGTCCAGAGACTGGCACATCTTTTTGATGGGCATGGTACATGTTATTTGAATGACTGGTTGAATGAATACATGAGCCAACAATTGCCATCCCTAGATACCAACAAATTTCCGGCTGGCATCTGCCCGCTTGATAGTGTCATTTCCATCAGGTGTGACAAGTTGTAATCTAAAATATCAGCTAATTGAGACACTAGTTCACTTTCGGGACTGCTGGGAAAAAGGAAGGCAGAAGACTACAGCTCCTTGCACAACCAGCCTCCCACTCCCATTGTACCTGCTGTACAATTATTGCTGTTTTGGCTGCCAACGTTCCATTAAGAGCTCTAGAGCTCCTGGCATTTGCAGGGATACTCTACTAAATGTAAGCCTCAAAGATGACTTATTCTTGCCAGCTGGGTGCATCAAACTAAAGGAACGATACCAGACAAATATATAGAGATCTACTTTATAAATATATAGAAGATGGAAACAGAGAAAAGGGGCTTTTTTGCTGGTGTAATTTTGGCTATTTTTTTTTTCAGTTTTACCATCAATTCAAATGTTCATGCCAAAAGAGGTGATATTGCCAGGGAAAACAGCAACCGCAGAGAATTCATCAGCCGTTGGCTGCTTCTGGAGGCGAGGTCTTGGCTTCACAGCGGAATTGGGGTTATGGCCTTATCCCAGTTTGGGGGTATAGTTAGAGTCAGCGAAGGCTACTTACTGCACACTGCTCCTCCGCTTATCTTGGGTGGGGCTGGGCCGGTTCAGAAACAGGGCGAGGTACTAGGCTGTCCCTTCCCAGCACACCGATCCTCCCACCTTCATGGGGGTTTATTGACTCTGACTTAATGAAAGTCTTCATTGCAGACAATTTACATACTGAATTATTTGGCACTGGCTCTCTGGGTTGTGCTTAACTTTCTGTTCTTTCATTGCCCTGGTACGTATTATTTTTAAAAAGAAAAATAAGTAAATTTTAAAAAAATAGATTCATCATCATTGCCCTGAATTGAGCCACCTGGAATTTGTTTTAGTTAATCACTGAGAAGAGCAACATAAGCCTTATTTTTTTTTTTTAATTTTGTAAGTGCAACATATTTGCATTGTGATGTTTTTCATTGCGGGGCTCACTGGCAGACAAAACTCAGTGCTTGATTTCCTTTCTAGATGTTGATGCAGGTAAGTGGCATTGGGACAGTATGACTTGTTTCATGGCTCAGTGACCTCTGACCTCCCTCTTCAGGGGCTCTGGAGGTTAACATTTCTGTACATCCACATCGGAAAGAATGTACTCAAGAGGAGAAAATGTGGGAGGAATTTAGTGAATGACTAGAACTTAGCAGGCAGAGAAAATAACTGGGTAATTTTGTCCACCAGAAACCCCAATTACCAGTTATTTACAGCCCACTGGTCTGCAACTTCGGTTGCCTAATCAGACATTCATATCAGTGCAGTCCCTTGCTCAAATAGTAATCCCTTGCCTTGACTGACTCTCAGACAAGGAAGAGTGGGCAGAGGAGATTGTAAAGCAGAAGCAAAGTAGTAGAAAGCCACTGAGAGTGGTCAAGGACTTAGGTGGGTTCCCATCTGTGTGGTGAATGTGATGGAAGCTGAATACAGCTGTTTGGCACTTTCAACAGGCAGTGACCATGAATGGGATGCCCTGCCTCCAGGGCAGTGCAAACAGGCCTCCAGCCAGACAGTCATCTCGCTCGTTCTCCTCCAGCTGTGTCTGCAGAGGGGTCCTGAGTAGCATCCTATAGTTCCAACCTGCTTAGTCCTTAGGACTAGGAAACAAGAAACTCATTGCTAACCCCACTCCAAACTTGCCTGATTTCAGAGCTCAGTATCATTTTGCACTTTGCAGTCACACTGGGAGGGTCTTTTTCTCGTATATGGGAAGGAGGACAGAATGTTGGAAGGGAACGCTCCTCGACAGATGGGAATGAGATTGGTGTGAGTAACTAACTGGAGGCAATAAAGGTGTTAGCAAATAGCAGGAGGGAAGAGTGGGCCCCACCGATCCCTGGCTGTCCCGCGTGCTGTGTGTTGTACCAGTGCCAGGGGGAGCTGCCTATCCAAGCCTCAGTATTAACAGCATGTGACTCTGGCAGATTCACAATATCCTCATTGGCTTTGTCAGCATCACAAGCTTTGACTGAGTCCCTATCCAACTGAGGGGGCCACCATCTCTGTCACCCTCCTTTCTGATGCCTTTTCTTCTGAGCATCCCTTCTTCTTCCTTCTTCTTTGTCTGGCTTCTTTTGTTCTTCCTTTTTCTGTCCCTCACTCCTCCTTACATTATATTCCCAGCTTCCTTTGGGATTTTTGTTTTAACATAAAGAGAACCTTACCATCGATGTCAAGCTCCGCATGATATAACCAATTACCCTAAAACCACAGCCATCTAGCCTTATCTGGTATTAAAGAAAAGAAAAGAAAAGAAAAGAAAAGAAAAAAAACAACCAGATGTTACCTATAATTGTATATGTGCTCTGGTTTAAACATAAATTGCAGTGAGAATTCTTAAGGCAAGAATACCACTGAACCGAAACACGTTATAACAGAAAGGGGTCTTAGATGCTTATTACCTCCTCCCAACTGTATTTCATTTTACAACAAAGCAAATCAAAACTTGGAAAAGTTAAATGAGCTCCTAAGGTTCTACAATAAATAAGGGTGAAGGGGCCTCTTAGGACCCAGATCTCCTGATCCCTATCTAGTGATTTTTTTTTTTACTTCATGAATTTTAATGTAAAAAAAAAGAAGCCACAGATCCTCTAGACCTTTATGCAATACAGGGAAATATTCCTTAACCCCAATCATGCTTTAATCCCTCTTCTATTGAAACAAATACAGCTAATGAATTAGAGATGCTCTTTTGTTCTCCTGTTAACTATCTGACCTTAAGGAAGTCACTCAACCTATTGGTTCTCTGTATTGTCTTTCCACACTGAGGGAACTGGACAGATAATCTATGGTTGCTTCTAGCTCCAAAATTCAATGACCCTTTAAGCTTAACTTCTTTCACCAGAATATCTGTCATTTCTAGGTAAATAGTGTTCTCAGTCCTTTCTGTTAAAAGAGGTTAAGTAAATAAAAAGGAAAGATCAGGCTATGCTTTTGGCCTAGATTATAACTTTGTGACCAAGGATGAAGGAAGTTAATAGCAATAAGAAAGCTTCCAGGGTCTACCATTTACAATTTAAATACTTTACTTGGGAGGTTAAAAGTTCAAAGTTGAGTCACAGTCTGAGGTGGCTCTGCTCTTCCTTTTTAATTATCTGAGGTCAGGAAGTTAATAATACCAGAAATCCCCAGTGGAGACCTCTTGTGCACTGTGTGAACTTTAAACTTGCTCATTTTTTTCTTAAGGGTAAAAAGTTCAGCAGAAACACAGTGGACTTTTCCTCTTAGCCTCCACCCATTCATCCCCCAAGGTCAAAAGTTGAACTGTAAAACAGAAACCCTTGTTCTCTGATCCACATTTAAACAGATCACTTATTAAAAGGTAAACATTCCACATGCAAGCCAAAGTTCCAAGTGAATCTGCTCAATAAAAATAAAAATATTGTAATAAAATAAGTCTTTGATCTTTTCCACTTGTCTTAGAATTGAACAACAGAATTTATTTTCCGTTTTTTGAATCTCAGAGAAGAGACAGCCATATAAGCTCTTTCCTCACCTACCTCTGCCCTGAGATTGGCCCATCTAAAAGAGATAAACCTAAGATATTTGAAAATAGTCAGAGTTGGAGTCTTACCTTGAGGCAATTTCTTCAACTAATTCTACGCCATTTATGTTTGTTTATTTGTTTTGCTCAAACAGGAATTCAAGAACAGCAAATGTGATTTAAATCAGAGATATAAAGTACTACAGAATTAAGAGGAGTTTGCTGAAAATGGTAGAAGATGCTGTGTTAGTCTGTTTTGCTGCTGATAAAGACATATCTGAGGCTGGGCAATTTATGAAAGAAAGAGATTTAATGGACTTACAGTTCCACTTGGCTGGGGAAGCCTCACAATCGTGGTGGAAGGTGATAGGCACGTCTTATATGGATGGCACGGGCAAAAAAAAAAAAAAAAAATGCTTGTGCAGGGAAACTCCCTCTTATAAAACCATCAGATCTCATGAGACTTATTTACTACCATGAGAACAGCACGGGAAAGACCTGCCCCCATGATTCAGTTACCTCCAACCAGGTCCCCCCCGACGCACTGCAACATGTGGGAATTTAAGATGAGATTTGGGTAGGGACACAACCAAATCATATCAGATGCAAAGAAAATAAAGAAATGGATGAATGTACCCAATGAACCTCATATGAATAATGAATGGAAAATATTTTTTTTTTTTTTTTTTTTGAGACGGAGTCTCGCTCTGTAGCCCAGGCTGGAGTGCAGTGGCCGGATCTCAGCTCACTGCAAGCTCCGCCTCCCGGGTTCACGCCATTCTCCGGCCTCAGCCTCCCGAGTAGCTGGGACTATAGGCGCCCACCACCTCGCCCGGCTAGGTTTTTGTATTTCTTAGTAGAGACGGGGTTTCACCGTGTTAGCCAGGATGGTCTCGATCTCCTGACCTCGTGATCCACCCATCTCGGCCTCCCAAAGTGCTGGGATTACAGGCTTGAGCCACCGCGCCCGGCCTGAATGGAAAATATTTAAGATCTTCATAGTGTGAAAGCTCAAACAAGTGAAATAAACAGCTACAGAGCTCCAAATAAGTATTTAATAATAGTGACCAGACCGACTTTCTTGAAGTAATGATGGCAAACTTTAAAAGTATGGAAGAGCCATTGACTGAATACTAACCCAATCCAATCAGCATGCTTAGGAAAACTCCCTGAGATGATCATATGAAGCTGTTATTTCATGCAACCCCAAAATGTCCTCTTCTAAAAAAAAAACAAATGATGTATGTGTCCATTTTTTTCAAAGTGTACTTATTGGAAATGCTTTCACTTGTTTAAACAAGTCCTACCTGTGAATCAATATTTGTTTAAAAACTTTTTAAGAAAGCATCTTTTTCACCATTTATCTATCCATATGAGAATAATACCACCTGCTTCCCACCTTAAAAATTTTTGTAAAGATTCTCATTAGAGAATACTTAATCACAGAAAATGGTAAGAGCCTTGAAATTAAGATATACAATGAACACGTTTATAATAAATACTTTTCACTCGTGTCAGTTTTGACAGTGTCATTTAAGTTTAAATGACTTTGTGATTACTTCTAACACAAATCAAAACTAGAAGATACAGCTCTAAATAAGTTGTGTTCTAGATCCATTTACACTGTGAGTAACATTCACGATACCCTCTGGGACTCCTGGATGCAGCTGGTGACCCAGACCCAGGAATGACACAGCCAGGAAGGAAGCGAGGAAGGTGCACAGAGCTACTTCCTCTTGTTAGAACTCCCCTCTCAACAGCTGTAAGGAAGAATGGAAATTCCCTATGAATCAAAGTGCGACTTCAAAGTATGGGATACAATTTCAGAGACCTGATTGTATTGATTAGGATGCTGACCAAAAGGAAGTCACTGCATTTAATTTGGACACTACTCAGACCTAAGCTGGTATGACATTCACGAGAAACTTTTGGTTTCAATTCATCTTTTTCCCATGAATATTTATGCTCCTTTTTTTTATTTTTTTTAAGTCACTTCATGATATTCAAGCTAGTTATTTCCAACCTTCTGTCTGACTGAATTCTCTATTAAATCTTTCATTTTTTCCCCCTGCAAAACACTTTCTTTCATGAAATTCATGAGAGGCTATTATATAGCAATGACCATGCTGTGTTCTGGGCATATGTACCCTCAAAGTCCTCATAGGATAGAAATACTACTTAATCTGTATACAATGAACTGTACATAACAGTGTGGGGACTATACTACAAATACTATGAACAAAGCACCAGGAGAACCCTCAGTCTTGGCCGTGTTCTTTGATGCCTTTGTGCCTTACACATTCCGATCCCACCACCTAAAATAATCCTCTTGTCCTTCATCCCTGGGACCCTGTACTCTGCCTCAGTGCTTCTCTTCCTACACACTTCACCTCCCCTTGTCTCTCTGAATATGTCTCTTCCACAGCAATCTGTGCAAAGACTAACACCAGAATAACTCTCTTATAGTATTGTAATGCTTAGCTAATTTTTCTGCCTCCAACAATAAATTCTGATCTATTTAAGGAAGTGAACTCCCATACCATTCTCAAGGAAGTCCTTCTTTAGAAATATAGACTGAAACCTGACAGAAAAGAGATTCAGTGTATATCCTAAAGGATGGCATAGGAGAGCTGAGACTTAGCAGGGTATATACCAGAGTGGTCTCATGCTCTTCTTGCCAGCACACCACTAGGTTAGCAGTTCTCAACTTTGGCTGTACTTGGTATAACCTGGAAGCTTTAAGATATTTTTGATGTCTTGGTCTCAGTTCTAGAAATTTTGAATTCACTGGAATGGGGTAGAGTTGGGTCATTAAGGTTTTAAGTGTTCCCAGGTGATACTGGGGATGATGAGAACTTAAGGATGAGAACCAGTGCACAGCAAGACACTGAAATGGGAACAGATGTTAGAAGTCACCATTGGCACTAGGGGTTACAAATGGATTGCCAATTTAAGAACACCTTATTTTTCATCATTCTCTTGAAATAAGTTGTTCTTCCACCTGAACTGTTTCAGCAATTCTATTATCCTCATGATAATATCAGGTTTCTTAGCATATTACACCAACGTGTCTGTAAAATCAACCCATCTTTTCCTTTATCCTCATTAATATCTTGTGTGCTGAGTCATGTAAAACTGCTTGCTATTGCCTAAGTGTGTCATGCAAACCTTTCCCCATACCATCCTCTATGTCTGCTTCCAGGAATGCCTTTCCTCTTAATCCCCCAGGAATTCATACTCATACTTTAAGACCTGGAGCCAGACATAGTAGCTCATGCCTATAATGGCACTGACTCAGGAAGATCACTTGAGGCTTGGAGTTTGAGACCAGCCTGATAAACATAGCAAGGTCCTGTCTCTAAAAAAATTTTAAAAACACCCCGTCTCTACTAAAAATAAAAACATTAGCCAGGCGTGATGGCGGGCACCTGTAGTCCCAGCTACTCGGGAGGCTGAAGCAGGAGAATGGCGTGAACCCAGGAGGCGGAGCTTGCAGTGAGCTCAGATCGCACCACTGCACTCCAGCCTGGGTAACAGAGTGAGATTTCATCTCAAAAAAATAAAAATAAAAAAAAAAAAAATTAAAAACCACTGGGCATAGTGGCTTGCAGTTGTAGTTCCAACCATTTGGGAAGCTGAGGCAGGAGGATCACTTGAGCTCAGACGTTTGAGGTGCAAATCAGCCATGATTGTATTACTGCACTCCAACCTGGGCCACAGAGCAAGACTCTGACTCTAAAAAGAAAGAAAGAAAACAAAGACTCAACTTAGGCTTGTCTTTCTACTCCTGTTCTGTGATGCATAAAACTTGGTTTACCATTCAATTTCAATCAAAGCAGTTAACACTTGCTATCTTTTTGCCACTTACTGTCTTGTTCTGTTTAGGCTGCTATAACAAAATACCATAAACTGTGTAGCTTACAAACAACAGAAATTTATTTCTCACAGTTCTGGAGTCTGGGAAGTTCAAAATCAAAGTGCCAGCAGATTCCACGTCTAGTGAAGGCTGGTTTCCTGATCCATGGATGGTACCTTCTCTCTGTATACTCACATGGTAGAAGGGCCAAGGGGTCTCTCTCAGGGCTCTTTTATAAGGGCACTAGTTCCATTCATGAAGACTCCACCCTCATGACTTAACCACCTCCCAAAGGCCCTACCTCCTAATACCATCACCTTGGGTATTAGGATTTCAACATATGAGTGAATTTTGAGAAAACACAAATATTCAAGCCATAGCACTTACCTTGAATTTTTTTGAAATTCCCAAGGGCAGAAAATGTCTTCTTCTGGACATGCTATTTCCAGTATGCATACTGTATTTGATACATTGGAGGTGCTAAATGAATGGCTATTGAATAAATGGATGGAAGGATGGATAGAGGGACAGATAGAAAGAGGATTATGTAAATTAATTCCTTCATCTATTTATCCCTTACGGGGATTCTCACTATACTCATCGTTGAGGAAAAAGAACAATGACTTCCTCTTAAATGTCTTTCAAATGCATCTTTAAGAAGTTATGAGGCCCAGGAGCCTGAACCAATTATACAGAATTAGGCACTCCAGGCCAGGGGAGGGAGGGTGCCCAGGAAAAACAGTGACAATCATGATTTCCTTGGTCATGTTAAGATTTTCTAGATAAATAAACAGAAGCAAAACATTCTGGTCAAGTTGTGTCTCAAAAATGCTGACTTTCTAGATGATTGCTTAGCCCTGAGCCACATCTCCTTTTGTTCTTCCTTCCCCTCCGTCATACTGGCCTTGAGTTCTTCTTCAGAGAATCATAATCAGCATAAAAGAATTTGCTCCAGCTGGGCGCGGTGGCCCACGCTTGTAATCCCAGCACTTTAGGAGTCCGAGGTGGGCAGATTGCCTGAGGTCAGGAGTTCAAGACCAGCCTAACCGACATGGTGAAACCTCGTCTCTACTAAAAAAAAAATACAAAAATTAGCTGGGCGTGGTGGTGGGCGCCTGTAATCCCAGCTACTAGGGAGACTGAGGCAGGAGAATTACTTGAACCTGGGAGGCAGAGGTTGCAGTGAGCCAAGACCAGACCATTGCACTCCAGTCTGGCAACAAGAGCAAAACTCCATCTCAAAAAAAAAAAAAAAGAAAAGAAAAGAAAAGAAGAAGAAGAATTTGCAATTTGCTCCTCCTCTCTCAATTTGAGTTCCAGCTGGAATTTGAAAAAAAATTATGGGTTCACAGGTTTGCTCACACTAAAAGGAATTTTAGGCACCATCTCATCCCATCCCTACATCTTACAGATCTAGAAGCACTTGGGAAAAGTTTGGCAAATGCATAGTCTGTGGCAGTTACCAGCGTAACTAGATGGTTCTCGGCCACATCAGCATGGGAGGACCAATGAAATCACATCAACCTTAGCACCCAAATCTTCCAGGAATTGGGCCCTTCTTAAGGTCTTCTGTACTTTCAGGAAGTCTCAAGAGGAAAGTTCATGTGTGCTCAGAAATAAGCCCTGGCCTCTTTGTCCCTGGCCTCTTCCTCAAAGACCCCCTCACCAAGTCCCTGGTCTGGGTCCCTCTCTGAGAATAGTCCACGCTGAGTACCACTGTCCTCTGTGGTCAGCTCTAGAGCTCCAAGGCTGAGACACTAGTCCTCCTCCAGGGGGTGGGAGAGATAAGGGAGTGGGAGGAAGGGAACGGAGGTGGAGAAGGAAAGGTATTGAAAAGCATAGGAAGAAAACAATCCAACTTTCAAGCAGCACTTTGTTATTGGTGGGCCAGACATAACTTGGTGTTTTCGAATTTGGCTCTAAAATTAGGTCCAGATTTCAAATTTGTCCCTGCTACTTAGCATCTTTTTGATTTTTAGCAATATAGAAAACTTTTCTGAACTTGAATTTTTACTTTTTCCCTTCTTTAATATAATGGAAATGGTAACTGTGTTCTCATAAAATTATTGTTAGAATTAAATGGAATACTGTACGGTTATACCAGTGGCTGGGCAGAGCCAGAAGTTAGCAAGCACTCAACAATGATAAGGATATTATTATTTTCATCTCCAGTGTTCTCATCACTGCCAGTTTAATTGCTCATTGACATAGCTCCTTCAGCTTCTGCCCCTAAACCTGCTCTCAGTTTTTCTCAATGGGAGTAACTCAGGCCAGCGGGAATAAATCAGTGCCTCCCCAATCTCTTTGTTTCCTACCCCCATTTCCAGGTACCTGTACATAAAACTTCTTTTTTCTCCATTTCTTCACAAGACAGTTTGGGTACCAACTGGTACAAACAGTTCCTTACAAAGCCATTTTTAATTCCATTAGAGGGTCAGCTAGGACATCCCAGCTGCTTTACTAGCAAAGTCCATCTGTCCTTCTGAAATAATGGCACATGTAATTGCCACTTTTCATTACAGGAAAAAAATAAATACACGTTTTGCTAGCTTGATTTCCCCCAAAGGAGCTCTTGCCTTTCCAGTAATAGAGTTCTAGCTAGACACATGGTTGGCCGAAGACAATCCTTCCCACCTTCAACCATGCAGATGAGAACAAGACCCCAGAACTGAGCAGAGCAAGATGACGAAAAGAGCCCCAAGCCAAAATAACTTTGTAATTATCCACCCGGTAACTCTGATAGGTCTGGACTGTTTCAGCAACTATATTTAGACATCTGTGTTCACCCTATAGCCTAAATACCAGGTGGTGTCGTTTCTAAACACTGCAAAGAGAAAGTTTTGTTTAGACATCAATGCAACCCCCAAAGACAATATTTAATTAAAATATTAATACTGGTCATATGCCCACAAAGCAGTTGGGAAAGCAAACACCCTTTCATTCCCAATATAGAAGCCTCAAAGTTGGTATTGGAAAAGATTTCAAAGTCTCTGACACAGCCAAATATTAAACATTCATGGTCACTGTTATGAACTGAATGTTTGTGTCCCCCTGAAATTCATATGTTGAAACCCTAACTCCCAATTTGATGGTATTAGGTGTGAGCAGAGCTACTATGATGGGATTAATGCCCTTATAAGAAGAGAAGGAGACATCAGAGTTTCCTCTCTCTGCCATGTAAAAATGCAACAAGAAGACAGCCTTCTGCAAAAGAACCAAATCTGTTGGTACCTTGACTTAGCACTTCATAGATTCCAGAACTATGAGAAATTAATATCTGTTGTTTAAGTCAAACAGTCTATGTATTTTGATATAGCAGCGCGAGTTGACTAATACAGTCATCCTTAGCATCCAAACCTTCTATTAACTGAAGAAAGAAAAACCAACTCAAGGCAGGGAAACTTTGTGCTTTACATAGATGGCAACTTTAAAAAACAATTGTTTAAGTTACATTTTAATTGTAAATGGATATATTCTAATTCACTTTCTGAGCAAATTATGGGTCTTCATATCAGATAAAGAAGCTCGATATGGAAAGAGGTAGAGAAAGTGCCCCAAAACTTATTGGCATCGTAGTCCCAACCACAGGGAAGATAATTTATTAGCTCAGTCTAGGGGCAAGATTAGACAGCCCCAGCTCAGTTCAGGTCACCTCCAATCTGGTTTCCTAAGAAAGCTCACAGTATGCTAAGAACCTAGTCACACATCCAAGCCAATTTTGGGATTAGCCTAGACCTGTAGTCCAGACTGATAGTCTCGATTTTATATTTTTGACTATATAGACAGTCAAATACACATAATTAAGTATATAATATATATATTATTAAGTATATAATATATATTAAGTATATAATATATAAATAATTAATGATTAAGTATATAATATATTAAGTATATTATATATATTAAGTATATTATATATATTAATATATAATATACTTTATATATAATATTATATAATATACTATAAATATATATTACTATATATTACTCTAAATATACTATAAATATATATTAATATATAATATACTTAATTATGTGTATTTGACTATATATATTTTATTAAATCAGAATCCATGGATTGTCCCCACAATGATTGTTCCTCCAGGGAATAAGTTTTAAAATTCAGATTATCCTGGCTAACCCGGTGAAACCCCGTCTCTACTAAAAAATACAAAAAACTAGTCAGGCGAGGTAGTGGGTGTCTGTAGTCCCAGCTACTCAGGAGGCTGAGGCAGGAGAATGGCGTAAACCCGGGAGGCGGAGCTTGCAGTGAGCTGAGATCCGGCCACTGCACTCCAGGCTGGGCGACAGAGCGAGACTCTGTCTCCAAAAAAGAAAAAAGAAAAAAGATTCAGATTAATCCATTTGGGGCAGCTAAAAACTCCCAACACCCTATTCTTTCACTCTACCCATGCTGGAATAAGACCAACTTCAAGATTCAGGACACATGGCTCCATGTAACCAGAGATCCCATGCCAAAGGAGAGTAGGCAAAAATAGACACAGGTGGATATGTATGACTTCTTTCCATGAGCTTCCAGGCCTCCAAGGGACAAAATTCTTGATTTGGTGCCAAAATGTTCTATTTGTCTTATTAGAAAAAATTACTCAGTAAAGTAACATACCCCAGGAGGAGAGAACTGTTGTCACATTATCCAGATAATCATTTAAGTCTATACATTTTCACTGAGGGTTTTAATGATGAAATGATTAAGAAGTTGTATGAAAGATGAACTGTTTTAGAAAAATTTGCTGCCTATTAATGACTTTCCCACGCATTATTTTTGTTTTCATGTCTTCTAAGTCTAAAAGCTTCTCCCACATTTCCTTAGATCATGGCCTATGTTTGGTAATATTGTGAGATACATATAATCTCCTATTAACATTTGTATAAAGTGTCTTTACTATCTCTCTAAGACATTGTTCTACCCTCTTTGAAGATATCAGCTTTGTGATGGGTGGCATTTGATATTGCGACTAACCTAGCATCTATTGTATGAAGGGTAATAATACAATATAAACCGTTGTTATACACTTAGAATGTGCCCGGCACCTTATAAGCCTATTTTGTTTTATAACTCAGTGTATAATATATGTTAATTTTCATAACATCAAGGAATAGATAATTTCTTTATTTCTATTCTACAAAGAAGGAAACTGAAATTAAACAACTCAGCCAAGGGCATACCACTAATAAGTAGCAGGTCCAACATCCAAAGCCAGGGATGATCTAGCATTATGAGGCAAAATATACCAGTGGTGCTATTCTCACTTAATGGAGACTATTTGGAAAGAAGTAATAAAAGGATATGAACTGAACATAGTTATAGAATCACAGACTCCTAAGGCCAAAGGATCTTCAATATCCTTTAGTTTTTCTTGCCCAAAATATCGATCCAAGAAATTAACTGGTTACTTATTAAAAGTAGACAGCCAGGAAAAAGGAGAACTGAATATTTCAAAGCAAATAGTCCAAATGGACAAACAAACTCTGAACAGAGTCACTTTTAGAAGGAGGAGAGAGAAGGTTAAGGCATTTATGAACAAAAGGCAGACTTCTTTAGAAGGAGTCACCATATTGGCTCACTGCAACTCCGCCTCCCGGGTTCAAGCAATTCTCCTGCTGGGATTACAGGTGCCCACCACCACGCCCGGCTAGTTTTTGTATGCTTAGTAGAGATGGGGTTTCACCATGTTGGTCAGGTTGGTCTCAAACTCCTGACCTCGTGATCAGCCCGCCTCGGCCTCCCAAAGTGCTGGGATTACAGACGTGAGCACGCATCTGGCCCCAAAAGGCAGACTTCTAAAGTAGAGGTCCAACTTGGCCAGATAATAGACTCACTAGCATATCAACTGCTGGAAGCTACTGTAGGAGGTCAGGAGGTCTCTAGCATATCAACTGCTGGAAGCTTGTGTAGTATAGTGTAAGCTAAGGTAAGCTAAGGTTAGAGGAAGGAAAGCCCAGAAAGGGTTTTTGTTTGGTTCTTTGGCAGCACTTAACTCTAGGAAGTGATGGGGAAATTCTAATTTCTGAGAATGTTTTTCACAAGGATGACAGAGATTAGAGCTTCCAATGAAGAAAATATTGCTGCAATCAAAGGAAGCAAAGTGCAACAAAGCTCTCAGACCAGATGGCATTTATCTAAGTATTCTGGAGAAAATAAAGTGTGAAAACAGCAGAGGTTGATGAGGACATATACTATGACCATTAAAATAACAGCTGTTCCTGAAGATTGTCCAATTTTTAAGACAGTATCTGTGTTTTGTTTTTTAAGGAAACCAAGAGAAATCCCAAGAATTCGGACAAATGAACTTTGTCTTGGTGCTAGGATACTGGTTGGGGGAAAAAGTCCAATGATGGTGC
This sequence comes from Theropithecus gelada, assembly GCF_003255815.1. Classification (NCBI taxonomy): domain Eukaryota; kingdom Metazoa; phylum Chordata; class Mammalia; order Primates; family Cercopithecidae; genus Theropithecus; species Theropithecus gelada. The sequence continues at coordinate 48,177,782 of NC_037670.1, read as the reverse complement.
CAAGTAGACTCGAAATGGAAACTTGACAGGTCCCCATCAACTCTGCAGGAATAGAGATTTTTGTCTCTCCAAGTTTAAAATTGATAATAAGTAATATAGAGATACACCATGCACTTGCCCTTTTAAAAAGTTTGAAAATGAAGAAACAAATGCTTTCTTGGATCTGAAACTAGCTAGAGAAATTAGAATCATGTATAGTGTATGCTTAGGCCAAAGAGAAGAGATTAGCTATAGCATGCCTGGAATCTGGTGTTGGAATGAAATGTAATTTCACCTGCATTTTTTAAATAATTAGGGAGTATGTGTGAGTCACAAGCAATTGACTCTCACATGATTGACACTCTGTGGGGGCAAGCAGTGAAAGAGAAATGGTGAGCACATGATCCTATGATAATCATCACTAGCATTTATTGAATGCTTACTACGTGGCGGGCACACTGCTTAGTGTTTGACATCCATTATCTCAATTATTCTCAGTCTGTGAGTGATGGTATAAACTACTTCAGAAACATCTGCTATTTCAGAAAGAAAATGCTCTAAGGCATAAGGGCAGATTATCAGCCAGGGTCACAGTTCAGATGAGTTCCAAAGAAAGCTTATCTAAAATATTCTGATGAAAATGGGGTTTCCATTTAAAACCAAATGGGGGCCAAGAGAGTTGTAAAGGAAACTTGAGGATGCAATCTAGTCTCTGCCCCTCAATCCCTCAGCCAGCCAGGGACACTTATTTTCTCCTAAACCTTAAAATAGTCATGCTAACATTGGTTTCAGACTCTGTCAGAATCACCAGCTCTGAGACTACGGAGTTTTTCCCACTCTTTCCTATTTCCTTGTCCTTAAACCTGCTTCCTTACCTTGCTTCTGTGCCTTGCTAATTATAACTGCCTTTTGTTTGTTTGTTTCCTGATTCCTGTGGCTCAATCTGTGTTCCTAGGGCCTTTGTCTGTGGTACCCACCTGGGGATTTTAGACTCATATGGGTCTAAAGCTTTGGCCTAAGTTTAGTCTGAAACTCTCCTAGGCTTTGGTCCACAACCTCCTGCCACCCAACATGGTGCTGACAGGGAGGACAATCTGTAGCCCATAAAGATTAGAGCTATGCTATGCATCGATGATCTTTCCCAACTGAAATACTTAGTTCAGGGCTCTTCGCACAATGCTCAAAGTACTTTCTGTTCAATAAAGCCTTGTTGACATTTACAACACATGCTGTACTATGAACTGCATACCAAAGTCCAAATTACAACATATAACCCCTGTGACAAGAAAGAGTAAAAAAATAAAACCACAGCCTTGGAGGGATGCCAGATGATGCTGAACCCATGAAAAACTCCAGAGAGGAAACAAAAGGTACTGAACAGAAATGGAGTGCACACACCATCACCTTGTTCTCTCATCTTTTGTGAACTATGACGGGTCACCTTTGCAAAATTATAAACCTTTTGAGAGTAGGGTACAATACAGCTTCAACGGCAGGGTGCCTACAGTCCCCATCACTCCTCCCGCCACCAGGGAACTTGCAGGATGGGAGTTTTCCTGTTAGCTGTCCTTCCTGGTAAAGCACTGACAACAGCTTTGAATGTCACAAAGCCACATTGGGAAAAGTGTGAAGTTTTGTCCTGTCCACATTATATCTGGACAGATAGTTATTTAGAAAAGAATCATTCTGCATTTTCTGTATGATGACATTGGCTATACAGGATCTCTCTTTCTCATCACCCAAGTCTGGTTCCTTCCCAGTCTACAGCTGCCTCTTGCTCTTCAAAGAGCTTAATTTTCCTCTCGGGTTCTTTAAGCAATAGCTCTCCTTACTACCTGGTGTGATGGTTAATTTTATGTGTCAAGCTGGCTAGCCTGTAGTAACCAGTTATTCAAACACTCATCTAGGTTTGGCCCATAGAGATATTTTGTAGGTGAGTTTAATATCTATAATCATGGACTGACCTTTCAAAAAATCTATAATCAGTTGACTTTAGGTAAAGGACATTATCCTCAACAATGTAGATGAGCCTCATTCAATCAGTTGAGAGTCTTAAGGGCAAAAATAAGTTTCCCTGAGGAAGAAATTCTGCCTCAAGATTGCAACATCAGCTCCTGCCTAAGAATTTTCAGCCCGCTGGCCTGCCCCGATCCTATAGATTTTGGACTTACCAGTCTCCACAATCACATACTGAAAGCATGCCTTGCTTAACAGAGATACATTCTGAGAAATGCATCCTAAGGCAATTTCATCATTGTGTGAACATCATACAGTATACTTACACAAACATAAATGGGATAGCCTGCTACACCCCTGGGCTATATGGTATAGCTTATTGCTTCCAAGCTACAGCCCCATACAGCATGTTACTGTATGGAATACTGTAGGCAATTGTAATACAATGGTAAGAATCTGTATATCTAAGCTTAGAAAAGCTACAATAAAAATGTGGTATTAAAAGACAAAAAAAAAAAAAAAATTGCACACCTGTCAAGGGCATTTACCATGAAAGGAGCTTACAGAATGAGAAGTGACTTTGGGTGATTCGGTGAGTGAGTAGTGACTGAATGTGAAGGCTGAGGATGTTACTGTATATTACTGTAGACTATCAACACTGTACACCAAGCTACATTAAATTTTTTAAATTCTTTCTTCAACAATAAATTAATCTTCACTTACTGTAACCTTTGTATTTATAAGCTTTGTTTTTAACTTTTTGGCTATTTTGTAGGAACACTTAGCTTAAAACATAAACACATTGTGCAACTGTACAAAAATTCTTTCTTTATATGCTACGAGTCATTTTCTATTTTTAATTTTTTACTTTTTTGTTAAAAACTAAGACACAAGCATACACATTAGCCTAGGTCTACACAGGGTCAGAATTATCCAGATGTCACTAACAATAGGAACTTTTCAGCTTCATTTTAACTTATGTGACTATTGTCATATAAGCGGGCCCTAACTGACCAAAAACATGTTTATACAACACATTAAAGTCTATTCATTTGCTATCTTGGGGGTAAATTAGTGTTGCTGCTGGAACCCTGATAATTTTCAAGTGAGGAAACTTGGAGAAATACAAATATATTTTCATATATTTTACACATAAAATAATTATACTTTTATTATTATATTATATATAAATATATATTTATATTTTTATAAATAAAATAAATATGTATTATATATATTTACATATATTTCAATTTTCTCACTTGTAAATTATCAGGGTTCCAATAGCAAAAATAATTTACCCTCCAGATTTCAAATGAATATACTTTAATGAAGGAACCATGGATAGACGTGTTGGCGGCATTAAGGAAACAAAAAAGGACAGGTTAGGCACCAGAGTCTAGCAACAGAGGGAAGCCATTACCCCTCTAGAGCTGAAGGGGTAAGGGGAAGAAAGAACTTTGCTGAAAGCTGGACCTGGGGTGGAGTCTCCTCACAGGACCTGTGGTCAGAGAGGGACATAGCTATCTCCAGACAGGCAGCACTGAAGCAGTGAGGGGGCAAGAAAAGCTTTGATCTCTCTCTCCTCCTGCTCTCCAATTTCTTGTCCAGTGAGTCAGTCTTCCATTGGTAGAACCCAAACAGAAGCCAGCTAGGAAGAGAGCCCGGCAAGGCAGGGAAGAGCAGAGAATGGGTCTTCTGGGGAGCGGGGTGTGGGGAGGGGAGCCACTTTGGGAAGCTGAGATAGGAGGATTGCTTAAGCTAAGAAGTTGAAGACCAGCCTGGGCAACATGGCAAAACCCTATCTCTACAAAAATATTTTATGAAATTAGCCGGGTATGGTGGCACGCACCTGTAGTCCCAGCTACTTTGGAGGCTGAGGTGGAAGGATCACTTGAGCCTGTGGGAGACTGAGGTGCAGTGAGCCATGACCGCATCACTCCAGCCTGAGTGACAGAGAGAGACCCTGTCTCAGGAAAAAAAAAAAAAAAAAAAAAAAAAATATATATATATATATATATATATATATATATATATATATACACACACACACATATATACTGTAGTGTGGTTCTCCTAAGACTCAAGCTACATATTCATACTAGTTTTCAACTTTCATAAAAGACTCTGTTTGATTTAACTTCTTATCTACTAATACACCATATCTAATTAATACCAAATTATGTCTTATCTAATATTATTATTTTCCCTGGCCCCCAGTCTTTCTTACGTATTACGTATTATTTAGTTACACTGGCAATCACCCAGAATTTAGTTGTGTTCCCTTTATTCTCTATCACTTTTATCAATCATGTACCCTCAAACTCAATTTTAATCCATTAATAACGACACATACATCCATTTACATACAAAATATGGACAAATATGTTTTATAAAAGAATCTATATATGTTCAATAGGTTTGGGGCTAAATATTATTTTCTTTTATACCTATCAGATTATATTAGCTGTAATTCTGTGTACACAAAATGTGTTCAATAACTTCCTTTTCCTTGTAAACTTTCATCTTTTTAAGACACAACACAGTAGACTTATCACTGTCCTATTTATTATGGTCAAAGAGAGAAAAGGACATATTATTCTGCTTAGAAAGTAGTTAACTATAGCATTTTAATTCATTATTTAATCCATATAGCAGACATATATGGAGCCTATCTGTCCAGGACCCTCATCTGGGAAGTGCCTGTGTTCCTCACTCCATTTGTGTGGTTATCACAGAAGGTGTCTTATGGCCACAGTTAATGGCTCAGCAGTAGACATTAGACCGAAGATGACCTCATCGCAATCCCTTCCCCAGACTTCATTTCCTAGCTAAAGCATATAAGTCCAGGCTGGGCACCCGATTCAAATGAAAAAAACAACTGAAGTTCATCTTTGGGAATATTGCATCTAGAAGTGACAAGCATACTTTGGGTGTTTGAACTGTGATGTATAAAACTAAAAGGTCAACTATCAGTAACTGAATTTCCAGTCACGTAGAACAGAGAAGGGGAAAAAATAAGAGAAAGAAAGAAAAATGTGTGTGTGTGTGTGTGTGTATGTATGTGTGTGTGTGTGCAAGTAACAGAAGAAGTGGGAGCCACGTAGATTCCTGATGGTGTTGGAGTCTCTGTTTCTAATGCTATAACAAGTCCAGCCACGTTTCTACCTTTGAGTCTTCTAAACCTTCCGTTTTGCTTAAATTAATTTGAATTGGATTCTGTTACATATAAGCCAATGGGTTCTTATGAATAAAATTCCTACCATCTAAACTTATCAAATGCAACATTAAGCCTCAAAGAGGTCGGTGCACTTGTCAGAAACATGTAGAAAGTAACTTATGAAAGAAAAATGAACTTATGAAAAGAAAAAAATCGCACATTAATTTCTTGTCAATGAATCTGACTGGCTAATTTTCCATTTCTAGGATGTTGTCTTCAGTGGCAGGAAGGTTTAAACCCATCATTCCCATTCGAGTTTACACTAGGAGCAATAATGAACCTTAAATGATTTTAAAACATGGAATCTGAGTGGAGTCAAGAACAGAATTATATTTAATTTTCATTTTAAAAGCTACGTGAGCCATATTTATTCTTTTAAAATGGAGCAAAATGTTCTGAAACCCAAAAAGAGGTGAGTTACTTAAGCAAGCCCAACATGACTAGGCCAGTACTATCAGTTCAGATGCTCATAGCCATCACAGGGACATAGAACACATTCCAAAGTGATTTCTATCAACCTAGTTTCCATTTCTCACCTGAACTTTCTACACTCTCTTTGTAGACCTTGACTTTGGGTTGTGGAGCCAGACTGCTGGGTTTCCAGTCTCCTGTCTGCCACTTACTATCCATGTGACCTTTTCATGAATTACTTAGCATCTCTGTGCCTCAGTTTCGTGGTCTGTAAAATCATATGAAAACAGGGCCCCCACAAGTGGTAGCTGAGAATAGTAAATGAGTTAATAGATTCAAAGGAATTGGAACAAAACCTGGCAGATAATGAGCACTCGATAATGTTAGCTCTTATTATTAAGAGGCCATGAATCACTTAATTTTGTAGCTTCAAATGAAGCACTCACACAGACACAAACTGGCTGGTTACTTAAAAAAGAAAGGAAACATAAATCAACAGAGTAAATTTTAATTAAATCAGTTAATGGCATATGGATCAGTTGGGAAAATGAGTTTACTTCAGAAATTATTTCTAAGAGTGTTCCTCATAAAACAATATGACCACATTAGATATATAGTTAAGAGAAACATTAAAAATATATAATGTGTAACCTCTCAATTTTCACTTAACAGCTGCCTTTATATTATTATTATTCAAAGTGATTTTTAGATTAAGGGGACTTATGAATGATTTTCTCAAAAAACATCGATAACAGTTTGATCAGTTTTGGGGATCACTGGGTCATAGCAACTACCAGTACTCAAACATTGGGGAATTGTTCAGGGAAAAGGCAGTGGCTTTGAAGTATCCTCAAGAATAAGAAGGGCATGTCGAAACAATTAATCATAAACAAGTCATTAAAATTAAAAGTGTATTCTTAAATAGTTTCTTGATTAAGAACAAATGCCTCATTAATCTGGAACATATTGACTTGAGAACACAAGTAAAGTCAAAGAGAGTAATGACTGACATGACATGGAACACAGCATGCTGTGTGTTCCCATTACAAAAGCTTTGCAGGAACAGATTCCACAGAAGGTCACTGGAGACAGTGAACTGAACAGAAAACCCAGCATCACCCAACGATGCAAAGGTAAATTTTTAAAAATCTAGAGTGCAGAGAACATTGGGTACCATTAGCACTGACACTATTTCCATCTATAGATTCTGAATACATTTCATTTATTTCAGGCATGCAAATAAGTCTAAACCCAAGATCTAAAAAATAAAAAATAAAGATATAGCTAAAAGAAATAGGCATCTAATTTTAAAGAAACTTACTGTCCTTCCCCCCACTCCCACTTCCCAAGTTTTAGTTAAGTATGTGACTAGAAGTTAAAAACCAACACAAATAACTTTGAAGAAAATTCTAGTATAATAATTAGATGATATTAGATTGGATATTCTTTGGATCACACTAAAGCTACATTTCTTGAAGGAGTATATATAGTACCTGGTAAATAAAATAACAGATGTGAGATGTGCATAAAAATCACACACATAATTTTTAAAAACAGATCAGACATTAAATGTTCATAGGAGGATGACTATGCAGTTTTTAAAGATTAAATCTAGTTTTGGAATAGTTGTCAAAATATGTCTCATATTCTGAAAGGCTTTATGATTTCATCTTCTAGAAGGTAAGCTTCATGAGGAAAGGGACTTTTTCCCATCTTGAACAATACTATATCCTCAGAACAGTGCTTAGGATGTAATAGATACTCCATATACATTTAATGAAAAAGTAGCTTCAACAGTGACTGAAATCATAACTTGGATATATCTGTTGTGATTACAGTTTTAACAATTGGCCCCAGGACTTTTTCTTGCAGTTGGCCTCTTATCCATGGCCCCTCACACCTTCCCTGTACTCAGCATGACTTCCACCTACATGTCTGCTTATAATGAAGAGGAAGAAAATCTCCATGAAAGATTATGGATGGTTGGGATGAATATTATGTGCAAAGAATTTCCCAAATTCCATTCTCTAAAATTACTGTCATATTTCCAATACCAGAATAAATTCTTCTGGAGACAAAATTTAACATAATTTATAGAGTCAGATTCTAGATGTGACTATATCATTTTTACTTAAATAACATACTTCATTTCAAACTTCAAGACAAGGAAAAGAGAATTTTTTTCTAGAAAGAAGAAAGCAGCATAATGAGAAAGCAGGGAAAGTAGAGGTCCACCACTCTTAAGTAGCTATAATCAGACTTTGTTTTCAGAAATGTTTAAACCTTATCACTCCCAAAGTTTTCATCTTGACAGCAAATGGCAAAGGAAAATATTGGAAAATAACCAGGACTAGAACATTTCTTATTTATTTGATCTACACCCAGCTTGTGCTGGAATATAAATTATCATATCCCCTGCTCATGAAAACAAATAATCCAGTTAGAGGTACAAGGCTAGCAAACAAGAAACATAACTATATACTGCCTTATATTCACTCATGTACTACATTGTATGGAACAAATCTTAATGTTATACAGCCTAGAGATGAGAGGTAATTCCAGCACCTAGCACAGTGTCCTGCACATATTAGACATGCGATAAATACTTGATAAGGAAATGAAAGCTTGAATGAGAGAATGAATAAATGAGTGCTTTTAGAAGAGGTGAATCTTGTTTAGAATCCTGGGAATGATGTTAAGCACTTGACTGGTATCTTCCACAAATGACATTTCAATGTTTCCGAACTCTCCGTCTTCTCGCACATGATAGAAACTGTATCAACCTTGTGCAGAAAATGGAAGAGAAGGAAGAAAATTCAATTGTTTTCTTTTTTTTCTTTTTCTCTTTTTTTTGGGGCGGTGGGGGATGGAGTCTCGCTCTGTCGCCCAGGCTGGAGTGCAGTGGCCCGATCTCGGCTCACCGCAAGCTCCAAGAAAACCCAATTGTTTTCTTAATAATATTAGTAGTCTTGGAGACTTGACCCGCAAAAACTATTTATTCAATAGGGTTGATTGTCCATAGGTCTACAGTTTATAATTAAATCTATTTACAATGGGAATACTATATCATAATGCAACCAGTAACAAGCCCATCAGAGTTAAATATTAGCTAGAATCCTCATTATAAACCCCTGGTTTCAATTATTCACAATTAGGTTGCAGAGGTTTTATTTTTTTCTTTATATACAATCATAAAGTTTTCATGTGGCAGATATATTTCGTAGAAATTTTCTAACTATAATGTGTGCTGCTCTTAGGAATTTTCAAAGAAAGCAATGAGAACAATTTTCAAGAAAAATGACTAAAACCAATTTTAAAAATTCTTAAAATCAATCCAAAGAAACTTTGCAAATCTCAATCTCTATATCAACATTTTCCCCCCAGAACTCATGTCTCTACAGTTCTTTTGAATTATTTCAGAATCTGTAAAACCCCATGAAACAAACTCATATAAGAGCAATTCACTGTGTCTAGGAAACTGTATCCAATAAGGGTCCTTGGCATACCAGGGAATATACTGGACTTGGAATTAAGAAACTTGGGTTTACTTCTACTCCTAATTAATTAGTTAAACTTTAACAGGGCCCTTTCACTTTTCTGGTCCCCTTCCTTATTTATTGAATTAGGGTGTTGGAATGGATAATACATAGGTCCTTCCTAGCCTTAATTAAGGATGGGAGACAGTTGTCAATACAGCATAGTTAGATATTAGAAGCAATTGTAATTAGAACTAGAATCCCTCTGCTCATATCTGAGTTCTCTTGCCCAGCACATACTTTCTCTCTCTACATAACATTTTCCTCATCTATAAAAAGGGAGTGATAACAATACATATCCCATGAGAGCTCATCATGATTAAATGAAATATATAGCACATGAAGCCCTCATCGTAGAATATGGTACCTATCAGTACTCAATGCTAGTTGGCAGTTTTATGTATCTATAACTTCCTTTGGTTTTCAGAATGGACTGGGAGAATGAAGTCTTATCATTGGATGTCAAGAAATCTTTTAGCCAGTTGTTAAATTTGTTTACAGCTGGCAGACCTGCAACACCAATAATCAAGGTATCCTTGTATAGGTCCTCCATGATGCAAACTCTTTTTTGCCTTTAATTCTTTTGAAGGGATCCCAGGTTTCAAAGTTCATATCCCTTTGATGGTTATAAATCCCTAATATTTTAGTTCCAAAACCCGTAATGGGCTAAAAATTAAAACCTGTCTGGGCTGGGTGCAGTGGCTCATGCCTGTAATCCCAGCACTTTGGGATGCTAAGGTGGGCAGATCACCTGAGGTCAGGAGTTCGAGACCAGGCTGGCCAACATGGTGAAATCCCATCTCTACTAAAAATACAAACAAAAAAAAATTATCTAGGCATGGTGGTGCACACTTGTAATCCTAACTACTCGGGAGGTTGAGGCACAAGATTTGCTTGAACCTGGGAGGTGGAGGTTGCAGAGAGCCGAAATCATGCCACTGCCCTCCATCCTGGGCGAGAAAGCGAGACTCTGTCTAAGAAAAAAAACCTGTCTGAAGTGTTGGCAGAAAATTCAAATTGTTCTTCATACTTCTGAAAGTAGGGGAGGAAAAAAAAGAATTAGGTCTCTGCAACATCTATATCTTGAAAATAGCCTCAATATGTAACATCAAGAGCAAGCAAATGAAGAATTTGATCTGCAAAACCTGGTTTTGGTAATCCATTCAAGTCAGCATTTTAATGGGGCTATTTACATTTTCCAAAATGTTTGCCCACTTCTGGCCATGCTTTACTAATACCCAAGTCACCAAGCAGATAGCACTATGTAACCAACAACTGGGGTCCTCTGGTAACCGGTGTCCCTGTACCAGTAACACATGCTGCCAACGTTCTAGGGCTTCAATGATGATGACAGAAATTAAGAAAAAATGGAGCATCCTTTTTTGGATGAAGAAACACAGATAGTTTTATGAGGGAGACACACTACTGAGGTAACCACAGAGGGCTAATTTAATAAGATGGAACTTATTAAATTCCAGGATGTAAGAACCCTGGCTCCTATATTTCAAATTGTTTCTTAGTATTGACTGTTATCCAGCATGCATCAAGCATTTAAAGGGTGAGATGTGATTACCTTCTTTCTCAAAATGCAGAAAAGCCTTTGTTAAGAAAAACATTTCTACAACATTCTTGGTAATAGTAAGAAATTTAAGGTCTCTGTGTTTGTAACCACTTCTGTCTAAACAACCATGTTCTGTGAAAGGTGATCCATCCCATTTCCTGGCCAGAGCTGACTGGATGTGGGGAAAACAATGACCCACCAAACGACTCATCCATAGATAGGACAGCAATCTGTGACTCCTGTGGCCTAGCCAATCAGATTCTCCCTCTTAGGAATCAGTTCTAAGAGATTCAAAGGGCTATGTCCAATGAACTGTTTTCCTTTCATGAAAGGAAAGTTTGAGGCTGAGGCCATGAAAAACTCAGGATAGGTGCAGCCATCTGGGGTCTGTGAATAATAAATGAATAAGCAGAAGCAGCCAGTTGGGATAGACAGAGTACTAGAATAAAAGTAGATTACGAGGAAACATCCAAGGCCAGACACAGTGGCTGACACCTGTAATCCCAAACCTTTGGGAGGCCAAAGTAGGCAGATTGTTTGAGCCCAGGAATTGGAGACCAGACTGGGCAACATGGCGAAACCTAATCTCTACTAAAAATACCAAAAAATTAGCTGGGCATGATAGCCAGTGCCTGTGATCCCAGCTACTCAGGAGGCCATCACCTGAGCCTGCGGGGTCGAGGCTGCGATGAGCTATGATCCCACCACTGTATTCCAGTCTGAGCAAAAGATCAAGAGTGTGTCTTAAAACAAAACAAAGCAAAGCAAAATTTAGAAAAACATAGCCCTTGAAAGAGAGACATCTTGAGAGATGAGTCAGTTTTGAGAGAAGGACTGATTCAGTTCTGTAGGTTTGGGGTTCAGTTTGATCTGGATTCCCGTGAGATCTCTTTCTCTCACTTAAACTACTTTGAGCTGGTTTATCTTCCTTATAACTTAAAAAGCCCAATTCAAACACTTCTCTTTCAGTAATATATTCTTTCTTCCCATTGGAATTTGTTAGTATTGTCTTTCCTGAGCTTTGGATAACATAATCATTGGCTTAAAAGTTATTTTTAAAAATCATTTCAGCTATTTGGTTACCCTAAGAGAGTCCACATACTTCTATAGGGTTTCACAGAAATTCCAAGAGAAATTGGAATCCAATTTTAAATTGTTATCAACCAAACTCAGAATTATAAGAATACTATCTATAATTTTCAAGAGAATGTTTTGGACTAACAACTGAAACATTTATTGAAAAGAAATGTTTTATCAGTCTTATAGGGCTTTTTGTGTGAATTTAGCAAATTTAGCATGTATATAAGGCAGAAGTACCATTGGAAAAGTTCTAAAAAGAATTAGTTATGTAGTTATTTCATATCCACAATGCAAGGGCAAGGTTGAACAGAACTGCCCAGTGATTTTCCTTTTTTTTTTTAAGTGCTTTGTTGAAATGGCTTAAGGGCTCCACTGACTGATGTTAACCCCCAGTATGCATTGACTGTTGAGTGTTTTTTGTTTTACTCACCAGCCCATGAGGACCGTGTTTAATCTGCACACCACAGTAATGCGAATGATCTAGGTTATCTCATATAATGGTTTGCTATAGGACACCCAAACCTTCATCCCAGGAATACTTGGAACAAGACCAAACAAGATGAGTCACTTGTGGTGAAGCCACACTAACCATGCTGCCAGGGCCTTACTGTACTTTGCTGCTGAAAGACCTCATGAAGCAAAGGTGCCAAGTTACATGCTTGATGAGGAGATAGATTCTTGAGTCCTTCCTTACAAGCAGAGTGTCTGGGTAAGAACCAAAGACCTCTGAGTGGAACCTATCAAAAGTCATGCATAAGGGAGTCACAGGGTAAGAGGAAGTGAAATTTGAAGTGGCCTTTTGGTGACCTCTTCACCTATAAGAAAGAAAAGTCTAGTAGTTCTGTTCTTGGAATATTTGTTCTGTTAAGATTTAGCAAAACAGTTTGACCAATAGATTTTTAAGGTTTCTTGCTGGTTCTCAAGCCATAAGACTGCAAACAAACTCTCCTAAGGTCAGATATGCTGAGGTATTTATGCTACAGTCAAAAGGGTTGCTTATGCCTTGCTTAATATATGCATAGACAGATGCCAAATTACATCTATAATTTTCCATACAACAAATCAAATTTGACCCATAAATAAAGAAGTCAACTTAGGAAAGTTACAAAATAAATTTGTAAAGTTTTAGAACTACTAAAAATATTGGATCTGGAAAACCAAGTCTAATCCCACACTGAGAATACTAGATGTACCACGTGTTTCTGGCTTCAAATCATGTGTCACTGAAAACAAAGGAAGGAGGTTTTTAACATTATGTTCCTGGTCGTAAATATTTGCAGATCGACATGATTTCTCTTTTTAGTTATTTTTTTCCATGTGATGGATGAAACACTGTACTTTTCCTTCTTTATTCATGAAACCCCAATGTCATCAAGCCTCAGTTTGTGACTGGAATGAAGGCACATTAATATATGCCCACAAAATTACAGGCTTCTTTCTGCTCCCTGCTTCTAGAAAAAACTTAGGATTGGAAGAGTTTCTCCCATCACCCAAGAAATTCTGGCACTTTCCAGAGAATGACTTTACTGGTGAAGAGACAGCTGGTTGTGCTGGTTTGAATAAGTCTCGTTTTTTGCCATGGTTCGTGGGAGATAAGCGGTCTAAGTCCACTGATCATTAAGAATATTACCAGTCGGGCGCGGTGGCTCACGACTGTAATCCCAGCACTTTGGGAGGCCAAGGTGGGTGGATCATGAGGTCAGGAGATCAAGACCATCCTGACCAACATGGTGAAACCCTGTCTCTACTAAAAATTCAAAGGTTAGCTGGGTGTGGTGGCGCATACCTGTAATCCCAGCTACTCAGGAGGCTGAGGTTAGAGAATCACTTGAGTTCGGGAGGTGGAGCTTGCAGTGAGCTGAGATGGCGCCACTGCACGCCAGTCTGGGGACAGAGCAAGACTCTGTCTCAAAAAAAAAAAAAAAAAAAAAAGAATATTACCTTATCCAGGACAGCTCCTGGTGTCCCCAGTGCTACACAGCAATGTGGCACCATCATGGCACTGTCTTTCCTTCAATCTTCCTTGCTATGCACATGCTGGATTCCATCCAGAAATCAGAAAAAATATGTCTAATTCCTGAATTCACAGGACTGGGAACTATTCATTCTCCCCTTCCAGGAAGTCAGTGCCGTATTATCCTCTGCATTTCCTACATTCTCATCTCTCAGAGCCCTATCGGGCCTTCAGATGTAAAATGTTCCCTTTCTCCTCTCTTCTTCCTTCTCCAAATGTAAATCAGGCATGCAAATATATGCCTGGGAGAATTGCCGAATCCATAAAGCTGTTCTCAGTTTAGGCTAAGCAGAGATCACAGTCTATATCTACATTTGCTCTGTTGGAACATCAGCTTACAATAGTTAATAAAGGTAAGATACAGAGTAGCCTTTACACCTTAGGCTTTTGTATTTTTCAGTAAGAAGAATGTCACAGTTCTTCCTAGCTTGCCAAAGAAATTGAATAAAAATGTACTGAATTAGGAGCAAAACTCTGTGCTGGCTAGGTAAAATGACATGTGATATTGTTCACAGGAAATAATGGAAAACAGAAAGATTTTCCATCTTGTCAAGCAGATGGAATGGGCTTGGATGGAAAGAAGAGAGGAAAACGTAGAATAAACACCAGTTGTGAACTCCACTAAGAGAACTGGTAGGTTTTATATATTAAAGAGATGGGTTAAAGTGGTTTATAAGAAAACGTAATCTATTTGTCTAGTGTAATTTTACATCATCTGGTATTATACATGGCATATAGAGTGCAAGAAATGTGAAAGTGGAAAAAGTGAGGTTTTCAATAGAAATGTTGAGCTGGCTCATGATCCTGGATGTACTACAAAATAGTGAGATGACTCGGGAGCAGCTCAGGCCAAGGAGTGACCCTCTTGAAGACTGTCAAAGTGGAAGCTGAGACAGAAGAAAGAAAGTAGATGCTTGAATGAAGGTCACAACAGCCATAAAGGAAAAGAGAAAAGGAAGAATACATATTGAAAAATGATGACTCCATTGACAGAAAGAGAACATTAATTTAGAAGACAATTTGTGTGCTCCGTAAATCTTCAATTATCTCCACAAAGAGGAAAGTTTTCTCTGTTCTTTTTTTTCTTTTTATTTTTTGTGGGTACATAGTAAGTGTATATATTTATGGGGTATGTGAGATATTTTGATACAGGCATACAATGCATAATAATCACATCAGGATAAATAGAGTATCCATCACCTCAAGCATTTATCCTTTCTTTGTCTTACAGACAATCCAATTATACTCTTTTAGTTATTTTCAAGTGTACAATAAATTATTGGTGACTACAGACACCTGGTTGTGCTATCAAACACTAGATCTTATTCATTCTATAAAACTATAATTTTGTGCCCATTAACCATCCCCATTTCCTTCCCTCACCCCCACCACGACCCTACCACCCTTCCCAGCCTCTGACAGCCATCATTATACTCTCTATTTCCATGATTTCAATTGTTTTCACTTTTCTCTCCCACACATAAGTGAGAACATGCAAATTTTATCTTTGTGTGCCTGACTTATTTCGCTTTACATAGTGTCTCCCAGTTCTATCTATGGCATTGCAAATCACAGGATCTCACATTTCATGACTGAATATTACTCCACTGTGTATACGCACCACATTTTCTTTATCCATTTGTCTGTTGATGGACACTTAGATTATTTCCAAATCTTGGCTACTGTGAATAGCGCTGCAAAAACACAGGAGTGCAGATAGCTCTTTGAGTCACTGATTTCCTTTCTGTGGGTATATACAGAGCAGAGGAATTGCTGGATTCTATGATAGCTCTATTATTAGTTTTTCTGAGGCAACTCCAAACTGTTCTCCATAGTGGTTGTTCCAATTTACATTCCAACCAAAGGAGTACAAGGGTCCCCTTTCTAACCATTCTCATCAGCATTCATTATTGCCTGTCTTCTGGATAAAAGTCATCTCAACTGGAGTGAGATGGTATCTCATTGTAGTTTTGACTTTTATTTCTCTCATGATCAATTATGTTAATTAAGCACCTTTTCATATTGCTGTTTGCCATTTGTGTGTCGTCTCTAGAAAATGTCTATTCAGATCCTTTGCACATTTTAAAATCAGATTATTACATTTATTCCTATTGAGTTGTTTGAACTCTTCATATGTTCTGGTCATTAAGCCCTTGTCAGATGGGTAGCTTGCTAATATTTTCTTCCCTTCTGTGGGTTGTCTTTCACTTTGTTGGTTGTTTCTTTTGTTGTGCAGAAGCTTTTTAACTTGATGTGATCCCATTTGTCCCTTTTTGCTTTTGTTGCCTGTGGTTGTGGGGTATTACTCAAGAAATCTTTGCCCAGACCAACGTACCAGATAGTTTACCACGTTTTTTTTAAAGTAGTTTGAGAGTTTGAGACCTTAGATTTAAGCCTTTGATCCATTTTGATTTGATTTTTCTATAGTGATAGATAGAGATCTAGTTTAATTCTTCTGTATATGAATTTTTCGTTTTCCCAATGCCATTTATTGAAGAGGCTGTCCTTTCCCCAATGTATGTTCTTGGCTTCTTTGTCAAAAGACGGTGCGTCCTCTTCAATGTTTTGCATCAATGTTTCAGAGTTTACACTGTGGAGATGTTTCACTTCTTTGCTCAAATTTATTCCTAGGGTTTTGTTGTTGTTGTTTTGTTTTGTTTTTGTGATGGAGTCTCGCTCTGTCGCCCAGGCTGGAGTGCAGTGGCGCCATCTCGGCTCACTGCAAGCTCTGCCTCTCGGGTTCACACCATTCTCCTGCCTCAGCTTCCCAAGTAGCTGAGACTACAGGCGCCCGCCACCACATCTGGCTAATTTTTTGTATTTTTAGTAGAGATGGGGTTTCACCATGTTAGCCAGGATGGTCTCCATCTCCTGACCTCGTGATCCACCCACCTCAGCCTCCTAAAGTGCTGGGATTACAGGTGTGAGCCACTGCACCTAGCCATTCCTAGTTTTCTTTTTATCTTATTTGTAGCTATTGTTAAAGGGATTACTTTCTTCATTTCTTTTTCAGATTATTCACTGCTGTCAAATAGAAATGCTACTGATTTTTGTATGTCCATTTTGTATTCTGCAACTTTACTAAATTTGTTTATCAATGCTAATAGTTTTTATGGAGTCTTTAGGTTTTTCCAAAAATAAGATCATGTTATCTGCAAACAAGGATAACTTTACTTCTTCCTTTTAAATCTAGATGCCCTTTGAAATATTTGTCAAATTTTTCTAGCTAGTGCTTCCAGTACCATGCTGAATAACGGTGAAAGTGGGCATCCTTGTTTTGTTCCAGATCTTAGAGGAAAATCTTTTGGTTGTTCCTCATTCAGGAGAAGACTAGCTGTGTGTGGGTCTGTTGTAGATGACTTTTATTGTGTTGAGATATGTTCCAGCTATATCCAGCTTTTTGGGAATTTATAACATGAAGAGACATTGAATTCGATCAAATGACTTTTCAGCAACAATTAAAATGATCAGATGGTTTTTGTTCTTTATTTTGCTGATATGATGTATCACACAGGATGATTTGTGTATCAACATCCTTGTATCCCTGGGAGAAATCCCACTTGGTCATGATAAATGATTTTTATTAATATGTTGTTGAATTCAATTTGCTATATTTTGTTGAGGATTTCTGCATCAATGTTCATCAGGGATATTGGCCTATATTTTTGTTGTTGTTGTGGTTGTATCTTTGTCTTGTTTTGATTTTAGCATAACACTGTCCTTGTAGATTTCGTTTGGAAGTATTCCCTCCTCCTCTACTTTTTGAAATAGCTTGCATCACATTGGTATTAGTTTTCTTTTAAATGATTGCTAAAATTCAGCAGTGAAGCCATTGGGTCTTGGGCATTTCTTTGCTGGGAGACTTTTTATTACAGCTTTGATCTCATTACTTGCTGTTGATCTGTTCAGATTTTGGATTTCCTCGTGATTCAATCTTGGTAGGCTTTATGTGTCTAGGAATTTATCCATTTCTTCTAGATTTTCCAACTTATTGGCATATAGTTGCTCACAGTAGCCTCTAATGATCCTTTTAATTTTTGCAGTATTAGTTTTAATGTCCCCTTTTTCATCTTTGATTTTATTTATATGACTCTTTTTTACTTAGTCTGGCTAAAGGTTTGTTGATTTTGTTTATCTTTTCAAAAAGCAACTTTTAATTTCATTGAATTTTTGTATTTTTTGTTTCAATTTTATTTATATCTGATCTTTATTATTTCTTTTTTCTAGTAATTTTGGGTTTGATTTTCTCTCTCTTTTCTAGTTATTAAAGATGTATCACTAGGCTGTTTGAAGTTTTTCTACTTCTTTGATGAAGACACATATTTATAACTATATACTTCCTTCTTAGTACTTCTTCTGGTATGCTTTTTGGTATGTTGTGTTTCCATTATGATTTGTTTCGAAAAAGTTTTTTAATTTTCTTCTTTATTTCTTCATCGATCCTTTGGTCATTCAGGAGCATATTTTTGATTTTCCATGTGTTTGTATAGTTTCCTAAATTCCTCTTGTTATTGATATCTAGTTTTATTCTATTATGGTTAGACAAGGTGCTTGATATGATTTCCAATTTTTAAAACATCTTTTAAGACTTGTTTTGTGCCCTAACACACAGTCCATTGTTAAGAATGATCCATGTGCTAAGAAAAGAAATGTGTATTCTGCAGCTGGAAAAATTGTTCTGTAAATATCTATTAATATTAGGTCCATTTGGTCTATACTGCTGACTAAGTCAAATGTTTCTTACTTTATTTTCTGTCCACATGCTCTATCTAATGCTGAAAGTGGGCTGTTGAATTCTCCAGCTATTATTGTATTGCGGTCTAGCTCTCTCTTTAGCGCTAATAATATTTGCTTTAAATATCTAATCACTCCAGTGTTGGGTGCTTATACATTTACAATTGTTAAATTTTCTTGCTGAATTGACCTCTTTATCCTTACATAATGAGCTTTCTTGTCTCTTTTCATAGATTTTTGTCTTGAAATCTATTTTATCATATATAAGTGTAGTTAGTCCTGCTCTTGTTTGGTTTTCATTGGCATGGAATATCTTTTTCCATCCCTTATTTTCAGTCTATATGTATCTATATGTATCTTTATAGTTAAAATATCTTTTTTGTAGGCAACAGATTATTGGGTCTTGCTTTTTAATCCAGTTAGTCACTCTATGTCTTTTGAATGGAGAGTTTAGTACATTTGCATTCAATGTTATTCTTGATAAGTAAGGATTTACTCTTGCTGTTTTATTGTTTTCTGATTGTTTTATGGTCTTCTATTCCTTTGTTCCTTCCTTCCTATCTTTTTTTAGTGAAGGTGCATTTCTCTGGTGGTATGTTTTAATGTCTTGCTTTTTATTTTTTGTGTAACTGTTGTAGGTTTTTTTATTTGACATTATCATGAGGCTTGCAAGTAATATCTTATAACCTGTTATTTTAAACTGATGGTAGCTTATCACTGATTATATAAAGAAACTAACAAGCAAGCAAAAAAACATAAAAACCACATTTTAACTTTATTCCTCCTTTTTAACTTTTTGTTGTTTCTATTTAGATCTTATCATACTGTCTACGTCTTGAAAAGTTGTACATCTTATTTTTGATAGGTTCATCTTTTGGCCTTTCTAGTCAATGTATGTGTAGTTTGCACACCACAATTACAGTGTGATGATATTGATGATATTTTGTCTTTTACTGTGTCCTTGTCCTTCTTTTTTTTTTTTTTTTTTGAGACAGGGTCTCACTCTCCCAGGCTGGAGTGCAGTGGCTCAATTTTGGCTCACTACAATCTCTGCCTCCCAGGCACAAGCAATCCTCCCACCTCAGCATCCCAAGTAGCATGGACCACCACACGTGGCTAATTTTTTGATTTTTTAGAGATAGGTTTTGTATTTTTAGGGGAGATGGGTTTTGTGTTTTATGTAGGTATGTTTTTTGTAGAAATGGGTTTCCTCATGTCTCCCAGGCTTGTCTCAAACTCCTGAGCTCAAGTGATCTTCCTTTCTTGGCCTCCCACAATGCAGAGATTACACCATGCCTGGCCTGTACTTACTATTAACAGTGAGTTTTGTACCTTCAGATGATTTCTTATTGCTCATTAACATCCTTTTATTTGAGATTGAAGAACTCCTTTTAGCATTCCTTTTAAGACAGGTCTGGTGTTGAAATCCCTCAGCTTTTGTTGGGCTAGGAAAGTATTTCTCCTTCATGTTTGAGGGATATTTTCACTGGATGTACTATTCTAGGATAAAAGTTTTTTCTTCATCACTGTGAAAATGTCATGCCACTCTCTCCTAGCTTGTGAGGTTTCCAATGAGAATCTTCTCTGCCAGGCATATTGGAGCTCCTTTGTATGTTATTTCTTTTCCTTTGCTGTTTTTAAGATCCTTCCTTTATCCTGGACCTTTAGGAGTTTGATTATTAAATGTTTGAGGTAGTCCTATTTTGATTAAGGTGTTCTATAGCCTTCTTGTACTTTATAATTGGTATCTTTCTCTAGATTTCAGAAGTTCTCTGTTATTATCCCTTTAAATAAACTTTCTACCCCTATCTTTCTTGCTATCTTCTCTTTAAGGCCAATAACTCTTAAATTTGCCCTTCTGAGGCAATTTTCTAGATCTTGTAGGCATACTTTTTTCTTTTTTACTCTTTTTTCTTTTGTCTCTTCTGACTATGTATTTTAAATAACCTGTCTTCAAGCTCACTAATTCTTTCCTCCGTTTGATTAATTCTGCTGTTAAAAGTCTGATAAACTCTTCAGTATGTCGATTGCATTT
This sequence comes from Theropithecus gelada, assembly GCF_003255815.1. Classification (NCBI taxonomy): domain Eukaryota; kingdom Metazoa; phylum Chordata; class Mammalia; order Primates; family Cercopithecidae; genus Theropithecus; species Theropithecus gelada. Next base: position 48,157,256 of record NC_037670.1, on the reverse strand, counting down.
TCAGTTTTAGAATTTCTGCTTGATTCTTTTTAATTATTTTAATTAATTTGTTTAATTTATCCGATAGGATTCCAAATTCCTTCTCTGTGTCATCCTGAATTTTGTTGTGCTTCCTCAAAACAGCTATTTTGCTTTTTTCTATTTTATTTTTTTGAGACAGGGGCTCACTCAGTACTCCAGGCTGAAGTGCAATGGTGTGATCATTGCTTAATGCAGCCTCTACCTCCCAGGCTCAAGCAATCCTCTTGTCTGATCCTCTGAAGTAACTGGGATCACAAACACATAATATCACCATACCTAGCTAATTAAAAAACATTTTTGCTAGAGATGCGTTCCCACCACGTTGCCCAGACTGGTTTCAAACTGCTGGGCTCAAGTAGTCCTCTCGCCTCAGCCTCGCAAAGTGCTGGAATTACAGACATGAGCCACTGTACCCAAACAAACAGCTATTTTGGATCATCTGTCTGAGAATTCACATACCTCAGTCCCTCTGGGACTGGGCACTGGTGTCTCATTTAGTTTGGTGAGGTCATGTTTTTCTGGGTGGTCTTGATGCTTGTGGTTGCTCATTGGTATCTGGGCATTGAAGATTTAGATATTTATTGAAGTCTTTACAGTCTGTGCTTGTTTGTACCCATCGTTCTTGGAAAAGCTTTCCAAGAATTCAAAGGGACTTGAATGTTATGATCTAAGCCTTTGATCACTGTAGCCATGTCTCCATTTAGAGGACATCCCAAAGCCAGTAACACTGTGGCTCTTGCAGACTCACAGATGTACCATGTTGGTGCTCTTGGGTAAGATCTGGAGGAATTCCTCGAATTACCAGGGAGAGACTCTTGTGCTCTTCTTACGTTACCCCAAACAAATGGAGTCTCTCTCTCTCTCTCACCTTACTTTCCCCTAGACAAACTGGGTCACTCTCTGTCTCTCTGCTAAGCTGCCTAGAGCTGGAGGAGGGGTGACACAAGCACTCCTGTGGCCACCACCACTGATAACTGTACCGGGTCAGACTTGAAGCCAACACAGCACTTGGTCTCATGCAAGGCCCCTAGTGATCACTGCCTGGCTACCGCCTATGTTCACTCAAGACCCAAGGACTCTAAATAATCAGCAGGTGGCAAATTCAGCCAGGTTTGTGTCCTTCCCTTCAGGGCAATGAGTTCCCTGGGGCCCTGGGCAGGTCCAGAGATGTTGTTTGGGACCAGGGCCTGGAGTCAGGAATCTTAGGAATCTACCTGGTACTGTATTCTACTGCAGCTGAGCTGGCACCCAAGCCACAAAACAAAGTCCTTACCACTCTTCTCTCCCCTTTTCTCAAGCAGAGGAGTGTCTCCCAGTGGCCACCACTGCCCCAGGCTGGTGGTAAGTAATTCCTGGTTACCTCCTATGTTGACTCAAGGCCCAAGGGCTCTGAAGTCGCTTGTGGTAAATGCTGCCAGGCCTGGGTCTTTCCCTTCAGGGTAGTTGACTCCCCTCTGGCCCAAGGCTTGTCCAGAAATGCCATCCAGAAGTCAAGGCCTGGAATCAAGGACCCTAGGTGCATGCTTGGTGCTCTACCCCACTGTGGCTGAGCTGGTAACCAAGCTGCAAGATACAGTCCCCTTTACTCATTCCTCTCCTTTTCTTAAACAGAAAAAAAAGTCTCTCCCTGTGGTCACTACAGCTGTAAATGTGCTAGGTCACACCTGAAGCCAGCGTAGCTGTGAGCCTCACCCAAGGCCTGCAGGAGTACTGCCTGGCTTCCACTATTGATTATTCAGGACTCAAGGGCTCTTTAGTCAGCAGGTGATAAATCCTGCCCATTCTGAGTCCTTCCTGTCAAGGCAATGGGTTCCCTTCTGGCAAAAGGTGTGTCTACAAATGTCAATGGGGATAGGGTCTGGAATGAGGGGCCTCAGGACTCTGCCTGGTCCCCTGTTCTACTGTGGTTCAGCCAGTATCCAAGTTGCAAGACACAGTGCTATTTACTCTCCCCTCTCCTCTCTTCAAGTGGAGTCTTTCCTGGAGCTGTGAGCTGCATTACCTGGGTCTGGGGGAGGGGTGACTCAAGCACTCCCTTGGCCTCCCCAGTTGGTGTCTCACTAGATTGTGTACATCCCAAGTCCACTGCTCTGAACCAAGCACAACACCAGGACTTACCCAGGAATTGCAGTCCTTGTGGCCTGGGCTACCTTTCAAGTTTATTTAGGACCCCATAGCACACAAAGTGGTGGGGATTGCAGGAACTCAGGTTCTGACCACTAGAATGGATGATTTGCCTCTGGCCAGGGCTGATCTAAATGCTCCCTTTCATGGGTACTGGCTGATTTCTGCCCCCTTTTGCTTTCTGCTATAACAGGGTAGCACTGAGCTCCAGTGCAAAGTCCTACAATCAATACGTTCTCCCTCTCCAACATGCACAGATTCTCTCTCCAAGCCACATGGCTGCTGCCAGGCAATGTGGTAGGAGTGGCATTGGCAATTCAAGACTGCGTTTTCAAGACACAACAAAAAAAGAAAATTTCAGGCCAATATCCCTGATGAACATTGATGTGAAAATTCTCAATAAAATGCTGGCAAACCAAATGCAGCAGTACATCAGAAAGCTTATCCACCACGATCAAGTTGGCTTCATACCTGGGATGCAAGGCTGGTTCAACACATGCAAATAATAAACATAATCCATCACATAAACAGAATCAATGACAAAACCACATGATTATCTCAATAGATGCAGAAAAGGCCTTCGACAAAATTCAACACCCCTTCATGCTAAAAACTCAAAACAAACCAGGTATTGATGGAACGTATCTCAAAATAATAAGAACTGTTTATGACAAACCCATAGCCAATATCATACTGAATGGGCAAAAACTGGAAGCATCCCTTCGAAAACTGGCAAAAGATAAGGATGCCCTCTCTCACCACTCTTATTCAGCATAGTATTAGAAGTTCTGGCCAGGACAATCAGGGAAGAGAAAGAAATAAAGGGTATTCAAATAGGAAAAGAGGAAGTCAAATTGTCTCTGTTTGCAGATAACATGAATGTATATTTAGAAAACCCCATCGCCGCAGCCCGAAATCTCTTTAAGCTGATAAGCAACTTGAACAAAGTCTCAGGATACAAAATCAATATGCAAAAATCACAAGCATTTCTATACACCAATAACAGACAAATAGAGCCAAATCATGAGTGGACTTCCATTCACAATTGCTACAAAGAGAATAAAATACCTAGGAATACAATTTACAGGAGATGTGAAGGACCTCTTCAAGGAAAACTACAAACCACTGCTCAAGGAAATAAGGGAGGACACAAACAAATGGAAAAACATTCCATGCTCATGGATAGGAAGAATCAATATCATGAAAATGACCATACTGCATAAAGTACTTTATAGATTCAGTGCTATCCCCATCAAGCTACCACTGACTTTCTTCAAAGAATTAGAAAAAAAACTATTTAAAAAAAGAGCCCATATAGCCAAGACAATCCTAAGCAAAAATAACAAAGCTGGAGGCATCACGCTATCTGACTTCAAACTGTACTACAAGGCTAGAATAACCAAAACAGCATGGTACTGTTACCAAAACAGATACATAGACCAATGGAAGAGAACAGAGGCTTCAGAAATAACACCACACATCTGTCAACCATCTGATCTTTGACAAACCTGACAAAAACAAGCATGGGGAAAGGATTCCCTATTTAATAAATGGTGTAGGAAAAACTGACTAGCCATATGCAGAAAACTGAAACTGGACCCCTTCCTTACACCTTATACAAAAATTGACTCAAGGTGGATTAAAGACTTAAACCTAAAACCTAAAACCATAAAAACCCAAGAAGAAAATCTAGATAATACAATTCAGGACATAGGCATGGGCAAAGACTTCATGACTAAAACACCAAAAGCAATGGCAACAAAAGCCAAAACTGACAAACAGGATCAAATTAAAGTAAAGAGTTTCTGCACAGCAAAAGAAACTATCATCAGAGTGAATAGGTAACCTATAGAATGGGAGAAAAATTTTGCAATCTATCCGTCTGACAAAGGGCTAATATCCAGAATCTACAAAGAACTTAAACAAATTTACAAGAAAAAAACAAACAACCCCATCAAAACGTGGGTGAAGGATATGAACAGACACTTCTTAAAAGAAGACATTTATGCATTTGACAAACATATGGAAAAAAAACTTATCACCGATCATTAGAGAAATGCGAATCAAAACCACAACGAGGTACCATCTCATGCCAGTTAGAATGGCGATCATTAAGAAGTCAAGAAACAACAGATGCTGGAGAGGATGTGGAGAAATAGGAACGCTTTTACACTTAGTGGGAGTGTAAATTAGTTCAATCATTGTGGAAGACAGTGGTGGCAATTCCTCAAGGATCTAGAACCAGAAATACCATTTGACCCAGCAATCCCATTACTGAGTATATAACAAAAGGATTATAAATCATTCTACTATAAAGACACATGCACACGTATGTTTATTGCAGCACTGTTCACAATAGCAAAGACTTGGAACCAACCAGAATGCCCATCAATGATAGACTGGATAAAGAAAATGTGACACATATACACCATGGAATACCATGCAGCCAAAAAACAGGATGAGTTCACATCCATTGCAGGGACATGAATGAAGCTGGAAACTATCATTCTCAGCAAACTAACACAAGAACAGAAAACCCAACAGTGCATGTTCTCACTCATAAGTGGGAATTGCATAATGAGAACACATGGACACAGGGAGGGGACATCACATACTGGGGCCTGTCGGGGGTTGCGGTGCTAAGGGAGGGATAGCGTTAGGAGAAACACCCAATGTAGATGACGGGTTGATGGGTGCAGCAAACCACCATGGCACATATATACTTATGTAACAAGCCTGCACGTTCTACACGTGTACCCCAGAATTTAAAGTAAAAAATAATAATAATAATAATAATGCTGCCTTTTCTACCCTTTTCAGTGCCTCTTCCTTAGTAGGATGTGAAAACCAGGTACTATAATTGCTCACCTGATTTTTGGTTCTCATGAAGGTGGATTTCTGTGTGGATAGTTGTTCAATTTGGAGCTCCTGCAGGGGGAACAAACAGTGGAGGTTTCTATTTGGCCATCTTGCTCCACCTCCCACTGGAAAGTATTTTTATGCTAAGCAATTAGAAAATATTTAGATGAATAATTTTTAAATAGAGGAAAATCTCTACTCTCAAATCCAAAGTCTTCTGAGTCCATTCTGTTTTTTGTCATGCTAAAAATATGAGGCTTACATATTTTTTACACATGCCAAATTCTGCTCAGTTAAATACAGCAGATTGTTTAGATTGGTATCTTAAACACAAACTAGATAATCTGGTTCCGTTGCTTCCATGGCATCTGAATTGGTGTCATCCTCTTTTCCAGAACAAATATCTGAGGATGTTTCCAAGGCATCACAATATTACATTGGCCTAGTTAAAACAGAAGTGTCATCTCTAAATCTCACATGTGTGTGTGAATGCAAGCACGCTTACTGGTAGAGAACCAGGAAGTCCTTGGTCTGTAAATATCCCAAGAAAGAAAACGACTGGTAGCAATATTATAATGCATAAACTAAGCATGATCTTTTTAAATGTAATTCACACATCCAAGTGTGTCTTGCTGCTTTTATGGTATACATTTGGGAAGTTGTGCATTTATTCTAATAAGATTGGCATTGTTCAAAACATGTTTTGGAGTTTCTTTTCAACAATGATCTTCATTATCTGTGGCACATATTTTTGACTGCCCCTATGGTAAAGTATCTTTATCTTTTGTATGTAAACTTGATTTCAAAATAACCAAAAGTAAGTCAGAAGTAAATTTTAAGAACAAGAAAGACAATTAAATTGGGAAATCCCATAAACAGGTGAGGCAGGCATTGCAGAAGCTTTATTTGGATGTATTATTTTGTATATATTTACCTTTTGTGAGTTATTAATTTTGCTATACCTCATACAGTCAAGTCTTTTTTGAGACAGTTTTGTTGTCTTTACCTTCAGAAGTTATATTAGGTTGGTACAAATGTAATTGTGTTTTTTGCCATTAAAGGTAATGTTATTAATAATATCCTGAATTTTACTCTTGACATAAAGCATAGGTTTTATATTATCTGTGTATATGAGAATGGATGAATGTATTTTCATAACAGAATGAAAGCAAAAATTCTATAGAATTCAACCTTTTATATTTAGCAAAAACAAATATTCCATATATTGTTTAATTCAGAATTGAATAATTAAGCAAAATACTTGCAACTAACTTGCACATAAACTTCTTAGAAGATATCACATCAAAATATAAGATTTCTTTAGGCTAGGTCTTCAATATTTTATGCGAAGGTCTGCTCTGAAAGATGCTTTGGCAAGAATTTTAATAATTTATAAATATTTTTCTTTAATCTTTATAATAATCTTTATATAATCATATTACTTTTGTTAAATGTTTTTCTCCCCTTCAAAATATTGTTTTATAACTTCTCATGCTATTCAATTACAATACTTATAAATTTTTTCTGTGATTACCTGTATGAGAAATCTTTGATACCAAACACAGTAAAATAATGTTTTCCCTTATGTTTTAGAAACTGAAGTTGTTATAAAACCGTTCTATTAGGATTTAAATTATATCACATCAGCCAAACTTATTTATGCAAATGTTTTCTCCCTACCACTGTGCTCATTGAGAAGGACTGCTGACCCAGGTGTTTCATAACTTTAAAAATAATTGTTCAATATGATATTAGGTTGTAGAATGTGGTCACAAATTTCTCAAGTCTAGAGAAGCCCATTCCAGAAGTCTAGGAGGTCTGTTCCACTGTGTCTCAACTTTATTATGCTCATGCTTGACTCTTATGTCTTTCCTAACTATGTAACTTATGTTATATAATGTAGAACATATGTTTTGAAAGTCAAACCATACCAAAGTCAAACCTGGTGGGAGTACTACAACTGTTAAAAGGTGGAAATATTCAGTAAGCAGTCAAAGTCTGGCATGGAAATAGACACGGCTGCAATAACGTAGTGGACTTAAGGGCTAAGTTTCCTTGCTTTCATACTTGTATTTAGTGTAGCTAGTTTTCCAAAACACATAAAAGGAAGTCATTTCTCTGCGAAGCAGTCTTTAGAGGAGGGTTTTTCTAGTTCAGCATTATTATTTGAGACTAGACAATTCTTTGCTGTGTGTGTGGATGGGGGTGAGAGGGCTGCTGTGCTGGGCATTATGAGATGTTTAGCGGCATTGCATCCCTGGTCTTTGCCCACTAGATGCTATTGACATCCCTCTTCCCCATTGTGACCACCGAAAGTGTTTCCAGACATACCTAAATGTCCACTGGGGGAACAAAACCCTCCTTCCTCACCATTTTCCCTCCTCTGTAGTTGAGAATCACTTCTCTAGAGTACCATTTCAAGATTTAGCGTAAGTTTCTGACAGTGCTGTGATAGACGGCCATTTTCATCATTGTTATTTATTATTTCATGTTAGTTTAGTGGTTTACTACAATTAGCCTAGGGTCAAGGAAATACATCCAATTCATTTAATATGATTCTTAATCAACTATATTCCTAAGTTCTTAGGTTTCTTTTAATCTATGAACCTATGTTCCTACTGTTGCCTGAAATAGTCACAAGAGGAAAAATGTACTGAGTATAGACAATAAAAATTTTAATGTGGCCAAATATAGCATATATTTAACATTGTAAAGCATATCTCAAATATTTGCAGCATTTCATGGCAACAAAAGCGGCTATAGAATAAGTGGGTCAGAATTACCATCAGGGAAGTAGTACCCAAAATACCTTCGGATTATTATAGGCCAGGCCAAGGCAAAAAAAAAAGCTCAATTAGATTTGTGAGGCATTCCTTCCAGGCTGCTAAAGTATCGCCAGTCAAACAGCATTTACAAGAAACCCAGGTCTGAGATAACCAAGTGAGTGCCCTAAATAAGACTTCAAATGTTCTGAGAACAAGCTTCACTGTATTTATGCTCGCAGAAATTTCATATCTGTTCTTGCTCAGGCCTAGAATTTTAGTCAACTAGCAGCAAAAGAAGATGAACTTGAAATTTCACTTCGAGAAGTATTAGGCTTTATGGAATATAAAAGTAATTTAGGAGCATAGAAAACCATGAATAATAAACAAACTCTGATAGAAAATAAATAAAGGAACTCAAGGAATTGCCTTCCAATATCCTTGACAACCAGATAAGCAATCAATGAGTTTTAAAACTCCCATATACACATTTGGTGCTCACAGATACCTGAATAATAAAGAAGACAATCATGCAGAGTGACAAAGTACAGATAAACACACTTCAGCTTTGCAAGCACAAAACAAGTTAAAACCAGTTAAAACCAGTTATTCTACTCCGGAGGTTTCATGAGTAGAACTTTACACATGTACTAGAAGCCACAGTGAACTGCGTGAAATTTTGTTGGGCCCGGGGAGTGGGAAACTGGCTTAATAACACCAGAGTCATCTCAGCTTGTGACCCCTGGCAAACCATGCTCCTGAGAAGACAGCAGACGGAAAAGGTTGGAAAATGTTGCTTTACCAAAGGTTAGAAATACAGGCATATAGAGCGTGTGCATGCAAGCTATGTGACTTATGTTGGCTTTTACATACCAAAGCTGCTTCCAAAGTCGGTGGGAGAGGCTGGTCCCATCAGCTGGATGAGCATAGCAAAAATTAAGATGGTTTGATATCCACGTCTCCAGTTGCTTAAGTTGTTTACTCTGTTCCATCTGAATCACATCGCATCTTATTTTCAACTGAAACATGGAAACCTTTCTGACCTAATGCTTCTTTTCCAAATGATATTTATTTTCTTGTGGCATTCATCTTTTTGTACTAATTATTCTTGGGTGCAGCATATTTTGTAACCACCTAAGCACACACTTATCCAAAGCTGAACATTATAAATAGTTGTAATCACATACATCAAAAAGTTCAAAGTGAGAGTGGGCTACAAAATAAGTAGGAGTTAGAAAGAGAGAGTAGGAGATCGGGTAAAATGATAAAATAATGAGGAAAAGAAAGAATTTCTATGTATCGGGTAGGAGAGGGAAGCTATTTCCTAGGGCTGTGGGGGAAGTAAATTTCCCACACTGAAGATGGAGTAGATTGAAAAACCGATCCAGATCGCTCTTCACTCCTTCACTGAGCTTCTGAAACTGTAGGCATTGAATGCTGTGTTAAAGATACATGTGCATCTTATTCCTCATAAGTAAATTACATTGTTTTACTACTACAGTGTGTGCCCAAAAGGCAAGCAATAATTTTTAGTGGCTGAGAAGAAATTAGTTTCACAAACAAGGGGCACTTTGAAAAAACAAATGTAATCTAAAAGACAGTGTTGCTGTGGGCTTTACTTAGATTTAAATTCCAGAACACGCTCAAAACTGCAGAACCAGTACTCAAATTTGGTACCCCTTCTGCTCATCCTTACTAAAGTCACCCTTCACACACAAATCTTTCCACCCTCCTTCTCCAGGCATTTTAAATAGCTGCAGGATTAGAAATTGCAAAACAGATGCCTCTGGCCAAAAGCACCAAGTTTTGCTGATAAATTTTCCTGAAATCACACAAATGGAAAAAACGGAAGACAGAAGTGTACATTTCATATTCAGCCGCTAAAGTCTCAAATCTCAGGTTACAAGTAAATTATTTTGTGACTAAATCCTAATCTCGTCAATTGAAAGAACCAAAAACCTGGCTCAATAATCCACCACAATCTTACCTTGAAAATGTAATTCTCTTATTTGAATGTCTTCTTCCAGTACTAATTCGATTTCTTTTCCTGAAAATTCTGCCACATGGTGCTACTTTCAGACATTTAATAGATTTCATTTCTAATTGCTCTCACGTGTAAATGGTATCTTTAAATAATATGTGCAGGAGTTAATACGTTTTCACAACTCTCCTTATGAAGCGAAGCTATTCATTTTTAGACAGTTTGAATGTTTTGGTGTTAATTTGATAAATAACAGCTATTGGACAACGGAAGAGAATAACCACTCACAGGCAATCTTCTCTTTGTACTTGATTTAAAAATATTAATATTTCATTCATGGTGTCTTCTCATATTAAATTTCTCGGGGTCACTGGACCTCAGATACTAAAAGGACAAAGAAAAGGGACAGATGAGAACAGCTCCGAAGCGATAGTGAAAACATATGGTGTCCATCTTGCAAGCATAAGGCTCCCTGGTATTGCTGCCACTCTCCCTGTGTTCGGGAAAGCTGGAAGAAGCCAGTAGGCAATCTGGTGTCTCGTCAGAAGAGTGCCAGAAACAGGTGTTGCTGACCTAACCCCTTTCCTTCTACCACAGATTCTCTCGGTAAATCCTACACTTGTTACCATAGCATTGCTTTCAAACACGCTTATCAGATCAAAACCAAGTGTTCCAAAATAACAGTTTATATGGAGTCAAAATGCGGGAAATTGCTGTGATTTTTTTTTCTTTTTTTCTTTTTTTTCAGTTTTTACAATCGGGTAATTTTAACATTACAATAAAATGCACACATTTTAAGTGTTCCCTGCGTGAGTGTTGATGGTTGTATACGCCGATGTAGCACCACCCAAAATCAAGATATAAAACGTTTTGGTCACTCCAGAAGTTTTCCTCCTTCTCCTTTCCAGTCAAACCACACTGTACTGATTTCCTTTGCCATAGACAATTTTGTCTGTCTTTGAACATAACATATTGTATATATTCTTTACATCTGGCTTTTTTGGTCAATATATATTTTTAAGACTCATTCTTATTGTTGCATGTATCACTAGCTCATTCCTTTTCATTACCGAGTAATATTTAATTGTATAAATATACCACAATTTGTTTACTCATTTTCCAGGAAATGGATATTTAGGTGTTTCCAGATGTTCTTGGAACAGTCTTATATAAGACTTTGTGTAGACATATGTTATCATATCACCTGGATAAATACCTAGGAGTGGAATTCCTGAGACATAATATGTTCAACGTTTAAGAACATGGCAAACCATTCCCCACAACCGTTGTAACATTTTACTCTACTGACTTGTTAGTATTTACCTTTCTCCATATCCTCGTCAATATTTGGTGCTGTCAGTCTTAGCCATTCCGGTGAGTGTGAAATGCTATCTCATTTTGATTCTAAATTGCATCTCTCTGATGACTTACGATGTTGAATATCTTTTCACGTGTTCATTAGCCTCATCCTATATAGGATGTCTTATTCCCAAATTTTCTTTTGCTAAGTATCTGTTCCAGACTTTGGCCCATTTTTTACTGAGCTGCTTATCTTTTTATTGTTGGCTCGTACAAGTTATTTATATATTCTGGATATGAGTTATTCATGAAAAATAAGTGATGAGAATTTTCACAGTCTGTCAATTGCCTTAATGAGCAGAAATATTAAATTTTGATGAAAATCAAATATTCTTTGACAGGTGAAATGTTTTTAATTCTAATACATTTTTGCATATCCCAGGATTACAAAGATATTATCTGTTTTCTTCAAAAAGCTTTTTGATTATAATGTTTATATTTAAGTTTATAAACTATCTCTACATAATTTTTGTGTTTTGGGTGAGGTAGGATCAGAGATCATTTTTTGTTTTCTACTGGATATCCAATCTTTCTTGCATCATTTTTTTTGTTTGTTTGTTTGCTTGTTTGTTTTGTTTTTCTGAGACGGAATCTCACTCTATCGCCCAGGCTGGAGTGCAGTGGCGAGATCACTTCTCACTGCAAAATCCCTGCCTCTCAGGTTTAAGCGATTCTCCAGCCTCAGCCTCCCAAGTAGCTGGGACTACAGGCCTATGCCACTGCATCCGGCTAACTTTTGTATTTTTAGTAGAGATGAGGTTTCACCATGTTAGCCAGGCTGGCCTTGAACTCCTGACCTCAGGTGATCTGCCCGCCTCAGCCTCCCAAAGTGCTGGAATTATAGGCGTGAGCCACCGTGCCCGGCCACATCATTTGTTTTAAAAAAATATTTTCTTTAGTAATCTAATTTGCCACTCTGGTCAGATATCAATGTATGTTTGTATGTATGTATCATATACGTGTGTATATACACATATATCTGTATATATATGTGTATATATCTGTATATATGCCAATTTCTGGATTTTGTATTCGACTCCATCAATCTGTTATTATGCCAACATCACATTCACTTGATTACTGTGACATCGTATTAAGTCCTGAAATCAAATACTGTAAATCCATCAACTTTGTTCTTCTTTATCAATATTCTTTTGGTTAGTCTAGGTTATTTGCATTTTCTAACTCACTTCAAAAGAACCTGTTTCTAGGTATTTAGGGGTTTTGATGCTATTGTAGACAATGTTTGAAATAGCATTTTATAGTAGTTTATTGTTAGTAATTAGAAATACAATTGATATTTGAATATTTGCCCTGTGTCCAGAGACTTTGCTAAATTCACTTATTAGTTCTAGTAGGTATTTGTTTGTATGTGGATTACATGGAGTTTTCTTTTTCTTTTTCTTTTTTCTTTTCTTTTTTTTTTTTTTTTTGAGACGGAGTCTCTCTCTGTCGCCCAGGTTGGGGTGCAGTGGCGCGATCTCGGCTCACTGCAAGTTCCGCCTCCCGGGTTCCCGCCATTCTCCTGCCTCAGCCTCCCGAGTAGCTGGGACTACAGGCGCCGCCACCACGCCTGGCTAATCTTTTGTATTTTGTTTAGTAGAGACGGGGTTTCACTGTGTTAGCCCAGATGGTCTCGATCTCCTGACCTCGTGATCCACCCGCCTCGGCCTCCCAAAGTGCTGGGATTACAGGTGTCATCTACCGCGCTTGGCCCGCATGGAATTTTTACACACAAGTATGTCATCTGTGAATAATGATGGTTTCACTTCTTTTTAATTTTAGTGTTTCATTTCTTTTTCTGGCCTCATTGCACTAACTAGAAGTCACAGTACAATGTTGAATACAAGCAACGACAGCTATTCAAATATTTATCCTTATCCATATATTTCCCTTTCTGGTGCTTTAATCACTTTCCTGTAGATCCTGGCTTCCACATGGTATAGCTCCTTCTTAGTCCAAAGAACTTCTTTTAGTATTTGCTGTAGTATAAATCTGCCACAGACAAATTTAATCATTTTTCTTTTAGAAACAATTTTATCTTCATATTTGTAGGATGTCTTTATAGGATATAGAATTGTAGACTGACAATATTTTCTTTTAGCACTTTAAAGATATTGTTCTATTATTTTCTAGCCTTCACTGTTTCTGATACTAAGACAGCCATTATTCTTATCATTGTTCACTTACATGTAGTTATCGCTTTTATTTGTCTATTTATAAGATACTATTTTTTATTTTGGGTTTACAGTAGTTTGACTACGATGTACGTAGGTGAAGATTTTTTTATATACTACACCACTTGGGGTTGATTGCACTTCTTTGGTGTCTTTCACTTATTTTGAAAATTTTCATCTATTATCTCTTCAAATATTTCTTCTACCTCATTCTTTCTCTCCTTTCATGGGACTCCAACAACGCATATGGTAGATCATTTGATTTGGGCCCATAGGTCTTGGATACGCTCTTCCATTGTTTTCATTGTTTTAAAACATCTCTCTCTGTGTTTCCTTTTGGACAATTTCTACTTAAAGTCTTTAAGTTTACCAGTTTCTTTCTCGCTCAGTTCGGTTGTCAATAAGCCCATTGAATGAATTCTTCATTTCCCATGTTATGTATTTCATTTCTAGCATTTCCATCTAACTTTTAAAACACGTCCATTTCATTGATAAAATTGCCAATCTACTTACATATATTATCTACCCTTTCCACATGCTGATCACAATTATTTTAAAATTCCTGTCTGATAATTCCAACACCTGGAACATCTCTGCATTTGTTTCTATTGACGGTGTGCTCTCTTTAACACGGATTATATTTTCTTCTTTCATCACTTGTCATAACTTTTTATTTTATGGTGCATAAAGGAATAGTAATGACAAAAGAAAAACCATATTTTCTCATAGAAAAGTTAGGCCCTTTCTTCTGTCTGGTTGTAAGTTTGTTGAACTGAATCAATCTAACCTATAGTAAAGCTGCGTTTGGACATTTTCACAGGTTTAGTTAGATTTAATTTATTACTGGCTTTACATTATGTGACAATAAGATCAGGAATTTCTCTTCAGTGGTGCTTTGGAATTCTAGCGCCAGTGATACTCTGGAGATTTCTTTGTTCTTTTCATCCAGCCTCCAGATTTCTGAACCATGGGGCATCTCTTTAGTTTTTATTTATAGCCTTGCTACTAGATTTTTGGTCACTGGAGAGTTTTCTTTGCCTTCATGCCAGATTTTCTGAATTTTAACCTTGGACCTATTAATGACTGATGGTCTAACTTGAGTGAACTCACTGAACTTTTTCATCTCATTACTAAAGTAGAATAAGAATCACTACTTCCATGTGTATTAAGGAGTGACCTGACATTCAACAGCCAACATGCATATAGGAGAAGCATGTGTGTTCTAGTTGAACTGAATGTGAAAGTCAAATTTGTTAAGAAAATAAAATATTCTTTTTAGCCCAATCTCTCTCTATCATTAATATTTTGAATTCAGTACTGTTGAACCAAATGCCAAGTCAGCAACTAATTATATTTTTCTTCTATAGGTCTAACATTTTAAAAATAAGACAGTATTAAATCAGCCTGAGTTATTAGAAAGGATAGTGGGAACATGTGATCAGATTAAAAATTATATAGATTCCTGAAATAATTTTATTATTTGCAATTTTCTAGTGACCTCCAGAACTTCATAACCTGTGATATTTTAATGCAGAAACATACTGAAAGACAGACAGCATGTAAATTCACAACCTCTGTGTTATAGGCTGCACAAAAGGTAGATGAGAAAAGAAAGAAAAAGAAGAGAGAATACCATAAAGTTAATATTCAGCATTACTTTATCAGTCATCTGCAATGGATTAACATTCATTAATCCAGTATTGTAGCTAAGCAGAGTAGCACAGAGTTTCTGTACTCTCTCTGTAACAGTGTTTTAAAAAAAGAAGTTTGCATTGTTGAAATTAACCCATATCCACTGCCAAAAGTACATGATCCAGTGGCTAACATGTAATGATGCTATTTCTAAAAAATGTGTTGCAATTAAATGTCACAGTCTTGCATATATTTCAGACAACTCAGCGCTGAAGTCAAGTCAGGTCACTGATAGAAAGTTATTGGTCAATGATCCCATTAAGCATGTGAAGGGATGCTCTATATTCAAAATGACTTCATCTTCTCTAAGGATAAAACCACCACCTGATCCCAAAGGGTGTATCCTTGTCCTCATGAGAACTCCATTAAAAATTAATATCTCCACCAATTACAGTAAGCTGGAAGGAGATTCTACTTTTATTGTGGTGAAACTTTTTATAATGAGAACATTGCTAGGAAAAAATATCTCAACAAAGAAGAGTATAAGGTCAAAGAAAGAATTGAAAGCACTTTCCCTTCACCTTATCGTCTCACAATAAGACCTAAGAAAATATTTGTGGGCCAAGATTGCTTGTGATATACACTTTACTCTGACCATATTTGTAAAGCCTCATACTGAAGGCTAAATAAATTCGTGAATTGAAATGTTTCTCCTTAACTTGGAGCAAATATTTTTCAGTTTTGTAAGTTCTTCTCATAAGGATGATTTTTGAAAATTAATAGACTACACATACATTTATATCTTCCCTCTCACTCCAAATCACACAAAGTAAAATATTCTATGCCTATTAAAAGTAGAATCAATGAACCACAAATTTTGTGAATTTCAGAGAGACAGACAGCGTATACAATCATGCCTTTGGCAAAATAAAACTGAATGAAACTATAGGCTAGAATACACCTAGAAGAAGCCTGTTGTTGAAGTGGGAGGTTTGAAAGTAACCAAGTCCAGTATTAGCAGTTTTAAAAATTAAAAGTAAAACCCTCAAACGTTTAAAGAGTAATTACTTGGAAGGCTCCTTTTGGAATAGCAGACTAGTTGATTTCTTTCTTTTCTGTCTTTTGTGCTATGTGGGCTTTAACAACTGGCTAGAGAAGAATATTGAGGTTGGAAAAGACTTACAGTGCTAGGTAGCTACTCACTTCCAGGAGTGATGAGAACTTCCACATTTGAAAGATAAGGCTTCCATTCCAAATGTTTCCCCCATTTGTTGGGGATAGATTCTGGTAATGCAAAGAACAAGTAAGTGGTGACTCTCAAATGCAAAGCTATAGGCAGCCAAGATGTGCTAAACATTTCAAGAAAGTCAGTAATACAGAAGCTAGGCATTAACAAAAAGAGGAATGACCACCCCATCCTTAGAAAGAGTTAATAAAGTTAACAAAACGACTTAGAATAAATATGAACAATTGAAAGACTTGAAAGAACATTTCCATAATGTAGAAGTATCTCCTACAAAATTTAATTTTAAGATTCTATCTTCTTAGAATTAAAAAAAAAGAAAATGTCAATAGGTAGGCAATAATAGCAGCAATACATACTTTATGGTGAATTAGTGAGTTGAAAGATTGAGCTGAAACATTTTCACATGGAAGAGAACACATGGACAAAAGAAAGGCAATTATAGGTATAGAGTTAAATGACATGAAGTGTATTATCATGATATTCCCAACGCTAGATTATAGGAATTCCAGACTGAAAGAAATGAGAAAATGCAAGGATATATATAATCAAATAAATATCAACCCCCCAAAAATCCTCAGGTCTGAAGAAAGCATAGATCTTCAAATTAAAAGTGCTAAGCCAGATTTTAAAAGAGCCAAAGCTACATGCATCATTGTGAAATTTCAGAATTTCAAGGATAAATAAACTCAGAGAAAAACAACTTGAAAAAAAAATCGAACTCTGAAAAGTCAGCCTACCATCAGCATAACTTCTCATAGAGACAACTCAATACTAGAAGAGACAATATCTTCCAAATTAAAGGGGGTGATGATTTTAAACCTACAATCCCATACCCAGCCAAACTAGCATTTGAGTGAAAGAGAATCTAAATACATATTCAGACAAGAAAAGCCTCCAGCTAAGCAATCTCTGAAAGAATTACTTGAGGATACGCACCAAAAAATAAGTAATGAATCCAGAAAAGGACATCACGTAGTCCTAAATATACAAAAGTGTAATAAGCAAATTCAAACCAAAACGTAAATAATTGTTGATGTGCATCACAAAACCAAAACATAATAAACACTTGGAACAAAAATTCCAGATAAACTCAGTATGAAATATGGTAGAATTAATGAAGAAAAAAATCAAAGGTGAGATAAGATTTTTACTTTTTGGGAAATAGAAGCAGATAATTATTAATCCTAAATATCAACAGAAAAATACAAGTTTTTAAAAATGTGTTAACAATGTAGGAGTAAGTATTAGAAGTGTAAGATCTATAGCTTCTAAACCACAGTATTAAAAAATGGATCTTAGAAAAACATCCAAATTTTAAAGGATCATGCTTCCAGACTTTTGTGCCTTCGTGGTGGTTGCCAAATGCATTTATTTTCTGCCAAGAATGCACTACCTTTGCTGAAGTGTTTTCTAGCTATTTGCCTATTAGTATATTATTTTACAATATGTGCTATATCTTGCCACAATGCCAAGAATTCTCCGACAATCTACAATTCTCTGAAGTTAAAGAAGATTATTAGATTTATCCATTACAGGCTGTCACATGTCTTCAACTTTCTTCAAGCTAAATTCAATCACTGGCTCCACTGCAGTGCACAAAAAGCTCTAAAAAGCTCAAATTCAAATTCAAGCCATAACTGGAAGTTTGGGCCCTAGCACAGTTGTCCAGATTTTCCGAATGTCCAGCTTGTGCATTCTGGTATAAATTCCAGACTAAAAACATTCCACTGGATGAGGACTGTGTCATAATATGCAGAAACTAGTTTTCTCTTAAGTCCATTTAGACACAAAAACAACAAGTTCAGAAGAGGAAAATCACAAGTGGTTTCATTAGCATCAAATCATAAAACACAGCCATTTACAAAACTAGCTTCTGTCTCTTCCATTGGTCTTAAGAAGTATCCTGGGACAAGAGTGGTCTTGAAAAAAAAAACTAACCCTCTGGGGTACCCAGAGATATTGTTCATTTAAGTACATTGTGTCTGGAGTTGTTTTTTTTTAACTCATTGACATAATTTAAATTAATTTTTTAAAGCTCTATGCTACTTCCCAGATATATGCTGTTGAAGTTATCATCACACCATTATTGATATTTTAATCAATTTAACTGTTAGCTAACTGAATATTCACAGGCATTATTAATACATACAACATGAGTGGCAAAACTTGTTTTTCCAGTGTTGCCTCATTTGTCACCAAATCCATGTGGAGTGTAAAACAAAAGCTCCCCTGTTGATTTAATGTAATAAAGTTAAGAAATAGGTGGTGTCTTCCTGGGACTTGTTGACGAAATTGACCCAACACTCAGTTCTAGCATTTCCTCTCCGAGAAGAACTTTACTTCATAAAACAGAGAAACAGAGCTTGCATGAACGAACAAATACTCAGTTAGATCCAACAGTATGGAGAAACCTCCTGGAATAGAAGGTTCTTTATATATGGAATCCAGGCCTTGAGAAAAAGGAGGTAAGGTTGGAAACTGAGTTGTTGATACTTCTAGCAAGACCCTTTTAATGTGCCCGAATATTTACTAACAACAGTAAACGAGAACAAGAGCATATAGGTAGTGGTGCTGCCTAATATAATGGGGTGACATGAGGACTTGGGTGTGGGCCTTCTCTCAGAGAACCCCAGGGACTAGGAGGTTCAGCATTGTATCTCAGACAATAGCAATCTTTGAGACTCCTTGCTGTACAGAGAAGGAAAGCAGAAACTCTAGAGTAAGGCCTACTAATTTGTGGTGTAAGCCAACAGTACGCAATAAATGTATCCTTTATCAGAGCCCTCTGATGGAAAGATGAGAGTGTTTGAGGGAAAAAAAAAATGAATACATTTGGGAATTTATATTTGGTAGGGTCTTGTTTTGTCTCAAACACTGGATCTATCATGTGCACAGGGACACACGTGCTTACTCACACACATACAGACACAAGAATGCCTCATTAATGACTACCTGCATGCAAATCTATATTGCACAAATCCTGGTAATTACTTAAAAATAGCAATTACTTAGATTTCACTATGTGCCAGATACCATTCTAAGTGATGTAGGTATATTAACTCAATCTTTACAACCACCTTATCATGATCCTCATTTGTTTTTTGTTTTTTTTTTGTTTTTGGTTTTTTTTTTTGAGACAGAGTCTCGCTCTGTTGCCCAGGCTGCAGGGCAGTGGCGGGATCTCCACTCCCTGCAACCTCTGCCTCCCAGGTTGAAGCAATTTTCCTGACTCAGCCTCCCAAATAGCTGGGACTACAGGTGCATGCTGCCACACCTGGCTAATTTTGTTTGTATTTTAGGAGAGACAGGGTTTCACCGTGTTGCCCAGTCTGATCTTGAACTCCTGAGCTCAGGCAATCCGCTCGCCTTGGCCTCCCAGAGTGCTAGAATTACAGGCCTGAGCCACCACTCCTGGCCCATGATTCCCATTTTTCAGGCCACAAAACTAAGATTTAAAGTGGTTAAGTCACTTATTCAAGTTCATACAACCAGTAAGTAGAAAATCAAGCTTTATACTCAGAAGGCAGCCTCCAGGGTCTATACTCATGCCCACTATACTCTAAAAATCTCTCAGTATGAGAAACTTCTTCTAACCTAGATTGTGAAGTGACAGAAACATACTTCATAGTTTTTTCCTCTTGGTCGTGGACCAGAATTAAGACAGGGCTTTTCCCATAATGGGCACCATTTCAGTGCCACAGTAACAGCCAGAGTGTGGATTTCTACCTTCCTTCTTAGAATGAGGACACTTCTGCAATAATGGGACATGTCTGGATGAGATGCATATTAGTTTTGCTAGGTTGCACCATTGAAACAGGTTCTGAAAACAAGGAGAGTCAGAGCCAAGATCTGTTTAAATTTCTATATATCCATCTGATTTAATCTTTAAAACTGTATCTGTCCTGATGGAAAATTAGCTAATTAACTTAAGAGACTCCTCCCATCCCCTCTTCTCTTCTCAACCAACTGTAACACTGTGGTTAAGTATGAAGCACAGAAGGTTAAAAAATCCTGGATTCCTTCCCCAGCTCTGCTACTGCATGACCCAGGTCAAATCATTTAACCATTCGTGCCTTGACTTCATCATCTGTACATTACAGACTTCTTCCAGATCAAAAACTCTGATACTCTAGCTCACTGCATTCTGTGTGGACATTTCTATAAATTCCATGAATATTCTAACAGAATAAGAAAAACTTCACGAGAATAGGGACCATAATCATCTTAAACACCATTACACATAGAAAACTTAGCATTTAATATGTGATCTTTAAATATTTGTTGAAATTCAGAAATGTAAAAATATTCCACAAATGTAAACACACAAAAACAAAAACTAAATGTCTTAGAAAGAAGCCCTACATTTGGATCAGTAAATGGGGGAATAGCCAGACATATTTAATGTATAATTTAGACATTTTTTATAATGAGCCCCTTCTTTCAGAGATTTAACTTTTAAAAGCTTGCAAAAACCATTTCTCCTCCTGCAGTTTTAAATGTAATTCATTATAAGCTGAAGGTTGCCAAAAAATGTATCTAATGCACATAAGAAAAGTGCTATTACAGCATCATTGTCCTCACTCGTACTGCCCAACCTGCCATAATATAATGGAAAACCAAAATGCTATCTAGACTTATGCATTATCCTGTCAGTAAGCACCTTTGTCTCACTGGTACCTGTACTTCGTAGCACCTCACCCAATTTGATAGGCCGGCATTAAACTTGGGCACACACATACATATCCACATTTAATAGTATCTTTATCTTGGGAATTCAAAATAACCAATTATGGAATGCTGTGGAATCTTGAAAGTTGTTCTGCAAAATGTCTAGGTCAAATCTAAACGACTACAACCTACTTTTTGGCAAATTTTTAATTTTCTATTTCATTTTATTTTTTAATTTGGAAAGGAGAGCTTTATTTCCTATAAAGTGTTGCAGCCTACAGGGTGGCCATCCTTGGCAGATATTTTGAAACTGAAATTATTAACTTGAGTTTATTATTAGCTTGGCCATAATGGCCAGGGTCTCCATTAAGTTGTACCTAAGGGGAAAAGATAGTGAAGAGGCAAAATTAAGAGGTTGCTATCGTCATGGTCTCATGAAACTTGCAATCTACTCTTTGAGCCAAAAATAATACAGAGAGAGGTAGAACAAGAGAAAAGTGGTTATGCAGTGCTTGTTTCATTGAAGCTCAAGGAAAAGAAATAATTTAAATGAGCTGGATAGGTTAAAAAAAAGGTATCATAAAGAGGTGGTTCTTGAGTTTTTCCTTGGATAGGACAAGCCAAATAAGAAAGACATAAGGTTGAGAGTGGGAGTGGTATTGGGGTAGGTGAAAGGCAGAACCTCAACTCCACCATAAATGGATAAATGGTGATAGAATGTAAATCCATCAGTTACACAGTAAAGAAAAATTATGGTAAAGTTTTATACCAGCCCTTAAGGAAACTAAGCTACAGAAAAGATACAGAGAAGACAAATCATATGTCACCTAATATGTCCTAAAACACTCTACAGCTTTTACGGGCACAGTTGAAGACCATCGATCTAATCCAATGTTTTCATTTTAATCATGAGAAAACTGAGTCCCAAAGATGTTAGCTGATTCCTCTAAGGTCACATGGTAGCTTTAATGGCCAAGACAGGACTGGAATCTAGATCATTCTATTATATCACTGCATTTCCTGAGTTTCATTTTAGCATGAATATCTCCATTGCCACATACTTATCACAAAATAACAAGATCCCATTATTCTCATCCTGACCGTACTGTGTCCATGTCTGGCTGAGTTGCTAATAAATAACAAAAATTGTTTCAAGATTTGAATAGGCCCTAGTAGAGAATAGTGCTTAGAGATGTAACAGCAAACTCACAGGGGGTAGGGGTAGGGGACTGGACAAGAAAAAGTCAGTGTTTACACAATTGAGTATAGCTTTCACTGTTGACTGGACAGCTGTTCAGTCTAGAGCTTCTTAACCCAGAAAATTACTCAATTATCAAAAGGGCACATTGATTCACCAGCAGTACATTGCTAAGACTTTCTAATATTTAAAAGTCATAAAGGTTACCATACTTCAAAAGATATTATTGAATGGTACTGTTGCTTCACAGAAATTGATCTTTCACTATTTATTCAACTGTTCATTCAGTTGAACTCAGTGAAGAGAACTTCACTGCACTGTAAATATTTAAATGGCTCTTGTCGGAGACAAAGTGAATCAGCCTAAGTAGGCTGGGAGCAACATTGGCTCAATCTGAGAACAAATATTCTGAATAAAGAGCCCAACTTTGCTTTCAGGATGCCAGTCTCAAGCAACTCTATTCTCAAGAACACCTTCCAAGTTCACATTGTCTGTGCTTGAGACACGTGGATGTCCCATTTTAGACTTAAATAAAAGTGCTAAGAAAGTGGTGAGAGGAGTGTAGAGGAAAATAATAAACTCCTAATTCTTCCTAAATCTGAAGCATTAGGAAATAAAGTGACGAACCAGTTTCCCTTTCTGACCTCAAGCAAATGATTGACTTTGGAGCCCACAATGACCTGCTTAGAGCTATTTAGAGTGTCAAGGGCCACCTAGTTTCATGTCATTGAACAGGTAACAAAGCGCAGGAAAGGAGAGGCTTGGGTACTGGGGGATAAAGTTTATATCAAATTACATCCTGAAATCTCAGCCTTTTCCAAACAAATGTAAATACTTAGCTGCATCTGAATCATTCATTTTGAAAACCCAACAGACCTTTTCCTGGGCAAGCAGGACAGATTAAAGCAACAATACCAGATGCTTTGCTCAACTGATTTTCTAGATCGAGCTGACAAAACTGTTCTTGTAGAAATCTAGTCTTGCCTCCTTTCCTTACAGGACTGAAATGCCTCTGTAGGTTACGGAGCAAAACAAACCCAGCGGAAGGGCCAGAGAAATCCTACTAGAGGTGACATACCTAGAGCTGAAAGGTCTGAGTTAGGACCACATATGGATTGGTTTTATTGATGGTACGATAATTTCAGGTTTAGTTTAGCTCATCATCTGCCCATGACCAACTTTACCTGTGACTGGCTCATCACCATGCTGCCACCAACCCACCTGGCCTTCGTGTGTTACACAAATGGAGCGGAAGGTCCTAGGTTTTCTTTAGCTGTATTCACTTACTCATTTATCAAATCATTGAATCTCTTACTCTTGCATCCCCCATTTATTCACCCAACAAGCCTTAATGAGTAGAACAGGCAGGCATGACGCTATAATGGAGATGAGAAAGACAAAACACTATGCACAGCTAGGTGGTACCTGCCTCGCCAGAGATGGAGAAGGAGACTGGGGGCAGACTGGACTAACTGTAACTTTGCTTAGGAGAGCTGGAAGCCTCCACTGGATCACTGCCCTTGAGAAGTGGTAGAGGAACAAGACAGGAATTAATCCGGAGGAAGGGGCATTCCATACAGAAGGAATGGTAGCTATAAAAGCAAGTGAGCACTGAAGGTCTTGCTATGCTTGGGGAAGGGTAGAAAGTTCTGTATGCCTGGAGAGTAGGCCGAGATGAAAGGAAAGGCACAAGGAGTGGCCAGGGGGTTGAAAGAATTAAGACTAGTGAGATAAGTCACCGTCTAAGGGTGATATGTTTTCACCCCCATCACTCCTCTGAAACTGCTTTCGCCAAGATTACCAATAAACCTTATTACAACAGAATACATGGGTAATATTCAGCCCTCATTTTACTTATCATCTAGGCTAGTATTGTACCAAAGGATGGGAGATGAGAGTAGTTCATGTCAGGGGCAGGCAATAGGGAGTACATTGTCCCCAAACGATTTAAAGACAATAATAAAAACTGACAAAAATTGATCGGCTTTCTATTATCACAGTGCACCCGCAATTCCAAAAAATGTTAGTATAAAAAACTCCTCCTGAAACTCTCGGGTTGATCTTAGTTCTAACCAATTGCTATGCTTACTGTTACATTTTAGTAATATTGTTATATGCACATATTATGTCACATTGTATAGGTATGTATGCCAACTTCAAATAAGCACACTTGTATTACTTATCCTTTAATAAATATCACATATACCTGAAAGCTATTCTCAGGAGTTTGCAGTTACATAGTCTACTCCGGACACACATGGACTTAGCACGCGTCATTTCAAAAGCACACTTCATTTCAAAAGTAAATTCATAACGATTCAGAGTCATTCAAGCTTGCTTTGAGCACAGTTAGTGTTTCCATCTCTGTACTACACGCCCTGCTGTAAACATGCTATGTTTAATCAGAGGATTCAGAATAAACAATGACAGCACAGAGATTGTAAAGACAAAGAAACAACAAGTGAGTTATTTTAATTCTGTCACTGTGTTACCACTAGGAGTTTTTATTCGTGTTTAAAATTGAAAACAGTGAAAGAGTGCAAACTGTGAGATGTTCATTATTGAGTTGGTTGCTAGGCACAAATTTTAATTCATATGTGAAATAATGTACTGAATCTGAATAATATCCTTAAAATTGAAATTCATTCTTCTTAAGTTGTACTCGTTTTAAAATTAAAGAACAAATTAAGAAAACAAAGATGGTTGCATGATGATAGTTGAAAACAGTTTCACCATAAGGTGGAGGGAGTCCCTCTGAGTGTCAGCCACACCAGGTGCACCACAGATCAAGGCTGCGTACCAGTCTTGTGCTCACTCCATCCTTCTCCGAACACTCTTTTCCTTTGGTTTTCATGAAACATGCTCTCTCAACTTTTTTCCTAGCTAGTAGTCTCTCCAGCAGTGTCCGCATCTCCTCATCCCTGAAAACATCATATTTCTCAGTGTTCTGTGCTAGCTGGGTCGTCATCTCTTCTTAACCTATAAGGCTTCTGAACGATCTCTTTGGCTCCATGGTTTCAATAACCAACTGTGTGCTGACAACTCTCAAATCTATTCCTCAGCTCAAGTCTCTCTCCTGAAATAAGCTGTTTGTCTAACTCTCCACTGAGCATCTTCTTTTGAACATAACTTAGACATCTCCAATCCAATTGTCTGAAGCTGAGTTCATTAACTTCACCTCCTCCTTGATCAGTCTGGAAAACCAGGAGCCATCCTTTCCTTTCTCACCCCTTGCCCTCTCAATCACCCAGGCTGACAAATATCTCTCCTAAATATCCCTTATCATCCACTTATCGGCTTCTTTGTTGTCACAGCCATTACACTAGCTGCACCACCGCTGTTCTGCATAGCTCCAATAGCCAAGTTCTACGTTGTAGACAGAGCTCTTTCTGAAGAGTGAATTGGATCACATCACCAGCCTGCTTAGCACCGTTTAACAACTTCCATAGTCTTTATTTACAAGACAGAGGTAAAGAGGTCTCCTTTTACCTTTACAGCCTTATCTCTGAGCCACTCTAACCTTACTTCAGTTACTTTAATGTGTTTCAGGTGGCTGGGCGCAGTGGCTCATGCTTGTAATCCCAGCACTTTGGAAGACCAAGGCGGGCAGATTACCTGAAGTCAGGAGTTCAAGACCAGCCTGGCCAACATGGCAAAATCCCGTCTCTCCTAAAAATGCAAAAATTAGCTGGGCATGGTGGTGCTCACCTGTAGTCCAAGCCACTCAGGAGGCTGAGGCCAAAGAATCGCTTGAATCCAGGAGGTGGAAGTTGCAGTGAGCCAAGATCGCACCACTGCACTCCAGCCTGGGCGACAGAGCGAGACTCCGTCTCAAAAATAAATAAATAAATAGTATGTTTCAGATTCTCTCTTGTCTCCAAACCATTGCTTATGCTATTTCCATGTCTGATGTTCCAGGGAAAATATTATTTCCTCTAGAAAGCCCGACTGCCTCTCAGGTTTGAGTTGGGTGCTTTCCTACTGCACCCTGTCGGAGCACAAATTGGTAATCACAGTTTTCTGTCCCCCTTATGAGTCTTTAAACGAATTACACTTTAAATTCTAAAAGCAGCTATCAGATCTGTCTTGGTCCTCATCGTATTCCTAGGACCTTGCTGTAGAGTGGGTGCTAATAAATATTTTCGTTAAGTGAATGAATGTATGTATGAATTGCCTTGGCTCTAACTAGAATTTGTCTACATCATGGATCACGGATGCTTTGTCTATGGTTTATAATATCAATTGTTCCATTTTGACTTATTTCATTCCTAGAAAACTTGTCCCATGCTTTGTTATTTACAATCACATCAATGATTTATTTCAGAATATATTGTAATACAAAAAATGATACATGCTAAATAAACTCTGGCAGGTATGTGTTTTTCCCCACCATTAGGAAGGAAATGGAGGTGTAAATACATTTAAAATTCACCATGTGGTGATGGAATGCAGGACTTTTGGCCAACCTTAAAACTGTCCTTTCAATTTTTAATCCACACACCAACAGAGGGGTTAATTTTAAGTCTCTCTTTGTTCAGAGCTTCAGGGGAGAGAGTGTAGAGTGAATGAAGAGATACATGAAAACCACCAAAGTCAGGGCACTTCATAAAGAAAAATATGATGCTGTCATTGCTGAAGAGACCCAACTGAAGTCTAATGAGGAGGATGAGAAAGAAAGGGGGCTTGTCCTATTCTTCAGCCAGCACAACCTTCCCTTCATGTTTACATCAACAGCAGTGGCGCCTCCTGGTCTGATGTTTACATAAAGCTGAGAGTCAACTGGATACTCTGGCTCCATGCTGGCCCAAGGCAGAGCTGACCACAGCAGGTAACAGGCACCTGGATGGGGCTCCCCATGGGCCATCAGGGGTTCTCATCAGCTTCTCTTAGCCGGCAGATTTTGAACAGTGGGTATGTTCCAAATGTGTCAGGGCATATTTTTCAGACATCACTGCAGATTCATTCGTTATGTCTTGCCTGTTTTTAGACCTTGACAATAAAGGGACAGTTTAAACCAAGGAAGGGAAAGAGAAGCTCGTGCACACTGATATTTTATGACATGCTAGGATCCACAGTGAGATTAACCTATTTCTTTGAGATCTTTGGGGTCCTCTTATCTGTGACTCCTCATTATTTTCCTTTCCACGACGGCAATTACATCTTCAAAGGGGGAAGATTCACACCACACCTTCGTGTTTATGTGCTCCGAATTCCTATGTATTTCAAAGTGTATACCTCAAGGTAAACTTTGAAAAAACACAGGCCTCTGTACTCTGCTCCAGTTGTTTGTGTGTGCGTGTATGTGTGTGTGCATGTGTGTGTGTGTGTCTCAACTTAGAATATGAACACCTCAAGCACAAGAGTCTTCTCTTTGCTTTATTATTCTCCACAGGAAACACTCGATACTAAAATTTTCACACGCACATAAAAAAGACAAAGATCTGTAACATATTTTGTGCACATTTAGTGAAGTCTGTACTTGCCCTAGGAAGATATTTAGATATGTGAGGAACAGAATTTAGAGAATTAAAATGGACTTTTTCGTATTTCATTATTTTCTATATAGTAGCAAGTGATGTATTACATTCCTAGGGCTTCTATAACAAATCACCACAAACTTGGTGGCTTAAAACAACAGAAATTTATTCTCTCACTGTTCTGGAGACCAGAAGTACAAAATCAGTTACATGGGACCAAAATCAAGATGTCTGCAGGGACACATTCCTTCCAGATGCTCTCAGAGAGAATCTGTTCCCTGCTTCTTCCAGCTTCTGGTGGCTGACAACATGTCTTGGCTTGTGGCCCCATCACTCCAATGTCTGCCTTTGTGGTCACATTGCTTTTTTCTCTGCTGTCTGTGTCAAGTCTCCCTGCTGCCTCTCTGTCATAAAGACTTGTAATTGCATTTGGTACCTGTCTGAATAATCCATGGTAATCTTCCCATTTGAAAATCTTAACCTTAATCATATCTACAAACTATATTTTACTATCTAAGGTAACAGTCACAAGTTCCAGGTATTAAGAGAGGGACATCCATTTAAGGACTATATTCAGCCTACCACAGGTGGTGAAGGCATTGTCTTAATAAAAACAAATTTCCTCTGGGGTGCAAGCAAGCCAAGAGAAATGGAAGATAAGAGGAAAAGGCTGTGATGGAAAGAACGGCCCTCAGTAAATATTTCATGCCGACCCTATAATTCAGAAATCAATGCAAAAGTAAGTTCCTGACTCTGGAAGAGGATTGTGTTTCAAAATTTTGTGAGTCGGTTGTTTAAAGTTGGGATCTTACATCACTTTTCTACAGAAATAATAATACTTAAGACAATTTTGATTCTAGTGAGCCACTAAAGCTAATTAAACGTAACTGAGGTATAGAAATCGTTTACTTTTGTCTTCTAAGAATCTATTCTATGGAAATAATCAGAATGCAAAAACTCAAAATGTGTTGCGAAGATGTTTTTAGCCACATTATGTACCATAGCATAAAAAAAGATAGAAGGGAGAACTTAAATATGCAACAACATGGAAAGGTTTATGCAAATTATAGAATATCCACATGATGGAATGTTATGCAACCATATTAAGTTGATGTAACATTGTTAAAGACATGAGAAAGTGTGCATACAACATTGGAGTGAAATATTGACAATATTTTTTGCTCGTGAATCTGTAATTTGGACAGAGCTCAGTAGGGACAGCTTTTCTCTTCTCCACTTGGCATCAACTGCAGCAGCTCAGGGGCTGGAATCATGGGAAGGCTCACTCACTCACACGTCCAGCAGTGGATGCTGCTGGTCAAAACACCCACACACAGGCTCTCAGTGTGACCTTGTCTTCCTCACAACATAGTGGCTGGGTTCCAAGAATGAAAGCCAGACAAAAACCGTATCACCTTTCATGACCTGACCATTAAAGTCAGGCAATGCCACTTTTGTCACCTTCCATTCACCAAGGCAGTCCCAAGGCCTGGCCAGTTCTAGATGGAGGTAAAATATGACTCCACCCCTTATACAGAGGCAAGGTTCTGACACTAGAAATATTGTCTGGTCATTTTTTTGGAAAACAGAGGCTGTCACACAAGGACACAAGCTGCATACAAAGCAAAATCCTGATAATGTTAAACACCAATTCATAATTACCAGCACATTAGAAGGAAGTAGTAATATTACTTTATGTAAATAGAAATAACTAATTTTCTTTCTATCTTGGTGGTAGAACTATAGGTCATTTTTATTCTCCATGTGCTTTTTTGAATTCATCATAAATTTTAGGATCAAATATATTTGCTGTGAGTGAAAATACAAACAGACTTATTAGAACAGAGAGCATGTGAACAGCACTTAATACAACACCCCTCCAGGTCATATATCATGTAATCCTAGCAATAATCTGGTGGGCAAAGGGGACAAATCTCATTTTTAGGCCAAGAATCTGAGACTCACAAGCTTACAGCTAGTTTGTGGTGGATCTGGACCTCGAATACCAGGCTTTTGACTCCAAAGTCTTACTTCCGAGTGTATTCTCATTCCATGGTTTCTCCTTTAAATGGGCTGGAAATTGCAGCTAATGTGTGTCATCCTTCAGGGGAGAATCTCTGCCACCTCCATGCTCTTCATTGCCATAGTTGTAAATGATCCCTCTTCCCTCTCCATAGCATCTGTTTGCCCTAGAGGTAGGTCTTGGGAAAAGGGAGAATGAAAACCTTGGAGAAGCTTCTGAAAAGGTTCAGGAAACAGAGAATGGGGAAAGGCAGAAGTTTGAGATGAGGGCTTAGGAGAATTCTCTTGCAGTGAGAAACGTAAGCAGGAGTATAGGGACAATTTTGGCTCCTGTGCAGTGTGGGCTCAAATAGCCCAGGGAGGGATTGAAGCACGCCTTGATCCTTGACCACACTGATGCTGAGATAAGATAGATGAGAAAAAAGAAAGCAGGGACAACTTTCCGAAGGACGGCCGTTTCTACAAGGAAGAGGAGAAGTTTCATAGGATAGAGTAGTAAAGGAGTGACTATCCAGTGCTAGGAGCTGTTCATAAATAAATGAAAGATTTTCATAATGTGAGTGCTGGTAAATCAGAAATTGCCACTAAATCTGGGGGGGAAAAAGGCTATTTAGCTGAAGAATTCGATGGAAATTGAATGAATTGAAACAACCTCAAATTTTCTTTTGAGTTGAAATTTGCTTTAGAATGTATTTAGGTTTAAATGGAATATCTCATTTTTTTAAAAGAAAAAACTTAGTCATATAAACAAGCTGAAATAAGAAAAATCAGTAAATGTATATGGGTATAGAGTTATCTGATACTCTAAGCAAGCATCCTTCTGTTGTTATACTGAGCCTAGATGAAAGAACTCATCCTCATTCATTTTGAGTGCTACAGAGTCAGCAGTACCAAACTCCATCAATCCCTTATTAGACCTCGTCTTCAGACTGCTGCTATCTTCCTTCCAGTATGCAGATAGAGCTTATTTTACAAACTAAGCCTTTTTCTTTAGATTGGTAAATATTGTTAGAGCCCTTAAGCCCTTAATTTTCACTTCTAGCCTATTGTCCATAGTCTGAAGAGGGAAAGCAAACATTAAGATATAATCAAATTTAATTTAGTGATCGAAAGATCAGCATTCTATGCCCCAGAAAATCAAGGATTAAAAGAAGACATTTACTGAATGCTCATCAACGTTTCTGATTCTTGAAACGTTGATGGGTGGGTATAGGAAATGAGGTTTTTGAGGGGGGCAAATACAATGTAATAGTTAAAAAATAAAATGTTGATTACATTAATTTCTGGCATCAGAATAAAAGCAAATCATAACTATCCGCACAACTTCCCAGCTACTGGGGAGGCTGACGCAGGAGAAGTGCTTGAACCCAGGAGGCAGAGGTTGCAGTGAGCTGAGATCGCACCACTGCACTCCAGCCTGGGGGACAGAGCAAGACTCTGTCTCAAAAAAAAAAAAAAAAAAAAAAAAAAAAGGCATGTACTAGGCACTCACTGAATGTAAGATTAAGAGGATACACTTTCTTGCCTTCAGAAGGAATACAAAATTACAAAGTATGGTGTTAACCATTGTAATAAGTACAATAAGCATTTGGTATTGCAAAGGGCTGAGAAACACACTCTATCCTACAATAGTGAATTAGGAGGGCAGGGCTTCTTTGAGGAAGTAAATGTGTTAGGTTTCAAAGATGAATAGGAGTTTACCAGGTTCAAAATGAGCAAAGGAAGGAGGTATTTTAGGCAGAGAATGTTACGTGACTGAAGGCACTGATGCCAAGAAAGCAGGAGCACTCAGGAAATAGTGATACAAAGTAGATACACAAGAGATAAGCTTTTGCTTTCACATCAATTTAATAGACCTTTATTAAGCACCTACTGAATCACCAAAAACCTGGTGGTTTGGTCTTCATAGATAAGTTGCCACCCTCAAAGCCCTCTAATAAAGGAACACTCATGCTACGTGCCAAGTTCACAAGTGACACCGGTTTCTTGCATTTCCATACCCCCACAGACCCAGATTTCCTTGGGGATCTGAAATAGCTTAATGCTAATTCCAGCTTCTATGCTGGTGAGGGTCTTATCATCAAGGAATTAGTTGAACCATACTCGGCAGGAGAGTATATGGTCTGCTATGATTGATTCTGGATAGTTCAGGAGAATGCAATCCTATGAAACATGATATATTCATTGGCTGATTTTCAGGACAGAGCATGAATTCTGATCCCGGGCTTACCACAGTACTATCTTCAGCTTCCCTGCTAAAAGCAAAGCTTCTGAGATACTCTTGCTATTGTTTGAGGAAGGTATGGTTCAGCAGATAATTAGGGTTTTACTGGCAAAATCTGCAAAGTTCCCATTCTCGTTTCAAGAACCAGTTTCTCTTATCACGACTTTCCCAGTAGAGATCATATTTCTGCAGGAGATTTGAGAAGGCAGAAGGGAGAATGTCTGACCTGGCCCAGATAGATCATGAGCCCTAGGCTAGAGGTGACTAGGGAGGCTGGGACTTGCCTCAGGGACGTGGTTGCACCCCTACGTTATACATTACTTAGTTTCCTTCCAGACAGGGAGGGGAGCCTTTCATTTTTTTGTTTGAGATCACCTTTCATTCACTCCCTCATTCGGCATACATTTGTTGAGTAACTGCTATGTATCAAGATATGAACCAGGTGGCTCATGCCTGTAATTCTAGCACTTTGGGAGGCCAAGATGGGCAGACCACTTGAGGTCAGAGCCCGGCACGGTGGCGCAGGCCTGTAATCCCAGCTACTGGAGGGGCTGAGGCAGGAGAAGTGCTTGAAGCCAGGAGGCAGAGGTTGCAGTGAGCTGAGATCGCACCACTGCACTCCAGCCTGGGGACAGAGCAAGACTCTATCTCAAAACAAAACAAAACAAAACAAAAAACAAAAAAGATATGCACTAGGTACTCGCTGAATGTCAGATTAAGAAGATACACTTTATTGTCTTCAGAAGGAATACACAGTTACAAAGTATGATGTTAACCATTGTAACAAGTGCAATAAGCATTTGGTATTGCAAAGGGCTGAGAAACACACTCTGTCATACAATAGTGAATTAGGGAGGGAGGGCTTCTTTGAGGAAGTAAATGTGTTAAGTTTGAAAGATGAATAGGAGTTTACCAGGTTCAGAATGAGCAAAGGAAGGAAGTATTTTAGGCAGAGAATGTTACGTGACTGAAGGCACTGATGCCAAGAAAGCAGGAGCACTCAGGAAATAGTGAGTTCTTATTTGGGAATGTTTGAATATGGAATGATTGGTGATGATGCACAGAATGGTGTTAGAGGGTAGGAGAACGAGTTGAAAAGGTGAAAATGCAGGCAGAGCCAGAAGTCAAAGGAACCTGGAGGATACAGAATTAATCCCATGGACCCACACTGGACATCAGTAGTCATATCACTTTTGTTTGGCTAACACATGGATTTTGCTCATTTTAAAAATATTTGAATTAGAATAGCTTTACCTCCTCCATTTAAAGTAGATGCACCCCTTCCTACAGTATTCCACCAGAAGCCTTACATTCTTTACTACTCCCCCAGGCCCCTAAAGTCGCATGAGTGTGCAATTTCATGAGCAATATAAAGAATTCAGAGGATTTTAGGCAGATTTAACAGATTTGTATTTTAGAATGATTGCTCTAGCAATAGTGGCTATTACAGTTGGGAAGGGGAGGCAGGCAGGCCAAGTAGATGCTAGAGCAATAACCGAGGTGAGGTACGATAACACTCTGGGTTAAGGTAAAAGATATGGGTTGTAAGCTACAGATTAGGAAAGTCTTCAAAAAGTGGCTACCATAAGAAGAGTCTGCTGAGGACCAACATTTTTAGAAATAGGCAACTTTCCAACAAAGGGATAGAAGAACAAATTGGGGAGAATGGCTGTATACTGAATTCAAGATTGGGGCATGTTGAAGTTTAGCTAATAGGTTGACAAGCTGGATATCCATGAGTGGTAAGAAACAGAAGACAACTAGATAATTAGAAGGAACTTGGAATAACGTGTGAGGTGTTTGAAGACATAGGGATGGCTGTTTCTGCTGAAGATGCAATGAAGGAAGAGACAGCTGTAAGGCAGAATATGGGCAGTTATGGGAAAACGAATCTGTTATGAGACCAGATGAAATTAGCATTAAGAAGAGAACTAGGAGACACTGGGTTGTGAAAACCAAAGAGAAAAAATGGGTCAATGGCTTGCCCAGGCCAGAAATGCAAGTAGCAGGAGTTGCTGCTTCTGACCCAGGCCTGCCTGTTTTCTGAGTAATCTTTGATTGCTACCCTCCTGGTATGTATCATCCGTAATAGTCAAAGTGGGCCAGACCTTCACCCTTAAGCATCTCAGTCTCCCCAGAACAGGCCTTTCCAGAGTGAACTACAAGCAGGAAATCTCCCCTTCAGAGGGCTGTCTATTCTTTGGCAGGTAGGCCTGGCTTTAGTATTAAGGCCACAAAATTCTCTGGGATGCAAGCAATTCCAAAGGGATCTAAAATGCCATCCCTGCTGCTCACTTTGGAAAGATTATCATGATTATCTTTATTAGCACAGAACTATGTAAAGTGAGATAGATTTTATTCTGGAGGTGAAAGTGTAAGAGCGGGTAGTCATGCTTTACCCCACCAAGCTCTAAATTCATCTACCCTCTGGTCATGTGTAAGTCCCCAGAGTTTAGCCATGTGTAAGTCTCCATTTTTGACTTCACTTAGGAGATAAAAATCTCTGTCGATGTTGTTGGGGGTGCGGAATGGAAGAAGTTGTTTCCGCCCCCCCCCCCCCCCATATTGCCAACTGCCCTTAGAAAAGCAGGAAAAGAGCAAAGAGCTCTATGGATAAAAGCCCAGATTTTTATGCACACAGGGAAAGGCCACCGCAGCTTTAAAGAAACACTTTCTATGTTGAAGTGGGGTTGGAAATGTAATGGAAGTAGGCAGCAAACCCAAAGGCATGGTCTTATGAGAAAAAGTATTTATTTGTCATAGGAAAGCAATCAGGGAAAAGGGAGAGAAAGGCCTTCACCAGAGATCTAAAGCTTATTGATCAGTGTGTGTTACGGTATTGAACCCAATGGTATTATTCCAGTACTTCAGTCTCTCCCACAGACTGGATTGAGCCCTTACTTTTATCCACATTAGGGTATCAGCACTCTAAGTGCCTTTTTAATGGATATTTTTCCCCCAAAAGTAAGGTAATTGAAAGGAGAAAGCCATGATTTAGAAGTTGGGGAAGTGGTTAAGGTTTGTATTACAAGTTTGGTTTTTGCAAGTGACTACAAACTCATGAAGGGGAGAGACACGGGATCTCTCCCAGTATTCTCTCAAGTTTTACCTAAGCATTTCTATATATTCAAAGACGCCACTGTGAATCAAACAAGAACATAACAAAACTCAGAAGACACGGGCAGAGAGGCAAAAGGGCTACGTACGATGTAAAATGTAACGAGGCTAGCTGGTACATCCAACCCGGTGCTAAAAGTCTTTTAAGGACTTGAAGCTTGCTTGTGGAAAGATTAGCTATTAATTGTTTGCCAGAGGCAACCCTTCGGCCTTTAGAGAAAATTGCACTTTTCCAATTATAAGAAAATTACCCCATGGTTCTATCCTTGAATTATTTTATCAATTAGCTAAGGGAAAATACAATCTCAGACAACGCACTGTACTGCACTGCGGCTGTTGTGTGGCATAGTTCACGTAGCTTTCCAAAAATGCGGGCTATGACAACTATAAAATGTTGGGTCATTTTCTTCTCCAGATGTGATCTCAGAGGTGAATGTTTATCAGCTAAAGCGAGGAAAATGAGTATTTTAAAAGGATTGCAGCTTTTCTTAAGGTTTGGAACACATACCAGTGAAGTTTGGTAAAGACAACAGAGGGAAAGCAGAAGGTTGTCTAGGACTTTGTGTCAACATGAAGGCTGTACGAAGACTTTTGAATGTCTCAAAAATTTTCTTCTGACTGCAAAGGTATACTGTTTCAAAATTTGGTTTACTGATTAAAAGCTTTATATGCTTACTTTTAGACACTCGTAAGAGGGCATCAAAAGTGCAACAGCACCTCCAAAGGACTGGAATTTATGGGACTTTATTTCCTACTCTTCTGCCTCCAACTCAAGTACATAAATTTTGGTTTTTAGAGTGAGAGTCAGTATTTATGAAGATGGAATCTGAAAAATGTTGTAAATATTGTTGTACCAACCACTTACAGAGAATTGGAGTATTAAATGATGCTAAATGACGCCATAGCTTCCTCTACCAACCCTTATAAGGTGAGGTGGTACTAGATACAAGTTTTATGGAATAAACAAAACAATTACCAGTATGCTTAATAATGAACATTTAAAACCTATTTCCTACAGCCAAACAGGTCATAGTTTAGTGAGACCAGTGGCAGGAAAATAAATTTCAAAATTACTTTTGTTGATGATTTTCCACACTAACAAGCTTGAAATAGAACCTTGCATAGTATGAGTGATTTTAATCTGAATTGAGTTTTAAAGACCCTCCATATTGAAGTCACGGGCACTATTTTATAATCAAGAATAGGAATAGCTAACTGGTGCTTCTCTTCATAAAAATCCCTCCTGGGTCACTGAGGCACTTGTCAGAGTTTTTTTGCCATATAAATAAAAGACATGGTTGTGCATCTCTCATTCTGGTATCAGCATCTATACAAATAGCAAGATGCAATTTTTTCAACATGTTAATGATGTACAACAGCAGGAAGTATTTTTACTTGAACGTTTTTAGACATTTATAAACTTATTAAGAGAGAAGCTGCATGGATTATAATAGACCTATCTGGGTCCCAGGAAACAGAACTCCTCTTTGGGAAAATGTCTTTCTCATAAATTATCATTATTTGTAAAAATAAAAATTCCTAAGCTGTAAGTTTACCGAAGTTTTTTTTTTTTTTTTTCCTTTGGAATCCACTGGTCTCTAATACTTATTACATATGTATGTTGCTTATCAATTACTTATTACCTATACACATATAGCATTTATTTAAACATGTATATACGTGTACATACATAAATTTCTGGAAAATTATTAAACTTTTGCTTTTATTTAAAATAAACCACACCCATTGAAAACTGTATAAAAGCCTTCTGATAAAGTCTTATCCTAAAATGAAGTGTGTATGTATATACACAGTCAACATTAATTTTGAATACTGTGCAAACTATTTTCTAGTTTAAAAATTTACAGTGATCAACTAGTTACACACTGAATCATGGCAGGGAGCGTATAGGCTGATTGTCACTTTGAGTTCTGCCTTAATTACCCTGTTTCTAGTGCACTAACTTGCTAGCCACCTTCTTTTTTGTCCCCTTTATTTTTCTGAGAAGGGCAAAACATCCTTGAAGATCACTGTTATATTCATAGCAATCTGTTCTACGTTTATGGAAAACCTAAAAACCAGAGAAAGTCCACAAAATAACAGTCATTTCAAACTGGAGACAATGCATTTTTTTCTCATTTATTCAAATTCACTGCAGGAAGTAAACACTAAAAGATTAAAAAACAAAACAAAAAAATTCACACTGCAGTATGTACAGTTTCATGACATCATATGAAGAAATTAAATTTCTAATAAAAATGACAAATTATATTACTGAGCAGATCGCATCAAACTTGGTTGTGTAAACACCAGAATTCTTACTATGAATGGATTAATGTGCCTGTATTCCGGTACTGCTAATACCGGGATACTCTTGGAATAATGTTTGCAATGGGATTAAAAAATTCATGAAAGTAGTTGTGTGAATTCTTTATGTTTAAAAGTGGTTGACGATTAAAAAAACTGTTTAAGACCCTTGGATTCAAAGCACATTCTTTCACAAAGCTTAAACCACAGACGTCATGTCCAGAAATGGAATACTGTCATGTTGGGATGAACATCTGATCTGATTTGTTAAGACATTTTGCCAAATGCACAGATGCACAGGGTCCCCCATGCACTTTTCATGCAGCAGGTAATCACAACTTAAATAAAAGGTTTATTCTATACATTTGTCCAGACTTGCAACTGTATACATACATGCACAACTTTTAAACCTGTCTGATTATATTTACACTTATACATGGAATATACAGGAACCAAAGAGATTAAAAGGCTTTTCTGTTGCATTAGAACAATACAAAATATGTATTTTTCATTAAGGAAATCACTATTTACATCACCTTTAAAAACCGATTTTAACATCTTCATGTAACA
Source organism: Theropithecus gelada (assembly GCF_003255815.1). Classification (NCBI taxonomy): domain Eukaryota; kingdom Metazoa; phylum Chordata; class Mammalia; order Primates; family Cercopithecidae; genus Theropithecus; species Theropithecus gelada. Next base: position 48,119,512 of record NC_037670.1, on the reverse strand, counting down.
AGTCAATATATATATATACATATTTTATATATATATATATAAAATATATACTCTCACCAGTTTACTCTTCTGTAAGATGCAGCAGAGAATAAACAGGTAATGAATGCTACCTTACTGATGTCAATGAGAGCTGTAGTACCCTTTCACAAATGACTTTATTAGAAGAAATTGTCTAGATATCTAAAATAGTCCTTGAAAATGTGTGTATGTGCATCCTTGTATCTATATATGCATAAACAAAGTGAATCTGTGGATGTATACCCTTTCTCACTGTTCTTTAAAATCACCCTAAATTCAAATTGGGGACATTCTCTAGTAAATCAGAACAGCATTCTTTGTGGTCATGTTTAAGTATTACATATTCTCATTCCTTTGTTAACAACAACGAAAACAACCAACCAACCAAAAAGCAAAACAAAACCCATAAGAAAAAAAAAAAAAAAAAAAAAGCAATGCTGGCCCTTGACAGTCTTTTCCCTGACCTAAATTTCACTCTCTTGTAAAAAGGCCATTTCCCCCTACCCAAGGGAGAATACCAACATATTTTTTCTGACATACCTCTAAGGCTCCAAATCTTTCACAACAATCAAGCAAAACGACTTGTTTAAAAGCTTATTTATATAGTGTTGACAATAAGATTGTCATAGTATGGACATGGAGTAGAATATATTCAACTGGCCAGTGGAATTTTATGTCAGAATAAGCCTATGCCTTCACTTCTCCATATGTTGCATAATACCCACTCCTATTACTGTATAATATTTCCAGTAGCTATTTACAAATCATTCTGAGGAAAAATAACCATTTAGGGTTTTAGATCATATTAGGAAATCACACCTATTTTTAAGATAAAAATCTTAGAAACCACTTCAAGAAGAACAACTTTAAATCAATATCCTTCTAACTAGTAGTGATCATAGAATAATTTTTGATAGGTCATTTGCTAACCAGGTTCACAATTAAAAACAAAATGTCTGGTGAATGAATTGTGGATTGTACAAACTGAACATAAAAACAGACCTGTTTCACAATTGAAACCCCATGTGGCTTCAAGAATATATTAAGTTCTTCTAAGACTGTATCAACATTTATTTTTCATCACTATTTTAAAATAAAAGATCCAATGGAGTGATTGTGTACAATTCTGTCATGTATATGTGCCCGTTGTACTTTTTATTTAGCCAATCTGAATTTAGTGCCTTTCTTGGGTTTAAACTAAATGTTGTAGCCTTTGTTGGCATTGTTCTTAGGACAATGGTTTTAATAAAGGTTAAGGATGTATTCGGGAGAAGTTTCCAAACCATCCTGGAATCACCTGAGTTTGGTAAGTGGCCCTGTTTTTCCATCCCTAAGGCTAACTAAGTAGATGTTACTCATTAGAACACATAAATAATCACAGATTTTCCTGAGATGTTGAGCCAGATATGAAAGTTATCCCCTCTACCCAATTTTTTTTGTCATAAAAAGTGTTCTGAACCCGATTTCCAAAGACATAACGGTAATATATGAACTACAATATTGCAAATTTTGAGCTGATGTGTGACTGTATTGGGGAAAATAGAGGCATCAAATAGTTTTTTTGTTTTGTTTTGTTTTGTTTTACAGTCTCATGTTCTGAGGAAAGTCATAAGCCATGGTTCTCAAACACAAGAAACACCTAGGGAACGTGTTAAGATGCAGATGGAAGATTCCAGGTCCACTTAGCAGAGATTCTTGTTCTGTAGATCTGAGATGCTGCCTATGAATCTGCATTTAAAACAAGTGCTCCAGATGGAGATGGTTCTAACGCAAGTGGTCACAGTTCAGCTTTAAGGAATCCTGGTCATAAGACTCGCAGGTACCACAGGAATGGTGAGAATTAGCTTTTATAAGAGATGGTGAAAACGGTCCAAAGAAAAGCCATTTTGCTTCTGTTAAAAACAATTTCTTAAATATTCAACTTTTCAGGAAACCACCTAAAGATAAATGTTAACTTTTCTAATTCTGTAAAAGGAGGAGTATTAATTTAGTAAAGTAGTTAAAATACAAAAAATGGAAATCTGCCTTTTTTTTAAAGGATCTATCAAACTTCCCTCAATTGTAATCAATTTTTACTAAGTAGTACAAGGTTTAAAGAAATCTATATTGAAAAGGATCAGCGTGGGACAGACACACTGGGAACCACAAAACCTCTTCCAAGAGTTAAAAATACACACTTTTTTTTTCTTTTTTAGCAAAAGTGAAAAAATGTAAGCATATATTTTTCTAATTTATTTTTGAATTGGATAATAAGCTGTGAATCAGCACTAGGTTTTTTCTTAATTGGATAATTATCCTTTAAAGAGTTGTTTAACAGTTTGGACTTTAAAAAATGTGTTATGTAGGCTGACTTCTGAAGAGCAAAATAAAAGTACCCTAATAAAGGCAGCAAAATGCATTAATCCACTATGAATGGAGTTTTACATTTTAATTTATGCCTATTATTTATGTTTATAAAAGAATTTCATTCATAGGCTACTCACGGTTGTTATCTGATGCATACAGAAGTGTTAAACAACCAATTGCTAGTTCAGTAGTTTCCTCATGACATCTAATGTTAAGCAAAAATTAGTATGCATATTTAAACATCACCAGTAACCAATACTTTTCAAAATGAAAAAAGTTTCAATTATACCATGCTTTTCTCAAATCATGCTCTTATTTATACAGATCTCAAGTTCATACTCATTATGTTTTAAAAAGATCCCAAACTGGATGGCAGGTACATTTTATTCTGATTCTTTTTTTATTGTTAGCACGTTTCCCAGAAGTCCATAAACTTCTCCGTTTGCACTGTGTGGGCGAGAAGCATTATTTCCCATATGGCTATTGTAAGGGCTTCTTAAATTAAAGAAAGAAGCTCTCGTTTCTGCAGTAGGAAGTAACTCTTCTTTGATTGTGACCTGTGAGACACTTTCAGCAGATGAAGGCTCCCTCCAAATGTCCTTGTCTTGTGTTTCTCGACTGGTAACAGAATTGCCTCCTTTCTGCAGCATATAATATAGTATTGGGTTGGTTTTGGTCAGTCTTGGAGAGTCTTTTTCGTACTCATTCTTCTCCACATCAGTGATGACCCACTTAATGGGTCCTTTCTCACTGGGCATGGAACACCCATTCAAAAGCCCAGATTCTGGTCTAGACCCTGCACAGCCCAAGTGCTCAGGGAAAGTAGGACTCACAGGAGTTTTTACTACTCCTGGGTATGAAAATGTCCTGTTATCCATGCAACTGCTGGGCTGAGTGGGACTGTACATCAGTCCATTTAAAGGAGAAATGCTAAATTCAGGTTTGCTGTTGGTCACATTATTTTTGTGTCCTTTCTTTTTACTGTCAGCAACAGAGTTACTTCTGTGCGGGGACAAATCTCGCACACAGTTTTCTGAGAGAAGCAGCTGTTTCAGAACATTGAAGCTTTTGCTCTCTCTGGCCCAACTCCTGTGTTCACTTTCGCTGGCTGAGCCATGACCAGCAGGATATTTAAACTCAAGATCATTTCTGCTAAATTTCAGCTCTTCCTGGTTAAGCAAGGACCCATACAGTATTTCTGGGGCACTGTGATTGTTTGCAGCATCGACCACGTTGTTTTTCATCTTTTTAAATGGATTTTCTAATGGCTCAGTATAAAGCTTCCTTTTCTTAGGGACCATGCACGGATTCTTTGATTCTAGAAGTGCCATTTCATTACTTCTGTGACTCTTGTCTGAATCATCTGCCAGGTAACTATCTGGATTTTGTCTTAGCAATCGACTTAAGAGACCATTCTTTGAGAAAGAAAAATCCTGAGGTGAAACAGGCTCCGATTTAAAGTCTTCGGACACTGGTAAGGCAGGTGCGCTTCTCTGCACAGCAGGAGCCATACCCAAGAATGGAGCACTCTTGGCATCATGGCTCAAGTGCACATTTGTATTAGGAATTTGTAAGTCATCACAAGGCTCAGATTTTATTTTCACCATCAATATTTGTTCACTTAAAGCTCTCTCTGAGTGTTCCTGAGTACTTTCATCTCTTAAGGGAGTTTTCTCTTTCTTTTCATTTTTGCCTTTGTTGGGGTTTCCCAGGAGCAACTGGAGGACGGTACGTCTTTCAAGCAGATTTTCTATTTCAGAACCGGAAAGCCCCGGTTCAGGACCTGTTGGTTGACTACTAAATGCTTGACTTTCTTCAGCTGCATTCGTTTTATTTGAGAGCAAAGGGCTATTTAATCTATCAATCACACCTATCGGTTTATCTGTGTTTACAGTTAATAGCTGTTTGCTGGGTCTCTGCTCTTCCACTGACATGGAAGACTGCAGTCCACATTGTGCTAAATTTTGTAACAGCTTACTGGCACTGAAAGTTGCAGAGTTTTGTGCACCTTCGTTTTGGGCTGGTTTCTCTCCTGGCGTGTCTTTGCTTTTTGTAAGGTCCACTGAGTGGTTAGATGCAGTCTTTTCAGACTGAGTACTGCAGGCATACGGTGGGGAATTCCATTTGATGACCAGAGAGTGTTGAGAGAGATTGATGGGAGACTCTGCTTTGGCTGACGTAAGTAATGGTGGAGTGCTCACTGGCGTAGTCCGATTTGTACTGGGGCTTTCTATCACAGAAGTCCTTGCATAATTTTGTGTACTGAACTTGGTCACATCATTGTGTACTCCCTGAGGGCTGGTGTTTTTTTCTACATTTTCTTCATTCTTATGGCCAAGTAGCAATTGAAGAAGTGTTACTTTCTGGTGTGAGTTTAGCTTAGAATTCTTTGAGGTATCTTGATCTTCTTTGATATCTACGTCTGGGACTTTTGGATCCCAAGTGTTTAGCAAGGATTGAGTAAAGTTATCCAGGGAAACAGGTTGGTCAGATTCTGATTTTTCAGTTCGGTGTTTGCAAGACAAGTCTATGGGAACACAGTTGGAGTAAGAACTTTCATCACCACTGCTGTCATCTGTAAAACTAGGATTGTTATCTGAATATTCATCAATAGTTGTAGGTGTACTACTTTCCTCAAAAATGCTTCCTCTCTCACTGTGACTGTGTCCATTCATTGGCTTAGGTATAGTCTGGCTTTTAAGAAGATGTAAAAGCAAACTATTGTTAGCAGCTTGTTTGATATTGTTTCTTTCCAGTGAGTTCTTATAACCTGCATTTTTAGGGGAAGAAGGAATGATACCCATTGGATTTTGAAATGTTGTAGCACTACTTTTGCTAGCCATCAGTTTGCTTGATGATGTTCTAGCCTGACCATTAAGATGGCTTGACATGGCTTTTGAGAGCTGGAAACTGCCAACATCCTTCTGGCCATTTTCTTGCAATCTGGCCATAGCAGCAAGTCTTTCACTTGCTGCTTGATTTGCATTTTGTGTTTTTAAAGCATGTTCTCGAGAATACTGCTGCAAATGGGCTTCGCTTGACAGAAGTAATGCTAACTGGCTACAAGCAACACTAGGTTTCGGTGAGGTGGCAGGACTAGCCCTTTTTTCTACCATGCTTGCAACAGCCTGTAATCTTGCAGCACATGACAACGGTTCACTCATGACCTTTGTTCCACTTTGTCCAACGTGATGAGGAGATTCTGCAAACCTATCTCTGATGAGGTTTTTAGTCACATCAGGAAGATTTGTATCAGGCTTTTGATCTTTAACTTTACTTTTCTTCAACAAAGTTTTTAAGTGACTTGATGCAACACCATAGCACCTTAAATCCTTCTCCACTTTTAAAGAATCGTGACTGAGGGCATATCCTTGCTCCTTGAGGCTCTGCCTAATTTGTTGTGACAGAGCAACAGTCTGCAGCCTAGAGCTGAATGACTGAAGCAAAGAGGCCAGTAATGTGCTATCCTGTTTGCCTTTAGGCACACTGTCAACCATGCCAGCTAGCAAAGCTTCCTTCTTTACGTTTAAATTTACGATAGAATCAGACAGCCTCTTCCGCTTTGCTGCATTCCAGTCCTCAGAAGACTGCAACAGTCTGGCTTTTTTGAGGTGCAGCATGCCAGATCCCTGATATGTATGTGTATTGAGAACTGGACCATTACTTTGACAGGTGGGAAATGCACTGCCAGAAATGTTAAAGTTCTGATCCTCTTCATTATTCCCAGCAGACTTTTTGTCGACGGCAGTACCTGATCCCCCTGCTGCCTGATGCATTAGTAATCCTTCTAGGTAAGTTAAAACAATAGAATCCTGGTGCACATCAGAGCCAAGCTCTTCTCCATGAGTCATGTTCAATAGAAGTGTTCACAAGGGCTTGGTTTCTATTCACTTTAAAGAATGGTTTTCTGTGGTGAGTGAGACGTAACTTTAATAAGTGAGTATCAGTTTTTCACCTTCCATAGCAATCAGAGAGAGACGTACTGTTACATTCTGTCCAGGATTTCTTCTGGCAATGACAAGATAAATGAGTCTGACCACAGAGCTGATCAACTTCTATGCAAGAAGGAGGAGAATTCCTTAAAACACAGGTCTGTAGCAGTACGCAGATAGAATCCTTAGTGAATATATTCCTTTTCCTTCTTCATCGTTTGTTCCCCATTGAATGCAAATATCAGTGTTCTAAAAAAAATAAAAATAAGAATAGTTAAGGAGGCAGAACTAGAATCATGTTATACCTACAAGCAAAATAATATAGCATTTCTAAGTGTATATGTATATTACATATAAATAATAGACATATATATGGACTACAGTCACGTTAGTAATTTGTTTTACTGCCATTCCTATTCCATTGAAAATGTCTACTGGAAATCCTGTGGGTTAATCCATACTGTTAAAATGATCAAATCATTAGAGAAGAGAACATACTTTAATGTTATATAACCATCTTCCAAAGCCCGCCAAGTCTCTGAATTTTCATAAGCACCTTTCTGCAAAGTAATGTGAATGTTAAGTGTCCTGTATAGCTTTATAGCTCTATAGGGGAACTAGAACCTGCTTCCTTACATTACCGGGCACTTAGGAAGAAACAAAAGTAGATGTGCAGAAAAAGGAAAAGAGATGCAGACTCTGATGAGTCTGATGTGGGGCTGAGGCCAACAGAACAGATTCATTTCTGACATCATCCCCCAAACACCAGACATTCCATAAGTAATTTTTAGAATTTCTGTTTTCAAAAAAATGAAACCACTAACAAGTTGAAGATTATTTTGTGAGTCTGTTCAAAGTGTGACCATCTTAGTCATATTCATAAACATTAAAATACAGTCATATGGAGGAGAGTGATTCTTTAGATGCTTGTTTGGGGCTATCAAGGGTTTCATGTAGTTTGTTAGTAAATCCTTCCTCATGTGCTCTATGGAGAAGTCTTAATGTCAGGTCCATTCCTTACAGATACAGAGGACAGGGAAGGCATAAACATATTAAGAAGTACAATGGAAAATGCCAAAGACATTTTAGTCACAGTTTGAAAACATTCCAATGGTATTTATTATCTAAGAAGATACCAAACGATTTCCTATCACTAACACATACACAACAGAAGAAGCAAGAACTCATTGCATTTCTGCAAACTTGATAGATAAGTGTCAATATTGACCTAAGGAATGGGGCCAGTACACCTTTGGAAGAGAAGCTAGAATAAATTCCAAGAATTTTGTTTTTCAAGATGCCAGAACATTTTGTTCAAGTTATTAGACCTGAAGCTATCAACAAATACCTTGGTCCCTATGGAACTGAAAAGATAAATTTTAATTGAAAGATTACCCTGTAGCTTTTTGAGTACAATGCTTAACTCTAAATCAAACTTTAGGAAAGAATTATCTGATTGTATCAAATTGTTGAATGTATTGATTAAAAGGATATGAAATGATAGCCAAAGAAAAAGATATAGAAAGGAGGCAGCAACAATTAATTTCAATTTGTGTAAGGAGTAGGATGAGAAGAGACCTTCTTGAGATTCCAGTGCCACCATTTTAAAAAGCTTTGCCATAATATACTTAAGATGGATATTTTAAGAGGTTAATAATGATATAGAGATGAAATGGTGATGACAACTGCCACCAAATATCCATTCTCCCGTTTTCCTTTCCTAATAAAACCCTGACTTGCTTTTCAGGGAGTAGGGAGGTATCCCAGCTAAACAGCACTTTTTTTTTCCCCATTGGTATATATCTTACAATTGATGGCATGTTGCTTAACTGGAGGCTTATTTTTCTTTCTTAGTGGTATAAAACGTAAGGACACATTTTACAACGATAACATCTTGGAGTTGAGGAAACAGTTTTCTAATTCTCTTCAAAAACTTAGTAAGGCCGGGTACAGTGGCTCATACCTGTAATCCCAGCAATTCAGGAGGCCGAGGCGGGTGGATTGCCTGAGGTCAGGAGTTTGAGACCAGCCTGACCAATGTGGTGAAACCCCGTCTCTGGAAAAATACAAAAATTAGCTGGGTATGGTGGCATGCGCCTGTAGTCCCAGCTACTCAGGAAGCTGGGGCAGGAAAATTGCTTGAACCTGGTAGGTAGATGTTGCAGTGAGCCGAGATTGCGCCACTGCACTCCAGCCTGGGTGACAGAATGATACTCCATCTCAAAACAAACAAACAAAAAACAAAAATAACAACTGCTAATATACAATTATTTCTCAGCTAGTTAAGACATTTAACAACCATTTAATGGGATATGCAAATCTACTGTATTTCTCTCCATACCACTACCAACCTTTCTGTTCTTGGGTAGAGTCAAGAAAGTCAAAATCATATCAGCCATTTGAAAACTGGTTTGTAAATAGCCATAAAATATACTTTATTTAAGAATAAGAATGAAGTAAGGAGCACCTTTGAGTTCATATTACTCCTGTTATTGCTATTCTACTTTTTACTGTGTATAATATAATTTGCAAAGTATTATTCATTGCTTTAAAAAGACTGAATTTACACATTTCTGAGTTTACAAAGCAGATTTGGAAGTTGATTTAAAAAAGAATTACCATAGTTTCTTTGCAAAGGAGCTCTAACACTGTATTTTACCATTTATTTACCTCTCTACCATTTATTTCCTATCTTCACAGAGAAGGTAGATGACAGATATTAGTAATAATCATCTCTTAATAATCCTTTTTTGGCAATCAGCTTTCTCAGGTTGAAAATAATCATTTCTTAAATATGAAAATTTTTAACTTCAAGAACAAAAATGACATACACAAATAATTTTATTAAGCTCCTTGGGTCTGAGTACTGTGCTAATCATAATTAGTACAGTGCAACACAGTCAACAGATAACTGAATCTTGGGATACATGAAGTTATTCAATGACCAAATTCCCAGTAGGAAGGAAAGATTTTGACATTCAAACACACACATTTCTCTCACTCTCAAAAAATATATAGATGAGATACTAAAATAATTCAAGCCACAAATTTGAAACCACATACTGTAGCTCATCACTTAAAGGAATGACGAGGCAAAGGTCATCCTAAATATTCAATTGTTTATTTAATTTAGATCAATACAACACATTCTTACTGAACTCCCAATCTGCTTCGAGATCTGATCTGTCTTAGGATTGGTGAATTATGTTCAGTTTTAAAAAGAGATGTGATAGATAGCATCTAGAGAACCAGGCAAGGTGAACGTCCACCTTTAGGTTTCTAGAATATCCCTAATAATAAAAATCTCTTCTCCCCATGCTATTTCTTTTCACATTTTCACATGACTGTTGTATCACCAAGCACAAAAAAATTAAAAAATTGAATGTGATTTGAAAAATCTTCTAAAGATTGTTTTAAGAGTTTTAAATGAAAATTATAAAATGAACATTTTTAGTTTAGAACATGTGGTTACCATAGTATGGATAAAAGTCACTATGTGTATGCACTAAGCCATCACACCTTCTTCTAGAAAAGTGGACCAGTAACACATTTAGAATAGATTTAAAGGGAAGATGAATAATTGCTTCCAAAATATTCTACGTCAAGGTGGTTATTTTTCATCAATTTCTTTGAAAAAAAAAATCCTATAAAACGTACCAATTACATGAAGCAGTGGAGAAAAAGGATTTTCTCATGGAGACCTGTTTTTCAAATGAGATAAACCTGCAAATCAAAGACTGTGGTCACTTGGAGAGGCTGCCTCAGGTGACACAGCAGCAACATCTACCACTTGTTCTAGCAGAAAATAAAGTGCCTATCCTAGGAAAGCAGGAATTCTTATACCCTTAAGGCCTGAATGCACTTCACTCCTTCTATTGAAAGCTCTTCAGGGACCAGAGTGAGCCAAATTTTTTTAGATATCTTCCTTTTCTATCTCTTAAACAACTAGAGAAGGAGAAATCACTAACAATCCTTCTCACCTTTCCCAAGTCTTGCCTTTTCCTTCTATAGTATAGAATGTAATTGAGAAATATAGGAAAAAAAGAAAATGAGGCACGATACTTGGAAATAGTACAGCTTGTTGGGACCTATGGATTTAGGGTATAAGGTAAAATATGACCACTACCTAATAAATGGAGGTTTTAAGGTTAAAATGTTATTTGAAGTTATTCAATATTAGCTTAACTCATTTTCTTTTAGTGGAAGACAATCACATTATTCATGAAATTCCAACACATAGTTCTCTTGCCTGGTTTTATATAAACATAACTTAAGAGTGTTGCCAGGTATATACTTGAGTATATTTAGTTACAAATACCTAAATGTCAACACACATTTAATAATTAGGTTTCCTTAAAGCAGTGGCCCCCAACCTTTTTGGCACCAGGGACTGGTTTCGTGGAAGATAATTTTTCCATGAACTAGTGGGGTGGAGGTGGTTTCGAGATGAAACTGTTCCACCTGAGATCATCAGGCATTAGATTCTCATCAACGGTGGGCAATCCAGATCCCTCGCATGTGCAGTTCACAACGGGGTTCGCACCTCTATGAGAACCTAATGCTGCCACCGATGTGACAGGAGGCGGAGCTCAGGCGGTAATGCTTGCTGGCCTGCTGGCCGCCTGCTGTGTGGCCCAGTTCCTAACAGGCTTGGCCTGGGGGTTGGGAACCCCTGCTTCAGAGAATTGCAATTAATGTATATTTCTGAAACTGGAATAGTTTATAAAATATTGAATCCACTGGTTTGTCATTTTCCTAATTTCGATGGTAATTTCATTAGCACTTGTGCATGTGTCTATTTAAAGATATTAAACATTTTCATCACAGTAAGGGAGACTTGCCTTGTATGGTATATACTTGTTAAATAACTTCTAAGTAAAGAAAACAGAACTTTTCTAGAATTTGGCTTATGGTGGATGAGAAGAACCAAAGGAATTAAAAATACTAAAGGGACAGAAAAAGAAAAAAATGGGAAAAAATACTAAGAACAAATAAAGGCATCATAAATTCTGCAACTCTCATGAGGTTTCAGGAGGAAAAACTTAGTTTAGAAACTAAGTAGATTATATTACTAGCCTGTCTTTAAACATTAGGTTAGTAGATATGACAGGCAAGGTGAAGAAAGATTTCTTTTATGAACACTAAAAATGCATATATACAATGACAAAAAAGGAAAACCTATATAATAATAAAATAAAAGCTAACTGAGTGATGTTTGTTTCAACTTGGCTGTCATTTTTATAGAGTGGTTCCATAAAATTTTGGGGAAAAAATGGTTAATTTTAACAAAAAATTTAGTACAACATTTAGGATACCAAGAAGTGCTAAATTTTGATTTCAGTATTATCATCTTAAGTGAAAATCAGCTCACATAATTTTTTTTTGAGACAAGGTCTTGCTCTATTGCCCAGGCTGGAGTGCGGTGGTGAGATTACAGCTCACTGCAGCCGCAGCCTCCTGGACTCAAGTGATTCTCCTACCTCAGTCTCCCAAGCAGCTGGGACTACAGGTGTGTGCCACCATGCAGAGTTGATTATTTTTCCCCCCGGTGGAGATGGGGGTTTCACTATGTTGCCAAGGCTCATCTGGAAGTCTTAGCCTCAAGTGATCCTCCTGCCTTGGCCTCTCAAAGTGTTGGGATTACAGGTGTGAACCACCACAGCTGGTTCTTTTACAATTTTAGTGAATTCATTTTAACCCTCAGTATACCAAGAAAAAGTCATCATCATTTATCATCTGGGTCCAACAGATATTTTATTAATATTTAAGTTAATTCATGAATAATTTACACAATAAGAATAAAGAAATGACATAAAACAACTTCATTAGATTTTTTTTTTATAAGAATTTAAACGTACACTGTAACTCAATTCTTCATTCCCTGTTTTCCTGGTTTTGAAGGAATATACACCTGAAAAAGGCAAGATGCTTTGAAACTGACAGCTCATCAACTGTCACGGACGAACCTGGAAATATTTACAAATATTGATTCCAGATTTCAAGTATGTGTTTAAAAGGACTCTTGGGTCTTCTTTTTGTACTTGAAGAATTCAAAAGGTGTTACTTTTGATAACTTTAATAGCTCATAATGATGTTGAAAAGATGACAGAAATTTCTGCTTCGTAATTGCCCAACATATTTCATTTTTAGAGTAACAGCAATTACAATGATCGATCCAATGAATTACTTCATTTCTATATCATCTCTTTCTTTACAATCTCCTTTATCAAACACCTGTCTTAAGTATTTGTCCACTTATGAACAGTTTCAAATAAATTTGAGTGTTTCAAAAATCATAAAAGATGAAAGAATACTATCACACACCCTTTGAGGAAAACAGAGCCATTGAAGTTTTTGTCACAAAACAGAGTGTTGAGAATAGTGAGCAATGAAATCTTTCCAAATGAATAACTAACTGGATGAAAATACTATACTTACTTTTTGTCCTGAGAACTATTTTTTTGAACTATACTGTTACTCATTGATCCCTGTGTTTGAGAAAATTCACCTAGGGGCTAGGCGCAGCGGCTCATGCCTGTAATTTCAGCACTTTCAGAGGCTGAGGCAGGATGAATGCTTAAGCCTAGGAGTTCGAGACCAGCCTGGACAACATGGCGAGACTCCATCTTTACAAAAACATTAAAAAAAAAATAGCTAAGTGTGATATTATGAAACTGTAATTTCAGCTGCTTGGGAGGCTGAGGTGGGAGGATCACCTGAGTCTGGGGAAGTCGAGGCTGCAGTAAGCCATGATAGCACCAGTGCACTTTAGCCTAGGTGACAGAGTGAGACCCTGTGGAAAGAAAGAACAGGAAGGACGGATGGACGGAAGGAAGGAAACATTCATCTAGGATGTAGCTAAAGACAACAGTCAGTGGAATTGCTTATATAATCAATAGCACCATAATGATTCACGTGTAAAGTATTACCATCAGTTTTGTTCCATTCATCTTCTGGTTTATCTAAGTGAAATATCTTCGTATGTCAACTTTCTTCTCTTTGACATTATAGACAGAAAAATACTGAATCATCAATTTTTAATAAAACCTTAAAAGGGAAAGATAGTGTCTCCAGATTTTTTATTTTTTATTTTTTACATTCTTGAAAGATAATGTAGCATAATGGGCTCTAAGAAAACTGAAGATGGGGCTGAGTATAGTGGCTAGCCTGTAATTTTAGCACTTTGGAAGGCTGAAGGGGGAGGATCACTTGAGCCCAGGAGTTTGAGGCTACAGTGAGCTATGACTGAGTTACTGTACACCGCACTCTAGCCTGCATGACAGAACAAGACACTGCTTCTTAAAAAAATAAAAAATAAAAAAAAAATCAACAAGAAAGAGAAAGAAAGAAAGAGAGAGAGAGAAAGAAAGAAAGGAAGGAGGGAGGGAGAGAGGGAGATGGGGATGGGGAGGGGGGAGGGAGGGGGAGGGGGGAGGGAGGGAGAGGGGAGGGGGAAGAGGATAGAATGATGGTATAACAGTGATGACTTGTTTTAGCATTGCATCATCCTTCTAGGCACTTTCATTATTTTTACTTTTTATTATTTTAGCATTTTTTTCTTTTTTTAAAGGACAGTTGGGAATAAAAAATGAATTAATTGCCAAAATGGTAAAATGCCAGAATACTTAAAGATACAGAAAAAATAAGATCACTAAGATCCATATGTACTTTTGGCTTCTAAAAGGTTCCAATGGACACGTATGGTAATAGCAAGATACTACGCTTGAGTCATTAAGGACACATTCACTAAAACTTAAAAATATATGATATCGTCCTTCCTACCAGTTACAAATACATTTTTTAAAAAAGCATTTGAAAACTAAAATTGAGTTCAAAGAACCCTGATAGTATACCAAAGGTTAATGTAGTCTTTTACAACAATAAAATTCATGTCCAACTACTTAACAATGTTAAAATTATAAACAGAATCTTCCTTTTATTAATTTAAAATTGTTTCTAAGCATAAAAATCCTTTAAAGTTTATAAAGTTAAAATTTTACTGGTCTACATCATGTGGTGGAAAAAATTATTATGGTGAAAATTATTTTAAAAGTAATAAAATCAAACTAAACTAAGAAAAAATTCCATGGAATCTTGACCATATGCATAGATTAATTTGAGGAAAGTTTCAACACAGACTAGTTTAATGAAATATCTAATAAAATGCTTGAATTACACAATATACTTTAAAAAGAGCTACATTTACTTTTTTATAAGTAGCTGAAAAGTACAGAACTAAGTTGACAGGTAATTTTTTTAGAGCTTTTTAAATAAAAGGCAGTAGTAAATAATGTGCATACTAACAGTTCACAAATGGGTGCTATATTGACTCTAAAATAGTTAAACTATTTTCATTGCAATATGTTTTACATTTTCTATTAGGGAAACTTTGTTGAAATTCTAAACACGTTAAAATGATGAAATCCAAGTGATAAGATTTTACTTAGATAAATGAAGAATGCATCTAGCAGAATTCTTACATGTAGGACTATTTTTGGTTGAGAATAGAGAAATAATGACAACGGTCTTTCTCCAGCTGTTTTTAAGGATTCAGTATCTTCCTTGCAATTAAATACTCCATCAAAAACACATTTAAATGATTAAACATCTATAAGCTCACTTGGTATGCCATTTAAAGTATATCTAAGGACTACCTCATGACTTTCAATTGTTTCCATGAGATCTCCCCCAGTTTGTTCTGCAATATCAAGTAATACCTATTTGAGTACTGAATTTAAAGGGATTTCTAACATGCAGCTTTGACAATTAGGACACTTGGCTTTGCCTGGTTCCTCAAAATGCATAAGTAATCAAAGGGCTACTTAATTATGTCATTCAAGAATAACTCCTAATGGACAATAATATTATCTATATTCCACTGTGGATAATTTCAGGGGTATTTTTTATACAAATGGTAAGAAAAACATTAATATGTTTCATTAAATATTAGAAGAAAAATATCTAAGTACATACTAAGAAGATTCCAAAGTCCTAAGTATTGCCCCTTTTATTTAAAAAAAATACAGATCCAGGTATTCAGAGAACTTTTGTTGTTCTCCAAAGCGGGGCTTTGAAAGGAAGTTTTAAGAGCTGAATGAGAAACAATATGCCAAAAGCAATTTACCAACGGGCTGTAACTGCAAACATTTCATCCGAAGGGATGAAAGCAGCTTTCCAAATCAAGGACCAATGAAAAGTTAAAATACGTAAAACCCAACACTTAATTTCATATAAAAAGAAAGGAAAAGTAACATTTTCGGCATGGCTCCTGAAATTTCATTTAAGAAGACAACAGTGAATCCTCTCTTATAAACTAAAAGCTAAAAAGTCGTTGGAAGAAAACATTTAAAAGGGAATACAGGAAACATTCAAGTGTTGACATTTCACAGCAAGGAATAATAAGACAACAAAAGAATATGCCTGAAGTTTCATTTCTTAAAATATATTTCTAATTACTTGAAAAACTTGAATCAAAATTAATATATGTCTTTTAAGGGAAGTTGAATTCCAAGATGATAACTTTCTTTGAAGTATTATCTTTATGAAAAGGTAGCTGTGTGGTCGTACAGTTTAACAGGTGCCAAAAATAATTATCTAAATACACTTTGCTCAACTGACGGCCTCAACATCTGAAATGAGAACTGAGGAGTTTCTTACTCTCTCCCGGGGGTTCCCATTTTAGGTGCAGATACTCCTCAGAGACAGGTGGCATGGAAGCCAGAGACACTGGCAAGGAAAACAGCTGCCCAGGCTGCTCTCCACTGCAACCTGAAGGACTTCATGTTTTGGCCCAAGGCCAAATTTGCTAACTTCTAGGTCCATCGGCTTTAACTCGCTGGTCAGCTGCTTCCATAGGAGCAAAAGAGTGTCATTCACATTCTCAACTAAAAAAGACTCATTAGGAGACACTCCTGCTTGACTAACTCAAGCATTCAATGCAAGGACACATGTATCCGAGGACCTCCCTAAATCTCACATTTTATTCCTATGATTCCAAGTAATTCGTCAAATTATAGCTGATGAAAATAACAAGCACTTTAACGAGAAAGATGATATGCTGTTATAAAGTTGTGGAAATAGCCCTGACCAATATGTTTTATTGTCTCTTTAATAAATTCTGGGGGAAGGAAATGGTTTTGAAATAGCCGTACACCCAACCCACCCAATGCCCCAAGTTATCTATGTTCATAGCTTTCTTCTGTAGGGTCACAGAATTGCAAACAGATGTTTATTTAAAAGCCAAATATGAGCTCATATTCAAACTGGAACTTTTGCTTATCTCATAACGGCTATATACTGCATAAAATGCAGGATAATCACAAAGATTTAGGATCTTTGATGACACAGACACATACCCCATAATTGATACAGCAAAATAAAGAAGGGCTTCATCGTTCTGAATTCTCCTCAGAAGGCCTAGGTATACAAATCGGATTCAATAAATTTGCTATTCATTTTACATTGCCTCTACAGTTATTCTGAAAAACATTTAATTTTTAAACAAAATTAAGTTAAGATGAAAAAGTTGGAGATTTTAAGTTAAAAATCAAAGATCTAGACAAAGGAGCTAGAGAAAGAGCTAAACTGCCAAAAAATTTCTATTTCAAAAATGCAATACATTTCTGGATGCTGTGCTGCAGTCTGTCTTGAAAATACTGAAACTGGAAAATCGTTAGATAAAGTTAATTTTACCTACAATTTTTAAAGCTCCAGAAAATTATTATATGACAGACAGTACATACCTATTTATGATTAGTACTAATGTCTATTCACTACCTTCTACTGTTATCAAAGAAACAATAGTTTCTCTTAATGAACACAAAATAATCATTAACAAATTACTTTGGCAGCACATAAGTATAAGAAAAGAGTGTAAATACAAAATTAACAGAGTGTTTGCTTCTCCTCACTTTTCTCAATCGCTCTTTGGAGTAACTGGTGCTTTCTATCAGTTTTCAAGAGCATAATATTTTCCAATCTCTATCAAAATAAGAAATGTAATGGAAAATGGATCTTTCTTCTTCTGGAATTGCTTGAGTGTTTATAGTATATATACAGGGATATCCTTTGAGATGGAAGCATCAATCCTATTAAACTCAACTATGGCTTCCCCATCCCTAAAATAGATTTGACATACAGACACAAGCACAAGGTCAAGGTCACAGATCAGCAAGAAAGATTACCAACAGAACTGATGTAACCAGCTGGCTTTTGATCAAAGCTCCTAGGGTTTTTAGTACATTTAGACACACTGCGCTTACTCACAGGGTACACTCTGTTTTAAAAATGTTCCCCATCTTTGAAGTCAAGATCTTCATGCACTTCTTATTATAAAGTATGTTCTGTTAAATATATTGTATTGGATCAAGAATAAGAGAAGAAATCAGTACGTGTGTTACAGAATTGTGAATTTTTTTAGTAGAGACAGGGTTTCACCATCTTGGCCGGGCTTGTCTTGAACTCCTGACCTCGTGATTCACCCACCTTGGCCTCCCAAAGTGCTGGGATTACAGGTGTGAGCCACTCCACCCGGCCCAGAACTGTGAATTTTTATGTGCTTGTATGCATGTATATATATGCTTGCATTTTTATTTGTTTGCTTGTTATAACTGATTTTAAAATTTTAAAATTAACTTAACTTGCAGTTCCCTGAATGGATAATGCTCTCTCACAATTCCAAGCTTTTGACCCATCTGAAACTGAAATCAGTAGTATGTTCTGCAACGTCTTGGGTCACTTGTTCCCAAAAACACAGATTTAACTTCTAAGTCACTGCTTCAACAGGAGAAGTTTTATAACGTATCCATAGTGTTCCACAACAATTTTCAAATCACAGGGATCAAAAGAAACTTTAGTTATCAATAGTGACAAAAAAGTGATTCTTAAAGGAATATATTATTAAATATATTAGTGCAGGCCAGATGTGGTGGCTCAACCTGTAATCCCAGCACTCTGGGAGGCCGAGGTGGGAGGATCACCCGCGGTCAGGAGTTCGAGGCCAGCCTGGCAAACATAGTGAAATCCTGTCTCTACTAAAAACACAAAAATTAGCTGGACACAGTGGCATGCGCCTGTAATCCCAGCTACTTGGGAGGCTGAGGCACGAGAATCTCTTGAACCTGGGAGGCGGAGCTTGCAGTGAGCCAAGATCGCACAATTACACTCCAGTTGGGTGACAGAGCAAGAGTCCGTCTCAAATTAAAATGAAATAAAATGAAAAT
This sequence comes from Theropithecus gelada, assembly GCF_003255815.1. Lineage (NCBI taxonomy): Eukaryota > Metazoa > Chordata > Mammalia > Primates > Cercopithecidae > Theropithecus > Theropithecus gelada. The sequence continues at coordinate 48,100,995 of NC_037670.1, read as the reverse complement.
AAATAAAATAAATAAATATGTTATTATCTTAACAAAATCATGCCTTTTATTTTGGCTGTTTAAACAAGATGTTAAATTTATTTTAAGTTACATTTATGAAACCAAGAGTTATGCGATCAGTGTTCTTACTGAAGCATGCTGGTCAAGAAATCATTTTGAAGGATGCATAAAGCTGTTGGGGTAAATTTACACTACAAAAGCTTTCCTTGTTAAATCAAGTACCACCTGCTGTAGCTTTATACAATTTGCAAATTACTTACGACATATGTATATGTAAATGTTCTCAATTAGTGTTTTTTCATATTTTTGATGAGTTAAATACCTTTGAATGAAAATAACCCAAAATTTACTATCCTAGACAGATTGCTAGTTTTTCAAAAACAAAGTAAAAAAGAAAAATTATGTCAAATGATCAAATTAAATACTATTGAAATGACATATATGGCATCACTGTGGTCATTACAGGCCCAAAACACAAAGATATCTAGACTGAAGTTTCCAGTCAAGCTGTGGAAGAGAAATATCACTACAGACACAATCCATGAACGCCCAGACATGGAGGCGATACCTGTAAAGAGGAGTCAATAAACCTGACTAGGTCTCATCCTACAGGATGAAGGAATCAAAACCAAAAATACTACACGCACAATGTACCTGGAGAACTTCTATGTCTTGAAATTCTCACAGGTATCATTCACGTATGCCTGTCAACTCGGAAAATGAAGCTACCAGCACACCAGCAGCAGGCTACTCACTTTAAATGGTTTTACTTTTATTGAAGAAACTGCGGTGCGTGCTTTTCCCTGATCTCTTCTATCCATACAACCAAGTGTTTGAAGTAGCAATCTCAGGAACAACAGCCAGTAAATGCTAATCTGAGACTCAGTTCTGCTGTTGTCCAGGTTTAGGGCACGTTCAGTCTGTGCAGCAGGGACAGTGACACATGCTCCTTGGCATGGCACCTGCCGCTCGTAGTCAGATATAAACCCAGGTCGGGGAAGAGTCAGGAGGCTTTAGAGGACGACTCCGGTGTGCTGAGGAGACAGAGGCAGATTAGCGGTCTAGGGACCATGGGTCGGGGCTTTTCTGATTTCAACTGTTGGACCAAAAATATTTCAGAACAACTTTTCTCTTAACAATAAAGATCATTAAAAACAACTACTTACTTCCTACTATTAGCATCATTTACTAAAATTAAATCATCTGAACAATGAAAACTAAAATCTTTAATGAAAATCTCTCATCATTTTTCTGTTGTTTTTTGTCTTGAGATAGAATGATGATGTGTGGAAGGGCACATATATACTATATTGTTCTCTTCACTATTTAGTTGTTCATTTGACTCTTTTTTTTTTTTTTTTTTTGAGACAGAGTCTTGCTCTGTCACCCCGGTTGGAGTGCAGCGGTGCAATCTCAGCTCACTGCAACCTCCACCTCCCCAGGATCAAGTGATCCTCCTACCTCAGCATCCTGAGCAGCTGGGACCACAGGCACACACCACCATGCCTGACTAATTTTTGATTTTTGTAGGGACGGGGTTTTACCATGTTGCCCAGGGTGGTCTCAAGCTCCTGGGCTCAAGAGATCCTCCTGCCTTGGCCTCCCAAAGTGCTGAGATTACAGGCAGGAGCCACAGTACCCAGTCCTAGTTCATTCAACTCCTAAATTACTTAAATCTTTACATAAGAATTAATGTTTATATTTTGCTTTGTGTTTTGGTCTTTAACTTGCTTTCAATTATCGCATTTATATAAAATATATAATTTGTTCTATAGAAATTCTTGTCATTAAACAAGAGGTTGTAAATAAGACAGCAGGGGAAAAACAGGGCGGTAAGAAGAACAAAGAACCTTCTGTTAGTGCCCTTCCCCCCATACCATCCTTACCATCCTCATCTTTTGAGGAAAAATACATCAGACTTAAAAATGCATAGAGAATCCTGTAATAAGCCCCATTTGTTTACAGTCAAGCTAAACAACTAGGACATCTCTTTCGTTCCGTAAGTCTCAGCTGACAACTCATCCTCTCTTTAGGCAGCCTTCACTGAACTCCACAGCCTGAGGGTGGCTGTTCCTCTCTGTGACTCCACAGCACTCAGTAGATCTTTCAATCATCTTGCTTACAAAACTGTAAGGTCACACGTCATTTTATTGTGCTTTGCTTCATTGTACTTTGCAGTTATTGTGGGTTTTTTTTGTTTGTTTTTTTTTTTACAATCTAAGGATTTGTGGCAATCCTGTTGAGGAGTCTATTGGTACCATTTTTCCAACAGCTTGTGCCCACTTTGTAGCTCTATGTCTCATTTAGGTATTTCTCCCAATATTTCAAGCTTTTTCATTATTATTGTATCTGTTATGGTGATGTGTGATCTTTGGTGTTACTATTATAATTGTCGTGGGGTGCCATGAACTACGCCCATATGACAGCATACTTAATAAATACGTGTGTTCTGACTGCTCCATGACTTGGCTGTTCCCATCTCTCTCCCTCTCCTCAGTCCTTTTTATTGCCTGAGACACAACAATATTGAAATGAGATCAATTAATAACCCTACAATGGCCTCTGTGTGTTTTGCATGTCTCGCACTTTAAATCAAAAGCTAGAAATGTTTAAGCTTAGTGAGGAAGGCATGCTGAAAGCCAAGATGGGCCAGAAGTTCAGCCTTTTGCACCAGTTAACCAAATTGCAAATGCAAAAAAACAATTATTGTAGGAAATTAAAAATGTCACTCCAGTGAACACATGAATGATAATGAAAACAAAACAGCCCTATTGCTGATATACAGAAAGGTTTTGTGGTCTGGATTTAAGATCAAACCAGCTATAACATTCCCTTAAACCAAAGCCTCATCCAGAGCAAGGCCCTAACTCTCTTCAATTCTATGAAAGCTGAGAGAGGTGAGGAAGCGGCAGAGGTGGTTCATACAATTTAAGGGAGAAAATAATAAAACTGTGCAAAGGGAAGCAGCAAATATGCTGACAGAAAAGCTCAGCAAGTTATCCAGAAGATCTAGCTAAGATAAATGATGAAGGTGGTTATACTAAACAACAGATTTTCAATGGAGACAAAACAGCCTTAAATTGGAAGAAGATGCCATCTAGAAATTTCACAGCTAGAGAGAGGTCAATGTCTGGCTTCAAAGCTTCAAAGACAAGACTGACTCTCTTGATCAAGGCTAATGAAGCTGGAAGTTTAGGTTGAAGCCAATGCTCATATACCATTCCAAAAATCCTAAACCCTTAAAAATGATGATAAATCTACTCTGCCTTTGCTACATAAATGGAACAACAAAGCCTGGGGAAAGCACATCTGCTTACACTATGATTTGCTGAATATTTTAAGCCTACTGTTGGGACCTACTGGACAAAAACGAAAATTCCTTTCAAAATATTACTGCTCACTGGCCATGTACCTGGTACACTAAGAGCTCTAATGCAGTTGTACAAGGAGATTAATGTTGTTTTTACACCTGCTAACACAACACCCATTGTGCAGCTCATGGATCAAAGAGTAATTTTGACTTCATATCCTATTGGAAAAACAAATTTTCTAAGGCTTTAGCTGTTATCAAAAGTGATTTCTCTAATTGGATCTGGGCAGAGTCAATTGAAAAGCTTCTGAAAAGGATTCACCATTCTAGATGTCATTAAGAACATTCATGATTCATGAGGGGAGGTCAAATATCAACATTTGCAACTTCATGGATGACTTTGAGGAGTTCAAGACTTCAGTGGAAGAAGCAACTGCAGATGTGGTAGAAAAAGCAAAAGAACTAGAAGTGAGCCTAAAGATGTGGGTAAATTTCTGCAACCTCATAATAAAACATAAATGAATGAGGAGTTGCTGCTTTTTTTTTTTTTTTAACTCCTGAGCTCAAGTGATCCTCCCACATCGACCTCCCCAAAGTGCAGGGAATACAGGCATGAGCCACCACACCCAGTCTGCGGAGTTGCTTCCTAAAGATGAGTAAAGAAAGCAGTTTCTTGAGATGGAATCTACTCCTGGTGAAGATGCTATGAACACTGTCGAACAAACAACAAAGGATTTAGAATATTATGTAAATGTAAACTTAGTCGATAAAGCAGTGGCAGGTGTGAGAGGACTGACTCCCTTTTTGAAAGAAGTTCTCCTGTGGGTAAAATGCTATCAAACAGCAACAGATGCTACAGAGAAATCTTCCATGAAAGGACGTCAGTCAATGTGGCAAATTTCATTGTTGTCTTATTTTAAGAAATCATTACAGAGACCGCACCCAACCTTCAGTAACCACCACCCTGATCAGTCGGCAGCCATGAACATGGAGGCAAGGCATCTACCAGCAGAAAGATCACAGCTCTCTGACGGTTCAGAGGGTCGTTAGTATTGTTTTAGCAATAGGTATTTTTAAGTTAAGGTATGCATATTATTTTTAGGCATAATGCCTATGGCACACTTAATAGTCTACAGTACAGTGTAAACGTAACTTTTATACAGATGGAAAAACCAAAAAATGTGCTTGCTCTACTGAGGTATTCACTTCACCGCAGTATCTGGAACTGAACTTGCAGTATCTCTGAGGTATGCCTGTGTTTTGGTTTGTTAAGGCCTGGCTCCCCACAAGAGTATAAACTCCTTATGGGCGAGAATTACGTATTTTTATCTTTACATGTTAGCACCTAGCAGAGGCAGCATTCCGAGTAGATCATGTTGTAAATGGCAAATAAACCTTTTGGAGCCTTAGTCTGCAAAATGACGAGTGGGCTGTCATAATTCTATGGGACCAGGAGAATTAAAATGGTACGACAATGTTAATTAAAACGATGGTTTCGGATCCAAACTATCTTTCTCACTGGAATATAAATGAACAAAAAAGGCACAAAATTAAAGAATAAAAAAATATTTTATCCCACAGAGAGTTCTATGGGTTTAGAAAACATGCATGACTAATATTATGGTGGAAAACCCACAAGATTTAAGCTATCTACCTATCAATCAATCAATCAATCAATCAATCAGACAGAGTGTCGCCTCTGCCACCCAGGCTGGAGGGCAGTGTTGTGATCTCGGCTCACTGTAACCTCTGCCTCCCGGGTTCAAGCAATTCTCCTGCCTCAGCTTCCCAAGCAGCTGGGACTACAGGCCTGCACCACCATGCTTGGCTAATTTTTGTATTTTTAGTAGACATGGGGTTTCGCTATGTTGCCCAGGCTGGTTTTTGAACTCCTGACCTCAAGTGAGCCACCCGCCTCGGCCCCCCAAAGTGCTGGAATTACCTGCGTGAGCCACCAGGCCTGGCAAAGCATTTTAAAAATATACATACTTTTAGAGTATTTTCAAGTTTTTGTACGATGATCTTTATTTTACCACTTGTTTATAAAGAAATGATCATACTAATTTGGTTTCCTTTAGTTGCTGTTTCCCAAGTCGAGGTTAGTAAGATCTGGTATGGATTTAGGTTATATCAAGAATTAGTATATGCTTCAAAATACCAGTTCCATCAAGCTTTTCATCATTTTTCTTTTCAAATTACCTCGCCTAGATAAAGATGAAAACCCAGTTAACATTAAAATACTACTTTGTTACATTTTCTTTTGATGGAGATATTAAGAAATGAAGTATCACATCAAAAGATTTAGTCTCTAAAACCAGACATTCCTTCTAAAAAAATAGTTACAATGAAATGGGCAAAGTAAGCCTTTATGCAAGAAAGGCTTTTTAATGTATTTATTTTTTTACAGTATCAACCACAATTAAGAAACTATTTCTCTGTGCCCATTTTACACATCAATCATTGAAGCAGATAATAATTGTATGCCAAAGAATTTCAGCCCTTTAAATGTGTGACAAAGATTAAATCAAACTGGTCAAAGCTATTCTTGGAATGATCTTTTAAACTTGAATCTGTGTTTGTTGAAGAGCTTCAAGTATGAACGTTCAATGAATATGGCTAAATAGAAACAGTATCTTAACATAAAGTGATTAATTACAATACATAAAAGTGAAATTCCCTTTTAAATAATTTAAACCTAAAAAACCAAAAACCAATTCAACAAAAACAGCCATTACCCAAGTAGGTCTTGAATACTGATGCAAGATGACTCCACATGTCATTGCCATGGCTTTCGACTTTTTACCATATTAGCATGTTGCCATTAGTAGAAACATAACATTAAGAAACACCACTCCCTTGACCTAAGAGCTTCAGATCCACTCTTGCTTTGTGGCACAGGATTAAACCTTAATAACATTTCTCAGGTCTGAGAAGGCGAAAAAGTCATGCGGGTCCAGAAAAGATCTCACTTTGCTGTGAATGGGTAAGACTTAGAAACCCAGTGTTCCAAAATGCATAGTAAGACACTCTTTTATTTAGGCATTTGTTTAGGTATTTGTTTTAAATATATGATGCATCAAATCAAATTTCCTTGTCTATAATTAGAAAATGGCAGATTTTTGGCATATATTTTATTCATTTGAACTAATGACTTAAACTAAACTTACAAACATCTTATCCTTCATCATACCAGATTACACAAATTTAAAGAACTTGTATCCAATTGGAAAAGCAGCTAAATTTTTATGAGCTGAAATCTATTTTCCTCTAATAATTTTGCCACTGGCTATTGTTTTCATAATAGTATGGCATGTAAAGTAATTTTCCAAACATGACAGAATTATAATTTAAAGGTTAGGAGGCAGTCGAAAAGCCATCTGCCTAATCAATCATCCTATCTGATGCTTAATCCCCTTTATAGCCCATTTGCTATCTCTGGTTATCTAGTTCATTTCTAAAAACCTCTAGTGACCACCAACTATCTTCCAAGATGGTCTTTTGGAGACAGATGGCTCTGGCTTCAAGTTCTTCCGGCTCTACCATTTACCAACTGTTTGATCTTGGGGAAGTTGGCTCCTCTGGAAAGTTTGATCATTATTAAATGTGCAAAAGCACTAATACCTATTTCATAGAGCCCCTGTGCTGAATAAATGCGGTAATGCTCACATAGCCTAGCCACAGAGTAGCTGCTCAGTAAGAGTGCCTCGCATAACTGCAACAGTATGAAATTCTGCCTTGCACTGAGCTATAATCTGTTGAGGTTTAGTCTGCCTATTGGTCTTTTCGGGGACACAGAAAAGAAGGCTGATCCATCAGTTATCTTTCAAACATTAGAAAACTGCTGCCATGTTCTACTGACCAGGTCTATCACCTTGTTAAGGTCAAGATAAGATAGTTAAAACCCATTGTTGACAGGGGCTTAGCAAAGGGCAAACAAAGGAAGACAAATGTTCCTGGGGCCAGCCTGTGGTGGGTGCTGTGGAGATGCAATTCTTTACAAATTCTTGACTGGGCAAAACAGTGTATAAAACCTCCTGGGAGCTCTTGTCACTGACCGTTGATTCCTACAAAGTGTATTATACATTTTAAAAGCCCTGCTTTGTCACAGGTGCTTTAAGCCATACTCACCCTTCCTCAAATGAAATACTAGGATAGAGTTGTCTTTGATTCTCCTCATGGGGTTGGTTAATACATTATTTATCCTCATTCCCATTTTACCAGGGCACTAAAGCTCAGAACAATTGAGTGGTTGGTTAATTGTCCAGTAAGTGGCTGATCCAAAACCACGTCAAGGTCTTCTGGAACATAGTCTTTCCTATCATATTCAATTGCCACAGACTGTAACAAATGTGGATTTGAAAACTTTTGGGAAAGCACACATTTATGCAGCACTCTGAGAATTCTGGATTACTTTTCCCATTCTAAAATTTTGTCTCTGCCAGTGTCAGTCTCTTGCTTTTATCAGGAAAGCCACAAAGCACTGTGGTTAAAAGAACAGTCTCTGGATTCCTGACTCTGCTATTCAGTAGTGGGTCACTTTGGTCGATTTACTTAACCGTTCCAAGGCTCAGTTTTTTCAGCTGTAAAAGAGGAATAATAATAGTAACTACCTTATAAAACTGTTGTATTAAATAAAAGGTATATGTAAAACACTTAGTATAAAATCTCACATTTTCTAAGCACTCAATGAATGTTAATTGTTTCATTATTCACAGACGAAGCTTCAGCCCAAAGAACTTTCTCAGACAAAATTTTTTCTGACTTACTAGTCAACCTATATAAAGCTCTTTGAGGGTTAGGATTGTCTTTTGTCTATATATATACATGTGTAGATATATACAGACATATATATGTCTATATATATATATATATCCTGAAAAACTAAAAAAAAAAAAGCATTTGGATCTGTAAAATAATTTAATAATCTAGGTAATTAATTATTTCCCTTATAATTTTGTGTGACAGGTTTACTTAAAGCAAAAAGTAATTTCACATACAAAAGATGCCTATAATTTCTTCTTCCTTCCCTAAACCTTTTTCTTAAATAACCTGTTCCCAAACCACAGACCTGAGGAGAATGGATCAACACCGGGAACCTAACTAAAATGGACCAATCATTTCCTCTCTTGACATCTGGAATTCAGAGGGAGACAGAAAGCTTCATTTTAGAATGGACTTCATGAGGCCACGTTTCAGATTAGTGCCTAGAGGAGTCAGTATTCTGAGAGAAAACATTGGAGTAGGCAAATAGAGAGAAGCAGAGATGAGGGAGGCAAAACAAGGAGAGGGAAGGGACAGCAGCGAGGTGCTGAATGAATAGCTTTCCAGTTTCAGGAGGGGCAAAGCACTCCTATCACCGGGTTCCTGAAGAGTTTGCTGCATGTCTCTAACAAGTCCTCCTGTACCTGAGCTTTGTTGAGGGGGCACCACCGCTAAGACACTGCGGTGACATTATGTAAGACAAACTGCACATTTTAATCCATGGTCCTGAAGAACTCTGCAAACGTTCTTCTTTCTCCCTTTTCCTGTGGTGCCTTTACCTCACGTATGGTCAAAGAGCAACACGTGGCTCTGAATCTCAAACGGGGAAAGCTAACAGCACAAAGAGGTAAATAAGATGTCCAAGGTCATACTTACAGTTTGTAGGGGCAGAATCAACAACGGAATTTCGTATTTCTTATTCCGAGGGGCCTGCACTAACCAATAAACCAACTGCCTCCCTCGATGAAACTAAAGTATGCCAATTATCCAAACTGTGTAGGAAACGTTGACCAAAACAGGGGTTAATTGGACATTGGTTGTTTTAATTCCATAATCAGCTCTTTCCCTGAGCTACCCTGGGAGTGAGTAACATATCTTTCGCAGGAATGGGAAGGAGGCCAGCACGGGCCATCTGGCTGAACATGTCCTTTCCTCAAGTTATCCCTGCAGCTGTGTGAAACTTACTGATGTTGAAGAACTTTACAGTTTAATTTGTTTTATCATGTTCCCTCTATTCTGTTAAAATTAAAAGTAGACAAATCTTTATGTTCATATTAGCCACGCAGTTTCCCTGACTCCAGAGTTATGGAATATACAGGAACATATATAGTCTGTGTGTGTGTGGAGGTGAGGAGGAGGGGAGCCTGAAATTTTTGGATGTCAAGAAAGATGTTTCATGTTCAAAAAGAACAATTCATTTAGACTAGAGCCACTAGAAAAGAAACAAAAACTTGTTACTCTCTTCATACGAAAATGAAACTAAAATACTGGTCTTATTAATCATGAAAAAAAAAATACAAGAAACATGAAGGAGAACAGGTAGTTTATTTCCTTGCCCATTTTCTCCACTTCTCCTACTTTGTAAATTTGTAAATATGACAATAAACCTAGACTATTAAGTTGAAGAGTATTTCCCAATACTCTAGAATACTCTAGAGTCAGATGTGCATCCATCAAGCGGGTTCGAGTCACCATTCTAGTGCCACAAGCGTAAGAGCTGCTCCAGAAATTGAGCATGTATTTTCTCCCGCTCAATTCTCTCTTCCTGCCTCCCTCCACCCCTCCTCTTACACGGTTTACTTTCTTCTTTTCTCCACCTTTCAATTCTCAAGTTTGAATGTATTTCTACCTGTCTTACTCATGAACATTGCTGGCATTCAGATACTGACATAACGCGACCATATTCCTTATGCTGGGAACTGTGTACCGGGGAGGGATGGGATGGGTTACTTTTAAGCAATGCAAATACTAATGCCCAAGTCTGGGTCAGACTAGGGCTGTCCAAGCCCTAGATGATGAGCCTTGAGCAAGGCTGAAGAGACTTGAGTAAGGATGAGAATGAATGAACATAAAAAGGCAGTGTAGAGGGCATGTCTTCGTCCAACACTACGACTACTGATTAGAAGAAGGTAAGAGCCAGAGGGCAACAGTAAGAAACAGCCAAGAGGTAATGAAATCTTAAAAGAGATGCTGGTGTTCGAGCTGTATGTGTGAACAGACACGGAAAACGAATTCCTAAAGTGAAACTCTAACGCAAAGACTGGGTGGATGGTTATGTTGAAGCTGGCCAGCAAACAAAGACCAGATGGTTCCTCCTCAGAGGGCTAGATGGCAAAACATTAGATAAAGGGACCCTGATGCAGCTAACTTCTATCATTTCTAGCACCATATGCCCGTATTTATAATAATAAATGGACATAGCATCTAACAAGTAGCCATCACACTGCCTGCAAAGTTCATTAGTGAAGTTGAGTGGGAAGAAGGATTACCCTAGGTCAGGTAAGGCCAGTTGTACTTAAGAGCTCTATGTGCTTCTCTTGTTTCATTTGCTGCTGTCAACTATTAGGTTTCCACATGTCTCTGATTCTTCTTAAATAAACTCTGATGGCTCCTGGTCCTAGATTACAGCCCTGGCCCAAAATGTCTTGACAACAATTGCCTAAAGGAAGGAGTCAGGAACAACAATTATTCCACGGTGTGATGGCTAAGAAAAAGTGGCAAAAGATTGCACTGCTGTAGTTCTAACTACTTCTCACTTCATTTCTTTGTGCATATCATGTAACGTGCCTCTTCTTATTAACAGAACCTGGGCTCTGAGGGACTACTCTGAATCTGTCCATGCAAACCAATTTCTGGAACTCTGGGGCTATGAGATAATGAAGAAAGAAAACATGTTCTACGTGCTATTTTATCTTTGTTCCTCACTCTATTCATTTAAAAACAGAAAGCTCGACAAGATCCTCTTTGAGATTCTACTGCATTTTCCTGGGCTTTAGTTATTTTACCTCCTTATATTAAAGGCCTTTTTGAGAATGTTCTTAGTTCAGCTAAACATGATGACTCTGCCTTTCTTCCTCCGCTCTATCTTGTAGGACTGATGTTCCTTTCAGGCAGAAGCATGTATTTCCACTCCTGACAGAGTAAGATGCCTTATTTCACCTCCCCATTACCCACAAAAAGGGAGACTTAAGTGTCACTCCAGAGTTTCTGCCATTGAGTTTCAGAGATTATCGTGGCCATAAAAAGGAAATAAAATTATTTGCATAAATAATACCAAATTTGCAAAAAGCAAATGGAATAAAATACTCTTCTATAGAAAGGAAGAAATAAAAGGAAACAAGGTCACTGTTCCATTCATTTTTCCCCACAATATTATTAACACCCAGGCATATGACAAAGATTTGTCAAAAGACTTCCTAATATTAAACTGGAAGGTGTCTAAGAATATTGTCTATTTACATCTGAGATCGCAAGAAACCTCATCCAGAATTAAAAAGCTGCTTTTCCTTTAATCTTTTTTTCTTTTTCCCCTTTCCCTGACCAATGTTTTCTCCTCTATTCTAAACATTATATGCAGCCTAAAGAAAGTCAGTCTTGTTTTGTTTTGTATGGTTTCAGACAAGTCTCACTCTGTTGCCCAGGCCAGAGTGCGGTGGTGTGACCATGACTCACTGCAGCCTGAAACTCCTGGGCTCAAGCGATCCTCCCACCTCAGCCTCCGGAATGGATGGGACTACAGTCACGTGCCACCATGCTTGGCTAATTTTACCTATTTATTTATTTATTGTAGAGACGGGGTCTCGAAATGTTGCCCAGGTTGGTCTTGAACTCCTGGGCTCAGGTGATCCCCCCACCAGGCCTCCCAAAGTGCTGGGATTATCGGTGTGAGCCACCAACCCCAGCACAGTCTACATTTGAAATAAACCACAGAAGCAAGGCTATCACTTAAACAATGTAACTACCAATTCAGTGTGAGTGAATTTTGTAGTTTATAACATATTGATGAAAACCGTTAAGTGTCTACGTTCTGTTTACATAAGAGAATACTATTCAAGCTTTTAAAATAAAAAACTTAAACTATTCCCCTCACCCCCCAAAAAGTCTAACTATAAAGATGGGTTTGCTACAAAATAATTAGCAAAACTGATTTACCAAGTAAGATGTCCTCCCTCTCACTGCCCGCCCCCCAAAATATGTATACTGTAGAATTACTCCTAGGAAGTGACACAAGTGGAAGAAAAAATACTCTTTCAATATGCTAAAAACATCTACAGTGCACTAAAAAACAGTCCCTAAATTTGGCAATACATTTCTTCCAAATATGTTATTCAATAACATAAACATTAGGAAGTAGAACTGGCTGTCCCATATGTTCAGAATAAAAGGGTTAAGCGGAGACCTGCCTAACTAGCAAAGTGGAAGAACAAATGGTAAGATTAAGACATACACATACAAACATTAAAATCTACATATCAGAACTGAATAAAAATTTACCTTGCATCTCTACTTTTAACTATATAATAAAAAATGGTCATTGGATAGCTGATACATATCCAATCTCAGCAAAATGATGACTGAGAAGGGATAAAAATGGTTAAACCTTAAAATATCTGTTCAATAATCCGTTTTTAGTTATCAAAAAAATGTTGACATGAAAGGCACTTCTACAATTGCAAAGGGAAACCTTGTATTTTGCATGGCTATGTAGTTATACCTTTGTGTTATCAGTGGTGAGTCTGGAGATAAAAGATGATCACACATAACCAACTAAAATTGAGATCAGTAATGACAAAAAAAAAATCAAGGCTGAGAAGCTTCCTATACTTGACTTCATAAACTATTTTACTGTATTGGTTACTCAGAGGACTAGATACCACTCCAATCCACAAATTGTCAACCTCAACAACTTAAATGTACGAGTCAGATTTTCCACAGTTCACTTCTGAAAGATCTTCATTGATACAAAAATCCCTTCCATATTCGTATGTAAAAGATACCATGAGCCTTAAAAACAGTAACACTGGGCCTCATCCATTTGCTATATAACCTCGGGTTAAATGTGTCTGAGTCTCAATTTAACATGTATAACAACGTATTTAATGGAGCAGTTGTGAAAATTAAAGATGACAATGTCAGCCTGGGCAACACAGCAAGACCCCATCTCTATAAAAATAAAAAAATAAAAAAATAAAAAAATAGCTGGGCATGGTGGCATGTGCCTGTGGTCCCTGCTTCTCGGGAGGCTGACACGGGAGGATCGCTTGATCCCAGGAAGTTGAGGCTGCAGTGAGATGTGATCACGCCACTGTACTCCAGCCTGGGCAACAGAGAGAGATATGTCTCAAAAAAAAAAAAAATGACAATGTATATACAACATTCAATCCAACAAAGGAGGTCCTTAAGAAATGTTAAGTCACCTTTTTCTTTCTCTGTATTACTTATATCTACAGTAGATATAGATCATGATTTATATAATTATTTTAATATAATCTTATATTAGGCAAAATCTGTCCTTCCAAAATCAAGCACTACAGTGGAAACTAAAGTAAGTAGTACTACTTTGAAAATGTTTTGATACTCAAGTATCTTAAACAATTTTCTGTATAATACCACGTACCAAGTATCTGGTATTTCTAATTCCTGACAGATTCTGACATCTAGAGTTGGATCATGTATTTATGCACTTTACTATGCCTTGGTACTTTCAATCATATGACACTGCTTAGTCACAATAAGCCTACTGATTCCTCTAACCTATTGTTTATAAAACCATCCATTAAAGGCAAATTGCAAGATTTTTTTGGGGGGGAGCGTGGGGGCATGGACTGAGTCTTACTCTGTCACCCAGGCTGGAGTGCAGTGGCACAATCTCAGCTTACTGCAACCTCCACCTCCCGAGTTCAAGTGATTCTCGTGCCTCAGCCTCTCGAGTAGCTGGGATTACAGGGGTGCACCACCGCACCTGGCTAATTTTTGTATTTTTAGTAGAGACAAGGTTTCACCATGTTGGCCAGGCTGGTCTTGAATGCCTGACCTCAAGTGATCCGCCTGCCTCAGCCTCCCAGAGTGCTGGGATTACACGCAAATTGCAAGATTTTTATGCTATACAGAGAGCTTTCTTGAGCACAATCTAAACTTTTTATTATTTTCATTTAAGTAGAGAAAATAAAACTATTAGCTTACTGAAAAGGATCAGCCTTCTGAGTGGTATGACATGGATCAACTTTAATTTCACTCAAGAAACGTAATTTTTAAAAATAAAAATTTTCATTGGAATTTCAAATCAACTTTGCTTTTTACAGTGAAAACCATTGTTGTCAACTGCAAACAATACACAACAGGCATTTTGTGAAGCTATTTCATTTCAAAGATACCTAAAAAAGTGGATAGCACACTGAAGCTAAGAGTACCAGCCTTTAAGTCAGGTGGCCAGGCTTTGAATCTTAGGTTCAGGCAGCAACATTTCTGAGATTCTAGGGATAATATTAACTATTTAACAGGGCTGTAAAAAAAAAATTAAAGCACTTAACATTGTGTCTGCTGTCCTCTAAGTACTCAACAAATTCAAGTATTCTATAGCAAACAAACTTTATTTTTCCCTCTGAAGTAAAAGCAAAATCCTATACTCACCTGCCTTGTATTTTACCAGTACTACAAAATAAATCCAAAACCTTTTACCATCACTCGATAGCATAAGTAAAAATAAAAACCCCAAAGAGTAATAATTATTCCAATTTCATACACATTAAATGATGGTATTGCAAATATAGCTTCTGATCCAAATAAAACAAATGGAAAATGGAACTCACATTCACACAGACAGACAATCAGATACATACTAAATAAAAGGAGGAACTAGATAAGCAGAAATCACAAGACATATGTCAAAGATCTGAGTTTTAGTCTAGAGACTGTCATTTGCTACCAGTATTAACCTTGGCAACTTGCATTTAATTACTTTAAGTCTCAGTTTCTTCATTTACAAAAGAGGGAGAAAGTGTCCTACTGCAGAGAATAGTTGGGAAGATTACAGGCTGGACTGTATGAGGAGGCTTCTTAAATCTGGGATACAAGGCCTCCTGAGAAATGTTCATGTAGGCCTATGGGATCTGAGATTGTCAGTAGCTTCCCATAAATCATCAATTACTTGAACCACAAAATATTATGAAATGTAGGTTTGTCAAAATGCTTCAAAATCTTTAAAGCTACAAATGATTTTAAAGTCGTGTTAAACTTCCACGAATTACAGTGTTCTGGGAGAATGAGAGATTTAATTTTGTAAGAATTTTAATATTTCATAAATATGGAAGAAAGAGAATTCTTATATATGTAAAACTAAACCACTGTCTATACCTACAGCCTAGGAAATTCTGTCAAACAAGACCGAGAAACTCACTGGTGATTAGAGAGACTATTTTTAATGTAAATTTGTCTGACAACTGTTGTGATAACTGGTTTAGCGCGCTCTCTCTCGCTCTCTCTCTCTCTCTCTCTGTGTGTGTGTGTGTGTGTGTGTGTGTGTGTGTGTGTGTATTACTGTACTCACTTCCTAACTGGCCCTCCTCCAACACATTTTCCACACTGCAGCCAATGCTCTTTGTAAAAGGTAAATCTCTTGGCTAAAAACTTATAATAGTTTTCTATTTCATTTAAGAATAAAGTCTGAATTCCTTTCTATGGTTTGGAAGACTGCATCAACTGGCTCCAGTGCATCTGACCAATGTTATCTCACATCATTTAGTCCTTTGCTCATTCATTACGCTCCAGCCAGGCGATGTCCAACAGAAATGTAATGGGAGCTACCAATATAACTTTAAATTTTCTAGTAGCCACACTTTTACAAAGTTGAAAAAAGGTAAAATTAATTTGAGTATATTTTATTCAACTCAACATACCATGGTACCAATATGAAATCACTATAAAATTCTTAAGATACTTTACATTCTTTTTGTAGTACTAAGTCCTTCTTCCAAGTTGGGGTGTATTTTACACTTACAAACTACCTCCATTCAGAAAAGCTACAGGTGACTTGTGGCTTGTAGCTTCTTCACTGGACAGTACAGCTCTAGCTACACAGACTTCCCCGGATCCCAGAACACCAACATTGCTCTCCGGTCTCTGGCATCTCTGTGTGTGGTTCTCTTTTTTGAGAAAGTTCTTTCTCGCTTTCTTACGGCTGGCTCCTTTGCCTCCTTCCCCAAACTCAGCTTAAATATCACCCGCTAAGATAAGTCTTTCCCAATGACTTCAGGCAAACCGTCTCCGCACTTCTTCCCTCGCAGAACACCTCGGAGATCACAGTTGTCTTAGGACTTCTCTCATTCTGTCATTTTTTGTGCTTGCTTTCCTTGCTTTTTAAATATTTGTTTATCTCCTGTTTTCCACCACTAGACTGTAACTATTGCTCCATGAGAACAAGGACGACTTTTATTCTGTTCACCATGGGCACATCTGAGATACTGAATTTTTGCTACATATAATAATTGCATGCCATTACTCTTAGTTGCTCTCTGACCACTTCTATACATAATATTCAGAAACAACTGGGAGCATAATATACACACAAGAAAACAACAAATATATATACAGTTATTTAAGTTATAAGCCAAATAAAGACACTTACAAGATATAATTGTTTGAAAAATTCTTCTTATTTTCAAGTAAGATGCTTTTATAAAGATAAAAAAATCACTTTATTAAAAATTACAAGTACTATCCAATAAAAAATAAAACTTTACTTAAACTCAAATCAAATCATAAGGCATTTCGAATTTCTCCCTTTCCTGCCTTCCTGAGAAAGGTACTGTGTTAATTGCTATTCATTTGGCATTCACACTTATAAAGTCAGATCACCCCAGTCTCCTACAGATCTACAAAAAATCTTTAATTGCCAAGAAATTTTTACAATTAAAGGGAGAAAAAAGTCAGGAAACTATGAGTGATACTTGAAGGAAGATAAAGTTTGGTTAAGATTTAAACAAATTAAATTTTACCTTATCTGCTCTTAACTCTCATTTTCCAAATCATTTATTATAATTCTAAACTGAGATTCACAGTTCCTTCAGACACACGATACTTTCAAGAGGAAAGGTGATCACTGACAATTATGCAGTTTTTGATACATATTTTAATAAATTCAGTACAAATAAAAGTCACATAACCAATCATGACAAAGAATATACACTTTGGGAGAGGAAAAAATATGACTAAAGTCACAGACCATTATCTACGTTAAAATTTGAGAATAAATTAATAGGTAAAAAATAGAAATAAATAGTTGGATACAGCTCCCATATTATGGTTACCTAGTCAAGTCATCTGTTATTAACAGCAGGATAAAAAAATATATCAGTAGAGGACATGGCACACTTACACGTAGACACACAAACCCACAAAAATAATCATTGTATATATTATTTATATTATCCTTGAATATATATAAAAATATATTTTTATATTTATACGTACACATTTATATATATATATATACACACACACACACACACACAATTTATCTATAATTTGTATATACTCCAGGTATTATACATTTGTCTTCTCATTTAATCCTCATAACCTAAAGAGGAAGACACTAAAATATTCCCCATTTTGCAGATGGGGAAACTGTGGTATAAAGAGGTGAAATAATTTGCTTGCAAACTTTGCCCAACTGTTGAACTAAAGAATCAGGCCTGGAGATTTATTTTCCAGTAATTGCAGGGAAAGGGTTAGGAACAGTTTAACCACCATCCCTATGACTTGTAAGCTTATAAACTTAATTTTGAGCATGAGACAGCCATGGCTCCAAACCACACCGCTACTGTCTAGTAGTTTCTCCAGTATCTCTGTGTTTGGTCAATTTGGCTTTCTGATCGTGTCTTTAGTTCCTTGTTCATTTCTCTACTGGAAATAAGACCAAGTCATGAACGTAGCCCATGTGGATGAAGACCTGACCCACCTATAGCTAAGTCTGTCAGCACCCTGAACTAGGTATGTGATTTTTGGATGGACCTTCTCAGTCTTTAACTTGAATATTTACCTGACATGTACTGCTGGGACCTATCTGCAAACCCCAGCTCCAACCCCACGAGTCTAATCTCTCCATGAACAATCTGAATTAGAATATTTCTTGAATTTCTTGAAAAGTCAGCATTTAATTATCACTGAAGGAGGCAAGCATTGCCCTTTGGTGGTCTCCACATAGCAAGAACCTCAACTGGCTGCCCTCCTCTGCAAAGTCATGACTATATTATTAAAGAAAACACTGCCACAGATATCAAATATCAACAGACTATATAATGTGGTTGTGACTGTGCTACGGTTGACCCTTGAACAACACAGGCTTGCACTGTGTGGGTCCACTTACAAGCAAATTTTCTTCCATCTCTGCCAATCCTGAGACAGCAAGACCAACTCCTTCGCCTACTTAATGTGAAGATGATGAGGATAAAGCCTTTATTATGATCTACTTCCACTTGGCAAAGAGTAAATATATTTTCTTTTCCTTATGGTTTTCTTCATGACATCTTCTTTCCTCTAGCTAACTTTATTATAAGAATACAGTATATAATACATATAACATATAAAATACATGTTAATCAACTGTTTTAATGTTTTTGGTGAGGCTTCTGGTCAACAGTAGGCTATTAGTAGTTAAGTTTTGAGGAAGTCAAAAGTTAGATGCAAATGTTTTAACTGCACAGCGGCTGGAGACTCCTAATCCCCACATTGTTCAAGGGTCAACTGTATTCACAAGTTTATTTCAATATGAAACGAGAGAGAGAGAAAGAGAGAGAGAGAAAGAGAGGCAGGTTCTTGCTCTGTTGTCCAGGCTGGAGCGCAGTGATTCAATCACAGCTCACCCACAACCTTGAACTCTTGGGCTCAAGCAATCCTCTCGCCTCAACCTGCCAAGTAGCTAGGTAATTTTTAAATTTTTAGTAGTGATACGGTCTTACTAAGGTTGCCCAGACTGATCTTGAACTCCTGGGCTCAAGCAATCCTCCTACCTCAGCCTCCCAAACTGCTGGGCTTACAGGGGCCTTGAGCCACTGTGCCTGGCCACTAATTTTACAGAAAGTTTTCTTCTCAATTTTTGACACTTTACTGTGGCTACGGGAATAAAATGTGACTAATATAAACCTAACAATTACTATTTCAGAAGCATAAAACTGAACAAAGAGTTGATACCATGTTAAAAAAATAATCACTTTTTTAAAAGCTAGATGATTTGTGTTTTAGCCCTGGCTCAGGTCCTAAGCAGTTTTACAACAGTGGCTGAGTAGGAACTTGCCTAAAGCCCAGTGTTCTCATCAGGTAAATAAACTCTTTATAATAATTCCTAAGGTTCCTACTGCTCAAGAACTCCAGTCCAAGCCTAGCTAACACTGGATACCAAATACCACTGCACGCTCATTTACTGAACTTACGGATGTGTCACCCACATAGAGTTGTTCTCATGAATGTCTTCCATCTCGTGGCTTAAATTAATAGTCATAATAACATATCAAATGTTTTTCTCTGTAATGTAATGGACCTAGATATATCTGACTAAAATTAACAGATAACTTTGCTGGATGTTTAAAACAATTTGTTGATATTGGTTAAGAAGCATAATGTACCTAAACTGACAAGATGAAACTCTTAAGAATTAGATTTCACAGCTGAACAAAATTCAACAACACAGTAGATCTGCATATGAGGGAAAAGAACAGAGGCAACTTGAGGTGAAGAAGAACTCGAAGCACACATTTGGAAGAAGTACACTTTAAGACTCAGTCACTTGAATTACTCCGACTGAAAAACAATTCCATAAACACCATTCAGAGGTTGATTCTAAAACACTGAATTCCTGTTCCTTCAATACCTAGAGTACTTTCAAAAGAGCAACTGATGTAAAACCTCACCACAATGAGCACTGCACAAATTGAAACCATAAATAGCCAAGAGAGAAGAAAACAATCTAACAGGGTGGGTGAGAAGGGAGGGCGGTTGAGTATTCCTTATTCATGTGTTCAACAAATATTTATTAAGCAGTTATTATATGCCAAGTACAGTGTTAAGCATTGTGGATACTCTGATAAACAAAATATAGTCCTTTCCCGTTAAAACAATCTTCCACTCCATCAAAAAATAAATAAGAAAAGGGGAAAAAAAAGGAAAATATCAATTTTCTCGACTTGGTATCCTCTTTTAACTTCCCCATCTTACTTGGCTAATTATTAACCATGTGTATGCCATGTATTTCTTTTGAGAAAGTGAAAGATTCTAAAATCTTCAAAATTTGTAAAGTAATTACAAAATCAAAAACCATAAGTAAAAAGAGTTTAAGAGCATGTTTTATTCTGAAAAATAAAATATTCTGATTTTTAGTTCTATAGTTTACTTTTCCTCTACAATTTCTGATATGTTTTTTCAATAAGAAAAAAACTCACAAAACTAGGTGTACGAAAATACAGTACAATAATTTTGATGCCTATATCCAATTGAAACAAAATGTAATAGTCTGAATTGTGTGAGGCAGTTCAAAAGTTCTTTGAAAACATCCCCTTTATAGATAATATGACCTCAAATAGTTCATTTTAATCAATGTTTTATGTCACAGAGTGACATATTTATTATTGACAGGTGCTTAAAAATGCTTCTTCACTTGGTCATTTTCTATAAAAGTATCTGCAAGCCAGTCTAGACCAATGTCTATAGCTTGTGATTATACAGATCTGTACCGGAATGTCTTCAGGACATACAATTACTGTACACAGCACACTTATTCACACATTTAAATGGAAGTGAAATGTAATCTAAAAAATGTAAAGCTATATACTAGTTTCAAGAATACAAAAGTAAACAATAGGAAACAACTTTCATTTCATCAATGTATTAGTATGAGGTACTTTGCTTCCTCTCTCTCCTAAATCAAGTGTTCTGATTGTAATCGAGGATCAGAATGGGGACAGAAGAGGGAAAAGGGCACCTGCCATTCACATGTGGCAAGAGGCTTGGACAAGAGGAATTTCTTTTCTCCCCTCGCAGTACAGATTTATACACAACTGAAAAAGTGCAGCTATGACCACATTTTAAGAATGCCTAAAAATGCCCAGGGGTCCAACTCCAATCACAGATATTTTAATCACTTGATAAAATATTAAAGCATTTATTCTTTTCAAATGAAGTAATTCCAAATATTCCAAGCTGTACACCACAAGTCTCTATCTGAATAACATTCACAGAAAAAAAAAAAAAAAAAACTGTAAGAAATGTGCAATTTCCTTTTCTACAACAGAATAAACCATACAATGTTTATGTAAATCAAGCTAGCAAAAGAATAAGGTAAACAACACATTTTTTAATTTCCTTAATACAGCTTAAGGTGGTGTAGTGGCCACTCCACCTCTTTTCTTTTTTGAATGAAAATCTCTTTCCTCTCCTCTGCAACATGTTATGGAGGACCTTTAAGAATATAATGTACTGAAGCACAATTTAAAATAATTTACAATAATTTTCCAAACTATGTCCATAACCACCTCCACAACTGCTCCCACCTGATGGTTAAAATCTTACAGTATTAGCTTGAATTTCATCTCTGCCTCACATGTTTCAAGCAGGGAAGCAGATTTAGTGCCTCAGAACACTTTACAGGGTTTCATTATCAATCAGGTTATGTTCCCAGTGACGCTTTCAGTAAAATTATCTTATTCGAATGAACTCTCTCAGACTGAAGTAAACACAGCTGTAGCCCACTGCTCTCACATACTCTCCATTCATTTATTTCCTTTTTCTTTACTTAGACTTACAGCACGTGCCATAGAAAGAGTACATGTTAAATATTCCTGGAGTGTCACAATATGTAATACAATAAAACAGATTACAGCCCTACCTTTCTTTCACAGCAGTAGTGCCAAGCACAGGTACACCGGAGCAATCAATTTGTTCTGCAGACAGTAAGGCTTTCATAGAATACTAATGTAAAATCTCTTTTCTTTCTCCTTTGCCTTGACTCCCCAATGCCCAGGTCCCGACCAATACAAGGAGGAGGGCGGTATGTCTTCTGCTGAGATAACCACAACTACTAATCAAGTATACGTGTACAAGGGCACAGGATTAAACCTCCACCAAGCTTGAGTCAGGGTTTGAGAGCAGCTAAACACATGCACAGCATGGTCAAAATGAAACACACACGCGCCCGCACACACACACGTGCCATGAAAATATAGATGTGTCTACTTCGGTGAACTAATTCATCACACTTTACCATGCCTCGTTTTTTTTTAATCTCAGGGGCATAAAATTACCTCCTGTTGAACTGAGGACTTAGATTCAAGTGCCCAATGATTGTTTTTCCAGAAATGAGAACCATGATCTTTGTATTCAACTGTTAACCATTTTTAAAACTAGGCATTTTTCTTAATTGTACTATCCAGTGCCGTTTTACATGAATTCATCATTTCAGGTATTAACATAGGGTTAATAGACTCGGCATGGATTCTGAAGATTTTACACTTAAAAATGTATTGTAATAGCTCAAGTCGACTTTCTCAAGAAAAGCATGTGCATTACCAGTAACAACACATACAACAGATTTTCATGTATCTTGAAGTATTTACATTATGAATAATCTCAAGCTATTTGAAAAATATTTTCAGGTCTCAAAAATTATTTAAAAAGTACCTTTAACACTTCATAATTATGGCCTCACGGTGGTATGGCTGATCTTATAAATCTAGAGTTCTGGGGTTCTTTTCAATTACACATTTTCACTTGGCTTATTTTTCTTTTATTCAGAATATGAAAAGCTATGCCAATCATTGAGTAGGGGAATGACAGACGTTGTTAAATGTTTTTTAACAACATACATTGCCACATTTTAATTTGCCTGCCTTAATTTTCAAACAACTCTTGAAAAGTATTGATAGTTAAGGGGCTGCAAACTAAGCAAAAATTAAGAACAAAATACTCATAATACTCAAAATACTGAAGAAACTTACTAGGAGGCATCCTACACCAATTGTTTTCATGTAAACAATTGTTCTAACACTGCTAAAATATATGTGTCTCCTTTTGCACTTTTTCTATTTCTTAAAAATAAATCAGTAGGAACAATTAAGAAATACTAGGGACTCAATGAAAAGTATTGCAAAAACGTTTAATCGATACTGATGCATTTGTCCTTGACACACTGACCATGTCATCAGGCTACTGTCATGTGATATCATGTCATTTCTCCACCTGGCTCATGACCTTGTCCTCTAAATGACCTAACGCTTCCCTCACGTAGCAGGAGGCCCCTCCCCGCTGTCTCAGCAAGGTCGAACGGGTCAGCGTGTCCTCATCTATAATCCACCACCATTTGTCAGCAGGGAGGCTGGAGGAGGCAGGCTTGCTACAAGGGGAGAATGCCCAATTAGGCAGCTGTCACACAAAGCAGAGGCTGCAAAATTATCCCCTGTCAAAAGAAAGAGCAGCTGCGGGTGCCAATTACAGCAACCTTTCAACCCTTTAGGTACTGGAAACTACACAGAAGTAAATGAAGAACAATTAGTGATAACAAATCGATGAATTAGGACAGTAAATTAGAAATTACTAGCAGGTGAGCTTGGGTCATACATGACATTTAGGGCACACCAGACTCCAGGCAAGGGCAGGATGCTATGAATCACACTAACCATTTCCTTGCATATAGATTTCCCCTCCAATACTTTCTTTTTGCAAATCTGAAATCTTTAAAATACCCTTATCTAAAACTATGGATTTTCATGGACCCCAAAAATTGTTTCTCAATAGGAGAAAAATCCTTCAGAATAAGAAGTCTAGTTCATTCTAACTTGTTCTTACACAGTCCATCATGTTATCCCCTCAAACAAATTTCTTCAGTGCGGCCCACAAATCCAAAATATCAATTTAAATCATCACACTTAAAATATTGTACTTGTCTTGATTCTACTTCAGTCAAAAAGCAACTGGGTATAAATTCTGAGAAAATTGTTTTGCTAATATCATAATGTTGAAGGTAACTTTCTCTACACAATGTCATTTGGTGGACAAAAAAATAACTGCCACGTGTGCTTCTATACACAATATACATAAAGAAAATATCAACCACAAAATTACTCTTAGATTGTTCTGCTCCAATCCTGCAGAGGTGATACACATTCAGTCTCAAGCACAGAAAGCCAACGCACTTGGACTTTGTCCAACTAATGTATTTGGTAGTTAACATTCGCAGGCAGCGAAGGAGGAACATGGGGAAACAAGCCGCAAGAACGGGAGCAGATCCAATATGGCTACTGAGTGTTCATGGACATGGTCTCATTGTGCCTTAAAATGTCATGCGTGTTCAGAAACAACTTTCTTAAAGTTCATTTTTCACTAAGATTACTTTTTTTTTCCATAGAAAAAAGATGGTCTTCCTACACCAACTCTTTGAAAGCTGAAAAACCTGAATGATATGTGCTGTTATTTCTAAAGAGGCAGGAGAAAATTGCTCAACTAGACTTCCAAATCACAAATGGATAAAAGTGAGGAAGAGAGAAGGTGAGGCAATAAAGAAGCACTTTACTCACCCACCTCCAACACATTATAAATAAATCACAGTTGCCAGAGGGAAGAGTGTGTAATTCCTAGTTCCTAAGTCAAGCCATTTGATAATGCTTCTAGGAGATAGATGTCATGGGGAGAAAACATCTCCATTAAAAGTTTATCTGAGAATTTGATTTATAAATTATATTTCATCATTTTAAAACTGGGCATTTATAAATTCTCTGAAGTTTAGAATGCAACCCTCTAAAGTCAGACATACGGAATTCAAAGCAATGACAAGTAGATAGGAATGAAGGAGTTAATGCCTTTAGAATTCAGCTTCCATCATACATGGGTGACTATCTCTTTAAATAATTTAAATCCTCTCCATCAACTACAAAGCTGTTTTGAAGCCATTTAGCTTTGTTCTTTACATGTGTTCTAATTAAGAAATGACCTTGTCATCACACACACCAGAAATCCGGGATTATTTCCTACAGCAAAAATTCACAGAACCCCCCCAAAAGAGAAAAAGGGGGGTAAAAAAGACTTCTTCCTCAGTTCCTCACTAAAGGAAGTTGTTGGTTGGTTGAACGCTGAGGCAGTTTCACCGCATAATTTTTTTTGTTGTTGTTGAATGTCACAGGGCGGGTTAGTGTGACCTTGAGCTGCATCAGCAGCACAGCAAGGGTCGAGATGCCTGCAGGCGCCCTTGTACTGGATTTGCAAGACAAAAACCTTCAAACTGGCTGAAGGACATCTTAAATCTCTTCAAAGGTTTTCCGAACTAATCTGGGCTGCTCTTAGCAGGATCTGTGCCAGTGTGAGAAGCAAAATTAAAAACAAGGTCTTTGACAGGATGTTGTCTCCTCTTAACCCTTCCCAAGCAGAAGAGAACAAACCACCAGCATTCTGGAGAGAGGGTTTACCTAGAAGCATTCTTTCATAACAAATTATGTAAGCAGACAATCACAAAGAATGGGGCAGCTATTAGTTCCCAAAAGTAAACAACCCTTCCATTGTGCTTATTAAAGAATTCAGGTCGAATTCTTTCTGGACTATATTTCAGTGTAGCGAATGTAAAACTTAAAGCTCTATTTGTATCTTTCAGATTTGTAGCACAGTGATAAGTTAAGACTAAAAAATATTTCCATCAATATTTATCTCTAGAATTTTCATTTTTTAAAAAATATATGGTTTTAGTTGGTTAAGTCATAAACTTCATGCATACTGCATACAGCTTACTAAGATTACAGGGAAGGAAAATTACATTATTGCATGTTTACTAAATTTCTTATTCCCAACGTGATGAATTCATTCTTAAGACAGGAAAAAAAATCATTAGAACAGTGAAAGTGACACAAGTAAAACAAGGTAAGGTAATCTCGGTCTTGTTATAAAATCATCAGCATGACATTTGATGTTTTAGCATTACCAGGGCATGGGCCAAAAGAGAAAGTATTAATGCCAGTAGAGGGTGTTTGATTCCTCCCTGGCAATGCTCTCGAAATTCAATTTAGTAGCTAAAGTAGGCAAATTTTTAAATCACTACTCTAGAGCAACAAAAGGAAAAAGATGGATAAAATAGTCCTGGCTCTCAAGAAATAAATAGTCTGGTGGAACAAAGAGCTGTAATGTTTAAATCGCAATATATCCTAAAATCAGTGTGTCTCCATCTATAACATGCTGGTTTGTCACCATCAGATATAAGGTATGTCATGATTAGTTCTAAAGAGTATTTAGTGTAAGTATTCCGTGTCAGTACAGAATTTAATAAGGTCTAAGAGGTTGCAAATTATTCCCTTTTAAAAAAACAGACTAAATAAATTCAAGATAACCTGGGTAATAACCACACTTTCACTCACTTGGATTCAGGTATGTTTTCCTAAACAGGACAGGAAAAGGACAGAGTAATAATACCTCATGAGTAAATAAGACCCGAGAGGGCACAGCGCTGGTGATTTTCTTCCTTAGTCTCTGTGCCAAAGGAGAGAAAGTATACACTGTGCTAAATGCAATGACCGAAATATCTAAAAAGTGCTCTGGGAACACAGATAGGCTGTAACTAGGTTTTTTGGTTCATACGTGCACGTGCAGGTGGTGGTCAGTGATGGTTAAAAAATGAGTAAGGGCTAGCCAGGCAGAAGAGAACGGCAGCCATTCTAGGGTCCAGAAATAGCACTCAAAGGCAAGGAAGAGCCGAGTGTGACACAGGAAGCGTGGCAGTCCAATGGGAGTGGAGATTAGGCTGGAAATGCAACTGGGACCAAGGACTTTGAATCAAGGCCATGCCAAGAAGCTGGCCTTTATCTGGTGGGTTTCCTTACAAGCAATGGTATTATGAAAAGCATATTAGAAAAACAAAACCAGAAGCTATGGAGTTGTTGACAGCTTGGAGGGAAGAAGAAACTGTAGATCAGTCAGTGCACTACCATGGCCAAAATAAGGTAAAGGCAGGAGAATTGAAGAAAGAGACAGTTCTGGAAACAATGAAAGCTGCTTTGACTATTTAGAAAGCAATTTGTTTAACATAAACAGTGCTATAACATAGGGTGTTATTTCATAGCAACTTTATTAAATCAAAGATAAAAATGATAAAAATAATTACTATATCTCAAGCCTAGGTTTGATAAACACTGTGCTAAAAAATGATTTCTATAAAGTTTCAAAAAAGTAGTAATTCTTACAGGGGTGCTTTAAAGAGTCAGAATCAGATCCTGTTTGAAATCTGAATTCTGTACCTTTCAACTATCAAGTATTAGGTAAGGGTTTTGCTTACTAAGACAGTAACATGTACCTTTTCAGAACAGTGTGAGAGCGTATTTCCCTTGGCTATAAAACAGAGATGTCTGACTTAAATTATAGTGTGGTTCTTGGAGCTAAGAGTTCTATCCAACACTAATGGGAAAAAAAATTAACTCAGCAAACATTTATTGAGTCTCGACTATGTTTAAGACACAGAATTAAAAAATAAAAACTACCCAACATTCTATCAGCTTCATGTTTTTAGATGATCACTCATAATGATATCAAGTCCCCAAATTCCAGCTTGCATGACATCATCACACAATAAAAAGACTATGAGTAAAAAGAATATGAAGCTGTCAGTAAATCAAGTGTCGGAACTAGCAGCCATCTTGGTATTCCCATCCAGCTGAAAGGTACACAACGCATTCCCAGAACTCTCAGGGAAGACCCAGTACCAATGTAATTTGAAGAGAGTCGTCAAATACTGTAGAGACTGACTGTCCCGCTAAAACCTCAGAAAGAATTTAACAGAGTATCAGCCAAGGTAAGAGGGCAGGGAGTAAAACAGAACAGGAGTCACCAGGGCCAAGTAAATATCTGCCAGAGAGCAGACTGTACTCTCAGAAAAGGACCGCCAGCATCAGGGATCAGGTTGAGGCAAGTGGAGGGGAAGGTCACACAAAGGAGAGAAGGAAAGACTTGAGGGGAAGCCTAGTCAATCCTGCAAAATAACACATCAACTTCATTTTGTGAAATTATTTTTTTAAATGACCAAACCTCTGAAACCTCTGGAGTTGGGTGAATCACCACAGAAGTATTAGAAGGTACACAAATCATAAAAAGGACTTGACAGTCAGGGTTATTGACAGGGCACAACTAGGAATGACCTTACCGAGTATCCACAAATAAAATGACTTCTCCTTGAGTAAGCATCTCTGTCTTACAGCTGCCAAGCCAACGCTGGCAATAAGTTCCAGCACATTCTAGGTCTAGACATTAATAGAAAAGTGGGTAATATGATATGCCGTGCAGTTATTAAAAAAAAAAAACTTATTAATCTACAAACACAAAAGCAAGGTTAACATTATTGGAATAGAAAAACAGAAGATTCTTTTCGCAATTAGACAAGTGAATTGCCATAACACAGCAGTTCTCAAAGGGTGGTCCAAGGATGCCAGGGGTCCCCATGACCCATTCAGGAGGCACACGAGGTAAAGACTACTTTCATAATACTAAATGTTATCTGGTTTTTGGTATCATTACTTCATAAGTATACAGTAGAGTTGTCTAGAGGCTATATATATGGAATGCATCCTTGTGTAACTCTTGTCTCAAATTTTTTCTCAGTTTAAATTTCTAATATGATAAACATCAGTTGATATGAATCTCATAAATAAATCTCTCTTGGGTCCCTGATAATTTAAGAACATAAAGGTGTCCTGAGGCCAGGTGCGCTGGCTCACGCCTACAATCCCAGCACTTTGGGAGGCTGAGGTGGGCGGATCATGAGGTCAGGAGACTAAGACCATCCTGGCTAACATGGAGAAACTCCGTCTCTACTAAAAATATAAAAAATTAGCCAGGTGTGGTGGTGGGCGCCTGTAGTCCCAGCTACTCGGAAGGCTGAGGCAGGAGAATGGTGTGAACCCGGGAGGCAGAGCTTGCAGTGAGCCGAGACTCCACCACTGCACTCCGGCCTGGGCAAGACAGCAAGACTTCGTATGGGGGGGGAAAAGAAAAGTGTCCTGAAAGCAAAAAGTTTGAGAGCTACTGCTAGTAATAGTTAAAAAATGCAATGCTGCTTTTCTTCAAACATAATCTCTTCTTTCTAATTTCAGGAATTTCCACTATAATTATGGTAGATAAATATGGTTCTCTGTGCAGAATGTCCCTAAGACCAAGATGAGGAAAGAAAAGAAAGAACTTTCTAAAAAGATGAGTAGACTAAGGAGGATATGAAAAATCTCCCATCTCTGTAGTCTCTATTATTCTGAATTTACCATACAAGAAGTAACGAATGTACAAATATTTATAAAGAAGCTGCTATGTTGTTAAGAGCTGAAGTTACAAGGATAATGAAGTGATAAACCAGCCCTTAGTGGGCTCACGATCTCATCAGGAAAAAACAGAATCAACAACATAGTGAGATACTACTGAAAAGAAGGCATGGACAAAGTGGAAAAAGCACTGAAAGACATGATTTTTGGGAGAAGACTGAGTTATAAGGCAGGGAACACCGTTTTTAGTGAAGGTGCTCTACAGAGGCTGCATATGAACTGACTCTAGGGACAATCAAGGCTTTCCCAACAGGAAAAGAAGCTTCAGTATTCTTTAGAAAGTAGGAGGACCATCAGCCCAGTCCAGGAAGCACAATGGCACAGAGTATGTTCTAGAAACTTTAAGTAATCCCCTCCAAGAATAAACATTGCCAGTAATGACAAACGTTTATAGAACATGACAAAATAATTTGATGGCATGTTCTATAAAAGTTACAGATAATTAAATTTAATGATGAAAGGTGTGGACTTAGATTTTGTAGTCTTTTTAAAAACTTCTAATCTGTCATAGAAGCTTTTTAAAAAGACAATAAAAGTGGGTTACTAAAGAAAATAAAATGGAAACAGACAAATTATTGGCCTTTACTGCAGATATTTTGAGAAGCACTAGCTTGGAGGATGGTCTACAAGATGGCAGGTGGGGAGGGGGTGCAGAGAGGGGCAGCAACATCAGGAGACAAAGTTTCAAGCTAGAAGCTTACATAGACTTTACTGTGAACAATTTTTTAATAAATAAATGCAAAAAGGAAGCAAACAAGGTTTGAAAATTACTCATATACCTCTAATCCAGAATGAAGAAGATCTAAATAAAATGCATAAGCTCTGATGTTAGAATCAAACAATTTTCAGATATGCAAACCGCAGGCCACACTGTTGAAGGGCAAATGTAGCAGAGAATCAAGGAGACTACCAGGTTCACAACAGTTAATTTCAGTGAAAAAAGACCTGAAGAAGAGAAAGTAAGAAAAGAAAGTGTATTGACAGTTTGATCAACACTTTTAAAATTATTTTGATTACTTCACTTGAAACCTTGCATGGAAGAGAAAAAAAATTCTGAGTTGATATGGAGGCTTAGAATACAGGAATTTTGTAAAATCTAAGTTGATATGGAGGCTTCGCATAGAGCGACTTTATAAAATCCGAGTTGATATGGAGGCTTGGTCTAGTAGGGATCTTCCTCCCCAAACAACGTAAGTTATATCAATTAAGATACTGAGTAAAAGACTTAAAGAAAAGTCAATTCTTTAAAGATATCAAATTTTTAAAAAAAAAGTTAATTGTATTAATGTTTCCCATAGTAACAGTAAGCTAGGATTAAGGAAGGTCTATTACTTTTCCGTGTTTGTTATGCTATTGCAGTTGCTACATGATGTTTGATCAGACAAGTAACACAAGCAAGCTGGAGTTTCAGGAAGACCTGGTGGCCGTGAAAGACTGGAGCAAGGACGTCAGTGAAGAGGCCAGCACAAGAGCTCCAGATGAGAAATGGTAAGACTCTGAAGTAAGATGGTTGGCTGTAAGAAAGGGAATTAAGAGTGGATGGAAGCAATGCTGGAAACTAACAATGATTCATTTGAGCCAAGCATACAGATTTTCTTACCAGGGTTATCCACAAGGCCAGGAAAACACTAGTGAGAAGGACAAATTGGTTTACGGCAATTAATTCTAACTAAGACAACTTACCCACACTATAAATTGATCTTTGTTTCACCAGTATCATGTTCCTACTAAAAATCTGGTGTGAAAGTTTAAACACATTTTACAAAGATTTATTTCTTAAACAAATTTTAAAAAATGACTTTGAGGAATATTTTATGAAGTTGGAAAGGCATTTCATGTACACAATTAGCCTACTTTACCAACCTTGTAACCCAACTCATCAGTACTGGCCCTTTTTTAAAAACAATTTTATATACATACTTTATGTCTGACGTGAAAGTTTTAAACTCAAGACATCTATTCTACTAAAATAGTTGTCAAAAATTTAATCAAACTAGAAAAAAAGTACAGTAGAGAACTCTTCCTAGTGGAAAATCGTGACATATGACAATAAAAATTCCGTTAGAGAAAACAGTATATTCAAGTGTTTAAGCTAAACTGATTTACAGTCATTCAGTTAACACTACCCAAGATATTCCCTGTTTTGGTATCAGCAATTTCTATCAAAATTAGCTAATAAATACTAGACACTGAGATAAACAGCACAGAAAGTACATAAAGTCCTACAAAATATAATAAAGGGTGAATTAATTTTGTTAGTTACTCCATATGCTGATTGTATCTCTTTCAAAAGAAGGAGCTAACAAAAGGGCAAGAGAAACATGGCCTAAGACACTAAAAGGTTTTTGAAACACTTCATTCTTTATTTAGTTTGCAATATTCAATTAATTACATCCTTTTTCCTCCCAACCATTATCTTTGAGCTTTCAGTCAAAAAAAATTACTATACTTACAAATATAACATGAGTGTTTTGCAGGGTATGACAAACTATAGTAAAAACCTCATAAAACATTAGTTTAGAATCCTCAACTTGTCAAATACTCATCTCCTGAGATATACCAGATCCTCCTTTTGGAGAGACAGTCCACTGGGTTAATGAAAGGCTTATTGAAAAGACATTCTATACTTTGACTCAACATCTCCCAAGCTTATTTGACCATGGTCTGTTCGTTCAAAAGGAAAACCTATTTAAAATAACACATTTTAGAAAAAACACATTTGACATAATCATCTTTAAAATCTAAAAACATTTAAAAATATGTGAAAGGAATATAGAAAATCACTACTAGCAATTTGTTTTTATAAATTTTTAGTTTTCAAAGTTGTTCACCATACATTATAACGTCTTTTTTTTTTTTTTTTTTTTTTTTGAGACAGAGTCTTTCTCTGTCGCCCAGGCTGGAGTACAGTGGCACAATCTTGGCTCACTGCAACCCCAACTGCTGAGTTAAGCGATTCTCCTGCCTCAGCCTCCTGAGTAACTGGGACTACAGGTGCGCGCCACCATGCCTGGCTAATATTTGTATTTTTAGTAGAGTCAGGGTTTCACCATATTGGTCAGGCTGGTCTTGAACTCCTGACCTCATGATCTGCCCACCTCAGCCTCCCAAAGTGCGGGGATTACAGGCATGAGTCACCATGCCTGGTCGTCTTTATTTTTTAATTTGGAAGAGAAACCTAAATTTGACAACTTTCTAAGAACTCATTGGCTGTGCATATTTACCAGACGGCTACCTATAATTTACTCATCCAACTCTTAGTTGGATCCAGTGAGCACTGCTTATCCTTCTGGTTACGTGGTAAAACAAAGGTGTTGAAAATTAAGAACAACAACAAACCAATTATATCTTGGGGGGGAGGTGGTCACAGGAATATGTATGATTATAATGTTAATTTTAACAAAATTAGAAGTTCGGAAGTGGGGTTCAATATCAACTGTTTCATCAAATGCAAAAGCAGATTTCAGACTACCAACCAGTGATTAACACATAATTATATCTGAGTAACAATTTTAGTATTTACAAATAATTGCCCCGTTGATTTTAAATTCCAATTTAGAGGTGAAACAATATATGAATATATGAAAAGTGACTTGCAACCAAATAATTATTAGTAATTTTATGCAGTCTTTTAAAAAATAATGTTTTAAAGATTTTCTTGATGAAATTACAAGAAAAGCTAAGCATTTAAGTGGGTGATTAAAATAACTTCATTACTAGGTTTTCTGAACATTATCAGAATAGTGAAGACAAAGCAGTTAGGATTATCCTTGTGACAACCATATGAGGCCTACAGGTAAAGAGCAAATTTGGCTCAAAGTTGCCGTTCCATTTTGGAAACACTGTGGTCAGCTAAAACATGGTGAATTTTAGCACACTGTATCTGCTCTCTCTCTCTGACTAGTTTTTCAGTTAGCTAGATGAAACTGAACTACTCACAACTGATTATGAGCACAATAATCAATCATTATGCCTTCATCTAGTTCACTTGGATTTCTCCTTCCCAGAAATAAGCAGCATAAGGTCCAAGAGCTTAAGACATGACAAATTCATTTAGGTTGTAGCTATACTAGAAAACAGGAGTGTTAATCCAAGTAGAATTAACCACTCACTCATCATCTTTTTTGTTGCTCTGCCCACCTACTTGTGTTAATTTAATCCAATTACTTTATCATTTCTCAGAAATGCTAATAATGCTCTTTCTTTTGTAAGAGGAATTTTACATAATTCCAAAAGTAATCACTGGCCTCTACTATAATAAACACACAATAATCAAACATGCTTTCTATCTTTCCTCGAAACAGTAATTAACTTTTTATCTGAAATCAGGGATTGCTGTTTTAGGATTTGTATTAACTGTCCATTTTCTCTGGTTTTTGATCAATCAAATTAAGTATTATCAACAAAAACACTATTTCTTCTTTCAAGCTTCCCAGTTCCTCTCTCTAGAAGTAATCTACACACTGAATTCTCAAGAATATTTTTCTCCATTTCTCTTACGGCATTTAACCTCTTTTACTGTTTGATTACATTATTTATCTACATTTATTCTTTCCATATAAGTTCCTTAAAGGAAGGACTGTACCTCATTCATTTTTTAAACCACATTGCCTGATGAAATAACTTGCACAGATGAAGCACATAATACACATTTTGAATTAGAAGCTAATTTATAACTGAGAAAGAATTGTCTGAAATATATTAAAGTCATAATGATTAAGCCTTAAGAACTCAGGAAAAAAATATTCTCACCGTCTGTCTCCAAGCTCTGAGCCTCTGCTTTCTGAGAAAGAAAACTGAGAAGGCTGTTGAAAAGTAGCCCTGATGTCATCCGGAGTCTTCAGATTCCCCATCCTCCTTCAGTCAAGTATGCATCTTAACAAGAGGGAAAAGATAGTTTGGCATCTATTCCAAACCAGATTCTGGAACACCTTTTGATGAAGTTCAAGTTAGCCCATTACCTTTTATTGTTCAAGTTCGATGCAAAAGTAGTCATTTGACAGAAAATATCAATTGTTTATGAATGCTGATTCATTAACAGAAAGCAACAGATCTTTGCTTTCCAGATAATAATTGATAAAAGTAACTGCTTCAACAAAATAAGCTGTGAAAAAGGTTTATAGTTGCTAGGATGTGTTTATTACCCTTGGTTAATTTCAAATTTCTTAGCGTGCTGTGCTAAATTAATTTACGTACAAAAAATTATAAATCCTCCTAAAGATGCATTTCTTAAAAAAAAAAAGAAAGAAAGAAAAGAGTAGCTATAGTTTTTCTTTTTTTTTTTTTTCTTTTTTTTTTTTTTGAGACGGAGTCTTGCTCTGTCTCCCAGGCTGGAGTGCAATGGCCAGATCTCAGCTCACTGCAAGCTCCGCCTCCGGGGTTTACGCCATTCTCCTGCCTCAGCCTCCCCAGTAGCTAGGACTGCAGGCGCCCGCCACCTCACCCGGCTAGTTTTTTGTATTTTTTAGTAGAGATGGGGTTTCACCAGGTTAGCCTATAGTTGGATAGGATGGTCTATAGTTTTTCTTATATGGAACTTTTTCAGTTTCGAAACACCAAGTATGTAATCTTTGCAGCAAAAAAATTGGCAATAAATATCAAATGCCCTATATCCATAAAAAGATTTACACAACATGTCTACAGCAGATTGATTTTTAATAGTCAAAAACTGGGAACAACTGGAATGCCCATCATCAACAGGTGAATGATCATATGGTATATCCATACAATATAATTTTACTGCTCAGTATCAAAACAGAATACACACACACATATGGAAAATAAACATGGATGAATCTCAAAATAATTACCCTGAGTGCAAGAAGCCAGACAAAAAGAAACATATTTTGTGTGATTCCATTTGGGTGAAATTCCAGAAAATGCAAATTCATCTATTGTGAAAGAAAATAGATCAGTGGGGTTGCCTGGGGATGAAGGATGCCAAAGGGAGGGATTACAAAGAAATGTTATCTTAATTGTGATGATGGTTTCACAGGTGTACACATATGTCAAAACTTGTCAAATTATATCTTAAATATGTGCAGTTTATTATTCATCAACTATACCTCGATAAAACTGTAACAAAAATTAAATGCCTTAACATGTTACATGTCCCTCGATGCAGCAATCCCATGTCTAAGATTTCTCCTAAATTTAAAAAATCATGGAGGATAGGTGTAAATATTTAGCCGTAAGGATGTTCAAAATACATACTATTATATTTGTGCAGTGCATTGTATACAGCCATAAAATGTCAAAATGAAAAAATTAGAAATAGTTAAATAAACTACAGTATATTATATCACGGAATATTATGTAGTCATTAAAGTATTATACAAGAAAATTAAATTATATGAAATTATATACTATATTAACTGAAAAAAACAGGAAACAACATTATTTCAGCATAACTGAATTTTTGTTTTAAACAAAAGTAAATGCAGTTATTATTTCTGCATTTAGAGGTAATTATTATTTTTCTTTCTGATTTGTATTTTCTAATTTCTCTACAGTAAATATGTACATATTACTTTTCTAACAAACACCACAAATAAAATGATGCAAATAGGAAAAAACTAAAAGTGTCCACTCCCTAACACAAGTACAAAACTCCTGAGAGGCAGTACACATTACAGATGTAGTTCTGAGCTATCGCACGGCCACCAGCGGCACCCTACCAAACAGCTGTGGGAAAGAGACAGGTCTGACACATAAAAGGGAGCATCACTAAGTGAGGAATGCTTTACCAGTTACAAAATGCTATCATGGACATGACTGTATTTGATCTTCACAACTCAGTGAAATCAGCAGAGATTCCATTTTACAGAGGAGCAATGGATGGTGAGCGGGGCTGGTTAAGTCATATGCCCCGAATTATAGACCTTGGACTCAATCAAACTTTGACTATAAATTCAGATAGGAATTGTACGAAGAGTTGGAAACAATCACTTGCCCTGATTATATATACCTAGAAGGATGTGATCACACATTAACTTAACAATAGCCATATTTGCAATTACATGAGTACTCTTATTAGAACGTGGTAGGGACCTTGGGAATTTCTTAAGTCTCCCATCCCCAATCTCTGAAGCAATACTCAAGACACGCCCATCTTCCCGTTATCAACATTATCTACCAATTCACTGAAATTCCAGTAGAATTTAATTGTTCAGTTTTCAATTACCTTTTTTCCTTCTTGACAAAAAGATTATAATCTTTTATTTTACAGTTGGAACAATAAAGTAACCATAACTATATTTAAGAAAGCTGGCCGGGCATGGTGGCTCACGCCTATAATCCCAGCACTTTGGGAGGCTGAGGCGGGCGGATCACGAGGTCAGGAGATCGAGACCATCCTGGCTAACATGGTGAAACCCCCATCTCTACTAAAAATACAAAAAATTAGCTGGGCATAGTGGCAGACGCCTGTAGTACCAGCTACTTGGGAGGCTGAGGCAGGAGAACGGCGTGAATCCGGGAGGTGGAGCTTGCAGTGAGTCAAGATTGCGCCACTGCACTCCAGCGTGGGTAACAGAGTGAGACTCTGACTCGGGGGGGGAAAAATAAAGAAAGAAAGGAAAGAAAGAAAGGAAAGGAGAGAGAGAGAGAAGGAAGGAAGGAAGGAAGGAAGGAAGGGAGGGAGGGAGGGAGGGAGGGAGGGAAAGAGGAAAGGAAAGAAAGGAAAGAAAGGAGAAAGGAAAGGAAAGGAAAGGAAAGGAAAGGAAAGGAAAGGAAAGGAAAGGAAAGGAAAGGAAAGGAAGGGAAAGAAAGGAAGAAAGAAAGAGAAAGACAGAAAGACAGAAAGACAGAAAGACAGAAAGAAAGAAAGAAAGAAAGAAAGAAAGAAAGAAAGAAAGAAAGAAAGAAAGAAAGAAAGAAAGAGAAAGAAAGAAAGAATAAAAAAGAATGCTGCAAATAGTAATCTCCAAATTGATTACTGGATCTTTATTAAAATATGAACTTGTGAGCTAAATCTTTTTTTGGTCTAGGTTCATAGATATGAAACCCTACAAACTGGCATATTATATAAAGAAAACTACCAACTCCTGAGAAGAGTAAAAGAAAATACCTTTAGAGGAACATTATTATTATTATTATTATTATTTTTATTTTTAGAGATGAGGATCTCGCTATGTTGCCCAGGCTGGTCTCAAACTCCTGGGTTCAAATGATCCTCCCAACTGAGCCTCCCAAGTAGCTAAGTGCACCACAGTGCCCACTTAGAGGAACATTATTAATGAACTGGTCATTATCTGTTGATGACACCATAAGGCATCCTTACAGCTCCTACTCTTACCAACACTCCCAGAACTAAAAGACTTAACAGGTAATGTTAACTATAGTTTACTGAGCAATTACTATGTCTCAAACATAACAATCAGCCTTTTACAGACATATCTTTAAAAAACACTATAGGCCGGGCGCGGTGGCTCAAGCCTGTAATCCCAGCACTTTGGGAGGCCGAGACGGGCGGATCACGAGGTCAGGAGATCGACACCATCCTGGCTAACACGGTGAAACCCCGTCTCTACTAAAAAATACAAAAAATTAGCCGGGCGAGGTGGCAGGCGCCTGTAGTCCCAGCTACTCGGGAGGCTGAGGCAGGAGAATGGCGTAAACCCGGGAGGCAGAGCTTGCAGTGAGCTGAGATCCGGCCACTGCACTCCAGCCTGGGCCACAGAGCGAGACTCCGTCTCAAAAAAAAAAAAAAAAAAACAAAAAAACACTATAAGGTGATTATTATTATCCCCAGTTTGTAGATGAGGAAGCTGGGTTTAAGTTACCCCAAGTCAGAAAGCCAATAAGGGGCTGAGGTGGAATGCAAATCCTAGTATTTTGGAAAAAGACAGGGCCTTGGCAGTTCTCTGGAACATGAATTCTGATTTTTCTCTACTACTGTTCATCTACAATGGTCTCAATTCAGGTACTGCAAAACACTTGGCACTAGCATATCAACTTAATGAGCCTACATTTTCCATGTAAAAAGTTAAAAGTATTCCAAGCCCACAATTTGTATGTGATATTTTGTCACATTCTAGAATTGTTTATGTTAATGGTTGGTCTCTACTAAAACATTATTATACTCCTCCTTTTGAAACAAATATATGACCACACAAAAGATAAATTAAAAGAATATTTAAATAAAACCAACAAAAGTTAACACAAAATAAACTACTCTAACATTAATACTTAAAGTTTTCCTATATTAATAAGTGGGTAAACTAGCCTTCAGTTCAAGTCAGTGAAACTGAATATGCCAGATGTGTTTTGAATCATGACAAAAGAAGCATGTCTAATTAATAAGAAAATTTTAAATAACTTCATCATATTATGAAATATTATACAATCTTTAAAATGCATGTTTTCAAACACATCTATTTTTTTCAATAATGTGGTAAAATTATCAGAATACAATGCTAAGAAAGCAAGATACTATTCATCTGAGTTGAACAAACTGCCAAACAAATTAGAAAGGCAGACACTATGCTAGGTGCTGGAATTACAACATGAATAAGACAAACACAGTTCCCATGGGAAAGAGACAAGAAGGAAACAGAAAATAAAATAATTGAAGATTTCAAACAAAGCAAGAGGTAGAGAGGAAGCTACTTTACATAAAGTGATAAGGAAAAGCAAAAGCTTCTCTGAGAAAATGACATTTAAGCTGAGAAGGTCCTAGTCATACAAAGAATAAAGTGAAGAGAATTTCCAATAAAAGCAATAGCATATGCAAAGGATGTGCCTGCTCAAGGAACTGAGAGACGACCACAGTAGGTAGTAATGAGCAAGGAGAAAAATGGTAACAAATTAGGTCAGAGATATGAGCATAAAGTACGATCTCAAATTTGTTTTTTAATGTGTTACCCCACACACATATACACACACCATACTGAAGGGACAGAGAACACAATGTTAACAGTGATAATTCTAGATGGTAGGAAAAGGAGTTGGGGTTATTTTCCCTTAATATTTCCACATGCTCCAAAATAGGCTGCATAAACATTACAATGAGAAAAAATATGGCTAGAACTTCCAGTCCAGTGTTGAATAGAAGCGATGATGGCAAACATTCATGCTTTGTCCCCATTTTACGGAGAAAAAAAATCCATCTTCCACGATTAATTATTATACCGCTATAGTATAATACAGCGGTTATTCCCTCCTCCCTGTGTGTAGTTTTTGAGTTTTGTTTGTTTGCTTTTATCACTGATGTGTTGGATCCTGTCAAATGATTTTTCTGTATCTATCGAGATAATCATGTGAGTTTTTACTCTTTTATGTGGGTTTTTGGTCCTTTATTCTATTAATAACATACATTTTATTAACTGTTTCAGTGTTAAAACAATCTTTCCTTTCTAAGATAATTGCCTACAACTAATCTATCATACTAATGGTGAAAGACTGAATGCTTTCCCCACCTAAGATCTGAAGAAGACAAGGATATCTGATGTCTACTCAGTGCAACAAATATAAAGACAGATAGATTGAAAAAGAAGTTAAAATTATCCTTATATGCAGGTAACATGATCTTGCTTGTCAAAATTCTAAGGACTCTACAAGAAGCCCACAATAATTAATAAAAAAAGGTTTAGAAAGGTTTATGATAAGATCCACAATCAACTGCATTTCTTTTTTCTTTTTTTTTTTTGAGACAGAATCTTGCTCTGTCGCCCTGCCTCAGCCTCCCAAGTAGCTGGGATTACAGGCATGTACCATCATGCCTGGCTAATTTTGTATTTTTAGTAGAGATGGGATTGCACTATGTTGGTTAGGCTGATCTCGAACTCCTGACCTCAGGTGACCACCCACGTTGACCTCCCAAAGTGCTGGGATGACAGGCATAAGCCACCACACCTGGCCATTAAATTTATTCTTAAGCTTTATTCTTTTTGTTACTCTTTTGACTGAATGGAATTTGTTTTTGGATGGTTTGTTGCCAGTATATAAGAAATGCAGCCGGGCACGGGGGCTCACGCCTGTAATCCCAGCACTTTGGGAAGCAGAGGCAGGAGTAAAACATATGCACTCAAAACTACAAAACACTGTTGAGGGAAATTAAAGAAGACTTGTTTATTGGTACGAAGATTCAGTTGATTGAAAGATTCAATATTACTAAGACGTCAATTCTCCCTACATTGATCTACCTAAATGCCATAATAATCTTTTTCTAGAAATTGGTCCTAAAATATATATGAAAGTATAAAATACCAATAAAATTGAAACAACTATGAAAAAGTATGAAGCTGCAGGACTTAAACTTATCTAATCTCAAAGCATGCTATAAAGCTATATGGTAACCAATAGTGTTGATCCTGGCATAAAGATACACATAGAGGTAATGAAACAGAATAGAATCCAGAATAAACTCCCATTCATAGTAATTTAATTTTCGACAAATATGCCACTGCAATTAAAATAATAGTCTTTTTAATACATGGTGCTGGTACAGCTAGATGTCCATATGTGAAAACAAATAAATAAGGGTAAACTTGTATCTCTCAACATACAAAAATAACAACTCAAAATGGATTAGAGCCTGAATTGTAAAAATTAAAACAGAACTTCTAGAAGAAGGAATAGGATAAATTCTTATGAACTTAAGTTACCGAAAGATTCCTTAAATAGGACAACAAAAGCACAATCCATTTCAAACAATGAAAAACGGAATGTCATCAAATTGAAAGACCATCCACAGAATGGAAGAAAATATTTGCAAATCATATAATTGATGAAGTACAGTATACAGCATATACTAAAACCCTTTGAAGTCAGCAATAAGATAAACTGGCCAAATTTTTTTTAATGGACTAAAGATTTAAAGGTACTTCACCCAAGAAGACATGAATGTTTAGTAAACACATAAAAAGATGCTCATTGTTATCTGTCAAAGACATGAAATATTAGTAAAATCACAATGAGATCACATGTCACACTCACTAGAATAGTTACATTTAAAAAAAAAAAAAGACTGAAAAAACTCGAAGGTTGCGGAGGACAGGAAGAAACTGAAACCCTCCTCCATTGCTGGTGAGAATGTAAAAACGGCATAACCACTTGAAAAACAGTTTGGTGGTTTTTCACAAGTTAAACATACATGAATGTATACCCTTGCAATGACTGACTAATTTTACACTGGAGTACCTAACCAAGAGAAATGAAAATATATGTACACAAAAAATCTGTCTACAAATGGCGATATCAGCATCAATCATAATAGCCAAAAACTGTAAACAAACCAAATACCCACCCACTGGTAAAGGCAAGCATAAAGCGGGAACCAACAAAAAAGGGAATGAACTAATGATTCATGGAACCAAGGATGAACCTCAGAAACTTAATAGTGAAAGAAGCTAAATACAAAAGATATCTATATTGTATGATTCCAAAAAGATATCTATATTGTATGATTCCGTTTATATACGAAATGTCTTAAAAAGCTGAATTGTATGTAGAGAAAGCAGATCACCTCCTGGGGCAGGAGAAGACGCAGAGATTGGAAGTGGGAGTGAAGGACTCTGTGGACACATGAAAATGTCCTAGCGCCGGACTGTGGTGATGGTTGCAACATCTGAGTGCATTGACTCAAAACCTTCAAACTGAACATTTACAGTGGATGAATTGCTTGATACATGTAAATTGTACCGAAATAAAGTCATGAAAAATAAAAACAACATATTATATACAAAATCATAAATTGATTTAAAATGAGTCTAATGTACTGACAAAGGTCTAATATCCAGAGTTTACAAAGAGTTTAAACAAATTTACAAGAAAAAAAAACATTAAAAGATGGGCAAAGATATGAACACACAGTTCTAAAAAGAAGACATTCATGCGGCCAGCAAATATATATATATATTTATATAAAATTTTTATATATATTTATATACATATATATAAAAGCGCAACATCACTGATCATTAGAGAAATGCAAATCAAAACCATAATGAGATACCATCTCATGCCTGTCAGAATGGTGATTATTAAAGAGTCAGAAAACAACAGATGATGACAAGGCTGTGGAGAAAAAAGAATACTTTACATTGCTGGTGGAATGTGAATTAGTTTAACCACTGTGGAAGACAGTGTGGCAACTCCTCAAAGACCTAGAGGCAGAAATACCATTTGACCCAGCAATCCCATTACTGGGTATACACCCAAAGGATTACAAATCATTCTATTATCAAGACACATGCACGTGTATGTTCACTGCAGCACTATTCACGACAGCCACGACATGGAATCAACCCAAATGCCCATCAGTGATAGACTGGATAAAGAAAATGAGGTACATATATACCATGGAATACTATGCAGCTATAAAAAGGAATGAGATCATGTCCTTTGCAGGGACATGGATAGAAGCCATTGTCCTCAGCAAGCTAATGCAGGAACAGAAAACCAAGTACTGCATGTTGTCACTTAAAAGTGGGAGCTGAATGATGAGAATACAGGGATACACTTCTGGGGAACATTACACACTGGGCCTGCTGGGTGGGAGCTGCGAGGGGAGGGAGAGCCTCAGGAATAATAGCTAATGGATGCTGGGCTTAACATCTAAGTGACGGGTTGATCTGTGCAGCAAACCACATGGCACACGTTTACCTATGTAAAAAAACTAGCGCATCCTGCACATGTGCCCAGAACTTACAAGTTGAAGAAAAAAATGAGTCTGATGTAAAATATGTTGCCACTTCTCTCATTAAATAACAATCATACTTTAAGATAAACCTAATGTATTACAATTACTCTTTGGAGAAAACAAAAGTAGAATTAAGATGACTATTCACCTTCTTCATACACTTCTGGTGGGAATGTAAAATGCAGTGTAGCCATTCAGGGGAACAGATAGTTCCCCAAAAAGCAACATCAAGTTACTACATGACCCAGGAATACCACTCCTATGTATATACAGAAGGGAAACAACCTAATGTCCATCAACTGATAAGCAGATAAAATGTGATAAATCCATACTAGGAAATACTATTTAGTCACAAAAAGGAAGTAAGTGCTGACACATGCTAAAACACAGACAAACTTTATTATGCTGAGTGAAAGAAGCCAATCACTAAAAATCACATGTGATCCCATTTCTGTGGAATGTACAGAAGAGGCAAATTAATCTAGACAGAAAGATCAGCAGTTATCCAGGGCTGGGGTGGGAAAGGATGGAAATGGAGAGTGACAGCTAACAGGGATGGGGCTCCTCTTAAGATCATGAAACTGTGAAAAAAGACTGTGGTGTTGGTTACACACCTATATGAACATAAAAACTGCGGAACTGAACACTTTAAACAGGTGAATTTGTGGTATGTAAATTATATCTCAATAAAGCTGTAAAAATGACTATTCACCTGATATTTATTAAAACATCAAAAGTAATTTCAGGGTAAAAACCTAGATCTCTAATCTTGTTTGTTTTTGAAGTTATGTCACATTTATCAGAAGTTTGCTAATATTCAATTAATTCTGGCTAAATATAAGAATACTTTTTTAAAAAAACTGTATTTTTATACACCAGCCACAAACAGAAAACAACATTTAGAAAATATCCAGCAGCAAAGCATACCTAAGAATAAAAGTAACTTGTAAATACTGCATGTTCAATATAAATACAATATATTGGAAGGCATTAACAATGAAACCTGAATAATCCAAATAAATGGAATGACATACCATGTTCATTATATAAATACTCAGTATCAT
This sequence comes from Theropithecus gelada, assembly GCF_003255815.1. Classification (NCBI taxonomy): domain Eukaryota; kingdom Metazoa; phylum Chordata; class Mammalia; order Primates; family Cercopithecidae; genus Theropithecus; species Theropithecus gelada. The sequence continues at coordinate 48,056,901 of NC_037670.1, read as the reverse complement.
AACATGACAATTCTTCCCAAATTAAACAAATGCTTTTAATGCAATGCCTATCGAAATGTAAATGGCTTAATAAGTTAATTCTAAAATTTGCATGGAGCAGCAAAAGCCCATGAAAGAGAAAAAAATCCTACCACCAAAAGAAAATAGTAGGAAACCTGCCTTGTTGGATACCAAAACGTATCATAAAGTTCTAACAATTAAGCTAGTGTGCACCTGGAAAAGAGACAAATAAATTGATTGCTGGAGAACAAGAACATCGCACGGAGAAAATATTTGACAAAAGTTACACTTTAGATGCCCAGTGAAGGGAGACATCATTCAGTAGTGCTGAAACAACGGGTTATCCACTGTGTTATCCACTGAGGCAAAAGTGGACTCCTGCGGTCTAACATATAAACAATTCCAGAGAGATTAACGTTTCAAATAGAGAACGCACGTCTTCAGTATTTTTAATATAAAATATAAGAGGATATCTTTATGATCTCATAGTAGGAAACATTTCCTTAAGACACAAAAAGGGTTAACTATACATAAAGTATTAAGATTAATAAATTCAAATGCATTCAAATTGAAAACTTCATTCATCAAAAATACAACAGCAGAAGATCTGCCAAAAAAATTGGGGGTTGGTGTGATGGCTCACGCCTATAATCCCAGCACTTTGGGAGGCCAAGGTGGGTGGATCATTTGAAGTCAGGAGTTCAAGACCAGCCTGGCCAACATGGTGAAACCCTGTCTCTACTAAAATACAAAAATGAGCTGGGTGTGGTGGCAGGCACCTGTAATCCCAGCTACTAGCGAGGCTGAAGCAGGGGAATTGCTTGAACCCAGGACGCAGAGGTTGCAGTGAGCTGAGATCGCATCACTGCACTCCAGCCTGGGCAACAGACAGAGACTGTCTCTCACACACACATACACACACAAAACTCTGGTATCCAGAATATGTGTGTGTGTGTGTGTGTCCTATAATATTTTAATTAAAAATGGGCAGAACAGAGGGGGGGTAGCCCTAATAAGAGGTATAAGAGAGCTCAAGCAGGAGGAGGTGAGTGTCACTGTGGAGTGGGAGAAATTATGTAGTACGGGGAATTCAAGCCTAAGCTCCAGATCTGTATTGCACTTGTTATTGGATGTGTTATTTTAAAATTTTTAAAAATTTACAACATAAAAGTATTTAATGTAAAGTTTTAAGTATACAATGGACAAAAGGTATGAACTTGCATTTCACGAAAGAATACACTAATGGTGAATAATCACATGAAAAGATGTCTAACCTTATTAGCAATCACAGAAAAATCAAAACCAATAAGATGCCATTTTGCATTCAATAAATTAAGAAAAGGGTGGTATGCGGTGAGCAGGATGACAGAGAAGTCCTTGCACAGGAGTGGTCCAGCACTGGGTATCAATGCCCAAGCTGGAGCAGAAGGGCGTCCACAAAAAGATGCACTGTGGTATGCAATGTAGAAATCAATGTGGGCTGAGAAGGGCTTCCACAGGAACGGGCTTTGAGGCTCAAGTAAAACTAGGGGGCAGGGTGAGGGACAAGAGAAATGGCAGATCGACTACCTACAGGGAGAATGATCAAATAAAGTAACACTAAGGATCACGGTAGTCAGGTTTCTCACTGTAAGAGGAGGTACAAAAAGGGAAGGAAATATAATTGAAGCCTATAGGATTGGAATGAAATTAGAGACATCAGTATGATCAAGCGATGAAATGTCAAAAAGACACTGAAGGGGGTTCCACTGGCAAAATCAGGCACAAGATTAGCACCAAAATAAGTAACTATAAAAATGGATTACAGCTCACTGAATAAAATACAGGCTCATGAGCACATACTGAAAAAAATAAATTCACTAAAACTGTGATCAGGAAAGGGATTTTACACAGTTTCAAAGAACCTGCATGCAAAATAATTATTAATTACAGAGGGAAAATGAGTAATTTCACAGTAGATAAACTTAGCAGACACCATCTTAATCAAGTAATCCCAGTAAAAATCAACAGTAATGGGTCAAAATGAAACTGTATGCCACCGCATAGGATGCAAACAGAAGACAGAGTATCACTTCTGTGATATTCCTGCTCAATATTCATAACAGGGATCTAATCATGAGGAAACAGAAGACAACCCTAAAGGAAAAGATATTCTCCAAAATTACAGGCCGATATGGTCTTCTGAAATGCCAGCGTCTTTAAAGTCAAAGACTGAAGAACTGTTCCAGACTGAGGGAGACTAAAGAGATGAGACTAGTAAAAAGCAAAGTGTGCTTTAGAAAGGATTCTAAACTGAATCCTTTGCTAAAAAGGACATTATTGGGACAGCTTGGAAACTGGAATGAGCTCTGAGGATTAGATAGTAGTGATGATCAATGACTCTGATGGTTTTGTTGTGGTTTCCAGGACAAGGTATTGTTTCTTCCTGGGAAACACATACTTGTTTATTCATGGGTAATATGTCAACAGAGGAAAAAAGTTCCACTGTATTGTACGTGTAACTTTTCTGTATGTGTTACTTTAAAACTAAAAATACGTAAAATACAAATGTATAAAATAACAGTTGTGAGTACATAACGGGCATAGGACATAAGAATTTCATAAAATAATATACCAATGATGAGAAAAACACATGAAAAGATGTTCAGCCTCATTCGCTATCACAGAAAAGTAAATCAAGATCATAATATGATGCCACTTTGTATCTACTAATTTGGAAAAAGTTAAAAAGTCGGACAGTTCTTAGACTTGGCAATGGTGTAGCTCAACAGAAGCTCCTGACTTATTACTAATGAAATGTAAACTGGTCTGATAACACTGGAAACAATTTCATATTCTTTCATAACTGAGCATTCTCTGCATATCTAATCTTGGGTATATACCCCAAAGTCTTGCACATCTTCTCCAGAACACATATAAAAGAATGCTGACATCAGCAATGCTTATAACAGTTATACATGTGTGTGACTGTAAGTACATCTATATATGTATGTAAGTATATCAACACAGGTATATCAAAAAAAAACAAAAACAAAAACAAGCAAACAAAAGGACCAGCAACCATCCAAATGTCCACACACAGGAGAAGAAATAAACACACACAATGGAATATTGGCCAGGAGTGGAAATAAATGAACTATAGCTACATACAGCAGTATAAATAAATTTCAAAAAATCATAATGAGTTGGAAAAGCAAGTCTCAAAACTGTACATATTAAATAACTTAAAGAGTGTAAGCGGATTGTTTGCAACTCAATGGATAAATGCTTGAGGGGATGGACACCTCATTCTTCATGATGTGCTTACTTCACATTGCATGCCTGTATCAAATCATCCCTGTACCCCATGAATATATACACCTGTGTACCCACAAAAACCAAATTTAAAAAAATTTGAAACAGCAAGTATCCGAAAACTTCACACAGAATGCTACCATTTTCAGAAAACAAAACCATAAAGTGACATATTATTTAAAGATTAATGTAAAAACCAGTATTATTTAAAAGACAATAAATGATTAACACCAAATGGAAGACAGTGGTTGCAAGGCACCAGGGGCAAGGAGAGCAACATACCGACAGATGCAGCTGTGGTAGTTAAGTCTGATTCGAGGCTCGATGGTAGGTTCTTGGGAGATCACTTTCATATTGGGCCTCATAATTCAAATACATTCCTGTTTACACCAAGTGTTACTTACATAATACAAAATAAGTGGCTATATTGTGGTAAATCAGAGCTCTGACAAGTATCTTGTTTAGGTAAGCATCTTAATAATTTTCACACGTGAACAAATGTTAACTGTTAGGCAACAGATTTTCTTTATTCTCCTTGTTAGAAACAAAACCAAAGGAGTATATAGAGAGAGACACTCAAAAGAATTGAAAAACTGACTGGCAGATAAAAACTTAGAGCTTGGTCAATCAAAGAATGAGGCTAATTCCTATCTCCCACCACTTTGGTCTCTAATAAAGCTAACATAAATGCTCGCTTACTTAATTACTGCAAACTTCACAACTGTCTGATGAAAGAGGGTCATTTTGCAAAAATTACTTAACATGAGAAATAGGTAAACTGGAGTAATTCAATACACTTTAGGTTCTTAACAAAATGCATTTTCCCTTTAAATCTAAACAGGCCGTTTTCTCTCTAGTTGGTCACATAGACTGGCAATCATATATTCACCATGACAGCCAAAACTGTGATGAGAAAGACTTAATCCATCTTAAAGAGCAAAGTTTATTTGCACAATAAATAACTCTTTATATTTAGTATATGGTACTTCCATCTCAAAAAAAACTTCCAATTCAATTTTCTCAACAACCTTGCATTACAGATAGAGCACACATTATTAAGCAATAACCACTGCATGCAGCATAATATTTAAAAATCTTTTAAATAAGTTAGAAATGTGAAGGATATTCTAAATCAGATTTGCTACCCAAATACTTCTTGAGTATCTAGCATGTGAAAGGTACTTTATAAGGTGCTTTTTGGCATTCTATGTAATGCACACGGATTGAAAATCTTAGCTACGTGCTGCATTCTTGTTAAATGCAAATGAGTACAATAATCTGGTTAAAAGATATCTTACACTAATTCCTCTTCAACAGAAAGGGAGCAAGAAGCCATTCATCCTGATAAACTCACATAAGATATACTGTACTGATTCTTTCTCTGGTCTTGGATTTCTTTTTAATGATGTGCTTGCACATTAACTACAGGCTACACAATACTGAGGAAGTTGGAGTGGGGTAAGATCACCTATTTAATAACACATTTCCTTTAGAAGGATCATTGCTTCATGTTACAGAGGAAACAGACATAAAACTAAATCCATACCATTAGTCCTTGTGGTGTATTCCTTTTTGTATGTATATTTTTACAAGGTTTGGGGCTGAAAAATGAGCACTGATTCAAAGAATAAATATATTTAATGTGCAATTTTTAACACTAAAGTAGGCACTAAATAAAAGTACAGTGTACAAATGTTTCTTTGAATACTCTATTTTAAAATTGCTTCCAGTGTTTCCCTGTGTTGTTCAATGGAAATAAAATATCCACTCCATATAACACTTAATTTTTCTATTTCCTATTCTTTATTGTTACTAGTGAAATTATATTCTTTTAAAAGCCATTTCCCATTATTAATGGTCAACATTATTCTTTTAAAAAATATACATTGGTCCAAAAAATATTTATATAAACAAGTGTTTATCTGACATCCCCATTTGGAGGTCTCCAAGCATTTCAAGTTTAATATGTCAATAACTGAGTCCCTGTTACTCCTAATCTCAGATCAGCTCCATTCTTCCAATTGTTCAGGCTGCCATCCGAGATGCCTCTCTTCCTCTCACACCCACATACAATCTTTTAGTAAATTCTGTGGGCTTTACCTTGGAAGCCAGAATCCAGAATTCAGTTACTTCTTACTGTCCCCATTCAAGTCATCTCCTTCTCTCCTGAATTATAATAATGGCCTCCTCACTGGTTTCCTTGTTTCTGTTTTTGATACCTCTTTGGTATACATAACACAACTGCTGAAGTGATTCCGCTAAAACATGATATTGGGCCACTCTTCTGCTCAAAATTTTCTAGGGGCTTCCCCCTCTGACCTCATATCATGTGATTCTCCCTCACTCACCCTACTCCAGCCACAGGAACTTTGACTGGAATACTCTCCTCCCTAGAGGGCTACATCACTAGCTCCCATGCTGACTCAGCCCTTACTCAAGTCCATCCTCTGGGTAAGGCCTTTCCTGGTGTCATCTAAAACTTCATGGACATCTCCCCTGCCCCTGCCCTCAAGACCCTCCATTCTCCTCTCTTTGCTTCAATTTTTATTTAGCACTTAATAAGATACCATAAATTGAATTGCTTTATCTTATTTGTGTATATCACCAATAAAATGTAAGCTCCAGGAGGGTAGCAATTTATTTTCCTCTTTTGTTCACTGTTCTATCTCCAGGACTTAGAAGAATAACCAAAATACAGTAAGCACTCAATAAGTATGACTGGGTGGGGTGCACAGTTCACACCCATAATCCCAGTGCTTTGAGAGGCTGAGGCAGGAGATCGCTTGAGCCCAGGAGTTAGAGGCTGTGGTGAGCTACGATAACCCCACTGCACTCCAGCCCGGGCAACAGAGTGACTCCCTGTCTCCAATAAAGTAAAACAAATAAACAAATAGTACACGTCTGTATTTTGTGATCTCACAAGAGAGTCCGCAGAGATGAACAAAACTCATATCCTCACCAGCTGTGACAAACGCTGCAGTGACCTCCTCACACACACAGTGTCCTCTTCCTTATCTGCCTGTAGAAACTCACTCTCTTCCCCTCAGGAGGTCAATCCCAATTAGGTAAAGCCACTTGTGGCACATCATGTCTATTCTGATAATACGAGGCAGGGCCTAGGCATGGGTATATGATGTCATTCTGACCAATGAAGGTGACCAGGAAATGTGGGAAAATGGCCATCTTTCAACCGTGAAGAGTGACATCACCAAGTCACTCAAGACGGCAGAGGAGAAAACAGAAAATACCATGTGGGACACTGGTAAGATCATTATGACAATTCATTAACTGCCAAGACTCCAAATTTTTTGTTGGGTGAGAAGATATACCCTTACTGTTTGTTACTTCTAGTAGCCTTCTATTAGTTACATTTTTATTAACACAGAAAAATTTTTCAAATATTCACACAGTTTCGCACAATGGGTTAAGTCAAACTAACACCAAGTTGGATTCATTCACCTGGTGGAAGTCAGGTGGTTTCCCTTTCATCATGCTGCATGCCCAGAGAACGGGTTACATGATAATGAAACAAGATCTTTCAATGGAAATCGTATTTTCTCATAGGAATAATATGTTATAAACAGGGTTTTCTCTTAATTAAGAATTGAAAATAAACATATTACCAAAACAAAGGCAGTCCAAATACAGAGCTTTAATAAATTAAATGGTAAAATTGTGCTCCCAATGACTACATATATAACAACGTTCTGCAGAATGGTAAGTGTTCATTCAGAGGGAGGAAAACACGGAAGGAGGGAGAGAGAAGGTTGGGAGGTAAGGAGGGAGGAGGGGAGGTCCCAAGTCCAAATAAATTTAGGAGATGATGATTTAAGTTAAAATAGATCACTACATTCCCTTTCTACGTGTATACACTCTGGAAGGCGAATGGAGGATCACCACATTTCCTTTCTACGTGTATACACTCTGGAAGGCGGTTGGAGGATCACCACCTTCCCTTTCTATGTTTGTACAGTCTGGCAGGCAGTGGGAGGATCACCAAATTCCCTTTCTATGTGTATACACTCTGGCAGGCGATTGGAGGAAAACGTCATTAATCTGAGATGCTCCCATTCATCTCTGAAATAATCCTAGGTTCAAATGGAGGAAGGAAGTAGGTCAGTGATAGTTTGACCCAAAGGGGTAATTTTGAGTCAAAGGGTTTTGATTTTTAACTCAAAGCCAAGCCGTTAGTAACAAAGCCAGAACTATGACTATCCAAAATGAGAACTCTTCAAATTCTCACTACAACCACCTAACAAACCACACACTGCCTCATTACAAAAGTCTTAAAAACTTTGAAAATTCTAATAAACTCCTTGTACTATCAAGTAACTTACTATAGACATAATGGGAGCAAAATAGAAGATATTTTAAAAAGATTTTCTATAGAATAAACCTAACTCTACACTTAACATAGTATCTGTAACATATAGTAATTGTTTAGTTATCAGTAGTTTTATTAGCTGTCATTTTTGAAAAAATATTTGAATGATGGCTCTGAAAAAAAAAAAAAAAACTTTCGAAGTCACTGAAAAAAGGTAGGAATGTCCTTCAAAACCTTCTCACCATATTCGCTAATAGTAAACAAAGGTATAGAAGTTATTCTGTTGGTAAAACTTCAAAAAGCAGTAACTGAATCAATTTAACTTAGGACTTTAGTCCAGAGAGGATGTCTGATCATTGTAAGGTTAACTACAGAGGTCTGCTGATCTCAGATCCAATCCTTGCTTCCTTCTGCTCTCCCTTGCTTCATCTCTGAGTCACTCTACATTCAGCAAATGAAGCAGGAGAGGCAGCAGAAGGGTGAGTTAAGACTGGAATTAAAAGTGTGAAGCCACAGAATGACCAAAAGATGTGTGTGATGTAAAAAATGTTTTTACAAAAATATAAACTAGTCTGTTTGATTTCAAATATGGTTCCTTTAAATAATGGGCCACTGAGAAAGCTGAAAAATTAAAATGATCATCTCTGAAGTACCTTATCTCAATGTAAGTTAACTGGATAAGCATTAGTCAAATAAAAATTAAAATGTATCTAATCCCAAAATTCAAACATTAATCATTACGTAAAAAAAATTCAGAATTATATTTCCCACAGGTAGTCAAGGTCATTTCTAAAGAGGTATCTAAGGAATAATACAAAAAACTAAAAAATACTGCATACCGGCCAGGCACAGTGGCTGACGCCTGTAATCCCAGCACTTTGGGAGGCCAAGGCGGGCGGATCACGAGGTCAGGAGATCGAGACCATCCTGGCTAACACGGTGAAACATCATTTCTACTAAAAATACAAAAAATTAGCCGGGCGTGGTGGCGGGCGCCTGTAGTCCCAGCTACTCAGGAGGCTGAGGCAGGAGAATGGTGTGAACCCAGAAGATGGGGTTTGCAGTGAGCCCCGATCGCGCCACTGCGCTCCCATCTGGGCAACAGAGCGAGACTCTGTCTCAAAAAAAAAAAAAATACTCCATACTATGTCAGAACTGCATTAAATGCTTTATGCAGGCTTAATTTCTATACAGTAATTCTCAAATAACTCTATGAAGTTATCCCCATTTTACAGATGAGAACACTGAGCCTTAGAGAGGTAAGGTGATTTGCCCATAGTCAGCAATAGTAAGTAAGTGGCAGAGTTGGGGTTCATACCTAGGTTATCTGGTCTTGTTCAAAACCACCACATCACAAGCCTTTATCAACTTCAATCCATTTACCCATAAACACTACTTTGGCTGAAATGCAGTTTATTAAAGATTTTAAGTAGCCTCAAGCATAATTCTATACCCTAATGGTGACTTTCAACAAGAAATGCAGTTTTAAAACAATTATCTAGTGAGTTATTGTCAGTTATCACGATTAACTTTTATTCATTAGACACAAGTAAATACCTGTTACTGACAATAGGGCTAAGACATACATTATCTCACTCAATCATTATTTATAAAATAGATAGTATCCAATTTCACAGATGAGGCTCAGAGAAGTTGAGTGACTTGCCCAGTTAAGGGGTAAATCTGGGATTCAAACTCAAGTCAGTGTGTTTCACAGTAAGGCATTCCACAATCAATCCCCAATAAACGTCAGCAGTGTCAGATCAGTTGCCTTGGTCAGCTCGTCTCCTGATCATTTCATGAAAAATTAACCATCTGTTTATAAATCATTCATCAAATGTTTTGTTCCTAGAGCTATGCGAAAGACACACATATCATTACAAGCCTTTGCTGGACCCCACTAGACTCTTTAAATAAAAATATGTTCCTGGGGTAATCTAGATTCTGGCAATTTCTATTGCAAATTCACCAAATCCATTGCTTTTGTTACTACCACAGCATAAACACCCTGAATTTTCCTTGCTGGAATAAAGCCTGTTAAAACTTTGTGCAGGAAAATCTCCAGGACTTTTTAAGTATCAAAAAGCTGAGGAAATGTTGGTACTTTAAAATAAATCCTGACCCAGTAAGAACTGGCACTGGGCCTTTTATTTTCTTGCAGTCAGCAAAACTACAAACCTACAAAAATTCAAATAGTAGTTAAGGGGCATGCGTTTTGAAGTAGTTCCATATGTGGTGAGTCACTTCCCAACTCATGCTTTATACTGAAAACTTTTTTTAACCTGGATATGTAGGCAGAAATCCCTTTTAAACCCTATCACAGCCACACTATGAAAGGAAAAGCAAGTCCCCGTGGGAGTTGACTAATTGTTTCCCCTGAAAACTGTTTTCCTGGGGGGAAAAAATGAATATTATTATTGACTCCTATGTACCACCTTGCTTTATAGTTCAAACAAATTCAGAAACTGTTTTTCCTAACCCTGTATTGATCTAGATCTTTGCAAAAATGAAATGAAAGACAGGTTAATCATCCAACAAACATAATACGCAAGTGTGTATGAGGAGAGGAGAGCAGGAGGAAGTGGAAAGAACTAGGTCAGTAGGTGGCAGATGTTAAGTGGTTCAAACTTGAAAGGAATCCTAAAAGCATGGACCGAGGTTTGTGGAAACTCTTAAAAGTAACTCAAAAGTAAATGAAAAATAAAAATAAAATAAAAATGTGTGGAAGAAAGGTCCTAATTTAGAAGGACGTGCTACTAAGTAAAAGAGTGATCATCTAAAGACCTATTTTCTTTCTTTTGAAAAATACATTATAATTAACAATATTATCCATAACACATTATCTTTCTATAGCATTACACTGATATCAATGCACTTTATATATTTCCTCATTTATCCTGCATAATATTCTTATGATGTAAGATGTATCCTCATTTTATAGATTGAAAACCTGATGCTCAGGTTAAATGATTAACTAAGAGTATATGTGAAGATGTGAAGAGTATACGTAAAGATGCAGAAGATACAGTATATGTGAAGAATATAACTCTTAGGATTCTAAAGCCATCATTTTCCATACCATTGTATTTAACTGTGGCTGTGACAGTAGCAGCTCTTAATGCCTACTCAAGAGGTAAAAGAGAAATAAACCCTTTGTTTTAAAATTTAAAAAAAAAACAATTACCTCTGCCTTTTCTCAAGAGAAAACAGGAATCCTTATATCTCAAATAAATGTTTTCTTTTAAAATACAAGTTTACAAGGTAATGAGTATTCACGTGATAAGCCTATCAGAAACAAGTCTAAATGCCTGAGCCAATTTTAAATAGTTCACATTTATTCATTTCATACAATGTTGCTATAAAAACAAATTGTGCATGATAATTCCCATTTGACATTAAAGTAACCAAGATGAAGAGAAGTTACACTAATAAAAGATTTAAAAGCTAAGAATATAGCATTCTGTGGTCACCAGATTAAGTTTAAATTGTATATGACTTTTTTTTTTTTTTTTTTTGAGACAGAGTCTCGTTCTGTCGCCCAGGCTGGAGTGCAATGGCGCGATCTCGGCTCACTGCAACCTCCATCTCCTGGGTTCAAGCATTTCTCCTACCTCAGCTTCCTGAGTAGCTGGGATTACAGTTGTGCACCACCATGGCCGGCTCATTTTTTGTATTTTTAGTAGAGACGATGTTTCACTGTGCTGGCCAGGCTGGTCTCAAACTCCTGACCTTGTGATCCACCCGCCTCGGCCTCCCAAAGTGCTGGGATTACAGGCATTGTGATGTATATGACTTTGTAACAAATACTATAATGATGCTTTTCAACCTCAACAGAAATTCATGGGAGTATTTACATAATACAATAATGTTATCGATTTCTTATTTTCTGAAATTACTGTGAAAATGGCAAATTAGCAGTAACTCAGTAGAGGAGTATCACTATTAATACAAACTGCATGCCCATGTTTTTAAAACGCTTATAAAAGTAACTTGAGTAGCATTCTTTGTGATGTTATATCCATTTCTATGGCAATAAACAGGCTTTCAGAATTTTTGTACGTGATATAAATAAAGCCAGAGGATCAATATTTTTTTAACTAACACTGGAAAAAAAGGCTGAATATTTTCTAAACTTTATGCCCTAGATAATAAAGTAAGGGCTGTGTATACTGCCCACATAATCTGGGTGGCCAAAAATGTTAACTTCCCAAACATATTTAGTTGCCAAAAGGGTATCCCAATTGCACATCATATTTTGTTACAGTAAGGAAGATTTAGAAACTATAATCATTGTTTCCTCCTCCCAAATTCAGTTTCTGCTACTACTCCCTGTCACCACCATCTCAGCATTTAAATACATAAAACCACAGTGAGCCCAAATGCTCAGGGTCTATGTATGACGACAGAATTCATCTTTGTTTATGCTGCTGATTCTATGAAACTCATTTCCTCCTTTAACCTTTTACCACTTCTTTCTGCGAACTAATTTACACCCACAACCCAGATACACATGATCTTCAGATTTGGGGTTTTTCTTGGAGGGGGCATAGATCTGAAAGTCAGAAACTTATTTCATTCCTAGATACTATTCTTAGCACCAGAACAATGCCCTAACCAAATAAAAAAATATTCATTATCCCAAATTCAGTCCCATTTAGAATCTCCACTAGCCAGGCAGACTATTTAGCAATATTTTTAAAATATTCCTAAGACATAGAATTGAAAAGGCTGGGGTTATCTTTAAGAAATTTAGGGAAATCTGTGAAATGATTCTTTTTAAAAAATATATTTTACCCCAATGTGAATTAAATATGGAAAACTAAAGATACATTTTGGGAAGTTAACAAAACTTTGATCTTCAAAATTGTTACATTCTAAGCAGGTAATTTATTACTTTCATCAAAAGCTTTTGTATTTTCTCTCTTGATGAACAGCAAAGAATATTAAGTCTATAGTAAGCTATAAGGAAATAATAAGCAAAATTTAAGCAAAATAATAAGCAAAATTTATTTAGCTAACATATTAAATAAATTTTGCTTATTCAGGTAAGGAACATTAAAAGAGCATTCTACATATCGCAGTCAGTTAAGTCAAAGAAATGTATATATTCCACAAAATAAAGTCTGGGTACTGTCATAATTACTCATATTACACTTCACAACCTGTAAATTTCTAAAACACATGCTATCATTTCATCTGCATACAAAGTATATCAAAAACCGTTGCACAAATATAAGCAACCTGCATAATGTAATAAAGATGAACTTTTATCCTTTTTTGATCATTTCTAAAGCTTTAAAATTGTATCAGGACATACTCTGGAGTCTGGTTTCACCAACGGTTTGATTTATCACCCCACATGTGTGCGGCATCAAGTTGAGTGCTTTGTAAATCACAAATTTACAAAAGATACAACCCCTTCCATTTAGAAGTTTATAATTTTGCTGCAGAGATGAATGAAACAATATGAAAAATAAAGGCAGTGTGAGTGGCATTCGTCAACCACTGTAAGAGAGTAGATGGGAGCACATGTTCCCTTCTGTCCGAGTGGTCATACAAATCACAGGATGGATGGCCTTTGGTAAAAGAAAACTAGTAGGGATCACAGGACATCTGAGCTGAAGATAGCAAAAATAATGTGGCAGAATAAGAAATGTGCAATTAACACGTTTAAGGAAGGGGCAAACCAAACAGATGATCCTGAGATATGCAGGAACCAAGCAGAAATAGGACCTGTCTTATCTTGGGAGCAAAGGTCTTTGTTCAGGGTCATAATAATTTTCTTCAGAAAGTTTTACTTTGCTGTGTAGAATGTATTGAGTAATAAAACTAAAAGGCAAAAGACCAAATAGAAAGTTACTGCAGTAACTATCTAACAACCAGAAAGTAACAAAGCCTGAATTTGGAAAATGGCAGTGGAAAGACAAACCAAAACTCATAATTCTTCCTGTTCCAATGAAAATGATTATTGACATAGTCATAATTACTGCTGACTGCAATCAAATGTTAAATACATAAAGGTATAATATAAAACTGAGAACTTGCCTATAGACTTTTAGGAAAGACTTTGATCACATTTATCATCTCACACTTATCCTAAAATGTAATAAACATTATAATGTCCCCTTTGAATGTTTTCTAGGGTACCATATACCATAACTGAATATGTCTTTAATTCAATTTTTGTACTATTTTAAAAACATTTATTGTAGTTGACCTAAAAATAAAACTTCAAGAACTACAATTAGATACCACCTGTATAAAATGAAAGCCAATCTATACTTCTCTATACAAAATTACTTTCCAAAACCTTTTGAGCTATGCCTGATCTATACTAAGATACCAAAATATAATGTGTCTCCTATATTTTACAGAAACAGAAATCTTTTATAAATGAACTTCTCAAACTGATTACCAACATAATTTTATTATCCAAATGAAAAAAAAACACATATTTATATCTATAAGAAAAATTACCTGACTATAATAATAAACCCTATTTTTTGAAAAGTTCATTATTTACATATTACCTTTCAAAAGGATGGGTATGTCAGTTTGATGAAAAAAACTATTTTTAAATTATTCAAATTATCCAAATGTATGATGATGCTTATAACTTACAATTTCTGTTTTCATTTCCTTTAAATATTCCCTGCCCCAGAAAACCTATAAAGGCAAATTTTCAGAAATAAAAAAAAATGTGTATCTTCGCCACGCATTCAATAAATAATTAGTCTATGAACAGGTATGTCCTCCTTCCAGATGCTCAGCCTTCCACTAGCTTCTTCAGATTTATTAGTAATGAACACAACAGAAATTCTTGCCTTCAGGGAGTTTCAATTTTAGAAAGATTAAACAATAAACTATAATTTAAAAAGAAACACAAATTTCATTGTATTTTTAAAGCTGTTAAGTGCTGTGGAGAAAGGGAACAGCATAAAGGTGAGAGGAAAAAGAGGAGGTTTCCGTTTTGAATCATGTGGTCACCAGGGTGGGCTCCACTAAGAAGATGCCTTTTCAGCTAATGAAAGGACTTTAGTTTTACATCAAGTGAGGTGAAGGCTTTTAAGCAGAGGAATAATTTTCTTTTCTTACTACTCAATAAGAATTGAGTGTCAAAAAGAGTATCAATTTCATTTAAGAGTGTGGCGGTAGTATTATCAAAAATGTGTTGGGGGTAAGCTATACAACAACCACTGTATCCCAGATCTGGGACCCAAGGCAAGCGCTGAAGTGTGAAGAGGCCATCTATCCCTCAAAGGGCTGTTCCCTCCACAGTACGCCTCCATATTGACTGTCTTCACACGCCAAGAGTCCCTCATCCACATTCCCAATGCTGAATACCAAGAAGCTTTAAACCCAATTTGGTGGCAAAATCAAACCCACATTCATGTGAGGCGGTTTATAGCCTTGATTTATCCCATTTGGCGAAAATAAACATGAAGAAACATTAACCCTCAAAATTTAGGTAACTTTTAAATATCCTAAGCAATGAGAAGTCGTAGGCACATCTATATGTACACACACAAACTATCTGCAAACTCCCCTATTTTATTGACTATAGTGGAGTTGTATCATATAGCAATCTATCACATTCAGTTAAAACAGCCATGCTTTTAAAAAAAGAAAAACACACTTCCCCCAAAAGTAAAATTCTACCTAGTATAACTTGGAGTAAGATGGAAAATATGAATCTACTGCTACAGATTTGGATTTTATAGTTTAAAGATACGTATCTGTCATTCGACATGTCCCCTAAACACTGGCTAATTATTTCTCTGATGTTCAAGCAAAGAAAATGCTACTTATTCCAACACAGAAGGAAAAATAGGCTGTTTGAAACTTACTTAAAGAGAGTACTTCAGCATTTGACATGGCCCCTTTCTCTGGGATTTTTAAGGGTGATTTTAACTAGTCATGAACCTGACTGAAGCACTGTCTTTTAAAAACCCAAAATGTAACTCTATAGCTGTGCTGTCTAATATAGCAACCACTAGACACATGTGGCTCCTGTGCGCTTGAAAGATGACTAGTCAGAATTCAGAGAGCCGTGAGTCAAAGCACACACCAGGTTTCAAAAACTCAGTATAGATTTACATTCTTTTTGCATGCAAAATATCTCATAATTTTTTATTGATTATTCACTGAAAGGATAACATTTTGCAGATACTGAGTTAAATCAAACATATTATTAATTTCACCAGTTACTTTTAACCACAGCTACTAGAAACTTTAACATTTAAAATGTAAAGTTACATAACGTAGCTCACATTATACTTCTAGTGAACAGCACTGCTCTATAGGAAAGACCTAGAAAAAGATTAATTTCTCAAATACTTATCTGCTAGAATGAGTAGTATCAATTTTTATCACCAGAACAATAAAAACACAAAAGTCACAAGAAACACTTGTCAGGAATGCTGAAATAAGGGTTTTGTAACTCAAAAGTATCTATTACTTTAAATATTCAGAGAGGTGTCCAAATATTCAATAATTTAAAAAAGCCTTCAATATGTGTTATGTCTGATTTGCTTCAAAATCCGCTTTCAGTATTTCAATCATACGATCACAAGTACAGAGGAGGGTTTTGTGTCCTAGTTTCCTTCACTAGGGTTAGAACGAACCCAGGTTTTGTGAGCCAAACACATATTATAATGGAATCAGAAAATAGGTAGCTTATTTTTTAACAGATGGGAAAATTTAAATAACTCCTAAGAAACAACTTTGGAGTTTACACTAGGTCAAAGAAAAATAAGTCTCTCTAATTATAAAACCTACCATTAACAAAAGACACACTGATTGACATTTCCTAAATATTCTTAAAAGCATTCTAAGTACCTATTACTCTAAACACATGCACGCCCCACCACTCAGCAGCAGTTCCATTCCCGTGCTTACACTGTACTCGTGAGAAATGAATGTTTATTTCTACCAAAAGATCCAAAAAAGTTCACAGCAGCCTTATTTGTAGCCACAAACTCGAAAGAAAATTAAACGTCCATTTACAGTGGAATGGATAAATGGTGGTATAATCATAGAATAGAACACAGACAATTTAGGGGGAAAAACAAGTAACGTGCACAACGTGGATGACTCTTACAGACATAATGTTGATTAAAAAAACACAGACACGCAAGAGTTCATATGACATGCTTCCAACTTTATACAGTTTAAAACAGGCCAAACTAATCTATTGCAGAAGATGCCAAAGACTAGTTTCTGCTGCGTACAGGCAGGATTGATTAGAAAATACACAAATATAATAAGCCTTCTGGAGTAGGGTGCTAGTTACTCAGACTATACTTATATAAAAAACAATCAAGTTAACAAATAAGGGTGTCTGTTTGATTACGTGAAGTTACACTTCAGTAGGTTTTGTATAAAAAGAAGAAACTTTTTCTTAAAAGGACCTTATGCATTACGATTCCTTTTCAAAATAATTACTTAAAAGTAATTCTTACCTTGAATATACATGAGAATTTGTCGATTTAATCCTTCAGCTAAACTTTTAATTTCTTTGCAGTTTCTTTTTAATAACTATCAACTCTATTGAAACATACATTTAATTCCGAGATATGACATTTCATGAATTGATAATTCATATTATCATTAAAATTATAACTTCCATCTTTAGAGCTAAGTGTGAATGTTTATACGAAATATTTATAATAGTTCATTCTCATCTTTAATTTGAAAAGATAACTCTAAATTCCATAAAATCCAGTTTCTGATTATATAATTTATTTTACTGGATAAAGTGTATATTAAATTTAACTTATTTTGGGGGTTCATTTACAAGTCCTTTCACAGACCTAATTTGCTTGTTTAAATTTCTTACTTGCTTTTGCCTTTCCCTCATAACTGACAAGAAGAGGAAGAATATGCTGGTTTGCCAATAAATAATAATCTTAAACACAGAGTTTCCATTTTAAAAGTTCAATGCAGCGTGCTGGGGAGACTTACTAAAAGACTATGTTCAACTAATCCTAGAAATTCACACTGCTTGATGGTGATTAAGAAAATCTGTAAAAACTGACTTTTGTGTTGTTTCATATGAATAAAAATCATGAATATTAAGCTAATAAAGTTAAATCTGTATTACAGTAAAGTTAAATCTGTATTACAGTAAAAGAAGGTGGCCAATTCACTACAATCTTAACAAATACATTATTTTATTAAATGTATTTATGCATCCTTCCTTCATCTGTTTCTATTCCAAGCAAGACAGCTGGCAAAAGTTTTCGAGAAGGAAAACACAAGATACAGAGGAGGTATGAGGTTGAACATTAAGAAGGATGCCTTGGATATAGATCAAGAAGACTATGTTCACCACTGACATTAGTCAAATTGGCTGGCATATCCATATGTGGTCTATGAAGTATGCTATGGTCTGAATGTTGTATCTCCCCAAAATTCATAAATTGAAACCATATTTGCAATGTGAGGGTGATTTGGACGTGGGGACTTTGGGGAGTGATTAGATCATGAGGAGAATGCCCTTATGAACAGGATTAGTTCATAAAAGAGGTCCCAAGAATCCTCTGGCCACCTCCACCCATGTGAGGTTACAGCAAGAAGTCAGCCGTCTATGAGGAACAGGCCCTTACTAGACATTAAATCTCCTGGCACCTTGGTCTTGGACTTCTCAGCCTCCAGAACTGTGAGAAATAAACTTCTGTGGTTTATAAGCCTCTCATCTATGGTATTTGTTACAGCAGCTCAAATGGACTAAGATAAGACAAAGCACAAAGTGAGTAAATTTCTCAAAAGATGATTTTAACATAACCTTCCTTCCTAGTAATACATCGCATGTCCTGACACTCTGGGTTTACAAGTAGATAAATTATTATGCTGTTCCAATCTATCCACAAATGATCATGCAAAGAGGGAACTTAGCAAATGGATGTTCAGAGGCAAAACCAGGTGGCCTGGCTGAGTCTGTCCATGGACCCTGATGATAGACTGATCCAAATGCAGATGGCAGCTGATCCCTACACTAGAAGGTAGAGCTGTTGCAGGCAGGAAGAATTTTAAGACTGCCTGAATGTTTCAGGTATACTTCACACTGTCTTAGGTAAAAAGGAACTTTCTGTATCTCATTTTCAAATCAAGACATTCTTTAAAATAGTTCTATACTAGTAAGGTAAAATGTAAATACCTCGTGTTTAAAATAGGTAAAACTGGTTTACTCTAAACCAGACGTTTTATTCGATTACACAACATTTTGATTTACCAAAATTGAAATATAACCTTCTTTGTGACAAATGGCAAAGTAGTTTATCAATATCTAAAAATTAAAGAAAAATAACAAAATGTGACACAACAGTCTTACTTTTCTACAATTGGAAAGGCTTGATGACATTTTAAAAAGTGGGGCAATGAGACAAAAGACAATACCTTCTGGCCGTGTTTCTCCCAAATGTTAAAATAATGAGTCCTGAGAACAGAGTTCTGAAATAGCTCACAATCCAAACACTTCCTGAAAATTAAGAGAAATAAGTGTTACTTCAAGTGCACCTTATCTCAAAGAGTTGTTTTACAATGGAATTTTAATTACTAACTAAATCATCTCAAAAAACAACAAAAAGATGTATTACAAGGTAAAAAAAGTATTCATATTCTTCATGATACATGCTTTCTTTGGACACAGTTGTAGACCACATGTAACAGAACAACATTCATTACAGAATTATTTGCCAAAATACACTACCCCTTTTTTTTTTGAGGTGGAGTCTCCCTCTGTCACCCAGGCTGGAGTGCAATGGCGTGATCTCAGCTCACTGCAACCTCCCTCCGCCTTCCAGGTCCAAGCAATTCTCCCACCTCAGTCTCCCAAGTAGCTGGGATTACAGGTACCCAGCACCACGCCCAGCTAATTTTTGTATTTTTAGTAGAGATGAGTTTCTGCCATGTTGGCCAGGACGGTCTCAAACTCCTGACCTCAGGTGATCTGCCTGCCTCAGCCTCTCAAAGTGCTGGGATTACAGGCGTGAGCCATCACACCCGGCCAACTATCCATCTGTGTTTATTTTACTGTAAAGACTGTCCCTATTGTCGATGATGTAAAAAGTTCATGTCAAAGATAAAGAGGAATTTCAGTCAAGGCTTCTGGGAGAAAAAGTATTAGAATTATTTAACAGTCACTGCACAGTTTGAAACACCTCATTTCTTTTCTGTACCACTAGGAACAGAAAATGTTAAGCTCAGAATTAGAACCATACCAGATACAGAATGACACTGACGTGGAAAAGTTCATACTACCAGGAACAAAAGAGTGGATCAAAGTTTATGGCCAGCAAGGGATGGAGCAAACAATTTAACATTTAAGAAATTGTATTTTGGTCAACAGGCCAATGGACAGTGCCTGAGTACCATGCTGGTTGGTACAGGATGTCAGACAGCGACACCAGAGTCCCAACTCATCTGGGTAGATAGGACACCTACCACCCAGCCAGGCTGATTGTCTGAGCCGGGGGGATTAGGAGAGCATTGAAATAGATACTGGAGGAGTCTTAGTGATGAAGAACTGACAGTGAATGAGTGGATGAGAGAGAGTGTGCATGTGTGTGTAGTAGTAATTAAAGGCATATTTTTTCATTGCAGTTGGTCCATCTAAAACTACCTTCTTCTCTTTTATGATATTATTTTTACTTAAGCTTGGCATGTTAATTGATTAAGGCTCTATGATTAATTGATGTCATTTATCAGACATTTACGGAGTAACAGCTGTATACCTTGCACCATGCGGGGTATTGAGGGTTCACAGACACAGGCAGAATAACAATAAGCAAGATACAGCCTAAGTGACCTACAGGTATAGTGGTGAAGAGCCTGCTTGGTTAGGATGTCGGGGAAGTATTACTCTAAGAAGTTTGTTACCTTTATGTGGTTTTAAGGAGATTGAAGGGCCCCCAGTAAAATGAAATGAAATGAAAAACAGCTATTTTGGGAGGTTAGAATTCAGGTTTACAGATTTATTTTTATTCAAAGCTATAATCCTTGAGAACTGATCACAGGTTATAGGCTAGTAATTGAGAGTTCTAGAAGTGTAAGTCAGATCTAAGTGGCGTGCCTGATAGAAATGGAATGCTGCTATGGTGGTATCAGGGAGTTTGCATGGTACCTCCCTTATCACCAGTAGCTTCACTGTCCATTGGCCTGTTAGCATTTTACCCACAGTAGAACATCTTTCAAGATGGGAGTCAATCCTCTCAAACCCTGCCACTACTTTATCAATTAAGTTTACATGATATTCTATATCCTTTGTTGTTATTTCAACAATGTTCACACAGTATCTTCAATCAGGAGTAGAACCCACCAAAGTTATCCATAAGGGGTGGAAGCAGCTTCTTTCAAACTCCTATTAATGTTAATATTTTGACCTCCTCCCATTAATCACAAATATTCTCAACGGCATCTAGAATGGTGAATCCTTTTCAGAAAGTTTACAACTGCCTTCGCCCAGATCCATCAGAGGAATCACTACTTATGGCAACTATAGCTTCACAAGATGTATTTCTTCAATGGTAAGACTTGAAAGTTGAAATTACTCCTTGACCCACAGGCTACAGAACAGATGCTGTATTAACAGCCATGAAAATGAACATTGACTTCCTTGTGCATCTCCATCAGAGCTCTTGAGTGACCAGGTACACGGTCAATAAGCAGTAATATGTTGCTAGGAATCTTTTTTTTTTTTTTCCTGAGCAGTTGGTCTCAATAGGGGGCCTAAAATATTCAGCAAACCATGCTGTAAACAGATGTTCTGTCATTCATGCTTTTTCTTCCATTTATATAGCATAGATAGAGGAGATTTAGTATAATTCTTAAGGGGCTTAGGATTTTTGGAATGGCCAAACATTGGTTTCCACTTCAAGTCACCAGCTGTATAATCCACTAACAAGAAAGTCAGTTTGTCCTTTGAGGTTTTGAGGCCAGGCATTGGTTTCTCCTCTCTAGCTATTAAAGTCCTAGGTGGCATATTCATCCAACGGAAGGCTGTTTCATTTACACTGAAAATCTGCTGTTTAATGTAGACATCTTCATCAGTGATCTTACCTAGATCTTCTGGAAGCTTGCTGTAGCTTCTACATCAGCATTAGCTACTTCATCTTGCACTTTAATGTTATCCAGGCAGCTTCTATCCTTAAACTTCATGAACAAACCTCTGCTAGCTTCCAACTTTTCTTCTGCTGTTTCTTCATTTCCCCTCAGCCTTTGTGGAATTAAAGAGAGCGAGGACCCTGCTCTGGATTAGGTTTTGGCTTAAGGGAATGTTACGGCTGCTGTGATTTTCTATGCAGACTACTAAAATATTCTCCATATTAGCAATAAGGCTGTCTATTAGTCTGTTCTCACACTGTATGAAAAAATGCTCCAGACAGGGTAATTTATAAAGGAAACAGGTTTAATTGACTCACAGTTCCGCATTGTTGGGGAAGTCTCAGGAAACTTACAATCATGGCACAAGGTGAGAGGAAAGCAAGGCACCTTCTTCACAAGGCAGCAGGAAGGAGAAACGCCAGGCAAAGGGGGAAAAGCCTCTTATAAAACCATCAGATCTCGGGCGGGCACGGTGGCTCACACCTGTAATCCCAGCACTTTGGTAGGCCAAGGCGGGCAAATCACAAGGTCAGGAGATCGAGACCATCCTGGCTAATACGGTGAAACCCCGTCTCTACTAAAAATCAAAAAATTAGCCAGGCATGGTGGCGGGCTCCTGTAGTCCCAGCTACTCAGGAGGCTGAGGCGGGAGAATGGCGTGAACCCGGGAGGCGGAGCTTGCAGTGAGCCCAGATCGCACCACTGTACTCCAGTCTGGGCAACAGAGCAAGAGGCTCCGTCTCAAAAATAAATAAATAAATAAATAAATAAATAAATAAATAAATAAAACCATCAGATCTCGTGAGAACTCACTATCACGAGAACAGCATGGGGGTAACTGCCCCTATGATTCAATTACCTCCACTGGGTCCCTCCCAGGACACATGGTGAGTATATGAACTACAATTCAAGGTGAGATTTGGGTGGGGACACAGCCAAGCTACATCAGGCTGCTTTGTGTTCTTATCATTCATGTGTTCACGGGAGTAGCACTTTTAATTTCCTTTAAGAACTTTTCCTTTTACATTCACAACTTGGTCAACTGGCACAAGAGGCCTAGCTTTCAGACAAGTTTGGCTTTTGACATGCCTTACTCACTAAGCTTAATCTTTTCTAGCTCTTGATTTAAAGTAGGAGACCTATAACTTCCCCTTGCACTTAAATACTTAGAAGCCATTATAGGGTTATTAAATGGCCTAATTTCAATACTGTTGGGTCTCAAGGAACAGGGAATCCCAAGGAAAGGGAGATGAGATGGGGGAACAGCCAGTCTGTAAAGCAGTCAGACCACACTTAACAATTAAGTTCACCAACTGATATGGGCACAGTTTTTGGTACCCCAAAACAATCACAATAGTAACATCAAAGATCACTGATTACAGATTACCATGACTTATATAATAATATGAAAACGTTTTAAATATTGTGAGAATTATCAAAATGTGACCACAAAGACACAAAGTGAAAACATGCTGTTGAGAAAATGGTACTTGCTCAACGCAGGGCTGCCACAAACCTTCAATTTGTAAAAAACAAAATTATCTTCAAAGAGCAACAAAGTGAAGCACAATGAAAGGAAGTATGCCTACACACCAGCAACACCAAAGCTATACTACATCATTAACAGGGTATGTCACCTATGTGTATAAGTCAAAGATACCTGGAATCGTAACTACGGGCAGCATGTTCCAAAATCTTAGTTGACAGAAGGCATCTCCTCAAGATAGAGTTTATAACTATCAGACAACAACAAACAGAACCTGAAGAGACCTCCAGGTGATTAAGAAAAAAAAAAAAAAGCATTATCATTTCCTATTAGGACATTACTTTTTCAGGAGCTAAATAAAAACATTACCAAATCATTTTATGTAATAAAATTTAACTTTATTTTGACCTTTCTCATAAAGCAAATAAACCTCTCTATCCAATAAGGTTTCATCTGAACTATGTAAGATGATAGGCAATACCTTAATTGCATTCATTTACATGACTTTGAAACTATTCTGGGCTGAAGTCACTGACTGCAAGGTCACAGAATACAAAAAAGTAGAATGCATGTAATTTACCAAGGAGAAATGATCCACTTAGACAGTGTGGCAGCACCTTTTCCATCCTTCATTAGGGGATACTAAATACTTAATGCAATCAACAGGTGCAGACATCTCCATTTAAAATATATCACACAAATACATACACACACGTATTCATTTTACAAATATGTAAATAAAATTAAAATATATATTTAAGTCCATCATATATTATGGTTTCTTCTTAAAATTAATCTGCCTAAATAGAGGTAAAGCACAATTCTACACCCTAATAGCATTTAGAATCAAAATACAATATAGGGCCACTATTTTTCCATTGTCTTGTAAAATTTCTAACACCTAATATTCAGGTTACAAATATATAGTTTTAGGACAACAATTTAAAACACAGGAGGCCAAGTATGTTGAGTTCCTGCTTTCATTTTTTATAGCCTAAACAAGAATATATTCAACTAATTTGCTTAGAGAAGCACAGTTTACATGTCTCAAATCCAATAATACCATATTAATAAAAGACAAGAGGTACAATAGATTGAAAGATTAACTAGCATAGATTACAGGGGATAATGTGTATTCTCCAAAACCTCAAGAGTATATCAAAACACACACTCAAAAAAGTTAACCCTACAAAATATTTCCCTTTAGCTTTGTAAAAAGGAATTGTAACACAAACTAGGCACTACTGGCACTTGAAGTTACTGGAGAAAAGGGAAGGAACTCAAAAGAATAGGATTTAGGGTACCTTTTAAATATTTATAATAGTAGTACATATGCAGAATGTGAAGTATTTGTCTCAGGTTTAATACATCACCACAAGATTCATTTAAGCAGTTTCCACCCATTACATCAGGTAAATCTCTCACATTTAATTTACTATCCAAGCACTTTTACACTACTCAAGCCAATCTTTTGCAACTTACAAATGATTTAATGAAAGAGAAGCAATGATATTATAAAATTTATGCTTCTTCACCTTCTCTCCCTACAGAGAAGGGCAAAACTTTTTTCACGTAAATCTATATTAGATCCAAATCATTTCAAGTGATGCTACTCCACAAAGAACACAAGGATGGACACATATTTAATTAAGATATTCCTAAATAAATTTCAATACATGATGTCACTTTGTCCTTTGTAAATGAGAAATACATTTCTCAATCTTTTTTTAAGTTAAGCCAATTCACTTTGGATTAGCTTAGTTTTAAAATAAATGCATACACATATATAATAAAATACTAACTACTATTACTGTCTACATACAACTTTCAGTGACCACATCTGGGTATTTTAATTTTCTTTCTGTAAGAAACAATTCAGGGCCAGACATGAAATATATAATCTGTGTAACTAGGTAACAGGCAGTTAATGGTTCACATTCTTTGACAAGAATAAGCTATTGACCCCAATCAGAACCTTCCAATGTATCTCCAATGTTCTTGGCTACATTTCTATTTGAACTCAAACCTCAGGAAGAATATCATCTTCTGTTAAGATAACTTGTTTTCCTCAAACATTCTCTCTGTGCCTATCCCAAAAGAATGAATCAACACTATATGTTCCTAAGTTCATTGATTATGAGGACAATATCTGAAGATTTCATACAAATAATATTGGGATCTTTCCTTTCCTTGAATATCAGAATATGTTGGAGCCAATTTCTATAACCACAACCTAGTATTTGTGTATCTTTAAATGAGCTACAATCCAGAACTGAAAATGAACTACATTAATGGCATCGCACTTAACAGCTTTCAATGAATAGGTCAGAGTCTAAGTTCAAACATACTGTTATTTTTCCTTCCATTTACTTCATACAATTAGAAAAAAATGTTCTTACCACTCTCACTGTGGACTCACGTGACCACAGT
Source organism: Theropithecus gelada (assembly GCF_003255815.1). NCBI lineage: Eukaryota > Metazoa > Chordata > Mammalia > Primates > Cercopithecidae > Theropithecus > Theropithecus gelada. Next base: position 48,031,264 of record NC_037670.1, on the reverse strand, counting down.
ACATCCTACCCTTAAAGCAAGTTACACATGTGTGTATTGTTTACGTTTCTTGTTTTCCGTATATTCTGATGGCTTTGACTCCTTTCTGGCTGGGAAGAGACTGCCCCTCTAGGGACCAGCCAATGCTTAGAAAAGGCAAAGGACTCAGCGCAGCGTGCCTTTCACATGCAGACTGACCAATCCACAGCCTACCTCCTCCACCTGGCCCAGACACCCAGGAGGCAATATTCCCCTGCCTGGTATCTACCAGGCAAACTAGGGACCACTCTTACAGTTCAGAGCTTGTATACCTACAGCTTATTCAAAGCTATTATATTATACACCTATAGCTTCTTAGTAGTAGTAGCAGTAGCATTTACCTACAGCAAACGCAAACCAGCTAATCTTAAACTTGGTTACCTGCCCCGCCTTGCCTTTCGCACAAATACTCCAGAAACGGCTGCAGCCTGTTCTCTCTCCTAGCTCCTGCCCCTTTGGCCCCTGGACCAACGCTGGGGCTTTCTCATGTGGCCCTGAATGTCATGCTGTGCCTCCAAGAACTCATGAGTACAATAAACTTTGTCTTCCCGAGCCTTTCCTGTGTCTCCTTTTCACATGCACCTGACTGACCACATAAAAGAACACAGAACTCTGCGTGTGTGCGCGCGTGTGTGTGCGTGCGTGTGTGTGTGCGTGTGTGTGTTATTTTCATTTTATTTTCCCTTGTTCAGGAGGTCAATAAAAAATTATTACACCTTTAAAAAGAGGTACCTAAATAAACAAACCTACCAATTCTGTATGCAAAATGAAATCCTGGACTGGCAGTGGGGCTCAGATAACACTCAGAAAAGAACCATGTGTCTGAAACTGTAAGGAACAGGTCAAAAACACTCCATTTAAAATGTGAACACCTGCTACAGACTATGTTAATTCACAAGTCTATCTAGGAAATGTTTTTCTTCCTCCCTCACCTGTTCCCCCACCTATCTTGCATTCAACTCCATAAACAGCAGTTCTCCCCCATTATAAAACAGTTGACGGTTAAAACAATGAGCCAACCAAGAAAGGATAATATTCTATAACTGACATTTACTGCATTGGCCTTGGACTTCTAATCTTTACCAGACGGGCACACAAATCAATCCATCAGCTCATAAAGGTGTGCTTTTTTAACCTCTAAAACACATGGGATTGGCCAGAAGTGTCTGGCATGTCAAACTGCTAATCACTGCTGCCCTTTGCACAAAATAACCCACTTAAGTTGAGGCATGGTTGCACTGTCACCGACATTAGTCTGTGGGAAACCCATTTAACTGTCACACACTCCTGCCACTCCTGCTCTCCCTTAATTAAGCCTAATGCCTTATGCTTTGACCTTTTGTTCTAGCCTATTAACCCTATCTAGTACAAGTTCAATTATGTTAAGCTAAAAACTTTGCTGTAAAATATTAAATGCCAAGCTCAAAAAATCATAAGGGACATCCTCCCAGCCCTAAGTTCTATTCACCCTGATACTCAATACATTCGAAAGTAAAACCTCACTTTCAAAGTAACACTGATACTGAAGCAAGGAGACGTTAAATGACTCACCCATTTCATAGCTTTTCCATGGCAAAGCCTCACTAAAACCTATCTAATCCCTAGTTCCAATTCTTTAATCTCCATGGTGTTTCTGATTAATGGTTAAACCACCCGGAAGTGTGTTAAGGACACTAACATTTTCACAACAAATTATTATCCTTCAACATCCTCTAGAATATGCTATGCAAAGAGGTCTAAAACAAAATAAACTGTGACTTCAGTAGTTGAGAAGTAATGATTCTTTTCCCCTCCCACACATCGAAACTTCCTGTCCTATCCCCTCACTATTTTTCTTTTTTCCTCTTTAAAAGTAACAATGGTCACTGAGAACTACTAAACCCTGCAACACTCACAAGGTAGTATGTACAACCACTATTTTTCCCCTTGATACTTCACTGAAGTATTAATACAGCCAATGGCTTAAACTACAGAAAGCAATTACAACTTGCTACTTATCCTCACCGGACAAATTCACGCAGCATATCTTTTCAAATATGTCTTTTTTACACCTATATGCATATGAATTGCTGTTCACATCTACCAGAATTCCAAAAAACAGAACCAAAACACTTTCTATTTCACTGTAAAATAAAACAAAATGTAGTCCAAACTAACATGCTATCATTAACGATATTTTAGTTTTACCACAGTGATGTATACTGTTATTTTTCCTTTCATTAACTTCACACAATTAGAAAAAAATGTTCTTACCGCCCTCGCTGTGACACATAAACAACTTAAAGATCAGTAACATACAACAAAATTTGAATTTCTGATTGGTGTGAAGAAATCCATATTAATTTTAGATTTTCAAAAGATTTAAAATCAGATTTTAATTTTACTTTTGCTGACTGCCCAAAGGTCCATTTTTACCTATTCTCAATATTCACAAATATTGTCAGCTTTTGCCTTTAGCAACCCTAAACTTTACAGGTTTAAAGTAACATGCCATTAAATAGAACATACAATGATTTTGCAAAAGCAAGATCATTTAGAGTGCTGCCAAAACAATGAATAATTTCAATGAGATAATTTATTAAAGGAGGAAAAAAAGAGAAAAAGAGTTTAAAATTCAAAGTGAATGTGTTTGTGTTATTAGAATGATGCCTGCAAAGGAAAGCATTCCTTGGCATTATCGGGAAGAATACCCATGGATGTGTAAAACGTAAAATAAACAGATTGATGTATGGTCAAAGGTAAGCAAACACTTGTATCGGGGCAACTACCAGCAACTTTAGTTTTATTCACCCTTTTCATTGCAAAGGATAATAGTGTTAATTTCAATCAGACGTTATGCCTTACCTACAACTTTTAGTTCATGAAACAGAAATTAAGTTTGGGTGTCTGCTGAGGAAACCAACGGTGGGAAATTCACACTCACAATTAATGTAGAGAAATTCACGCATTTCTATAACATACTGACTGACACTAATGAACAATGAAGGAAAAGTTGTTCAGGAACTCAGGATAAGTAAGCACTGGTGGAAAGCACACAGTAGAACACAGTGCATAAATAGCAAATGTGCTCATTTTTCTGCCCTTTTACTTCATACATTAGTCCACTAAGCTTGTTCCTTTTTGCTATGATTTACAAGCAGGTGAATACACAGACATGTAAGCCAAAAGAAATACAGTGTCAAACACTCATAAAGTTACCTTTGCTTTAAAAAAAAAAAAAAAAAAAAAAAAAAAAAACTTTGCCTTCACAAAGCAAGAAACTGAAGTTATTTTAAGAGCATCTGTTAAAAATCAATGTTATAAATATATATCCACATAATTCATTTATTTTTATTAGCATTTTAAAATAAATTTCTTATCTAGAAATCTCTGAGCTGCATTTCAAAATAATTTTATTTTCTGTCTCTTACCAGTAGTTATTAATAAAGTTGAATATGATGGTGTTCTAACAGTCAGGAAATTCACCTTTAGTGAAGAGCAAATCCTAATTTTTAAAATACAAAAGGGCTTCATATACTGCTTAATCCTGTAACTTACCAAGTTCTGAATCATTAATTGTTCTTGACACCCTCTTAACTTTTAAGGTTACTGCACACCAAAATTAACTCTAGATGTGAAATGTTAAGATTTCCACCTTCCCAAGCCATCAAATCCAATGCAGTTAAGTGTGCCCAGCTGGCGGGGGTCCTTCTGACTACTGGAAGTGATGCTAAGGAAACTACGTAGAAGGCTCTAGAAATATTATTATTCATTTTCTTACAAAAAAAAATGTTGCCCCCAAAGATTTTGCTAAACATGTTTTCTAATATATTATAATTTGTGTATTACTGCAGAAATGTAGTATTACAAAACAAATTGTTTCAAGTACCAATTAATCATAATGTCACTAACAGTCAGTTTCACTTTTTCCCTCATAATTAGTATGCCTGGAAAGAAGATAATAAATTTTAAGGAAAAAACTATCATTCCTTTTAGAAGTCCTAATTTAAATGGACTAAAGAAAAAACGTGGAAGAGCTTCCATTATTCATAAGTTATACATAATAATTAACAGCTGCTATGCATAAATACATAAAGGTCCTATTGCTGACCCAAGTGAGCCAAATTTTGCCAATGGTTGGGACTGGTACAGTTCAATTCAACAAATGCTTACAGACACCCTTCTGTGTGCCAGACACTTACAGGACCAACAGTACACTGATGAATAAGCTCCTATTCATGGAGTTCTACCAAGGAGAACAGCTATAACACAAGTTTAACTTTTACAATCAGGGTGTACACAAAACCGTGAAAGAAGATCTGATCTTGTTAGAGGCTTGGGGACAGAAGTAAGCCTACAAACTCCCTTGCCCACTGTCCCATAAGGGAGAATATTCCTTTCCAATTTGTTTCACCAAGGTCAGGAGCATGGCCAGTATGTGGTCCATGAAAAGGTCTACATATAGATTTCTTCTCTCTTGCTCTCTTTTCTAAGGGTGTAGACCAATGTGCACTTCGTTCATGGCACATTATCACCACTGGTCCACACAGTGCCCCCTTATTTGTTACCTTTCTCAAGAGAATAGAGGAATGGGGTCCATAACCTTTGAAATACGTTTCCAGTTGAACCAACAGACCCAATCACCTCTGTTAATGGTGTCAGAAGACCACTCATCATTAAAAAGTAGAGATGGCCTGTGAGTGCTCTGGTCAACTAAAGGTCTCTGGCTTTGTTCATCTACAAATAAATAACAACTCTCCCTATTTCTTTTTAAATAGAATTCCAAATGTATGTAACATGTAAAACAATGCCACTGTATTAACATGTACATAACTGTACTCTGTTTTTTTTAATTCTCAGCCTGGAAATTACATTTCAAGTACTAGAATATTCAACAAATCCTAAGACTTCTATGAAGACCATGAGAAGAAAATAAGGTACTAGAACAAAAGTGAGGCACCCAGCCATTTCTCATTCCACGTCTCAAGACCTTGTTCTTATTATTATAGATCCCTTCTTGGGGTTAGCTTGGATTTTACTGCAGGATCCATCACCAAAGGTTATTAACTATTTCTTACCACCTGGGACACGAACCCCTCTTTCTGAGACTGCTTTGACAAAAATAAACAAAAAAGTGTGAAATAAATCAAGATTTGACTGGTCATCCTAGGTCCACCCAACTGCTAACTGAATGACTTTCAAAATGTCTTTAAATTCTTAAGGACTCAATGTCTTCCTCCATAAATGCAGACAGTAACTGTTTTGGACATTTTAACTTAATGGCAATAACAAAAACTACAGGAAGGTAAGTAATTGTTTACCCCATTGTATCACATGGATCCCCTGGCAATTAAAAAAAAAAAAGATGAATGAGATATTAAGAAATAAAAAGGAAAACAGAGTAAAGACGAAACAAAAATAGAGAAAGAAGGAAACCCAAGAGAAAAGAAAATGGCACATAAGCACTAAATGGTAGCATTTTATCATTATTTTATTTATAGTCTACACTAGCTGGGTGCTCTTCCATACACAAGATGCATCTAAAACCCAACTTGTTTGATAAATGGGGGGAGGACAAGGTGCCTCTAAGATAGGTGTGCTTAAATCCAGAGCAGCCATAGCTTTTATCAAATTCTCTTCCAACCTGAAGAATCTAACGATTCTATGAAATCACTTCAGTTTGTGAAAGCCCAAGCAAAAGAAATTCAAAGTTATTTCAAAAAAAAAAAAAGAAAATGTAACTTTGACTCAGGTCAGTCAAGTATTACCAGGATAGATAAAAGCAGATTTTTAGCAACAGTTAACAATTCATTGCCTTAGGTGTTGCCACAATAATAGCAAACATCCAGATATTGGAAAGGAATCAAATGGTAAATTAAAAAAAGACTGTTTTCAATCCTTATATTTGGCATCACATAGATTCACTGTATTTTAATTCTTTTTTTTTTTTTTTAAGAAAAGCATGGATCAGTTAAGGAAACAATATAAGTTCATTCTGATCTTTAGGAAGACATTCTTCTCCCCATATTGTTGACTTTGACAATTCCTCTTTTTTCTTATTTGGCCAAAATACAATGTATTCTCTAAACAAAAGATAGATGCAAAATGTTTCCTTTGCAGCTTTTATACAAATCTCTTGCTTTTCCAACATGATTTGGCAACTCAAAATCTAAAGCACCATAGAAAATATTATGTTTACGAGTCTTATTATTCATCCTTGTGTCTCCAATATAGTTTCAATTTGACTATACCTTTCAGTGTATAGGGAACCACTCAGCTTGTATCTTTTAGGTTCAAAATTCCATAAATTTTAAATGAGGCAAGTAAAAGGAGGTGGAGAAGCTCATAACTCCATTTCTTATGGCTTTAACAATAAAAGCACGTACCTGGTATGTACTTAAAAATGTACTATGTGCCACAAAGCTCCCCAACTCAACAATCTCCCTCCTGACCAGTCTACTCTCAAAATAAAGTCAGCTACTCCTCACCTCTCTACTTCCACTTCCTTCCATTTCACAAATGCATTGTCAATTTCCTCTGTATTTCAGAGCCCAGTTTATCAGCACAGCATAATCTTGAACAAAATTATTGTGAGTGAAGATAGGGTAATTAAAATTTAAAAAAAAAAATCATGTTAAGGACTGTAATAGTCAAGAGTTGTAACTTTTCAACCAGGAAGAGCTAGGGTTCTGAATTTGCTACAACTGCTCCTTGAAGTGGACAAACAATTAGCCTTGGGAACACTCAGATTAAGACCATGACAAGCTATTTTAATGAATTATATCAAGAAACATAGCTGCTTTCACTGCCTCAAATAACACTGCAGTGTAAGTACAACAGCTAGCATTGGAGGGAAAAGAGCCTGTGCGGCAGCCCTTGGTGACTACACTTCCCTCCAGTGCAATGCAGGCAGCAGGACATCAGCGCTTTGAGTACTAGCATAAACTGCTGCAGAATCATCGACTGGCAACAATGTGCCTTCCCAGAGAGCCTGGTCTTGCAGAATCCAGGCTATGAGGCTTGGAAATGCTGCATGAATTTTGTGGCTACCAGGTTGGGAGCAAGGTTTTTTTAACGGCTTCCTGAAAATCAGATGGCAACCGGTTTTCTCTTCAAACAATGGTATATTCTTAAAGAAAATCAAATTATCAATGAAATTAACCATGTGCCCGCAGGCAAGTTAACTACTCTTGCATTTCTCAGACTAGGTTTCCTTATCTCTAAACTACAGAAAATGATACCTAGATGTCACAGGGGAATTGGAAGGATTAAAAGACAAAATGTGTGTAAAGCTACAAAACGGTTGACCCAAAAAGTTCAATACTCTTCCTTTCCCTGCTCCCCCTCCCAATAAAACAGGAAAAGGCAAGAGGCAAGTAACTAAACAACTTCTTAATATTCCAAGTTTCTACCCAATCATCTCTTCTTCTTTTAAAACCACGGGCTTGAAATCTTTACTGTTCACTGTCAACAACAGCATATACTGCTGTATAGTCAGAATTTTAGAATTTAGAAATTAAATCTAACCCCTTATTCAACAGATGCTGCCGGGGAAAGAAAAGGGCTTTCCTTTTATCTTATCATCTTGATTTAGTAGCAGAACTTAAAGTCGAAAAATAAACGTGGAAGAACAAAACAGGAATACTATTTTTTAATATGTTTTTCAAAAATCAAACCTGAGCCTACATGACCCATTGTGCAAACAGTCCCTTTAGGAGAAAAACTGCAACTGTGATTAATTTCTCTTGAGAATATTTCTTACTTCCCATTTGGAGAGTTTCACATGTTTCCAAACATATTTTCTTGATGTCCTCCATGTTATTGTGTACTCTCTCCTTCCCTTAATTTGTTTCTTTTCCAGTGTATAAATCTATTGCTCTATTATAGATTATTATAATATAAACTCATAAATTCAGGAATTAAAAAAAAATCTTGAAAAGCATGCTTTTCAGAAACCATTACAATCTGTTAAACAGTTGCTCTCTCTCAACTTCTAGAAAGATCCCTCAAGAGAGAAGTCCCTTTTTCATTCCGAACTTCTAATTCTCAAATTTTGATTATGTCCTGCTACTTACCAAAAACTCCGTTATACTACTACTTTCATTTCAATATTGTACATAAACAATTTCCCATCCTACTGATGAAATGCTTTATGAATGCAGTAACATTTGTAACATGTGCACGTTATGAAGAGTATCGGCAAACTCAAACTATTAAAAACATGTAACTATTAGGAAAGCCATCTTAGTCACTATATGTGACTACAGCTAAGCTTTTCTCTTAAGTATCTAAAGCAGATCGCCAGACTTTTACCTAGTACCCTCATAGAGCTAGATAAGAAAGTAAAAGTAAAATAATCAAAGCAGACGACTTCTACAAGCAGAAGCTCCAGACTCCTTAGTTTCTCTGTTGTGCTCAATCCTTGAGCAAATTACAGGCTTGAAAACAAGGAGTAGCTCTATCACTTAACAAGTGACTAAGAAATGACTTTGTTAATTAGAAGTCCAAGGGTGAGAGGCTCCTTTCCACCAAAGCTCTGAATAAACACCAACATCAGGTCAACCAGAGCTGTCTTGGTCCCAGGAGTAGCTTAAGCTGATGACTCAAATTCCCAGCAGGATTCCAGTTTAATATTTATTGAAACTCTGAGCTTAGTCACACAGTGACTTGGAATTTAAGGCACATGGGGTCTCTTCTTTCCATCCTTAAAGATATTTTTGCTAAGTGACACAAAGTTAAAGAGGCAAGATGGGTTTTAATTTAAGAGCTTTTATTCCCTGAGGTGTAAAAAGTTAAAATTTTATTTTCTGGGGAGAGTGAACCATACTAGCTCTGAATTTCAAACACAACTATTAACCCTGTCAAATAATTCTATTATCAAGTTTTACAAAACTGTTTATTTTTATTTTTATTTTTTTTTCTACCCCAGCCCTATGTATTGAAAGTAGACAGAAGGAAGGGAGGGAAGGAGGGAAGGAGAGGGGGAGAATGGATGAATGGATGGATGTCACAATCACCTTTCTAGCCAAAGTTGCAACATATGCTGGAGTTCTTGAAATTATTTCAACCAAAAAAAGGATCATATGACTCATAATTTGTTTAGCAGGTAATTATTCACCCCATTATCTTCAATAAAAATCTATCTTAAAATTGTGTATAGCTTTTTTAAAAATCTTAATACTAAGAGGATCCTTTTTTTCATAACCCCAAAGAGTGGTTTTTTTCCTCTATTTTCGAGTTGCCAGCCTTCTCAATTCTTTAAATCTGATTCACATTATACTACTTTTAGAGTTCTAGGCTAAATGTTTATCCCTAGCATGATTCAAAGTATTAATTTCAACAAAATCCTAATATAATGATAAAATGTATCACATTTATTTTTAACTCTTTCCTATTCTTCTAAGAACTTAAGGAAAACTATTTTATGTTTCGGGTGCATTTTGATAAGCTAAAATACCACAAATTTTGTAATGCTTCATTTGTAATATTTGCAAGATAGTGTAGGGATCAATTTGAATTTCAAGGTGCATGATATAGAGTATATACCAGAACAGTGAGAAAAGTTAGTATAAATTCCTACTCATCTCAGTTTGTATATTTATTGCAACAAATTAAAACTGCATTTCACAACTCGTAGTAAAACAAAAGGAAAGTTCTGATCTAAATAAACTCCAATCTTCAGAATCCTATACATTCAGTATCCATCAACCTGAACACTAAATTTCAAGAAAAAACAACAGATGGGCATCCATATGACAGTTTGTAAAGAAACCCTGATAAGACTTCAGGAATTTCTGTGGTCTCTATTTTCCCCCTACCATGAATCATAGGTAATGTGGTTAAATAAAGCATTCCTTCTGCAGCTATTTACATTGTTTATCTTTATCAAAGATCCTATAAAAGAAGTATCCAGTTCACCACGCAAACGTTAGCACTCAGAACACTGTTTTCCCTGTTGATGAAGACCCTCGGAAAATTCCAGATGTTAAAAGATTAAAGAAAATGTGATCTAACATTAATTCATTTTCCTCCAAACAAAGTGTAACTCCTGATTCCATGCTGGTACCCAGTTTTGATCCTCTACTTTAGAGATAGCTCAGGGGCATTCAAAACAAAGTGGGAACATGCACAAATGGGGAACTTGTCATTTTTCACCCTCAAACAACCACTATTTATATAATATTACTGGCCTCATAAAAGGGAATAGAGAATCCATTACCATCAGCAATTCATGCCTCTGCTTCAGCATCAGATGCAAACGGGATACAGAAACTAGATGTCTCTCCTCCATTTACTTTTTGTTCATTCCAACCTTTCGACATAATCTTTAGTTCCATTCCAATGGCCTGTTTCATCATCTGACACTCCTGGTTTTTTACCTTCTCAAGTCTCAGCAACCATACTGGTGTTACATTTCTCTAATTGTTGCGTTATCTAAATATTACAGGAGGAGCTTGCTCATTCCCCCTCCCCCAAAAGTCCCTGAAAAAACTACAACTTAAGGAAATGCAACTTGAATCTTTTTAGTTCACAGATTCAGACTCATACATCCTGCGAGCCCCCTAGCATATCTTGCTGAAATTTTTCTTTTGACTTTTCAGTAATTGTCAAGATTATTTTAATGAAAATATTTCTCCATTTGGAAGACATGGGTATACAGGACTTTGCTAGAACGACAAATGCTTTTTCCCAGTCTTCATCCGCGTAACAGTAAATCATTATTAAACAAACACACAAAATAAAACTCACTCTGAATGTGTATCAGTCACCTGAAGGGGCAGAAAAGCACAAGAGTGAAGAAACTTCACCCCAACCACAGCCAAGAAGGAAAGTTGCAACCAAGGCACTTTTCACAGAAGAAAATATCCAAAGATGTAGACGCTGTTTATTTTAGAAAAGGGGAAGAAAGCAAGGGAGGGAGGGAAAGGGTAGGGAAGAGACTAGACCTCCTCTTCTCTTACTAACCTACATTAAAAATTAATTGTATCAAGCAATCTCAATGCAAAACTGACCCTATCACAATTTAAAGTGAATAATGCTTTCCTTGACAAAAATTCGGTATTTTAAACTCATTCTGAGCAAAATTATCTTTTAACCTGATACACCAAACTATTAGTTTTTCCCAAACAACAGTTAGAACATGAGCTTTTAAGTTTCTTACACTCTCTATGTTTTAAAATTAAAAGCCAAATTCCTTTAACTTCATATATCCTAAGTCACTCTGATTTAAAATTACTTCTATGTCATTGTCTTCTAGCACTGGTCTGCAATAGAATCTGTGCAATTAACAATAATCATCTTCCCTCTGATCTTTCTAGAGTCAAGGATGGCATATCTCCTTATCTTATTTGTTCCATTAGATTGGCATATTTTGCCTCATCTGTCACCTTCTATCAAACTCTGCTTTCAGATATGCGTTAATTCATTTTTAGTTGTCCTCAATGTTCTAAAATAGTGATGTTTGACAGAATTAATACAGTGCTCTAGTTCTTTCTGTTCAACCGGTATTTAATTAAAGATCTTGGAGGCTATCTTTCTCTCAGGCTATACCACTTAAGGGAGGAACATTACTTCCTCCATGGACAATGTGATAAGCCACATGGCAACAAAGCTGCCTCCCTAACGTCTCTCATTTAATACACTGCTTTACCACATATAAACTACCAGCAAAACAGATTATCACTTTAATTCACATTGATTTTACTTTTCATATCTCTGACCCACAACTCTGCCATGGGCTGCGTTCTCTGAACTTCTGAATTTCCCGAATTTCTGTAGTTGTAATGCTCTCCTATCTTTTTGCTTTTGTTTCATCTGGACTTCAAAAAGTTCTAATGGCATCTGATTTGGAAGAGTTCTTGAATCTCTGAAAACAACGAAGGAGTCTTTAAGCAATCAGAACTGCCTTGGCACACACACTGAAAACTCCGTTTCAAAATCTTTTGAATTAATATCTTTTGGAGAATAGCCCACTCAACTTGATATGTCATAATTTTCCATTCTAAAGGTGGCATGGATAATTTAAATTGGCACTTGCTATTTATTACTTAAATAATTGTTCTCTTGGATGGCCTTTCGAAAGCTAGTACTTCTTAATCATTTTCGACTGTATCAGAACTATAACAGGCATGTCAATTTAAGCAAACTTCATCAGCAATAAACTAACAAACAGACTCTAGGTGGTGGTATAGGTTATTTTTTATCATGATGTTTTGCACTTACAACTGCAAGAGTCAGAAAAGCCTTTAGTCTCTTCACACATTTCTTTAGTGCAAAGTTAACAACATTTTAGGCTGTTAAAATTAGCAAAATCCAAGTTCTACAGAGTTTGCAAATGAATGTAAAACAGGCATTAAACCTGGTTTTCAACTAACTTCCCACAGGCATTAAACCTGCCTTTTCACCTAACTCATTTGAATAAAATCAACAACGAACAGTCCTTTTTTTTTTTTTTTTTTGGATGTGTATTTTGCTCACACTCCTAGGGCACTTCCTAGGGTAAGTTTGGAAAGAGGTCTTTCTCCACTAGAGTATGACACAGACTAGAGCAACCAATCCTGTAACCTGCAGGGCAGTAGCTGTTCCACTAATTGATTCTCCTTCTTTGTCTCTAGGAACTATGCCCAGGCAGAAAAAAAGTTACTATAGGTGATGAAGCCAGCGCTCCCCTGAACCAAATAAACCCTATCGACATTACCAAACTGCTGGGCAAAAGCAGAGCAATTCACTCACTTCGAAGGTGAAAACACTTCAACATACACCAGGCGGCAACCGACACTTAGGGGCTAAGCAGATGAAACACCATTTGTTTAAAAAGTCTATTATCTCACTGTCTCTTCCACAAAGGTGGAAAACTGATGATTAAACATTGAATAATGCCACCCACTTACTAAACCTATGATTCACTAATAAGCATTCAATGCAATTCATAACTTTAAAGAATGAATTACCGAAGCCCCTTGCTTCACAAATTCTCCCAAGAAACAGAAAGAGCATTCATCACCTATAACCCGACAACCATTTTTACTACGGACACCTACAGATGGCTTCTCTTCCTCTAACGACACAATTTCCTTCACAATCCCACATGTAATCATTTACAATACCAGAGACAAACTCCACCTCAGTTCCACCAGCCGAGTTTTTAAAAATCCTTGTGCCTAAGAACGTCTTTTTTCCCCAAAGTAAAATGTGCCATTAAAAAATATTTTTAAAAAGCAAAAGTGCTTATCATTCCGTACTTCTTTTACTACCTTCAGCAGCCAATTACTGACGTGATAAAAGGCAGAAACTCCTGGAATGCTTCAGAGATCAACATGTGTCACAGACTCCCAGCCTGTCCGCCTCTAAGACACAGTTGTTTCCTTTGTTCCTTCAGACTGAACACCAACTCCTGATTAAAATTGGGAAACTACTTTGGAAGGGATGTGAGGGTCTGCAGAATACGTCCACGGAAACCTTCATAAAACAATATGCAATAGTAGTAAGGTGGACACAGCAGAAGGGAGAAAGGGCAGCCTCCTGGACTTCCACGGGGCTCACCCTAAATGGGGGCCGGCCCCTGGCTCCTGGTAAAATGATGGCTGAGGCCTCGGGTCCGTGAGCCACGCTATCCGGGGGGGACGGCGAGTGCGGGCAGAGCGGGCCTGGGGTCCGCTGGGGGCCAGGCGAGCTGTCCGTTTTCCTATTCACTTTCCCAGCCGGGTATCCAGCGAGCACGGAGCAGGCAGGCACCCAGGCGAAAGGCGCCGCCCAGGATCCGGCTGGACAGCAGGATCCAGAGCGGCGCGGCGAGCGGTGCCCGAGGTTCGCGACCGAGAGGGCAGGCGAGCGAGGGGCAACCCCGACCCGGCCCCCCGAGCTCCAGTGTCCGACCCCGCGCAGGGGCCACGCGACGGCCGCCCCCTTGCCCAGAACTGGCACGGACGGGCGGGCCGACCCGGGGCCACTCCACAACTTGCCGGCCCGCCGCCCCGGCCCCCCGCGAGAACCCGGGGAGACTCGAACCAGGCAGCAGAGGCAGGATTTCCCCGGAAACGCGCCCTCCCCGCCGCCCCGTGCGCGCCCGCGGCCGGCCGCGCTGCCCCCGCCGCCCCGACGCCCCCGCGGCCCTGCCCGCCAAGCCAGCGCCGACGCGGGCCGCGCTCCGGGGCCGTTTCCGGCGGCGCCGGCGGCCGCTACTCTGGGCGCCCTGGCCGCGGCCGTCACTCACCCCAGGCCGCCGCGGCTCCCAGCCTCCGGCTCTGTCAGGCTCGGTCCGCGAAGGCGCCTGCCGCCCCGTCCTGGCCCGGCACCCCGGCGAGCTCTTCCCTCCGACCAGCGGCGCTCCCGGCGCAGCGGCGGACGCGAGGCCACGGGCGGACGGGCGCGCGCGGGTGGCGGGCGGGCGTGGGGCCGGATCGTCCCTGCGCCTCGCCGCCGCCTCCTCCGCCGCCGCCTCCCGAGTTCGGGGCTCTGCTGCAATGTCTGCGAGGCTGACTTTGAGCGCCTCGCTCGCCGCCCGCCCGCCCGCAGCCGCGCTCCTCCCTCCGCCGCCGAGTCCGCCGCGGCCCAGTCCCTCCCCTCGCCGCCCCACGCCATTCAGCTCTTCAGCCAAGTTTCTTAACCCTTTTCTCCCCCTCCCTCCCATTGTCAGCCGGTCAGGAGGAAGCCGTGCGGGTCCGGGCCGCTCGCGGGAGCTGCGGAGCCCCCTATGGTTCGTGGATTTCCTCCTCGCCTGCTCTCCGGGTGGCTCAGACGGGGCTGCAGGGCCCGGAGGCAGCGAAAGGACCGCGTCCCCAAGAGAGGGGCTGCTCGGCGCGCCCGGGCCGTCCTCCGGGCTCCCAGCTCTGTCCAGCCGCCCGCGACCGCTGCAGGCGCCTGGACAGCTCCTCCTGGGAACCCGGGGAAGCGCTCTCGGGACCCAGGCCGAATGCTCCCGTTTGGGCAGAGCCTGGGGACCGCGGCACCCCAGACGCCCCAGGGTCCCCGCCTGGGTGCTGGCGCCTTAAAAGTCTACCTCCTCCCCTTCACCCCACAACACGCGCTCCCTGGGCCCCCTTTCACCCCCCCACCCAATTTCTATCTCCTTGTAATCTGTGTGTCCTGCTTTAATCTTGGGGGGCGCGGGCGCGAACTCTGGGTCACTTTGACCCCACGCCCAGCACGTAGTAGGCACCCAGCCCTCATGTGGAGCGACTCCGGGAGGAAAACTAGGAAGGAGACCTGAGGAGCGCCCTGCTCAGCTCCCTGGACAGACGTAGGACCCAGGAGCAGGGTTAATCCTCGGCTGCTTTGTCACTGCGAAGTCTCCAGCGGAGTCTGTCAGCCAATCTACATCATCCCCGGGAAGGATCTGACCCAACCAGACAAGGCAAAAGGAGCAGGGCTGCTACTTCTTCAGCAGCTCTCCTCGGTTCAGTCTCCGAATAAGAAATAACAATTACATCACGAGGCCGGGGCGGCAGCGCGGTGGAGCCTCTTGGTTTCCTGCAGCCTAATCTCGCTGAACCCGCCTCTAAATTGGGGGGGCTACAGACTGGTGAAACGAGAAAGTGGAGGGAGGAGAGAGTCATACGAAACCATAATTTCCCCTTATCCGTGTATTTGCTGTTTTAAAAATCGTATCCTCAGCGCTCCCCAAACATCTCCCTAGAACTATTAACACCCCCTCAACACCTCCCCAGATGTCAGGTTTCTTTTTGACTTGAGCATCCAGCATTTAGTAATTCGCCATGAAAAAAATTACCAGGGGAAACCAATGTTGTTGCTGAAATTGTTTTTGCTTGACACAAAAAAAGCTAAAGTATAGCTTAGTCTCACCCGAAATTCTGAAATGGCATGCCTGTGTTAAAACACTTATTACATAAGACAAATGAGCCGATGAGGCACTCCATTCTTACATGTAGGTTTTTATATCCTGAAGAATTTGATAGCATTTGAAAATGGAGTTGCTAATGCGCTTAAAAAACAACAACTATCCAAGTCATGAAACTGTATTCTATGCCTGTTATGTAATGGCTGTATTGTGTACTGCAAATTTCACTTAACCTTTAAAAATATGAATGAGAGTTTTAGAATACTGTCACAGTCTTGAAAGTGAAAGCAATTTTTCACATTAATGCTTAATAAATTCAGCACCTAGCACAGTGCCGGGCACATGGTACCGATGTTTTCCTTAGTGACAATGGCACTTTTAAAAACAATTATTTTACATCACCCTACTGATTGAACTATGCAATCTGTTGCCATTTTAAAAAGTTAAACCTCATATAATACCATATTATTTGCATATACCACAATTCAAAATCTGCTGTAGGCAAATTAGTAAAGGCTGCTGTTTTTTAGTGCATCATTTATTCAGAATTGATACAAAGCAAACCGTTTCAATTCAATGATGACCAGCGTAATTGGAGCTTGGCCCCTTAGTGGGGGTCAAACTTTTTTTACGAAAATTATTTTTAACCATAATACAAAGATTTTTCTACAATGTATTGCAAATGTTTCTCTTAAGCGGTTTATTGAACATCATTTAGCATTTTCTTGACAATTCAGTGTCAATTTTATTAAAAGTAATTGTTGTAGTAGGTTGTAGTGGATTCAGGAAATATATCCAGTTCCTATTCTATATTCTTCCTAGGTGTTAGGGATTCTCCCAGGAGGTACAAAAGCTATCAGTCGCTACACCGAAGGACTGTAGGATGCTATGACTTAATGATTATCTCTGCCTTTTGTAATTTCTCTCTCTCCCCCTTCACTAACTGACAATCTGTTTTGCTTACTGTTACTAGCACAGCTGTCACTAACATTCTCCTCATCTTCTGATTGGTAACTTCAAGTCTAGTGTGGACTGGGAATCCAGATAGCCTCACTTGTCACAATTCTGTCTAAAGTAAACTTAATAGGTTCTGGGTAAGGGACTAATGGCTCACCAAGGAGTAGGGCGCACACACACCTTAGTGCATAGACTATGGAAAGATATTTGGACTACTCAAATCTATCTTTTAAATGCATTCCTCTTCTTAACCAGGTTTTGAACCACGGAGGTTGCCCAACAAGCCAAGAATTTTCCAGCCCTCCAACATTGGTGTTAAAAAGTCCACTGCTATATGCTAGATGACTTCCCAAAGCTGTTCACTTATTATTATTCTGTTTTCTCAACCCCACAAAAATCCAGTCACTGAAATCCTGAACTCTTTTGATAGTGGCATGAGTGTTAAGTAAATTGCACACCTCTTGTGGAATTCATTTTCACTTAATCTTGCTAATTATGTGGAGACTATTTTGTTTGTTGTTGTTCTTTGTTTTTTAAAATAAATCAATACCTAAATTTCCTGGCTAACAGAGTCATTGCAAGGATACTAGGGCATTATATGTAATATAAGAATGCCTGTTTGGTAATTTGTACTTTGAAGTCAATTCTCATTTGAATCATTTGTGATGTGAAAACAATGCTGTTCGGTTTATATACTTAAACACCTAATTATTGTTTTACGTCCAGGGTTCCTGTGGGACCACATGCTTATAGTTCAGTCTCAGTATACCTATCTGCCACAAAGATGTAGTCTGGGAGGGGTGTGCCTTTGGTGTATTCTCTAAATCTCTCCTGTATAGCATTTTTCAAAACCATTTTGTGAGTGGGTATTTGCTTGTCTGTATCCCACTGTAGAATGCAAGCAGTACAGGCACAGGGTCCATATCCCTCTCATTCACATTTGGGGACTTCTAGCTACCTATCCCTGTGCCCAGCAAGCAATAGACATTCAGTAGATATTGGCCAACATACTGTCATACTCCAGAGGACAGAATGTATCTTTCTCTTGGGGTCCTGGCTGTGAGGTAAGGATTTCAGAGAACATTTTGCAGAGAAAATAATGCTTCCAGTGGCCATTAAAAGGTTAAAAGGATTAGCCATGTAGGCAGAGTGGGAAAAGGGGTTCTCAGGAGAGGACGTAGACTGTTCAACAGTAGAGAGATATGAGAAAACAAAAATATGCATTGAGAAGTATTGAGCCTGCATTTATACTGTGGAGTGAACTATGACACTTGAGGGGGGAAATATGTGTAACGTCCTAGATCACAGACAAATAGAACCCCAGTGCAGTTACCTTATTAGCCACAGTCCCTTAGCCTCTGGAGCAGCACTGACCAATAAAAACAAAGTGAACCACAAATGTGAGCCACATATGGAATATTAAGTTTTCTGGTAGATACATTCAAAAAGTACAGAGGAACAGGTAAAATTAGTTATAATAATCCACTTTAACCCAATACATCAAAAATTACCATTTCAATGTCTATACAACATACAAAATCATTAATTAGATATTTTACAATATTTTATAGTCTTCAAAATCCAGTGTGTCTTTTACATTTATAGCACATCTCCATTTGGATTAGTCATATTCCAGGCTCAACAGCCACATGTGGCTAACAACTACCATATCGGGTAGTGCAGCTCCAGAGAATGTAGGAAATATTTAATAATATCGTTTAAGAAAATTTTCCTTAAGAGGAAAATCTAAATCGTGTTCACTCTAAGAGTTTATTTATGCCGATTATTAGTGTTGAATTATGTTAGGTTATAAAGACCACCTTCTTGTGTTTAGACATTTACACCCATTAGATAATCAGCAAAGTTTGCGTTTTATGTACTGTGTCTTCATTAATGATGCTGTAGTTACAACTGTTTCTATCTCTATTAACTGTGGTGGTGGACTGTAAATGTAAACTGTTTTTATGGCACAAATAAAATGCTATAGATTTGGGGTTGACTAAGCTTTAAAAAAATTCTCTCTACAATATGAAGCCACCTCTTCTATGCAGTTACCGCCAAGCGTCTTCCTAGCTGTAGAAGTCCAGGGTTTTGCTGTCTAATTATTTTATGCCCAGTTACTTGTGGATGACAAAAACCACCCCGACCTTTGTTTGAGGCAGTCGCCTACCTGAAGCTGCAGTAAGGGTTTGCTGCAGCTCCCTGAGTACCAAGAAAGGTCCAAAGAGCTAACGTGAAGACACTTAGATACCCTGTCTGCAGGTGACTGTGCAGCTTTCCCCAGTGAGATTGGAGCCCTTTTGGTTTCATTGGAATTCGAGTGCCAAAGATTGGCAAATCCACAGCGCTCATTGTCTACACTAAAATGAATCTTGAAAACGGTATCTTTTTTAAAAAACAGTCTGAGAATGGTTGTGTACAAGTAGCCAAACGTGTGAAAGAGAAAGGCAGATACTTTAATGAAATGCATATGTGGTTGATGCCGTCTCATTCCTTCTCAAAACAAGAAAATGTCTAGTATAGTTAAGGGGTTAGAAAAGCCAAGAAGTCTCAACGAAGCAAGGAAAACCTGTGAGTTTTAATGATGTGTCATTTGGATATGTCTAAGTGATTGAGAGTAAATATTACATGAAACCTATCCTTTTATGTGGAAATGGCGTAGCAGCTCTCCTTAGGCAGTCCTGTCATAAATGCATGTGAAAGTTTCCTTTAAGGGATTTCACAAACATAGGACCATATTATGAATCAATTCAGTAAAAACATGATCCTATTATTTTTAGAGATATATTTAGACAGACTTCAACTAAAGAAAAGTGCAATACACATATATTTTTCCAAATTATTCAGGGTTCTGAAGGGAAGAAAGATGTAAAGAAAGCATGATGTAAACTTACTATTTGTATAATTGCTTGACTCTCAAAAGAAGACATAGACACTGACCTGTCTGTTTTAGAGAAGTTTAAGAAACATAAAAATCTCATGTAGTGTTTCTTTTCACAAAGAATTTGAGCACGCGCACACACACAAGATTTCACTCAATTCAATGGTGGAAAGAATCATCTTTTCAACAAATGGTGCTAGGGTATCTACATGCAGAAGAATGAAATTGAGCTCCTTCACATCATATACAAAAATTGACTCAAAATGAAACATAGACTTAAAGTAAGAACTAAACTGTTAAACTCTTAGAAGAATATATTGCAGTAAATCCTCGTGACCTCTGTTAGGCAAAACCTTCTTAGTTATGACACTGAAAGCATGAGTAACGAAATAGATATATTGGACTGAAGTCAAACTTAAAATCTTGTGTGTTTCAATGGATACCATCAAGAAAATGAAAAGATAACCCATAGAATAGGAGAAAATATTTGCAAATCATATATCTATCAGGTAAGGACCCATAGGTAGACTACATAAAAAACTCTTACAACTCAATAATAAAAAGGCAAAAACCCGGTTTTTAAAATGAGCAAAGTATCTGAGTAGACATTTCTCCAAAGAAGATGTACATCAAGCACATGAAAAGATACTCCGTAGGATTAGCCATCAGGGAAGTGCAAATCAAAACCACAGTGTGATGCTACTTCACACTCAAGACAAATGGCTACAAAAGGAAAAAAAGAGGAAACCAGTGTTGGTGAGTATGTAGAGTCATTGGAACACTCATCTGTTATTCCTTGTTGATGCATAGCAAATCACTTCAAAATTTAATGGCTTAAAACGAGAAACACTTCTTATCTCACAGTTTCTGGGGGTAAAGAATGCAGGAACAGCCTAGCTGGATGGTTCTGACACAAGGTCTCTCCTGTGGCTGCAGTCAGGGTATTGGCAGGGCCTGCGGTCATGCGAACGGCTTGCCTAGGTCTGAAGGATCAAATTGCACGAAGGCACCCTCACATGGTTGTTGGCAGGAGGCCTCGGATACCTGCCACATGGGCCTCTCCTCAGGCTGCTTGAGTATCCTCATGATGTGGCAGCTAACTTCCACTGGAGCAAGCTGTCCAAGAAAGGGCGACAGTGGAGCCAGAGTGTCCTTTCTGACCCGGTCTCCTAATTTACACATGGTTACTTCCATTTTATTCTGTTAATTAGAAGTGAGTCACTAAGTCCATTCCACACTCAAGAGGAAAGTCATCTTGAAGGGAGGAGTAGCAAATAATTTGTGAACAGGTTTTAAAAACACCACAGCAGGCAATTCACATTTTTGCCTGTGGTCTGCCTCTTCGATTTCCTAAACCAACTTGCATATCCTTGTTTCCACACACTGAACAGGCTCACTGCCTCCCTCAAGGGAACAAGACTTAAGCGTCTTCTGGTTACTGCATCAAATCTGTTGCTTAAGAATTCTGGGTGACATGCAGCACTCCCCAGGAAGGCCCGATGAGGCCCCTTGAAGGCTGGTAAACAGACGTGCTTTCAGCCACAGCACGTTTACATTTTCAACCATGAAGAAGGATCAGGATTAGTGCAATAAATCTGTCCATTTGGAAAAGGAAGAATGAGGAACTCGCATTGGTCACCATTCCATAGTAATTATCAAAACCTACTAAGCAGGAATAGCCAGGACTCCTTTTCTTGGCAATACAGGAAGTTCCTTGATTGACCAACCTGGTAGCCTCTGATTCGTTCTCCTGAATGTTCTCTCTAGTGCCTTGCCCTCTGCTGTGCCTGGATCTGCCTTTGGAAGGTTCACATTTGACAGTTTTCCTCAACAAATGTATCTGAGACAGATACAGGGGAGGCTGTCCTTCCTAGAGACCTCTTAGGTTTTGAAATATTTCAGCACAGGGGTTATTTTAAAGTTTTAACAATGAGATTATTGCAGACCAAGTTGGGGGTTTCTTTGGGATGTTAACTTCTTCAGACACTTAGAAGGCTTGATTTGTTTCCATTCCCTTCCATGTACAGGTTACTATAGCCAAAAGTCTTGCCCAGACATGGTTTTCAAGGCTGCAGATTCTCAGTTTTTATTTACTGGGCTCTGTACTCTGCCCATCCCTCTGGCCCTTAAATTAATGGTGTCTACCTTGAGATCATCTGAAATAATAGGCTTAGGTGGGGAGGCAATACAATTTATCACCTCTTCTAACAATATCACTGCTGCTTTATGACAAAGCACAAGTCTTACCTCCTGCTAAGCCTGCAGTTTCATGGCCACAGCTTAAAACTTCCTCAATTTCAAGTACAGAGTAGATGACTTTTTCAACATTGCAAGGCCCGCATCACTGGACTCTTCATCAGAGTTGTTAGCAAGTATCGGCAGAGAATGTCTCCCTTAGCAAATCTTTGCTTCCTTCCACCTCTGTTTTCAGAATGTTTGATTCTAGTCTGAGTTCACCTAACTCAGAAGACTTTGCTGAAAATAGCAAAACTATACCAACACCTACAAACAGTATGAATGTATCTTTTATTTCCCTTAACACTATGGCCTCAGTCAGCAAAGAGTCTGCTTTTCAAGGTAAGCAGTTGGCAGCTTAACCAAATAGTTTGCTACCACATTAAAAACAGAGTCCTATCACACACAGCCCAAATCTTTCTGCTAAATCAGTGGTACTTGTACCACGCAGCATACCATTTCTGGTACCAATTGGCCATGGTTCCTGGTTACAGAAACATTTACTCTTGCTAGTTTAGGCAGAAATGTCTTTTTTTTTTAAATAGCAAAATAGTTCACAACATTTCTTCAAGGACCCAGAAACCAGGCTTGATAATACATGAGAGAAATATTCAGTTGCATAAAGCGACTGCCGTATGGAAATTCCAGTCACCTACCATCTGCCACTTTGAACCAATAAGGATACAGACTAAATACTAGAACCTTCATGAAAACTGTACCGAAGAACCACACACTTCAACCAACCACTTTACTTGCCAAACAGCCCTATAGATTCTGCCTTACAATGTTCCTATCTGGTTTCCATGTCTTATGTAGGTGCATTTGGTTGGTGAAGACCAGGTCACATGTGAAACCTTAGCTTCACCTGAGTCTGAGAAATGTCACATTCAGTCTTCCAGTAACCTGGAAAGTATACTAGGAAGAGATTAGAGTAGTATTTAGGGTGTGTCATTCTGCAGTATCTGGCACAGTGGCCAAAGGTTTATTTCTGGGTTTTCATCGTATTTTAACTGACATACTAATATTTGAGGAAAATCATGATAACATATATAGTAAAATTAATAAATAGCATGAATTACATTGACTTACTATGTTTCCTTTTCTCTGTAGGATTCTTCTTGGGTTTAGTGTTTGTATTAGTCGGTTTTGTGTTGCTATAACAGAATACCTGAGGCTGGGTAATTTATTAAAAAGAAAAAAAGGTGTTTATTTAGCTCACAGCTCTGTAGGCTGGGAAGTTTAAGGGCATGGCCCTGGCTTCTGGAGAGGGCTTTCATGCTGCATTATTACATGGCAGAAGTCAAAGGAAAAGCAAAAACGTGTGATGAGACAAAACCTGAGGAACTTCTAATATTTATAACAAAGAGCTCTTCTGGGGACTAATTCATTCCCAGGAGGACTAATCCAGTCCTACCAGAGGGAAATCTCACTGCCAAAATGATGGCACCAAGCCATTCAAGAGGGACCTGCCGCCATGAGCCAAACATCTCCTATTAGGCCCCACTTCCCAGCACCACTACACTGGGGATCAAATTTCTCCTTTCTCTCTCCCTCTTTTCTTTCTTTCTTTCTTTCTCTCCCTCCCTTCCTTCCTTCCTTCCTTTCTTTCCCTTTCTTTCTTTCTTTCTTTCTTTCTTTCTTTCTTTCTTTCTTTCTTTCTTTCTTTCTTTCTTTCTTTTTCTTTCTTTCTTTCTTTCTTTTCTTTCTTTCTCTCTCTCTCTTTCTTTCTTTCCTCTCTCTCTCTGTTTCTCTCCTTCCTTCCTTCCTTCCTTCCGTCTTTTTTTTATTGAGACAGGGTCTCACTTTGTCACCCAGGATGGAGTGCAATGGCACATGGTTCACTAAAGCCTCAACTTCTGGGGCTCAGGCAATCCTCTCACCTCAGCCCCACAACTAGCTAAAATACAGGCACGTGCCACCACACCCAGCTAATTTTTTTGTATTTTTTGTAGAGATGAGGTTTTGCTACATTGCCCAGGCTGGTCTTGAACTCCTGGGCTCAAGTGATCTGCCCACCTTAGCCTCCCAAAGTGCTGGGATTATAAGTATGAACCACCTTGCCCAGCCTAGAGATCAAATTTCAACATGAGTTTTGATAGGGACAAACTTAAACCATACCTAAGCCATAGCAGTATTATTGCTGCTGTAGTTTGTTTGGCCTACCTGTCTATTTTAAAGACACTAATAGGATTCCAGAAATGTTTGATATATATCTCCACATGCAGATAAATCAATAACTGCTCAGTTCATCTCCACAATTTTTCATAGTAAGGTGCACGTCTTTGTTCCAAGTCCTTCCCTGGTGAAGACACAGGAGTGGAACATGGTTGTGGGGCAATAGTGAACAGTGAAGTGTGGCAGTAATTATGCCTGAGGATCATAACTGTTCAGTGGTGAGAGAAAAATATCAGTTGGAGCTAAAAGTGGCATGAAATTAAGGGAGCAGGAAAGGTCAAATATCCAGTAGAGAGCAAAACCCAAGTTTTTAAAGCACAGGAAGTATTGTAGATTGTAAAATGAACAATAACTCACCCAAGGATCATTAAATTTGGGTAAATTTTGCATTAATTTTATTTCACTGTATTCTAGTTCTTGGAAAGTTGGCTAACACTGTTAACCAGTATATCATATATTGATTTTGTTGGGATACAAAAAGTGTGCTTACTCTTAGATAAGTGGATAAGACACTTTTGGTTGTAAGGAAGGGTGACTTATGCCAAATAACTTGAGAGAAAAGGAACTTCTAATTCATAAAATCCAAGGAAGTACTGTCACATCAATCCTCAAGAGACCAATAGCTCTTCATCCTGGCGCTCCACCAATAATATGCCTTTTTACTCCACTTACTCAGACCCTATTGGTCCAATTCTCCAAAGAGAAAATTTGATTGGCTTTTGGCCAGCCAATGGACTACTTCTTTTATGGTTAGATGTCCAGGCCTTGTCAGTTATACTGAGTGGAGTTGAGGGCAAGTTCACTTAATTCAAAGGATTGACATTCCCAAGGCTGTGAATAGGGCTGGTAAAACTAGCAGGGTAAGACGAGTGTGGTAGATCAATAAACTAATGACTCTAGTACAGTTATTGTCTTTTACAGTACATAAATTAAGACGTAATATTGTAACGGCATCATTAATCTTATTTACAAATTGTCTGCTTGCAGATTAATGCTTGTGATTCTTATATACAAAATACATTAAACATATTCATTCTTTCACTAATTATGTGCTCGTGCCTACAAGTACCCTGTGGCACAGTGTATCAAGTTCTTATGATGCCAAATGGACAAACCATGGATACATTCTTTGAGGCACCACAGGAGGAGACAGCTAATATTTACTGTGATGTACTTTTTAATGCAGGCATAAAGATGAGTATTATAGAGAAAGGAGGCATTGGTTCATACGTGGGGGATTGAAGGGAAGGTTCCTTCCTTCAAAGAAATGATTTTTGAACTAGATCATGAATGCTGAATTTATTAGTGTGCTTTTTTCTTATGTTCATCACTGATTCGCATTTATATACTTACTATAACATCTTACTATCAAATCATATTTTACAGGTATTATTTCCCTTTTAGGAAGTTTCGTTGATTCTCAACATGTCAATATATAGAACTAGAACTGTATTTTGTCAATTGAAAGCAAATTCAGATCCCCTCACATGGGGTGAAATTGTTTTATTTTTCTTTCTCCTTGTGATTTTCTTTCCCTTTTCTTTTTTTTTTTTTTTTTTTTTTTTTTTTTTTTTTTGAGACTGAGTCTGGCGCTGTCGCCCAGGCTGGAGTGCAGTGGCCGGATCTCAGCTCACTGCAAGCTCCGCCTCCCGGGTTTACGCCATTCTCCTGCCTCAGCCTCCCGAGTAGCTGGGACCACAGGCGCCCGCCACTTCGCCCGGCTAGTTTTTTGTATTTTTTAGTAGAGACGGGGTTTCACCGTGTTAGCCAGGATGGTCTCGATCTCCTGACCTCGTGATCCACCCGTCTCGGCCTCCCAAAGTGCTGGGATTACAGGCTTGAGCCACCGCGCCCGGCCCCCTTTCCCTTTTCATAGGCATTGAAAAATCGTTTTCTAATAACATAGCTTTCATGAACATGAGAAATTTTCAGGTGTCTCTAGTAGTGGTGGTGACTGTCACTTCCATGGCCTCTTCCTTGGTATCAAGGCCATTCTTTTTTTTTTTTTTTGAGACGGAGTCTCGCTCTGTCGCCCGGGCTGGAGTGCAGTGGTGCGATCTCGGCTCACTGCAAGCTCCGCCTCCCGGGTTCACGCCGTTCTCCTGCCTCAGTCTTCCCAGTAGCTGGGACTACAGGCGTCCGCCACCATGCCTGGCTAGGTTTTGTGTTTTTTTTTTGTATTTTTAGTAGAGACGAGGTTTCACCGTGTTAGCCAGGATGGTCTTGATCTCCTGACCTCGTGATCTGCCCGTCTCGGCCTCCCAAAGTGCTGGGATTACAGGCTTGAGCCACTGCGCCCGGCCAAGGCCATTCTTAAATAATGCTGTGAAATGTGCCAACCATACCTTTGGTACCAATACATGCCCTTTCTCTAACCCACTTTTAGTGCAATGCCCAGTAACTGCATGATAACATTGTATATTTAGGGACCAAATCTTTTTCCTCTAATGCATCATCAATTGTTTCATGTACTGTTAAGAAAGAAGATTGTAACCAACCAAATAAAGGCACAACGCTTACTTATGATATAGAATGCTAATTTTATACCTATTGAAAGAGCCCTTTTACACTTATTTATACATAGATTTTTAATCCTCTATCACTCACATGTATAAATAAAAGGACAATATAAGTGAATCACATCCTTTAAGATATTTCTAAACATGTTCACTCTGAGTTTGTCCCGCAAGAATCACTTTTTGACTTCATCATCAATGTTTATTTTTAACAAAACACAATTTACTCTTTTGTGCCATCAAGCAGTGTTGTTGATGCAGCATGCCTCAAAAGAGTGCTCGGCTACTACGTCTGTAAATTTTTTTCCAAGCTGCTGATCTCCATTGTACAGGCTTCGATGTAAATGCACTAGCAAATGACACCCACAGACAGGGACACAAAGACACGTTCCCATTTCCAAGATGTTAAAATATCAAATGATGAATCAATGGCATATGACATAGAATTAACGAGATATGACATTGCTTGATAACTTCCAAAGTATTAGTGCAGACCTTATGTTTCTGTAGCATTATCATATGTAAGACAAGTTAGGTAGTCATGGATTCTTATTTTGCGAAGAAAGTACTGGATGTCCCCCAATTTAAGTAATCTACTTCCAATGACACAAAGATAACAAATAGTAGATTTGGTACTACGCTTGATAGTACTGGGGTCTTTTATTTATAATCCAAGGCTTTTTCCACCAATTCATGCTATTTTTGCCATATAAGTACTGCGCACTAACCGACTGCACCCTTGGAGCACCCCAATTTGTGCTGTTTCCCATCATACTTCTTAGATATTCACAAACCTACACTGTAACTCTCAGTCTCTGTCATTTATCCTTGCTGATTGAAAAATTTAATTCAACAGTTCACAAACTATGCCCCCCAAAATACTGTCGTTCCAAGATTTTCTGTTTTTAAATCAAGTAACAGTCATCTTTTCTCAATTTGCAGGAAAAATTCAACTATCAAATAGTCTTCTAAATCAAATTTTTTTCCATATTTTTGTTTAGTCCTAGTTTCTGCTATCATTTGATGATACTAGAATCTTGTTTCATATGATATTGCATTTACACAAAACATGATCATTTTTAGTTTACCATAGCAATATTTTAAGATATTATAAAAAATTTTCCACAAGTGTTACATTTCTTGAACAAATATGAAAACCCTTGATTTTATTCATTCTTTTGGAAGCCTGCTGTCTTCCAGATACACAGATATACTAATGGTTCAAATACACGAATCCTTTCTATTCAATTGGCAAGTTACTCTGTTAGACTCCTCAGAAGAGTCCTTAGAAAATTCACACAGAGTGAATTGAAGATTAGGAATTTGAGACCCTTCATAAGACAAATGAGTCATTTTTTGCCAGTCAGACTTTTTCAAATTTCTTTAATTATATAATGTGAACAAGATATTCTAATTTCAGGACAGCCCTACCTGTGACCAACACTTTTTCCAGCTAATTTTGGGGGAAGTAGCTCAATCCTGCTTCAAAGAATCAAATTTACAGCTTCTTTCTACCCAGGAAAGAGCTGATGCACTTAATTAATCTTTCCAGGAAGCCAGGCTGACTCTCATTATTTCAATGCATTGTATGCTTAAAGCATGTATAATTTAATCCTGTTTGAAAGATATGTGAAAGAGAATTGACATAGAATAGCAAGAAATCTCTGAAGTGAACTGAGCTATATAATTTGGGCATAAGCATTCTTAATATCACCTTTAAAAGAACTTGAAATATATTTGATGGTGGGAGAAATTTTAGTATAGATTGGAAAACTATCAAACAGCATCTGTTGCCTTCTCCATTTTGATTAAAACATGCTCACAGGGAAAATAGTGGTTTGTCTGTTAAGTCAAACACTAATGAAACATTTGCTAAAATAATCTCTTTAATTTGGACAACATTTGGCAATAAAGTGCACTCATTGGATCATTTGTCTGTATTCCGAGGCTTCCGAGTTAACTGAGCACAGCTAAGTCTAATATGGTAATGGGCTCTTTGTTAAAACCTGGACATATGCATTTCTCATGCTCGGTTGTGTTCTCCTCTGGTGAAGAGAGATAAGAAACGTTATTGTGATGGCATTAAAGGTTTCTCATTGACGTATCTAAATACCATGAGCCTGAACTGTCTCATTTCATCATGTCTCATTTCTGTATCTCTTTTGAATCAAAGGCACTATGGCCATCAGGCTCAGGTGAGGAATGAGGATTAGTGGTATTAGTCAAGTCACCAAAAACAGAGTTAGTAATTAAGGTACAAAAACTGTAGAAATGCTTTTTGATTAGCCTATGGGAATTCATGTGAAACATAATATTGCTGGCATGTGAAACAAAATAAATCCAGCAGGTAATATCAGTAGAAAATAGAAATAACTTACCACTACATACTATTGTTTTATAGAAATTAGACTGTTTTCAAATTCAGATTGATTCTTGTTTCTAAATTACTGTTTTAAATTTTACGTATGTGTATGTTTGCATATATATGTATACAGTACATACAAACATGCGCACACAGAGCACTCCTGCACTCTACACACATAATGTGCTCTGTGTTAACATTTACCACTCAGAGTCAATTAGGCAAGTAACTAGTGGACATACACACACACACACAAAAAGTATACCTTCAGCTTTGCCTTGCATCCTGCAAAACCAAAGTCTTAGTTGTCCATGTATACTTGGAAGAACTGACCTGAAATGCCCTTTCAGAAGACATATGTGTCTAGGTCATTATGTTGTAACCCTTCATTAGTTTTGAGTTTTAGTACTATTAAAAGAAGAGCAAAGTGATGACCTTTTTAGTCTTTTATTCCATTACCATAGCTCAAAAAGGGCTTCCTTTTATTCTTCGTCTATAAAAATATTCTTATCTACCTGGAGAGTCAGGCCAAATACCACTCTCTACATAAAACTTTTCTTCCTGTATAATATGTTTCTTATACTTCTTTGTCAGTATTTCATCCAGGCTTGAATATGGTCACATTTCCAGATGCCCTTTACTCGGTTGGACTGTAAGGTCCTGGAAGGCAGGGACTTTTGACAAATCTGGGGGCAGTTAAAGAGGCAGCGTCAGTAGAGGCGGCATTTGAGGTGCTGACCCATGATAAGAGGAGCACGGGCGACAGCAGAGGACACACTGCTAGCAGCCATAACAGTGGCAGGGGTTGAACAAGCAGAAAAGATGCAATAGATGTGAAGCCAGAGGAATAGTCAGCGACATTGGCCTGGGTCTTTCCTTGAGGAGCAGACTCAGATGCCAAAATACATTCCCATGCCTCTTCCCACAGCACTGCCACCAGCTAGAATTAAATTTTTGACAGTAACAGCAACTGTGTGTTTTTAGGATGTATTCTTTATTACTAAACTTTATCATCTAATATTGTTTCTCTGGATAAATCCTTCCTCATCCCTAACACTGGATTCTAGGAAAATAGTTTCCCAGGAATCTTCTCAGTTGAGGGTCAGGGACTCTAGCAGATTGCTATCAAACAAGTAAAATGTAAGTGAATATCCTCACACATGAGTTCATTGTTAAGAAACGATTTCTCTCCTTTTGACCAAGTATTCTCAGTGATCAGCACAGTTACAACTACACATATAGGCTTCAATAAATATTTAAATGAGTGACTAACAATAAATAGCATTTATTGGGGCTTACGTATGTCAACATGGTACAAAATACTTCACAGATATTGTGCCTTTTAATAGTACTCTTATTCCTATTTGATAGATAAGTAAACTGGACCTTGAGAGAGTAAATAATTTGTTCTAAGGTACATAGTTAGTAGGTGACAACATTAGGATTTGAACCAAAGAAACCTACATGCAGGGCCATAACTCTTAACCTGTATACTGTATTATCTCCCAATACTGAAAACATGCAGGAATGAATGACTGAATATCCCATACTTGATAAGAGACAGTCATTCTCTGGGTTAATTGTGCATCAAGAATAAAAAGCTAATTACGAGTACAAAGATGCAGGGCACTGCCCATTCTTATAAACAATTTGTTTTGGTAACAGTAACTAATTTTTACTTATTTTTGTACTTGAAATGGGATGGAGTGGGCTATCAATTTTTTAAACATTATTTTTAAACCTAACATATCTACATGATAAAAAGAGACTTAAGATGATGACTACTTCAGCAAAGAATGATAAGCGAAGCACCAGATGCTACATATTTTCAACTGCAAAAATATCATGGGAAGCCAGCTGTATCTTCTAAAATTTCATGATGTCATTGTATGGCTTCAGGATCTATTTAGCTGCTTTATAATCTTATTAGCTTATCTCTGCTTCCAGTCATGCACTAGGCCTTAATTGCATAGGTTTGTTTA
The DNA here is from genome assembly GCF_003255815.1 of Theropithecus gelada. Classification (NCBI taxonomy): domain Eukaryota; kingdom Metazoa; phylum Chordata; class Mammalia; order Primates; family Cercopithecidae; genus Theropithecus; species Theropithecus gelada. Next base: position 48,000,363 of record NC_037670.1, on the reverse strand, counting down.
TAATATTGTTAGTGTTCTGGTCTCATATTTCATGCAAGAAGCATCTTGCTTACAGGCTAATGCACAAAAACTTGCCACCCTGAGCAAAACCTAGTGATCCATTGCAAACTGATATCACTCTCCCATTTTTCTGAAGAGGTCATCGTTTCCTGGCATTGAGCTATCACGCTAATGACTCAGAGTTTTTTATTTTATTCAACTTTTCCCAAAAGTTCGAGTCTAGGATGATGATTTCAAAGTGTGATGGAAGCGAAGTGTTTCAGTTCAGCAAGTTTCAATGTTACAGTGAAATTTACCTCGTTTTCCAGGAATCGGTTACACTACCAGGTTGAGAGAGATTTCAGTTGTATTAGAGATGGAAATAGTTTTGGGTTTCTTACAGTTCTACTCTGAATTTCACTGTCCCATCTTTTTGCCCTCCAAATTTATTCATCATTTTATTGTCTCCAATCTACATTCTGTTACAGGTTAATATTTTCTTGTTACAGAATTTTAGATAAGCCATTGTTAGATATTTTCTTAGAAATCTCGTAGAAGTAATTGGGTTGTACCATTTTCAAAAGTTTCAAAAGTGGAACCACTGGCATTTACTGCCCAATAGCAGAGGATACTGCTCATGACCCTACTAGAACTAACTTGCGTCTTCATAGAGAATGGGTGGCAAATTATCCTCATAAGACATTGTCTCTACCTATATCTCTGGTTAGTTGGGCAAGAATGAGGCCATCTTTCTTTCCCTCATTGCCTTCTGTGAGTAAAACCTATTAATGAAGACTCTTCTATGTACAACCAAATAATTCCAACTGGTCTGACTATTTAGGGGATGGGAATTGAACTGATTTGCTTCTGTAAGTGAGAATTCCAGGAGTTTCAGGGATGGCTTCAGCTGGGGCTGGTTTAGGCCAGAGCTCAAGCAGTGCCCTGGTTTTCTTCCTCTCAGTCCACTTCATGGCAGACTTAGCTCTCCACCCTTGGCATGTCAGCATCATTCTCAGCTTCATTCACACAGAGAAGTGGCAGAAATCTCCAGCCTTTGAATTTCCCAAATTTCTAGACCAGCAGAAAAGGACAAATGATGTTCCTTGTAAGGACAACATAAAATCCCCCCGAAATCAATGTCACTGGCTTTGATTGGCCTGACTTGGCCATGAGCTCACTGGGAAGCCATTACTGTGGCCAGGAAAGCATGATGCTCTGATTGGCTTGTTCTGGATTCCAGGCCACCTCTGGAGTCCTGGTAGTGTTTTCTCCACAGGGGCCATGAGAACTGCAACTGGAGGAGCCAGTTCCCAAATAGATCAATTAGAAACAGTGATGAACTGAACAATGAGATCACCTGGACTCGGGAAGGGGAACATCAGACACCGGGGCCTATCATGGGGAGGGGGGAGGGGGGAGGATTGCACTGGAAGTTATACCTGATGTAAATGACGAGTTGATGGGTGCTGACGAGTTGATGGGTGCAGCACACCAACATGGCACAAGTATACATATGTAACAAACCTGCACATTATGCACATGTACCCTAGAACTTAAAGTATAATTAAAAAAAAAAAAGAAAGAAAGAAACAGTGATGAGAAGAGGATGAATGGATAGTGGCATCCACTAAACAGTGCCGTTTCAGTTATTCATCCGACTTATTAATCTGTTTGGATATTTTCTCTTTCTCTTTCTAGTTCTTTTAACAAGCATATTACACAGTCGGTGTCTGTGGGCCTCTTTGCTTCGGAGCTGTCATCCTACATCTGGCCTTTTTATATTCATTCTTGGGTCATGTCCACATTTTGCTTTGTCTTTTTCACATATTATTAAATTTTGTTATCATTGTTTTCTTTGGTTACTGTCCTGAAACATCTAATTTCAACATCTGCTAATGTATTCACTTCTTCATGTTATATTGCCCGGATTTGGGGATAAATATTGAAAAGTTGAATGAGTGGCCAGTTAGCATCTGAGTAGTCCTTTATGCAGATAATATTATCTTTTTGATAGCAAAGGAGAAAAGTCAGTGTTTTGTAGTAAGTAGAGTGCATAGATGTGAAAGAATTAGGAATGAAAATAAAGAAATAAATTAAAAATATTGAAACATCTTAATTACTCTGCTCAACCTTTTCTTCATAAAGCCTTTCTATATGTGCAATTAATAAAAATAAATTTATTTGAATTTTGCCTCCTCTTTATGGCCATGTCCACTGGAGCTGTTGATGAGCAGGAAAATGATTAAGAGGCAGGTGGCAGAGAAGCTAAGGATGTGAATCAAAGAGGCTAGATAATGCACAAGCTCAATAGTGAGTGCTAAATAATTGATACACAGGTGTATATGATACACAAACAGGACACTGATACACAGAGCAAAACACTATTGTTACTAATGGTCTCAGGTTAGCGGCGGCCATTCACCAGGAATGACTTTTTATATTCAATTCTTACAATACTACAGTCCATGTTTTTGAGCCAGCAGATTCTAAAATGACTTCTTCTAGAAGTCTTTGGATATATATTTTTCACTTGATAAAATAGCCATTAGACAATAATAGAATGGATACTAAAATCTGTCATGTATTTGCTTCAACAAAACCATCATATATACCTATTGTTAGTAGAACGCAGTTTTTGAAACCCAGAATGCCTGCATATGGTACTACATTCAAGAGATAGACAGGGCATACAGGGAAGGTAAGTCCCTCTCTGTCCTTCAGCTACCCAGTTCTCCTTTCCAGAAAAAATTGCTATTACCTGTTTCTTATGTATCCTACTACAGACAATGTTAGCATTTGCAAACATGTGTACCTCTACAAACATAAATGAATTTTTATATACATACTTTGTAATACATTATTAAGCACCTTACTTTTTCACTTATTAACATATGTCAGAAATTTAAAATGGTTAAATTACAAACAAGGATGTTGAAGACCAGGTTTCCAATATAAATTCTGACATTTTGAAGAGTAATATTGAAATTGCTATGATAGTAGGCATAAAATAAGCCAAAACATTCCCCTTGGCCCCCGGAATAAACATATGAAAATAAATGTAAATTCAAATTCAAATGAGAAAGTCATTGTTACCTATCAAATAAGCAAATAATAACAACAATGAAATAGTTGTTATTTCAATATAAAATATATAATGCCTATGGCCAATTGCTGAAGCCAGAAACCTGAGAATCATTTCTAATTTCTTTCTCTGCTTCATCCACTTTTAATCTTTCACTAAGGGCTTCCATGTCATCCTCTAAAATATACGTATTAAATCTCCCCGGAGAACATAGCTGAGTTGCACTCAGACACTGTAAGATAATAATATTTGCTGTTTTAACCCACCATGCTTTGAGCTAATTTGTTTCACTATGATATGTAACCAACACACTTTTAATAGCACCTTGTTTTTTATAGTTATGGTATTTTTAAAACTCTGTCATTGATTGTTGTGATATTTATTATCTCATTTTTAAATGCATACCCCAGAGGGTAAGAATCTCGTGTATTTGGTCCCCAAAGTACCTGTGACATTTATTATAGTCCTGAAATTCAGTTGTTGAATAAAAGAAAAAATAAATGAATCGATATTCTATATTTACTGCCTATGGGAAAATGTAAACTGGTGTAAGCTCATCGTCTGTAAGTGAGTTTATCACTGTTATATCAAAGATTTTAACTTTGCCAACTCTTTGATCCAGCAATTTCATTGATAGAAACTTATCCTGGAATATGAAAATTTAGATAGAATAAAGTTTATTGTAACTGTGTTTACAATAGCAGAATAGTGTAAACAATCTGTCCAACAATAGATTATTCAATTATGGTGCATCCTATGTATCCATTAAAAATAATGGTATAGAAAAATATTTGTTAACATAGAGCATATTCACTATATGTGCCTGAGTGGTGCAAGCAGGTTACAAATCATAAATATAACAATAGGTCCTGTTTACTGAGTGTTTAGTGTATGCCAGTCACTGTGATACACATCTTATGTGTGTGATGTCATAGGTATAACATATCCAGAGGGGTGTGTGTGTGTGTGTGTGTGTGTGTGTGTGTAGATTCAAAAGCATCAGATAGCTGCTTTTTCCAAACACTGATCTACATACTTGGAATATGTATATAGAAGGTTGTGTCACTAAAATGCCTCCAGTGATTATCTCCAAAAGGAAAGATGGGACTTGTATTTTTGCTTTTTGTTTCTTTCCCTCATTTTTCTACAGTGAGAAGGAACCTCAGGCCAAAATGCCAAAAAAGGAGAGTTGCCAAATGATACGGGGTACAGATACCAAACCTAGAAAAAGGAGCCAGAGAGACAAAGAGCCAAACAGTAGATCAGGGTTTGGGTCGGAATCCAGGACATGCCTAGAATAAGGAGCTATTGTTAATGGTTCTGCTGGGATATGCTGCCACTTCTCTAAGATAACAGGGATCCTGTACAGTCTGGGAAGGATTCTGGGTAGTACCTCTGCTAGGTACTGACATAATTAGGCATTTATGTGCTGCTCAAACTGAATGGTCTGTCAGCTGCAGTATGGCTCGGCTGGAGAGAAGGTCGCCAGGTCAGAGGACCTTTTAAAGAGGTGTCTGTTCTACTGAGCCCTGCTGGTTTGTGAGACCTGGTATCTTCTTGGTGCTGACTGCTCAGGACTGAGACCTTCTGCAGGTTGAAGCATTCGAAGAGCATAGCCCATTTCACCTATGTATTCTGGTTGGTTTGGCTCTCCTAGTCTGCAGTGTTTAGATGCCTTGTCATCACTTGCTTGAAGACCTGACTGAAATTTGGAATCAATTGCCAGAATTGTCTATTCCTTGAGCAGTATTGATTTCAAGTGAAACAAAGTTTCTAGAGATATGGGCATGGAGATTTTGTTTGCTAGGATGCTCTTTAAGTATTAGCTGCAATGGTGATATCAACATAAGAATCAGAATTTTCAACTGTTCGGACGCTATAGGTTCTTTCATGGACCAGATTACTCATTTTAATTCCTGAGCTCTTTATTGGGGTGGTCAGAGTGAAAAAGTACGGCAAGAACCACTGTTTGTAGGTAGAAAATCATAGACATTGTTAGACATCCTTGATCATCCTTCCTTTCTATAATACTTGTGTTTCTAGAAATTCTACCTCCAAACTTAATATGTTTTATTGGCATTAGCGCAAAGAAGGTATATTCATATTATGTTTAGAATAGTCCTGATGTTTAGAGTTGAGGAAAGGAGGCTCATACGTATCAAGAAGATGTCAACATTTATGATTCTGTTTGGTTCAGAATCTGTAGAATCGTCTCTTGGGACACTTAATGGAATTACAGTGCATTCAAAAGTTTGGAAAACTGTTGTCCATTTGCCGTGCTCTCATATCAAGGGTTTAGCCTGCGAAGACTCAAGAGTCAGATGGAGTCAGATGATCCCAGCCTCTGTAAAGATAATCCTGGTGTAGGTAAGGATCCTCAGAGAGGATCTCATAATGGTTTGGCAGACATGGAAACAAACAGATTTTTCTGTTCTTTTTCAAAAGGGATACCATGGGGTCTAAGGAGTTTTCAATACAGAATATGTCTCTATATAATCTTGAGTACCTAGAAAGTGAAGATATGTGCTGAACAGGCACTTGTATATGGGCAAAAGAACCTGCACAGAGTAGTCCTGATTCCCAGTTTGTGTTACCAGGTTTTCCACCTTGGAGCCCCCGTGATGTTGCCTATCACGTGGGAATGGATTGGTTTTGGAACAGTTGCGAGGTCCATTGGATCAGTGTTTGGCCAAAGCAGTTATCTGATGCCTTTCAATTTACCAAGGATCAGAACAGGATGCAACTCCACTCTGCCTTTAATTCTACAGGGTGCAGAGCATTTGCCTCCCCCCACCACACTCCCATCCAGAATATGAACAAGGCCTAGCCTGCTCTCTTCTTCAGGGGACTGGGTAACTCTTAGATTGGGCCCCTGCATACAAAGATGCTCACAATCATGAGTTACCCCTTCTACCTTAGACATTGAGTGCAGCCAGCACTCTTTAACCTTCAAATTTTGTCATCTAGTGCCACAGTCCACAGGTACCAGGCATAAAGACTAGCTATGACCTCAGGTATCTTGGAAGGATGGGGAGAGGGTAGGTCAGCAAGGTTCAGTGGTTGTGGACAGAATGGGTGATGATGCTCACACAGGATTGGCACAGATGTTTAACCCAATTGTTAATTTAAGTATTATTTATGTCAACAATGAGTTGCTAGTTAAGCATTCAATACAAGTTCTTCAACCATTTCAGGAGATAATACCACTCAGTGTAAATTGCATTTAAGGACAAAAGAGCAGGTCAACAGACCCCCTGAATTATATATTTTAATCTGAGCTCAAACTGGAAGCAAAAAGTCATCTGTAAGTACAAGTGTTTATTTTCGTAAATGTGTTTTTTTCATAAAACACAGTAGTAGCTAAAAGTTAACAGTTTACTTATAAAGCTATTAAAAGTTAAATAACTTTTCTATAGAAAATTAGTGCATCAGATATAGACCTGAAACTAAACCCCCAAATATCCAATATTGAGTCTTTTACCTGGCTAGATTATTGACCATCATATGGCTTAAATTTATCCTATTGATCTAGTAAGATAAAAAGAGATGAAATTTCCTGGAAAAAAGATGGCTATTTCTTCAGTATCAATATTTTTATTTGACATCTGTCAAGTCAAACCCACATTTGTTTTTAGTTATTCTAAGTTATTAAAAACTATTATTTCATGCTATCATTTTGGAAGGCAAAACCATCGATCTTTCTGGAAAAATTACAATTAGGCGTGTTTGATCACCCTGTTCCATGGCCCAGCTCTATCCATCTTGGAGGTAAAAAAAACTATAGAAAAGATGTAGGTCATTATTAAGAAAAATGGTTCTTCAAAGCTCTATTGATTGCCAAAAAAACTATTACTGTGAAAAGAGAAATCTTCAACTACTCCTAAAATAATTGACTGGACATATGTTATATGTGACCCAATGGCACGAAAAAGAATTTCATTTAATCAACAAAATAGATCTTTCACATAAAAGTTGGCCTCTTATAATGACATACAATAATCACCAATTTTATAGTGGGCTCCAATATTAAAGAAGCCCTTCTGAAAGCAATTGACTTTAAAGTGGTCTCTGTTTTAACATCATGAGATTCACCTACTGTCCAAACTAAATTGTCTCGGTCAGTTGCACGGTGGACTGGATGACCAGAAGGTCCCCAGGTTAGAAGAGCTTTCAGAGAGGCGTCTATTCCAATAAGCCCTGTTGGTTTATGTGATGGTGGCATCTGCTTGGTGCCGACTGCCCAGGATTTGTACGCAAATTGAACAAAAAGGACAGCTACCTACAATTTTTTTAACGGATTTTTTTTTTTTTGAAAAAAAGAGTAGATTGAGATTTAGAAATTATTGGCCACAATCTGAGAAGGCCATTTTTTTAACCCTCAATTTTTTAATATAAAAAAGAGGAGGGAATTGAATTAATAATGTCTAATTCCTTTCTTACCTCTCAGATGCTGTGATTTTGTTAATGCACACTAATGCTTGTTGATATGTTACTGATGACAATAGTTCATGTGTGTTCATCTGTTGAAGCATTTTCTTTCTCATCCAAGGTGAGATCACTTTTATCACGACTTTCAGTCTGTTTCTTTTATGAATAACTCTTTTGACTCAGTTTTGGCTAATCTAACCTTTCACTTAAAGTTAGCCGAAATGAAAATTTTGTGAACAAAAATTATTTCAATGTCAATAAAAGTAAAATAATGTAGGGCAATGGTTTTTCCCTTATTTACAGGAAATTTTTTGAGGACATGGCATTTGTGACCCAGCTGAGAATTCTCGTGGTTTATGTAGTGAGGGAGGGAAGAGATGAGAGATGCTATTTGCTCAGAAGTAATTAGCAATCTGCCACCACTCATCAGTGAAGAAATGAAACTAAAGCCACCTGTCAAAATTAGAACTATAAAAATACATTAACTACCATTAAGTATTATAAATAAATGGCCAGTTTAAAATAGAGTAGTTGCTGTATCGAAAAATCAGGATAGTCTATTATTGTTCCCAAGCATATTTAAATAAGTATTACACAAGTATTCCCTTGATTTTCTCATTATCTTCACCCTGAAATTGATTCTGTGTCTACATGTGGCTACTGGATCAATTACTTTTAGTCAAATCTCTTTTAGTCCATCTTGATCATTCAGTTATGCCCAGCTAATCACACTGGTAACCTATTCAATGTGAATGACTCAGTGGAAAGACCACTGAAATCTGAAAGTCAGCTGTTTTCTCCATGGGTCTTCCTTCATATAAACACAGGACAAAGGTACACTTTGCATTCATTCATTTAAAATTACCAAAATGTCTCTAGTGTTCATGACTGCAGACTATGGAGTACAGATTTCAGGTAAGCTAGTTTTCTCTCAGATTGCCAAAGAAATGCAAAATTGCCTTTACTATTAAATTACATTTAACCATTCAATCTATCTCTAACTTCATTTCTTTCTTACATACACATGTTTAAAGTTATTTAAAGTAATATCTGCACAACTGATATGGTTTGGCTGTGTCCTCACCCAAATCTCATCTTGAATTGTACTTCCCATAATCCTCACGTGTCATGGTTTCCCCCATGCTGTTCTCATGATAGTGAGTGAGTTCTCATGAGATCTGATGGCTTTCTAAGTGTCTGCCATTTCCCTTGCTGCCACTCACTCTCTCCTGTCACCTTGGGAAGAAGGTTTCTGCTTCTGCTTCGCCTTCTACCATGATAGTAAGTTTTCTGAGGTCTCCCCAGCCATGCAGAACTGTGAGTAAATTAAATCTCTTCTCTTTATAAATTACTCAGTCTTAGGTATTCCTTTATTGTAGCATGAGAACAGACTAATACAACAACTGTATACAAATTTCAGAGAAAATTTTAAGAAAACAAAATTTACTTGTAATCATATTATTCAAATAACCATTAATATTTTACTTTGTTTTTTATCCTAACCTTTTTCTAAGACATAAACATATTCAAACGCATGCAAATACAAACAAATGTCTCCTGTCTATCATATTTCTCTATCCATGTTTATCTGTTTGCATATATAGATATGTATGTGCATGTATATGCATTGTATTATGAATGTAGTTTATTATTTTTCTTTTACTCCTTTTAGAAAATTTCAACACAGCATCATGGGCAAGTCCCTATATTTATTAAGTAGTCTTCAAAAATCTAATTATATAGTCTGTGTAATATCATCAAAGTATTCACGATATTTTTAACATATTTCTTTATTATAGAATATTAGAATTTTCATTTTAGAATTTACATCAGTTCAATTCAATTTTCATTTAGAATTTACATCATTTTTGAAGACTGCTCCAAAGTTACATATCTGATAATTCTGCAACCATAACCAAATATTTACATCCTAATCTTAATATTTATTATATTTAATGGCTCTATTATCTCCTTAATTGTAGTCATCTGGTCAGGACCAGAATGAGGGGATGTTCTAATGTCATTTCATTTTGATGACTCTATATATCAGTAAGAAAACAACTGTTCTTTTCTAAGCAAAAAGTTCTTTTCTCTTTAGTGCTCAACAAAGAATCCTCAATCTGCATATACTAGACGAGAGAGAAGTCAGTGGATTGACCCGTAAAAGAAAAAAAAATGAGCATTTTCCTTTCACTGTTACCTGGTTTATAGAAAATTAGAACATCTGCCAAAGGCCATGATAGCTTAGTCTATTTTAATATGGAAGTAGCATATATATACACACATATATATGGCTTTTGTCTTTTTCTGCACTAGAAAAATGAAATGTGGCATTTCTTTTCTGGGGCTGTTGTTGAAGTTTAATCCCTCCCTCCCCTCAAGGGAAGGAAAATTCAATTTCTCAGTTTCTTATGATCTGGTATCTGAGTTTAATGAATCATCAGGTTACATTATACAAGGGTTGGGAAGACATGGGAAGATGGGAATTTGTATACACCATTGGAAGAATATAAATTGGTACAACAACTTTGGAAGTTAATGATGTCTATTCGATTTAAAGGTATATATTCCTTATAACCATCAATCCCATTCTCGGTCAGGTACAAAAGGAGCCAAATATATTAATGGTGTTCATCTCAGCATTATATAATAAATAATAGCAAATAATAAATAAATAATTATTGCAAATAATAAATATGAAATACAATACAAATAGCAAATGACAAATAACAAAAAGTTGAAAAAATAGCAAAAAATAAATATAGTAGCAAATAATAGCAAAATTTGGAAATCCTAAGTAACTACAAATAAGAGAATAGACTAATTATGATGTGTTTGTATAATAGAATTCCATACAGCAGTTACAAGGTATAAACTAGATGTGTAGGCAACAATATGGACAAAATTAACAAGTCATGATGAATGATAACGGTAAATCGCAGAAGTATATATGCACAATGATTCCATTCATATAATGTCTAAAAACAATACCACTTCCGGATTATGGTTATCCCTGAGGAGGCGGGGAGGGAAGCACGGAGGGATGAGAATAGAATGAGGGATGATATAAAGAGGTGTCAATCATGCCTCTAAAATTCTAGTTCTTAAAAAGAAAACAATTTCAGAAGCACATTTGGCAAAATATTAACATTTGTTATATCAGGGTGGTGGGTAAACAAATATTTGTTATATCCATCTCTGTAGTTTTCTGTATGTTTGAAATGTTTTATGATTTTAAAATGCTTAAATATGATTTAAAAGTTCTCCTGTAAATGTCACGGAGAGGAGACTTAAGCATTTGTTTTGAGGTGTCAGGGGAGAAGGTAGGAAGGTGGAAATTGAGAAAACTTGGGAAATGGTGGGGAAAAGCTTTACTGCCTGTCACAGGAAATTGGCATCTCTTCAGGAATGGAGAGTACTTATGCACTGACACTTTCATTTGTCAAAAGCCAGGTGTGAATGACACGGACTTTGCTTAGTCTTTGTCTGCCTGACTATGCCAGGTGGACATCTCCGATAGTACCCCAGGATGGCCAGAAATAGGAAGGCCCAGGTTGTTTCATGCAAATGCTGTTGGAAAGTACATTCCCCTGGGCCCTAAGACACCTATTCCCAAACCTGTTACCACTGGCACACATGCCCACACAAAGTTAGCAAAGAATATAGTACAAATGTTATTTGTTGGCAAAAAAGAAGTTGCTCATTTTATGCACAGTATTGCCAACAGTGTTAAAACTGTCACTTTGCTCATGATGAGTGGGATTGCAAATTGGGACAATTTGCCAATAAGTGTCATGAGCCTTAAAAGCACAAAACTTTCTGACCTTGTGATTCTTTATTCTAAAGAATCAGAAATGTGAAGGAGTTGTTTACAACAGTACTATTCATAATACACACTGTTAGAACAGCTTAAATGTCCGACAACACTGAAATGAACAAATTATTGTCATTACTGCAATGCAATGGAACATTCTACAATTGTTAAAAATAATAGAATACTTTGCAGCCATTAACAATTATAGTATTGGGCTGGGTGTGGTGGCTCATGCCTATGATCCCAGTACTTTGGGAGGCCAAGGTAGGAGGCTCACTTGAGACCAGCAACTTGAGAGCAGCCTGAACAACATAGTGAGACCACCATCCCCACAAGAAAATGTTAACAAATAGCTACGTGTAGTGGCATGTTCCTGTAGTCCTAGCTACTTGGGAGGCTGAGGCAGGAGGATGGCTTGAGTCCAGGACTTTGAGGTTGCAGTGAACTGTGATAGCACCATTGCACTTCAGTCTGGGTGATGGAGTGAGAACTTGTCTCTTAAAAAAACTAGAAGGTATAATATTGAAACATATTTATCTACATGAGGAAAATATTCACAATATTTTTTGTTCAAGAAAAAAATCACAATACAAACTGGAATATACATAATAATGAAAAGTTAACAAAATATATATGCATATTTATATGCACAAATGACAGAGGAAATATTTCAAAATGTTATTACCTTCTGATTTTTATTCTTCATTTGTTTATATTTTGCATGTGTCCTACAATAAACATGTTATAATAAGAACATTTAGAAGACAATTGGACACTAAAATAATAAACATTTTGTAGTCCTCCATTCACTTTTATAACAGACATTTTATGTAGAAAGAGAATTGGCCTAGGAGTCTAAATACGAGATCTTTCCTTCTTGTAGCATTTGCTTTGTATGTCTCTCTGGTCCCCAAACTTGTCATCTGTAAAACTGAGCCATATTACATACCCTACCTAGTGAGTTAATATGCTGGATTAGCACTCAGCATATGAAGGCCTGTGAAATCTGTGCTTGCTTCTTGTTTTAAGCTTTCTCTTCTTCAAATCCCTCCACTGCAACCCATGGGGCTGCCTTTTCCACGAACTTCATTCGCCTATTCCTTTTCCTGCAACCCTCTTCCAACTCATGTGAAAAGCACAGTCTCCTCTTCCACAGCACTTGCCTCTGGTATTGCAATATATGTTTCCCATCATACCCACTAGCCTGTGAACTCTTGAGGTTCTTTATGTTGTATTCTTCTTTATCCCATTAGTGCCTAGCACAATTCCTGACACATCATCAGTAAATATTTGTTGAGTGCATAAGTAAAAGAGAATATGTATTGTAAAAGCAATTTGCAAACTGCAAAGTGCTGTAAAGTATTCCTTATTTCATATGTGCAAAGATCTCAACATTAAGCATGTATTCGTAATGCAATGCAATATGTAAGGATTGAGTAACAAACTCAAGATTATAATGACCATTTGTAAATTTGTAAATTTGACTAAATCTTCTGGAGGTGTTAAAATGAACCAGAAATTTTCCTAGGCTGCACTACAAGGAAAAGTCAAAACAAACAATATTTTCGAGATATGGTTAAAAAGAAACCCACTAGGATCCAATATGAATAGCATATAATGTGAAGCATTTAGAGAGAGATGAGCAATATCCATACTACTTAGTGAGAAAGGCTTAGCTGGTGCCACCAGCATGATATCATGATTGTTAAGCATCCTCACAGTACAGGAGTACAAATTATAGCAAGCCACAGAGTGGGGTCATTGGTGCCAGTCTACTGTTATGAAAGCTAATATAACATGGGGATATACCACTAAGTACAACATCCTGCAGTGGCCAGCAAACCATCTAGAAGCTAAAACTAAGCCAGGTCCACAGAAGGCTTTGTCCCACTTGGGGCCCTATATTTTTTAAGTGATTTGGAAAGTTGGAAATGAACCAGGGAAGAGCAACAAAAATAATTAGTGTTGGCAAATGGATCTGTGGGGAACAAAAGTGAAAAGAACTTGGAATTATTTGAGCTGAAGAAGAAATTGCTGCAGGGTGACCTCATAATCACTTTCAATGGATAAAAGGGTATCATAAGGATAGTAGGTGCCGGGGTTGGAGGGAGCCAGTTCATTATTTCCTTCCTGACTTCTGGTTTCCACATTTCTAGAACGAAATTCAAAATGGGTCAAAACAACCAGGTGAGACATCAAGAATACAATCAACTTTCCTCCCCCAAAGAGTCATGGTTTCTATGTCAGAGGGTGCAACTTGGCCCTGAGATCTAAGTAACGTTTCCTGTTACTTTGCTTATTTCCTTTTCTCCACTCACAGCTCGGCTTCTACTACTCAACTCCACAAATCTTAATGCAGGACCCAGTCAAGGAGAGAGTTGGGTCTAACAGGTGAGATGCTTACTCACTGGCCCATGTATGCTTGTAGTTTGCCTCACATGTGGTTCAAGGAATAGAGAGAACCAAGCGAGCAGTTCAGGAACAAGCAGTGATTCTGCCCCAATCTTTTTTTTTTTTTTTTTTTTTTTTTTTTAATTTAAAATAGAGAGCTTTCTTCTTCTTTTTTTTTTTTAACTTTTTTTTTTCTTTTTTATTATTATTATACTTTAAGTTCTAGGGTACATGTGCATAACGTGCAGGTTTGTTACATATGTATAGCAAAAGCCAAAATTGACAAATGGGATCTAATTAAACTAAAGAGCTTCTGCACAGCAAAAGAAACTACCATCAGAGTGAACAGGCAACCTACAGAATGGGAGAAATTTTTTGCAATCTACTCATCTGACAAAGGGCTAATATCCAGAACCTACAAAGAACTCAAACAAATTTACAAGAAAAAAACAAACAACCCCATCGAAAAGTGGGCAAAGGATATGAACAGACATTTCTCAAAAGAAGACATTCATACAGCCAACAGACACATGAAAAAATGCTCATCATCACTGGCCATCAGAGAAATGCAAATCAAAACCACAATGAGATACCATCTCACACCAGTTAGAATGGCAATCTGCCCCAATCTTAACAAAAAGAAAAGTAGTAACAAAGACAAAGAGAGAGATAAGAAGTGAGTTTCTTCCCCAGCAGAGGAGCACGGCTGTTTTGCTATCTATAGAAATAATAGGGAGCTGTGTAACAGACATCACCCTCCGTCCACAACAGGAGCCAGGGGATCTCCATTTTCTCGGTCATAAACCAGTTTTCCAAAAGGAAGATTTCTCTTGAAAACAAAAATAATGCTGAATCTTTCTGAGAGAATGAAACAGCTCTCTGAAGGACAATTTAAAATTTCCTGTGGAGAGTTCTGGCAATTACAATCATTGGACCAACATTGTTCAAAGTGGTTCCATGGAATATTAACAGGGGACACATGAAAAATAGGGTCTGTGGTCAAATCCTTTTGTGAAACACTAGGTTAAACCAAGTTAAATCATTTTCTATACTAAAGGTCATAATAAAACTTTTAATATTATAATATTTATTGTGAGGCTCCATGTTTTCCAGAATCTTTCTTCTTTTTGGCAGAGTATATCCTTTGGCTTGTGTTTCATAAAATATGCTTTGGAAAATGTAGCCTTAGATGGTTTCATTAACTTAACGTGGAGACAGAAAAGTTGGATCTCGTCTACAAGCCTCTTCTAGCTCTACTATTTCATGACTAAGTTTGGTGCAGTGACTCATCTTATTAGAAACTGTAATCACCACGTTTTGCCAAGCTTAAACCTACAAGTGATTGGTGCAACTTTTTTTAATGGAAATGAGACTTGGACTCAGCTGACTACATCTCACTGGGAGACAATACAGCTTTGTATTAACAGCTTATACTGACGAAACCATGAAAAAACACAATCCACATTTATTTAAGAATGTTTTGTTTATCTATACTTAGCAGCAACATGGTTGTTTCTCAGAAGGTCAGGGTAGGGTGCTCAGGAACTTAAGTTTAATATTGGGCATTGTTACTTTATTTTATTGCCATTTACAATGGTACTATGCCTTTACCTAGGAGGGGCACACAGCAAAAGTGTGGATAGAACAGAGGAAACTCACGGTTGCTTGTGCGTAACAAATAACATTATGGCTTTTCTTACAGTAACATCACACCACACTAGAGAAGAAGAAAGACTTTCTCTCACAAGAAAAGGACCAAAAGGGCCTGTGGTATCTTCTGTTTTGTGTTAAATAACAGCCTTATGTCAATTTTCAGATCCTGAAAATGTTCCCTTTAAAGTTTTCTGTTCTTACGGATAATAATGAAGTGGCATCTGAAACAACATACTCCATTCAGGCGGTGCTTTGGCAGGAAGTAGCTGAAAGAAATTGCTTCCATAGGCAGAGAAACCTGCTGAGGCTGCAGGACAATTGTGGAAGGAGGACTCTCCCAGCTGCTTTAAGGGTTTTGCAGCTTGGTTGGTTAGTCCAGAAGATGGTAATTAAAAGATCCCTTCAAGGGAAAGAATAGCTTCAAGAAAAGCAAGATTTATGTGTAAATTAGGAGAGCATCAGGATTCAGGTGCCACATGCTGTATGTAGCTAGGAGTGCAGCCTCTTCTATGACTCACAGGCATACCTGAGTGCTTCTGAGACAAACCAGTCTCATTTTATTTCTGGCGCAGAGCTCCAAGTTTCTTAAAAGTTGCTCCACTGTCAGTGGGTGTGTGCACCACCTTTTTGCAAGAGAGCATGGAGAATGAGAGAGCATATTATATTTCCAGGTCTGATGTACTTGTCTTAGCTATATTGTTTTGAAGCCAGCATTTAGACTGAAGATTTATCAGCCACCTTGTTAGTTATGTCAGTAAAAGAGTGGGTATGAAGCCCATCTTGAATGAAATGATGAGAATGAGGCATCTGACAGATAAATGAAAATTCAAGTGTGATTATAGGCACAGGAACAAGCAGTGGTTTTGCCCCAATCTTAACAATTAGAAAAGTAGTAACAAAGACAAAGAGAGAGAGAGATAAGAAGCGAGCTTCTTCCCCAGAAGAGGAGCTCAACTGTTTTGCTGTTGATAATGAAATTAAATGAAAATTCAAGTGTGATTATAGGCACAGGTAAAGGCTGGCCTCACGTTGCTAGGAGCTGAGATAGCCAGGTCTGTGATCTGAAGTTTGCCAGAACAAACAGAGCTAAATATACACATATTTCTCTCGCCCATGTAACCCTCAAGCCTTCACCTACTTTGCTGAGAAACTTAATGCTTTCAAACAAAGCTGTACACCTGAAACATAACCCATGTCTACACAAATACTAAACTTTCTACAGAACTGGAGTTCATCTAGTTACCAATGACCTGGAATAAATGAAAAGAACTGGGTCATGCAATGTCCTCTACACAGTCTATTTGCAACAAACTGACAGTACTGAAGACCACCAGGTTGAGAATGAATCAAGGAAATATTCACCACTTATTCTAGGACTTCAGGGAAAGAAATTATTTTTCTGTTGTACTATAAATACGTAGCCAGATAAATAAGAAATATAATGTTAAAAACAACAAATAATCCTTTTCTTCCCCAAAGTGTTGTAATCTATTCATGACTACTGGTACAGAGCAAGTCTCCAAAGCCAAGGGAAGCAAAAACTGTTTTCACCCAAACAAGCTGTCCCAATAGGAGGGTTTGCAGGGCCCTCAGTGAAAGAATAAAAATGGTTGAAGAGACAGCAATTGACCAATGGTGCCATGTGTAAGGAGTGATGAGAACACAAGATAACATCAAGAAAGACAAACGTAGGAATCACAGTATCCTTCAGGCTCATCAAATAACCATCACTGTGGGTTTAAATGGTAATGTAAAATTAAGGTGACCCAGAGAAAAGTATGTAAAGGAAATTAGTAGGCATTTTACAGATTAGAAAATCTAAATGGCCTACAAATTTGGGAAGATATATTTCATGAACCAAATTAGTAGTAAGGGAGATGAAAAGCAAAGTAACCATGAGATATCACTACTCACTCATCAAATTATAAAAACAAATGCTTTATGGCTAGTTGCCAGTTGGGTTGTGGGAAAAAGGTCACCGTTAGAAATTGCTGTAGACATGTGAACTGCTTAGGTTATCTTGGGAAACACTTTGGCACTATCAATTCACATCAAATATATGTATTTTTAGACCTGCATGTATGAACTTCTCACTCAGTAATCCTACTTTGAGAAACTTTGCTGTATGAACTTCTCACTCAATAATCTTACTTTGAGACATTCTGCTATAGGAATGAAAGCACTGGCCGGGAGTAGTGACTGATGCCTGTAATCTCAGCACTTTGGGAGGCTGAGGCAAGAAGATCACTTGAGGTCAGGAGCTCGAGACCAGCCTGGCCAACATGGTGAAACCCCATCTAGACTAATACACAATCTAGACTAATAATACAAAAATTAGCTGGGTGTGGTGGTGCCAGCTGTAATCCCAGCTGCTAGGGAGGCGGCAGCGGGAAATCGCTTGAACCAGGGAGGTGGAGGTTGCAGCGAGCTGAGATTGTGCCACTGCACTGCAGCCTGAGCGACAAAGTGAAATCGTGTCTCAAAATAAATACATAAATAAATAAAACTAAAAATGAAATGAAAGCACCAACCGTATAAAGGTGTTGATTACATCACTGTTTTTGGTAGCAAGTGAGAATGTTTATATACTTGCAAATATGTATGTTTGCAAATGTTCGATTAAGAGAAAGAAGTGGAAAGAAGGAAGAAGGAAAAAGGAGGGGAGGTAGATAATATCTAAAAATTAAATTGTTCATGAAATTTTAAAAAGTCATGTTATTATGATCATATACCATATAGATCATATACCATATAGATCGGTCTATATAAACACAGAAATATTAGGAGATGGAGATGGTTACTGAAATATTCATGGGTTTCCAAGAGGTGCAACCTTAGGTAATTTTTTTTCTTTTTCTCATGTTTTTGTATTTCTTTTTTTAAACAATCAGCACATTATTTTTACATCAGAAGAATAGAGAAAGGTGTGCTTTTGATTAGCTAAAAATTTTAACGTAAGATTCTAATATTGTGTCTATAAAATGTTTTATATGGAATAGTATGAATTGTGCAAATTACCAATGAAGGCAGTGGAAGAGGGCCTGGGGAGAGGAGTGTTTTAGCCAGAGTGTGCATTCTTTTTATTTCCTGCACTCTGGATCTATTCAAATCTCGTCTCCTGCCGAGGGATTCAGTGCAGAACTAAAATATGATGACTTACTTGGCAACAGCAAAAAAAAGAGCATTTACTCAAATGCAATAAAGATAAGCAATAAGTTTCAGTGATGCATATAGTATGTTCTCTGCTCGCCTGGTTGTTCTTTCTTCTCTCAGCAGAAGTTCAACTGAAAATAAGCTCAAACAGCAATTTGCCAAATTAGCTAGTCACCTCACTTGTGACCAAATCACATCCTACAGAGATGCTGAACCCCAAGTTTTTGCTCTCTGGAATACACATAATTTGGAGTCTTTTCACTTAGTAAATGAAGGGGTAACCTGGTAAGTTCAAGTTACTTTGAAATGAGACGTAGAAATAATACTTGTGTATAATATCCACAGATAATTCCCAAGTTATTGTTCCCCAGTCTACCACCCTTCCAAAAACAGCCATGCAAGAAATATACATTTTTCTCTTTCTCTGTCCTTTTCCCAACCTCACAAGGAAGTAAAATGATAAATGCTTATTGAAATCCTAAAAAGCAAATTGCAGGAAAAAAATTTAAAAAGAGGACATAACTTAGATAAAGCAGTGGATAGATAATTAAGAATTTGATGTATGATGCCATCAACCTTTACCCAACAGAGACTAAGCACATTTCTCTTTTGTTTACGTGCTTCTTCTCTTTTTCTGATTAATCCCTTGGTTGACAGTGTTTTGCCACTCTAAACAGCGCTGACCCAATCGCCATGCACAGAAGTCACTCTGTGTAGAAGTCTGGGGCATTCTGATTGGCCAGCATGAACCCATGTGTCAACCCTTTGGCAGAGGAGATTGTGTCTGTAAGCTTTGCCATCAGGGAGATGGGCAGCTCCCAAAAAGAAAAAAAAAAAAGCGCTATGCAAATCAAAAGTCTTAGGTGTTCCCTGTGTTGAGGTATACTTGAGAAGTAATTTTCTGGGTGTTACCACCAATGTAATAACTTTCTTATTCTATCTTTTAGCATATTTGATAAGTACAAACAATATATAAATGCAAAAGAATTGATTCTTTTCATAGGGATCCAGAGTGAAGTTTTATCCCTTGCCCTTATTTTGAAAAGTGATTTCTAGTGGTGATCCCTATTGTTATTCTTGTTGGCCACCGGTAGCACAACCATCTATCTTCAGAAGGGTTGACACTTGATTTTTATGATAAATGGTCTTTGGATTATGCTGTTAGGAAAATCAAAATATTACCCGTTAGTACTCCTATTTATGGATTAAAATTCTCCTGTAAGATTTCTCTCCATGTGAACACAAAAAGTCCCTTCTTTTTGAAAATCTATCCCAGCAATTAAAATAGTTATCCTTTCCAGATATCAAGCCACCCCTCAGACTGCCTGTATTAGTTACTACTGCTGTGTAACAAATTATCATAATCTTAACAGCTTAAAACAACTCCTATTTATTATCTCACATTTATAAAACTCAGTAGTCCAGGTAGACTTTGTTAGGTTCTCTAATTGGTTGGTTTCCAAAGCTGAAATCAAGGTGTTGACTGGCTTGGCTGTTACGTCGAGCCTTTGGGCAAGAATCCACTTCCAAGCTCATGCAGGTTGTGGAAAAAATCTAGTTCTTGTGGTTGTGAGACTCAGGTCTCCATTTCTCCATTTCTCTTTTCAGCTGGGAGCTACTCTAGTTCCTCGAGACTGTTCCAGATTTTTTCTTACGTGGTTCCCTCCATCACAGAGCCAGCAATGCTGCAATGTGTTAGTTTTCACGTTTTGAATCTCTCTGACCTTTTTAAGTGCCACTTGTTGGAGAAAGTGCTTTAGTTTTAAGGGCTCATGTGGTTAGATCAAGCTTACCCAGATCATCTCACTTCCTTGTCAACTGTGCCATATCATACAGCATAATCATGGGAATGAAATCTCATGGCCTTTCTAGAGATGAAGGCAGGGAATCTTTGGGGACCATTTTAGATATTCTGCTTATCACCTGCCTACTACTAATACTACTACAAGCCAATATTGATTCAATGCTTGCTAAGTGCTTGCTAGGTGCTTTGTATGGATTATCTTATTTAATATCTATAGTATTTTTAAATTGGGTGCTGTTGTGAGTTCCATGTTTGGATAAGGAATCAGGTTTAGGGCAATTAAATCCTTGTTCAAGATGACAAGCCCGGCCTGGCGTGGTGGCTCACGCCTGTAATCCCAGCACTTTGGGAGGCCATGACGGGCGGATCACAAGGTCAGGAGATTGAGACCATCCTGGCTAACACGGTGAAACCCCGTCTCTACTAAAAATAAAAAAAATTAGCAGGGCGTGGTGGCGGGTGCCTGTAGTCCCAGCTACTTGGGAGGCTGAGGCAGGAGAAAGGCATGAACCTGGGAGGCGGAGCTTGCAGTGAGCTGAGATCTGGCCACTGCACTCCAGCCTGGGCGACAAAGCGAGACTCTGCCTCAAAAAAAAAAAAAAAAAAAAAAGATGACAAGCCAGCAGGAAGTGGTACCAGGACACGAACCCAGGCCTGGCTCTCAGGATTTTACTCTTAATTGCCTCCCTTGTTGGTCATTGTATCTTTGATCTCCCAAGAGTAACCTTTAAAATTATCAAATTATAAACTTACATAAAAATGTCAATTACATTTTCTTAATATGTAATATGTTATTATTATTAGTTATATTATCTTGCATGGACAAATATAATAGATTCAAATAGTTGTAAATCCCACAATTTGTTTTAATTTTCAATAATAAGTAAAATTTACCATATTTTCAATGCAAAGGAGAAGGTGTTGTTATTTTTATGACATGCATTTTTGAACTGTGCTGCTATTAGAGATAATTGTTTGCATCCATCCAAGGCCATGATTGGCAAAACATCTTTGTGTATGCATTATTAAAGGCACCACATTTGACCTATGGACCGATCGTTCATAGCAAGAGGGCCTCTCTGGGTGGATGAATTAGAAAAAGGCAACTTGCCTTCTGGGCTGACACTTGGAGAGTAAAATGTGGATAGCTTTCATCACCCGCTACATACCCGTGGTAGGCTGCCCCATGCACACAAAGCCACTCTAAGCTGTGCATATTCTCCAAACTTCATCTTGCAAACAACGGCACTGATTTACAAAACTTAGATACACGATGCAATCTCTTGCTGTGAGCCTACAAGTTTTGGTCATTGCAGGATCCAATGTCTGCCCACTTACTTCCATTAGATCAAACACTAAGAAGACTGGCCCAAGATACCAACGAAAATGTTTCACAAATTAAACTGTAGTTAATGAAATGAATTTTATGGGTATCGATTGAGGAAGATGTTTGTGCTGTATCTTTGATTAGACTTCACATTAACCTTTTCCATTTTGTGATATAAATATAGAAAAACAGAGATGGGGAAAAGAAAACTGCTCTTCTGAGTACTTCTAAATTGCCCAGTTTACATTTTTATAGCCAAGACTAAGAATTAAAACTCAAAAGACAGGAATAAAAGATTTACTGTTACAGAAGTCCAGTATTATAAACACTGTCATTCAGAAGTTGGGCTACTTTTTTGCGTTTAATGAGGAATTTATGAATTCTCATACACCATTCATCTTTCACTTAGCACTCTTTTGAGTACTAAAACATTTGTTTTAATGTGGCGTATTGACATATGAAGCAGTAATAACACAACCAACACATAAACAAATCCGCGAACTTGAAAAAGTCATTGCCTCCAAAAACACATCTCTTTTCTTCAACACCCTCAGTTTGTGACTTTCATTTACGGTGTTTTTCTTTTAATCTCAACCTTTACTATAACAGTTATACATGTGGTATATGAGTCCTCGGGGGCCTAGGTCAACATCCAGGCCAACAGCCTGGTCCACCTGTCCCCTGGGCCACAAAAAAAACTCAGTGGTTTGTCACAGCATGCGGTACTTACACCTACTTTTAAATAGGTGCTTTAATTTGAGTTCAAGCTCTTTCCACACTAACCTGTTAGTGACACAAACATTTCTAATTTCATTTTTAAATTCTGTTTCTTTTATAGTTGGTCTTTAGAAGCATGTGGTTCATTATTTCTTGTTGATTACATTTTAAAACACCATAAACTTATTACAGATGACACTATCGGCCAAAGCTATTTCACTGCTCACTCATGAAACAGACCCAACACTGAAACAAGGCCAAAGATTCATCCATTGAAATAGAAGCACCCAGCATATCATTTTAGGGTTAAAAAGCACGCATTTGATTAATTAGAAATCTTAGGAGGAGTTTGTATCCTCCATTTGACAGGTAAAACAAACTGTTATCAACAATTTATTTTTTAAGCCCCTCTACTGAGGCCGTATCAGTCATATACTGTGATCAGTCCACAGTTAGATTCATCTTCCACACCTTCATTTGTTGTGGTAGGTGTTCAATAAATATTGATGCTCAGAATAGTGATGCAAAAGTGCTGCCAACTAAGCACCATCAAAGAAAGGCTCAAGGATCCGTGAGTCCAGGGAGTAAATAAAGTAGAACAACCCATTATAGGAGCATCTCACTTGATGAAGGGGTCAAATTCTTTGATTGTTTTCCTTTAGACCAGGTGAAGTGAAAATTTTGCAGATTCCCAGACAATAAACATCTTAGCCAAGAGTCACTGGACTCATTTAGATTATGGATCTATGCTGATTTAATTCATCAACTAAATGCCAATTATCCACATTGTACTATGTGTGGTTGTGGGCTAGAGCTTCAGTGTATAAGATGCATTCCTTATGTTATTCATTGGTATTTAAGAGATAGAAGGTAGTGTGGAAACAGGGTATAATGCAATTTTCCTTTTTCCTTTTCTTGTCCTGGGGTTTCCTGTCTTTTTTTTTTAATCCTAGAAAATACTTCAGGAAACTTTCTCCAGATTATACATTACATTTCCTAAGGCTGTAAAGGTGAAGACAGGGGAAAACAGAAATCAATTTGTTACAGCTTTTGGTTTTCATACTAAAGTGGCAAAAAGAGAAATGAAAGACATCACTATACAACCTAAATTGAAGATCACACTAACATTTGGATAACTCAAGAGTGACTACTGGTAGGCCAATGTTTCTAAATCCAGTGAGAAATTATGCAATTTCTGATTTTCTTATTTCTTATTTTAAAGCTCTGTGAACTTGGGTTTATGACATTATGCTAGGTCATCATTGCTGTTAGGAATACGTTGTTTTCGTTTACTGGTGCATTTAGGATTCTTTTCGAAAGTCCACAGGTTGATTTATTACATGTCATAAAAAAATTAAACTCTAGAAAGAAAATCGGCAAACTGATATTAATCTCTCAGGATAGAAAAAGTGTGATGTGAAACTGAGCTGTAACTTGCAAAAGTGTCAGGTAGCAAGCACTGAAGCTAATTATTAAGCCAACAGGTAGACCAGGTTCCAAAGTGAATAGATGAGTGTTTTTTAAATAGAAAAAAAAGTATGTTGAATAGAATTGTTTGGGCTTGAGTGGATACTTATTTTTCTTTCATACAGAGAGAAAGTAGAATACTAAAATTAAAAAAAAAAAAGATATACTGACAGTAAGAGGGTTATGGATGCTACCAAAAGATTATTGAAAAGTTGACTTAGATGATAAGTAGTGAGGTAAATAACCTAAGGGAATTTGTTGCAGAAAAAATATATAGCATTTGCGGTTTCTGGGTTTTGTCACCAAATCATTTTATTTTCAAGAATGATTCCACTAAACGATTATTCCATTTCTTTATGTAGCATACAAGTGACCAGGGATTAACACAAAAGAAAAAAATATATGTTGAAAAATATGTAGTAATGTCAGGTGCAAGTTTGATGTGGTTTTGATAGTCAAGTCCAAAGCTAATCAGTTATCTCAATATAAGACCAAGCATGCAGATATAACCGGTATGGAAAAAAATTAACTACAATCATGATTCCAAGCAGCTTACTTTGATGACACATAAGTGGGCAATATTAAAAAAAACACTTCAAAGGAAATTTTCCTATATTAATTATCAGTTGTAAAGATGAGAAAATGTTAATTCTGTCTAGTGTTTAGAAAAATGTTGAGAAATTTAAAAAGCATGACAGCAATCGCTTTTGCACACTACTCTACCACTTTCTTTTTTCTTATTGTCAGTTTATTTATTTACTTTTCTTATTGTTTGGGGATTGTCCAAAGTACAGTGGTTACACCACCACCACCTCTGACAGATGGAACACAACTTGTTTGTCTGACATAATGGTCACTAGGAGAGGAGACCAGATCACCCTAAAGATAGCAGAGAAACTTGGAGCTCAAACTTGAGTCTGACTGCTAGACCTCATAGCTGTGTGAATTCTGGGAAAGTTTGAAAAATCTTCTGTGCCTCAGTTCGCTCGTCTCTAAAATGAGAATAGTAATTGTACATATACTTAGGGTTAATGAGATGATTAAATAAATTAAGATATAAAAAGCACTTAAAATGCTTGACACCTAGAAAGTGATATATGTGTTGTTACCTATTATTATGGTTATCAATATGATAAAACAATTTCAAAATGCCACTAAATTTCCACTTTAAAATGTGGATACTATAATATTAATAGCTTTGTATACTAGCTCCCTACAATGCAACAAGAGCACAATTAATTAAGGATGAATTCCAATGAAGCTAAGAACGCCAAACCAATGCAAATGTAGGTTCCCCCTAATTTAGAAATTCCTCTTTCACATGGACTTACCAGCGATCTCTCACTCATTTATTCACTCAACAAATATCTATTGACCACCTAATATGTGCCAGGGGTTATAATAGTGAGTAAACATTACCTGAAAGGGCGGGCCTTTTAATCAATCGGTAGAGAATATTTTCCCACGGAGCATGTGGTTCCTGAGGACAAATCAGTCCAGCTTTCGTTAATGCGGGTCTCGTGGAAATGTGAGGGTACAAGTGCCTGAAAACCGAAAACTAAAGTTATCAATGTGCGGTCAAAGGCTGCACAAGGGCAATGGGAGGAGGTCAAAGGTGACCTTTCTTATTTTCAAAATGTGCTCAGGCCTGTAATATATTAATAGATGGGAATACACATTTCCTTTTTCACTCCCTCTTCTTCCTCTTCCCTCTTCATCCCAGAACCCAAACCACGTTATGTAAAATGATTTACGTGATTCTGTTTGAGGTGGACTAAATAGGCATCCACAGAATGCCTGAGGGTCCTAAGTATGACACAGAACATTATCTCTATGATAAGTGTTGATACTCTAAACAAACCTACTTGCAAATAAAATTTTAGAGCACAATCCATTTGTTGGAGTCTGTATTTTTATTATTGCTGTGATAATTTCCTTGCTCTGATAATGAGTGCCATGAATGCAGTAGAACAGATGTTGAAATTTTCGTCTTCTTTATGTGTCCGATGCTTACTTTTTCCTCGGTAGTTATTACATAGGTTAAAGCTAGTAACTTTGTTTTCCATAGTGACTTCCAAAACAACTTAAAGGAGAACAAAAGGGACAGATGTGTGATTTGTACTTGAAAATAGATGAATTTGCTTGAATAGTACATGACTTCAAATTGGAGTGACAAGGTTTGCATATAATCAAAAGCAGAGAATAAAACAGAGGAATATAGTCTATTCCTTTCTCCTTAATTTGCTACCACCGTGGGTCAGTACATGGCAGTACTTTCAAATGTAATCTTTGTCACATTCAGAAGAAAAATGACAAGGAACAATGAAACATAAAAGGATATTTTTTATTCCAGGAGGAAAAAGAATTTTCTGGAAAATCTTAATTGGCAAATTATTATTATTATTATTATTTTTTATTGATAGAGATGGGGTTTCACCATCTAGCCAAGGCTGGTCTTGAACTCCTGGTCTAAAGTAATCCACCTGCCTTGGCCTCCCAAAGTTCTGGGATTATAGGCCTGAGCCACTGCGCCTGGCCAGGAAGTTTGTTTTGATTCAACAATGTTGTTACTCTAACTTTAGCCTTTATCAGGTTCTACTACTGTCTGAAATGACTACACAAGTAGTTGAAAATAAAAATATTGTGCAATTCTCATAAACAAAACAAATATATATCACAAAATGCTCAGTTGATGATGTTAAAATAATGACATCTGAGAAAGCAGTAGTATGTAATGGCCATTGTTTTGCAATGACTCTAAACCAAAACACAATAAAATAAAATAAAATCTTCCTATTTAAGAACTTACTTTAAAAATATTTTGATGCCCTCCTTGACTTTGGCTTCCTATAGAATTTCCCCAGTTCTGTTTGGCGTTTGGTTTCTGCTACTAGCCTTATTCTCACTATGTATCTTTGAACTAATTTTGTGAAAGAGACTGAGATCACATACTGGTCTTTTTGTGTGCTTGCTTCCAGAACATGCACATTAGCATTGCAAAACTTTGCATGTCCAGATGTCTCCTAGACTTTTCATTTGATTTGTGGCTGAAAGGTCGGAAAAATTACAGAACTGAGCTGCCATGTTCCCACGTTTCCTGTTCTTCTGGTGTCTGATGGGGGAGTGTGGACAGTGAGATGGATTAGATAACCACCACCTCTATTCAAAAATATCTTCTCTGCCCTGTTTTAGGGAGTTAAGCTTTTCAGTACTTTAATCAGTGTAGTCAGATTCTTCCTCCTATAGGTTTACTTGAACACGGAGGAATTGGAGATGGGAGAAAAGGAAGGAGGGACAATTGTGTGTGTGTGTGTGTGTGTGTGTGTGTGTGTGAAGAGGGAGAGAGAGAGAAAACATGAATGCATGGCACAGTGAAAGTATTTAACAGCCAGAGGAAAGTATTAAATAATAAAATATTTTGAGTTGAGAAATGTAGGTTCCACAAGAAGATAGGAGAGAAGTTGAAAAGAAGGAGGAAACCATCAGACTGTCAATGATCACTTGTTTCTTTGATACTTTATCTAGGCCCCCATAGCAGTAACAGCCACTGAAAACCAAACTCCCAAGTACCTTTACGTGAAATGTCCTCATGATCAAACTTGTTCTAATGTGTGTTACCGGGGAAATACCCAAGAGAACAGAGAAGATGGATGTAGACTGCATTTTACCAATGCCAAATGAAGTAGTCAAAATGTTCTTGACAAGATGGAAGTAATCAAATAACCACCTTTGATTGATTTTAAATGAACTGACTGTCTTGCATGGTGTGCATTAATATTTATACTCTGTGGTTCCAGACATCTGTATAAAATGTGATGAACTACTTATTAGCTATGTGCTGACTTTCTCCATGATCTCATCTTCATATTCCAACTAAAATTTCTCCAGCTATGACTTACAGAAATGCTTGCTCATATGCTCTGTCATTCTTGGTCTTTATTTCAACAAAAATTGCCTGGGCACCTACTGTGTTTTAGGGAATACACCAGGTGCTAATGACACAGTGGTGAACACAAAGGTGTGCCTTTTAAAATTTAGTCTGGGGAGGGCAGGTATTAAACCTTATGTTACACCAATGGAATGATGTAGTAGCCATTGTGATGGACTGGAAGAAGAAACCTGAAGTACCTTGAGAACACATGGCAGTGGCCAACACAGTTAATTTGGGGAGACAAGGAATACTTTTCTGGCGAGGGTCAAAGGGTAAGGCAAGGGACTGATGGTCCCAGCAGAGGGGAAAAGATGGATGAAGACCCTGATGCATTAAGATAAAAACAGTTCATTTTGAAATAAGTATCGACTTACAGGAAGTGACAATAATAGTACACAGAGTGCTGTGAGCTCCTCACCAGTTTCTCCCAATGGTGGCATCTTCTATGACTATGGTATAATATCAAAACCAGAAAGTTGACATTGGAACAATACTAGTAACTAGACCACAGTCTTATTCAGTTTTCATCAGCTTTTACATGCAATGTGCTTGTGTGTGTGTGTGTGCGCACATGTGTGTGTTTTTATAGTTCTATACAATTGGACCTCTCATAGAGGTTCATATAACCACCACTACAATCAGGGTACAGAACTGCTTCGTGACTACAAAAGATCTCCCTTATGCTTTTTTTTTTTTTGGAGAAGGACCAACCCCTCACTCTTGTCCCTATCCCCCAGTAACCACGAATCTGTTCTCTATCATAGAGATGGAGTTTTGTCATGTCGAGAACGTTATAGCAATGGAATCATACAGTATGCCACCTTTTGAGATTGGTTTTTTTCACTAAGCATAATGTCCTTGAGACCAATCCAAGTTGTTGCGTGTTATCAATAGTTTGTTCCTTTTTTATTGCTGAGTGGTATTCCATTGCATGGATGCCTTCGTGTTTGACTCATTTCTGGACATTTGGGCTACTTTTGGTTTAGGGCTATTACAGATGAAGCTGACATTAACACTTTGTACCCTAATGCATTTTAAGGAATGGGAAAAAAGGCACACAAAATGAGGCTTGTTGGGGGCCAAATTATGCGAAGCCACAAATCCTTTCTGGGTATACACTATAAAAGTACAAAAATGAATGAATAAGTAAGAGGAAACTGAATGTAAACATGGAGTGTTTTAAGGACTCTGACTTTTGGTGTTATATCAGTATCCAGATGGCTGCCTTTTATTTTCCATTTTTTAATCTAACTGTTTGCACATAATGAGGTGGTCAGATTTGAATACTAGCTTGCAGATGGATTGGGGGTACTCTATACTTGAGACAGCTAATTAAAACATAATTCTAAAAACAGGCTTGCAAAAACTTTTCTTCCCTCTGTTCACTTAGAAAAGACTTATATTTAGCATAAGAATGTTATTGGAAGCACCAAATTGAAAACTGTCAGCTCAGATTCTGCAATCTAAGGAAGATTCTGCCTACTGGTGTGTTGATGAAGAATGTAGAAAAACAAATCAAGAAAGCATGAGTGTACTGGGTTTTCTTTAACTCAACAGACATAGAGCGTAATGGGCTGTGAGAATTCTGATCCAAGCCACAGGTCTGCCACCAAATACAAGGTATGAATACCACGTTATGTGAAGTGAAAGAGGGAAACCACCAAGATGATTTTAGAATAAAATCAGCCCTATCTGATTTAACCCAACCTATCAATACAGTTTTTCCTAAAAGACATTACGCTCATTTGAACGTCTGGGCCTCTGCCTAAGCTTTTCCTGTTCCTAGTTTGCTGTCTCAGTTCCTTTTTGCAAATCCGAATCTTATAAATCCTTCAAGGTATAATCTAGAGCTTATTCTTCTTTGAAACTTGCCCTTACACTGATACATTTCTTGACTGATTTCCTGTCATAGAGCTAGGGTAGTACAGCTTAATACTTATTGTCTGTGCAATTATTGTATTATTTAATCATATATGCTGAACCAAATTTCTTCCACTTAAATGTAAAAGTAAAATAACAAAATATAAAGCTTGAAAAGTAGGGGGTGGTGGTGGGGTGGAAAAACTCATAATATCATTACCCATATATTTTCTTCCAAAAACTCTTCAGTGTAATAAATATGCTTAATCCTTAGAGGGTTCAGGTGAAATAAACATGGTGATGTAGTCTTGATAGGTATTTTAACTGAGACTAATCTTTGAGGAAAACCATTTAGACTCTTCTTTTTTTTTTGAGATGGAGTCTCGCTCTGTCGTCCAGGCTGGAGTGCAGTGGCTGGATCTCAGCTCACTGCAAGCTCCGCCTCCCGGATTCCCGCCATTCTCCTGCCTCAGCCTCCCGAGTAGCTGGGACTACATGCACCCGCCACCTCGCCCGGCTAATTTTCTGTATTTTTAGTAGAGACGGGGTTTCACCGTGTTAGCCAGGATGGTCTCGATCTCATGACCTCGTGATCCGCCCGTCTCGGCCTCCCAAAGTGCTGGGATTACAGGCTTGAGCCACTGCGCCCGGCCTGGACTCTTAAAAGAAAGTTTTTTTTTTTTTTGGAGATCATGTCTTACTCTGTCACCCAGGCTGGAGTACAGTGGTACACTCTCCAGTCACTAGAACCTCCACCTCCTGGGCACAAATGATTCTCCTGCCTCAGCCTCCTGAGTAGCTGGGACCACAGGTGTGTGCCACCACACCCAGCTAATTTTTGTATTTTCAGTAGAGATGGAGTTTTACCATATTGGCCAGGCTGGTCTTGAACTCCTGACCTTGAGCGATCTGCCTGCCTTGGTCTCCCAAAGTGCTGGGATTACAGGTGTGAACCACCACACCCAGCCTCTTAAAAGTTTTATATATCTTTGGAACCAATAAGCCCACTTCTAGGAATCTCTGCTAAAATATTCACTACAGATGTAGACAAAAAGTTACATACAGGATTATTCTTTGCTGCATTATTTATGAGATAGAAAAATGGAAATGATCTGAAGAGGAATTTAATAAATTAATACATTTCTTTGCAGGCATTAAAATTAAATATTGAGGGAATATTTAACAACATCAGAAAATACTCATGTTGTAATAAAAAATGGGAACACGGAAGACCCACAACAGTTCTTACCCTGTTTAAATCAGACTGTCGAATCCTGGCTTTTTTCTATTCCTTCTCCCTTCCTGCATCTGTTAGTATTTTTGCAATAAACTGTTTGCATATGGGAAAATGGGGGATTGTTTTGGAAATTCACATTCTGTGCTCCAAATCTAATGTACACTTATGATTAATTTCTAATAATTAGAACAAAATACATTGGATACCAAATACCTGTAAATTTAATAACTAGAAAGAACAGCAGTTAATGTTTTATCAGCTATATAACCCAATTATTACTGTGCTAGTTAGAAGAGATTTCCACTGGTAAAGTAATAAATTAGCCAGCTTTATTGTACTAGGGTCAACATCATATTGTATATAAAGCTGCATTATTCCTGCATTTCCTGCCTGTCGCCTTGAAAATCATGGTGTATCTGTAGTTGTTATAGCTCACGTACTTCCTGGACACAGTTTTCTCACATTAGAAAGTCTTTTTAGCTTTCTGGATCTCTGTCTTCTTATGTGTGAAATGAACATAAGTGGCTTGTCATCCTCCAATGGCTATTTATGTGTTTGTTGACTTCATAAGATATAAGTTTTTAATAATATATTAAAAATTTGAAGCATATGACCTCTAAGGACCTTTCAAGATGTACTTTTTGACTGTGAGACTTCATGACATTTAATTTGTCTCCTGCTATATTGCATATCCTTTTGTAGTTGGGGACATGTCTTCTGCTGAACTCCCTCCAGGTTGTTTTAGTGAGCAAAAATGTTTGTGCATAAAATGAGGTCCTATCAGACTGGCAAAGGTTTAAGAGTTAGAGAGCATTCAGTGTTGCAAAGCATGTGAGGAAACAGGCATTGTCAAATACGGTTGGTGGGAATGGAAATTGTTTCAACTCTTTTGGAAGGCAATTGGGTAATAATATACCAAAATTTAAAATGCATATAGCCTCTCTTTAGCCATTCTACTGCTGAAAATATCCCACAATTATACTTGTAATGTGAACAGATTTATGTATAAGGATATTCTTTGTAACATTCTTTATAATAGAGAAAAATAATTGCAACCTAAAATGGATACTAGATGCATAAACTGTGGTGTGGCCATGTAATGGAAAACTACTTAGTCATTCAAAAGAAATAATTAGGTCTGTATGTACTGAAATGGAAAGATGTCTAAGATATTATGGTAAGTGAAAATAACAAATTGAAGAACAATTTGTATGGAGTGAGCTTGAGTGAAAAGCAATGTGCGTTCATCTAGATCTGAATAGAAAAAGATGGACTCCTTTTACATCTTTCTTACACTGTTTTCTCAGTCTATGTCTGAGAGAATCATGGAGCCTCAGACGATAATTCTACACACGACTATGATGAAATACAATACAAAACAAAAATGTTTCTCTAGTGACCGTAAAAAAATGTAAGGTAGAGTCTACATTGCTCTAGAAAACTATGAAAGTATGAATAAGTTTCCGTTGACAGTTCCCCCATATTTGGAAAGCAAAGCAGTGATATGAATACCTACTATTTTGACGGATGATTAAAGACACATTCCTGTTTCCTCTATAAAAAGTCACGACTGGTCATGTTTGAGTGAGGGCCATGTGCTGACTCATGGAACTGAGAAAGGTACTAAATACAAAACGGTTAATACATACTAGCTTCAATTTCTAAACTTATTTATCAAAATGGGCAAGAAAAGTTTTGCAAATTAGTTGTAGGATTATTTTGTCTCAGAAACCTGTAGTTGTTTCCCTAAAATATGTGAGATTTTCAAAAGAAAGAAAAATAATTATATTTGGGAGTAGGGCTAGCCAATAGGAGGACGGACGGTGGGGTTTGAATAAGGAGATCCCTTCTAAAAGTTAGTCAAAATAATAGCTAAACAATGAGAGGGAGAATCAATCCCCAGAGTCTGAAGTTCATAGTATACAATATGGTTTACTAGCGTAGAAAGAATCAGAGGTATGCCCCATCTGAATACATACATATTCCACTTGCTAGGAAGTTGATATAGAAAAATCTGGCATTTCCGGCCGGGCGCGGTGGCTCAAGCCTGTAATCCCAGCACTTTGGGAGGCCGAGACGGGCGGATCACGAGGTCAGGAGATGGAGACCATCCTGGCTAACAAGGTGAAACCCCATCTCTACTAAAAAAAAAGAAATAAATACAAAAAACCAGCCGGGCGTGGTGGTAGCGCCTGTAGTCCCAGCTACTCGGGAGGCTGAGGCAGGAGAATGGCGGGAACCCGGGAGGCGGAGCTTGCAGTGAGCTGAGATCCGGCCACTGCACTCCAGCCTGGGCGACAGAGCGAGACTCCGTCTCAAAAAAAAAAAAAAGAAAAAGAAAAAGAAAAATCTGGCATTTCCTACTATAATTTAAGAGATGATTGACCTCCAAAAAGCTTCACCACAGTATCAATTCTATGCTTCATATATTTTCTTTAATTCATAAGCAGCATATTTTATTCGTGGCATAATCACCTCTTCCTGTATTCCAAATGCTTTCTTTTCTTTGTTTCCTATCATTTTACATATAATATGCAAATACACTAAAATTGAAATATAGTTTGGCAGTTTGTAATACTGTAAAACCATAAAATATAATATATGACTACAAAATATTTTGGTTTAATGGGCCCGGTGTTCTACTATATATTTATTTTAACTCACTCTTAAAATGTCAAATAAAACTCAAAAATCTGCTTTAGTTCCAAATGTAGAACTATTAATTTTATGGCTTAATATCTGATTAAATTTAACTATGCTTCTAAGAGCATATAGGTTCCACTCATTAGATGGGCTGACTGTTTAATCCCATCATTTTAAGTGGAATTGAACCCCATCTTGCCAAATATGCTAATATCCTGAGGGAGGGAGAGAGGGAAGAATGGAACAACAGAAGATGTTTGAAGGCACTGTGAATTTATGTTCTTCACTTGGGAGGCTAACCAAAACATTTCAATACCTCCAGTATCCACATTCTGGAGTAGAGAATATAAAAGTCAAAAGAAAAGTGTTTTCAGGGATTTCTCTGGCATCAATAAACCCATATAAATGTGAATCGACACAAATAAATAGTTAAAACAGAATGTCTGGATACCCAGGTATACAGGCTGCTCGCTGGGCTCAGAAGCTGTATCATTTCTATTTCCCAATGGCTAGCTTTTGAGGTAACAACACTCTTCCTCTGAGAAAAAGGGCACAGACAACCTTACTCTCATGATACTCAAGAACCCTGCTGACTTGTTCATTAAACAGAACGGGCAACTGACTGCTAAGATAAAAATTCTTGAAAGCTTTCCAAGCAGAAGGAAGGATGCTGAGTGACACATATAAATATATAAGTGAGAAGGAAGGGTGAGCTCCAATGGCAGTGGCGTTTTCGGGAGCAGTTTATGGAAGAGGTACTCGTTGTAAGACACTACATTGCATTCTGTAGAATTTGTTCACCACTAAGCAAAAGGTGAGACCTCCCTACCAGAATATCCAAAAGGAATTTTGGATATCCTTTAAAACTTCTGAAAATAGGGTGGTCTTAGAAACGGTTCACTCTACTGGACTACTTGCATATGTTCGTTTTTTCAGTTCAACTACTGGCTTCATCTGTACTACAGAGACCTTGGAAACATTTCTTGAAG
The DNA here is from genome assembly GCF_003255815.1 of Theropithecus gelada. Taxonomy (NCBI): domain Eukaryota; kingdom Metazoa; phylum Chordata; class Mammalia; order Primates; family Cercopithecidae; genus Theropithecus; species Theropithecus gelada. The sequence goes on along the minus strand of NC_037670.1, from coordinate 47,965,888 downwards.
ATCCCTTTTTTAAGGGGAATAACCACTTCCATTATTTTATCTCTGGGTATTCTGTGAGTATCAGTTGTCTCAGTAAGTATTTCTATATCAGGTATGTTATGTATATTAAAAAAACCCTTGAGTTCTTCAGATGAAATCTAAAATGCAAATAAATGATACTCAAATTTAGCTATTCTTAAGATATTAAGTAGGTAACTTCCTTTTTTTTGTTGTTGTTTTTTTGTTTGTTTGTTTGTTTTTGTTTGTTTTTGAGAGGGAGTCTCGCTCTGTCACCCAGGCTGGAGTGCAGTGGCCAGATCTCAGCTCACTGCAAGCTCTGCCTCCTGGGTTTACACCACTCTCCTGCCTCAGCCTCCGGAATAGCTGGGACCACAGGCGCCCACCACCTCGCCCGGCTAGTTTTTTTTTTTTTTTTTGTATTTTTTAGTAGAGATGGGGTTTCACCGTGTTAGCCAGGATGGTCTCGATCTCCTGACCTCGTGATCCGCCCGTCTCGGACTCCCAAAGTGCTGGGATTACAGGCTTGAGCCACCGCGCCCGGCCTAAGTAGGTAACTTCTAAGCAGTGACTACCATTTTTCTATTTTTTTCAGAATAAATTCATCTCAAAATCTACATTACAATAAATTATCTCAATAATCCATTTTCCTATCTTTGATTCAATTATGTAATTAAAAACATTTCAGTTAGACATTTGAAGAGATAAAAAATATTGTAATCAGCCCTATGTCTTCTCAGCTTTTAAAAAATCAATATGAATTGTTAGTATTAAAAATGTTTGGAATGCATACTTTGAAATAAATTTTTTGAAAAAAATTCTTGACATATAATGTTTAAAAGTCAAACTTTCTGTGGAAGTAACATTAACATCCATAATAAACCATTAATACTATGATAGTGAACCTTATTTTTATTTAACAACATTTAATCTTTGTTGTCTGCCACCTAATTCTGCATTTTAGCTCTTTTCACTAAACATTATTGTGTTTTTAATAAAAGCATTATACTTTGGTTACTAATAATTGTCATAATTTTGTTATCTTTCCAATAGGTATCTATCATATGTAAAAAAACCTTGTCTTTGAAATAACCTCATTTCTGAAAGATAATTTAAAATGATTTCTAATTGCTTTTGCAAATTCAAATGTTTTTAATAAAAATTTTCATTAAAATATGTTCATAAAAATATTTTTCTTTTATAATTTAAAGAAGAAACAATAATTACGTTGTATGTTTCAACTCCTTTTGACAATGATTCTCATAAACTCTTCCATGTTTCCCTAAGTATAGAAAATAACTGGCTTAATAAATTAAATTTTAAATGATCCTAATGGAGCATTTACATAACCTTAAGATGACTATAACAGAGCCAAAAAGTAATTAAAGCTTCATAAATGCAGAGTGACATCATCCAATCGACTATTTACATTTGTGTAGTTCAAAGTAAGAGGACCTGGGAAAACCCTAATTCATATAGCGAGAGCAAATAGAAAGAATAGAAAAAAAAGAAGAGAGCTTTAGGGAAAAAAATAACAGCAGATAAAGTTAGAGGAATAGCTTTAAGAATAATTTCTCCTTAAGACAGAAAGAATATGAGAAATATGATGTTTATAAAATATTTATGACAGAGGTAATTTTCTTTTAATAGTAACAATAAAAATTATAAACTGAGACAGAAATCACCATATCAAAACTGTATCAACTTATTATATATATATATGGGAGCAAATTGTTTTCATCAAGTCTCACATTAATGTGTAAAATATTTTTCTAAAAATATATTTTATCCTTTGGGTGGCCAAGACAGGTAGCACTTGAGGTTAGGAGTTCAAGACCAGCCTGTCCAACATGGTGAAACCCCGTCTCTATTAAAAACACAAAAATTAGCCAGGTGTGGTGGCATGTGCCTGTAATCCTAGCTCCTTGGGAGGCTGAGGTGGGAGAATCACTTGAACCCAGGAGGTGGAGGTTGAGGTGAGCCGAGATGGGCCACTGCACTCCAGCCTGGGTGACAGAGTGAGTGAGACTCCATCTCAAATATATATATGTGTGTGTGTGTGTGTGTGTGTGTGTGTGTGTGTGTGTATGAAATAATAAAATATATATTTTAGAAAAAGTTGCAAACAATGGAACATTTTTGCTTTCTTTAATAACTGATTGCCAAAAGAGAAGGGATAGAAAGGAAAGTAGGAAGAAGATGAAGGGAGGAAGGTAGGGAGGAAGGAAGCAGAGGAGATGGAAGAAAGGGAAGCAGGAAAGGAGGAAGGAGAGTGGAAGAGAAACATAAAACTCAATAAAGGGCAATATGTGTACTGTCTATGTTTTTGTCTTACTAACTCTCATACTGTTGATGACAAACCATCTTTAGCCATACACACAATCTCTTAGTGGGCATTTCTACTAAACTCCAGCTTAATGATTTCAAAGTCAGCATATTCCTAAACTAACTCCTCACCCCTCATGCTCCCTCTTTGCCCTTCTATATTGTCTATTGCAAGCACCATTTTTCAGATCTAGTAACCCAAATACGTAGGTGCACTTCCTGACACCCCTCTTTGCTTCAAACACTACTTTCTATTGGTTCAAAGTGAGGATTGCCTCATCATCCCACAGTCTCAAATGACATGCTGATAAGTTCTGTGTCGAAAAGTAATTTGGCCATGCCAATCTCTGATTTAGAAAACTTGCTGTAAGCAGAGATTAGGTGTCTCCTTTCACACACTTGACTTAGAAATGAAATTGGCAAAAACTCTTTCTCTCACTCAATTCCATGGCTTGCTGATGACCAAAACTTTCCTCAAGGCTTTTAAATACACCTGTAGGAGCAGAGAGATGATTACTCTTGAAGTAGTCTTCCTTTTCCCTTACAGCGTGGACATTCACTCTTCTTGTTTATGAACCTACTTCTTTCTTCTCTTTATCTTGTTAGGTCTTCTCTGTATTTCATTCCTCTGCTTCTGATCCCCTTCCTAAATAAGAACTCCCAATTCTTCTCCTATATTTCAGAGTAATTCAGCTAAACCACTCTCCTGCCTCTTGTACAACGAAGCCCATCCAATGTGTACAATAAAGCCCACTGAGGCACAAAGCGGCCCTCCATTTGATTTGCTCCTCTGTCTATAGAAAGCAGATGTAGTCATAAAAAAGAACATTCATGAGTTTAAAAACAAATACTATAAAAATAAACAATGACAATGATTCCTAGCAGATAAAACCCAGATTCCTTAGTTTGTTCTGTAAAAACGTACTTTTTGGCTGGGTGTGGTGGCTCACGCCTGTAATCCCAGCACTTTGGGAGGCCAAGGCAGGTGGATCACCTGAGGTCAGGAGTTTGAGACCAACCTGACCAACATGGTGAAACCCTGTCTCTACTAAAAATACAAAATTAGCTGGGCATGGTGGCACATGCCTGTAATCCCAGCTACTTGGGAGGCTGAGGCAGGAACATTGCTTAAAGCTGGGAGGTGAAGGTTGTGGTGAGCCGAGATCGCGCCACTGCACTCCTGAGGGTTAACACGTTTGTGCCACATACTTTCTCTGGCTGTTGCAGCTCATGATAAAAGATATAATCTAGGGGGTTGGCGCTGCACTTTGTGCCAGAACTGGAATGCCATAGTCCGCCCTGAGATATGCCAGATGGAACTGGCGGTTGCTGCTCTGGTCCAATCCCCCAATTTTACTGAAAGGGAACTGAGACAAAAGAGGTTAGCTGACTTGGCTTCTGTTATCCAGCTCATTAGAAAGTAGCAAAACTTGATCTAGAACTCAAGTGTTTTGAGATGTAAGCTTTTAGATAAGACAGTGAGACCCATGATGGATGTCAAGAAAACCCCTGCCTCCACTGTTTAGGTGATTGCACGCAGTCACTTATACGTTCTGAATTAACACCTCTCTACTTCTGAGAGCTGTCTTCACGTGAAAACTGTCTTGGGTGAATTTAGTCTATAAAAAGTAGAATTCATGAAAACATATTTTTCCCAGACCTGATGCAAAATTAAGGCTTTGATAATTTTTTTATTTTTACTTCATAATTAATTGTTTCAGATTTACATAGACTTAAGGCAAGACGCTGTGAACCAGAAACTTCAAAGAACATAGGAGAATATTAGCTATCTTTGGTGTTAAGGCAGCTGTGTTTGTGGCCATCACTTTCAGCTGAGAGGATAGATACTAGGCTAGTGACCAGAAATAAACATGGAAAATAGGCTGGGCACGGTGGCTCACACCTGTAATCCCAGCACTTTGGGAGGCTGAGGCAGGAGGATCACTTGAGGCCTAGAGTTTGAGACCAGCCTGGACAACATAGAGAGACCCTGTCTCCACACAGAAATTTAAAAATTAGCCAGGTTTGGTGGTACACACCTGTGGTCCTAGGTATTTGGGAGGCTGAGGCCGGAAGATCGCTTAATCCTGGGAGGTTGAGGCTACAGTGAGCCATGATTGCTCTATTGTGCTCCAGCCTGGGCAACAGACTGAGATCCTGTCTCTAAAAATAAAATAAAATAAAATAAACACAAAACAAAAACAAACACACAAAAAAACATAGAAAGTAGTTGGGGCTCCAGCTACAAAGGCAAACTTGTGGATCACAAGTAAGTATTTAAAGGAGATCTGTTTGTTCACCAAAAAGGTATAGTAATGCTATAATAGCTCAGGAACAGTTGAGTATCTCTGCACTACTCGCTGTAGACAGTGGGGATGTTGTACAAAACAAAGGTTTATAATCAGTCTTTTTGCAGATCAATCAACCTAGCGTTAGGGTATCTTCTCCTAGCTGGGAGAAGATACAAGCAAGAACAAGCCATAAGCGTGGTGAAATTTACTCGTTTACTTCAACTGAACACTGTAATATTTTAATGAGACGTTGAAAATAAGACACACAACCTTAAAAATAAAGGCAGAAAAATATTTTTAGTTGGTGCTCATGGGATGAATTTTTAGGTCAGAATAGAAGAGCTGGTAAAAAGAATTGCTTGCTTTAAATTTAATAGTTTTTTTAAAAAAATGGCCAGGCACAGTGGCTCGTGCCTGTAATTCTAGCACTTTGGGAGGCCAAGTGGGCAAATCCATTGAGCCCAGGAGTTCGACCCCATCTCTACAAAAAATACGAAAATTAGCCAGCATGGTGGCGTGTGCCTATAGCCCCAGTTACTCGGGAAGCTAACATAGGAGGATTACTTGAGCCTGGGAAGTAGAGCCTGCAGTGAGCCATGACTGTGCCACTGCACCCAGCCTGGGTGAAAGAACAAGACCCTGTGTGGAAAAAAAAAGAAAAAAAATGGATGCTTGGGAGGCCGAGGTGGGTGGATCATGAGGTCAGGAGTTCAAGACCAGCCTGAGCAACATGGTGAAACCCCTCTCTAATAAAAATACGAAAAATTAGCCAGGCATGGTGGTACACACCTGTATTACCAGCTACTCAGGAGGCTGAGGCAGGAGAATCGCTTGAACTCAGGAGGCGTAGGTTGCAGTGAGCTGAGATCACACCACTGCACTCCAGCCTGGGCAACAAAGCAAGACTCCATCTCAAAAAAATAAAAGGATGCACACCTTTGTATCAGCACCAACTTGCAAATATGATGTAAACAAAACACTGTTAGAAATCACTGGCTTGGTTGAGAAATAGATTTCTGAGTTGTCATAGGCATGAAACCAATACTGTGCCAGTGAATAGATCTACCCCCAAGCAACCTTGGTGAAATGAGCAAGATCAAGGCCAGATTGTAGTCCCTTGAAGCATTGATGATAAGCACACTATGGTTAAAGGACACGAATTACCCTTGGAATCATAATGCAGGTACATACACTGAATGTAAGAATAATGTGATTCAAACTAATTTAGGACAGTGCCAAGCAGGAAGAGAAAGTCCTTTGGGCATTCAAAAAGAACATTTAGACAAAGCAAAACAAGAAGGAGAATTTGTGGTTAGCAGGAAGCTGTTGCTCATTTATATTTTATCAAAGATTTAAAATGTTGGGCAAAAGAGTGTGGCTGTAGCAAGCAGAAAGAAATTTGGAATGTATGTGGTTTATAACTGAAATAATCAACTAGAAGAAACAATAAGCATCAGGAGGATTTTTTTAAGTGTTCTCTTTCGTTTCCTAAAATTATGTATTTTGGAAACTCAGACGGGTTAGAAATATCAACAGAGATTTCTCTGGTATCTCATTATGATGTCTCATATGACTTACACTCTTCTATGTTAATCAAGTGAATCTCTTCCAATTATACAGATTGCTATGAAAAATCATGAGACATCACATTTTACTAAGTGGGAAATACTATTGATCTAACAAGATCCATTGAATAATGAAAGGGGTCCATTTTTATATGTTACTCCCTCTAGCAAGGTTGAATAAATATGCCAGTGAAACATGGAAGAATGGATTTTTATAGTTTCAGATACTTACATAGTTTTAGATATATACAGGACAATCTGTTAGTAGACTCAGAAATAATGTTTTAATTGCCTATATCCCCATAGTACAGTGCTAGACAATGTTTAGGATATGTTTAACAAATTATTAATTCTTCTTTTTAGGAGTTTAAAATAAGGGGCTAATGACAATGATACAGACAAATGCATGAAAACGTTGTAAACCACAAATAAAATAATGTTCAAATATAAGTACTTTTGGTCCATTACAAATGTGGAAGATATGTACTTATAATGAGGGGATAAAAAGAAAATACCTTAACTCTTATTATGAGGTAAGTTCTTGATGCTAACATAATATATTGAAAAATTCTTAAATATATATGAGAAGTGAATCTATGCATGCATGTATGTATGTATGTATGCATCTATCTATCTATCTATCTATCTATCTATCTATCTATCTATCTATCCATCCATCCAGTGGTAGAAGATGTAAAGCGAAATGGCCATAGGAAGAGGGTAGTAAGCATACAGGAATTGTTGGACATCAGGAGACATGACTGTGATTCATTCAGAGGGTATTCAAGAAGAAGGGAGAAAATGGTTAGAGTAGTTCATTAAAAAGATTATAATGGAATACTTTGCAATTGAATGAGAGGCTCTAACATATGAATTATAGGGCAAATTTGAAAAATTATATGGCCTCAAAAAAATCTGGCATACACAAAATGACAGGTGAAAAAGATAACTTTGGCAGAAGAACTGAACACTTACAGGAAATAAATGCTGTAACTTGGGATTCTAGGGAGATTCGTATCCAAACAGAGAATGAGGGATTACACATAAACCATCATAAGACAAAATTCACAGTTTATGGAGTCAAATTGTTATGTTACATTGAAATAATATTTTGCCTTACTTCCAATTATATCCTCCAAGTTAGTATGATTTGGTCATGAAAATGACAAAAATAAATAGACAATGAAACAACAAATTCACTTGTTGGACCACCTTAATGATCAAATTAAGAAACAATACACAAATTCCCTTGTTTGTGCAGCTATCATTCAATAAATATTAATTGGCTACTCTTTGCTATACATCAGAGCAAATAGTTACCATAAAAAATACCAATTGAACACAGAGTACTTTAAAAAATTATTCTGCAAAAATATTGTAAAAATCCATCAAAGTGTTGAAAGGAAGGCAAGTCAGATTCAAAAAATGTCGTGAATGAAAAAAACAGATTTAATTGGGAACTATAAATAGAAATTGAAAAACAACTAAGAGTCATGAGGAGTTTTATTTGGGAGCTTCATTATTTATGTGTTCTTTACCGACACAGAGAAGTTGGAGGTGGAAAAAGTTAAAGACAGATGATAAATTTCTGTGTTAATAGGAGTTGGTCATGCAACTTGTCTCACAGCCAGATGCAAGTGCAGGTCTGAAGTGAATATAGAAATTGACCTGTGAGATATGTGCATTCATTCAACTTTTTTCTTTGAGTCCATGCTATTTTGCAAACACTGTCTAGGCAATGGGGTTCTAACATGAGTGAAGCATGGCCTCTGCAGTCAGTGAGGCAGCCATGCAGGAAACAACTAAGTGGCAAGGCAATGGGGGTAGCCCCATGGAAAGCGGAAGCAAGGGAATGAGGGGTGGAAGGGCCTCTAAAACACATGAGATGAGAGGCAGACTAAATGAGGAAAGAGGCTCAGAAGCCAAGAAGAGAGAGTTGTGTAATTGGTTATCAGCAGTGTCAAATTCTGTACATAGGTCAAGGAGCATCAAGATGGAGAAGTGCCATTTCGTTTTGGCAGTGAGTATGTTACTGGAGACCTTGGCAAGGCTGGCTTCTGGGAAGTGGCGTGGGTTAGAGCAGGACTGGATCAGGTTCAGGAGCATTTTCACTGAGGAACTGAATGCATCTGGTGCACTCTAGGAGTTGGGAGAGGAAGGGTGGGGAAACAGTTGTTAGAGGGTGTAGGGATTTCTTGAGACCCAGGGATATCTGAGACTCAGCAGGATCCAAACACAGACTTTTTAGCTCTGTTTTGTGAAAAATAGAGCTTTTCCCAGCAACAAGGAAACAGCATTTACATCTTGAAGCAGGCTTTGTTGAGCTTGTTTGTTCTATCTGGCAGTGAGTCATTGTAACACTGACCCTGCCATTGAAGTCAGCAGATTCTATTTGGAGAGCTTTGTGATTGTGGGGGAAGTTGTTTAAAAAGTTAACAGAAACGTCTACTCTCCCCGATCTGCTAAACACCTGTGTGTATCAGTTTTGATGACCATTAGCTCCGGAGCATGGGAATGCTATTTTTGAGTCCAAAAAGGGAAGTCTCACCAGAAGAAGTTAAATGTACATGACACAGGAAAAAGTCATACTATTTGCTATTTTGGTTTCCACTCATTTGAAAAGAGTTTTAAAGAGAAAAGTGTAATAGTTCTGCCGACCGCCAACCTCAATTAAAATGCTAAGTACAAGTTGCAGTTTCCCTACCTCTGCCAGAGGGAATATGTCCAAAGTGACCAGCCACCTGTTTCCTTTTGTAAGAGCTCAAGACTGCTGCCCCGTCCAGCATACTCTTCACTGACACTAAATATCAGCGTGATGATGAATCAAAAGTCAACAGCAGCAGAGCTTTATTTACCAAGAAATGACACTTAGTAAGGTCATCGCTTTTCGAGAGGACATTGCAACCACTTAAGTTGATAAAGATATCAGTGATTTATCAACCTCAAATAAGGCATGAGGAACATGCATGTTAAGGGATACCCAACTGGGCTGTTTCCAACTTGCTCAAATATATACGCCCACAGGCCGGCTGACGGTGTTTGAGGGATAGTAATGGCATAAGGTCTGTGATGGCTTAGCTAGGCACAGTGAAGGTCATAGAACTAGAAACTTAAGAATCAATTATGAAACAGGTTAAAGTTGCAGTCTACAAGAGAGTGGCTTTGGAAGCAGTAAGACTTGGATTTTAATGATAGCTGTGCCATTTACTAGCTGTGGGACATCAGTCAGGTGACTTCAATTTTGAAGGCTCGGTTTTCTCATCTATAATATAAAATGGAAATAATACTAGTGCCTCAGGGCCGTTTTAAGGATTAAATGATAGCACGTGGAGCATAACCCAGGACCAGGCATATAGTAAATGCTTCATAAAATGATAGCTATTATATATCTTAAATCAAGCATCCTCAATTCCTTGTTGATAAGAAAAATACAAACCACTAGCATTTGGTTAAAACCATGAGAGCTAACGTGAAAATGGATTATTAAGCAACTTGCCATAAAAATGCTACGTTTTTTCAAACAATTGAGATATGTCTAAAATCAAAGGAGTGAGCACTCTAAAATTGAACCTAATCTAAAGGGATTGAAGCAACAGCATTTTAAACAGCAAATAGAACCCAGAAAGAAAATCCTAAAGTTATAAAAGTTTTATACACTTCTAAAATTTAATAAGATTCTGATTTTACTAACGTTAAAAAATAAAATCAACTCTATTAAATGTAAAATTAGCTTTATTATTCATATAAAGAGTCTCAGTGCCCTTGTTCAAATTAATAGTAAAAAATTATTCCAAGTAGGTTCTAGGGGACATATTAGCAACATTCAGATAATAATCAGTGCCCTTCTCGCCACGTATAAAATGCCCTACTTCATTTTTAGAATAACTTGATGGCCGAAGCTCTTCATCACATTATCTCTTTTATAGTTCCTAGTTCACCGTTTAGTATGGAGGCCCTAGAGCCCTGTCTTCCATCGGTTCCAGGCTTTCTGCCAGTTCTCAGATTCCATGTTTAATCGGAAGCCCGGGGTCTCCAACCCCAGTCCGTATTATCCATTTTTCCAATTCTTAGGGGGAAATTTGTCACTTTGAAACACGTTATCTGCAAATAGAACCCAGAAACAAAGATCTTAAAGTTATTATAAAGAAAACGTTGGTAACGTTTTAAGGAATGAATGATAAATAACGAAAGCCCTTTGAATCTCAGCAAACACTGGGCTTCAGTTACACCCTTAAGGAGAACCCATGAATTCATCCCGCTGGCCCCCAAATGGACTTGCTGAGGAAAAAGTGGACTGTTTTATTTGTACCAAAGGTAAGCTCTATTTTTCTAGATAAGAAAGAAAACTGCAAAGGCAAGGCAGCGTGGCAAACTTCCCACTCACTGGGGCAGGTTGACGGAAATTCAACTTGACAAAGCCTTTCTTGGCCAAACCACCCCAAAGAGGCCTCTCCCTCCACTCGTTCGCCACTTACCATTGTTTCCCGTTTGTGTTCATGCATCCTCAGATGCATGAACGGAGGGTAAGCTGGTAAACAGAGGTAAGACGGCAACAGAGGGTAAACCTCCGCTAGAGCTACGAAGACTTTCTCTCCCTTTCTCACTCACCTCAGAGTCTAAACCAGATCTCACTCTTCCTGAAAGTCCGGAAGTCCAGGAGACAGGGAAGAAGGAGGGGGAAGGGAATTTGGGGTTCTGCTCCTTGCCTTTGTCAACCTCCTGTAAGTCACTCAGCCTCACTTGCAGTTATTCTTTGGTATAATGGAGATAATTATAGATACTGGTTTGAGAAGTGCTTTGATATCCTCAGATAAAAGAGGCTCTAAAAGGGCAGAGGATAATTATTATTAGCAGCTCAATGGTTCATAGGTTTTTCCATATGCGGCTTCCTCCAGGGAAGCTAAATCCATCAAAATAAAACCAGTTTGAGAGAAAAGGTACAATAGAAACTATTTAAACAAGGAAAATGACTTCAAAAAGATGAGCCAGATGAAACATAAAAGCGAAATGAAAAATTAAAGTGATGACATGCTTCTAAAAAAATCTCTGCAGTCTTGTCATGAATGAACTTAACATCACACAAAAGTCGTGCTGGTAAGAACGGCATCTTGCATTTGTATAATGTCTTTCCCAATAGCTTTACAACTCTTTTGTGACATAAAATGATACTTAGTAAATCTTCAAATTACGATCAGGCTCGTTTTTAGGTGAGATCATTGAAGGCTGAGCCACCTCACTGTTCTATAATGAACAGTGAGAATTACAATCCAGTTTTCCCTGTTCTTCAACACAGAAGAAAGACATTGGAGTATCTTCCACCTCTTGGAAACAATAGAGAATTTCCTTGTTGGAATCTAGTCAGCTAAAGCATGCAGATGGGTTTTTCAGCATTTGTTCTGATTTTTGTCTTACTAAGTAAGATACTTGTTTTCAGCAAGTATTAAAAAAACAATTATATATGAAGGGCCTCCCAGGCAGCTAATCCTTGCTAAGAGAATAAAAGATAGGGAATTGAAGCACAAGTATTATATCAGTCTCCAGTCACAAGAAGATTATGGTGTAGTTGAGAAGATAAGACATACACACAAAACAATTAGTGGTCAAAATATTATTTTATACTTTAGTATTAAACGCTATCTTCTCTGAAGAGCTTTCCATAATTATGCTAATGAAAAGTAATCTTTTTTAAAAAAAATTCCTATAGTACTCCTAGAACTATGTTTCTTAGAGCATTTATAAGAGGCATATAACATGCCATATCTTCCCTTTGGTATCAGAGTTTGAGCTGGTCAAAAGTAGAAACCATGTTTTATTTTATGTTGGATTTCATTCGGTGCTTTACATTGTTTTGGACATAAAGGAAGGGCTCAGCAATATTCGTTGAAATGACATAGTGATATAATAATTTCAAAATATAGGCAATTAACATATAAGGACAATATGTGCAATAACATTGCTGAGCATGTTTTCACTGATAATTCAAATCCATTAGGCTCTAAACAATTAGGAAATAATCACTCCAATCCTGATATTCTTTTAGTCCCCTGGTAGCATTTACAAATTAGATTAGAGTTGAAAAGTTCTTTACAATTGTTTTTTGCTATTCTTCAAAACCGTATGAGTGACTGGGCACAGTGGCTCAAGCCTGTAATCCCAAAACTTTGGGAGGTAGAGGCAGGCAGATCACCTGAGGTCAGGAGTTCGAGACCAGCCTGGGCAACATGGTGAAACTCCATCTCTACTAAACATATGAATATTAGCAGGGCGTGGTATCTCATGGCTGTGGTCCCAGCTACTCTCGAGGCTGAGGCAGGAGAATTGCTTGAACCTGGGAGTCGGAAGTTGTAGTGAGCTGAGATCGCACCACTGCACTCCCGCCTGGGTGATAGAGAGAGACTCTGTCTCCAACAAAAATAACAGCAACAACAACAACAATCCACAATTTAGTTTTCTTTCCTCAAGAAACAGATGACATAAAATATAAAGTAAGAAACTTGCATGGCCACCCTACCCTCAGGATTTTTTGTTGTCTTTGCAGTCCCTAACTCCTTACTTTAGGTTTTCTTTGGGGCTCCAGGCAAAGGAAATAGTTAATCTAGAAGTGCTGAGACCTGGATAATGGAGCCAGCTGCCACAGAGATAAGGGGAGAGAGAGCAGAGGGTAGGAGAGGGGATTTAAGAATTCCAGAATGTACTTGGGAAGGACAGCTTTGTATCCCACTTAATTTCTTCTGCAGACACAAATGGAAAGGCTGGCTGTCTATGTGCCCCTGAAATAAGGCCAGGGTCAAAAGTGGGGCAGTGACCTGGAGCAGAATTGCAGGATGGCTTTTCCTCCCCAGCAAAAGAGAGAAAAGGAAATAATTGGGTGATAGCTTACTGCTCCCTTTCATCATTTCTTTCCTCTAATAGTCTGTCCTTCAAGGAAAAATAGCACATACTTTCCATTCATGGAAATATCACGTGTTTATATAAAATGATGCAAAATTAAATTTAATTTTCTTTTTACTCATTGGGTACAAAATAATTTATATTCACATACTGAATACTGACCTAGTTAGAGAGGTATCCATACACAGTTAGGTATGTAATTCTCTTCTTTTAAGATGCTCTCAATCTCGGAAAGATTATTTAACAGGGACACCCAGGCCTTTCCCAGAGAACTACACCAGTAATTAAACTGATTTTTTAAAGGATCAGGATGGTTTTTTCACATTATGCATGAGCTTAGGAACAACTTTGCCACCTCGCTTATCTCACTTTTGAGAGAGGGAGAAAAAAGAAAAAAGAAGTAAGGATTTTTCTTCCTAACAGGATACTTTTCTTGAGAAGTTCTAGATGTATTTTGGCTATCCAGTGCCATGTCCTACGCAGGCAACACTCCACGTTGTTTTTTGATAACTTCCTAAGAGAAGTCACCATGCCCAGGCTACCAGGGGTCAGACAAGGTCAGCTCCTCTTCCCACTGTAGGGAGGGAGACACGGGAGTTGGCTTGGCCCAAAAATAGCCTGTGTCCATGCTGCGGAATGAGCTGGGTATCACCAAGTCCACAACTTGGAGCCAGAAGTCCGGCTTTCAGAAAGGACTTCCAGCTCTTGAACATTGCTGCTACTCAAGTTTTTAATTAGTTGTGAGGTCACTGGTAGCCAGCGCACTGGGACAGTACCATGATGATCAGGGCGGGTGCCTCAGGAGGAAGCCAAAAGGATGAAGACACCACCTTTATGAGAATATTTTCTTTCTACCAGTCCTGAAAGGAGTCTAAGTAACAAGATCTTGGATTTCTACTGGTAAAGGGTCATTTGTCCTAAATCCCTATAGTTAAGCATAATTTGTTCTGTCATTTCCACCTTCCTTATTTTACAAAAAGCTGATCGTTTCAACAACTTAATCCAAGTCATGACAAATTTGATTGATAGACAAAACCTCCATTAGGCAGATGGACTTTATACTTTGAGCCTTCTCTGGCACGGAGTACATGCATCAAAATTGGGTAGATGAAATTTTATCTGTAGGAGAAGAGATAAAATTCAGTCTACTATGGACAGAATGCTTACTATTCTCCTGAATTTGTATTCAGTAAATATCTTATTTTTAAAAAAATACATTTGCTAAACTATTAGTGTGCCATAAACAATGATTTATAAATGTTGTCTAATAAATCACTTCCCTGGCTCACAGCTAAACATTCGTATCTCTTTTGTTTTTACAGATGGACAAAATGAAAGTCATAGATTAAATTAATGGAAGGAAAGTGAACTACAAACCATGCTTACTTCTACTTTGGCAAAGTGAATTATTCATGAAAATGCTGTTGCAAGCCTACAGTGCCAAAGGTAGCCCTCAGGATGATTTTTCTCAGCCTCTGGGCTCAGGGAGTCATTGGAAAGTGGGTAGCAATTACTTTTGGCATCTTTCCGTTTCGTATCCAGTGTTCTTCTCCCAACTACTTTTCTGGAACCAAGTATGTGGTAACCCTATCAAAGCCTCATGGCTTTCCGAACTCTTCTCAGAGTTATCCTACTCATCTCTCTGCACTGAATGACCTGGGGTTGTTATAGTTGGTATATAGGTCCATAGTTGTTATATTCAGCTGCATAAATACACACACATACACACGCACACACCCCGCAACACACACAATGGAAGGAAGGTTTTCTTATTAGAGGCCCAAGATCATTTATACTAAGGTCTCTGGATGTTAAGAGAAGTTTGTTCATTAAAATGAACTTTAAATGGGTATGACATGTGGAGGAGGCAGTTTCACTCCCTTGTCCCCTCATTTGTGCCCTACTGTCTCCATGTCTAACTCACCTTCCAAACAATACTAAGAAGAATTAGTTGGCAATGGGTATTCTGCTTCTGAATGTTTTCTTTATCCCTATTCATGAGAATATAGACTAACAAGACTCTGCAGACCTCAGACAATCTTAAAACAATCTCCTAAAATACGGTGTGAAGACGTGCTAAGAATTTAACTCCCTGCCCCCTGACTCTTGGTAGGCAATAAAGGATAGGAATTTAGAACAAAGACCTTTGGGTCCAGCTTCTGGAGTATGAATTCTGGCTCTGCTACTTGCCAGCTATATGACCCTAGACAATTTCCTTAACCTCTTTGTAAAATGGGGCTATGGTTTAAAGGATTCACAGTTCCTCACGGCTGCGGAGGCCTCACGATCATGGCAGCAGGTGAAAGGCATGTCACAAGGTGGCAGACAAGATAGAATGAGAGCCAAGTGAAAGAGGTTTTCCTTATAAAACCACCAGATCTTGTGAGATCTCTTCACTACTGCAAGAACAGTATGGGGAAAACCACTCCCATGATTCAATTATCTCCCACTGGGTCCCTCCCACAACACATGGGAATTATGGGAGCTATAATTCAAGACGAGATTTGGGTGGGGACACAGCCAAACCATATCAGGATACTCATGCTATTACCTTATCACATGGTTTTAAGGATTCATTGACCTAATAAGTATACAGTGCAGGACCTGGCATAAATTGTTTGTTATTACTGCAGGCATAGTCATTACTATGCACTATGCCAACATCTAACAGAGAATCCCCATGTGGGCAGCTTCAGTACTTACCTGTGGTCACACCTCTCTCTGAGTATCCTGGCTTTAGCACTTCATCTCATTTTTCTGTCTTCAGTTATTTTTGTGGGAATATTGTGCATCGGGCATTATACTAGGAGCTAGACACTGCCTCAAGCTACACAAATAAGACTCCTACCCTGAAAAAGCTTTCTGTGCAGAAGGGATAACAGAACTAATTAAAAAAGCAATTTCAATGATGATAAGTGATGATAAGCTCTGTAGAAAAAAAAAACAGTGTTATGGAAGCATGCATGGTTTAGGGGGAGGAAGACTACAAGAATTAGGAAAAAAATTCATCATGAAAGATGAGTAGGAGTGAGATAGTGCAGGGCTGGGGATGTGGAGTAGAAGACAAGTAGATGTAAAAATGGCAGAAGCATCCATGTGAATAGATGGAAGGAAGTCAGTGTGGTTGAAGAACAAGAGAGCAGTGGATGTGATGGGGGCATATTGGAGGAGTGGTGCAGAATTCGGCTGGAGGCAGGGCAGGGTCCAGTTAGATCAATTATTCTCAATGAGGGCAGACATTGGCAATTCTTGGTTGAGATTTTTGGTTGTCACAACTGGGAGTGGAGGGTTCTACTAGCATCTAGTGGGTCAAGACCAGGAATGCCACTAAGCATCCCGCAATGCAGAGGACAACCCGCACAACAAAGAATTATCACACTAAAAATGCCAATAGAGCTGAGGTTGAGAAGCCCTGGGATAGATAGATCATGCAGGGTTTTGAAGGGCTGATTAAATGCATTTTGCTTTACTATAAGAGCAAGGGGAATCCAGGGGATGGTTTTAAGACCACCTGTGATGTGATTACATTTGCAACTGGTAGATCTTTGCAAAAGTCGGGTGAGAGATGAGGTTGGCTTGGAACTAGACTTGCATTAAAATGTATACCCCAACATTTCTTAAACTTTGAGCTGAGTGGGGAATTCAATAGACGTGGAGGGGAAGCAGAAAAAATAATTGAACTCCAGAGAAAAAGAGTTGTGTTGTTTTCAGGATTCTCTGGCTCTTGTAAACGCACCTCCTCTTTTCTTTCCTGGTATGCAGGAGTCACTGCTGACTCTACATTGGTTGGTAGTTACCAGACAGGCCTTGACACCTCTTCCACCTTCTCCACCCACCTTTCTACCTCCACTCTGCACTTGCTATTGAGAATCGGCCCTTGTGGGCTCCTCTGCCCAGTGACACTCACATTGGAATCGTGTGCTAATCGCTGCTCCATGGATTGGCAGAGCCTTTCCCCCACCCAGAGTGAAATCTTATGCCTGTCAATTGTGTCAAATGCCTTGAAAATGGAACATCTGTTTCCTCCTTCAAAACTGGGTGTCTAACAAATTCCACAAAACAGCAGTACCCTGTGCCTGACTTCTGCCCTGCACATGGTACCAATACGGCCAGGATTTTTTGAAGATGATTTTTTGAAGATGATCTAGATTTATATGTCATTTGATGGTTTTAAATGAAAATAATTCATCATCAATCTTCACAACTTCATCTAACAGCTGTCTTCAATCCTTTCTGGGGGAAAAAAAGAGACAAGGTAGAAGTATATCTAATTGTGATTTGAATTTTAAATTTGTCAAGTTTTCTTCCAGTACATAAATA
Source organism: Theropithecus gelada (assembly GCF_003255815.1). Taxonomy (NCBI): domain Eukaryota; kingdom Metazoa; phylum Chordata; class Mammalia; order Primates; family Cercopithecidae; genus Theropithecus; species Theropithecus gelada. The sequence goes on along the minus strand of NC_037670.1, from coordinate 47,948,499 downwards.
TATAAATCAGAAGTACTGATTGGGGAGTGAGAAACAAGGTAGTTGCACTGATGAGTCATATTCTTCCTCCAAGGGAACAACAGAATAAACAGTCTGGCATCCATATATGAAGACTTCTAGACTTGGATGTCCCAAGTTGCCCATATCGACCAGGTGTAAATCAGACCAGAGTCTAACACATTCAGGGCCAAAAAGATTGGAAAAAGTAAATGTGTAAAGCAGCCAGATTAAGAGAATAGAAAGTGCTGGAATCTACTGGGAACCAGATAGGTCCACCTAACAGTGTTCCAATTAAAAACATTTTTTAAAGCAATGAGTAGCCAAACAAAACTGTCTACAAGCATCAGTTGGCCAATAGCTGCCAGTTTGCAAATTCAAGTTAAGGAAAAAATAAAATCAAAGGCCTAAAGAGCTCCACTGGAAACTTTAAATGCACTTAAAGAGAAAAAATGCTAAACTATTAAAAGATGAAACTAATGAATGTATGGTTCAGATATGGCAGACAAATTTTAAAACTCCTTCCTCTTTTTCCTCTTTCAATGTATTATTTATGGGGATCATATAAATACAAAATAATTTATCTTGGTCTCTTTCACTCGCCACCTCCTTACCATCTCTCTCTTTATACCTTATACACAACACATCACCATAACAGCAGGGGCGTGATGGTCAAATCGACGTAAGCAAGGAAATTCACAATCCTTGCCAAACTGCTGTCCTTAATGTGTGCAGCAGCATCTGTAAGCTCTGCAAAGTAGGTCATCAGAATCTGAAGGGACATATTATCTGTAATGCCTGGTGTATCATAGGGCACGTTAAAGACAAACTTTCAGCCTTAATTCTTAATCTCTTTTCCAGCTTTGGTAGATTTAAAAATCTGATATTCTGAGCACAGCATTATTCTTCCCAGGGCTACAGCTGTGCATTGCTTTCTATCTTGGGAGGAGATGTTTTTGTACAGGTCTAAAGAAATGCAACACAAGGGAAATGCCATTTTAACAAATTTCAAGGGAGGGGGAAGATTGCTCTTCTTTTTGCTGCAACAGAATTTTGCTGGTGGAAACGTTGTAAAAGTGGAATCTTCAATATAAGGAAACTTGTAGTTTAACATTTATATAGTGCCATTTATTCCTTAAGAACTCAAAGACCTTTATGTATATTAGGCACTGTTCTTATCCCACAGTTCACATTTTAGGGATGTCCAGACCACATTCTCTTAGATTTTCTCAGCTCTGCTCTGTGAGTTAGGTAAAGACAGTGAAAGAGAGTCAAAATGGGGGAACAGACTTTTATTGTTTCTGTTCGTTCATTTGTTTGGTGGTGATATCATTTGGATATTTATCCCCTTCCAATCTCACATTGAAATTTGATCCCCATTATCAGAGGTGGGGTCTAGTGGAAGGTGTTTGGGTAATGGGGGCAGATTTCTCATGAATGTCTTAGTTCCTTCCCAGCAGTAATGGGTGAGTTCTCACTCTATTAATTTATGTGAGAACTGATTGTTATAAAAAGCCTAGCACTTCCTCTCCTCTCTCTTGCTCTCTCTCTTTCACCATGTGACATGCCAGCTTTCCTTGTCTTTTGCCATGAGTAAAAGCTCCCTGAGCCCCTCACCAGAAACAGATGCTGGTGCCGTGCTTCTTGTACAGCCTGCAGAACTGTGAGCTAAATAAACCTCTTTTCCTGATAAATCACCCAATCTCAGGTAATCCTCTATAGCAATACAAAACTGACTAATACAGGTGGCAACAGATGACTTTTGCAATGATTAAAAGATGATGAAAGTATATATAGTGTAAATATGTTGTGGCCCCCTTCTATAAGATTCAGATCCATTGAACATTTCTTGGGTTCCCTAAGTCCTATATTCGATTCCTGTCGGTGAGGCCAGTCACTATTCTAACTACTGCAAGTGGAGCAGTGATCATGAAAGGCAAGGTTCTTGTCCTCATGAAGCTGACCTGATAGAGAAGACGCAGTCAAGAAGCAAATAAACTGGAAATATGACATGTATGCACGTGTGCTATGCAGAGAATTAGCTGAAAGTCTAGATGGCTCTGTAGATTACATGGTCAGAGAAGATGACACCTAGAGACAAGAATGACAAAGACGAGCTAAAGATTCCAGGGAAAGGGCATTCTAGGTACTAGAAACAGCTAGTGGAAAGGCCCTAAGGTGACAAAAGACCCTGCTCGCTAACTATGGCTGCTGTAACAAATTCCTACAAACTTGACGGCTTAAAACAACACAACATTATTATATTGCAGTTCTGAAGACCAGCAGTACAAAACTAAGTTTCACTGGGCTAAGATTAAGGCGCTGGCAGGGCTACCTTCCTTTCAGACGCTATAGGGAAGTGTCTGTTTCCTTGCTTTTCCAGGTTCTAGAGGCCACCTGCAACCTGCATTCCTTTGGCTCATGGCCCCTTCCTGAGTCTTCATAGACACAGTACAGCATTTTCAATTCTCTCTCTGAACCTGACACTCCCATCTCTCTCTCTAACCTATAAGAGCCCTTATGATTACACATTTGCCCCACCCGGATAATCCAGAATAATCTCCCCATTTGAGAACCTTCACTCAATTATACCTGCAAAGACTCTATTGCCATGTAAGATAACATATGCACAGGTTCTGAGGATGAGGGTGTGAACAGCTGAGGAGCTATTGTTTTGTCTACCGTGGTGGAAATGAGGTTTTCTGTTTGCGGGACAGAAAGAGCCAGTGTGGTAGCAATTGGTAGTGGAACAGAGAATGATGGGATAAGGTTCTGACTCTCCAGTGGCAGTAATGATGCCATCGCCATCATCACGCCATTCACTGTTCAGTCGGACTTCCCCAAACTTCCGATACTGGCACAGGATCGGGGAGGACATTCAACTTTTGGGGTTTCTGAGGTCTGTTGATTAATAGTAAATCAGTGCTGCAATTCCTTAGTCTAATTTTCTAGTTTTAAGTACAGCAAAGTTTTAGCATTTATTATAAACACTTTTATATTCTGATTCATCAAATCATAGAAATTCAAATCTCAAGAAAATGTAAAAAATAACCTATTTGGGCTTTTAATTTTTACAAAAAACAAAACAAAACAAAAAAATGGACATTAAGACAAGTTACATGTCTTTCTTAAAAAGACGGACTTAAGACCAAACCTCACCGTGCAGTGTCTCCATCCGTTGCTCTTGTGCATTCTTACATTTTAGTGGTGTGTCATTTTTCCTAATTGCAGCTGCCTTGTGTAGGCATAGGGTGTTACAATGGTCTGGATGTTCTCCAGGCCAAGCATGCATTGCTTTGCTTGCACAGAAGAGTATATGGTAAATAATACTTGTTGACTGAAGGACTGATTCAGTCCCATTGCCCCTTCTTGCCCCCCTTCCCCAGAACAGATATAGTAAAATAGAAACTTCTCATTTACAGGATGTCCAAAAGGTATGTAATATTTTTATCAATTGCAAAATACTCTAAAAGGCTATCCTGCCATTTGATGAGTCTGTCATTTGTGGATATACTTGGGACTTTGCCAAGAACACTCAGATGAGGGTACTAACCAAAACTTGCTACCAAAACATTATCCATCTGGAATCTATGAGCTATTCAGATTAATTTATTTTGCGGTTTTTCTTACCTCTGTAATAGATTTTTGACATAAATGTTTTTGTATTTCAGAGAAGTTTCAGACTTTCTAATCCTATCAGCCATCTCCACCACCCTCTAAATTTGTCCTATAGCAGACGATATGTAGATAAAAACAGCAAAAGAAACTCAAAACACTGTGAAATAGAGGAAATTGCCTCGATGATTAATAGAAATTTGGTCATATAGATTAGAAAGATTGACACTAGCGGGTAAATTTTACACTTCAGTTTTTGGCTCTGGGCTTTGTAGATAACTACCAGTGACTTCCAACTTGCTCCTAAACATAATCTATTGAAATAACTTCTGAAAATGCAGGAAATGGCAAGACAAATTAATCCATATCAAGAGGAACAAAAGACTTTCTTACAGCCTGTCCTGGGTAAGAAAGCTGGTTGGGGCAGGTCCCAGAGGCACAGCTGGGTGTGTCTCTTGGGTTCAGACCAAGTCTATAAAGTTCAGGCAGGAAAGTTTGCTAATCTCTAAGCAGGTGGGTCAAAACCGATCTGCATTCTGGACTTTCTGTGTCACTGCCCTGCGCTTTTCTCAAGATTCCCACAGCAGAAATAAAAATATTTCTAGATACTTCTTTAAAGGGTGTAAGGTAGCCTGCACTTTAAATCGTTAATGTATATCTCACCAAATGTAGTTTATCATCTTGCGTGTACTGTGTAAATTACTATGTTGGACCAAAAGCAAACCACAAGTTGTTTATACACAAGACCAGGTCCCAGAACATTCAGTTAATTCATTTCACTTCAGTGACAGGAGGAAAACACGCATGGGGAGCATTTTTATGTTTTGTTTTGTTTTGGTTTTTTTGAGACTAAGTCTCGCTCTGTCGCCCAGGCTGGAGTGCAGTGGCACAATCTCGGCTCACTGCAACCTCTGCCTCCCGGGTTCACACCATTCTCCTGCCTCAGCCTCCCGAGTAGCTGGGACTACAGGCGCCCGCCACCGTGCCAGGCTAATTTTTTGCATTTTTAGTAGAGACGGGGTTTCACCATGGTCTTGATCTCCTGACCTCATGATCTGCCCACCTCTGCCTCCCAAAGTGCTGGGATTACAGGCGTGAGCCACCCCGCCTGGCTGGGGAGCATTTTTTATGATAATCATAGGGCTTTTTGCATTGTTCAAAGGAATGGAAAAGTGCATCTCCAGTGTTTTTTAATTCTAAGCTTAGAAAGTTTTTATAACATATAAATTCATATTTTCGGTATTTAAAAAGCAGTTTATTAGAGTTGCCATATTAGGATGTTATATTTTCTGTGATAACCGCACTACACGTAATTTTAACTTCTTTAAAATTAAGAGCTTGTAGCAAGTTGAGTGTTGCTTAACTTTAGAAAATACGGTCCCAGAGCCCAGGAAGCTCGATAAGTGCAAATGCTCTGGACAGGTTAAAATCCTACAACGATTTACTGTTGATTACACGTGTGATTGCAGCCAAAAGCTGAGAAATGATTATTTTACTGCTCATTTATGATAGCCTCAGAGCTGTGTTTTAGCAGAGACGTATGCATTCAAATAACTTAAGATCAGGTTTGTGGCACACGGACTAGTACACGATCAAGTATGAAATCATATGAAGAAAATAAATCTGTCGTTTTGAACTAGGGGTGCAAAGATAGTTTTAAAGAGAACTCCATTATTAAACTGTTGATTGATGAGTGACATTTAGAAGAGGGTGGATGTGGAGAAAACATTCAATGCTGACCATAATGACATAATAATAGTTCACTGCATGCCTTGTGCATGCCAGCTACGAGACCATGTCTTTCATGGGTAGTATATCTAAGACACATTTATTCTGCATTCCCATTTTAAAGATGGAGCAACTGAGGCTTAAAATGTCACAGTTAACTCATGACAAAGCTGAAATTCAAATACAGACCCAGCTGGCTCCAAAGACTACATTTTTCTACCATAAAATAGCAATAAGCACGGGAATAAAAATTTTCTGATGAGCTGGCTTGAGAAGAAGATACCTTAGGCATACTAACGGACAGTAAATTGGGATGCGTCATATGGAGCTAAATTGTGGAGGAATTTGAATGCCAGGACAAAAAGCTTAGATAGCCTCCATGATGAAGTAGAGAACCACAAGAGGTTGTTGGCTAAATCTATAATTCTGGTCAACATTATATGCTCTGTGCAGATTTCTGACTCGGCTTTCTGTCTCCAGGGCAAAGATAAATATAAACTCCTTTAGTCTAGTACAGGGCCTGGTATTTACAATACGCTTAATAAAGGCCACGTTTCCTGTCATTCTGGGGACTGAATTCCTCCTTTTGTACCTCCCTTTAGAGGTCTTTGCAGAGAAAGTTGGTCAATGGTCCGTCTTTTCTCTTTACCAGACACAACAGCCTAAAACTCAGATTTTTTTTTTCTCTCTGCATTCTGTTCGAGAGCAACAGATGAAGCCTGAGCCAAAGGACTTTTGCTACTGCAACCTTGACCCATGAATCTCAGGTAAAGCAATGTCTACCAGCACGGAGTGGAAGAGTTAAACCTACGTTTGGAAGTAGGATAAAACTATTCCAAGAATTACATCAGCAAGTAAATGTTTTCAGGGCTCGAGGTGAGGAAAGAAGGCACTGAAGGGACCAGAGCTATGACCTACCTTTACAGAACTTAGAAATGGAAGAAACAGCTGGGAAAGAGAATAGACAACTCAAGAATGAGGATGGGGAAAACAACATAAATAGATAAGGTGTGAGTAGTTAAAGAGGTGACTACACATACATCAGTTCTGGACCTCTTAGATCAAAGAGTTCTGGAGTGCTATTTTAAGCGTAGGATAAGGAATATAAAAGGTGATAACTGGCCAGGTGCCATGACTCATGCCTGTAATTCCAACACTTTGGGAGGGCAAGGCAGAGGATCTCTTGAGCCCAGGAGTTTGAGAACAGCATAAGCAACATAGTGAGACCTCATCTCTATGGAAAATAAAAGAATTAGCCAGTTGTGGTCACACACACCTACATTCCCAGCTACTCAGAAGGCTGAGGTGGGAAGATTGTTTGAGCCAGGGAAGTGTGAGGGTGCAGTGAGCCATGATTGTGCTACTGCACTCCAGCCTGTGCAACAGAGCGAGACCCTGTCTCAAAAAAAAAAAAAACCAAAAAACAAAAAAAACCCAAATGTGATAACCAGTAACTAGGCTGTGAACCAGCAACTAGATGACATTAAAAGAGTCGTGTTACTCTTTTCATCCAGAGCAATTCCTCTTAGATAATCAAAGGCAGTTAACCTTAATTTATGCCAAAGATAAATACAAAATTATCACCAAGAAAAAATTGCGGGTGGAAATTAGAAGGTTTTGCAGTTGATGGATTATATCGAGCAATAATTTGTTAATCTAACTCTACTCTATCTAAATATTTTAGTATTAGGCCGTATTTACCACTATTCTCCATTCCTGTTTTTTAAAATCATAATACTACAAATAAGAAATCAGAATGTGATTAGAGGAAAGGACATTTGACCAGAAATTGCAGGAGAGATTGGTGTGATGGTCCAGAGAAAGCCAGCCAACAACAACTTTCTTAAAGAGTCTTCCTGTCCCTCTTTATCACCTCCCTGCTTTCAGTGTGGCAATGCCTCTGTCCTTGCTGTTTCCTTTTATTCACTTTTTTCTTCAATTTTACACTCTGGGAGTTAATGACTATTTCCTCCAAAGCATAAAAGATAAAAATATTGGTCCCAGAAACTCTACGGGAAAGTCTCTGTCACTCAGGTGGTTGGTACAGATCTTCCTGCAGACACTTGTCTTTGCTGACCCTGTCCAGTGCTCCTTCTCTTCTACAGCAAGATTATTATCTGGTTTTCCCATCACTTCTCTCCTGTTCGTGTGTGTGTGTGTGTGTGTGTGTGTATGTGTGTGTGTGTACTGGGAGAAGAGATCAAAAGGAATTGTTATTAGGATGTCCATGAAACACTGAACTCGTGTTCATACATTTTCATTCATTGGTCAGGAATTAAGAATCAAATGGAATTATCATGTTTGTTTCATCGAATTCATCCTATTCAAAAAAAGAAATTCAACAAACCCTGCATTTCTCATCTGTAAGCTAGATTATTGTAGTGGATATGATATAGTTTTATTCTTGTATCTTATAGCAATCAGCTAGGTAAGCTACAATCACCTTTGCTTGCACTTTGTTAAAGCTACCTGGAGCAGGTGGCAAGATTCTGGGATTGAGAGGCAGGTGGAGGAGTTGGAAGGGGGTAAATCAAAGGCCAATTACTGTGTTCTGTCTAGGGTAACTGAGACTGAATTTGGAGGCCATGTCTGCAGCCCTGGCTGTCCTGAGTGTGCTGCCAAAGCATCCGACTGCATTGCTTTCAGGGCAAAGGTAATTACGTGTTCTGGAGAAGCCCTACTACTTTTCGGTTTGAGCAAATCCTAAACAGGTGCAGCCCTAATCCAAGGCCTTGGGAGGAGCTGCTGGAGACCCAGCTGCGGGTGCTGGCATGCTTCCAGAGGAAAGCAGGAAGCAAGAAGACTGTTGCGGGAAGAGCCAAAAGTGCAACGTTTTAGTACCAAAAACATTGTTGGCACAGAAACAATGAAATGCACAGCCTGGCCTTTTATGTCTCCCTGCCATCTTGCTGTAAAGTGAGGTGGTCCCTGGAAAGCCAAGCACAAAGAAAGCTAGATATATAGAGTGCGTGGATCATCCAGGGATGACGCTGAACATAAAAGCTGGAGATGCGATGTTTCCAAATAATTTATATTTGTTTTAAATTTCCCTTCTCTTCTTATAAATAACCCAAATCCAGATACTAGGATAAATGGCTGGATTGCATCTCCTGGTCATGGCAGGCTTGCAAAAATATATTAGGAATGAGGGAGGGCAATGTGCACAGAGAAGCCAGACCTGCTCTGTACCTTGTCTTTTGTACTCCAGTGATGAATTTCTAAACTATGTATTTGAATGTGTTCATGAAAAAGAAAAGAGCGAAGGGGAGAAAAGAGAAGGGGAGAGAGAGAATGACAGAAGAACAGAGAAAAAAAAAAACACTAGGAAAAAACAAAAGGAAAATGAGGCAGGAATATTAGATTGGCTTGCAAAGTACGTTTTGGCCAACCAGCTTTGACATAAATGGACTTGCTGCCTGGGAAATAAAGCAGATAGGTGAGTGGGGCGCTGAACCACTCTGAAAGGTCTAGATGTGGTTGGGGAACGAAGAATAGTCAGAGAGAATTAGGGGTTTTTATTGCATGGTACCCTAGACAGGGCTGACTCCAGGGCTGACCCGTTGCTGAATGAGAGCTAGACACACAGGCATTTTTTCAGATAAAAAGAAAAATGAGAAGAGGGTGACTTGTTGTCTGAACTAAGCTCAACTACTCCCAAAATAGACAAAATAGCCCAGTGGCGAAAGGTTAATTTCTTGGCCCCCAAACCCTCAAGCAAAGCTTCAGAGAGGGCCCCTTTGGTCTTTGCTGGCTACTAAATGAAGAGCCTCTAGTTGCCAGAAACTCCTGGGTCCCAGAAACCAAAGACTGCTTATTGATCAGTATTGAACAAACTTTGGCAATTGAAATAGTAGCAATGTATTCTCTGGTTTGTGGTGGGGAGGAGGGATGGAAGTCTGAGTATTTTCACTAGGACTAGTATGGATTTTGTAGCTGGTCACTAATGCTTAGCTCACTAACAATCTCACTCTCCCTTTTCTAGAGCTGAGACCGTCTCTTTAAATAGCTAACCCTTCAAGCTTACTGAGTTATCAGTTACTGATCTGTTGAAGTTAACTACAATGTGTTTATTTGGGAAGGAGGATACTTGAACGTGCCCTTAAATTGCTTTGACTTCCAACTGCAACAAAACACAGCTTGGCTTCTCTGGCTGAGGGGATGATGTGTGTGACAGGGGGCACCATCATTTAACTCCAGTGCCACTGTGAGGCTGAACGTGGAGAAAAAGAAATAAGGACAGAAGGAAAAACATGGTAAAGGAAAAAGAATGAGTGAAAAGAAAAGATAAAATATAGAAGAGTTGACATGGTGGGGAGAGGTGAAGTGACACCAGTCAGTCACTGCCTGATGTGACATTTAATGGCATCAGGACCACGGTTAGCTTCTCTGGCTTCTCTGAGGGCAAACCGGAGAGCACTGTGCCACCTCTGGAGTCACAATTACAAAGTGGCATCTCTGCAAGGGCCGATTTTGAACAGAGAAAAGCCCTCCCCCAGGGACGATGAGGCCGTGTTAGGGGCAGATAGTGCAAACAAGCACAAATGCCCATCCCCACGGCAGGCATAAGGGGGAGATGGATCATATTTTAAAGCTCCATTAACAAAGAACTTTACTCAAGGAGGAACTGTTAATAAGTAATGAAACAAAGTGCCTGTTATGGAGATTAAATGCCCCTGTGTCGAGGTACAAAGTTCAGGCTGCAAAGTGCAGCTGTCACCCTCTCTATAACCCCACGGCAGCCTTAGAACCCCTGGTTCAAAGTGTGTCTTGCTGCCTTCCTGTTACTAGGCTGCCCAGTGCAAGGTCCAGCCAGGGTTCAGAGTTCAGCGTCTGAGGCTCTGCTGACTGCCTTCTTTGTTTAACTTGGGCGAGCTTTCGATAAGCCAGGGACTGCTTATTTAAGGCGATTATTACAAACAACTGACAGATTATTTTCCCAGATTCTTCCACTTATTCTTTATGTGCAAGTTTAAACGGGTCCCAGACTATAATTTCTTGAGGATTTGTGTGTGTACAAAAGCAATCAAGATAAGGACGTGTGAAAGACTAGGTAAAACATCTATTTCTACGGAATATGCTCCAAGCAGACACAGAAAACCAAGCTCCTTTGAAGTAAGGACTTGTGAGGGCAATTTCAAGGCAGGTCAAAGAATTCACTTCTCTAACTATCAAAGATCAAATAAATACTAGATTTTCCCTTTAAAATCAAGCAAACCCTTTCCTTGTATAACAGTAGAGCAGTGTTCATTCATTTCTGGATCGAGTCTCCCTCTATAATTGTTCTTTTCATTTGTCTACTAAAGACTCAGAGGGAAACTCACTTTTTCAAATAGTTTGCATTGCTCGACCTAATTCTAGCAAAAGCCTCAGGAAGGTGGAAAACCGATAATTAGTATTCCCATTATGCAGATGAGGAAACAGACTCAAAGAGAGCGGCAATTTGCCCAGGGTCATCGAGTTAGTATCTTACAAAAGCAAGACCACAATCCATCTCTTCAGCCTTTCCTCTCAGAACTTGTTTCAAAAGCCCACTGCTTCCTCTTAAGTCCTGACACCAAGTCTATTTAAATGGCAGTAGTTCTTTTACATTTCTCACTTTTATGGAAGTGAACGGAGTCTAAATCAAACACCAGAGGCAGGCAGTTTGGGAAATGTGATATGAAAAAGCACTCCAGGTAAGGTTCAGGGAAACAGGGCTTGACTTTGCGATGGCCTCGTGCCAGGCACTTGTTATTCACACTTCTTCTCCTGACCACAAGTGCCAAGGGGGCAGGATTTTCGACTAGTTACCCAGTGGGTCGTCCAGGGTGCTGCTCCTTCTGGAGATAGCATAGATTAATATTTTACCTCGGAGAGGAGTATAGCACGTGGTGATACATGAGTGCCCCACGGGCTTAGAATTTAGAATAATATTTGCTTGTGATGCATAAAAGCAAACTCAGATTTCCTTGTCTCATATTTTCTTTACATTGGAATAGAGTTGAAAAATCCTCAGTAGTTTTTTTTTGTTGTTGTTGTTTCATTTTTGAGACAGGATCGTGCTATGTTGCCCAAGCTGGACTGTAGTGATATGATGGCGGCTCACTGCAACTAACCTCAACCTCCTGGGTTCAAGCTGGGCTCAATCGAACCTCCCACCTCAGCCTTCTGAGTAGCTGGGACTATAGCCTTCTGAGTAGCTGGACTATAGTAGCTCACCACTGTGACTGGATAATTTTTAACTTTTTTGTAGAGAAGGGGGTCTCACTATGTTGCCCAGGCTGGCCTTGAACTCCTGGGCTCAGGTGATCCTCTCACCTTGGCTACCTAAAGTGCTGAGATTATAGGCATGAGCCACCACACCTAGCTGCAGGTTTGACCCTGTTGGTGGATACATATTAAGGCCTACAATGTCCCAGATATTTACTACTAATTTGTAGATGTTTACATACATAACTATTTTATAGTTATTGAGCCCACACAGTATGCCATTAAGAAGGCATAGATAGAAATTCAGATATATCCTACTTCTGGTCCTCAAAGAACTTGAACTGTAGTAGGAAGAAAAAGGCAAAAATGTACATAGCAGGTGACACAAAGAGATACAAGCAAAACACTAAGAGATAGAAAAAGGCAGTGAGAGTAGGAAGTGAGTCTCTATTTACTGAGTACTTACTTAGGGCCAATCTCAAGAATGAATGTTTGACCTATTTTAGGCTTTTAATCCACACAACCACACCAGGAAGTAGATATTATCTCCGTTTTGCAGATAACTATATTGAAACTCAGAGGGGTTAAGACACTTGTCCAAAGCCATAGAATCTACAATGAACAAAAGTGGGTTTGAACCTATTTCTCCAACTGAGCTTCATGTAGACATGTAGATGTTGGAAAAAGAGTCAGAAAAGAAGAGAAAATACATTATTAGAAAGGAAGGAAGACAATAGGGATTTTATTGTATCCTGAATGGCAAGATAGAAGGTATTCTCTGGATGATGGCAGGTGTGATAGAAGCATGAGGGCCAGAAACTAGTAAGTGAGTCCGAGATGAGTGGCGAAGTAGAGGAGGCACAGTGGAAGCTTCGAGTGTGAACTCCTAATTCTTCCAATACACGGCAATGGGGAGAAGGGATTGAACAAGATACATTATTAAGATCATCTTTTATTGGCTCCCTTTTCTCTGTACCCAGCTACAAAAAAGACTGTATTTTTCTCATGCTGTGAATATGTTCTTATGTTCTCGGAGGACGGCAGCTATCACCTGTACTTGGAAGACACACCCTAACCTAGATCTCTTGGTACAATCTCTCTCTTTAGATATGGATTTGTATTTCCAGGTGCTCATGCAGTGTGTCCAACTGGTCAATTCAGAGACACCTCTATCTGCTCCCGCAAACCTGTTCCTTTCCTACATCCCCTACCTCACACCATGGCATCCTACCATTTTAGTCTCCCATGCTATCAATCCTGACATTATCTTTGATGCCTTCCTTACCCCCACTCTGTAAATGCAACACATCCCCAGTCCTCATGGTTTTAACTCTGAAATGTCTCCAAATACATCACCTTCTCTTAACACCCCTGCCCATACTATGCATTTTTATACCATAGTCTTATGTCATTGCACATGTGTAAGAGATATACTTTTATATGAGGCTTTAGGTCAAGTCTCCATTATCTCTTGCAGTGATAAAGGTATGGTTGATCTAATCTCTGTTCTTCACAGTTATACTCCACTCTGTCTTTCCGTTACTACTATTACTAGAAATGATTTGTAAAGTGTAAAGCAAGTGGAGTCAAATCTGGCAATGCCTCTTTCTTGCTTTAAAAATATTGATAAAGCCAGAGGCTGGGTTCAGTGGCTCACTCCTATAATCCCAATACTTTGGGAGACGAAAGCAAGAGGACTGTCCGGTCTCTACAAAAAATTTAAAAATTAGCCATGCGTAGTGGTGCACTTCTGTAGTCCCAGCTATTCAGAAGGCTGAGGCAGGAGGACCTCTTGAGCCCAGTAGTTCAAGGCTGTAGAGCACTATGATTGCACCCGTGAATAGCTACTACACTCCATCCTGCACAACATAGCGAGACTCCATCTCTAAAAAGCAAATAAACAAGCTCTAGGAATTCCTATATCTTTACAAAAGAATTAGCAAACTGGTGGCCTAGACCAACACCGGCCCACAAATTTATTTTATTTGGCTGACACAAGTATGGAATCATCACGTTTTAAAGTTTAATTAGTTGTCAATATTTAAAAGTTGAATATTTCACATAAACATTGAGATTTCTGGCTCTGTTGAGAAATCAAGATCAGTCAGCACTGGGCAAGCCTCCCACAGAGCAGCCACCAGAATTCCATAGCAGCTGCCTGTTACAGAGGGGCATTCACTCTCCAGTGTGACCCCGTCCTCACAATCATAAGTCTTGCTGATAGTGTACACTCTCGATATAATGCGATGAGAGTGGCACTTTGCCTCTGTGATGTTCCTCCCAAAAGCCATAAAACCCCAGTCTAATCACAAGAACAACATTAGAAAAATTCCAAGTAAGGGGCATTCTACAGAATTCTTTCCAGCATTCCTCAAAACTGTCAGTGTCCTCAAAAACAAAAAAAGTCTAAGAAACTATCACAGCCAGGAGGAGACTTAGTCAATAAATGTAATGTGGTATCTTGGATGAGATCATGGAACAGAAAAAGGACTCTGGGTAAAAGCTAAGAAACTCCAAGTAAAGTATGGACTTTATTTAATAATAGTGGATTGTTATTTGTTTATTTATTTATTTATTTTGTGACAGTCTTACTCTGTCACCCAGGCTGGAGTGCAGTGGCGCGATCTCAGCTCACTGCAACCTCCACTTCCTGGGCTGAGCAATTCTCCTGCCTCAGCCTCCCGAGTAGCTGGAATTACAGGCACGTACCACCATGCCTGGCTAATTTTTGTATTTTCAGTAGAGATACAGTTTCACTATGTTGACCAGGCTGGTCTCAAGCTCCTGACCTCAAGTGGTCTGCCAGCCTTGGCCTCCCAAAATGCTGGGATTACAGGTGTGAGCTACCTACTGTGCCTGGCCTATTTGTTTATTAATTGTAACAAATATACTATACTACAGTAAGATGTTAGGGGAAACTAGATATATGGAAATTCTCTGTACTATATTCACAACTTTTCTGTAAGTCTAAATCTTTTCTAAATTAAAATGCTGTTTTTCAAAATGAACTAATGGCAAACGTAAAATGTAGGCAAGCTATTTGTTGACCTCTTTCCATTTTTCTAATGCCTCAGTTTCTCTAGTCTGTGTGTTTTAGTGACTCAGTGATAGTGCATGATTGTATTATCTTGCACATATATCCACACACACAGACATATCATTTCATATATTAGTTATCTTTCTTGCATATGTATAAGTACGTACATGAAAGATGATACTTTATGTATTTTCACTGAGTCATTATCTATATAGGTATGTATTTGGAGATTACTAAAGAGCCAAACACCTCTGATACCTAAATGAATAAATTTCTACTGGTAAAGATTTAAGTTGTTGTCATATCTGGATGTGGAAGATAACTATGGTTGGAGTAGAAACTTCCTAATCATAACAGCAGCCCTGACTGTTATTAAAACATTAAAAAAGGAAAAAGACACATGGAAACAGCTAACTTTGTAGAATGTCCAGGATCCAAAGCAAGAGATACTGCAATTAATCTGTGAGGAAGGCAAACTATTTCTGTGATCCTCACAAAGGCTCACAAATCACTTTCACTTTATTAATTTTATTTTGGAAATCATTCCCTATGGTCACCTCAAGGGGTGCATTGTTTCTTTTCTCATTTTTTTCAAGGTGAAGAAATTTTGGCTGAAAGAGGCTCACTGACTTTCCAGAGGTTATCTAGGGATTCATTAACAGAACAAAAATTAGGCTCCAGATAATGTCACTAAGCCATTGCTATCCTCTGCATCTTCTTGCTTCCCTCAATCCAAAGAGGTTCTAAACAAGGAGATAATGTAATTACATAACTTTAGGGAAAATGCAAATGAACCAAATCTGGAGAAAAGATGAAGATAAATTAATCAGAACGAGAGAGATAGCTTAGGAATGCATGGTGTTCAGGAGAAGTAAATTAAATTGCCATTTGTAAGTAATAAGATAGGGCAATAAGAAAGGCCAGAGATATTCTGTTCTGCACTCAAAGAGGGATCGCATAACCCGAAGACAAAGTAAGGGCACCGTGCTAGTATTAGGTTGGTGCCATTACTTTTAATGGCGAAAACCGCAACTACTTTTGCACCAACCTAATAGTAAATGTGCTGAGATCGCATCTGTTCTGGGGGACTCATTTGGGGGTCCATGAACACAAAATGTGCAGACTTTTTGGAAGAACTCCAAGAAATAACATATGTAGATAATATGTGAAGGACTAAGGCTGCTTTCCTCACTGTCCATCAAGTTCTAAAGACAAAATTATGCCAGATGGAATTGGTTTAGCTGGCTGAATTACTCGGGTGGGAGGTCTGTGTAGACATGCTTTATTCAATTTTTGTTGCCTTCAATTTTTGATACGGATGGTTCTGTTTGAATGGGGTAACCCTACATGTGTATGAAATAACTGACTTACTCTCCACAAGGTATAGCCCCAAAATTTCTGTCTTAGAACCCACAGTGTTATCATTTTCTCTGTGACCTGATAATCTCACATGAGAGAAGGAAAGACTTGGGAATAAAAAAAAAAAAAAAAAAAAAATTCACTGCGGAAAGTGTGATTTCCAAAAAGGCACAGGTAAAATCTCTTTACATTATTGGAGCAAGACCCTCTGGTGCTCTTCCTCAGAGCATCTTCACAAGGTTGTTCATGAACCGCTCCCATTGACATCCTGGGATTCACAGAAGAGTGCTTGGTATAAAGAGATGCCATTTGCATTATGCTCGGGTGATTTTTAATCAATGTTTTTTCTGTCTGACAGAAGGAGTATCCATCTAGAGAAGATATCCATCTACCGCTAAAGGCAGGCAGAGCTGAGTGATGTCATCATGAACTGATGTCAGTAGGTAGGAGGAATCTATCCCAGGCACAGGTGATACCTAAGACAGTGAGTGAAGCCATCGTGAACTGATGGCAGTAGGTAGGAGAAATCTATCCCAGGCACAGGTGATACCTAAGAAAGTGAGTAAATTCTACTTTTGTAGACAATGGCTGCTGAGTGGAGACAAGGGAAGTTTGTATTGAATACGGTAGGAGAATTGAGAAGAATCTAACTTTACCTGCTTTACTCTGCCTTCACCCTGATGACCAGGTATGTGACAGCCATGTTTTGCTCTTCTTATCTCCCCTTCCACCTTTTAGTATCAACATGATCTCCCCTCAAAGCCAATGCCCACTGAGGGGAATGACTCAGTCCCTACTCTGCTATAACAACATGAAAATTTGTCAGTAAAATTAATATTCTAAATGGATGGATCCATGCCTTTTCTCTGCCCCTAGCACTGTTGGAATAACAGTATCTGGAAAAAGTAATGTAAACAGTCAAAAGAATTATTTCAAAAAAGAAATACAGAAATTGCCACAATCTAAGACATTTTTAGTTCAACCAGAAAGGAGACCAAGGGTATTAAAAAAAAATTGAGGCTGAATTGAATGCTTAAGTCTTGGCAAATGTCTTTTGATACCAGCAAGGATGTGGGGAAAGGGAGTTTTAAAGACGACTTGCAGTTAGAGAGTCTAGAGTGAGAATTAGAGGTTCTGGGATGAAAAAGGGCATGAAGGATTTGTCAAAGCCGAAGGATAAATGAGTTGCTTTGGGAAGGGAGAGGAAACTCTCTACTTCTTTCTTTGTTCTTTGCTTTGGGCCTGGAATGAGGCAAAAACCCATCCTCAAAGAATGTGAGTGTAGCTCTTTCATGTTTCTATCACATTTTTTGTCCTTTTTTGGATGAACCATTTGAATGCTTACAAAAATCTACTTCTGCATTGCATAACTCAAGATTTGAAACCAAAGATGTCTGGAAGCCAAGAACTCATTTTCTTATTTAGGACATGAAGGCCCCAGGTACACAAGATCTCACATCTATGATATGGAGAAAAGTCTATAATGCTTATGGTTATTATTTGATTTCTACCATTTCCCAATTTTTCAATTTTAATTGCCATTGGTGTGATTTGACATGACAACAACAAGGGACTGAGTATACCAAACTAGCACTTTGCTTAGCATTAGCGTGTGTAACCACAGTGGCTGTAGTAGCACATTGCCTCAGATTTAGTTGAGAGCTGAAGAAATTCTCTGCAGCTTCAGAACAAGAATTTATTAAATCTTTTTTAGAGGGGTATTACCAGGCACAAATGTCAAGTCAAGGAACAAAGGGACTAATCCAACTTCACAAAGAATTTGATTGGCTATGTCTCCTGAACCCGTGACTTCCTCCAGCACTTCAGATGTGGCATAAAGCATGAGGGATTTCCTAACAATGCAGATGAACTAGAAGGCAGAGGGTCAAGGAGGCCTCTTCTCTCACTGGTGCTTGGAAGATTTCCATAGGTAACTCCTAGTGCTACTCATGAGAACTACAGAATTTAAGCCTTCAGTTCAGGATAGAACCCAGACTTGTAGCTGAGGGCGTACTCAGGACAAAGTGGCCTCTGAGTATGCTTAGAACTCAGAATTCAAGGGCAGTCGGAAGAAGGGTAGACACATCTTAAAAATGTGTTGGAATCCATTTGCAGTAGCTGTCAATAGCTTTATATAACTAATTTAGGCAGCTCATTATTAGCTAGTAGCTAAAATATTACAGAAATGCCCTTATAAACATATTTCCAAAATCAATTTGGGAGCATTAATTATGCCTTGTTTATTGAAAGAATGTAGTGAATTGTAAGGGTCAAAGACAAGATGACTTCTGTGAGAAAGTGAGTAAGCATTCAAAAAGGAGGGCAGATATCTAGAACTGGACTGTCCAATAGAGTAGCCACAAGCCACATGTAATAATGTAAATGTAAATTAATTAAAATTAAGTGACATTTAAAGTCCAGTCTTTAGTCACACTAGCACATGTCAAGTGTTCCATAGCCGCATGTGCAGAGTGCAGAGAGGAACATGTCCATTGGCCTTGAAAGTTCTACTACACTGTGCAGATCCAGATCCTTCTGCCTCTGTCCCCACCCCCACCCTACAGCACATGTAACTTCCAAATCCCCATCAGTGCAATTTTAAAATTCAGAATGACTCTAGAAGAAATCAAAAAATAAAAGTCAAAAAACTAGAACAAGGCTGTTGCCACTATCAGCTGACTGCATAGCTAATGAGCTCATGGCCATGGGGGTAGGCATTACTTTGGAGCCTAACTTTTTCTATACATATGAGAAGCTCTGAATTGACTCCAAGGCGTTCTAGCTAAAGTCACCTTCCTCTGGGTTGTGGTCATGTGTTTATAGGGTCTGTCTACATTTCGTATCTGCTCCTAGCTATTCGTCTAACTACACAGCTGCCCAACACAATCCGATGATGGTTTAAGAGAAACAGTCTTTCATGGACTAAGCCCATGCCTTGCCCAAGTCCACCCATATCACTGTGGTTCCCTCATTCATGTGAATATTATAGGTTAAAGTCAGGGTTCAGAGTCTAGAAGCAGGACATGAGCTATAAAGAGACTTCAGAATTACTGGAACACTAACATATGAATGAGTACGTAGAAATGCTATTACATGGTGAGCAAACATAAGAGAATTCATTTCATGAAATAAGCTTAGTTGCCAAAACCATGTTTAATCCGAACCTTTTTTTTTTTTTTTTTTTTTTTGCAGCCATGTGATTTTTCAAATAATCTTCTATGGGAGTATCAATAATTTTAAAAACCAGTCAAACATTCCTTCTTTTGGACTTTACCCTCCTGTAACTGAAATGCTTGATCTAACCTTTGACATAAAATAGAGCTAGTGGCACAGAAGGGGGCTGCACCTACTGTTTTTAAAAACATTTATAGAGGAGAGTGGCAGAGTGCAGTTATTTCTAAAAAGGAGAGACTAAAGAATTGGTTTTAAAATAAGCACAAGTTAGTACTACTTTGCTTATTTTTGTTAAAATTGCGTAATAATATATGTGATTGATAATATGATAATATAGATAAATCAGGAGCATTCTACTTAAATGAGTCTCTTTCCTAGGCATAATTACTTTCTAAAAGGTTGTACCTGAAAAGGTTAGTGTAGTTAGGTGCTGTATTTCTCCTTCCTTCCTTCCTTCCTTCCTTCCTTCCTTCCTTCCTTCCTTCCTTCCTTCCTTCCTTCCTTCCTTCCTTCCTTCCTTCTTTCTCTTTCTTTCTTTCTCTCTCTCCCTTTTTCTTTCTTTCTCTGTCTCTTTCTCTCTTTCTTTCTTTCTTTCAAGATGGAGTCTTGCTCTGTCACCCAGGCTGGAGTGCTGTGGTGCAATCTCGGTTCACTGCAGCCTCTGCCTCCCAAGTTCTAGCAATTCTCCTGCCTCAGCCTCCTGGGTAGCTAGGTTTACAGGCACATGCCACCACGCTTGGCTAATTTTTGTATTTTTAGTACAGACAGGGGTTTCACCATGTTGACCAGGCTGGTCTCAAACTCCTGACCTCAGGTGATCCATTCACCTTGGTCTCCCAAAGAGCTAGAATTACAGGCATGAGCCATAGGTGCTGTATTTCATCTTAACTTCTGTTTCTGATGACCAGGTAAAGATGACATAATAAGAGAACTAGGGACTACGTTGACAATAGGGTGTGAAGAAAATTCTTACACTCTAGCCTTGCTCATATTGTTGCAATAAAAACAAACAAACTGAACAATGTGATATGTTTCTGGAATAGGTGGAGGAAAGACAATGGCTTTTTTCAGACAGAGGTGTTGCATTTATTTGAGTTAATCCTAAAGTTCTCTGAAATTTGGCAATGGTAGTTTTATGTTTCAATTCAGTGACTGCTATTTAAACTGCAGGGTTGATGCACAAATGATCCATAACACATTTTGGCATATTCAATCATCTTCACAGTTCTAATACACCATGAAACCCAATTTACATATAACGTAGGCACAGAGGATGAAAAGCTGAGAACAGACCCCTGTTTCAAAAGGCATCAAGCACACTACTTTATTTTCTTGAAGCGCCAGTAACGTCTATAAATCCGTTGCTGGAAAAGGTTATTAAACTGCCAGGCCCTTCTTCTTTCTTCTCAATCTTTAATTCCCCTCCTCTTTTCACACGCCATATGGAAACTCTTCTCTCCCCCTCCCATTTTTTCCCCTTTTTATTCCACAGCTCCTTTCCCTTGAGCTGAATCTCTCAAAATCATGGACCATGACAAACATAATTCTTCTCTTTCTGTTTAAACTTGTAATGTATTTGGATTTTACAATTTTATTTTTTTGTCTATGGGGGCAGTGACATAGCAATAAATGTAGTGGATGAGAAGGCAGCCTCATCATATTCTGGATCTGACCTTAAAAAGGTAGCACCTAGATAACAACACAAGGCCAAAGTGTGATCAGTAGGCATGATGTGCCATTATACCATAATATCAATTTCTATTGTCATTATAGACAATAGACTTTCAGCCTACCATCCAATTATTATGAGCTGTATGGTATATAGCCAAAGACATCACAGGATGGACAGAGTGCAAAAACTGGCTTCCGCCACATCTCAGAATAAATAATTCCTTTGAGTTACATCAGCAAATACTAAAATATTACTTAATCATGTCTCTTAGAAAAAATAATGAGAATGTTTTATGTTCTATTATAATTAAAATCAATGTCCTCAACCATCATTGTCAGTTGCTTGGCACTAGATAAAAAAGGCATTGTGTCTGCCAAAATTTTCCTTTCCTCCAGGGTCCTTAGATCAGGGTTTCTCAATTTTGGCACTATGCATATTTTGGGGCAGATCATTGTTTGTTTTGGAGGTTTGTTTGGAGGTTGCAGAATAGTGAGCGGCATGCCCGGCCTCTGCTCCCTATGTGCCCGGTGCAGCCACTGTAGCTGTGACACCACAAACTCTCTAGACATTGTCAAATATCTCCTGAGGGACAAAATCTCTCCTAGCGGAGCACCACAGTCCTAGATCTATAAGGCATAGATCTTTCATCTCCTATTTCTTTTTCTCCTCTTGTTTTATGCTCCAGGCTAATCCCTGCCCCGAGCAATATCTACCTATCTCCACCTAATAGCAGACCCTCCCCTCATCCTCTTGGTTCTCTGAAATAAGTTATTGGTTACCTGAAACTATCTTTGCAATGCCCGTGTAAACCACAACAGATTCCCTTGGGCCTCAAGGGAGTCATAGAAAAGTCTGAAGCAATGTAGAAAAAAATAAAGTAGCTAGAAAGTGTGAGGAATGTCTGTCTAGCTATCTAGGTTGCTGCATTGGGGAATCAAGTGTACATTGGCTGCTAAGGTTTGACTATCTGGGACAATTTGAAAGAAATATTATGGGGTTAGCTTGAAACTCCCCTGAAGAATAAAGGACCCACGTTTATAACCCACAAAATTTTCTTCTTGTGGAAGCTTAAAACTCTTATTGATTTCCTGTGAAAATTATTCATCATGGATATTCCATAACATTTAAAAATTATCTAAACCCTTTAAGTCCCACTCTGCTTGGCCTACTTACTTTCAGCGGGTGACCACATCTTTGATTTTAAACTATGGAAATTGAGGAGAAGATCCGACTCACCCTGACATCAGCTTTCTTTTTAAAACTTTTTCCTTTGTTCCTTAAAATATCTCTTTTTCTTCTTCTCAGCTACACTTGTCATTTCTCCATTCCTTCCCTTTCCTTCTTATGGTTGTCTCCGGTTTCATTGGCTGAGATTGTTCTCCTTTTTAAAACTAGCCCCTTGAACTGTGTCTAAGACCTTGAGTCTCTTATTACCTACTTTCTTTACATCTTCCAAAGATGGTAACTTCTTATTGGTACCTTCCACTGTGTCTACAAATATCACTGCCCACCTTACCGATTTGCCTATCCATCACCACAAGCTTTTCTCTCGTAGTCTCTCCATCTCCTTTCTGTCTTTTCTCTTTCCTTTCCTTTTCACCCAACAGATGTCTCGAAAGAAGAACCTATGCTCCTCACTTTAACCCTGTGCCTCCCACACCTTGAATCTCTTGCATGGTTGTTTCCGTCTTCACAAATACGCCAAACTTGTTCCTTCTGTTTAACACTGACAATTCAACCATTGAACCTACCGAATTTTTGAAACTTAACATTTGGGGATTTGACACTGTGATCACGTTCTTGATTTTTCAAACGTTCTTGCATTCTTCTGAGTTTTTATCTGTTACCTTTTCTGTTTCTTTTCCCAGCTCTTTTCTCCTAGTACTCTAGGCAAATTAACTCAAGCTTCAGATGCCTGCTTTTCTGTCTAATGTATCCAGTCCTGAACAGCACTTCCATTCAGAGATGCCAATGTTGCTATAAAAATAAATTTATTGACTTCCTCTTAACTTAGAAGTGGTATCCATTCTCCTCTTTATATGATTCTTTTTTCAGAGTGGGACAGTGTCTTTAATCACCTAGAGTGGAACCTTTGGAACTTAGAGACCAATTTGGCCCAAGCAACAGGGCTATCATTTCATGATCCTACCAGGCCCTTTATTATAAATACTGATGCTAATCTCAAAGGAAGCAGAAGTTTTGGGAGCAGGGCATAGATTAGAGCAGGAATGTTTGCCAGCAGGAGTCTATTATATAGATATAACAGTGTGCCTGTGCAAGGGTGGGTGATGGGGAAGAAATTGGCAAATCATAAGTGATATTTAAAAATGTAACAGTCAAAAGTAACTATATATAATATCTAGAAATTTATAGATCAGTGCAAAAATCATCCAGAAGATTGAAATTGGCTCTGGAAAAAGAAAAATGGAAGGATCTGATGAAGCCTGATTTAATTGTCGTAAGTATTTAGAATTAATCGGCCCTTTAAACTACACACGTGTAAATAAAATCCGCATACATACCTAATAAGCAATACCATCAGCATTAATAGTTAACTACGAGAAATAGAGAAGAATGCAGGATGTAACATAAAGAAAACTTCTTGCTGTGTTGAAGTTTCTGGGCTAGATGGAAGAATCTGAAAAATGAGGGAGGGAAGAACAAATGAGATGAGATGCCAGCTAGGTGCTGATTCTCTTGTTCAGTCTATATATTTGAAAGCTATGGGGATGGGTGGAGACCATGAGATGGCTTGGGAATCTTAGCACTAAGATTATTAAGTCATTAAGAAAGAATATGTTCCATTTTCCACTGGGAGCTTTGGTTGCCTCTCTTCTACCTTGGCAGCCACAGCAAAGTAGAAATGGTATGTTAGGTAAAGAACAGGGCCTTAAGATATTCCCTCCACCTCAGTTGGCATGGTATTTTGTCGAAAGAAGGAGAAAAGTTCTTACCTGAGATATGTTCTAGGCCTCACTGGGCCTCATATTTTAGGGGGGTATATATTGATCTTTTTCTGACCAAGTCCTGCCCTACTGGACCAGAAGTCCATTGGAACAAAGGGACTTGCCCATATAGAACTTAACTCCTTCCCACCATTCTAGGCCATGCTCTGGATGCTTGAGATCCTAGATACTCTGCCAAGACTGCTCTCAGCCTATATCTGGACTTTGTGTGTCTCTTCCTGGGTCTAGTTGCTGGAGGGTAAGTCATAGCACCAGTGTGTAAACTCCTAGATCTGAGGGATGGCCAAGAAGGAGTTATTTGTGTGTGTGTTGGGGGAGGGGAGGTGGTTCCATGGGATAAACATGGGAGCTTCAATATGTGGGGGGTGGGGGGAGATTTCCACACAAGTGTGCTTAGGGTCATGGGGAAAAAAACTAGAGATGGGAAATGTATTAATCTGTTCTCACGCTGCTGTGAAGAAATACTCAATGGGTAACTTACAAAGAAGAGAGGTTTAATTGACTCACAGTTCAGCATGGCTGGGGAGGCCTCAGGAAACTTAAAATCATGGTGGAGGGCACCTCTTCCCAGGGGAGCAGGAGAGAGAATGAGTGCCAGCAGTGGAAATGCCAGACACTTATAAAACCATCAGATCTCGCGAGAACTCACTCACTATCATGAGAACAGCATGGGAGAAAACACCCCCGTGATTCAATCACCTCCCACTGGGTCCCTCCCACGATTCATGCGGACTATGGGAGCTACAATTCAAGATGAGATTTGAGTGGGGACACAGCCAAACCTTATCAGAAAGACAATGGAAAATGGGTCATAAACTGGGGTTTGCTTTCCCCCTGCCAACACATTTCAGCATAGAACGACAAGTAATCTAATAATTCTAAATTCAGATGACCTAAGTCATTATAAAAGTATAGTTGTCAACGTAAAAGTACACAATGTATTTTATTTCACAATCTGTTTGCTCAATTAATAATATGCAAATATTTAGAATTACCATATGTAGACCTCCATTTGTACTCTTGCCCTGAGCCCTGCAAGTGTTATACAGCTGGCCTGGAGGAGGGATTCAGAAGCTGCTCCAGAAGTCAGTGGCGAGTGCTAGCATGCTGGGAAGGCCCGTGGACTGCAAGATGTTGGGATCAAAACAAAGGAGGAACAATGTTCAGACCTTGTGACTGGAGGCCAAAGCAGAGAGCAGCTTGCGGGCGTGAAGGTCAAGCAGGACCAGTTACAGCAACTGCAGCAAATGTAGCCAGGGCAGAGGCTGATAACCAACACACAGAGGCCATGCAGCAGGAGACAGTTCAGGCTTCTAACAAGAATCTGGAGAAGAAAATGAAGACCAGACCCGTCATTACACACACACACATACACACACACACACACACACACACACTCCCCACGTGGCACTGTGGAATCGGATGATCTCCTTTAGTACCCTGTAGGTAGGAGAAAAGACAAATATTTTGAGAGGTTAGAGCAGTCACACTAAACAGATTAAACCATGAATTGAATAACTTTAAAACTTGAATGTGAATAAACCTTTAACCCAAAGAGAATATTTTAAACAGGTTATAATTGGATAAACTACCTTAAAGATACATGATCTTATTATTATTATTTTGCTAGTGATTAAAGAGGGATTCAAAGGTCAGCTATGGAAACATAGGACTGTTACATTTCTGTGCATCTGATTAATTAATGTAAACTAACTATTAGTGCCCTGCAATATAGACTCATGGATAACTTCCTGGAGAAACTGTACTGAGTCCTTGTCAGGGTACAGTGTGAGGTTAATCCCATGACTATATACCTTGGTAGCAAATAGCTCATTATATCTAAGCCGTAGATAAATTCTAACTTCAAAGCATTACATAATAGACACAAAGACATTTTAAGGTTTGCATTTGGGAGTTCCTTGCCTTAGAAACTAAGGTAGAAAGTTAAAGTTGCTTTCTGAGAGTGTTTTTCTAGTGACTATTAACTCCTGGGCTGTTACCAGTCCTTGTGAGTCCCAGACACACTGCCAGCCAAGAGACGTAATAAGAGGAAAGATCCAAAGTCTTTAGGCAAAGAGAACAATGCCTGCTGGAGGCAGTTCTAGTGCATTATTTGAATTGAATCTGATCAACAGAGAACCATTCTGTGCACTCAACTACACAGTACTAGGACATTATAAATACAGGGGCTTTTTGTCAAAATTTCAGATCTACCTATCTGATAGTTCTGATTTCTTGACTTGATGGTGTGGATGACAGAGAAAGGGAAATTAACCTACAATATGATTACTTCATTTGTATTATTTTTCCTCTTGAGAAGGCTAAGGATGTCAAGAATGTTACTTATTCTTACAGTATTTCATAAAAGACCCTGAAAATTAAAGTAGCTTTAGAAACTATACATAGCTCTAACCCAAGGCACTGGAAATATATTACTCTCCAGTGGGAATGGCACAGAAGTGTTTAATAAGTGTTTGTTGAATGAATTTGTTGAATACATAGGTAACAAACACACATATAGACATATACTGCATAAAAGTCAAACATCAAAAACTTGTAGGATACATTTGGTAAAATAGATAAACTCAGGAGTTGGGATCTGGCTCCTCCCACAATTTCTTAGACACTGTGTAGAAAATAGCTTTTCTACTCTGTGTGTTTCTTGCAGGAATTCATCTTGATCAGGGAAGGTACTATAACACATTGTGGGAAGAGTTTTAGTTGGCCAGTATACAAGAGGCCAGAAGATCAATTCATCGCAGCCCCACCATATGAAGCCTTTTTCCGAAAATCGTGGCAATACCACAACCATTTGAGGGGGAAAGTATGAAAATATAAAAAGCACACACATCAAGCCTGGGGGAGATTTGATAGGGCAGGAAGTGGTTTTGGCAGAGCATTGCATCAGTTGCTGGGAAGGTCCCATGAAGGGACTGCCAAGCAGCATGGAGGGCCCAATGAGGAGAGAGACCACAGATCCTTGGTGGCACCATTTCACATAGTGGTGAGATTTTCTCCAGCAGCACTCAGCAAACTGATGTTTAGGGCACTGGAGATAAATTAGTGACTGGAGTTGTTGGGGCTTCACTGGGTAGATACGTTGCATTGAACATTTTAGGGAGTGACAGGTTGTGGCCTAGCTTGGCAGGAGAGTGCTGGCTGATTGGGAGAAAATGGAATGGTGGTACAGGCCTGCATTTGGTCAAAAGTAGGCACAGGGTGAGTAAGGGATGGAGAAAGCAGAAATGGTGAGAGGTTATGGTCCATGAATGGATACTGGCATTTAACAGACCTGGAGTATTTTGTAATGATGTCAAGGCCTATTACACAGCCATGTATGAGACAAGCAGACTGGAAATGGAAGATCTGAAGTTAAAGATATCATGGAACTATGAGGAAAATACATCAAAGATATCACCTAGATGTCTAATGAAATTACTTGAGATGAGCAGAAATTGAGAAGCTGACAAGTTGAAAGGACATATGTGACTCAGGTGCCCAAACTTAAGGAGGTTAGTAAAAGGCACCAACAAGATGTACAACTAGTTGACATCAACCCCAAAGGGCAAATGTTTGACATGGAGAGGAATAATAGGTTAGTGTAAAAGCTTCATTGGTGGGTACAAGAAGATACTAGTACTCCTCTCTTCATTAGAAAGGTCTGCATGGGAAATCAGCTTTCAGCTGAGGCAAGAAGGTGTCAGAAGCAGGTTGTAAAGACATTTACAATGGAGGGTTTTGTGCCATAGAATGAAGGTTGCAGAAGCCCCAGCTGGAAATGACAGAAAGAAATGGACAGGCAGAAAAGTGAGGTTTGGGACTGAGAGTAGGGGAGAGGGTAGATGGTCAAAGGGACTTGAATGTTGGGCAGGGACTGAGAATCAACAGGAGTGTGAGGTCTGGTAGGATTAGCTGCTTTCTGGGTTCCAAGTGGAGCAGAGGTACCAAGTAGCATCTGTGCCAATGTTGGCTCAGTCCATAGAGGGTGTTGTCAGAGGCTTCATGATATTAGCAAATTGTGGTTTTTCTCAGTTCCCCAAACAGAATCTTGGTGGGAAGCTCTTGTGGTGCCTCTGAAGAGATCATTGTTCAGCCATACACAGATAAAGAGTGAGTGTCCTCTGGGGGCAGGACGGCTCTGAATCCTCTCAAAAGGCAACTGTGGCCTGACTCAGTAGTCCTTTTGAAGAAATCCTAGCCAGGGATGAAGGGATAAGTCTAGTTTGCAGCTGAGAGAAATAAGCTTAGTTCTTAAGTGCAAGTGCAGCTACAGAAAAGAAACTATGTTGTTGATGTGAAGCTACCTCCTTGATATGATTTGGCTGTGTCCCAAATCTCATCTTGAATTATAGCTCCCATAATTCCCATGTGTTATGGGAGGAAACTGGTGGGAGATAATTGAATCATGGGAGCAGTTTCCCCCATACTGTTCTCATGGTAGTGAAGAAATCTCACAAAATCTGATAGTTTTATAAGGCGTTTCCCCTTTTGCTTGGCTCTCATTCTCTCTTGTTTGCCACCTTGTAAGACATGCCTTTCACCTTCAGCCATGATTGTGAGGCTTCCCCAGCCACATTGAACTGTGAATCCACTAAACCTCTTTTTCTTTGTAAGTTACCCAGTCTTGGGTATGCACTTATCAGCAGTGTGAAAATGGACCAATATACTCCTGGAAAAGACTTTTCAAACCTCACAATGCCATGAGTGTTCTGGATGAAATAGTACTTCTTTGTTGTGTAGGATAACTGAATTTGGAATAAATATACATGGATTTAAAATAATACATTAATTTAAATTCTCCAGGTAGAACTACTTTGATGGAAATTTCCCTTAAAAAGCAACAAATGATTTGCCTCTGCATCTAATCAGCCAATCAGACACCCCCATGCTGATTACTTAATGAACTGGAATTTTAATGCAAAAATTAGTGATTATCAACAATTTTTCTGTTCCCCCTACCCCCAAAACCCAAACACTTTCTGCTTATAATTCTAAACAAATTAGTTAATCTTTTCTTTAACCATATAAGAGAATTTGTTAATCAAAACTGAATTCCTAGCCAAATATCTCAGAGCAGCTTGCAACTCATGTACTCAAGCAGATAAGAAGTTGATGACTAACCAAGTGGGTCTGTATTTACTATCAAGAAGAAAATAATGCAGGTAGATGTATCCAGAGAAAATAAAAGGCCAGGGACTATTTCAGAAGTCTCACGGCAGACTAAAGAAAGAATACAATCACATCCATGTATGGAAAAGGTTTATTCTATCTCAAGTTGCTATTTTGCTTAAATTCCAAAAGATAATCTTCACAGTGAGAACAGAAGTCTAATTTTGGCTGGGAAAGTGAAACAAGGTGGTGGTACTAGGCAGAACTTAGTGGTCTGTCATTATACTTTTTGAAATAAATAAGAATTCAAACTACCTTGATAGACTGTGGTACTCTAGGATACTGTCAGAGCTCTTTGCTCTGACTTTCATCTCTTAGGTAGAATTCAAATGTGGAATAAAACTGAGGAAAAGTGGGACTAATGGAAGGCAAAATAGTCTGTAGGCCCTAAGTTCCAACTGCAAGAAATTATTCATGGAAGGGGTCTATGACTATTATGCAGATAGAATTTGTCTTCTAATGAAGAGACATGTTATCTATATAATTATTTATAGAATCACATAGAAAGTTTCGTGAAGTAAATGAATCCTGTCTATGTCTCATTTTAGAAATAATAAGCGTGATTCTTTTATAATCCATGTATTT
This sequence comes from Theropithecus gelada, assembly GCF_003255815.1. NCBI lineage: Eukaryota > Metazoa > Chordata > Mammalia > Primates > Cercopithecidae > Theropithecus > Theropithecus gelada. The sequence goes on along the minus strand of NC_037670.1, from coordinate 47,919,008 downwards.
TGGTTAGAATGATTTTACCCTGCACAATAATAACACCTATTTCATGGACTGAGTGTGAGAAATCCTTCAGCTGATAGATATGAAACATGTGAAACAGCACCTAGTTCCCAGAAGTATATGATAAACAGTAGCTATTATCACTAACACTCTAGATGGTAAATAATCCCCTTCTTACAAAAGAGGAGCTTGGATTTGAGAGCATTTTAGTGACTTCCACAAGGCACAAATTAAATCACCAGATTGAGAGTGCTGCCAGGTCATACTGAAATTATCTGAACTGTTGGCCTACTCCTAAATCTATTTCCAGCCTCATAAATTCAAAGCCATAATTGAACTAGACTCACATGCGGGTAGTCAGAAGAGACATTGAGCAAAATGTTATTAAATCACATTTTATAATAAATACAGCTGCAGCAGGATTTATTGGAGATGGGAGCCACTCATCCCATCCTGATGACTTGGATCTTTTCCTGATGTCTTTGCAAGAAGAAATTTTCAAGGGTCTGTTTGTATGAACAACCAAAGACAGCAAGGAGAGGAATTTGCTGTGAGAGAACACAGCTCTAAGGAACACAAAACCGGTTCTATAATCAGTTGTTGTCAAAGGAGAGAATGTTTGAGTAGCCTGGTGAATAGCAGTGAGTCTGCCCTACAGATCCAATCTCCCTGAGCAATCCTGTGCCTAAGGGAAGAAAAGGAAGCAACAACAAAACTCCAGGATCAGAAAAATCTCCATGAGATCTTGAGAATGAAGACTAGCCTTGAACACTCAGGAATAGAATATGGCATTTGTAGTGTGTAACCTTAGTAGAGTGGAGGATGGTTTTTCTCAGTAGAAGAGGTAGCTGTTAGGAGAAGTTGAAATTCAGAAAACAAGAAGTAAGAGAAGCCTGCACACATTGGAAGGAGCATCAGGAGAGGTCCTCAGAGCCCTGAGCAGGAAGTCACAACTCTCTGCATCACCAGGATAGCAATCTGGGAGCCCAGATTCCATGAAGTCTATATTCCAAGATGGAAGGGAGAAATAGTAGAGGCCCCATGATAGGCGGGAGGGCTGCACTGGGTGCACACATAAAACAGGAACTTTCTTAAAAAATTAGAGGAATTTGAGGGGGAGTAGACTTTTAGAAGTCAGCAGGTGGGAGATGAACCAAACTCTGTTTAAACATTATTATATGATTTAGATTTTCCTACAAACTGCGAATACACAATTTATTATTTTAGCTTTGTGAACAGAACTGTGCTAGCACTGTGGCTATGACAGGGAATAAAATATGGTTTTTTCTCTCAAAGACTTACAGAATTTTGGAGTAATGTAAGCTCCATGAGGGCAGGTGCTTTATCTATTTTGTTCATTTGTGTACCCTAGGACATAGCGAAGTACCTGGATGGAAGAGATGGAAGAGACAGTTATGAAATATTTGCTGAAATAATTTGTAAGTGACCTAAGTTAGTTTAAGAAGAATTTTAAAGAGTGAGTTCTATTACAGTTTTGTTTTTTTTTTGTTTTTTTTTTTTTTTTTGAGACAGAGTTTCACTCTTGTTGCCCAGGCTGGAGTGCAGGGGCACGATCTCAGTTCACTGCAACCTCCACCTCCTGGGTTCAAGTGATTCTCCTGCCTCAACCTCCCAAGTAGCTGGGATTACAGGTGCCTGCCACCATGCCCAGCTAATTTTCTGTATTTTTAGTAGAGATGAGGTTTCAATATGTTGGCCAGGCTGGTCTTGAACTCCTGACCTCAGGTGATCCACCCACCTCGGCCTCCCAAAGTGCTGGGATTACAGGCATGAGCCACCATGTCCAGTCCTACGTTTTTAAATGTATATCCACAAAAAATACTGTACCCAAGTGTTCAGAGCAGCTTCATTTATAGTAGCCCCAAAGTAGAAATAACCCAAATGGATATGGTGATGAATGGATAAATAAAATGTGATGTATCTATACAATGGAATATTATTCAGAAATCAAAAGCAATGAAGTGCTGATTCATGCTACAACACAGGTGATCCTTGAAAACATGTTGAGTGAAGATGCCAGTCACAAAAGCCCACACATCATATAATTCCATTTACATAAAATGTCAAGAATAGGCAACTCCATAGAGACAGAAACATAAGTTGTCAGGAGCTAGGGGAAGGGCCTTGGAGTAGGGAGTGACAGCTGATGGGTGTGAAATCTCTTTTTGGGGTAATTGAAATGTTCTAAAATTGATCATGATAATAATTGTGCAACTTTGTGAGTACACTGAAAACCTTTGAAGTGTACATTTTAAATGAATGGTGTGGTATGTGAAATATTACATAAAGCAAAAGAGAGAGAAATAAAAATTAAAGCAAAAGAGAGAAAGTTATATCTTCAGGATACTGTGGAAACACATAGAATATACTACTAGAAACCAATGCAAAGGTAAATTATTCCTACTTTAACCTTAATGTATTCTCCTACCTAGAGAATGTTGAAATGATACTCTTACAGAGATTTTCTACAGATGCTAAGTGAAAGAAAAAGCTCATTCAAAATGAGATTATGTTTTCTCAAATCTTCCTCCCTCACATTGGGGGTCATATGGCTTCTGTCTGCAGACTCTGTCCTACCCCAGGAATGAGACCAATCTTGACCTTGATCAGGGAACATTTATTGAACTCTAGTTCAATATTGCATGGACTTAACATGGTTTCTACCCTCCTGTTAGTTTGGTCCTGATCTAAGCATTTGAATATAAATCCTATTCCTGCGGCTAAATCTCCAAGCTATCCTTGCAGATCTGGATCTGTGCCTTTTTCTCTCATGCCTAAGCACTTAGTCTAAGACTGAGTGTGTTTAGACTGAAGCTTTGCCTAGCTTTTCAGGGCTTTTTCCAGGGATGAAGATTTTGTCCTTTATTGTGATTGGGTCTTCGTCAGACTTCTCAGATGCTAACCTCCATCCAGCACTCCCCTCTGCCATACCTGTAACATGATTGGCCTTTGGCCATGCCATATTCTTAGCTGGATGCTACTGCTGCCCGACCCCACCCTCCTCCCTGCCTATCTGTGTCTATGAAGATACAGCATTCCACGGTCTGTCTGGACTTCCTCCTGCCACTGTTGTGCTGCTGTCTTCCTCCCAACTTCCTCACTCCCATGTCACAGAGGTTCCGGATCATCCCAGTGACACCAATCCTGGTACAACTAACTTTTTTTAGATCTAGATGGTTTTCATAAAAATAAAAATAATTTTGGTTTTGATAAAAATGTATGCTTTTTCATTCAATTTATCCTTTTTAGAGATTCAGCAGATGTGCATTTATTAACTCAACATTGAATGCTTACTATATGAGGAGTATTGTCACAAATGTGGGATACACACAGCTGAAATAAAAAGATGATGAGGATGATGACAACGAATACAGGCGAGTATTCAGGAAGTGCACTCCCTAGACCAAATGATGCAGATTCTTTCATTTATTTTTCACAACAACCCTATATTTTAGATTATAATATGATCTGCATTTTAAAGATAATAAAACAGACACAGGGGGCAGCATGCCCAGGATTCAAATGTAAGATGACCTGATTCTTGATACTAAGTTATTTATTAAAAAAATAAATTTTATTGTACATATTTGAGGTTTACAAGATGATGTTATGGGGTACATATAGATAGTAAAGTGGTTGCTATAGTGAAGAAAATTAACATATCTATTATCTCACATAGTTTCTTTTTTATGACAAGAGCAGCTAAAACTTACTTCTTTAACAGAAATCCCTAATACATTTTTATTTACTTATTTATTTTTTTGAGACGGAGTCTCCCTCTGTCGCCCAGACTGGACTGCAGTGGCACAATCTCGGCTCACTGCAAGCTCCACCTCCCGGGTTCACACCATTCTCCTGCCTTAGCCTCCCGAGTAGCTGGGACTACAGGCGCCTGCCACCACACCCGGCTCATTTTTTGCATTTTTCGAAGAGACAGGGTTTCGCCATGTCAGCCAGGATGGTCTCGATCTCCTGACCTCGTGATCCGCCCACCTTGGCCTCCCAAAGTGCTGGGATTACAGGTGTGAGCCACCATGCCTGGCCCCAATACATTTTTATTAGCTATAGTCCGCATGTTGTACATTAGATCTCTAGAATCGTTCATTCTACATATCTGATACTTTGTGTCCTCTGATCTACATCCCCCTATTTCCTCCCCTTCCTCCCTGCCCCTGGTAACCACTGTTTTATTTGCTATCTCTGTATATGTGACCTCTTTTCTTCCTTAGATACCACATGTAAATGATACCATGCAATATTTTTATTTTCGTGTCTGCCTTATTTCACTTAGCGTAATGTCCTCCAGGTCAATCTGTGTTGTAGGAAATGGCAGGATCCCATTCTTTTTAAAACTTGAATAATATCCCAGAGTGGATACTAAGCTCTTAATCGGCATGTTACACTCTCCAGAGAACTTAGGTTCTAATGAGATTCAAAAATAGTGTGCTCACTTATCACAGAGCAAACTTAGAGTAAGATAATATTCAGTCTTAAAAAGTCTGTTGAAAGAACTATGAATAGGCTTCCTACTCTCATTCCTATGATGACTCATCCAGGGTCAAGAACTAGAGTTTCACAAGACAGGGACAGAGACCAGAGGTCAAGTCCAAGGTTGTTGTAAAGGCAGGGAGGAGCAGGTGAGTCCTACATGTCTAAACAGGTGCACAGTCCAGGGAGTTTAGTTTCAAAAATATGGGTGAGGACTTATAGGCAAAATCACAAGCCAGTCTGAGCTACAATATTTCTGCGTCTAGGCAGAGTCCCTGAGTAACAAACGTGGGGTATCAAGGTGAATAACGAGCATGATGGTGAGCCAGAGCTCTGCAATGTGATGAGCCCTCAGAATTACTTCCCCAATCATGTGATGACACTAAGACAAGTCACAGTTAAAGGGAGCAGGCTACCTGATTGCAGTGGGGAAGTGAAGGGAACAAGTATTTCTACCAAGCTGTGTATCTGCTACCATTTAATAATACAGACTCCAGTGAAGAATAACCTATATCTAAAAATCAGTGAATTAGATTCCTCTAAATGCCCCTTTTGACTTAACCACAAATGGAGGAAAAAACTTCAAAAGAACTAGAAGAGTCAGTCAAATGAGCTAAAGCCACCTTGGGAATATCACAGAATATTCAAGGCCAGAAATAGACGAAGCTGTCTCGAAATTCATGTGAAGCAGGGCTTCACCACTTCCAGTATACTGTATTTTCCAAAGATGGTCACAATAATATCTTCCATTCCATATGTTCTTCTCGAAGCCTGCCACTCCTCCATCAAGGGGCAGAGTCTAAGTCCCCTACCCTCGAATCTGAGTGAGCTTGTTACTTCTCTGTAGCCAATAGATTGTGGCGGAAGTAATGCTAGTCTAGGTCATACAAGGCAATGTGACTTTTTACCTTCTAATTGTGAGCACTCACTTCAGAGTCCTGAAATGACACGTAGTAATATGTACTGTAAGACTGCCATGCCAATGAGCTACAGGAGGACATTCCAGTTAACAGCCCAGCTGACCTCTGAGATAAACATCTGCTTCAACTGCCAGCCCTGTGAGTATACCATCTTGGATCTCTGGTTGAGTTGAGCCTTCAAATGTCCACAGTCATAAGCAACATCTCACTACCACTTTGGGAGTCTTCAAGTGGGAAAGAGCTTACACATTCCTGATTCACAAAACTGTGAGAAAAATAAAATAACTCATTTTCAGCTACTAAATTTTGGGGTGATTGATTATGCACCAATAGTAACCTGAAAACCACAGAAGAAAGAACACTAACTGACTTTTCAAGATACTTGGTTCCTCTCCTTTTATTGCAGCTATCAGATAGCTGCTGACTGCTGAGCAGGATGAGAGAGACACCAGCATGGGGAGAAAGCACCTGTGTCTGACAGAAGCTTAGGTTAGGGTCACCAGTCAGATAACCTGCCCATAAAAGTCCATTCACTATTCATGCCATGAATTAAGCTTTGTGGGATCTCCAAAATAGTGAATTTTACAAAATTGTTTCTCAAGCTCAATTTTTCACCTAAACAAGTATTCCCTCCCCAACTTCAGTTCCAGGAGGTAAATAAACCTCCAAGATAGCAGCATGGGCCGGGCGCGGTGGCTCAAGCCTGTAATCCCAGCACTTTGGGAGGCCGAGACAGGCGGATCACGAGGTCAGGAGATCGAGACCATCCTGGCTAACACGGTGAAACCCCGTCTCTACTAAAAATACAAAAAAACTAGCCGGGCGAGGTGGCGGGCGCCTGTAGTCCCAGCTACTCGGGAGGCTGAGGCAGGAGAATGGCATAAACCTGGGAGACAGAGCTTGCAGTAAGCTGAGATCCGGCCACTGTACTCCAGCCTGGGTGACAGAGCAAGACTCCGTCTCAAAAAAAAAAAAAAAAAAAAAAAAAAAAAAAAGATAGCAGCATGGAATTTGCATAGAGATAATGATCAGTGAGTCAAGGTGAGATATGTGTACTTGTGCATTTATTCCTAACTGCACAGCTGTATGTTAATACAGGCTAGAAGAATGAATGGTAAAAAGAAGCCTTTTATTTCTTCTTTGGTCATGAGGCCACTGATGATAAAAGGACATATTTAGATAACTTGTTTTTAAGCAGTAAACGTTTATTCAGCAAACTATAAATCAAGATTCTTGAGTTCTATTACCTCTTCCCTTTCACCTATTCTCATGATTAGAATTTTGCACATGGTGCACCCTCTCCCTGCCTCAACTTCTTTTCCAACTAAAAACTCCCACAAAACATGCCATCTACCAAATTCTCAGAAGGAAAGAGAAGAGCAAGTGCAGCCATAACCTCCAAACTTATTCAGCACAACCTCTGCCAGCAACCTCATTCTCCCTTTGGCATTCAGAGGACTCTGATGTACCCCTTGCCCTCAAAAATGCTATCAACATAATGAAAGTTGAGATGAAAGTTAACCATTTAGTGAGCTTTCTCTTGCCTATGTTTTAAAATCTTCTGGGGGTCAGAAGAATCTGCAGAACCTTGAGAGTCTGTGCTGGGATTCACTATGGCTGTACCATATTGGAAAACCTGAGAAAATCTATGAAAACTGCTTATTAGGGAGAAATGGGATGATACCATGCTTCAACATTTAAGATCAAGAACCTCAAATTGAGATAGGTTTTCTGCCTCTAATTTCCCATAATTCTCTGTTTATACCATTCTCTTCCCACTATTGTCTCAAATTTTCTGGTTCGACTCTTTCCCCTACTAGACTATAAGCTTCTTCTATGTTTTTGTATCCTCAGTGCCTAGAACTGGGTCAGGATATAATAAGAACCTAATGAGTGTTTTGATGAATTAATGCTACTTTAAGAAGAAAGAAAAGGGGTCCTGAATCTAATAATGTTTGGGAATTATATATTAGGGATCCTTAGGGAGGTCCAGGGATCTTTACATCAAGGTTTGCTCTCAGCCCTTTGTGATAAAATCAATTCAGACATGTCTTCAAATCTACTCAGTTAAGAGATGGAAGAATAATAACGGTAGCTGATATTTTTATAGTTCTTTTGTGTTTATCATGTTGATTTTTATGGCAATCTTTTTAGAAACAATTTGGCCAAACTAATTATTATCATTTTAAAGTAGACAAGAAGAAACCTAGTTATAGAGGACAGAAATCTAGAGTCAAGGATTCCTGACTCCTAATCCAGGCTCTTTCCACTATAGCCTACTGTGAAATTTTGGAAAGAGTGGAAATAACTGTTTACACTAAAAGCAAATGAATTTTGGATCCTGATCAAAATGTGATATTGTGGGTTTCTGCAAACCACCTTAGTTGAGAGGTAGTCATATTTCATTTAGGGGCCAGCACTTCTGTAGCTAAAAGCAGTCAGTGTATTCATGTGAAATGAAGGATGGGAAGTTCCCTGAAAAGGTTTGAAGGCTTAATTCAATTGATGTTGGCACAGTAAACTCTAGGACTCATCCAAATCCATTACGAAGGGCTTCTCATGCCAGCAGATTTGCAAAACTAGATGTGGCATTGCAACAAGTTCTTTCTGCTGTGTGTTTTAAGGTAGAGTGACACGAATCTCTTATTTTCACATGAGAGCTGAAGAATATGTTTCTTTAATACTTGTTTCCCTGTATGAATGACATTCCAAGGAAAAACAAAAATAAAATCTCTGACTCTTGGCTTACCCTTTTAGTGTATATAGCACTGAAAGGCTTTCTGATTCTCCACATTACCATGGGATGCACACATGTAGTGTTGGTAACGTGGAACAGAGACTGGAGGATTCCATCATCCCATATCCCCATGGTCTTTGAGCAGGAATTACAGATATCAGGGAAAAATGGAATTACTTGGTGCTGCTTTCTAAAGCCAATCTTTTAGAATTATGTGGACCTTTTAAGCTAAATATTTTGGTCATTTTTTTCTGCTACACTTACAATAATATGCTTAATTCTGACTTTTTCATTACTTTTCCTCATTAACTTTCTACAAGACCTAGTAGTGCAAGAAAGGGCTGAATTCACTGTTCACAGTCTTGTTTTTAGACATTCCAAAAATAAAAAGAAATATGGAATAGTTTTCTGTTAGGTTGATGAGAGCTACAAGTAACAGAAAACCCTAAGCATTGACAAATGGGATCTCATCAAACTACGAGCTTCGGCACCACAGACACAGACACACACACACACACACACACACACGACTATCATCGGAGTGAACAGAATGGGAGAAAAATTTTGCAATCTATCTATCTGACAAAGGTCTAATATCCAGAATTTACAAGGAACTTAAAAAACATTCCAAAATAACCCAAACAACCTCATTAAAAAGTGGGCAAAGGACATGAACAGACACTTCTTAAAAGAAGACATTTATGTGGCCAACAAACATATGAAAAAAATCTCAACATTGCTGATCATTAGAGAAATGCAAATCAAAACCACAATGTGATACCATCTCATGCCAGTCAGAATGGTGATTATTAAAAAGTCGAGAAACCACAGATACTGGGGAGGCTGTGGAGAAATAGGAACAATTTTACACTGTTGCTGGGAATGTAAATTAGTTCAACCATTGTGGGAGACAGTGTGGTGATTCCTTAAAGACCTGGAACTAGAAATACCTTTTGACCTAGCAATCCCATTACTGAGTTATACCCAAAGGAATATAAATCATTCTACTATAAAGATACATGCATGTCTGTGTTCATTGCAGCACCACTCACAATAGCAAAGACATGGAATCAACCCAAATGCCCATCAGTGATAGACTGGATAAAGATAGTGTGGTACATATACACCATAGAATACTATGCAGTCATAAAAAGGAATGAGATCATGATTTTTGCAGGAACATGGATGGAGCTGGAAGCCATTATCCTCAGCAAACTAATACAGGAACAGAAAACCAGCACCACATGTTCTCACTTATAAGTGGGAGCTGAACAGTGAAAGCACATGGACACAGGGAGGGGAACAACACACACTGTGGCCTGTTGGAGGGGGAGGGGGAGAGAGAGCATCAGGATAAATGGCTAAATGACTAATGCATGTGGGGCATAATACCTAGGTAATGAGTTGATAGGTGCAGCAAACCACCATGGCACACATTTACGTATGTAACGAACCTGCACATCCTGCACATGTATCCTGGAAATTAAATTAAATTAAATTAAATTTTAAAAAATGAAAAACAGAAAAGTTTGATTCAACTTGCTTAAACAATAAGAATATTAATTACCCTGGTAACCAGAAATGCAGAGATTCGACAGCTCTAAGGCGTGGTATAGTCAAGACCTAGCTTTGAACCCTCTGTGCCTTAGATTCTCTTATGACCAGCTTATGTCAGGGTTCAAGATGTCACATGCAGATACAACAATGACAGAAGGTCAGAAAAATATGTCCATTTCTTCCACATACTGCTTTCAGGAAGAAAGAAAAATTTCCTAGAAGATGTCCTTTTATAGCTCATTGGCCAGACATGTGTTTCATGGCCATGCTGAAACCAATCATTGGCAAAAGTACTGTGGCCACTGTGTTTGGTTTAGGCCAATTAGGAACCACCCCTGAGACTGATATTGGAGTCAATTTCCTTCAAATATGACCACAGAGAAAGGTAGATACATAAGGAAGGAAGAAGTTGATGTGGTAAAAATTGGGGAGATGAATTGATGTTGGGTAGGTGACCAATAGGGTTTGTTACAAGGCTTATTCAGAATATTTGACATTTTAAAATATTTATAAATTCCAGCTTTGTCTCTGCCTCTGTCACACTTGTTATTGAGTATTTAATATGAGCTGTACGAGGACTTCAGGATTATCTTAACTTGGGATGCTATGAGAAAATATCATAGACTGGGTAGCTTCTAACAACAGAAATTTATTTCTCACAGTTCTGGAGGCTGGGAAGTCCAAGATTCAAGGTGCTGGTAGTTTCAGTGTCCAGTGAGAGCCTTTATGTGATTCGCAGATGGCTCCTTCTTCTTACTGTGTGCTCATCTGGTGGGCGGGACTAACTAACTGTCTGCATTGTCTTTTATAAGGACATGAATCCCAATCATGAGGGCTCTGCCTCCATGAGCTAAATCACTTCCCAAGGGTACCATCGCCTCAAGGGTTAAGATATTAACACATGGGCTCTGTGGGAACACATGGCAAGGATATTCAGACTATAGCATGGATATTAAGATTTTAAAAGGCAATATTTCTGCTCTAGAAGAAAACATAGTCTTTTCCACACTATTAAGAAAAGGCACAACAAAGACAACAGTGAGAATGTCTATCATTCCAAAATAAAAAAAAATTTTAAAAAGCTTTTTAGGACCTGCTGTTCCACTAATTACCAGAAGTAAATTATAGCACTTCCATATAAAATAATAAGGAAATAAGAGACTAGAGTTTTACAAATGCAGGTAGATAGTGAGGGGGAGAAGTTAACAATAAGATTCCACTGGCTCCATAGGAGGCCCATGGTATTATAGAACTAAAGAGAGCTGAGTTTTTTAATTGAAAATAAGACAAGTAATTATCTTGGATTCTTGTTCTAAGAAGGTAGCAATTAGAGTGGATCCCCACTCCGGGGTCCACACTCCTGACTTACAACCTGATAGAACTCCCCAGCTTGATGTTAACAGAATAAATAGAACAATATATCCCCAAATCCATGGGGAAGGCAAGAACATGAGTGGAGATTTTAAATCCGGTAATAGTTGGATTCGGAGTATGGAAAACACAGGTAATTTCAGTAAGAGATCCCCACTATTAGAATCTCTAACACCCTCTGCCATCTTTAAAAAAGAAGAAAATGCCTCATTAGTGGCTCAATCCCACACTCCTTTCAAATTTGTTAAACCTGACAATTCAAGCTGATGGCAAATAACTCCTTTCTCAAGTAATGTTTTAATCTGAAAGAAATTCATTATTTAAAAGGGAAATCCCCACTGATGCCAAGCTACGGAAACGACGACTTAGAATACACAGCAACATGAAAGAGTGAGATAAAAGAAGAGAAATTGAACATCAAACGTGTTCCTCTAAACCAGAAACAGAAGAAAGTGTTCTTTAGAAGATTAGTAAGGTCATGAATTTTTATTGTTGGCAAAGAACAATGTTTAAAGGCAAGAGCTCAACCTTTCTCAGGGCAGTGTAGTTTTTAAATTCATGGACCAAGATGGTGACACTGGCTGTATGTACTAGCATAAAGAATTGAAAACAATATGATCCTGAAAGATACCCAAAAACTAGTATATTAAAGATTCATGATGAGAGGCAGATCATGAGCAGAGCCGATTTTGATTTTAAGCGTCTAAGTGGATATGTTGTTATGAAAGTTAAACTTATGAAAGTTAAAGTTTGAGTATCACACTTGTGAAAGTTAAACTTTGAATGTCACAAGATATTGGGGTAAGAGAAACTGAAGAGTCATCTAGTTTAACTCAGATTCTTAAGTAGAGAAGAGGGTATGAGGCTTCACAATGACAAGTGGTCTAGTTTACAGGTAATTCTTGTCCCTATTTGTAGGACTTCCTGTGAGGGTCAGGTTAAGATCCCAAATAACAAAAAAGGAAGAAATGAAATGAGAAATTACTTCTGAGAAACACAGTTGTATAGCAGCTAAATTTTCTATGGTTTGAATGAGGAATACTTAACACATGCACACAAGGCTATAAATTCTTAGCCTTCCTTGCTAACTGTGTGTGAAGAAGAATTGTATCTTTAAAAAAAAAAATGCTTTAGCATCAGAACCAGAAAGCCTGCTGAATCTTAGTAAAAGCACTAATACTATTTCCATTTTTATTTATCTTCCAACTTTATATAAAAGGTACATTTTCATGAGGGGAATTAGGCAGCTAATTCTCTTGGAAAGATTCAGCTGTCACTGGGTAACACAATCTTTCCCTGCCCTCCTCACCCCGGCTGGCAGGGACCGTACTTCGGCTAACAACAGTGGCTCTGGTTTGCTGGGACACTTCGAGCTGCTGTGACAGCTGACAGGAGAGTAGTAACAGCTAAGGTGTCAAGCCATCCTTTCCCCAATTCCATTTGCTTTGGGAATGTGCTAAGTTGAAAGTCCATAAGAGTCATTTAAGAACAAGTATTAGTGGATGGTATTATAGGTTTCTGTTCCTCTACACAGTCTATTTAAGGAGGAAAAATAGTTTTTCTAATGCCATCTTAAGTGACTTTATGGTTATTGATACAAAACGCCTTGGAAAAATATCCCAGTGCATATGTTATCTTGATGTTTAAGCAAGAAAACATTTCCAAATGTTTTCAACTTCTTTCTACCTGAGGCATAGCAGATACTATTTTTCTTCAGTAAGGCGTCACAAAATACTAATTTGATATAAGATATAACAAAAAGTCAATTAGATTTCCAGTTCATGTAGGGCTATGTCTTCTGTGGACCTCAAACATTCTTCATCAACACTTTTTTTTTTTTTTTTTTTTTGGAGACAGAGTTTTTGCTCTTATTGCCCAAGCTGGAGTGCAACGGCGCGACCTCAGCTCGTTGCAACCTCCGCCTCCTGGGTTCAAGCGATTCTCCTGCCTCAGCCTCCTGAGTAGCTAGGATTACAGGCATGCGCCACCATGCCCGGCTAATTTTTTGTATTTTTAGTAGAGACGAGGTTTCACCATATTGGCCAGGCTGGTCTCGAACTCCTGACCTCAGGTTATCCACCCGCCTTGGCCTCCCAAAGTGCTGGGATTAAAGGCATGAGCCACCACCCCCAGCCCAACACTTCTTTTCATCTTGGATGTGAGAATGTGCTCGTGAAGGGTTGGGTAAAATCCACAAATCAACAAATTGCAAAGCACTGTTAAATTGAGTTAAGCACTGTGGGAAATCAAAACCTTATATAATACAGTTCCTATTTTCAAGGATCTCCCTAACTGATTACAGAAACAATTATATGTAAGCTTAACAATTTCTACCTAAATAAAATGATGATTTTAGTATTTCAGAGAGCCAGCATGGTTTTCTAGACTGAGTGTTCACTTGCCTTGGAATCAAATACTTCAATTCACATCTACACACTGACACTTACTCACTTTCTTCATTCATAAGAAGGCTGGACTGGACTATTTTTAAGTTCAAACATTCCGTGATTTATATCTTAAAAATACGTGCTTTTTTATAGTGATTTACAATGCAGCTAACAGGTTAGATGAGTAAATTATCAAAAATATTACCTAAGATTTGAGTGAATTTAGATTAATAAAAAAGTTTTATGTTCTAACAATGATTTTGAATAAAAATACCTTGGCTGTGTGCCTCCTCACTAATTAAATATTTATGAATGAGCGTATTTTCATTATTTTTAAATAAGACAAACTGAACTTCTATACAGAGCTCCTATTTACACATGAGGTGTTTGCTTTTTGGTTTATCTTGCTGATTTTCGCCAATCTCCCAAGTAGTTTTAACTGAAGACAAGGTTATCTTGCCATCCTTGATTTGGGGCAATCAGCCATCACAAAACAATTCTTGGTAATAAACATTAAAAGGAGAGGCCTGCAAGCAGCCCCAGAATGATAAATAAGGATATCGTTTTCCAAATAGGAAACAGGAGGAGGTTAATTTAAAATAAACCACTATGAGGTTTCTTACAGAGTTATCATCACCTGCCTTTCAAAACAAGCATACTCATTACATGTGAGGGCAATTGTTCATCTGAATATCTTGTTTACTTCTGATTGTTCTCCCCAGGTATAATGATTTTCAACAGGTAAATCAGTGGTTCTAGGCGCTTTTCAAGCCTATTTAACAGGATAATTTGGTCAAAGTGCATGTGTTATATAAATTGCCCTCCCTTATCGTTCCCCATCATGAAGGCATGCACTCAAGAGTTTCAGGCAAACCTGTCTTTACATCTTGCCTCTTCCACTTTCCTGGAAAGTTGGATAAGTTACTTGAAGTTTTTGAGTCTCATTTCCCTCAGCTAGAGTTTTTCAGGATTGGGGAGGTTGAGTCGTAAAACTGGAACAGTCCCAGGCATCTGTTTCAGGCTCATTGATGATAGAGAGGGAAGGAGACAGCAGCTCTGTCGCTTCATGATAACATAAATAAAACTCATAACTGATGAACTATGTGTAACATAATCTTAACCTGGCATTTATTTTCAGATATTAAGGTTAAGTACTATATCAATTTTTTAAATGTAAAAAATTATTTCCACCCACACAGAAGGCATTGCCTGGACTGATTATTGATTGAGTGATTTAGAGACAGGGTTTCACTCTGCAACCTGAGCTAAAGTGCAGTGGCTCATCTACAGCCCACTACAGCCTCTACCTCCCGCGCTCAAGCAGCTGTGCCTCCTCAGTTTCCTGAGTAGGTGAGGCTACAGGCGCATGCCACCACACCCAGCTAATTTTTGTAGTTTTTGAGACTGCCATGTTTCCCAGGCTGGTCTCGAACTCCTGGGCTGAAGCCATTAGCCTGCTTTGGCCTCCCAAAGTTCTAGGATTATGGGCATGAGCCACTGCACCTGGCCTGATTTTATTTTATTTTTAAATAAGCCAGTTCATGAATAATTAAATGAAAACATTATAATAATAGACAAAAAGATTGCTAAATAATAAATCTAGTTTATAACTAATACGTCCATCTCACTTCCTTAAATTAGTTTTCAATGCTCTTAATTTGTATGTGTGTTAACATCTCTCAATTTTCAAACATTTTTAGCTTTTTGAAAAATAGCATGGCAATTGAAAGACTGATTTTTAAAGTGAACAAAACATTGATTCCCAGAAGAAATATGTTAATGAAGAAAACATCAATTTCCAGAAAATGAACAATTTCACTTGTTCATATGTAATCAAACTATGGGACACTAATTATAGATGTATTTACCATTTTCAAACACCAATATTAATTCCTGAATACATATGCTGTTAAGCCACTTTTGAACACAGAAGAGATGGCTAATGGATAATGTATTTTTGTAGCAAAGCAAGTTTTCATGCCAAATTTTACATTTTGGGATTAATTAGATAATAACCTCCATTCCTTCTTATTAAACAGAAATAAAAGCATCCAATATACATGCTTTTCAAGATGTGGAAGGCTACATTTGACAATCAGTTATTAAAGTAAAATTAAACCTGGCTTTGGGGGGCCAAGGCAGAGGCATCGCTTGAGACTGGAAGCTCAAGATCATCCTGGGAGACATAGTGAAGGAGCCAGTCTCTATAAAAAAAATATTAAAAAGGCTAGGTGTGGTGGCATGTACCTGTAGTCCCAGCTACTCGGGAGGCTGAGGTGGGAGGGTGGCTTAGGTCCAGGACTTACAACCTGCAGTGAGCCATGATCACGCCACTGCATTCTGGCTGGACCAACAGAGTAAGAGTCCATCTGAAACAAAACAAAACAAAACAAAATAAACCTGGTGTTGTCTGACAACCTAACTTTTGGAACTAACACCAGTCCATGGGGAGTCCCGAGTGGTATCAGAAAAATGCCATTTAAATCAGATAATAAATATTCAGCCCTCTACCACAAACCCTGGACAGAAGGACTCAATAAATATTAGTAGCAATGACAATTAACAACTGCTTTCAGTTCAGCAGCTATGGATCCTTGATATTCTTAGCTTATCTTCCTAATCATTAGTAATTCCATCATCTTGGCCGGGCGCGGTGGTTCAAGCCTGTAATCCCAGCACTTTGGGAGGCCGAGACGGGCGGATCACGAGGTCAGGAGATCGAGACCATCCTGGCTAACACGGTGAAACCCCGTCTCTACTAAAAAAAATACAAAAAAAAACTAGCCAGGCGAGGTGGCGGGCACCTGTAGTCCCAGCTACTCGGGAGGCTGAGGCAGGAGAATGGCGTAAACCCAGGAGGCGGAGCTTGCAGTGAGCTGAGATCCGGCCACTGCACTCCAGCCTGGGCCACAGAGCGAGACTCCGTCTCAAAAAAAAAAAAAAAAAAAAAGGTAATTCCATCATCTTTTAATGACTGAGTTAGAAATTTAAACAGCAAAAGGGAGAGAAGGCAAAACTAAACATCTGTGAATTTTATTAATTATTAGCGATTTCTTATAAAAGTCAAGAGGGGGCCAGGCGCTGTGGCTCACACCTGTAATCCCAGCACTTTGGGAGGCCGAGGTGGTGGATCGCCTGAGGTCAGGAGTTCAAGACCAGCCTGGCCAACATAGTGAAACCCCGTCTCTACTAAAAACACAAAAATTAGCTGTGCGTGGTTGGGGGGACACCCATAATCCCAGCTACTCAGGAGGCTGAGGCCGGAGAATTGCTTGAACCCAGGAGGCGGAGGTTGCAGTGAGCTGACATTGCGCCATTGAACTCTAGCCTGGGCAACAGGAGTGAAACTCTGTCTCAAAAAAATTAAAAAAAATAAAAAAGGAAAAGAAAAGCCAAGAGGGGATTGGAGTGACCCTAATGGTTAAAATCATCACTAAAAGTTTAAATGACTCTTTCAATGCCATTGTCCTTTACACTGCTTAATCAAGAACTGGTTGCAGTGACATATTTGAGGTTAAGAAATATTGAGAAAAGGAAAAGGTGTATGTGTGGTTTCTGCTTCACTGGGTTGTCAAGAGAATGACAATAACATAACAATTTAAAATGGTAAAATGGAGCAGTAGGCCCTACTCTGAAGAAGATAGGACATATTTTCAATGTTTCCTGAATGTTACAAGACATACCCGGGGGGTTCCTATCTGAAAGACTGGAAAATTATTAGCAAAAGCAACTAGCAAAATAAAAGAATTCGGAGTATTTATCCTCTTACGATGGCTAGACTTCAGACTTCCTGAAACAGCCTTTCTCTTGGTTTCTAAGGCACTGCTTCTCAAACTTTAATGTTCATACAAATCCCCCAGGGATCAGGTGAAAATACACATTCTGATTCTATAAGCCTGGGTTGCAGCCTGGTGTTCTACATTTTTAACAAGCTGGTCTTCAGACTCTTCTTGAGTACCAGGCTTCTGTCTTACTTACACTGGAATGTTCCTTATGCTCATGGTGATGGTACAACCTGTACTCTTTAGTATAGTCTACGTTTTATTGGTATTTCATTATTTTCAGCAAAGTCAATTCGTTAACTAAATTGATTTAATTTTTATACCTTTTGGAAGCTGTTCATATAAAAGATTTCCCTCACCAGAAGTCCAATGTCTTGACCTGGGGTTTTAGAAGATGGTCTTATCACAAGTGACTTAGCAAAGGTTGCTTCTCTCTCTCTCTTTTGTTTTTTTTCTTGAGATTTCTCGTCTTACTCCAATAGCCCTTTGTGTATCTGCATAGCAACTTGACTGGAATAAAGTAACTATTATTTTCTATCAATCAAGGCTAAATGAGTCTCCTATAAAGAAAGAACTGTTCAGATGGGCTGGAGCCCTGGGCTAGGTGTTACAACTGGAAACGTGGGAGAATGTGATTTAGGAAACGTTCCTAATGGTCATAGGAATGTCTTTCTTTTCTATCAAAAAACAAATCGAAGAAAATCTCTTCTCTGGTCTCCAGACTTCAGGCTCTAAATCTTGGCTTCACGCATTAATGAAGTCACACTGCACTCTGGAGAGCTGAGTTAATTTCTTGCTCTGTCACTCACTAGCTGTTTGACATTGGTCAAGCTACTTTACTTCACCTTTGAGGACTTCTGTTTTCTTATTTTTTTTAAATGAGAGAACAAAGTTAGGGAGGCAACTAAATGCCCTGTAAGTTCTTGTTCAACTTCAAAAAGAAAATATAAATATATGGCATCAAATTTGAGCTCTTACCAAATTCCTGAGGGCTTGATATTCTGATGATGATATGGTGATTATGATTTGATTATAATTTGCCAAGCAGTTGATAAGAAATTGTTATATGTAATCCAAAGCAAGCCCTTGAAAATATTGTGTCTCCCAAAGATAATTAGAAACTAGGATTATCCAGGCCACATTTGAATTTCTGTTAGTAAAATCTTGAAAGTTGCCATGCTATGTCTCTATGGGAGTGGACTCAGGCTGAGGGCTACTTTACACCTCATTTTAGCACTCTGGACCGTTCTGATCTGAATAATAACAGTGAACTTCATTTCAGTATGATGGCAAAAGTCTCCTTTTCTAAACTCTCAATCACCGAAATAGTAATGCAAAATAAAATAACATTCACCATCTCATTAAAAGAGGACAACAGAATTTGCATGGGCGTATATGTTAGTCTGGTTTCTTCAAGACCCGAGTAATTATTCAATCAAAAACTCAATCTATTAACAAAATCATGGACAAGCTCTGGAAAACCTGTAATGGAGGATAAAGAAAGTCTTTAGAACCTAAATTGAAGGAGAAGTACCATACACTTTCTCCAGAACTTTAATACCTTTGAATTAATTAATTAATTTTTTTTTTTTTGAGACGGAGTCTGGCTCTGTCACCTAGGCTGGAGTGCAATGCAGTGGCACCATCTCGGCAACCTCCGCCTCCCAGGTTCAAGCGATTCTCCTGTCTCAGCCTCTGGAGTAGCTGGGATTACAGGCATGCACCACCACGCAGCTAATTTTTGTATTTTTAGTAGAGATGGGGTTTCACCTTGTTGGGCAGGCTGGTCTCGAACTCCTGACCTCAGGTGATCTGCCTGTCTCAGCCTCCCAAAGTGCTGGGATTACAGGCGTGAGCCACTGCGCCCAGCCTGAATAATTTTTTCTTAAGCGACAGTCTATCAGAGTTTTAGAAAAATTCAAATTCTGGGCAGGAGCATACAACACATTACTATGCGAAAGGTGAAAATTAAACATTTACAAACTACCTCTAGAAAGCATTTTCATGAAAATTTAAAGTGTATGTTGAAGAGAAGAAATATTGATATGAAAAACTCCAGTGAGCCACAAAAATACTTGAGTCTCTTAACTCCATAATCGTTTCAAACACCACCACCCAGATGGAAAAACACAAGCCTGAATGAATGTAATGTTTCCCCTCTCCTGCTTCCCAGCAAATTCATGACTTCAGACTGATGAACTTCAGGTAGCAATCATTTAAAAGTAAACGTATGATGACTTGTTATGTGACTCTCTCCCAGCACCAGGAAACATAGATATCTGTGTGTTTGATTGCAGGTCAAATTCTCCATTCAGGGAGCAATTAAAAGCTGCTGTAACTTTTAAGTCTTTGACATGAGAAAGAAAATCCAAGAAATGAAATTTGCTTGATGATTTGATTGCCTTTATCTAACACTGATTTTCATATGAAAAGTATTGCTTTCAAAAGTCCTAATTAGAAGGCCACCCTTAATAGCTGCATCTACTAGACATCAAGCAATATACAGTAAAAGAACTAAGCAGAATATGTGAACTTTGACATTGGTGTCTTAATGGGGAAATAGCTTTCAATCACGTAGCCCTCTCTGTACTCTATGTTGAAAAGGAGTTTTCAAACCAAAACTACATAGATTATGCTCAATGGACTATTTCGGTAACTTACAACTCTACTATGTTCTTTTCAATCATAAGCTAAGTTTCTTAACAGAAAGAAAATATTAAATGGTAAAAATATGGAGATATTTGTCTTTGGTAGAACCTCTCTTTATAGGCTATGAAAGGGGAAAAATGGATTCTACCAACACCAACTTTAATCTGATATATTTCTAGTCACTTTGTTTTCTGAAATCAGTCTGTGCAGAAATCTTTTTCATACAATGTCACATATTTAATCTTAGTAATAAAACAATGTTACCAGGTAGAAGGAATACATGAAGTGAGTTTAATTATTCTTTTACTTTCCATGAATTAATAATAGAAGCATTATTTTTCTCATTGCATTTCTAATGAGTGAAGACTGACAACTCTTTCTGAACACAAATTCCAGTAACTCCGAATCATGATGAGACTTGAAGAATTTTAAACATTTCCTACATTTAAGAAGAACTGCTCTTTCAAAAATACTGCCACTGTTGAAGAAATTCAAGATTGTCATAAATGCTCATGTGTGGGTTTTAAGGAAAAAGTTATCTGAGAAATACAATAAATCATCTGGGTTTTTCATTTGTTTTACCAAACAGTTATAATTTTCCTCTTGTTACAGTGAACTTTTTATTGCCCAGAATCCTATTGGTAAAAACTCTTTATTAACCAAAACTTATTTGTACAACCTCCCCCGACACTATCATAAAAATGTGATAGCACAATGTTTAATAGCAACCCTAAAATGAAAATGATGACTTAGAATATTCTGGATTATTTCCTGAAACATCAGGAAATTAATTTACTCATAGATAATCTGCCTCAGTTAGAGTAACTCTCAGTTGACTAAGATTTGAGAAAACAGAATACTCAAATCTCAATCAGGCAAACAGAATTTATGCTGTATATGCTGATACCTACAGAGTGGGAGGAACATTCACAGAATTTTAGAAAAGGTGTCGAAAACCAAGTGAGAAGATAACAATATAAATAACAGTCTTTGCATTGTATTTATTGATGTAGATAATTATAAATTGTTGGATTCCCTAAATGAAATTAGGAGACTCAAAAGCTAAAACTTAGAGAAGAGATCCAGAGAATGAATCCAATCCCCTCGTTTTGCAGATGGGAAAACCAAAGCCCAGAAGTTAAGTGATATTGGGTTTGGACCAATATCCAAGTCCAATTTTCCATTCAATGTCTTTTCCATAACAGAACAATTTTAAAAAATAGATAAAATGGCTAAAATTGGAGTTGGGGAAGCACAAATAGGGGTGAGCAGGGATGGAGGCTACCGCATTTGAAGAGCCTTTTACTAGGTGTCAAGCATTGTTATCAATACTTTTATTTATTCTTTTTATTTTTTAGTATTTATTTATTTACTATTATTATCATTAGTTTTTTTTGAGATAGAGTCTTGCTCTGTCACCCAGGCTGGAGTGCAGCAGCGCAATCTTGGCTCACTGCAAGCTCCGCCTCCTGGGTTCACGCCATTCTCCTGCTTCAGCCTCCTGAGTAACTGAGACTACAGGCGCCCACCACCATGCCCAGCTAATTTGTTATGTTTTTAGTAGAGACAGGGTTTCACTGTGTTAGCCAGGATGGTCTCGATCTCCTGACCTTGTGATCCACCCGCCTGGGCCTCCCAAAGTGCTGGGATTACAGGTGTGAGCCACTGCTCCCAACCTATTTTTAATTTTTTTTATCCCATCATCTACATTAGGTATTTCTTCTAATGCTATCCCTCCCCTAGCCCCTCACTCCCTGACAGGCCCCTGCATGTGATGTTCCCCTCCCTGTGTCCATGTGTTCTCATTGTTCAGCTCCCATGTATGAGTGAGAACATGTGGTGTTTGGTTTTCTGTTCCTGTGTTAGTTTCCTGAGAATGATGGTTTCCAGCTTCATCCATGTGCCTGCAAAGCACATGAGCTCATCCTTTTTTACAGCTGCATAGTATTCCATGGTGTATATGTATCACATTTTCTTTATCCAGTCTAACATTTATGGGCATTTGGGCTGGTTCCAAGTCTTGGCTATTGTAAACAGTGCTGCAATAAACATACGTGTGCATGTGTCTTTATAAAAGAATGATTTATAATCCTTTGGATACATACCCAGTAATGGGATTGCCGGATCAAATGGTATTTCTAATTCCAGATCCTTGAGGAATCGCCACACTGTCTTCCACAATGATTGAACTAATTTATACTCCCACCAACAGTGTAAAAGCCTTCCTATTTCTCCACACCCTTTCCAGCATCTGTTGTTTCCTGACTTTTTAATGACTGCCATTCTAACTGTCTTGAGATGGTATCTCATTGTGATTTTGATTTGCATTTCTCTAATGACCAGTGATGATGAGCTTTTTTTCATATGTTTATTGGTTGCATTAGTGTCTTCTTTTAAGAAGTGTCTGTTCATATCCTTTGCCCACTTTTTGACGGAGTTGTTTTTTTCTTGTAAATTTGTTCAAGTTCTTTGTAGCCCTGTGTCAGATGGATAGATTGTAAACACTTTCTCTCATTCTGTAGGTTGCCTGTTCACTCTGATGATAGTTTCTTTTGCTGTGCAGAAGCTCTTTAGTTTAATTAGATCCCATTTATCAATTTTGGCTTTTGTTGCCATTTAGTGTTTAGTCATGAAGTGTTTGCCCATGCCTGTGCCCTGAATGGTATTGCCTAGGTTTTCTTCTAGGGTTTGTATGGTTTTAGGTCCTACATTTAAGTCTTTAATCCATCTTGAGTCAATTTTTGTATAAAGTGTATGGAAGGAGTCCAGTTTCAGGTTTCTGCATATGGCTAGCCAGTTTTCCCAACACCATTTATTAAATACGGAATCCTTTCCCCATTGCTTGTTTTTGTCAGGTTTATCAAAGATCAGATAGTTGCAGATGTGTGGCGTTATTTCTGGGTACTCTGTTCTGTTCCATTGGTCTACATATCTGTTTTGGTATCAGTACCATGCTGTTTTGGTTACTGCAGCCTTGTAGTATAATTTGAAGTCAGGTAGCATGATGCTTCCAGCTTTGTTCTTTTTCCTTAAGATTGTCTTGGCTCTATGGGCTCTTTTTTGCTTCTATATGAAATTTAAAGTAGCTTTTTCTAAATCTGTGAATAAATGCAATGATAGCAGGGATAGCACTGAATCTATAAATTTGGACAGTATGGCCATTTTCACAATATTGATTCTTTCTATCCATAAGCATGGAATGTTTTTCCATTTGTTTGTGTCCTCTCTTATTTTCTTGAGCAGTGGTTTGTAGTTCTTCTTGAAGAGGTCCTTCATATCCCTTGTAAGTTGCATTCCTAGCTATTTTATTCTCTTTGTAGCAATTGTGAATGGGAGTTCACTTATGATTTGGCTCTTGGTTTGTCTGTTATTGGTGTATAGGAATGCTTGTGATTTTTGCACATTGATTTTGTATCCTGAGACTTTGCTGAACTTGCTTATCAGCTTAAAGAGATTTGGGACTGAGATAATGGGGTTTTCTAAATATACAATCATGCTGTCTGCAAATAGAGATAATTGGACTTCATGTCTTCCTATTTGAACATGCTTTATGTATTTCTCTTGCCTAGTTATTGACACTTTTATATGTTTATCGCATTATGCACTGTGCTTGGTTTAGAGATAAATAAACTGAAACTGACTCTTGATGAGAGGTCATCACAACTCCAAGGTCTATGCAATTTCTCTATATTGACCCCAGAAACAGACTGACTACATCTCTGGTGATTGGTTGACTATAAACTGGCTTATTTGCTCACATACTCATTCAGCAAATGTATGCTGAGCCTTTTCTCTGTGCCAAACCCCGCCCTGGAAGTTGGGTGTGCAGTGAGCAAGAGGCTTAAACCTTGCACTCAGATAGTCAGTGGGCACAGGGGCCAACTCCACTCTTTTCTACTCCAACAGCATCTCTCAGTCATCGCCACGGTTGGGAATCCCCACTTCGAACTACTTTGGAAACTCTGATAATGACCAGATCCTTGGGAATCCCCACTTCGAACTACTTTGGAAACTCTGATAATGACCAGATCCTTGAGAAAACACCAGAAAGCTTAGTATCAGCCCTTTATATACGTCTTCTTTTCCGAAAGGCTATTAATGCAAATGGTTTAGATAGCAATTGGCAAATATGTTTTTCACAGTAGTTTTCCACAGTATGGAGACATCACCTTCCAGATTTGTTTCAGAATTAAGTATATCCTTAAAATTTTACATTTTCCTTAAATTTGTCAACTCAAATATGCTAAAATTTGAGTATAGTGAGATATAATTTTTAAAGTCAGGTTTATTTTAGACTCTATGCAACAAGATCAATTAGAGAAAAGGTGATTGTTGACCACAGAAATCGTTGTCCTATGCATTGACCACAGGAGTTTTGTTGCATCAGATTATTAGCATAATACTGGAAGCACCAATTCCGAGAATGTAAACCATTCTTATATCATAGACAGCATATATTCTGTGAATAACACAGCACTCAGAAGAAGGAATAGACTTGGTGTATGGCTTTTCCAGGCATTTTATAAATACTCACTGCAAACTTACATACGTAACTGGGTTTTGTGTTTGAAAACAGTGCTAATCATTCTTTCACCAACCAGGCATGTATATGTGCAGATAAGAATGATGCATGTCAGAGAGGCCTGTCTACACTGCCTAGATGAGATTTGCCCTTGATTTGCAGCCACAGCTGCTAATGGCAAAACATGCAGCTATTTTCAACCACTCCACTTAGATTCACATTCTTCTCCGCTCTGGTGCTTTAAAAAGCACCAGGATGCTTGCTTGTCTCCACTGTGTCCTGGCAGGCCATTATTCTACAGACTGATTTTAATTTGAGCTTAGGCATGTCATCACAAGTTTGTGGGAGAGTCATCTAAAATCATCGGAAATGTGATGACTGTGTTCTTGAAGCACACATGCAGGATGTCATGCAAAAGATTATAGATCACTTTGAAGAGTCAACATTGTCTCCCAGAGTGATGATAAACATGTGCACCTCCATATAACAAAGATCCTCCCTGGTATTGCAGAGATGAGACGTGACATGCATCAACACTGTGTCCCATGATATGCTGACAAAGAAGCATGATGAAATCTCAATTGTTCACAACTTCCCTGGGTAAAACATACTTTGGGCAAAGTTGGCCCAGGCAGGGGAAAGTTCCTGACTCTTCATTGTTTTAGTGGCTGCTGAGAAAGCTCAACCATTTCTTTTGTAAAGCCTTCTGTGACCCATCAAAAAGAGTTGATCCCTTGCTCCTTTTCACCTTTACTAGCCCTTTGACATGCACTCATTTTTGTATCAATTTACATTCTACTCCCCTCGTAGACTCTTATCTCTTTGAAGGAAAGATCTATTTCTTTGAATTCCTAGCACATTTCATAGCACCTAGCATAAAATTTTGGGATTAAATATGGGTAGATGAATGAATGGATGAATGGAGAGGGAGAGAAAAACAAGACTCAGTAGGCTACTGTGGTTGTCTGGCCTGGGGCTGCTGAACTAGAATGAACTCACCCTGTGCTCCCATAGTTGAGTCAACTTGGAGAGAAAAAATGAGGGAAGTAATCTCAAACAGTTATTACATGACATCTGTGCTACTTGATAGGAGTCGCTGCTGAGAGAAGAAGAAGCCTCCTCCATTTTAACCAAGGTTCTTGGAGATCAGCTTTCCTCTTGGTATGAGGAGAGAAGAGATTATTATTCTGTAGAGATCCAGTAAGGTGGGTAAATAGGGATGATACAGAAAAGAATCTTTGAAATAAGACACACTTGGGAACCAGCTAGAATTTAGCCAATTACTAATTAGCTGGGAAATTTGGGACAAGTTAACTGATTTCACTGAGTATCTAGCTCTTCATCTACAAATTAAAAATCATAATATCTACTTTGCAGCATGACCATAAGAACTCTAAGAAGCATATGTTCAGTGCCTGGTACAGAGAGATAATCAATAAATATTTTTATTTAAAATAACCATGTATATGCATTACCTTATTTTTAGCTGTATAATGACATTTTATTTCACTAAATTTGACATTAATATTGTTGGAAATTATCCTCTTGGTTAACTCTGATTTTCCTGCAGAAAAAGAGATTCATTTTTCTTTCAATGAGGTAAGTATTTAGTGCCTACCATCAGGCAAAATGGTGCATCTAGAGGGCCTGTAATATTCTTAGGAAAACGTCAAATAAAATGGGGTGACCACAAGAAAGGCCCATACCTGGATGATTGAATCGCACAGTCTCCAAATAAGAAAGCTTGCAAGGTAGGAGGAATAGGCATTCCAAGACACACGCTGTTATGGACTGAATGTTTGTGTCCTTCCAAACTTCATATGTTAAAATCCTAACCCTAAGGTGGTGGTATTGGAAGTGTGGCCTCGGGGAGGTAACTGGGTTGTGAAAGTGGAGCCCTCGTGATGGAATTAGTGCCTTTATCAAAAGGAACCCAGAGAGCTCTTTTGCTCTCTTTCCAACCATTGAGAGGACAAGGAGAAGCAGGCAGTCTATGACCTGGAGAGCTCCCTCATCAGAACCAGATCATGCTGGCACCCTGATCTGAGTTCCATCCTGTAGAACTGAGGGAAATGAATTTCTGTTGTTTATAAGCCACCTGGTCTCTGGTGTTTTGTTACAGTGGCACAAGCTGACACATGCACACATATGCATGTGAGTAAGAAGGAGCTCATGGTTGCTTGGGTTTAAAGAATAATATTTGAGTACTCCACTCATATCAACCTCCAACAATTATAAGTCAAATGTGAACCCACAATGTGTTTCAATTGGTTACCATGTCATGAGTTCTAGAACTAGGTCCTTAAGATGCTAACCTTTCCTTTCTTCAGAACAAATAAAATTTGTCATGAGAATAAACAAGTGACCTAAGAGAAGGGTGCCTGATGGGTCACTCTATATGATGCCTAACACTTCACAGGCTGTTACAGCAACCAGGCTCCAATATCCTAAACTCAACTATTTAACTCTGACATTCCCCCTCTTTCCTGCTTGTTCCTTCAGGCAGACCATCCCACTAGAAGATGACAAATGCAGCGGAGAGACCACTAACTGTCCATATCACAGGATACTCCTCCTACACCCACCTTCCTCCCTGAAGTGGTCTGTTCTCTACAATCATCTTATCATCCCCATGTTTTAACTTGTTTTCATAATTTTTCAGAATCCTAATCTCAATCAGATATGAGTATTAGTCGATTTCATGATTTAAATGATTTAAAATAAAGTCTGGATGACAGGGTATGCTTGGATGATTTAGGCAGTCTATTTCATTTAAAGAAGTACTTAGTTGCCTAATTAAGATTTAAACATTTGAATTTGGGAATCGCCTTTCACTTGTTCCTTTCCTGGTCCATAACAAGAGTTAGAACCACAGCTTGCTTCTCTATTTCAAAGCTACATTAAGATGAGTTTAAAAACAAGTTAACTTGTTGAATGCCAGGAAGAAAAACAATATAAGGGAATAAAATCTGATGAAGGTAAGATTTGGCTGTTGAGGAAATTATCTTTGAATAAGCAGTCATAGAAAACTCAATTCTTAATTAGTTGAATCAAACCATTCTTAAGTGAGAATCATTAAATACAATTTTAAAATTAGTTGTCTCAAATTATTTTTTAACCAGAAGATGTTTCAATAATAAATACATTAAAATAGCACGTACAGCATGCAGTTTGATAAAAATTGATTAGGATGGATTATACAGCCCTCCCCTAAGTAGTTTTGCACTGAATTCTGAAGGTAACAAGATTGAGTCGGAAGGAACCATGAAAAAAAATGCAAACTTGTTATGACAGAAAACTACACTTGTGATTCAAAAAAAAAAGAGTGGTTTGGGTAATTTCCAGTAATTCTTGGAAGAAAAAGAGCAGGGACTATAATCTCACAACGTAATGAGTTGGGATACGAGACTGAAGTATAAAGATGAAATAACATACCTTTCAGAAACAGAATTCTTCAAAAATCTACAAGCTGAGAAGAAAGCACCTTTGAAAATATTTAAAGTAAAAATAACAGAATACAAATGCTATGATTATGGGGCCATACTATAGCCGTCTAGACAGATTAAGAATGCAGAAGTTACCTTGACAACCATTTCAGAGATTGGATAGAAGGGCATGAGAAGTCACGAGCTATCCCATCATGACCCATCCGTCATAGGTGCTGAAAGTCTTACCATCTGTATTAGTCTGTTCCCGCATTGCTATAAAGAAATGCCAGAAACTGTAGTTTATAAAGAAAAGAGTTTTAATTGGCTCAGAGTTCCACAGGCTGTACAGGAAGCAGGGCTGGGGAGGCCTCAGGGAGCTTTTACACATGGCAGAAGGCAAAACAGGTGCAGGTATCTTCACATGTCCGGAGCAGGAGGAAGAGAGGGAGTGGGGAGGTGCTACACACTTTTAAACAACCACATCTCAGAAGAACTCTATCATTAGAACAGTACCAAAGAGGAAATCTGCTCCCATGATCCAGACACCTCCCACCAGGCCCCACCTCCACACTGGGGATTACAAATCGACATGAGATTTGGGCGGGGACAGAAATCCAAACCATTTCACTGTCTAAGCACAGAGCTTGGTTCTATGACTTTCAAGCTAAGTCTGCTCACAAGGAAAATGCCACTATTCCATTTATTTTTTAAATTCAGTAAACGCCTACTGTGCACTTGCTTTGCTCCAGGAAATGGGAATGTCAAAACAAGTTTTAAAAGCCCTGGAGGCAGAGCTTGCAGTGAGCCAAGATGGCGCCACTGCACTCCAGCCTGAGAGATAGAGAGAGACTCCGTCTCCCCGCCCCATCCCCCCCCACACACAAAAAAGCCTCTGGAATTTAAATTAACATCACAAAATAATGTGGCAAGTGCACAAATAGAGGTACATAAAAAATGGTACTATGGGAGTTGTGCGGGATGGAGTCCACCAACGAGGCTGCAGGAACGACTTTGTAAAAGAAGGGACAGCTGGGTTGGAACCTGAAAGACAGCTCAGCCAGGCACGGAGGTGTGAGGGATCCGCCCAGGTGGAGGAGCACATCGAGGAAACAGAGAGAAGTATGGTGTGGGCAGAACCTCTTAAAGATGGGGTTTGGTAAACGATGTGGTTGAAGAGGTCAACGTGTTGAATTTAGGAAATGAAAGGCAAATAAAATGCTTAAAGCAAAAAGGTGACATAATAGGATTCGAATCTTAAGATGTTCACACCCACTTTTGTGTAGAAGACACACTGGAAGAGAGTAGGACACGGGGTGCTTCATCATACTGATTTCATTTTCTTCTTTTTTCAAGGTTGTTAATTTGCTAGATCAGAGAAATCCACTCGATAAAAATGTTTTTAAGATTTCATCATGGCCCTTGATGGGCTCTCTTGTCAACAAGTTCTGGAAATATTTACTGGATGATAATACAGTCAAGTAGGTTAATCACTAGGCTCCAACCTACTTTCCCAGTCCTCTCTTTCCTCGTTCCCTATACCTCCTCATGCTCCCATCATTAAATTCCTTGTTGATCACTGTAAACACCTTGTGTGTTCCAGCCTCACTGCCTTTGTTCACAGTGTTGTCTCCACCTGGAATGGCATTCTTTCATCTTCTAGCTATTGAAATCCTATTCATTGTTCAATGGGCCACCACCCTCACATGTATTTTTGTACTTGCCTTATGAACCTTCCTTTGCTCTATCTCCATTATAGTCATTTGAGTAATTATCTAATACTCACACAATTTACCTACATGAGTGTAGGAATGTTTTCATATTCCTCAGCATAATGATAATGATACTTATAATAATACCACCTTCAGTGTCTTTAGTGAGTCTTGCCAGGCACTGTAGAAAGTTGCACGCCTCCTTGTCTTATGTACTTCTAAGTGGCAGTTTCATGTGTTTGTTAGAAATGAGAAAAAAAGGGCAGTCATCCAGACCCAGGTTAGCTAC
This sequence comes from Theropithecus gelada, assembly GCF_003255815.1. NCBI lineage: Eukaryota > Metazoa > Chordata > Mammalia > Primates > Cercopithecidae > Theropithecus > Theropithecus gelada. Next base: position 47,889,151 of record NC_037670.1, on the reverse strand, counting down.
CAGCTTTAACACATTGTTGCATGACCTGGGGCAAGTTATTTAACCTTTCTGCCGTTAAATTTTCTCATCTGAAAACTTGTAGGGTGGTCTTGGTGATTGAAGTAGATGATTGTTAAAAAGGCACTTAGCATAGTGCTCAGCGTACAATAATGAGACTAAAATTAGTCTCTATGAAATCACCGCTAAATCCATTAAACAGATGCTAGGAAGACACAAAAATACCTGTGGACTCCTCTTAGGGAGCTCACAATTTAGTGGAGACCAAAAGCTGTCAATGCTCTGGAATTTTGATAAATACTCCTACTAAATAAGGAAAAACTGTGAAAATGGCAAATCAATACTATAAACATTTCATATTCATATTGATATTGTGGAAATGCTACATGAAAGTTAAATCATTTTAAAATGACACTTAGATTACCTCCATGTGATACATTCAAATTTTACTAAAAATGTTTTAATTACCCATAAACCTTTTTTTAATGATGGGGGGGGAAATCACCCCTAATATCAGGGAAGAAAGGAAAGAAAGATGTTGAGAATTTTGAAAACATTTTGATGTCATTTTCAACTATTCTTTTTCAGCCCTTTACTTCCTCCTCATCAAATAAGCCATAGAGAATAAAGGGAAGATCTACAGAATTTTGGCAATTGGGATGACCCTTGGCCTCTACCTTGCCTAGAGAGGAAAGGAAAGGCCCACGGACCTTGAGATTTCATGTGCAGCAGCATCTGATGGGCTGGTTACCTTCTTTGCCCCGCAGATCTTCTCTATTCCTTTGCCCACAGCTCTCTGCCCTGAGAGACTGACCTGGATGAGCTGCATCCACAAGCTCATTTGTCCTCAGGTTTCCAGTTGAGTCCCACCAATGCGAGGCACCACCAGGAGATGCAGACTTCAAGAAGAGGGAAGCTGGGATGTTTACTTCCCTAACTCTTGCTCTGCTGAGCTGCGTGTGAGCTGTTGGGTACTTTGGTGAAGTCTGCAGCTCCCATCGGAGCCATTTTCTACATCAGCCTCCGCACCTGCCCCACTTTCTTTTGCCATTGCAGCCAGTTGAGCGGCAAAACAGGCCCCCTCGGTATTTTACTATTGGCTTCATTTTAGCCTGTCCACACTTTTGTCAATTACCTTTTCTTTAAACTCTCCGTCACCTGTTTGAACATGCCACCGGGGACGTTGCTTTGATCCTGCCTGACCACCTTGGTTTCCAGTTTAATATTTTCTCCTCTCCCCTCCCCACCCCACACTATGCTGGGTTGAAGCATGAAGGAAATAAAAGATTGCCTTCATGGAAATGGGTCTTATTTATTTATTTAAAAATTATATTTTATTGGAGATACTTTGATAGTTAAGAACAGTAATCTCAGTCTTTTTTTGTGATGACATTGCAATTTCTTTGTAGAACAGTTTAGAAAAAGATTGAAATTTTTCCTAGGCGAATTGCTGATAGAACCACATCCCTTTCCAGCTCTTGTCCTTCCTCTGAGGAAAATGAAAAGAGGTTATTCCTTGTGATATTGGAGCCACAAAACAACCAGATAAACTCACAAATAAAATCCATCTTAAGAATAAACCAGGAGTCCACAAGTGCAGTATTTCAACTATAACATAGCATGAAGAAAGGGCAGGCTGAAAGAAAAAAAGCCCATGGGGACGAGTTTTCTTTACATGTCCTACAATAGTTTTTCTTTCATAAAAGTAATGAAAGAAAAGGTGGGGTGGAGTGGCAGTGGGGAGAAGAATGGGTGAGAAGATAAGACACGCATGCCTGGTGCTGAAGAAAAGACTATTTGTACCTAGTACATTGTATACATTGTTCAAGAACTGCTCAGCCATGTAAAAATATGACCCTGTAATACTGCCAAGGTCAATCAGACCCATAGTGATTGACTTAGAAAGAGCTGGCCTTACAGGATACCATTGCACAAAGCCTACGAGAGTTTATACGCCTAATTGCTAGCATTTGGAAGGTATTTTTGAATCTTGAGAATTTAATTGTACGAAACTACAGTATAAAACTCATACTTTAGTTTTTTTCTTGGTGGATAAGACTTAAAAGAGAAACCATAAAAATTTAAAGTAGTTACCCAGTCACTCTTTCAAGTTATGATATTTTCATTATTTTATTAGCATTTATTCCTGATATTTTTGTTTTAACATTTCTTTGGTGTGCCTTTATTTTCCTAATAGAACTTAAGCTGCATAAGAATAGATATCATGCTTTTTAGTCACTGTTTTTTGAATAAACTAACTAAATATCGATAAACAATAATTTGTAGAGAGTTGCCTATTAAATGTCAAATCTATATACCTCAAATATGAACATTTATGATGTCCATGAGTAAGAGTAAAGTGTATGCTGAGAGTATGTTTATTTTTATCTTATTTATACAAAAGAATAAAGTAATTCTATTTAAAACAAGGGGTCCTTTATATATTATGTATTATATGTTGAAAAAATACATGTATATAAAAATTTGCAAGTCTGAGAAAGTACCGAGTTGTAATCAGTTTTTCCTTCCAGGGAATCAGGTTTTAGAGGTTTTACATTTTTTTTTTTAGACTTCTGTATTATTTGATTTTTTTTACAAGGAACAAGCATTACTTGTTTAACAGGAAAAACTAAAATCATGAGACAAAATCTTATAACATAGTGGTTTTGGAGACAACTGTTGAACCAAGTTAGAAGACGTGTTTGCAATAAATGATGATTTGATTTTCCTTCTCTCACTCTTTTTATGTTTTTTGTTAACAGAGTAATGGGACTTCTCCCCGATTTCAGCTCCTATCCCCAACTCATTCCAGCAATATATTTTGCAACCATCTCTTTACCCATGACCGTATACTCTATTAAGATTTTTCTACCTGGTACTATTCCTAGGCTGAGCCAACTTTTAGGTTGTAGAAAACAGTAAAGGGAAAAGGACTAGGGACGGGATAGGATTTAAAAGAACAAAGATATTTGAGGGGAGGACAGGCGAGGGAGAAAGTGACAGAGCCCTAAAATGATCTCTTTTATATTCTACCCTCCCCCCCAAATCAGTGCACTTAAATGTCTTTTTTTTTATGGTGATTTGGGCAATATTTACTAGAACCAGAAATACCAGAGTATCGAGTATCCCTGTCTGAGCTGGCATTTTGCCTGCTAGTCCATGAATTCTCCCATTGGGTACATCCTGAAGCCTTCTTGGAGATTGCAGGTCATAAATGTGCATGATTAATTGCCTGTGTTGAAACAAACAAACAAACAAAAAATGTTTCCAGAACGTTCAGACTGGAAGGTGAAGCAATATCCCATTGGGCGACAGAAGAAATCTGTTTGGGAGACTGAAAGTGATGGCTGAAGGAAGAGGATTGAGCTGACTGGAGCTGCCTAATACGCCCTTCTAGTAGGTGAAATAACAAAAGGGATACTACAAGAGAACAGGAGTTTGTTACAGATTGTGAAAGACATCTAATAAATTACAAAGGACACAGGCTATGGGGCAGTGACTTAGATAAAACTAGAAGAGCAAGATGTAAAGCAATTTTCAAGAGAAGTCCACAACTTTGTTTCTAAGTAAAATTAACTAATTGAGATGGGAACATAGGGGCAGTATGGTGTCTTCCTTATGTATAGAGATACCCACAGATGTCTACCACCTATGGGTGAGAACAAATAATTCATCATTTTCCAGTTCTGGTTAACAAACTATATTACCTCCCTTGGAGGTGTACAATGTGTGCATACAAAAACCTGCATTAAATATGTTACAAAAATATGTTGCCCAGAATTGGGCAAAAGAGATCCCGGTGGTGTCCTCAATTGAGGTCACATACTTTTCAAGACCTCACAGTTAACAAATGAAATATCAGACAATATGATTTAAGATTTCTTTGAATGCCCAAATCTGTCTTTAGCAAATGAAATTCTATGTTCTATAAACTGCTCCACAAATCCTGACACAAAAGCAGTCAGTAAATTTTTTTCATTTTCAATTAACTGCTGTAGGACTGTCTTAGTCCATGTTGCACTGCTGGAATAGAATATCAGAGACTGGGTAATTTATAAAGCAAATAGTTTTTTTCTCACAGTTCTGGAGTTTGGAAAGTCCAAGATGGAGAGATTGGAATCTGGTGAGGGAGGAGGGTATCATATGGGTGAAGGGGAGCAGGAGATTGATTTCACAGCCTGAAGTTTTCTTATAATTGACATGAATCCATTCATGAGGGTAGAGCCCTTATGACCTAAACACCTGTGAATAGGCCCTGCCTCCCAACAGTGTTGCATTGGGGATTAAGTTTCCAGCCCGTGCTTTTTAGGGGACACGTCCAAACTATAGCAAAGACTTACATGCTTTTGTAACTGGAAGTCTACTGTTTTTTTCTTGAGGTTCCCTGTCTTTCCCTTACTCATCGATTCCTTACCCTCTGCATGCTCATTCAGCCCAAAGTAAGGCAATTCTGGCTACCAGAAAGTAGAAAGATATAGAGGCAAAACAGTGCTCTGCTGCAGAGCTTCTCAAAGATTAGCCCTACACAGTTGGAAGAGTGATGACTGGCCCAGAATGGTGTCTTCCTTATGTGTAGAGATACCCATGAGAACGCTGCAATTATCTCGCTTCATCAGTTCTAAGGTTGGCCAAAGGCTGTCCATGTTTGAAGCCCTAACAATTGCTGTTATGCACAAACAGTCCATTCTAAACTGCAAGCTACTACTAAGGGACTGGGGCTGATCCAGTTTTGTGTATACTAACTCCAAGGTCCTGGACCCCCATGGCTTTTCCTCCTCAGTGAGCTACCTAAGGAAGAAGTAACTGATCTTGCCGCCTTTACCCACATCTCTCACATTTACCTTTTGCTTACCTTTCTCCAGGAAGCAATCCTCAGTGATTTAGCCAAGGTGCCATATCCTTTTCAGGAAGGTTCCCAAGTACCATGATTCCATATTTCTACCTTTCTAAATCAGGCTACTCTCTGTGACTCCAAAGTGATTTTTCATCCTGGCCTAAATCATGAAGTCCTTGGCATATCTCTCCCTAAAGCAAAGAAAAACACATCTTTATTTCTGATTGGTTACTGCTGGGCACAGCATCCCCGGACATGTGTAGCTTCTGCTTTCAAAATTATAAATAGCTGCTGGGAGGAGCGGTGGCTCACGCCTATAATCCCAGCACTTTGGGAAGCTGAGGGCAGATTGCTTGAGGCCAGGAGTTTGCGACCAGCCTGGCCAACATGGAGGAAATCCCATCTCTACTAAAAATACAAAAATTAGCGAGGCATGTGGTATGCACCGGTCGTCCCAGCTACTCGGGAAGCTGAGGCATGAGAATTGCTTGAACTGGGGAGGTGGAGGTTGCAGTGAGCCAAGATTGCACCACTGCACTCCAGCCTGGGCCACACAGTGAGACTCTGTCTCAAAAAATAAAAATAAAAAAATTATAAATAGTTGTGACAAAGTACAAACCATTAACTTTAGATCTCTTAAAACCTTAGGACAATGGTTCTCTACAAAGTAGAACTTTGTACTCATAAGAATGTTTTTGGATGTAAATTACAGAAATGCAGCAAAAGCAAAGCAAAACAAACAAACAAAAAAGTAGCCAAGTGTGGTGGCTCATGCTCGTAATCCCAGAACTTGCGGAGGCCAAGGCAGGAGAATCACTTGCGCCCAGGAGTTTGCGACCAGCCTTGCCCGCATAGTGAGACCTGGTCTTTAAAAATTTTTTTAAATTAGCTGGGTGTAATGGTTTGTGCCCTTAGTCCCAATTACTTGGGAGGCTGAGGCAGGAGGATAACTTCAGTCTGGGAGGTTGAGACTGCAGTGAGCTAGGACTGATCACAACACTGCACTCCAGCCTGGGCAGCAGAGCAAGACCCTATCTTCCAAAAAAAAAAAGTGAATTTTTTATTTCAATTAACTAACTGAGAATTCCAAGTTTAAGTGTTCTTGTCAGCACTCACTCTTTCTATCTCTTAGATTCGTGTGACTTGGTTTCTTCTTAAGAATTGACCGAAGCTTCTCACCTGGTGCACTGGCAGGAGAGGTTGTCAAAGCTCATACGCTACAGCATGTGATCCAAAAGAGAGAACCGTTTTACTCCCAGTTCCCATATGTGGAATTGCATGAGTGCTCTAATTGTCACTGCTAGGATTGTGCATGCCCTCTGTAAACCATGTGAATTAGAGAAGGGGATTCCACAATTAATCAAGCCATACGATGTTTCCCTAATTGGGTAGAGACAAGTCATGATTGGCAGTCTCACCACAACCACATAGAAAGAGGAGAAATATTCCCCCAATGGCAAGAGAAAAGCTGTATTTAAAACCAGTTTGGGAAGAGGGCATTGCATTGGGTCTCCTTTAAACTGTTACTGGCTGAGTTTATGAGGTTCTGCTGAGAGACATAGTCCATCCAGTTTGTATGTGGCCTTCATCAGGCATGCGGGAGAGCACAAAAGACTCACAACACACCTTTGACCTCATGTCCATAGGTTTGGACTGGGTTAGGAGAGTTCACCAGCAGACTAGCTTGATAAAAAGTGCTGTCGCAGATGTAAATTGCAATGTCAGGTATAGCTTTATTGACTTTTGTGCCAGAGCATAGGATCTGAAAAGTCATTTGTTCTGCAATCTTTTAGAAAGACAGGGGCCATGCAATATGATCTTCATCTACTGTGATATTACTGGAAAAAGGACTGGACATTTGTGCTGGTTCCATTTTCTGCTGATACGTAGTTGTGACCCAGGACAATTTATTTAACCTTTTTGGAACTTGGTTTTCTAATGTATGAAGGGAGGTGGTTATGCCAGTTGATCTCCAACATCTTTGATCATTCAGCCCTGAATTTCTATGGTTTTATTTTTTTCATTGGTTTTCATCTGACACATGGGCTGGAAAAGATGAAACTACGGTAAGAGGCAGGTAAAAGTCACTGTACTAGACAACTTGAAAACGATATCTAAAAGATAATAAAAAGACAACTGGTTATTTTTATTTGTTTTAATTTCCCTAAAAAAGAGATCAACTGCAATTACCAATCTTTGTTTTTAAATTTTAAAAATCACTTATTTTAAGGAATATTTAAGAAGAACTTGATGGTGTCCAGTGAAGCAACTTCAAAAAAAAAAAAAAATAAATAGAAAAAGAGATTTGAGATAACTAGCAAAAGCAATGAGTAGATCTTGTTTTGACACTGGCTTGAACAAAACAATTGTAAAATATATGTTCTGTACAATTGGGGGAAATTAAATATGACTTGCCTGTTATATAGTATTAAGGAATTATAATTATCATAGCTGTGACGACAATAATATTGCTATTATTGCAAATTGTAGGAAATTGTTATTACTTTACAGGATGCATACTTCAATATTTAGGGTTATATGTCATAATATCTGTGATTCACTCTCAAATACTTGAGCAAAATAAAAAAATATATAAATCAAATGTGGCAAAATGTCAGCAAAAAAAACCTAGGTGAAAGTTCAATAGTTATTTCATATACTCTTCTCAGTGTTTCTGTAAGCTTGAAAGTTTCCAAAAAATTAATTAAAGAAAATTGATTGTCCTTTAAAGTTTAAAACTGTGCTTACCCTACATATTTATTTCAAATATAGTTCTAGCTCGTAGTTTTCCTACGTGAAACCGGACTTAAGTGTCTTTAAGACAGTTAAAATATGATACCTGGATTTTCAACTTCAGGATGTGAGTTATAAGGTAGTAAAGGGACAGCCTATTTCCTATGCAAAAATGACCTTAAATAGAATCTTTAATATTCAGTATGTCCCTCCCTGCCCTCAACCACACACACACATAGACCCTTGACTCTTAATAGCTTTTGCTAATTGTGTTGATGAGCCCAGATGAGGCTGAATAATCTAGTGGTTAGAAATTCTAACTCTGAAACCTGTTATCTGGGTTGGGATCCTTATGTTAACACCTTATGTTTCAGTTTTCCCAGCTGGAAAATGGGGGAAAATGTTATCACCCATATGATGTGGGCCTTTTGAGGATTAGACGTATTATGCACTTAGCGCAGTTTCTGGCACTTAGTAATTGTTAATTATTATTTATATATTTTGCTGTAGGAAATCCAGATAAGGTTTGAGTTGACGTCAATGTTCAGGGACAGAAATACTTTTGCTTTTCAGGTGATAAAATTGGTTCAAGAGATGCATTCTGCCCTAGTGACTAGCGCTGAGACAGAGATTTTTAAAAACTGGAAGGGCAGCGTGGCACCGTGAAGTCTCTTTCATTGTAGTAATTTCCCTTACCAAGTGACTTAGTCAGAGTCTTCTCAGAATGCTAGAAAAGTCACATCTGAGAAAATAAATTTCTCAAGACTCTCTAAAAATAACATTTCCCCAACAACTACAGGCTGGAAATATATTTGATAGACGCTTCATTGTACTTGGCAGGCATATTAACATGATGTGGTGGTGGTTATTACAAAATATCCTGCAATTATTTATAACCTGGTAAGACTCTTTCATTAGGTTACATACCTATTATAAGTGCTTATTGAAAACCAAGGATTTCAATAATATGTAACTTTCCCATTTATCTATGACCTTTTACGTTTAAGTATTGCCTCAGTATATGAAAAAAAGGAATTCGTTTCAATGGAGATACACAAATATCCTTATTCTTCCTGGACCTCATTATGAAAATTCAATGCTACTCAAATTTGTCTAATAAAACCTTAGAGAAACTGCCAAAGACTTGGGTTCTATTTTTGTTGTCAGTCTTTAATAATGGCATCTGTATTTTACCCAAAGTAAATCTTTTCCTTCTTAGAAAGGTAAACAGTGGATGACTTCTCTGTTGGAGACTCTTCTTTGGGGCCCTGGTAGCCATTTGCCAGGCCAAATATGATTCTTCACACATCAAAAGAGCCATTTAAAATAATTTATGTAAATGAACTTGTTGCATAGCTAGAATCTGAGTAAAGCAATCCGTTGGTGCCTGGGAGCAACTGCAAGAAGCTAACGTCAAAATCAGTCCTTCAAATTCTTTTTTCAAGGAGAAACCAGGTAAAAGAGACTATATGATTCAGACTTGAGTGTGTTATTCCTCTGAATTCAACTTAAATTGGAGAACTTTGGCCCTCGTGGGGAGCTGTTGGTATCCTGTTGGAAATGAGGTCGCCTCTGTTCTGATCTTCCACTCTTTGCAAAAGAGTCTGCTGTAGTGGGGCACAAAATAGAAGCTGTTCAGGCAGGCCGAGTGAGGGAAGAAGTGGACTCCAGGCTCCCTTTCATCCCAGAAAGTCAGTATCTGTTTGGGGTAGAAGTGACAGGCCTTCAAATATGTGTCACATAGCTTTGTTAAGGACGAAATGGAGGTCTCGGTTCTGTCTCCAAAATTGTCAACGTGGACTTTTTAAAAATATTAAACCTCACTAGATTAAGTCAATATATGTACTGGAGCTTCTTGGTAAGTGAAAATTATTTTGAAAATACGATTAGTAATGTTTTATTTTATTATTTACTTATTATTTTATTATTTTATTTGCCATTTTCAAATATCACTATCACTCTTTCCTAACCATTTCTAAGTTTTTAACTGTCTGCCCAAGTTTTAGCATTAAGAATACCCAAGTCACACAAGTGTGTCTCCAGCACTGTGCAGACTAGATGGACGCAGATCTACCCACTTCTCAAATTATTGGGTTTTTACAGCTCCTTGTAATACCATCATTTCGAACCATTGCTCCATACAATACCTACATGCTTACAAACAAACACAGAAAGAAACAATGCCTCTAAGCTTACATACTTACAAAAGAATAGTATTATCAGCAGATTATAAGTTTTTGCTCTTTTCTTAACTTCTTTAGGCTCATTTGTTCTTATTGAGTGTTTTGCTAATTGTCAACCCTCTCCCCCAACTCTGGCCCCAGCTGGCTACTGAACACATTTGCAAATCTGATGACAATATGAAACAACCTTAGTTCCAAGTTAGCCCTTACGTGCAGCTATCTGTCCCTGTGAGGTCAGATTCTCTCAAGCATTTGGTGAGCAGTGTCAGCGCCCTACAAGGAGTGCGACTCTGCTTACTACACTCTCCAGTGGTGAAGCAGGCAAATTTGGACACGGCAGCTGTCTGCTCCTGAAGACAGCTGGAAATAACCATGTGTGATAGGATCAGCTATCTGAGGCAGGGCAGCACTGTTGTCTGTAAACAGCATGCTATCTCTGAGACTCCAAGACAGTGACACAAGCAGCACCAGGCTCAACCTGCCCTCAGAACAGCAGGGGAGGCACTTTACATCCAACCTTGCATAAGTTGAATCGAATCACAGGATTTTAGGACTGAAAAGTGCCTTGGAAATCATGTCACAGCCCTCTATTTTCACAGATTATAAAGAAAACAAAAACAAGAATCTGAGACCACAGAGGTATAGGGACTTGTGATATTTATAATTGTCATTTTGCATGCATACGTAAACCCATCAGGGATCCAAGCAGATCCATGTATCATTCTGTTGTGCTTAAGCTGGTACATTTGTTTCCTTCCAAATGGTTAATTCTGCACATCCACAAAATTTCATAAGATTTAGCCTTAGCTATAAGAGTAAATATTTTGATCTGCCCTCAATTCACACATGCCCTCAGGAGAGCGACATCAACAATCACGTGGTTACTGCATGGCAGGCTTGGTTTGGAACCAAGCACTGGAGCTACAAAGACAAATGTCAGGATGACTTACAGGCATTCACGGACTAGTCTGGGAAACAGATATATGAACAAATAATTAAGAGATATTACACAAGTGCCATATGGGAAATTTATGTAAAGTGAAATATTAGCATATGAAAAAGTCGCCACCTAGGAGATGGGGAGAAAATTGAGTAAGGCCGCAGCAGAAAACCGCTGATTTAAGTCACATCTCTATAGAAACACTTGAATCCTGGAGAAGGGCGTGAGAAAGATGAAGGAGTCAGTGCAGATGGAAAATTTCAGGCAAGAAAGAAGAATGTTTTATTTATTGTAAATTGACTTTGAAGAGCCACCATTTTTTCTTTCTGTCTGATTCTTCTACTCGACTATCTGCTGTAGCTAAAATTTGCATAAAGAAACTGTGTGATCAGGGGTCTCTTTTGAAGCTGTGTACATGAACTTCGTGATTGCATTTTTCCTTCATTCTTACAGACTCTTACATTCTGGTTTGTACTTTTGTTTGGCTTGATTGAGATTGTCAGAAATATGATTCTAAGACAGATAAGAGGCATTCTAGGTTATAAGTGACCAAATGAGGAATAGCTGGTGATAATTCTTAAACCAGGAGGGACGTTGGGAGATTGAAAAGTCATAAGAATAATCCAGGGAATAAAAGCTTTCACTATGACCTCAGATTGAAAGTCAACAAAGAAGACACTCACACACTCACAAAAAATACAGGAGGAAGGACTAAAGGACGCAGTTTCAAAATGCAAGTTTATTAGGAGTCAAAGACAATAAGTTGTCATCATTTGCCATAAATTGACTGGGCTTTAAAAAATAAGAGGGTAAAGGAAAATACGCACTTCTGTTTATTGCTGATGGGAGTAAAACTTGGTGTGAACGTCCTGGAAGGTAATTTTTCTCTCCCTCACTCTCTAAATAGATTTATGTATGTATTATATATATGAAGATATTATACAATATGTGTAAATAATATATGTTATAAATATATATATTTTTAGCATATTCCATTTACATTTTATGCATCCACAGATCCTCATCCCAAGAAGGTAACACGTATGTGTCCAGGCTATGATACAAAGGTGTTCAAAGCAGAGATGCTTATTAAACAGAAAAAAAGAGAAACAAACCTGAATATTTGATAATAGAATATACATCACAGGTATTACATGTCCATAAAATGGAATACTATATAGCTATTAAAAATACTGTCCCTTTAACATTCACAAAGATTAAAATAGTAGACATACTTAGAACAGTGCCTGGGACCTAGTAAGTGCTCAATCAATGTTAACTTTGTTACTATTATTAGCATATTTTAAAACAGAGGGAGATACTTCTATATGTAAAGTAAAAAAAGTTACAAAATAGTATATAAATTAGGATACCAATTACGTGTGTGCGTCTATGTATATATACGCATGTGAACTTAGATGAAGGGCATATTAGTTTGCTAGGGCTGCCGTAACAGTATCCCAGTCTGGGTGGCTTAAATAACAGAAATTTATTGTTTCAAACTTCTGGAAGCTAAGAGTCCAAAATCAAGATGTAGCAGGGTGGATTCCTCTGAGGACTGTAAGAGAGGATCCTGTTCTAGGCCTCTCTCCCTGGCCTGCAGACAGCTATCTTCTCCCTACATCTTCTCGCTATCTTCCCTCTCTGGGTATCTCTGTCCAAATTCCCCTTCCCTTTTTTTTTTTTTTTTTTTAAATAAAGATTTCAGCCATTTTGGATTAGGGCCAACCGTAAAAACTTACTTTAACTTGACTATCTCTGTAAAGACCCTATCTCCTAATAAGGTCACATTCTGAGGTATTGGGGATTAGGACTTCAATACTTGAATTTGGGAAGAGATACAATTAAATCCATAAGAGACAGTATGTATATCAGTAATTTTTGAATTATGGATGGCATCTATTTTATTCTTTTTCCTTATCTGTTATTTTTTGCGATGAACTATTGGTACTAATAAAATTTTAAAAAGTTATTTTTTAATTCCATGCCTTAGAAAGCCAGATACCCTTTTAATAACTTGAATGAAAATACTTCTAGTTCCTTCCATATTTCTCTATCCATGTTTAATATGACCTCATTTTACTGGTTAAGCATAGAACTTAGAACATTTAACATTCCCTATAGAAAGGAAAAGTTTGGATACGGAAACTGAATATTCTGATTATCTATGCAGCATGTATTGCACGTGCTTTAGAGTTCAAGATTGTTTTCTTTTGGAGTTTGTGTTTCATTGTGGATTCCTAAACTGTATAAAGCAGAATGATTACACAGCTTTCAAGTATTGTCATTTGGAAGGGATGCTTACTTTCCTGCCAGTTTCTGAGCTTGTCAAATCTAAAGTCAGTACTGTACATTTTTCCTGAATAGTGCATCACTTTTAAATGGGAATCCTGCATGTTGAAAAATATATATCAGAGGTAAAACATGTTTTATATAATAGAGAGAACTTTTAAGTAATCAATCATTATTATAGAAATCAGAGTATACTTAAATGCAATAGGATAACTTTTACTTTGGTAACATAAAGAATGAACTTGTAAAGCAACAAAGTACTAATTAATTTGCATATCTTTTAAAACTTCATTACTAAATTTGACTTTCCTGAAGTCAAGGATGTGCCTTGCTTTTAATTATAAAATGGCTGGAATTAGGACATGCTACACAAAGATGAAAGTGTATGTAAGAAAAGCTTATACTCAAAAATTGTTTTCAATCTATTATTTGAAAGTGCTGGGCATTTGGCCTTAAGCTTCACAGCTCATTCACAGGTGGGATGTTCAGTGAAATCAATTCATTGCCTGCAATTAACATATATCATTCTCATATTATTAGGTGGCTTGTATGGCTAATGTTTTGCCCACTCTAATTATTGATTTGGTTTCATGAACTAAATCAGATACAAAATATCAGGTTCTTTACTAGTGTTCCTGGTGATGCTATAGAATTGCAAAAATAAATTACCAAAGAAGGTTTTGTGGCTCACACCTTAGAGGGAGAGAAAATTGTTACTCATTATGTTAAGTAATGTCTTATATCATCATGTAAATAACTTAAGTGATTGCTTGGAAAGAAAACTATTCCAAAGAGAAAAATAATATATCCGATTTGTTTATTTATTCATCTAATTTAGGGCTGAAAGATTTTTGGACTGATGCAAGGTATGAAAATATGTCACTAAAATTTATCAGTGCACAGAGCGAGGGACCTTACCCTATAAATATAGATTTAAATAGTTGCATGCTTGGTTATCTCCGAGAAGCTAAATCAGATAAGATGTTTAATATATAATTCTCCATTGTATGTTAGAAGAATTCTACCCATCTCTCTGTTTCTGTCAGTCGTAGGTTGGATGGGAAATTAAAAGTTAATTTTGTCTTTGTCCTTTTGTCTTTTTCTTATCAGCAGTGCCTGGGAGGCATGGTAAATAAAGTGTGCTGAAAGTGACCTTCAGTTAACTCATATCATCTTGACACCAGTGAGCCAGGCTCTACCCTTGTAATCTTCATTGTTAGCTACATGAAGAGGAGCTTCTCTCAGTAGGAAACACACATCATCCAAAAATATACAGGTATTTTATTCATTTCATGTGATTGTTCAAAGGAGGCTGAAAGGGTAGAGAATCAATAGAGAAGGCAACGCGTGAAGGAGAAAAAATTACAGGCGAAACTGCTGCCACGCAGAGGGTGAAGTAATTTACCCAAGGTTAGTAGCAGAACTTCCATTTAGGGTCACAGTCGAAATTAGAGCCCACGGGTCCTAGCTTTCAGTGCAGAATGCCTTCCCCTTCTCCATCCTGCCTGAGGCTGTGGAAAAGCAAGCGAGCTGCCCTTCTCATATGGGGTTGGATGACTGGTTGGGCACTGCATAGCCACATGTCTGCGTGGCATGTTGTTTCTTTACCTCTGCCCTATTCACATTTTTGTCTCTCTCTACTGAAGTCAGAAGTTGAAACTTCTAGTTGTAAGGGCACAAAGTGGCTCCATGTCAACTTTCCCCCGTAAATTATTTTTATGGGCATACCCACCAAGGGCATATCTACAACGCATGATTGCCCTTGGCATCGGACCAATACTTCTCCCCCTACCCGTGTTTTATGGATAAAAAAGGCCTTTTCTGGTTATTATTCTTAGATGGGGTCCTTGAAACTTCTGTAATGCATAATGTTAATAAATCAACTAGCAAAGGAAAAAAAAAGTCGCCTGATAAAAGTAAGCATTTGAGAGTTCAGTCTCCTGAAATCTATACCCATTTCTTAGTTATACGGAACACATGACTTTAGGCTTTTCCTGCATCCCTTTACTCCTCAGTAAAAAGCTGATTTTAGACGAGTGTTCTGGTTAGAAGTTGCTGCATTAAGAATCTTAGAACTACAAGTCTCCTGCATCTATGGCCGAATGGATAGGTGGAGCTGCTGATGACGTTGAGTGTTCCACGAAGAGTGATATGTAAAGATCTTCACTGGGATGTAATGAGTAACCACTATGTGTTCAGTAACCACAGGGCAGGATATCTGAATTCAGCAAAGGACACAGCACTGCAGTGTGTGCCCTTGAGAGTCTCCTTTACAAACATACCAGAGCAGAGATAGTGACCTCATGCTTCCCAGAGAACATCTTCACTGGGCTGTCCTGAGGTCACCTCACACTCAACACACCCAAAATAGAACACAATCCTTCTCACGCTTGCGTGGGGCCGCATCATTCCCCCGTTTGCTAGAACTAGCAATCGCATTTTTACGCCAATGACAAACTGGTCCTGTGTCTGTACAGTCTCCTGTATCTATACCTTCCATGGCTCTCCTGTCACCACCACCTCAATGCGGGCTTGTCATTACCCTTCACTGCAACTCTTGCCATGACTTTCCTGATGGGGTCTGAGACTGCAGATTCTCCCTCACCAGTCCATCTTCTGTGCTACTAATGGGACTGCTTACTAAAACACCTGCTCAGGCCAACCGCCTTCCCCAAAACCTCCAATTGTTCCTTGCTGCCTACAGAATAAATTCCAAAACGGTAAGCCTTGGAGGCAAAGCCCTGTCATAACCTGGGCCAAGCATTCCTTCTTCAGGCTTATTTGGGAATAAATAATTGCTATGGTCTGAAGGTCTGTGTCTCCCCCAAATTCATATGTTGGAACCCCTAATACCCAATGTGATAGTATTAAGCAGTGGTGCCTTTGGGAAGTGATAAAGTCACAAGCACTCCACCTTTATTAATGGAATTAGTGCACTTATAAGGCACTCCTTTGAGCTCCCTTGCCCTTTCTTCCCTTTGAGGATGCAGAAACAAGGTGTCATCTTTGAAGCAGAGAGCAAGCCCTCACCAGATACCGAATCTGCTGGTGTCTCAACGTTGGACTCCCCAACCTTCAGAAAGGTGAGCAATACATTTCTGTTATTTATGAATTACCCAGTCTAAGGTTCTTTGTTATAGCTGTCTGAAATGGCAAGGTTAATAATTAATGAAATAAATCAGTTACCTCCATATATAGTCTATGGTCTTCAGCCTGTACCTCTCTTTTCATGCTATCCCCCCAGTTTGAACCACCTTTAAAGGACCTACCAAACTGGTGTATTCTTCCTATGGATACAAAGCAGGTGTCAACATTTAGGTTGTCTTGGGCCTATCCAAGACGAAAACCTAGCATTCACATGTACAATCAAGTTGTATAAACATGTACAAATGAGAGGCTGTATACATATGAGAGTAACTGGCTAGATAGCAACCAGGCAGGACTGCCCTAAATTGTGATATATTTTGAGAACAGAATCAACTATAAGTATTATCCATGCCTCATTGTATTACAGGGAGAACCTCAAAAAATTATATTACTGCAACTAGGGATGAGAGGTAAGGTAGGTGGAAAGTCGGTAGAGATGGTAAATTGGTGGTGAACTTTATTTTACAATTAACCTAAGGGGATGATTATTAAATAATAGTATGCTTTTGTTCTCAGGAGTCAAACCATTGGATAGGACAATGAGATTTAGAGAGAAAACTAAAATTTCCGTGTTCTTATCCTTCATGTTGTTTCTTCCAAATATATTTATCAAAACACATTTTAAGAGAGGGATGGGAAAGGCCAGTTACACAAGAAAAGCTATCCTCTGCCCGACTGAAGAAATTGTTCAAACAGAGTGCATTCTTTCATAAGCAATGCTTCCTAATGTAGCCAGGGTCAGTAAGGGCTTAGGTTATTAGTTATGTAATCCCTAGTTCCTCAAACTGCAGTTTTGATTTGAATACACAGTTTCAATTAGTTACTTCAGTTTTTGCCTTGCAGAGTATTTCATTTTTAGAGTCAAGAGAAGCTCAGATGATCCCTGAGTTCACGAAGAATGCATCTGACCCCCGAGAGGTACCTTTAGCACAGCTTTGAGCCCTGTGCTCTTTCTGTGACACTGTTTATAGACTGAATTGTGTTCCCCAAAAAGATATGTCAAAATCCTAATCCCTGTAATCTCTGGTATCTGAGAATATGATCTTATCTGGAAACGGGGTCTTCGCAGACATAAGATATAAGTTAAGATTAGGTCATACTGGAGTTGGGTGGGTCCTTAATTCAATCTAATGTGTACCCTTCAAAGAAGAAAAAACACAGAGAGGAACACACATGGAGAACTCTGTGTGATGACACAGGAAAACTAAGCAACACCACGTACTGATGGCCCCAACCAGAAACCAGAAGGAGGCAAGGAAGGATGCTTCTCGGGGTCTCAGAGGGAGCGGGGTACTCTCAACAATTTAATTTTGAACTTCTAGCCTCCAGACTGTGCAAGAATACACTTCTGTTTAAATTACCTGGTTGGTGGTACTTTGTTACAGCAGCCCTAGTAAACAAATATACCACGTTACCCATTTTGATTGCTCATTTTTGTTTTTATCGTGTTCTCATGGGGTATCTCTAAATAAAATGACTTGAGTATCATCTGGGTGCCAGATACTGTCTTTACACTTGGCGAAGCTGTTGAGGTCCGGGCTCTACATACTAGTTCTTATGTTCATCTGCTTTGATTTGGAGGTCATTATTATCTACAATGTCACATCAAATCTTCTGTCTACCAAGAGGTTTAGTTAAGAGGACTTCAAATTCTGGGTCCTTGATGTAGCCACAGCCACAGAATGTCGTAGCAATACATGCTGGATGTACCTTTCCAGGTTGTTATGAATATAATGACATGAAAATCATTGTTAAATTATAATATCATTGGCTAATATGTATTTAATATTAATTATGTGTCTAGGACTGGGCAGATGCTTTACATATGTTGTCTCATTCAACAATCACAAAGGGCTCTGAAGTGGGTGCTATTGTCACCTAGGTCCATTTTACAGATAATAAAAACTGAGGCACAAAGAAGCTAAATAACTTGCCTGGGACCCGAAGGCAAGACAGTGATACAGTTGGGATTGCAAGCTATGTTCAGCAAACTCCACAGTCCATGGATTCCCACATGCCCCGAAGGCATGTGACCTTATACTATCTGTTTACATTAGAAACTCACTATCACCCCCACCAAATGTAATTAGTCCCTGCAGAATTTAGCTTCAACCTTTTTCTTAGCCTCATCTCTTGTCATCTCCACTTTCCTCCCTGCCTCCTGCCCCTATACTTTAACCATAGCAGGATCTTCACATTCCTTGGAACGTGCAGACTCTGTCGTCCTGCTCTGTGTTCCACATTCTGCTCTTTGACTCCAGGTGTTCGTCCCCCATGCCCCAATGCACGTTGTGCACATCTCCTGCCCTTATGACCCAGAGGAAACGTTATCTTCTCTCAGTCCCAAATTCCCCAGTAGGTAGTTGCTCCCTTCTTCTTTCCCATGGCATGTTCTTGAGACCTGTACTCTGACACTGGGCAGGGCTGCAGTAAAGCACCGAGTTGCCCAGGGCACCACAGTTATAGAGGCACTCCTTCTTAGAGTCAACGGGCAGAATAATTCATGGAGATATTAACTTGTATTTTCTCCTTGCAAGTAGGACCTCTTGGAGCAGATTCAGTTGGGCTGGGGGAGAGGAAATATAGAAGAGGGAGAGGGAGGTTTTACCTCCCAGAGAAGAGAATGAAGCTGACTGGGAGCTTTGGGCAGCAGGACTCGGGCAGGCCCTACGTCTTGGCAGAGCCCTGTGAGGAAGCAAGGCCACAGAAAGGGAAAGGCTGCGTATGTATCTAGGAAGATGGCCCTGCGTACCAGAATCCCAGATCCTCAAGGATCCAATGGCCCATGTGTGTCATGGAAGTAGTGGGGTTTCCAGACCTCAAGTAACCAGCCAGGCATGGAACACAGGCCCCCAGAAATAGCCCGTGGGGAACCAAAACTGAAGGAGGTCTCCTCCATGCTCTGGGTTGTGAAAGACCTTGGGACCTTTGCATGAGAGAGAGACAAAGCCAGGAGAAATCCCCAATACTGACAGATTGCATTTCCCATAAGCCCAGCAGGTTGAGAGCTCAGAGTTGCGTTGAATCTCCTTTAAAGATAAAATCAAGACACATACCATTTACTGCACACACACCTCCATTTGTGAGCCATGATTCATACCCAAAACATGTGTTTCCATGTCTATCTCCACTACTGGACCGTGCCCTTTTTTAGGGGCAAAAACTGACATTTTTGTTGTCTTTGCATTCTCAACCTTTGGGAGGCACCTAGTGCAAAGCAGGCCGTGAATGAAAGCCTGCTAAATGGATGAAGAGAAAATGAACCAGTCAGCCAGGTAGCTGATCAATCTCTCAGGGTTCTTGCAGCTCTTGGAGTCTATGGAAGAAAGGTTAAAAGCACTAGACCCTCCAGTTCAATGTCTATCTGGGAAGGTAGCTAAGGTCAAGCCCTCCTCACCAAAACAGCCAAAGGTAAAAGGAAGAAGGGAAGGAAGTTGCTAACTCACAAAGGCTTCTGTATTCCTTAGCCTTTGATTCAAGAGGATGAGTGAGTGAATTTTTTTCTTTTTTATTTGTTGTAGTGCTGGCTTCCTTCAGGCAGTATGAAAAATCAAAGAATTAGGCTGGTACCTGCATCAGATAAGTTGACCGAGGACTGTTGGAAGTCAATGAAAAGTGACCCTTTGGGAAATGCTGTTAGGAAAACAGTGTTTCCCTCTCTATTGTTTTTTATACCTACTGGAAACTCTGAGCTTCACCAGCTGCTTCTTCTAGGTGTTTATATTCTGAAAGGCCACGACCAGGATCATTTGGTTGAGAGAAGTTCTGTTCATAATTGTGTTGTTACCCGGCTTCCGAGCATCAAGCATACCAGCACACACAAAAACTCTCCATGATAGCCCAGATTTACACGGTTTCATGCAATTTCTTTTATGTGCAATTGCTGGGTGCCCTCCCCAGGAGAAAATGCAATGCTGTAAGGGTCAAATACCTGGAAAATATCCTAGGTGACATGTAAGTTAGTAAGCCAGCAGACTGCTCTCTTCTCTTTTCTCGATGCCTTAAGAGACTGGCCTGTGTCAGTGGGAAAAGACAGCCATTTGGTAAAAGCGTGGTCTATATCACAGGGAGACCTGGCCTCCAAATATTCCTTTGTACGAATAAACAGAAGGATTTCAATCTTCTCTCCATTCCTAGGGCTCCTGAGAGATCCCCTTTTCTCTCCTATTCAGGGTGGTTTAGCTCCTAATTAAATTGTTTTCTCTTGTACGAACTACCAGGCTCGTCATTAGCTTCCAGTTAGAAAGATCCTATCATCCTCTCAACTGTCTATAAGAGCTGGAATGCCTTGACTTTCCCAAGAGAGGAGACAGGGAGAACAGGAACCTCCATCACCCTAGGGCTATTTGGCAATCTTCCCTCTTCTTCCTTCAACACCCCTTTTTGAGGTAAGAGTCATCCTATTCCTTCCTTCTAGGTTCCGCTGGAGTCAGAGGGATTAGGCAATGGGGCATGGACTGCAATGCTCCAGCCCCACCCAGGGGTCAGGGCTCACAGCCAGGTTACTCAAACAGAGGTCACTGTGGCTCTCTCCTGCTGCTCAGCCCAGGCAGGAGCCGCTGGCCACAGATCTTAGACACGCATGGGCAAGGACCCAGGGGTCTGGCTTTATTGGCCGTAGGGCCAGTTTGGCTGGGTAGGACTAGGTGGGCATTCTAATGACTAAGAACCTTTCCTTACCCACTCCCAGGGTCAGCGAAGAGACATAGATTTTAAAACCAAGAGAAACAGAACCTAGCAAACAAGAGAGATCCAGAGAGACAAATACTGTAAAATTTATAGATTAGAATAGACAATTTTACCTGTACAAGAATATGTTTTTGATTTCTGCTAGAAATATTGTATATTCATTATATTACCAAATCAAATATTAACCTGACCATGGCTTTTAATAATGGTGTTAGGATAAACGTATAATTCCTATATCAAGGAATAAAGTCAAATGAAATTAAATATAAATGAAACCAGAGTCTCAGACCTTAAAGTCTTCCTAGATGCTTAGGGTTCACTTTAGAATTTCAAGAGTAATCTATCTCCTTATCTTCCTCTCAATAGAACCTGCTTTCTTTCCCTCAAGTGTTAGTAATCATAATGCAATCATAATGTATTAGATTTGGTTCCCTACTTTATTTCTAGGCTTTTCAGTTTTGTCTAGTTGATCATATTTTTTTGTTTTCTTTTGTTTTTGTTTTTTAGCTAAAAATGGCCTGTGGATCTATCCTGTGTGATATTTGACATACCCTATTTATATTTAAATAGATGCTTTGAGAAATGTAAGGTTTCTTTACAATATTGTAAGTTTGGGCTAAGTCACCACAGCATTAGGGTTGAAGTATAATTGATTGGTCATCTGACTTCCACCGCTTCTTCACTTCCTTAAAATTCTTTGATTCAGTATGTGGGGGGAGGGTGAGACGTTGTTTCTGATCAAAACACTTTTTTTTTAAAAGAATATTCTTTGGTACTGATGTACTTCGTCAATATGATTTATAGCAAGATGTGCGCTATACCAATATTGTGTTATAAATGTGCTTCCAGATGACCTAGCCTGTGATCATCTTACTCTTTTTTAATTTTTCAATTGCCCACATAATTCATTTCAAACAAAAGGAAGAAAGTGATCATATAAGTAGGCTAGGTAGCAGGAAAGGCAGGCAGAAATGCTTACAAGTTGCAAACAGGAAAAAGAAATTAGGACAACCGGGCTTCAGAAAAGCTGCAAGCACACTGGTAAACAAACTGAGGCTGCCCTGGAACAACCCCCTGTTTGTCTTTGCTTTATGGTGCAATGTGGTCTAGTGGTCTGATCAACTGGGAATCTCAGTTTCGCCTCAGACTCCCTGTTCTGTACTGAATGGCCTTGGACGGGGCTCCCTGATCTGAGATAGGCAGATTTTCAAACTGTGAGGCTCGATGTTTATAAGTGGAAAGGTTGCAAAGGGCTGAAGGGCATTATTACGACTAAAGAAAGCACTATTATATAGAAACAATCAAATCAAGGATTTTGTTTGTTTGTTTGTTTGCTGCACAGTTAGAGCCAAATGCCAATTTTCCTGCCCTGACAATTTGTTTGTTTATTTATTCATGTATGTATTTTACTGAGGTCCCTGGTAACACAAGCATTTTGGAAATGGGTGGGAGTGTGTGTGAATAACAAAAGAAATCATCTACTGACAGGTATTGATAGTTTCTTCTGTTTTGTGGATCCTCTATTCCTATCCCTAGAACGGATCTCTTTTTTAAAATAATGTATATTGTAATGTATATTTTACATTTTGTAATGAGCATGCTTAGTTACTTGCATTTTTCTCAAAATAATATATGTGCATATTAGAAAGCAAGATATTCAAGCACATCTTTAAATGAAACCATGTTTAAAGAAAGCTCGACTTCTATTAAAGTCCCGCGATACTTGGAGCAGTGCAGTTTAGCTGACTTTGCTGATAAGTGAAATCCATAAATAGTGGAGAGCCTCCAGCCATGGTAAAGAGGAAGTAAAATAGACTGATCTCATGACCTAGAAACAAAAGCTGCAAAATAATTAACGTTTTACTTAGTATTTAAACAAAATATGGTAGAGTGAGAATTTGGTTATATCTGAATTGGATTTTCATCTCTTAACATTGGAGTCCAATAAACTTGGAACTATTATGCTTTCTTTTATTTCAAAGTTCAGACTTTAGTAAGAAAATTGTTTCCATTGTTCATTAAATTACGTAATCACTTAGGAGGAACTGTATCAAAGTTGTTACCTAAGCCTTATGTACAAATTACAAAATGTAGAAGTTAATTCTTTAAAATTTATATTCCATATTTAGATTATTTTTTAATACTGAGTACTGTTTTCCATTTAGAATTTGTGGATCTAAATAGTAACAGGCCTTGCTTATCTAGGAGTAAAGGAAGAAAGAAACCTATTCTTGCCCTCGTCTTACCCCAAACATAGAGGTTTAAATTAAATTTATTCTAGGCTCTGGTGTACAGAGCCTAGGAAAATAATCTAGCCCAATAGTAATTAGTCTCCCTTCTCATCTCTCTTCTCTTTGCCTGGCTTCCTTTTTGTCTTTTTTTTTTTTTTTCACCTTTTTGTTCCAATATATTTTGGCACCCACTATGTACCCAGCGCTGTGATGCTAAGTGCCTTGGAATTAAAAATGAAAAAGATCCAGGGTCTTCAGAGAGCAGACCAGAAAGATGCTGAATGAGAAACCATCTACATATTCCAGAGGATACTGAAAGAGAGCATTAGCAAGACACAGAGATGAGATTGAGGCGGGTGGATCACCTGAGGTTAGGAGTTCAAGACCAGCCTGAGCAACATGGTGAAAACCTATCTCTACTAAAAATACAAAAAGTTAGCCAGGTGTGGTGGTGGGCACCTGTAATCCCAGCTACTTGGGAGGCTGAGGCAGGAGAATCGCTTGAACCTGGGAGACAGAGCTTGCAGTGAACTAAGATCGTGCCATTTGCACTCCAGCCTGGGCAACAGGACTGAAACTCCATCTTGAGAAAAAAAAAAAAAAAAGACATATTTCCAAGCTGCAGGAAGTAAGGTTTTAAGGAGAGTTTCTTGGAGGAATTGAGCTTTGGAACTAGTTGGTACTAAAAGACAGGTAGCAACTAACCAAGTATATGAAAAGAAATAAGGCAGGGGACAGCATACACAAAAGCTTAGAAAGAAAATGTAAGCCAATGCGTCTATTTCATTTAGGGGCAGGGGGAGATGAGTGGGAGCAGGAGATGAAGCTGGAGTCGGACATGGTGTAAAAGCTTTCCATGCCATGCTGTGGAATTTGGATTTATTTCCATGGGCAATAGGAGCTACTGAAGGTGATTAGATAGAAGAATGGCATGACCAGATTTGCATTTTAGAAAAATTACCCAGGCATCTTCTATAAGTCTTATGGGGTTGAAATGGAGTGTTTCTGGGAGACGCCATGTGATGCCGATGTGAATTTCCTGAAACCTGGGCCTGTGCACTCATTCGCACAGCAAACCTTTGTTGAGCGTCTATTTAACACAAAGCACCATACCCAGCACTGTGCTGAATACAAAATGGGACAAGGTACAGCCAACGGCAAGATTCTCAACATCATACCTAATTACTATCTTAAGTGTCCAATAAAAACTTACACAGCCATGCTTACTCATTTCCATATTTTCTATCTCTGCTTCCGTGCTACAGTGGCAGACCTGAGCAGCTCGAACAGATGTGGTCTGACCTGTGAAGCCAAAAACATTTGCTCTCTGACCTATTAAAGAATTCTTTTTCTAAGACGGGTTTGCTACTGTCCAAACCTCACCAGTGAAGCCCCATGCGTTGTCTATAATATCCGATTGGTGTCGAGTTTAATTTCGCCATTTAAAAATTTTCTTTCTTTTATTTTGAAAAGCAAGAACTCCAACAAGATTAGTAGACTCTGTTCTTCCATTTCTTTAAATAATATTTTCAGTGTCAATTACATCTCCCTTGTCACTGATGATTAACAAAAACTGAAACATAGCAGAGAGTAAAACTTCAGCCTTGTAAGTCTGCACAATTCCCTGGTCTAGATAAATGAATTTCCTTCATGTCTAAGAACACTCAAAGTGCTGAAAGTTAATTTAAAAGAAAAATAAAGCTAGTTGAACATTCTCACTCTAATTCTACTTGTAGGAAATAAAGAAAGATAGAAATTAGCACCTATCTCAGTGGAGTGTTCTGAGAAATCACTGTGTGAAAAGATGGACTGTGATCTCAATCAGAAGCTGTGAGATTTTGGAACCAAATATAGCCCCTAGAGACCAACTTGGCTCATAAGTAGAAACAATCAATCCTACAATTAAATTTCTGGGGTTTTTATTATAGATAAAAGAAAATCCAAAATAACCTTCATTCATATCTTATGCCAATTTCTTTAGGCTTTAGGAATTATAGCACTTGACTATTATGCAACCTTTTCTAAGGGCACTTACACGAAATTTCCATTTTTCAAAAATTAAGAAAACCTTTTATAATAAAATAGTTTCAAGAAAAATGAAAAACTAATTGGAAACTCACTGGAAATAAGACCACTAGCTGAACCAAATTATTCACATAGAAACAATAATAGAAAGCTAAATGCACAACTTGTAGCTTGTATATTACTAATGCAAGAAACATATACATTTATTCATAATAATGGACTGAAGATAATTTGCTGCGGAATAATTGAACCAGAACTAATTGTTGCTCTACGCATTTTATGTTAGTATTATAATCTGACATTATAAAGATTTTCATACTAAAGTTTAATGTCAATTTTATTCAGTATTAATGTCTGATTTTTATCTATATGTACAATATACATATCATGGATACTATAACAAATATTGAACATAAACACTTTTTTAGGATACCTTTTAACTTCCTTTTTTATCTTCGATTAAAGTACAGACACACCATTAACCTAACAAATAGTTGAAATCTTTCTGGATCTCCAATTACTAGTCGAGATTTCCTCTATGGGAGAAACACAATTCTGTTCATTGCTTTGAAGAAATCATCAAAAATAATTATGGAGCCTGGAGAATCTATAAAAATAATATGAAGAGGAGGTTTTCATCTCTAGTGAGGTGCTTCAAACTGCTTGGACATTATTTACTCTGCCCAACCACAAAGACGGGGAACCTTCATTGCCTTAAAGCTTCCATACAGGCAATTTGGTGCTACAAAACAAAGACAATACAAGAAAATGCCAGCAATGAAAATGGAAATCAAGGAAACAGTAAGAAACCAATCCACCGGTGTTGTTCCTGGTATCCAGATGCTTGACCTGAGAACTTGATTATATCAGTTGCTTAACGTGGGACTCAGTTTCTTTGCCCTTAAATGTAGATAACAATAGTTGCCTGTACATTTCACTGGTCATTGTGACGAACAATGAGAAACAATCAAATAAATGCATAAGTGCATCTCAAATTGTTAGGTGCTAAATCTTCGCAAGGGTGGTGAATATTATTCTTCCTGGATGGAGTTCTTTCTCCTCCAGTGGTTTATTTTCTTAGTTTCTGAGAATGCATAGATTTGTTAATAACTCACCCAGAATGTTGAAGTAAACATTTTTTTAGTCCTTTAATCATCAGAGGAGACACGTTAGCCTGATTAAAAGATCTATCCTTGATATGAATCTACTTGCTTATTAGTCTATTCCCACATTCAAGTGTAAGTATGACCCTTTTCGGAATTTCAGAAGCTCAAAGCCTTTCATTTCAGCAGATCTATGAACTGGAGAATTTCTTGTCTACAATGTACTAGTTCATGGTTTGTGGTCTTTCTGACACCTGCGATGTTGACTGTCTACACGATCCTTGAGGGCACAGACCTTTTGTTAGGAAGGGTTTTCCAGTATCCACCCAATAGCCACTAGAGTTGTGTTAAAACAGAGTACTGTTGAGATGCCACCCTACTTAAAATCTCTCACTCAGTTCAGTTTGATGCAATTCAGGAAACTGATATTTTGGGTTATATCAGGGCTAGGCTCTGTGCTAGGTGCAAAGCAATTCAACAAGGACTTTGATATGATAGGGGCCCTCCAGGAGCCCCTCCTGCTTACGTGATGTTACTCAACTCCATGAGATGGCAGCTGGGCTTTAAAAAATCTTTCTCTAATTTAAAAAACAAACCATGTTAAAGGAAGTTTTTAGAAAATTGGGAAAATTTAATATGAGCTTCCATTAGATGATATCTGACCATCTAATAAATTATCATTGATTTTGTTTGTGATAATGGCATTGTGATATATAAGAAAATATCCATTTTTTAGATATACACATCAAAATCAGAAGATGTAAACTAATAGATGTCTGCAATATGCTTTTTTAAAAAATTAAATGAAAAAAAGAAAAAAACAAAATAAAACAGGTTGATGAACAAATGGGCCAAAATTTTTTTGAGATAGGGTTTTACTCTGTCACCCAGAGGCTGGAATGCATTGGCGTGATTATGGTTCACTGCAGCCTTGACCTCCTGGGCTCAGACAACCCTCCTACCTCAGCCTCGAGTAGCTGGAACCACAGGTACACAACACCATGCCTGGCTAATTTTTTTTTTTTTTTTTTTTCACGTTTCGTAGAGACCAGGTCTCACTGGGCTGCCTAGGCTGATCTCAAACTCTTGGGCTCAAGCAATCCATGTGCCTCAGCCTTTGAAAGTGGCAGGATTACAGATGTGAGCCACCATACCTGGCCCCAAATTTTGATAATTGTTAAATGTAAGTAATAGGTCTTTGAGGAATCATTTTATTATTCTCTTTCCTTTTGTGAATTCTTAGAATCTTTCATAATAAACACATTTAAAGGATTGGTTGCCCAAAATTCTAGACTTTTCTTCACTTAGGATTAGCCATAGCACCCATAGCAGGAGCTATGCTCAAGATTTGTGTCCTGCAGTTTCCTCTCCTGGCTTGCAATGTCTCCAGGATCCTATTTGACGCAGTCTTTGAAGGCCTCAACATCACCTCTACTAGGAAGTCTTTGCTTAATTGCTCAAATAAGATAGACTTTGCCCATCTTTAAGTACTCAGAAGTTGGCTAATTCCTCTATTATGATCTTAGTATATTGTCTTATATACAATATTACTTGTCTTCTTCTCCTGCTGCCGTGGAAACTTTTTAAGATTGGTCAATGTGGCTGGGAACGGTGGCTCACGTCTGTAATCCCAGCACTTTGGGAGGCCGTGGTGGGTGGATCACCTGAGGTCAGGAGTTCAAAACCAGCCTGGCCAAGATGGTGCAACCCCGTCTCTACTAAAAATACAAAAATTAGCCCGGCGCAGTGGCGGTGCCTGTAATCCCAGCACTTGGGGAGGCCAAGGCGGGTGGATCACAAGGTCAGAAGATCGAGACCATCCTGGCTAACATGGTGAAACCCCATCTCTACTAAAAATACAAAAAATTAGCCAGGCGTGGGGGCGGGCGCCTGTAGTCCCAGCTAGTCGGGAGGCTGAGGCAGGAGAATCGCTTGAACCAGGAAGGCGGAGTTTGTAGTGAGCCGAGATCACGCCCCTGCACTCCAGCCTGGGCGACAGAGCAAGACTCCGTCTCAAAAAAAAAAAAAAAAAAAAAAAAAAAAAAAAGGCTGGGCAACGTATTATTTTCACTGCCTTTCTTTTCACAGGGTCTGACACAGAATCCTAACACCCCTGAAAATGTCTGTCAGATCGTAGAGTTATTACAGTATTCACAGCACACAGCACATAGCAGGATTGTCATTTCCTGACCTCAAGAAGGATAACCCCACAAGTGTATTTGGGCAGCTAAGCTGTGCAAATTTTATTTTGATTGGAGGAATACAGAACTGTGCAAAACTTGGGTGTATTTGTTTAACTTAACCTAGTTACTACAGCAGTTTCTGAAACTTCCTCATTCATTTAGCGGTTTAGGTATTTGATTGACTGGAGCCAGCGAGAACTCATTTTGGAGAGCACCACATACATAACTAGGTCTCATTCAGGCACAGTGCACACTATTCCTATCCACAAAGTGCTTTTGATTTACCAGGAAATCTTTTGACAAAGCTCTTCTCCCTTCAGGGAAGTGTGGGTGGTGGTGGTGGTGCAGGACCTAGAAGCAAAAAAAGAGACACTTCTAACAAAGCCGTGAAGTTCTTCTGTGCTGTTATAATGCAATCCAGCTGGGTACAGATTTGCTCTCCACATTTGTTTACAGAAATGGATTCCACAAATCTTTGTAAAACGGAGTTTTTCAGGGGCAACACAAACGTGACACTCTCTAAGAGCTAACTCTATATACAAATTTAGACTGTGTTGAAATAACTGGTTATCATGTGATCTGATCTTAACTGGCTTTTTAAAAGCAGCAAAGGAAATATATTTTATTAGTTTAGCGTGCTTGTCAGAACCGACTCCTGAGACATGGTTTCCTTGGGCACGTGGCATGTGTTTTGAAAAATCAGCCTCCTCTGGGAATTGTACTCTTAAGATATTTGTTCAGAGATGTTCAAGCTCTCAGTTACAAGATGCTTGAGCCAGAAACAGGGAAGTCTGAGTACAGGGCCATTGTTACATTGTCGTGTGTGTGTGTGTGTGTGTGTGTGTGTGTGTGTGTGTGTGAGAGAGAGAGAGAGAGAGAGAGAGAGAGACAGTTATGATAAAATACAAAAGTGCCATCTTCCTCAAGTAATTCTGACCATCTGTTGTCTCAGCTCATCTTAGGTTCATAACTGTGTTTTTCCTCTTAGGGCTAAGTTGAGAGTATGATATTAAACTTAATATAGAATTGATAGCAGGCTTTTTCCTCCCTCACTTCCCCATTGTCCAACTGTATGTGCCTGTTCAAAGAACAAAAAACACTGTATTTGATAGTATTTGACCACAAATTATGATTTCCAACCTTGCTTGTTTCTCAGGCCACACTGAAACTGCATCTTTTTTTGTCCCTTCAACCCAAAAAGTCATGATGGTGGCTGATGGCACTTGCTAAGGAACTCACCTTTTATAGAGCAATTATGTAATAAGGGTTTAAAAATTATTATTATTACAATCACTAAGCAAATTACAGTATGTAAAATTTTTTCCAGGCAAAATCCATTAGTCATGATCAAAGATTCCTCAGTACTAAAGACTGTGCATGCATAATAAATATACTTGGGGGTAAATTTGCTTTAGGGGAAAAATGAAGGCCCTAGTTGCTGGATGGAATAATGTGCATTCGAGTTAAAGCACTTTAGCATCACTATGAGTTGAAGTCAGCTGAATCTTATTGTTACAGATAAGCCCCATTTTCTTGAAAATATAAACTCTGTATTTGTTATGGGACTTACTTATAGGTGTGCAGAGTCTACCATAGGTTAATCTTTATTGTACAAATCACTTTTGCTTTTATGGGAAGTACTGTTGTGCTGTACTCTACAGGGTTATATAAACTATGCAGTCTAAGGCACAATTAGCATGCATTCTCTCAGTTTATGAATAATAACATTCTTCTAATAACAATATATTTAGACACACACAGAATGAAAAGAGCTTAATTTATTGTTCAAGTTTCTTTCATTGCACGGAATAAGGATGAGATGCTGTTTAGGAACTCAATGAAACTGTTACAAAATATCCTTTTAATCTATAATGTGCACATTGTGTATATGACATCCTTGGGACTATGCAATGGAAATACTGACAAAGAAACAACGAAACAAAAGGAAATCAATTTACCAAACCCAGAAAGGTGAAAGCATTTGATGAAACACAACCCCACAAAGAAATGTGAAGTGCTGACAGAACTGTTATATAACCTTCAATTTATTTTAATAACACTGGAAGGGCAGATGTCATAGTGGTTCCTGGAAATCTTTTTGAGGTTTCCAGGATGTGTTCCCATTAATTTTTTTAAAGCACCTACTCTATTGTGCAACCTATAACCAGCATTGACTAATTTATATCATGTTCCCTCTTGAGGCTGACTCAGGTCTGGTTATCCTAAAAGGGTTTCGACTGAGCAGGATATAGGAGTCATATGCAAAGAGGCTTCTCCATGCAGGACAGAACACAGCCTCAGGAAGGTCACAGGGGTCAAGCTGATTACCTCCTCCAGCTCTGGCAAGCAGAGGGCTCAGCTGGGTTACCCAAGTTCACAAGAGCTATTGACATTCAGCTGCAGCTCCCACTCATTATGGGATCAGCAGGGGACTGTCTGGGCCTCCTGTTAACTCTTCTGTGCCCTGTTTTAAGATTACAGTGAGGTCAAAAAGGAAGCCATCAGGTAGCTTTGCTTCAACTTCTTCATAGTTACGATTCAAGAAATGAACCTTTTAAACCAGTATGTAATAAACCTTTTACAAGTGGATGCATGTGACCAATCATTTCAAAAGCTCTGGATAAAACGTAAGTGAATATATTTGTTCCATGTTTGTTCATGATGCAGTAAATGTGTATTTCCTGGATTGAAATGGAAAAGGGGAGAATATGTTTTCTCTTCCCACCAAGAATAATTCCCGCTTTGTCTTTAATACGGAAGGCCACACATGATTTTTAAAGAGATAATAGCAGCAGTTGCAATTCTTTGTCACTTAAAAGTGCATGTTTTCTCTGAGTTGCTCATGTAAAACTAACCTCGGAGAGAACTTTAACAACTCATCATCTAAGAAGTGAAGTCACGGTTTTACAAAAGTTCAGAAGCTCTCTATTAGGTTACAGACATGGAGCTCTAAGTGGTAAGCCTGTTCCTTCAGGCTTTGATCTCCTGCTGACACATTATGATCTTCTAGAAGTGACTTAACCTCTTTGCCTCTATGAACTCATTTGTAAGTTGAGAATAATAGTTAATTAATCCACGAAGCATGTCTCTGTGGTAGCAATGGGAAGACTGACTCACTGTTCCACCCAAGGGCCTCTAAGTCATCTATCATTCCTAGTTCTTCCTTTTTTAGCGTTATACTGGCCCTAGAACACACATGATGCTGAATCCTCTGTTCTCTTCTTTTATTCCTAATTGCTCCCGCAAATAGTTGAGTATCTGTACACAGTTGGGGCTAATTTTCATTCAACTACTATATTTAAAAAGTATTAAGCTTCTTTTAAGGGCCAAGAGCTTGTAAGACAAAAGCTCTACCCTAAAGGAGCTTAGAGTTTAGCCAGAAGACGTGGAATTATAAGCAATGTGTTCAATTCCAGGAATCCACATCAATAATTCAGAGTCCAGGTGGATTTGGGGAGTTAGGAGTACCCAGTTTGATTTCTGGCTTTGTCAGATGATCGAGCTGACTGCCAAATCGACACTGGACCCAAAGACACAAAAGCCTATCTACATAGATTCGTTCAATCTTGACTTTAATCACCGATGCAAACAGAAATTCCTCGATCTACCTCTTTCTGTAACATTTGACACTGTTGGCCATTCTCTCTATTATGAGTGTTCTAGAAGCTGATTGGTAAATCGGGCAATGCTAGCTCTGCATGATTTTTAGCTCTCCACCTTTCTCTTGCCATACTCTTTCACCTGATGATTTCTATCACCCTCACCCCCAACCCCCACTCTATGGATTTAGCCATTTCCCAAATGTTTATTTAGCACTAACTCCCAGCCCTCTTCTAAGCAAGAGGTCCATTTTTGGACTTGCCTGCTCTACATTTCCACTGGTTTATCCCACTGGCATTTTTAACTTGAGTCTATAGTGGCATCTTTCCCCAAATGAGCTCTGTCCTCTGACTTCCTTTTTGCTGGGTAAGGATTCATTATCCACCCAGTTAATCAGGCTCTCCACTTGAGAGTCATCTTTGATTTCCTCCTCTGCTTTGACTCGCCTCACTTGTCTCCCATCAATATCCCATCAATTCTATTTTCGCCCTTTCTTTCATTTATTTTGTACACAGCCTTCATCTTCTTAAGGCAACACTGTTAGTTTTCTCATTTCTCCGTCATACCCTAATATATCACAGGCTAAGTTCCAAAATGTTGAATGTACTGTTTAAACTTCTATAATCTGGCATCAACTTACCTTTTGTCAGCCTTCTGATTGATGATATATTGTTTCATATTGTTTTACAGCCACCCCAAAAGTTATTCACCCTTCCTGAATATGCTACATATGGTTCTGCCTCCTTCTGTCTGCATTTGCCTTCTCTGTAGTCAATATCCTGCAGTTCTTCACAAACTAGTTCAGACATCCATGAATCCCTCACTGATGTATCTTACAGTGGGTCTTCTGATAGGTAGCTTTTAAGTCCTACTTTTCCTAAGGAACTCAACATTGACTATCAGTGCCATGGGCATTTACGGCTTTCCCTGACTTCTCATTGCTCTGAAGATGGAGGAGGCTACGCCATGTGGGTGTGGATCCGTCTGCATCACTAAGCGCAATTCTTGGCAGAGAGTACATGGTTAGTAATATACATTGCAAAACCAGTGTATTAGTCAGGGTTTTCTAGAGGGACAGAGCTAATAGGATATTTGTACATATAAAAGAGACTTTATTAAGGAGTATTGACTCACAAGATCACAAGGTGAAGTCCCACAATAGGCTGTCTGCAAGCTGAGGAGCAAGGAAGCCAGTCTGAGTCCCAAAACCTCAATAATAGGGAAGCCCACAGTACAGCCCTCAGTCTGTGGTGGAAGGCCTGAGAGCCCCTGGTAAACCACTAGCGTAAGTCCAGTGGCCCAAAAGCTGAAGAACTTCGAGTACCACATTCAAGGGCAGGAAGCATCCAGCCCGGGAGAAAGATGGAGGCTGGAAAACTCAGCCAGTCTAGCCCGTCCACATTCCTCTGCCTGCTTTTATCCTAGCTGCCCTGGCAACTGATTAGATGGTGCCCACCCAGATTGAGGGTGAATCTTCTTCTCCCAGTTCCCTGACTCAAATGTTAATCTCCTTTGGCAACACCCTTACAGACACACCCAGGAACAATACTTTGCATCCTTCAATCCAATCAGGTTGACACTCAGTATTAACCATCACAACCAACATAAATGAAATCAAATAAAGGATACCTTTTTTTCTGAATAGGCTGAAATATTTAAAATTTTAGAACATCAAAACTTTAATGAATATCATTTTATTTTATTATTTCTTCTATTACAATTTCCACAAAACGAGAGAGAAAATTCAGATTATTTTTTGACATGTAAAGGATAACAGACGGCTGCTAAATGAGGATTAAAATTTAAATATGAAGAGTTAATGACATTAGGAGTGAAAATCCCACTGGATTGCAAATAGAATGGAAAAACCAAATAGTGTAATCAAACCATTCTCATTAGACTTTCAATTAATAACTGGCCATAACAAAGTTCTCCTCAGGAATATTAACAGCGATATCTAAGCAGGGCCACTTCTGTGATCAGAACTATGTAAAAAATCAAGAGCAGAAAATGAGATTAAAAAAGTAGTTCCTGGAAAACATGGATAATTTATTATCATTTTATTGTGAGACAATTAACAAATTAAATTATAGAAAGTAAGTCAAATCCCAAAAGAGAAATACATTTTACAGCATTTTTTTTTTTCAAGACGGAGTCTTGCTCTTGTCGCCCAAGCTGGAGTGCAATGGTACAGTCTCAGCTCATGGCAACCTCGGCTTCCTGGGTTCCAGCAATTCTCCTGCCTCAGCCTCCTGAGTAGCTGGGATTACAAGCACCTGCCACCATACCTTGCTAATTTGTTTTATTTTTGTTTTTAGTAGAGACGGGGTTTCACTGTGTTGGCCAGGCTGGTCCTGAACTCCTAACCTCAAGCGACTTGCCTGCCTCGGCCTCCCAAAGTGCTGGGATTACAGGTGTGAGCCACCATTCCTGGCCCATTTAATATCTTTAAATATAAAAATAAAGACTAGTTTGTGTGACTTGTTATAGAAGATATTGAGAAGAATGTAAAGTTGTTCAAGATGATGCAAAACTACCTTTAAAAAAAAGGAAAAGTGAAAATATGGTAATATTGCTATTGTGAAAACTACGGTAGAAGTAACCACTCCATAGACTTGCATTTTTCATATCTAAAAAAGGAAAAGAAGAAAATTGAATTTTGTCTAATTGCTGCCTTTAACATCCAGGGTTGAGTCTGTTACTACTACATGGGTGGCAATGCATCTGTTTTTTTCTCCAATATTCTTGGTAGAAAATCGTGGGATTCCTAATGGGTATTTTCCCTCCTCTAGCAGATCACTTTTGATTATTGCTTCTATTTAGAAATGAAGAACTGGTAGAGGTGGGCATATAGATGTAAGATTGTGGCGCACATCCTGAGTGCCATAATTTGCAGTTTCCCCACAATCTCACTGATACACTGCTTGCAGTGTCTGGTTACATTTTCTCTCCTGGAGTCTGACCCATGCTTTTACTCAACAGAGGTGACCTCGAAGGAGGCTGGTCTGCCTGCCCCTAGTGTTCCAGATGCTAATCGTGCTGCCATTGAAATTGTGCTTCAAGGTAACTTTAAGTCATTACTTTCCACACTGCTTATAGTCATCTCAGTTCAGATAAGTGCACCATTATGTTATGTCTTGGAAATCTGGCATCACCAATTCTTCCCACATCTTCATCTCAGTGCAGCTGAGGTGCAATAAGCACTTCTTGCTTTAATGCTGGTATGTAGGATACTTAGCGTTGAATCACCTGTGAGCAATCTGTGTTTTAAGGAGTTTTCCTGGTAATTTTAGATATGCTAAGGTTTGAGAACCACTGGTTTAGGTAATTAATAAAAACTGATGTAACAGACAAACCTCAAATCTCAATAGCCTAATATGACAAAGTCTTCTTTCTTGCTTGCATCACCATCTAACTAACATGGGTCAGATAGATTCTCTCTATCTTGTAGTTAAGACACCTTGTTTTTTTTCCTGTGGAGAAAATTACTTTAATAATTATAAAAGTAGTACACACTTATTATAAAAAATTTGAAAGACATGAAGTTATAAATAATACAATAAAATCACCTATGATTTCAATGTTTAGATTAATAGCGTCTATTAATATGTTGGTGCCTTTGCTTTCTTCTCTTGAACACTTGGCTTTCAAGTTGCTGAGGAAGGGAAACAAATCCAAGGGATTGTTTTGGAAGAGGTTATGGGACAGGCTTGGGAGTGGCTTGCATCCTTTCTGCTAGAATTCAGTGACATCAGTGACATCATACTGCAAGGAAGGCTGGGAAATGTAGAGCATCACGTGGTTATTTTTGAGCGTTAACATCTGCCACAAACAGGATCAGAGAAATATTAGGTTACTTCCACCAGGCAGATGCATTGTTTTGGTTTTTCATTTTATTATTATTATTTTATTATTTATTTATTTAGTTTTAATTTTTTTGAGTTTCGCTCTTGTCACCCAGGGTGGAGTACAGTGGCATGATCTCGCTCACTGCAACATCTGCCTCCCAGGTTCAAACAATTCTTGTGTCTCAGCCTCCTGAGTAGCTGGGACTACAGACATGGTCCACTATGACAGTTTAAATTTTGGGGTTTTCTTGTATTGTTAGTAGAGACGGGGTTTCACCATGTTGGCCAGGCTGGTCTCAAACTCCTGACCTCAAGTGATCCCCCCACCTCAGCCTCCCAAAGTGCTGGGATTACAGGCATGAGCCACTGCATCCGTCCTCAATTTATATTTTTGTAGCA
Source organism: Theropithecus gelada (assembly GCF_003255815.1). Taxonomy (NCBI): domain Eukaryota; kingdom Metazoa; phylum Chordata; class Mammalia; order Primates; family Cercopithecidae; genus Theropithecus; species Theropithecus gelada. Next base: position 47,852,947 of record NC_037670.1, on the reverse strand, counting down.
TCCATGGATCCTTGGTGCTGAATCCGTTGTCTTGAAAGCCATTTTCCTGCTCATATTTGACTGACTAGCATAGGGTCTCTATTCCTCGTTGAGCTTTTTTTCTGAATCTATTTTTTGTCCAGGGTAGGGCCACACAAGACACAGACACAGACATACATACACAGATACACATGTATAAACATAAAAATAAAAGGGCTAGCTTAAGATGTTCTGAAGGTTAGAAACTATACTATAAACTCAAGCTATATTCTTCCCACTCTTGATTACATTTCCCCAGAGGTACGAACCTTGGATCCCGTATAGTGCTGGTATTTAACTCCATAACTCTCAATGAAGTCACAAATCCACATCTCCTAGAGACCGGGCAGGTAATGTAAGCAGAGAAAGCAGAGTAGGAGATACATAGTGGTGAGATTGAGGAGTATGGTCAGTGGAATAGCATAGTCTCCATCCAAAGGAAACCTTATGCCAGCTCTGGCCAATTGCTCCCATGCACCAAGGCAACCTCAGTGTTGCTAGATTTTTCTTGCAATTGTTTTTCTTTGGAAAAACTAGAAACCTAGATGTTTTGGTTAAGTTTCTTATTTTTTCTTTTTACAACCATTGCATAAGAAATAAAAGACAAATGAAAAGGATCTCTTTTGCAGAATTGGCCTGTACATGCAAGCCCTGTGCTAAACCACACACTCACACGTCTATTTTATATGTGTGTGTGTGCGTGTGTGTGTGTTTGAGATGGCATCTCACTCTGTCATCCAGGCTGAAGTGCAGTGGTACAATCATGGCTCACTGCAGCCTCAATCTGCTGGGTTCATGTGATCTTCCCACCTCAGCCTCCTGAATAGCTGAGACTACAGATGTGTACCACCATGCCCAGTTAATATTTTATATTTACATTATGTAGAGACAGGGTCTTACTATGTTGCCCAGGCTGTTCTCAAACTCTTGGGATCAAGTGATCCTTCCATCTCAGTCTCCCAAAGTGCTTGGATTACAGGCATGAGACACTGTGCCAGCCCACACCTCTATTTGGCATTTAACAACTTAAAATTGCTTAACAATCTAAACCCCCGAATTTACAACTTAAAATACTTTATTTTTCTATATGGAAATTGATGAATTTACTGACCTATACTCTCTCTTTATTTCCACTTTATTTTTTCCCACTGAATTTTTTATTAATCATATTATTATTAAACCTTATTTTTTATTTATCAAAGTTGACATTAACTCCTTATGTCCATTCTTAGGATAAGAAAATTAGTGCTCCTGCAAACTTTTCTCCTCCTTCTCCTCCATACCTTTATGGATCTGTTAGGTGTGGCATTATTTTTACTTGATTAAGTTTATACTATTTAAATTTCAGACTAACGTGGCTAATTAAATATTTAATAATTTATATTCTAAAATTCGGAACCAATAAATGTTTTCAAGATTACAGTTACAGTAATTTGCAATCATCGTGGAGCTGAGTAGAATGATGTAATGCTACTTCACTAACCTCGGTCCACTTGACAAACGATGCTCTAAGAGTGAAGGTCAAGTGGAGCTTTTTCTTTATACTCCACAAGTAGCTCAAAACATTCCACATGGCACTCTTCTTCAGATTTGGTTCATGGCTTCCTTATACAGGATTTTGCTCTTCTTGGAGTTTCCAGTTTTCTTTTTTAATTTTCCTATTGACAGAAGAAGCTTAAGCCTTTTATTTGGTGTCACAATAATCCCGTCTTTTAACTCTACTATACGTCAAAGTTAATCCATTTGTTCTAGAAAACATCATACTTAGTGTCCTCTATACTCATGTTCCAGTTTTGACCATTTTTTTTTTTCTTCTCACATGCTACAGGTCCTACTTTGGGAGGATTTTTTTTTTTTTTTTTTTTGAAATGGAGTCTTGCTCTTTTGCCCAGGCTGGAGTACAGTGGCATGATCTCAGCTCACTGCAACCTTTGCCTTCTCGGATCAAGCGATTCTCCTGCCTCAGCCTCCCTAGTAGCAGGGATTACAGGTGCCCACCACCACACCCGCTAATTTTTGTATTGTTAGTAGAGACAGGGTTTCACCATGTTGACTAGGTTGGTCTTGAACTCCTGGCCTCAGGCAATCCACCTACCTCGGCCTCCCAAAGTGTTGGGATTACAGGCGTGAGTCACGGCGCCCAGCCTGGGAGGATTCCTTTTCATTATATTTCTGGGCTGGTGCACTATGTCTTAGATCCCATGGCTTCTCTTTTTTTCTTGAATAATAAACACACCTTTTTAAAAAAATTATTTTATTTTATTTTTAGCAAAGGTAAGTGTGGATAACCCATTGTGTGTTTGAAAATGTCGTTATTTTACACTCACATTTTTCTTTGTCCTCAGGCTGAGAACTCAAAAGGATGTGTCTAGTTTTAGTTCTGTTATTTATTTATTTATTTATTTGAGACAGGGTCTCACTTTGTCCCCCAGGTTTGAGTGCAGTGGTGCAATCTCAGCTCACTGCAGCCTTGACCTCCTGAGCTCAAGCGATCCTCCCACCTCAGCCTCCCAAGAAGTTGGGACTATAGGTGCACACCACCATGCCTGGCTAATATTTTGGTGTTTTTTGTAGAGATGGGTTTTTCCATGTTGCCCAGGCTGGTCTTGAACTCCTTTTCTCAAGCTATCTGACAGCCTCAACCTCCCAAAGTGCTGGGATTATAGGCATGAGCCACCATGTCTGGCAGGATGTGTCTAGTTCTTCTTAATGCCTAGACATGGATCTTTCATCCTGTACTCCAGTTAGCACCTGGACATTTCTTTGGCTCTGGAGAATTTGGTCCTCTTTCTTCTCTGCTACCTCCATTTTCTTTCACTTAACTTTTCTTCCCTCTATTTTGTTCTCTTCTCTTTTTCAGAAATTCCTCTTAGCTAGGGATATTGGGCCTCCTGATTTGAGTCTCCATGTATGTTCATTCTTCTTTCACACACATGTATGTAATATATTTTAATCTTGGGGGGTTTGACTCTGTGTTCTAAGTTAAAATTTCTTGACTTATATCAAGTACTTTAGTTAATTTTAAGAAATTTGCCAGTGACATATTTAATTTCCAAAAACTCTCACTTTCTAATTGCCCTGTTTCCATAGTAGTCTCTTCTTGAGTGTGGGTATGTTTTGTGGGCAGCATACTCCTGAATCTTTCTGAAGAGACTAATTATAATTCTGGTTAGTGAATTATTTATTTTCTCTGGGGTCATTTGTTCTGTTTGTTTATTTGGGTTCTTTTTTGACCCTGACTCTCTGATTTTTCTCAAGTGAGTGTGGTTGGTTGTCTACTTAATATTATGAATGAAAGACTCAATTAAGGAATATGAGTAGCAAGGATAGGTTTTCTGTGCTAGAAAATTGTGTGTATAAAGAAGAGCAGGTACACTTTATGGTGTACAAGAGAGGGGTAGACAGGCAGGCTTTCTTCTTCTCTTTTTATCCATAAAACTCTAGCTCAAGCTTGTCCAACCAGGCCACATGTGGCCCCGGACGGCTTTCAATGCAGCCCAACACAAATTCATCAACTTTTTAAAAAACATTCTGAGATTATTTTTACAACTTTTTTTTTTTAAAGCTCACCAGCTATGGTTAGTGTTCATGTATTTTATGTGTGGTCCAAACAATTTTTCTTCTTCCAGTGTGGCTCAGGGAGCCAAAAGATTGAACATCCGTGCTCTAGCCTCTGAGTTCTCGTTGAGATGGAGTTGAGAATTGACTCCAGTCCTTCTGCTTGGCCAGCCCTGCGATTATTTAACTCCTTCTTTGCTGAAAACACCTGGTTTCTCGGTACATTAACTTTTCTGGGCAGCAGGCTAGATGAACCCGTCAGGCGATTGCACTACAGCTTCAGGACCTGGGAACCCTACCTTGTCCTTTGGTCCCTCTCGTCCCAGGAGTGGTAGAGCCTTACTGCTATTGGGAAACTCTGCATTGAATCACCATCTTCAACTATTGGCACTAGCCAGTTGCTTACATCTTTAGGATAACAAACCCTTTATAGTGATTTATTTCAGTTTGGAATATCTATAAAGACTTTTGTTTTCCCGGTTAAACCCTGACTGGCACAGTTCTATAACCCATTCCTGTTCTCTAATCTGCTGGTTCTTAGGTTGGAGTTTCTACAGATCTTTACCAGAAGAAAGGGTTCTCTCTAAATTGCTGCATGCTTCAATGAATATGCTGTTAGGTATATGGCTTCCTCCACCCTGAACATACAGTTCATGTCATCCCATCTTTTTACTTTTTCTTCTTATGCTTCTCCCTATTACCTCCTCTTACAATGCTGTTATAATTTATTCCTTTTTAAACATGCTTACTGTCACTTCAGTGGCAGGACAGGAGGAAGAGATGGATGTGTGCACTCAGTTTATTGCCTACTAATAGAAGTTTTTGGTGAGCTACTTTCGAGGGGTTCTTTTTCTTAAGAAAACTGGATATGACAGTGGAGCCTGGTGGCTCATGCCTATAATCCCAGCACTTTGGGAGGCTGAGGTGGGCAGATCACGAGGTCAGGAGATTGAGACCATCCTAGCTAACACAGTGAAACCCTGTCTATACTAAAAAAAAAAAAAAAAAAAAATTACAAAAAATTAGCCGGGTGTGGTGGTGGGCTCCTGTAGTCCCAACTACTTGGGAGGCTGAGTCAGGAGAATGGCGTGAACCCGGGAGGCAGAGCTTGCAGTGAACCAAGATTGCACCATTGCACTCCAGCCTGGGCGACAGAGGGAGACTCTGACTCAAAAAAAAAAAAAAAAAGAAAAGAAAAGAAAACTGAATATGACAATCTGAGAATAATTTCATTTTACTAATTTATATTAAAAACAAGATTCAAAAATAATAAAATAAAAAACCCCAACAACAGCAAGGTTCAATGTAATGATTATTTCTGCTGTTAAAGGCTGGAGGATTACTTTAAACTAGGAAAAACTAAGAAACAATGTGGGTGAATGATTTCTGTCCTACCCCTTTAACCATGGGGTAGGAGAGAAGCTACGTCCTTAGATCAGAGGCTCTCCCTATGTGACATTTCTGTGTACTGGAGCTGCCTCTCTCGAGGTTACATGGTTTAATCAGTTATTCTGTGAACACACCAAAACTATTCAATTTGCTAATTTGGTCCTGTAGTGATTTGAGTATGTCTCTTTCATTTAGCCACTCCGTTATGACACAAACATGAGTATAATGTATTAAGAAAGGACATTTCTTTGGCAGATTTTCTTTAGTTCTAGTTACATTTAATTGAAAATGTCAATCTATCTGGAAAAGTGGAGAAAATTACATAATGACCAAATAAGGTGTTGATTCAATCATCCCTAATGATTTTATAGTGGCTGGAAAATAGTGGTCTAAGTTTTCAGGATTGAATCTACAACAAACTCATTGGGAAATTGACTCTGCTCAATATTGCATATTTTAAATACCTAATAAAATGGTAACATAAGCTTTTTATATTTTTTTTTTGTGTAAGAACAATTTTGGAAAAGAACACGTATGGAATATAAAATTATTTAAGTATCTGATAAATTGACACTTACCTCCTTTCTATGAGAAATTCACCCCTGAATGTCTCCATTTGTTCCTTTATTTATTAATTTTGTTGCGAGACCTTTGACACTTTGACTACTATTGATTGGTCCAAAACGGACACTTGACCACTCTGAGTCAGTCAATTTCTCTCTCAAGGAACCTATACTCAGAGTCATCTAGTTTCTAAAAATGGCTGGAGATGAGCAACATGTAAAATGTCTGTGGATGCTGGACAAGCCACCCATTACCCATTATTTGGAAAGAGAGAAATGACAATGAAGAATGACAGAAACAAGAGAAGAGAATCAAAGAGACAAGAAATCATGGGGGTTGGGGGGAGGGGAGAGAGAGAGAGACGGCAAGCCTGCTCTGGGTTCCTAACAGCTTTGATTACTGATTCCAGTTTCTTTAGAGGCATTGGATTTGTAAGGCTCACCTGAATTCTTATAATGAAATCTTTCTTTTGCTTAAGCTGAGTTGAGCTGTTCTGCTACTTGAAACTAAAAGAGCCTAAAATAAAACAGAGCACGCAGCAGAACAGGGAGACTGTTACTCTCCAAGTGCATGAATACAGAAATTCAGAGACTGCTGGGTTTAAGTCTGTGTAAAGAAAACAAATTGATTGCGATTCTAGGTTGGTCTCCAGTGATCTTTTTTTTTGTTATTGATACATAAGAATACATCTTCAACAATTTGCATATTAAGTCTTCAGGAAGTATCCAATTCCTGAATATTTAGATGTACTGTATTTGGTTAAAGCCTCATACATTTATGTTATATTTTATGTAATCTTAGGCAGTTTTGAAAAATCTCATTCAATAATGCTGAATGAGCTTTGTAGAATGCAGCACAACATCTGGTAAATGTGTAAGTGCTCCTTACAGTTCATAGTAGCAAAGACATGGAATCAACCCAAATGCCCGTCAATGGTAGACTGGATGTAGAAAATCTGGTACATATACACCATGGAATACTATGCAGCCATAAAAAGAATGAGAACATGTTCTTTGCAGCAACATGTATGGAACTAGAGAGCATTATCCTCAGTGAACTAACACAGGAACAGAAAACCAAATACCATATATTCTAACATATAGGTACCTAGACATCGAGTACATATGGGCACAAAGAAGGGAACAACAGACACCAGGGGTCTGCTTGAGGGTGGAAGGAGAGAAGAGGGTGAGGATTGAAAAACTGCCTGTTGAGTACTATGCTTATTATCTGGGTGGCAAAATATTCTATACACCAAACCCCTGTGACACACAATTCACCTACATAACAAACTTGCACGTGTACCTGTGATCCTAAAATAAAAGTTAAAAAATCGTAAGTATAAGTGCTCGTTAAATGTTAACTCATGTTCTCTTTCCTTCTTAAAGTAGTAAGTTTTTCATTGATTGATTGCTTCATTTGTTCAGAAAATCTTTGAATACCAAGACCCATATCTAGTTCTGGGGCAAAAGAGGTTTTAATTAGACCTACAGCTAGAACTACAGAGGAGGTAGATACAGACAAGTATTTTCAATACAACTTGCTAAAGACTGCAATGGAGAGAAGATCAGAAATTTATAGGAGCACAGAGGAGGAGCAGCTGCTTGGCTGTGAGGGCAGTGATGTCAAATTTGCCAGTTCTGCCTCTGAGCAAGTCATTTAGGTTCTATGGCCCTCAATTTATTTATGTAAAATAAGGCTAATAAGGATTTTATCCTCAGTTTTTGTTACAGTTAAAGGTGATAATAAAAAAGTATAGACATATATATGTATATTTTTATATGGAGGGAAGTGATTGGATCAAGGGCAAAGTTTCCCCACTCCTGTTCTCATGATAGTAAGTTATCATGAGATCTAAGGTTTTGTAAATGGAAGTTTCCACTGCCCTCTTCTCTTTTGCCTAAGTTTCCAGTGCCCTCTTCTCTTTTGCCTGCCTCCGTGTACGACGTGTTTGCTTCCCCTTCAACTTCTGCCATGATTGTAAGTTTCCTGAGGCCTCCTAGCCATGCTTTCTGTTAATTCACTAATTCACTAATACTGCCTGGAGAAGTAGAAAACAAACAAAAAAACAAAAACAAAAACAAAAAAAACTGACACACAACTAAGAGGTAACATTTGAACTGGGTTATGTGGCATTTAGTTAGTGGTATAGGTTTTTGCGGGGAAAAATGTTCTAGAAAGAGCAAACAGCATATACAAGAGCATCTGTTTTATAGTAACGTAAATTCATAGGAACACAGAGGAGAAGCAACTACTGGTTGTGAAGGCAATGAGTAAAGTGTCTTCAGGCAGTAGGAAGAGCTTTGCACAGCCCACTACAGGCAGTGTTAGAAAGGAGTGGTTGAAGAAGCAGGTTGGGGCTGCAGAAAAGGAAGATTTTCCTTAACCCTCATGCAGACCCTGGCTATGTGTGAAAATAAACTGATAAAGACAGTGATATGGTTTGGCTCTGTGTCCCCACCCAAACCTCATCTGGAATTGTAATCCCCATGTGTTGAGAGAGGGAAATGACTGGATCATGGGGGCAATTTCCCCCATGCTGTTCCCATAATAGTGAGTTATCATGAGATCTGATGGTTTTATAAATGACAGTTTCCCCTGCCCTCTTCTCTCTTGCCTGCTGCCATGTAAGAAATGCTTGCTTCCCCTTCATCTTCCTCCATGATTGTAAGTTTCCTGAGGCCTCCTAGTCATGCTTCCTGTCTGTGGAACTGTGAGTCAATTAAACTTCTTTCCTAATTTATAATTACCCAGTCTCTGATAATATTCTTTATAGCAGTCTTTACAAATCATCCTGAAGACAGAGAAGCAGAAATATGTGGGCTACAATATGAAGTAAGGAAATAAATCTTAAGTATTTTTGATTTTTTTTGAAAAATAAAAAGCGCTAAAGAGTAATGTGACTTATTGAATGCAGCTATTTACAGCTGGTTGAAAGGGCTTATTGGTCATTGCTTGATGGAGCCCAGGACTTAAAGTTATTTAGCCAATTTGAGCAACCTATTATATGACTACAACTGTTTGCATCCCCAAATTTCCTTCTAATTTTTTTTTTTTTTTTTTTTTTTTTTTTTTTTTTTTGAGACAGGGTCTCACTCTCTCTCCCAAGCTGGAGGGCAGTGGTGCAATCTCAGCTCACTGCAACCTCCACCTCCCAGGCTCAAGCGATTCTCCCGCCTCAGCCTCCCAAGTAGCTGGGACTACAGGTGCCTGCCACCACACCTGGTTAATTTTTGTATTTTTAATAAATTTTAGTCATGTGCTTTACTTGGGTGATAGTTATAACTCCATGAGCTATGTGTCTAGTCTCAGAACATACCATAGTTAAAGAAAAACTCAGAAATTAAAAACCTATTTCAAAATAATAAGAACGCTTTACTCTTACTCTATTTTTAGAATACCGCAAAGAGACCTCAGACCCACAGCACTCATTACCTTTTCATTCCCTTTCTGCTTTTGTTTTCCACAAAGCAATTGTATCCATGCTTCTCACTTCCAAAACTCCCTTAGAGCTCCTTCCTCTGACCCAGTCTGAACACTGTTTTTCCCCACTTCCCACTATTTTCCTACCAAACTTGCACGACAGAGGTTCAGAAGAACCCATATGGTAAAGGAGGATTCCCATCAGATGGTAGGGGATGGGAAGAAATGAGGGTAACAATGGCAGGATCCTCTTTAGCAATAAAAGTGAGGAGGATGGCTGGGACCATTGACACATGAGCCGTTGGACCATGGTGCACCAAGTGTGAGAAAGGGTGACCACAGAGAAGGGGGACAAGGTGAAGAATGGAAAAAGTTGGCATACATAAGTCTGGTCTTTGGTCTGATAAACTCTGTTCCACTCTAGTTTTTATATCGGGTTAGTGGCAGTAAGGAGAGGGTCTGAGCTATCCATTACATTGCATTGCATTGGAAAGAGTATGATTTTATTTTTCTTAAGTCCTTAGAAAGTGGAGATACAAAGAAGACCAAATTATAAATGAAGTAATAATAAAATAACAGCTAATATTTACTGAGTGCTTATTAAGGGCCAGGTATTTTTTAAACATTATTTTATTCAATCCTCACACATAGCTCTGAGATATACATCTCCACTTTATAGATAAGGGAACTAGGCTTTAGAAAGTTTAAATAATGGCCAGGCGCGGTGGCTCACGCCTGTAAGCCCAGCACTTTGGGAGGCCAAGTCGGCCAGATCACCTGAGTTCAGGAGTTCAAGACCAGTCTGGCCAACATGGTGAAAACCCATCTCTACTAAAAGTATAAAAATTAGCCGGGCGTGGTGGCGGGCAACTGTAATCCCAGATACTCAGGGGCCTGAGGCAGGAGAATCACTTGAACCCGGGAGGCAGAGGTTGCAGTGAGCAGAGATAGCGCCAAAGTTTAAATAACAGGCTCAAATAGGTAGAGTGAGAATCTGAGCCTAGCATTTTTAGTCCAGAGTCCATAACTTAATAACTGCACTGAGAATGTACTGTAACTTTATTCTTCCACATTAATTCCCAGAAATAATAGATAGAAGAGTAAAAGACTTTACAAAACATATTAATTAAAGTTATTGTGTTACTTCAAGATACTTTCTCTGAATTATTGGCATTTATAAAAATGAGACTAAAATTTTCATGAATGTGAAAATTGGCTAATCTTAGAAGGAAAGAGCTTTACTAATGGCTAATTGAATTAACTAGCAATAATAATATCTATGGAAAAAAATGACTTTAAACACTGTTTTTTCAAATGAGCAAGCGTCTGTTGAACATCAATTGTACCCTGCATTTTGGAGGTCATACAAGATGTGTAAGATTTTGATCTTCAATACTAAATGATTGCCTAGGATAGTGTATATAAAGTCTCTAACATATTCCATTGCTTATAACACATCAGTTAATATTGTTTTTTTTTTTTCCTTATTCTCTGTAATGAGCTTAAGATCCAGTTGGGGAAATGTGACTAACACATCTGAAATATATATAAGCTAGTGAAATATAATTAGGATATGATGAAGTTTGGATATTTGTCCCTGCCCAACTCTCTTGTTGAAATGTAATCCCCAGTGTTGGAGGTGGGGCCTGGTAGGAGGTGCTTGTATCATGGGGAGGGATCCTTCATTAATGACTTAGGCCACCCCCTTGGTGGTAAGTCAGCTTTCTGTCTGAGTTCACAGGAGATCTGGCCATTTCAAAGCGGCACCCCCTCCCATCTCTTGCTACTCCTTTGGCCATGCAATGTGCCCACTCTCCCTTTGTGTTTCTGAATGATTATAAGCTTCCTGATGCCTCCCCAGAAGCCGACCAGATGCTAGCCCCAAGAGTCCTGTAAAGCCTGCAGAACTATGAACCAATTAAACCTCTTTTCTTTATAAATTACCCAGTCTTAGGAATTTATTTATATAAAGCAATGCAATAATGGCCTAATAAGATACATGCAACATTTATATAACTATGTCCCACTCTAGTTTTATTATCGGGTTAATAGCAGTAAGAGAGTGTCTGAGCTAACCATTACATTGCATTGGACAGGATATTATTTTATTTTTCTTAAGTCCTTAGAAAGTGGAGATACAAAGAAGTGGAGATACAACATACACACACACACACACACACACACACACACACACACAGGGTCTCACTCTGTTGCAATCATGGCTCCCTGCAGCTTCAACCTCCTGGGCTCAAGCAATCCTCCTGCCTCAGCCTTCCCAAGTAGCTGGAACTATGGGCATGCGCAACTGCACTGGGCTAACATATATATGCATACATTTTATATATATATATACACACACATATATATATACACAGTAGAGTCAAGAGTTCTTGCAATGTTGCCGAAACTTTAACCCCAGGGCTAAAACAAACCTCCTGCCTCAGCCTCCCAAAGTGCTGGGATTACAGGCGTGAGCCTCTGTGCCCAGCCACATGCAATATTCTAAATAGAAGTGAGTAGTTAGGTTAGATTTCCAAAAAGAATGGGGATTTTACAGGGTGTTAAGATTTGCTTAGGTGAAGAGTTGGGATTTTATTTTAGGAAGATGAAATAATTTGAATGTATACAAGATTAAATATGAGTTTAGGGGAATATTTAATGTACTGATATGGTTGAGTTAGACTCTTTTCTTTAAAACTAAAAAAAAAAAAAAAAAAAAAAATTCATGAATTTCCAGCAAAATGATAAGATTTTAAATCTTTTGACTAATTTGGGTTAAGCAGTGTAATTATGATGGATGTCTTGGTAGCATATTCTCCCAAGTGAATTAAGCATTATAAGCGGCGACATCTGACCCCAGGAGCTTTTGAAACAAAACAAAGGGACATATCAAATACCTGGTTTTACTCCAGAAAAACTTCAGAGAACGGCTAAAGGCAAGTATTTTACAGATGTTTCTTAGGGTAACAGCCCAGGTTTTAGGACTCTTCCAAGTCATTTGGAGAAGAAATTGTTACATTAGAAACATCATCTTTAGGTCTATCTGATCAGGTATGAATATGTCCTTACAAATGAATGCTTTTCTCCTTGTGGTGAAAATATCAATTTAATCTTTTTGTGCAACTCTCACTACTCAATATATTACCCTTAAAGTCACATTCACATTAGAATGTACAGTGAAGCAGCGATTAATGAAATATCATTTCCTGATAGGGCAAAAGTTGTGTCTGAAGATACACATTTTTGTTTTTGTCTTTGTTTTTTTATAGTCTTGGCATATCTTGTGTATTTTTAAAGGAATAATCTTATAAAATGAAAGTCTAAATCTTGGGAGTGACTTTTTATTTTAGAGGAGAAAATTGGATCTTGCTCAAGCTGAGATATACTGGCATTAGTCCTGCTGTGGTATATCTTGAAAAGACAACAGAACTACATCTCAACTATCATACTGCCATTTTCTTTATGCAAACTTGCAGTATTCTGCATGCTGACTGGCACATTCCAGAGAAAGGAGGAGCCAAACAAAACACTTTAATAACATTAGCTCCTATGAATTCATTGTTTATACAGTGCACACGGAATGAAATATAAAATCTTATTAAAATTAATTAAAATCACATGCCAAAAATGGAAATATGGCTCATTGTCTTTAATTTGGCCAAGTGCCATTTAATACCAAAAACATTTCACATTTAACTTCATTATTTATATAGTGTATCTAGTGGGCATCAAATGGGATAATATATATTAAAATGTTCTACAAACTAAAAACCATCCTAAAATATAAGATTTTCATAATAATAGCTCCCTTTGACCCAGTGTATTTTAAAACGAAAATGTGGTATTTGTGTAATATTTTTTATTGTGAACTTCCATTTGGTTATTTCATCAATGAGTGATTCTAAATTGTCTTTGTGAAATCCATTGATATGCTAATGCTACTGCAACTTGCAAAACATAAATATGAAATAAAATCAAATATGTTTAACATTAAAATGTTTTTCTCCAAATAATTCTGAATGAAAGGTAGAAGAAACTTAAAACTTAAGACAAAAATTATTTTAAATGAATTTTATGAATATTTAAAGATAATACTGTAAGGTAATTAATTCCTCATTTTGGTCTCTGCAAATATTTGGAATACAATGGCAGGAAATTGTTGGCATTTGGATCTTAATGTCATCACTTTTCAGATCCAACTTCTAACAAATATAATCACTGCTAAGCACAATATGGGGAAAATGGCACTGGTGGGTTAGGTCATGACTATATGCAACAAACATTACAATTAACACGTTGGTCCTTAGATGGAGAAAAGTACACTTTTCTTGCTCTGAAATATATCCAGTTCTTACTAAGACAACTGAATTTAAAATTGTGTTTCCAAACACAATTTGGGTTCACCAGATTCCATGGCACTATTTCTTTAACCCTGGAAGTTAAGCCTATTTATCATCTTGCTATATACCTCCCTGTGGGTTCTTCCAATTCCACACTCTGCTTGCAGTTTTACTGGCAGTATTCTGACACTTATTACACAGCTCTGGGCACCCTAACCTTAGTGACCTGACCTTTTGGTGAAGGGACTTTTGAGTTTGCCTCCCAATCTTTCAGGATAGCTGTAAGGCACTTCACCATTGAATTCTGATACCTGCCAGTTTACAACTACCGTGGAAAAGTCACCTGGGAGTCCAGGTGGGGGAGTAGTTTGATCAATTAATAACACTCCAGCTGCATCATTTGCCAACAGGAAGAGCAATTCTATTGGTCAACATCTGACTATTCAAAATTCTCCATTTACAAGAATATCTCCTGTCTTTAAATTCAAGGACTTAGTTAAAGCAGTAAGCAAACCCAGCAGGAAGTCCCCTTTGAAGTGCAGGAGCTCAGATATGCAAAAGTCTTGATCAGCAAATGCTTGAAAAGTGCTTACTCTTCTCCCCTTTGGGATTGGCCATTAACTCACTTCTGGACATTCTCAAGTAAAGCTGTTTTTCAGGTTGCTTCAATTTCAGAGTCAGTAAGTGAGTGGCTTTCGTCAGCAAGGGTTAATAAACTCTTTCCTCTGCCTCCCGCCTCCTCACATTCCAAAGTGGACTCCTGTAGCATGAATACATTAGCATTTGTAAGGGACAGCCTTCCAGTTATCTTCGTGGAGTTCCTGGGACTACTGCAGTCTTTCTTATTTGTTCTCCCTGCCCTCAAATCTCTTCCTGCTTCAAAAGATCCTACATATAACTGCATGAAAAATCTTCAACATTCACCTCATTTTATGACTTGAGAGCTTCCCCAGGGGTCCATGTCCCATCTCAGTGATTCCGCCTGCTGCTCAACATCTCCCACCATTCTCTCTCAACATCCCATTATTTTGACACCTCTTTCAACATGCTTCAGTGTTATTTGTCTACTCCTGGTGTTATTATTTCTGCTGTGTATATTTTTTGCCTCTGCTATGAGTTGCATTTGCATTACAATTTTTAAATTTTAAAATTGCCTTCCTCCAGAAATTCTGCTGTGGTTTACCTACCTCTGACTCATCTCCTTTCTATTCATTATATCCTCAACATAGATACGTGAAATTTTACCCTATTATCTTTAAGCTATTCTTTAACAATAGGACAATATTAATAACTACCATTTTCCAAGTCTTACTGCATTCCTTCACATATTATTTTTCATCGTAGCAATGATCTTCCGAGGTAGATATTATTATACTTATTTTATAGAAGGGAAACTGAAACTTAAGGAAGTTAAGTAAGTTTATTAAGGTCACTCACATAGAAATTACCAGGGCTGGGATGTGAACCCAGATTGGTCTAATGGAAGAACATCACACATAATTACTCCACTGTGCTTCTGGCTGCTCAAGCCCCTAACCTTTACTAAACACCTAGTAGATATCAGATTCCACAGCTAAGTGATGGAGACAAGAAGAGCATAGTCTCTGGTCCCCTAGTTTCTCACAGCCTGGTGGAAGAAAGGATGTGGATGTCATGAGAGCAATGTGATAAATGTTCAAATGTGTGGAACTGCATGAGTAAATAGGGGTGACTTAGGAGAGGAAGTGACAGCTGAATTTGAAATGGGAAGAAGGAGCTTGCCAGATGACAAGGAGAGAGGAAGTGGCCTTCCAGGTGCAGGGAAGCACCAAAACAAAGGCGTAGGAGCAGGAAGGGTCTTTAAACGTTAGGTTAGGTAAGGGCTCTTCACCTAGAGTGGCCAGAATGCAGGACTGGGATTTGGAGTGGTTGGAGGAGGATTCAGAGGCCCTGGAGACTTACAGCCCGAAGGGATTCTAGAAAGATCGAGAGGAGAGGACTTTATCTTCTGACATGTAGTTGGCTCTGTAACATGTTTCCTCTGAATGACTTTCCCTCCTGATTAACTCACAAAGGCTTTGAGGACATCTAAGCTGTTCTTATTCCCACCTGGATGCTCTTCCATATAGAAAGGGAGCCATCTGTTCATTGGAGGCATTGGATGACCTGCTGTTTTTCTTAGTTGAGACTTGGTACCATCAAGAAGCAGTCAGTGCCCTCATTTTGGGAAGTATTAGATGCCTCCTGAAGATGTAGAGTCCTTGTCCCAAAAGAAGTTAGGTAGCTATTTTTCAAGTAGTGTGATACTTGTGGAATCTGTATTAAACATTCTGATAAGGAGCAAAAAGAGAAAGAGGCCCAACAGTAGCTTTAAAATAGAGAACGATCCTAGAGAAGATAAAACAGAAAGCTCTAGAAGGGGACAGGTGTGTCATAATCAACATGCATCAGTTTTGCCTTGGTGAAGGGCAGTATTTTTATTACCATTAAAATGAGATCACTTTTTTGCACTAGGCCAGTGTGAAAGGAAAGACTTCAGAAAGGTGATGTAAGTTTAAAAGTGAGGGGAAAATCAGAAAAAAAAAAGAAAAAATCCGGGAGTTATATCAGTAATTCTGTGAAAGGCAGCATAACATGGGTGTGTCCCCACATCTGTAATAGAGATATTATCCCTTCTTGTTAGTGAAAAGAATAGGTGGTCTTAAAGATATTTATAACCTTGTAGTTTGAAGCTCATGGTGTTTTAAGTGTGAGAAGAGATTGCTTGGTGCTCTGTTTTGTAGGGAATTATTAAAATAAGCTGGAAAAATGAAATTGCAGCATTTCAGAATGTACCCTGGCCATCTACCTTACATGGAACGAGGGTGTCTTTGGCCTGGAGGGCTCTACTGTAGAAAATGTAACAACTGTCCTCTTCTAGAGTTTCAAAACAGTGCTGCTTAGTGACCCAATCTTGGCAGGTCAAAAAGGAGAGAATCAATGTCCTAATTCCAAGTTCATCCATCTTGAATGCAGCTTAAAATAATACAGAAAAATAAAACAGCTATGTAGAATTCTTTTAATGGCAAAATCCTATGAAAGGTTTAAAATTCAATAAATGAAATGATGGAAAGTGAATGTTTAAAAAATGCGATATGGTTGATGATTAAGTTTCCAGGACAGGCTGCTTGAGTTCAGATACCTATTCTGCAGCTCACTAGCAGTGTGACCTTGGGGACTCGATCAAAATCTGGCCTCTGTTTCTTCATCTATAAGAGAGGGATAAACATGGCATCTGCCTCACAGCATTGTGAAAATTAGATGTGTTACTGTGCATTAAGCACTTGGGACAGTGTTGGCACACAGCAAATCCTCACTAAATGTTAACATTACCTTTCTTTGAGTCTGTAAATCTCTTTCAAGAGTATAAAGATTTGTAAAAGAGATGCATTTGAATTTGTAATATAATTGTTTTTAAGATGATTAAGGTGATAGGTTGAACAGATGAATGTATTTAATACTTTTAGCAACTCTATCTATTGGTACCAGAGATTTGAATTTCTCTCTCTCTCTCTTTCTCTCTCTCTTATTCTATGTGTTCTTTTTTCCCTTCTTAACCCCAATTCACACTGTAGAATGTATAGGAGGGTTGGAGGGAACTGGCCACTACACTGTGAGAATTTAACACACACATGTACACACATCTTCAAACATTTCTCAATACATATCACCCTCCTCATTACCCATACTTTCTCTGTACATACTGAATCAGAAAAAATGGCGGTACCCAGGTGCCTCCATTTATAACTTACTATCTAGATTTTCATACACATTAAAGTTTATGGATAAATGTCCTAGATTCTTAAGTAAGGTTTAACTGAGTAACCAAAGTTTTATATGCTTTACTTTATAATATCTATTTGGCACCTAAACATGTTGACTCTGAATTTCAATTCTTTCGTTAAATTAGTTTTTTCTCTTTATAAATTGGACTCTTTTGGCGGCAGGTAGAACACACTTGTCAAAATGAGCTGTCACACATATTTGTGGGTACCGTCTTTAATCTCTACCAATCTCATCGGGTTTTTATCCTCTGCCAATCTCATCAGGGTTTATGCAATAATGTTAATCTAAGGATATGGTCATTTTACTCTTAAAAACCAAAAAAAAAAAAAATTATACCATGGAAGTGGATCCCTGTGCTGAATGTAATTTCTATGACTCTGATTTTTGTCTCTGGGTCATCTTTTCTTGAAATGCTCCCAAGACGAATATTTGCCTGCAAGGTCATCCTCCGACATGTCGTCCAGTTTGAATCTCAGCACTCTAAAACAGGGCCCTTTCCACAAAAGCCTTCAACTTCAGAAAGAGCTGCTTTTATGTGGCTCATGAATATGGTCGAACTGCTTCAAGCTCTCCTCTCTGACCTTTGTCCTATTTAGTGGAGTTCAATTGTCTCCCACATTTATTTAAGCTAATGATAGAAGCATTAAGCAAAAGTTGAAAAAAGGGACAAATGGATTCATCATGAAAATGCACTGCGCCATAAAAAAGCCCATACGCCAAGATGCTATTCACAGTGGGTAGTAAATTTATGAAACTCATTGCCTCAAGGTATTATATAGGCTATTATATATAAATAGGTTCAAGAAGGACTATAGCAGGTTATTAAACAAAATTGGGATGCCAGAGGTGGAAGTGGCGAGCTCATCCCTTACCTTTGGGAACATCGTGGAGGTGGGCGACATTGCTTAGTGCCTCAGTCAGAGAGTTGCTTGACTGGAGTGTATTACTTTCCTGTAGCCTGCTGGAACAAACTGCCACAGATTTGGTGGCTTAAAACAACAGAAAGTTATTCTCTCACAGTTCTGAAGGCCCGAAGTCTAAAACCAAAATGTTGACAGGGCACGTTCCCTCCAGGGGCTCTAAGAAAGAATCCCTTTCTGGACTCTTCCAGCTTCTGGTGCCCCTCTGCCTCTGTCTCTACGTCATCTTCTCGATGTGCCTGTCTTGTGAGGATATGTGATTATATTTAGGGCCCAGTTGAATAATCCAAGGTAAGCTCCTCCTCAAAGATCTCTAACTTACTCACTTCTTTTGCCATGTAAGGTAGTATTCACTTTCACCATTCACGGTCGTATTCGTGGGGTTCAGGGATTAGGACCTCGGCATATCTTTTGGGGGGCCACCATTCAACCCACGACACGGAGGGATCATCCTTCTAAGCATTCTATGGTTTGTTTTGTTCCTCCTTCTTCTTTATAATTGGAGGGCTACTTCGGTCTAAACCTTTCACTCCAATAGCAATACCACAAACTTTAACTTTCTGTTAAAAAAAAAAAAGCCTTTCTCTTTCTCTCCGTTTCCTATATTAGTAATGAGCGTTAGTTCTGCTGGATGTTAATAGTGCTTAAATGAATACAAGAGAAGCCACATGTTTCAGAATCCTGTTTAAAACATTTTATAGAATTTCTCAGAGCCTTGCTATGCCAGTGATCTTTGTGATGTTCCGAGAAGACAATATGGTGTGCTCGCCAGACTCTTTCAACCACACACCCTCTGGCTAGTATTCCCTAGCATACATTTTGGGAAACTATGCTCTAAAATATAAGAATGACATAAATCAAACATCTCTGCTTTTTTTCCTTTGGGGACCAAATCTAGGCCTATGGCCCTCCTTGACGCATTTGTAGGTAATAATTTCCTCACAATTATTTGAGTTAATACGACAAGAAGGAGGCTAGTGGTTCTTTGACTTGACAAGTTCCCTCTGGAATCGAGCAGATTATTTTCTGTTGGGTTTTACACCATAGCCAATAGCTTTCCCTAGAACCATCCGGCTACTGTAATCGAAATGTGTGCATAGTCTAAGAAAAACCCTATATGGGAGTCTGTGATTTCGCTGGCTCACTCTGGGTAGAGTGCCAGTGAGCACGTGTATGCTCATCTTGACTGTTTCAAGTCAAGCTGCCAAGTTTACATTTTTTAGAGACTGAACAGATCTTAAAAAGAACGCTATACCTATTCCCCTAACATCTTCTTTCTCTTGGAGTTAGGTAAGAGAAGAATATTATTTTACCAAAATAGGTTCATATATATATATATAATGTATATGAAGTATATATTTATATATTTAGTATATAATATATACTATATGTAATAGTATATAATATATACTATATAATGGTATATTTATATATACTATATATGTTTTATATATAGTGTGTGTGTGTGTATATATATATATATATTTTTTTTGAGACGGAGTCTTGCATTGTCACCCAGGCTGGAGTGCAGTGGTGCAATCTCAGCTCACTGCAAGCTCCACCTCCCGGGTTCACGCCATTCTCCTGCCTCAGTCTCCCGAGTAGCTGGGACTACAGGCGCCCACCACCACACCTGGCTAATTTTTTGTATTTTCAGTAGAGACGGGGTTTCACCGTGTTAGCCAGGATGGTCTTGATGTCCTGACCTTGTGATCCGCCCCCCCTCGGCCTCCCAAAGTGTTGGGATTACAGGCGTGAGCCACCATGCCCAGCCAGGTTCCTATATTTGTAAGTCTTTAAGTTCTCTTTTATTTTAAAATGTCCCCCTCTCCATCCCCCACCCAGACAGGGTGTCACTCTGTTGCCCAGGCTGGAATGAATGGTGTGATCATAGCTTGAACTCCTGAGCTCAAGTGATCCTCTCACCTCAACCTCTAGGACTGCAGGTTTACACCACTATGCCCTGCTAATTTTTTAACAAAAATGTTTGTAGTGACAGGGTCTCTCTGTGGTGCCTACGCTGATCTGAAACTTCTGGGCTCAGCAATCCTCCCACCTCAGCCTCCCAAAGTGCTGGGATTACATGCATGAGCCAGTGCATCAGCCTAAAATGTTCTTTATGAATGCTTTTGTATGTTCTTCATCTGGCCATCCAATAAGTATTCATTGAAATGTTCTAATGCGCCAACCTCTGTGGTCGATTTAGAAGAGGGAAGGGTATGTGGCTCTGGATGAGACTCTGTGTGCCTTAAAGGCACTCTTAGTGGAGGACACATGGCATGAAAAAAATGCATATACTGCGAAACACACTCCAACATTGGTGTGAGAAATATGTTACAGCAGTGAAGGGAAAAGAAAGATGAACTCTCTTTGGGAAACTAACATTCACTCTGGGTTGTGAAGAATGAATAAAGTTCATTCACTGTGATAAAGTACAATCCGGGATGAAAACCAAGGCGTATGAAGGGAAGCAGTTATAGATGGGTATGTTGTATCTGAGGAATAATGAGAAGCTCAGAGTTACTCCCCAGAGGTAAAAGGATGTGGTGCTGGAAGGAGGGGAGGTTAAGGTAGGCTGATTTCTGATAGGGAAGGATTCTGATTGCCCTGCCAGGAAGCTTAGATGGTATTTTGCAGGCAATTGGGAGCCTTGGGAAGGGTTTTGTATTAATACAAAGGAGTGACAAGATGAGATTTTGATTTCAGAAAGACAATTCTGGAAGTCAGGGCACACGGAAGCCCCCAAATCTACTCGTTAACCTAGCTAGAATAGTCTCAGTTTTAAATTCTTTTTTTTAAAAAAGAATTTGCTAGATTACTAGCAAAGAAACTTGGTAAGAATCTATCTAAAAGGCGAACAGACTCTAAACAAAGGCAGGGGTATCTGAGATAGAATTCACGGAAAGGCGGATGCTGACTCAAAGGCTTTCATGTAGTTGGTTGGGTGGGTGGTGAAGATAATAAGCAAGAGAGGCAAGGAGCGGAGCTGCTTTGGGGTGGGTAGAGAAGTACCAGATTGTGAATAGGAAGGAAAGTAATCTAGTCTTTGGTGACAGAGACTATGGATTTTCACTCAGCCTCCACTCCACTCCCTTTCAGCGTGCCTGGATGTACGATACTGCACTATGATGCAGTACTGCTAAAATCTGCATTTCCTAGGTTCATTTGCAGCTGCTTGTCAAATGTATGCCTCTCTGAGATTTGGAAGATGGGAGTGCACATCCTGTGGCCAATTCCATGCTTCTGTTGTTTCAGCTGTTTCCCCTGGCAAGCTTGTCTTTAGGGGTTTTTGTTTCTTCTGCAGTAGTTGTAGTAGTTTCCAATGTCCAGTGTTTAGCTTCACAGTGTGGAAAGGCAGTGTGGGGAGCATTCGTTTTGCTGGCAGAAGTTGTGGACAAGCTGGCATAGTGGTTCTGGAGCTAGCAACCTCTTGCTTCTCCAGCCTCCTGATCGTGGTAAAGGCAATGTCTTCCATGGAGGCTCACTCTAGACTGTTGTTCTGAAAGTTGTTACTGGGAACTCTGCTTAGGGCTTATTCCCCCAGTGCTTCCACAAATCTTAAAGCCCCCAAGTCTACCCTTGTTAACCTAGCTAGAATGGTTTCAGCGATCTGCAGCTGATCCTTAACCAATTCGCCTTCAAATGAAAAATATTTTATAAGAAAATTATTTAAGTATTGCTCTCTAAATTCATTGCATGTTTGATATTGTGAATGTTTAATTGCTACCGACAATGAAGCAATGTTCTCAATTAGGAGATTATGGAGGACATGACCTTGTCTTAAACACCTTTGAGTGCCCAGTGCCTAGAACAGTGGTTTGCACTTGGTGCTTAATAAATTTGTTAGGTTTCATTGAATTAATTGAATTGCCTGAACAATTTGTGCTTCTCCAAGTAGTGCCATGTAATATAGTTGGCAAACTCCCTAACTCTGATAGTTGTTTTACGTGATAAATTGCCTATATTGTTAGTATCTAAAATGCTTTGATCTTAAATTTTTTCAGAATTTTCAGATCCATGCCATCTGGCTTCACTGACTCATGGAAATTTAATGTCTTAAGTCGTAGTCACCACCTGTTGTTTCTTTTTCCGTATTTATGCTGGTGAATCATATTTGCTTTCAATGAAAAGTAATTCTTTCTTAAAAATTCCACATTTAGTCTGTCAGTGATGATCACTCACTGAGTGATCAGAGGAACAATTCAGCCTTCACTGATTCTTAAATGCTCCTGTTCCCCACACTAAGTATATGACTGCACTTTGAGTTCTTTGTCTACAACCAGACAGGGTCACACTCAACCCTTAGGCTACTCTTATAGAAGAATGCTTCATAGATTTTACCTGAATTTTGTTTTTATAATCCTTCTTGAATTGTAGTGGCAGTCATGTCTGGTGTTCTATGCCAATATTGTTATTTTCTCCATATATTGTATTTCTTATGAACATTTGTAATTTTAATACTTTCCATGGTATAGTGCCCCCAAAAGATTCCCTACACGCTCCTGTGCAAGAGGCCAATTAGAGGACATATGAGAAGGAGACATAGATCATTCTCTAGTACCTATCAAAATATGTTTTGTAGCAAGCAGCTCAAGCTGAATAAAAGATAAATAGTCCATGTTGGTTGACAGGACTGAGAAGTACTGAGATAGGAAGGCTTCAGGTGTAGTTCAAATAAAGTTCTTGTTCTATTTCTTTGTGATTTTCTTGGCTCTGCTTTTTTTGCATATTAGCTTCATCCCTAGGCTGGCTTCCCTGTAGTTGCAGGAGAGATATCTACAAAAACATAACAGCTTGTGATGTCCATTGCACAAAATTTCTAAGCCTTGCTCTGATTAGGCCACCCTCTGATAAGGGGGATGATTACATTGAAACATCCTCTTAAGCTACCCAGTGAGAGATTTTAATGGATGTAAGGACGGAAACCCAGTTTTGTTGTGGTCAGACAGAGCCCAGGAAGACAACTGGGCATGTTCTCCACTATCCTTAAGGGCAGACCAACTCCTAATATATATTGTTGTATCATTTTTACTGTATATACATTTTTCTGTTTCTTCTGTTAACAATGACGAGCTTGACGGAAGGTTTCATCTTGTTTGTACTTTTATTATTGATGCACACCAGCTACTACTGGAGTCCCCTCACTGTACCTGTTGAGCCTCTCTCTATGTCATGATGATGCTTTAAAAGGTTCTCATTATGTGATGATGCTTTAAAAGGATCATCATAAAATACATTTAGATGTATTTTACATAACTCTGACTTAGGCTTTGCCTCTTGAGACATGTTGAACCAGAACTAGGCAATTAGTCAATCAGTAAACAGATATGAAGTCCTCCTGTGTGTGCCAGGCATTTGGTGCAGGTGGGGGAACATGGCAACGAGTAGTGTCTCATTAAAATCTTTCAAGGCAAATATACATGGGTGATGTCATCTCCCAGGTCTGTGTCCCTCCTCCTGTCACTGTTGGAATTCCCCTTCCTCTCCTGGGTGTTCTTCCCAGGTTCTCCATGCTATCGTGTATATTGCCCCACGTCTGTGATCTTCTACTGCTGCGGCTTGCCAGTGCTAGGAGAGCTCCTTTTCCTGTTCATGCAGACATGACTGAGTGCCGCTGAGGATCCCCTGATGACTGAAGCACGCTAGTCGCCTTGGGACTTCACAGTCTGGTGAAAGGCTTCCCCGTTAACAGCAATATGATGAATGCCAGGATAGAAATAAGAATCAGAGATCCAGTTCAAGCACTCAGAGCGGGGCAGTCAAGGAAGATTTTCCAGAGACAGTGATGCCTATGAATCTTAAACAAAAACAAAAGCAAAAATGGGAAAATGTCAGCCAGGTGAAAAGGCATTGCTTTCAGAGGGAGCAGCGTGGCCAGAGGCCGTGTGAGAGAAGCTGGCTGCTAGGGAAGACTAAGTCCCTCTCCACAGCTGGGTCATTTCATGCGTGTGAAAAGTTGCTAGGAACAGCCTCATTTTCCATATTCTGATTCAAGCAGTGTGGCTAACGTTTATGGTGACCCTTAAATCATTAGCTGATACCAAGATCAACAGTTTTCTTCACGAATATAAGAGGAAACTGTAGCCAGAAAAGGCCTGGGAGTATCTTTCTGCTCAGTAGGAAAAACAATTCTGTCTCAAGAGCCATCCTTGCAGAAGGGGAAGTGGGTTAAAGCAACTCCTTGCCGAGAGTGACTTGAGAGGATGAGTAAAACATCTTCCCAGTGGGGTCTCGTTCCCTTTCTATCTGGTCACAAATTCTCAATAGTTAACTCACTAACTGGCGAGGTCAATAAAAGTGGGATATCCTCTTCTGTAGAAAGCCTCGGTGATCACAGTGATCACATAGCCCTGTCTGAAGAGTACATTAACTGAGATTAGCTCATTATCTTTGTGATGAACTTCCGAAGAGTTTCCGTTCAGTGGAATAAAAAGAGCAGGCAGGGTTGGGAGAGGAGCAGCGAGGACTCTGGAAGGAGAAACTCATTCAAATGGTGTCAGTGCTGCTGTCTCTGTGGGGCTGGTTGGTGTATTAGTCAGGGTTCTCTAGAGAGACAGAACTAATAGGATAGATTTATATATAAAGGGGAGTTTATTAGGGAGTATTGACTCACATGACCACAAGGTCGCACAATAGGCCCTTTGCAAGCTGAAGAGCAAGGAAGCGAGTCTGAGTCCCAAACCTGAAGAACCTGGAGTCCGATGTTCTAGGGTAGGAAGCGTCCAGCACTGGAGGAAGACGTAGGGTGAAAGGCTAAGTCAGTCTCATCTTTTCATGTTCTTCTGCTGCTTTTATTCTGGCCACTCTGGCAGTTAATTAGATGGTGCCCACCAGATTGAGGGTGGATCTGCCTTCCCCATTCCACTGACTCAAATGTTACTCTCCTTTGGCAGCACCCTCACAGACAAACCCAGGAACAATACTTTGCATTCTTCAATCCAATCAAGTTGACACTTAATATTAACCATCACAGGTGCGTTCTGGGGTCCTAACGTGTCTTTCTCCACTTTTAGTTCTTTCCCTTTTGTGTTAGTTGAATGATGCTCCACACCGCCCAGTGATGTTCTAGAACCCGAAAGTGTGTTCTTTCACACGGCAAAAGGGAATTTGCAGATGGGATTGTAAGTCGAGGATCTTCAGATGGGGAGATGATCCTGGATTCTCTGGGTGAGCCCAACGTCATCACAGGAGTCCCTGTAAGTGAAAGAGGAGGTAGGAGAGCCAGAAGAGGAAAAGTGATGACAGAAGCAGGGCTGTGATGCAGCCAGGACCTAAGGAATGTGGGCAGCCTCTAGAGGCTGGAAAAACTCCCTTAGAACTTCCAAAGAGGATACAGTTCTGCCAACACCTTGACTTTAGCCCCGTAAGAACCATATCAGACTTCTTATCTCCAGAACTATCATATAATAAGCATATGTCACCATAAACCATGAAGTCTGTGGCAATGTGCTACAGTGGCCACACACCTCTCTTTACCTGATGCCCATGACCCATGAGGTCACCCTTCCCGCACATACCACCATCCTCCACACTAAGTCTGTTTGGGGCATCTAATTCTGTTGGCTAATTTTGGAATTGTGTCAGGGTCGAACCTTTAGCAGAGTCACAGTGGAGTTAAAGCCACATCTCAGGGAAAACTGAGAGGAAAGGAGGGCCTGTGCTGGTCAAGTCTGAGGCCTGAGGTGTAGCACCACCAGAGTGCCAGAACACAGAGCAGCACCAAAGAGCGGAATGAACTAGCTACGAGCAGGAATGGAGGAAGCAAGAAGGGGCATTAGACAGGCATAGCCAGGAACACTTTCAGGCATGACTGAGAGAGATGTGTTTTTGTTGGGTTCCACAACCTGTGGCATACTGTGACTCAGATAAAAGATATGGCAACCCTGAATACCATCACTGTCACAAGAGCTTTAGATGAATGCTTTCAATAAACATAAAATGTAAAGAATCAAGACACCTTATGTCCACCAAGGATACTTGGAGAAAGTCCCTAAGGGACAAGCTTCGGTCCCATGATTTCAGACTCTACTCTCTGAACACAAGAATATTGTGTAAATTCTGTGCTCAGCTCTCCTCGCTGTTGTATGTGTGCACTCACTGCAAGTAATTATATGCTTTTATTTGAATGTATTTTAAAGCAATAGGTAGAATAGCAAAGGAATATGAAAACCATGAAATGAATGGACCATTTTATGTATTGGGAGAGAGGAGCCACCCACCACTGTAAAAATTGGCAATTCGGAGGGTGCAGTATTTAGTATAGTAAATAAATAAATGACCGACATTGTGTAAACACTACCAAAAAGTGTGTTGTAATGCATCAAAAATCAACAAAATTTTATTCACTGATGAGTATCAATAAAATAAGTTCAAATGATGGAAATAAAAGATGAGAGCTCTCAAGAAATGAGAGCTTAAAGAAACAACAATTATATTTTCATATAGACACTTTTATTTTGTTTAAACAGTTGATGGAGGCTCACATTGTACCCAAAAATGTCCATTAAAATTAACCTTACAAATTTTTTTCCTATTTGAAAGTGACACAGAGCTAAACTCTATGAAAGATTAGCTAACATGGCTTAAATTATTCCCAGAAACACTATAAAGAAGGGGTTTCTTTGGCTTTAAAAATTTTTTTGGTTTTTTAAAAATCTTGAAAGACATACAATTATATTTAGTTTTTAAAGAACATTCATCTTCGTAACTCCTCACTATCAATTTAAGAAGTAGCTCGGGGAAAACACTATTACCGTGTTTTTCAGAAAACTGGGCCTAGAGAAGTTAAGTGACTTGCTTGAAGGCAAAAAAATGTAGGATAAATTTAAATTGTAACAGATATTATTACCTCATTAAATCCTCACAGCATGATATGAAGCAAATCAACAGTATATGTATGTGTGTGTATATATATATGTATGTTTGTTCATTTTAATATTCGGGAAATGAAATCCAAATTGGTAAAGCAACCTGGTTAGCAAAATGCAACATAGAAGATTTTATGACTCATTGCCTTTTTCATTCATAACTACCTAAGATGTCAAGATTTTTCTTCCCTTTAAAGAAACAGTTTGTGGCTGGGCGCGGTGGCTCTCGCCTGTAATCCCAGGACTTTAGGAGGCCGAGGAGGTCGGATCATGAGGTCAGGAGTTCAAAACCAGCCTGGCCAACATAGGGAAACCCCATCTCTACTAAAAATACAAAAACTTAGCCGGATGTGGTGGCATGCACCTGTAATCCCAGCTACTTGGGAGGCTGAGGCAGGAGAATTGCTTGAACTTGGGAGGCAGAGGTTGCAGTAAGCTGAGATCCTGCCATTGCACTCCAGCCCAGGCGACAGTGTGAGACTCCGTCTCAAAACAAAACAAAACAAAACAAACAAAAAAAAAAAAACAAAAAAAGAGAAAAGAAACAGTTTGTAAGACATCCCCTTCCCTTCTATTTTTCTGGGACTGAATCCCAAGTAAAATAGCTGCCAGAAGATCCAGCAGGGGAGTGCTGCAGCCTTTGCTCAGCTGGGAGGCCCTCATAATCTCCAGGGAGACAGATTCTGGGATAACGCCTGGAAGAACCTTCTGAATCAACCGCAGTGTCCCTTCTTCAAGCCTAGATTCAAAGTCTCTGCAGAAGGCAGCAGTTCCGCTCCTGAATTCCTTCAGAACACAGTCAAGCAAGGAGGCAGGTCAGAGAAAGGCCTGAGGTGACCTGCAGGCCTGGGGCTTTCTGTCAAAAACCAGTAGCTGGAAGCAGTAGGTCCCATTCTGTGATGGGGATCGTTCCTTGGGTTTACGCAGGTCACATTAACAAAAAATAACCATTCAGGAAACCAAGTCTTCTTCAGGTCAGCCTACTATATACCCATGAGAGGAAATGGATGTGTTGGACTCCACCTCAGCAGTTTCCGAAGTGTGCTCCTTGAAACACTAGTCCTGTCAGGTAGCCTATGAAAGAAAATCCTGTGATAAAAATAAGTTACAAAATGCTGCCACTATTACCTCACCTTGGAGATTCTAAAATGTACATGAACTTGTTAAAAGCTTTGTTTAGACAAAATCTCTACCAAGGGTGGATTTGATTATGGAAACTTTCCTCCCCTGTAAAACCAAATATAAATGTGGGACACTTTGTGCTAATCCATTGTTAGGATGGTTTTCCCCTAAAAATGTGTAGTAGGACTTTAGAAGAAAGATGACAAAGCATAAAGAAGGAAAGGTGAGACTCTTGTTATTCTAATGTTGCCTAAGAGTAGAAATCATGGCCGGCATGGTGGCTCAGGCCGGTAATCCCAGCACTGTGGGAGGCCGAGGTGGGCGGATCGCGAGGTCAGGAGACCATCCTGGCTAACACAGTGAAACCCCATCTCTACTAAAAATACAAAAAAATTAGCCGGGCGCGGTGGCGGCGCCTGCAGTCCCAGCTACTCGGAGGCTGAGGCAGGAGAATGGCAGGAACCCGGGAGGCGGAGCTTTCAGTGAGCTGAGATCGCGCCACTGCACTCCAGCCTGGGCGACAGAGCGAGACTCTGTCTCAAAAAAAAAAAAAAAAAAATAGTGGAAATCATAACACATCTTCAGGTATTGCGTTGTCAATCTGTAATAGGTGTAATACCTGCCACAATTCACTGTTTTGAGGATTTGCAGTTATAATTACACTTTACTAGAGTGATAGAAAACAAAACAAAAACAAACACAACCTCCTGAGCCACATAGTTGGAGAGAAAAGACTATTTATTTTTCAGAAATTAGCAAATGGTGTCTAATACTTTGCACATTTAAAAGATCAGGTTATCGTAGTATTCATGTTTTCTTCAAATCTTAGGTGGGGTTCAAGAGTTTTAATCCCATATATTAGATTATATGAGATATTATGTTATTATTATTATTACATTAATCCCATACATTTAGAGAGACAACAAGCATTTTGCAATAGCTTAAAATAAATAAATAAATAAATAAAATAAAAAGACCACTGAAGGATGAGTGATGTGGAAACCATGAGAATATAGAGAGTTTATTTTCTCACAGCCTACATACATTGAGTTACTTTTCAAAGGCTGGTCTCATGAGAGAGGTAAAAATGTATTTGCTTAACTGCTATATATAGGATAACATGGAAACTATATTTCTGGGTATACTGAGCTGCCTGCCAAAGATTATCTTCACATGTCTACTGACAATCAATCAAATTAGTTAGTTTAAAAACAAGTAGTTTAGAATAGCACGCAATTCAGTAAGAGTATACTGACAATTTATATCTTTTGATATTTTCCTTCTATCTCATTTGCTGATGGTTGAGGGAAGCAGGAAATGTGAAGAAAGCTTGTGCATGCTTTATTGTTTTTGAAATAACTACTTTATTCACTAGATATTTTAACATCCATTCTGAATTATCCTCCAAGTTATTATTAATACTTTATGAAATTAATAGGAAGACCATCAGTATCTTGTATTATGTTGAAGTACTTAAATCTCTTAAGACAGACCTAGAAGGTTTGAGGGTAGTATATTTTCAGGCCTAAATAATAATACAAAATATATAGAACATATGAATTAGAGTTGTTACGGTCAAATTCTAGTGCCTCCCAATTGTTTACAGAATGATATGAGAACCCTTTGCTTTTGTGTTTAAGACTTGCCATAATCTGCTTTCTCTCTGATTCCAGGTTTTGTTTCCATGGCTATGCAGCATCTTGTCTTTACAGCAGCCAGTATCCCTCAGGCATACTTACGTTCCTCCTGTCACCACTTCTGTGCCATGCTTCTTTTCTCCAAACTCACCTCTAACTATCTGAAACCTATGACTATTATTGGAGGGTAAAACATTTGCCCCAGGTCTCCTAGCAAGGAATGGGGAAAGCCACAATTCACAACCAGGCACCTGGCTTCTGAAACCTACAGTTTGAACTACTCCATTGAATTCATAAGACACCAAAAGGATGGTATGGACAGAGCTGGACTTGAATCCTGGCTCTATGGTTCCCAGCTGGGTGACTATGAGCTAGATATTTGACTTCCATAATCCATAAAATTTTTTTTAATCTGTAAAGTGAAAATAATAATAGATTTCCCTTCATAGATTTCTGTAAAGATTAAATAAGGTGATCCCTGTAAAGTACTTCATTCAGTGCCTGCTCCATAATGAGGACCCAATAAATGTCAGGTGCTAGTTTCACATCTTTATACTGTAAGATAAATGTGCATGTGTATATATTTATGTATGTGTATGTATATTATATTCCCCGCCCCCCTTCCCCAAACTGAATTGGTTGAATTTTCAGAGTGGGGAAATAGCCTGACTTGTTTGGTTAAATCCTCTTAGAGCATCAAGAACATTTCTTGACCTTGATAGGCGCTAAATATATATTTTTGATAATTAATTGGTATTTGTCTTTTATTCTTTGTGTTAAAATTGTCCAGTTGCTTATTAAGAGCACTACTATTGGCCAGGCGCGGTGGCTCACGCCTGTAATCCCAGCACTTTGGGAGGCCAAGACGGGCAGATCACGAGGTCAGGAGATTGAGACCATCCTGGCTAACATGGTGAAACTCTGTCTCTACTAAAAATACAAAAAACTAGCCGGGTGCGGTGGTGGGCACCTGTAGTCCCAGCTACAAGGGAGGCTGAGGCAGGAGAATGGCGTGAATCCGGGAGGCAGAGCTTGCAGTGAGCCGAGATTGCCCTACTGCACTTCAGCCTGGGTGACAGAGCAAGACTCCATCTCAAAAAAAAAAAAAAAAAAAAAAGACCACTACTATTAATGACTTATGCAATATGATAGCCACACATTCTATCGGAATGAACACTTCTCAATAATTTAAACATTTTAAATGATCCTTTGATACTTTGTTAATATTCAGCAAATATTTGTAGATATTTCTTTCTTTGACAAATAGGATAGCCTATCAGTATTTATCTTTTCAATCTTCAGTCTCTTTTTTTTGCCATAGGAAATGTTTTGTTAGTATTTTATCATAGCTGGGTTAGTATGGGGAATTAATTTAGTATTCACATAGATAGATAACACGTGTGCTTTTCTAGGTGTTTCACTGTCATTTAGCTTTAGGTAATGAGCACTTAAAGTCTTGCTGGTTTTTCCGCAAAGACCCGTAGTTGTCTACAACATTCTTGAATAATTGAGCTTTAAGTGGACGTTAACAGGGTTGATTATTTTAAAAAATATACAGAAACATCTTTACAGGACTAAGTTTGAAATTTGTATCACCCCTAAGATACCAAGTTTTGAAATTCCCTTCTCAAAAACTGAAGGATAAATAATACATGAAACAGAATGACTTGGGGTTTTGTTATTAGAAGTTATATAGAGAAGTTCTATTTTATAAAAATATTATTCACCCTCATTGTAGATCCCACCTTAAAACAACAACAAAGGCAATAGCACCTGGATCCTAAAAATTGCTGCCAGAATAAATAAAATGCATCCCTAAGACTTTTCAAGAAGGCTTATTTTTAGGATATTCTCATTTCAAAGTCAACTGTTACTCTATGTCCTAAAGCTGTTTCCCTTATTTTAGATCAGCATATACCTGTTGACATCAATTAGTCATCTAAGAATTGGCTGACAATCATTTGGAAAATATCATCTTTCACACATTCCACACTTTTAGAACCTAAGTTAATGTTTCTGGCAGTGGCAACTGGGTGTGGATAGGGAGGGACTGGAGTCTTTCCCCACCATTATCCTTTCTCTGCTTTGGAGGTGGTTTCAATAGAACGTGAGTGAATAGCGGGGGCAAGAGAAGGCAGAATAACATTTACGACTATTTTCTACTCATTCATAAGAAATATCCTTTTCTTTTCTTTGTTTTAGAAGAAATGGCCCACCATGCTCCAAGAGCAAAATATCAATAGCCTCATATTTGTCATCTCTTATATCATCTTTTCTAATACCCACAGCTACCCTGTGAATTTAGTAAGTTATTATTATCCTCATTTTACAGATAAGGAAACTACAATTAAAATAAGTTAATTAATTTATGAAGATGACACATGATTAAATGAAAGAACTGAGACTTCTTTAATAGAGGTCTCTGCCTTTAAGAGCAATGCATTTACTACTCTGCATATTGCCTGAGCTATTCC
Source organism: Theropithecus gelada (assembly GCF_003255815.1). Classification (NCBI taxonomy): domain Eukaryota; kingdom Metazoa; phylum Chordata; class Mammalia; order Primates; family Cercopithecidae; genus Theropithecus; species Theropithecus gelada. The sequence continues at coordinate 47,820,831 of NC_037670.1, read as the reverse complement.
ACAGAAAGTGGAAAATAAAATCATTGGCAAGTTAATGGATACATCTTTAATGGTATTAATAATTGCAATTGTGCTACATGATAATAATGGCATAGCAGACAAGCAGTGCACATAAATGACTGAAATTAGCATGACTTTGAAGCATAGCCATACTTAGTATTTCTGACATCTGGGATGAAGAGGAAAAGAGGACAGGGCAGAGTAGGAAGCTGCTAAGAATTCTTTCTAGATCTGTCACTCACAGTCTGCTTTTGGGTAACTGAAAGCTTCATTTTATTCCCCCCCTTCTTATCAAAGCTAGTTGAGAATTAGGTCTATGTACTACAGTATAAGATGGGCTGTGGGCTCAGGTCAAATCTACTGTTCTCTTAGAACAGGTTAGTCTCATCAGAGAGCAGTTGCCTCCACCCAACACACAGATATTAGCTAGGGATCTTTCCTTTTTGTACTTTAGTGGTGTTTTTCTCTTAATCCTGAAAGAGAGAGGTAATACGCAGTTTGTAGAGAACAAAGCAACCACGGCGGTTACTAGGTACATCTAGAAGCAGTTTGCTTTGACAACTTTCATCTCAGTATCTGTGCTTCCACCTCCCCACCCAAGTTCTTCTTGGTTATCCTTTTCTATACCTCTTAGTGAGAACTAGAGTCCTCTTCTTGTTCTAAGTCCTAACCTGAGGCATTCCCAAATTCTTCTGATTCTCAAATTATTTTAACCTCAAAGAAAACTTTCAATCCTTGAATATAGACCGTGATTCAGAAACTCTTTTGGTAAAGAGTCAGATAGTAAATATTTTTGCTCTGAGGGCCAGATGGTCTCCTTCACAACTACTGATCTATGCAATTTGTACTGTGAAAGCAGCCACAACAATATATAAACAAATGAGCAGAGCAGTGTTTCAATAAAACTTTATTTACAAAAATAGATTTCAGGCTGGATTTGGCCCAAAACTCATAGTTTGATGACCCCTGATGTAGACCATCTCTCTCATTATATACTGTGCTCTGGCATCAAATTTGAAAAAAGGAAAAAGGTAAAACTGGCATTGGTCCTGATTTGGTCGGTCGGTAGTGAGATACCAAAACACTTGCAATTGGCTACGGTTCATGCTCCCTGCTGCAGATTTAGGGTTTAACTCAGGCTGGGATTTTGGACTCCCGCTTCTTCCCCTTCTTCTCTCCAGCAGAAAAAGGGCAGGACTATATAGGCACAGGATAATCCAAATTAGTGTTTCACTTCTTTTGCTACTGAATCAATACTCTGCCAAGAAAGCCTTTAGTAAACTTTCAACCTGGGCAAAGTTTACCTGTCTACCTTCTCTTCTGAATCTTGTCTTGTGCCTTGTCTCTCATCCTCACGAAAATTGGTACAGTCATTCTATTTGCTGGGCATTTTCCTTCATCTCCTCCATATTCCATACGCTTCCTCTTCCACTCCTTATGCTCTTCACAGAATATCTTCTCACCCTATTCAACACCAACACAATACCCTTAGAGGCTTGAACTTTACAAATTACACATATTAACACGACTGTATGAAGGATGCAGATTTTCTTGTATAGAAGACAAGCTTGTGAACCCAAATGATACTGCAGCCGACAGTAAGGTATGTGTAGTATATAGTCAAGTGTGCATCTCCATGCTTTGTGTAAGCCGTCAAGGATCAAGCCCTTTTTCCAGGCTCAACAAAAATTAAGCTGAATCCTGAATAAAGACGGCCTCCAGTAGTTTTCTCAGTTTGCTGTGAGAAGAACAAAAGGAAAGCAGAGGTGTTTATTATGGGAGGTACTGGCAACTCAAGGTCTACCTTGCTGTGCTGGTTAAAACAGAAGGTGTGTGACAGGTGAATTTAGGTCAGTGCACACCACTCTGAGAAGTATGCACCAACACTGGAAAGTAGAATTAAATATTTAAATATGTCAAAATGAAAATTTGCATTATCTCCACCCCCTTCTCATTTCTTCTCTCCTGATTTTCCAAGGATGGTTTTTGCTGGAATATCTAGGTAGTGAACTTTGACTCAATTATAAATCCAAATGCCTACAGGACTAGAGTCTAGGCAGTGGGCAACTGATGACTGGGTATTTTAAATGAGAAATAAAAACTTGAGTGAATAATTGTGAATAGAAAAGTATAATCAGCAGTTTTTTTTTGGCAGAAAATTGGGATAGGATTCTACACTAATCTGAAGAGAGAATTCAATGGTTATGGTGTAAAAGCACAGAGGATAATGATGACATAAAACAAGGAAGGAAGTCTATAAAATTCAATCAACTTCTATAAGCTAGTTTGGTACAAAAAAAAAAAAAGTAAGGGGGAAGCTTGAACCAGCTCTGCATTCAGCAAACATAATGGATCTTGGCTGTCAGCCTACGCTGGTGCATTTATTTTCTCTAGGGAGTTGTTTTTATAGTCCAAGAAACTGGTCTAAAAGGAGTTGGGGTTACTTAAGAAGTGATGATTTACTATTTAGTCCTGGAAAAGCTGTAATGGCTTGGAAGTCTAATCTGTACCTGGTTTTAACTGAATGGATTCATCCCTCTTGCTTGATAAACATGTTCATTGGACAAAAATGAAGCAACTGGGCTAATTATGATGTGAGCTGACACTGACAGTATAAAGGCAGCTTATGGTTGGACCTAGCCCAGCAAAAGCAAGATGAAGACTGCATTGAAAATTGAAAGTAGAAATTCATCAAAATTTCTCCAGAGATGTATGGGCTCTCATCTCTACTCCTTTCTAATAGCTTCCTCATCTTTCCTCTCTCCATGAACTAAGGGCTACTAACCATTTTTGTGCTATGACTGCCCTTGGCTCTTTGATGAAATCTATGAAACCCTTCTCAGAAAATGCTTTCAACAAATAAAATACATTCTGTAGAATTATAAAAGGAAAACAAAATGTATTAAAATACAATTATAAAATAAAAATTTTATGATGCGTTCATTTACATGCTCCTTTGCAACATAATAAATAAAAAGATCTCAGCGGTACGTCTAATAACCACTATAATTTCAAAGTGGAGATGGGTTTAAATAGCATTTTGAAGGTTGTTACAGAAAGTATCTGTAATTTCTACTAGAAGTAAAATAATAGGTATTGACAGTACTCCTGTAGTTTTATCTCAATTCATAATGTAGTAGGTGGTTGGCCAAAAGTAATTATTTTTCCCTCCCAAGTTCATGGGCCCTCTGAATTCTATCCCAGATCAGGAATACCTGGGCTCAGCTTAAGAAGTGCTGCTATTTGCTCTCTTCCATTTTTATCTTTGTACAAATTGGGAATTGGAGGTCCAGATTGACAGCTACACAGTCTCACATCTAGAGCTCCCAGCTACATATCTAATTGTCCCAGTGCCAAATCCCCAGGAGAGTCAATCTGATGGGCCAGGGGCCAGGAATCCTTTCCAATTCCAAAAAACAATAGAAGCATAGGTAGAAAAGATCCTGTAAGACAAGCATGTCTTTAACCCACTATCTTAGGAACAAAAAGAGAGATTTTTCAAAGAAAGCGTATGCGTAAGGCAGACACCTCAAAAGGAGCCTTTTGTAAGTACAGGTTTGGGACCCCTAAAAGCAGTTGTAAAATTCCTTAGCATAGCCTTACAGATATAATGAGGCAGTTCTTCTCAGGGTGAAAAGCTATCACTATTCATTGGGAAGAAAAGTTACCTGTGTACAAATGAAAGTCTAGGCTGTTATGTGTTTTAGAAGTCCAACATGACACTGTCCAGTAGAACTTTCTGTGGTAATGGTAGTGTTCTATAGCTGCACCATCTAATCCAGTAGCCACTAGTCACACATAGCCATTGATCCCTTGAAATGTGGCTAGTGTGACTCAGGAGCTAAATTTTTAATTGATTTATTTTAAATTAATTAACCTTTAAATTTACATAGCCACATGTGGCTAGTAGCTACCACAGTGAATGACCCAGGTCTAACCTATCCCACACTGCTTTCCATCAGTTTCCTACAACAGCAACACTCTAGTCAAACTCGTAAAGAAATCTTACCTTTTGGCTTCTGACTTTGTTGAGGTTCTTTGCCTAGCCCAGGCATACACTCATAGTTTTTGTCCAACTCATATCCCACCTTCTGGAAGCCTTCTGTTATCAGCCAAGTTCTCTGAAGTCTTAAGGCACCTACTGCTATATCTCCAATAGGGACAAATCACATGTCACTTGTTTCTGATGTGTTTTTTTTTTTTTTTTTTTTTTCCAAAAGGTTTGTAGTTTTTCTTCAAGTAGAGTGCATGCTTCTGAGGAGAAGAACAATTTATCATTTTAAAACACCTTGTTTTTTTATATAGGTGTTCAGTACAATTTTGTTGAATTAGTTCACTGAACGCTCTGGAGATGCAGGTGATGCAAATAAAGAGTGGAAAAATCCATCAAGGCAAACATGCCTGAAAGTAGAGTCACTGTGTGCCAAAAGATCACTGAAATATCTTAGAGCAAAGAGAGGTCAGAAATTAACTTGGAGCTATCTTTAGGCAAATAAAGTGTTCTCCTTTTATGAATGAAACAACCAAAGTCTAATGATAACGAATGATTTACCAAGATCATATGCCAGTGAAAAATGGAGGAGAAACTGAGACCCAGGTCTTTGACATTCAGCAATTGTCTACAGAGTAAGATGCTAGATAGATTGGGAACTCTTTAAGAAGCAGGAGAACAAGACCAACAGAAAGAAGAAGAGGACAACAGAAGGGAAGCTCACAAAAAGAAATAGAAGAGAAGGATTATGATGGATTTCCGTGATATATTCAGATGGTGAAAACCTAATAGATAATTTCCACAAAATTAAAGAAAATTCAAATATTAGATGGGTGAAGACGTCCCTCTAATTTTAAATACTGGTAACTCATCAGTTACCTGAGATTAGTTTGCATGTAGGAACCCAGGAAAAATAACTAGATATGCTTAAGACGCTCCTCCATTCTTGTTGGTCTCCGGTCTACATTCTTTCCAATCGGTACCTGGTGTGTATATCACACTTCACGTGTGCATGGCAGACTGCAGTGAATCAAGCAATCTGGGAGGGAAACCTTGCCAGAGGAGACATCGCTGAGAACATTTCCTCTAAGACTTGATGTAAAAATTGGAGAAGGTGTTAGGAAAAAAAAAGATAGCCGTCTCTACTAAAAAATCCAAAAAAAAAAAAAAAAAAAATAGCCTGGCGTGGTGGCGGCGCCTGTAGTCCCAGCTACTCGGGAGGCTGAGGCAGGAGAACGGCGGGAACCCGGGAGGCGGAGCTTGCAGTGAGCCGAGATCGCGCCACTGCACTCCAGCCTGGGTGACAGAGCGAGACTCCGTCTCAAAAAAAAAAAAAAAAAAAAGGATGATCATGAACGTTGGATGTGAAGTGTAAAATGGAAAAAATCGCCCATCTTTTTATTTCCTGTGCAGTGGCAGCATCATAGAGGGATGATAAAATTCAACATTGCATAAGCATCATATACCCCATATGCCCACTGGCACCTCAAAGCTGTCCTATCAGATCTGGCCTGGCCTACTTTTCTTCATAGGGTAGAGATAGGTAGGAAACAGAGGAAAGAAACTCTAGGATAAGTAGGTAGATCTTGTTTAGAGAAAGGAGATACAAAAGTCAAAGAATTAGACATCCAGCTTGTGACTTGCCAAGAATACCCACTGGCTAAATGAAGCACTGGCAAAAACATTTCGACTAAGCTATTGTTACTATACTAAAATCATTCTCACCTTTAAATTGGGAGAAACATGCTCGATAATCTTTCGAAGCATCCAGTGTTCTAATGTTCTTATTGAATGTGTACAACATTGCATGAAGACCCCCAAATTACTAAGACCACTTTACACAATGCCAAAGCCAGTGTGGTTTTCATGGGTTTCAACCAACTTTTGCTCCTTAGTCATAAACTGGAACCTTTTCAAGTCATTCAATAAGCTCTTGGGAAAACGTCCGATCACCTTAATATGAATTTGTATGAAAAACCAGAAGAGTATCGAGACAAAATGTATTTATGTAGATAAGGAACACCCCCATCTTCAAGAGGAGCCAGCACTTAAGAGAATCAGCCTATCACTGGAGTCAATGGTGAGTGATTTCCAATGGAGAAGGAACATGTCAGCTATGGAAAATATAAAAACAAAAATTTGACCCATTGAGTGACCATGCCTGTGTACTGCAAATATGGTGCTGTGCTTTTAGGACAAATATTAATATCTTTTTTATAATAATACCATTAATAATGTGCATCATGTGCTTATGATATTCCAAAATACTTTGTTAAATCATTTTAAGGATTATTTTATTTAATCCCTATAATAATTTTAAGGTAGGTTATTTCTATTATTCTTATTTGATTGATGAGGGAACTGAGGAAAGATCATTAAGTTAATTGCCCACGATACTTGGGAAGGGTCAGAGCTAGGATTCAAAACTAGATAGGCAGACTCAAAGTACTGATACTCCTAACTACTATGCTATAGTTCACACCTTGAATGCCTCAACATAATTATCCAATTTTCTCCAGCTTTTAAATAATAAACAATGGCATTAAGAGGAAAAAATTGTGTGAGAATCTCCATTTTGAAAAAGTATGACTTTTTAAAGTGAATTCATAAATGAATGTTTATGTCCCGTGCAAAATTCGTATGTTGAAGCCTTAAACAAACCTTAACCCACAGTGTGACTGTATTTGGAGATGGGATCCTCTAAGGAAGTAATTAAAGTAAAAAAGAATGGATCCCTGATCTAACAGAATTACTGTCCTTATAAGAAGAGATGCTAGAGTCCGGGCGTGGTGGCTCACGCGTGTAATCCCAGTACCTTGGGAGGCTAGGGCAGGCAAATCACCTGAGGTCAGGAGTTGTAGACCAGCCTGACCAACATGGTGAAACCCTGTCTGTACTAAAAATACAAAAATTAGCTGGGCATGGTGGTGGGCACCTGTAATCCTAACTACTCAGGAGACTGAGGCAGGAGAATCACTTGAACCTGGGAGGCAGAGGTTTCAGTGAGCCGAGATTGTGCCATTGCACTACAGCCTGGGTGACAGAGTGAGACTCCATCTCAAAAAAAAAAAAAAAAGATGATAGAGAGCTCTCTTTCTCTCTGCCCTACACACACACTGAGGATAGGCCTTTTGATAACTCAATGAGAAGGCAGCTATCTGCAAGCTAGGAAGGGAGCCCTCATCAGAAATTGAATTGGCCAGAACTTTAATCTTAACTTCTAGCCTCTGAGAACTATGAGAAAATTAATTTTGGTTGTTGAAGCCATCCAATCTATGGTATTTTCTTATGGCAGCCTGAGCTGAGTGAGACAGAAGGTTCAAACTGTAAATTCTCTTGTCAAACAAGGTGTTTTATATTTGTAACACGAAAAATGATTTTTAAAGATAGTCATTGAAGTGGAAATCTGAAACTAAAAATTTGTCACAGAACTCATATCTCTCCCCTCCTTAAAAAACATAGTATGAATCCCCAGTGTTTGTGACTCTTCTGTAGGAGAAAAGTTGAGCTGTTACTAGAACTCTCATCAGTAAAAATGTCACATTATTATGCCTATATTCAAAGATTAACTTAGCCAAATTATTTGTTTTATTATTATTATTATTATTATACTTTAAGTTCTAGGGTACATGTGCATAACGTGCAGGTTTGTTACATATGTATACTTGTGCCATGTTGGTGTGCTGCACCCATAGCCAAATTATTTGTAAGCAGTGAAGCAAAGAAGTGGACACCTAGACCACTCCCATTGTTTCTAAATGTTTGCAGTAGGGACCCTTTCCTGTCTTCAAACAAACAAAAATATTATAGTATGAAGTTATTTCAAATAATGGAGTGTCACATTTAGTTAAAATAGAGATAAATTCAGCATAACTCTTAAAATAATGTTTATAGTGTAATTTTCCTTTCTATAGGTAGATTAATGTATACTTACTGTATAGACCACTAGAATATTTAATTTCTTCTTCTCCTCCTCCTCCTTCTCCTCATTCTCCTTCTTCTCCTTCTCCTTCTTCTTCTTCTTTTTTTTTTTTTTTTTTTTTTTGAGACACAGTCTTACTCTGTTGCCCAGGCTGAAGTGCAGTGGTGTGATCATAGCCCACAGCAGCTTTGAACTCTCAGACTCAAGCAATCCTTTCACCTCAGCGTCCTACATAGCTGGAACTACAGGCATATGCCACCATGCCTTGCTTATTTTTTAATCTTTTTTTAGAGACTGAGTCTCACTATGTTGCCTTCATAGTGTGCCACCTCGTTATGTCGCTGACAATTTTGTCTTTAAATGGAGATGATAGTGTTGTCTATGTTATAAGTGGTCATTATGAACATCAAAGGAAGTCATCCACCTGAAGCCTCAAAAACTGTCAAGTTCTATTGAAATGTCATAGATCATCATTATTGAGTTGTTTACTTTAAATGACCAACACCACATTTTGAATTTAAATCATGTGGTACTGTATTTTAAGGAAATAGTAACCATGTAAGTTTAGAAGAAAGATTCAACATGTCCTGAATGTGTTTTTAACAACAATATATTACATTTTAAGTGTATTTGGTGACAAAATATCTGTAATAAGTACAAGTTTTGTCAAGGCTATAATAGAATCATAAACCAGCCTAATAAAGAACTTGTTCTGGCCGGGTGTGGTGGCTCATGCCTGTAATCCCAGCATTTTTTGGGAGGCCGATGTAGGCCAGATCACCTGCAGTCAGGAGTTTGAGACCAGCCTGGCCAAGATAGTGAAACCCTGTCTCTACTGAAAAACACACACAAAAATTAGCCAGACATGATGGCGGGCACCTGTAGTCCCAGCTACTCAGGAGGCTGAAGTGGAGAATCGCTTGAACCCAGGAAGCAGAGGTTGCAGTGAACTGAGATCACACCACTGCTCTCCAGCCTGGGTGACAGAGCGAGACTGCCTCTCAAAAACAACAACAACAACAAAAAAAAAAACAAAAAAAAACCCACAACTTGTTCTGTGGGTAAAGTGATGAAAATCAATATGGTAGATTTCTGCAGAAAAGGGATATTTAATTTTAATTCAGCCTGCATCTGGTGAGTACTTGTCACCTGTAAGGTGCTGTGTCAGCTTCTGAGACGTAAACAGAAAATGATTGTATATATACTATTGGATTGTTTTATATGATAATTGGTGGTGATAGGGAAGGTAAGTGTAGGGACATTCAGGTAAACGGTGTCTGATACGCTTTGGCTGTGTCCGCACCCAAATCTCAGCCTGAATTGTATCTCCCACAATTCCAAAGTGTTGTAGGTGGGACCCAGGGAAATGTGATTAAAGCACGGGGGCCGGTCTTTCCTGTGCTATTCTCGTGATAGTGAGTAAGTCTCATGAAATCTGACAGGTTTATCAGGGGGTTCCCCTTTTACTTCGCTCCCATTTTTAATTTTGCCCCTGCCATGTAAGATGTGCCTTTCACCTCCTACCATAATTCTGAGGCCTTCCCAGCCATGTGGAACTGTAAGTCCAATTAAACCTCTTTTCATTCCCAATTTTGGGTGTATTTTTATCAGGAGTGTGAAAACGGACTAATACAGTGTCCATTGATTGATCTGCAGCATAATATGAAAGGAATGAATTGGGAGAATAAGACAGACAGCCTTATCAAAAAAACAGTGGAGTATTATCTTTATAGACCTATTTCAAGGGCAATATTTGATTGCCAGGCACAGGCCTACTTTTCAAATATATAGTTCATGCAGCAAGCAATGATTTTTGCTTTTTGATTCTTGATACACAAAGCACCCAGTATCAATAATGATACCCTAATAACCTAACAGAAAAGCCCTATACACAACTTTTTTTCCTTTTCGTCCATGATGTTGAATCAGGGATGCATTAAATCTGGCTCTTGTGACACTATTCCACTTTTTATGTGAAAGAGCAAGAAAATTCTGCTCAACAGGGAGAGGAATGAAAAAAGAAAATATTAAAAATGATTTTTGCTTAGGTACATATAACTTCTATGTTGTTATCTTTATTTTGCATCTGTAGCTCATTCTTTGGTTTCAGGCTCTAATTGTCAGCAGCTTTTCTTCTGGTCTATAAAGCCTTCAAAGCTCTGACCCCTGGTTTTTAGTACTATTATTATTATTATTAGAGACGGAGTCTTACTCTGTCACCCAGGCTGGAATGCAGTGGCGCAATCTTGTCTCACTGCAACCTCTGCCTCCTGGGTTCAAGCGATTCTCGTGCCTCAGCCTCCCGAGTAGCTGGGATTACATGCGCGTACCACCATGTCCGGCTACTTTTTGTATTTTTAGTAGAGATGGGGTTTCACTGTGTTGGCCAGACTCGTCTTGAACTCCTGACCTCAGGTGATTCACCAACTTCAGCCTCCCAAAGTGCTGGGGTTACAGGCGTGAGCCAGCGAGCCCAGCTGGTTTTTGTGCATTTTTGACTCCCAGCTTAAGGAGAGAGAGTGCCTGGGTAGATCTTTCCGTCCACCATTGCTATAGTTTCAAGTGTATTTGTTTTTTAATCAAAGTGCATTATTCTGTATTAGACCTAAGTGAACGAATACGTTCTTCAAATTTTGAAGGAAAAACTAATAAAACTCATATAAGATGGGTGGATTTCAAAATATCAAGTGCCCTAAATTCATAGTTGTAATGAAAACTATCACATTTGTTGAATGAAGGAGTTAATTATGTAAGATTCTTATGCCAGGAAGGGGAAAAAGAAAAATAAGTTTATTTTTTTTCCATATCTGTCAATTGAAAATATGAAGTGTTACAGCTGAAACATGAATATTTTAAAGTAAGAGCAAATGCTTGTAATTCTTCTGGGGCAGTGGTTTCAGGCATGTCCTTTACTGGCAATGAACCACATGCGGGGAGAATCTATCTCACAGTGCCAAGGAGTTATTTATGCTTGCCTTAGACTCTCAGGACTTGAGTGCGTTTATTACACATTTTTCTCCTCTTGCTTAAAGTAGTCCAAATCTCTTTCCATTTACCCATCATGTGTTTTCATTTTAATCAGGTGCAATTTTGATTTTTCTCTTTGTGTTCATGAGTAATGTTTGCAAAATCAAATCAACAACTAAAGACACTGTAATTTATATTTTCATATTTTTTTTCTGGGGTTTTTACCGCAAACACACCCCCAAACCCAGGGGAAACTAGGTTTGAGTTGAGCACCATGATCTTCAAACTATCTTTAGTTTATACGGTTTATACATTAAAGAAAGTAAATGCAATTGTGAATGCCTAATGGAACTGTCTGGCACATACTACTGGAGGGTATTTATATATAGTCTGATAAAAAATTAAAACCAATTTATCAAAATGGCAACACATTTGGTAATTTGGAACACTCTTAATGTCCATTTAAAGTGCAATACTCAGTTATTTATTCCATTTTGGAGATTTCAAGTTATCAGCATTTAGTACAATTTATAGCTCATTCTTAATTTTGCTATTATTTACGTTAGCAAATAAAAGGCATCTTACTCTGCACAAAAAGTGCTGATTCTTATTTTATGGAGTACCTTAGTGTAATAGATTTAGTGTGGAAAACAAATTGAAAGCCTTCTACCACCAAATTAGAGTTTTAAACTTACATTATTAGCTTTTAGGTGCATGGCTCTCACACTTTAGTACCTTGAAGAAACAACCAGGAAGTTTGTTAAAAATGCAAATCCTTGACTTCTAGTCCCCAGGGACTCTTATCAGAAGGTGTGGAATGGAACCAAGTAATCTGCATTGATTTTAAATTATCACCCCTAAGCAATTCTGTTTCTATGAAACATTTTGAGATATGAGATAAAAGAATTTTTGTTTTTTGTACACAATATCTTTTTTATATAAACTATTGATTAATAGCTTTAGTAATCTTAAAATTAATCAAGTGGATGATTACATTTGAGACATTATGTGATCTTTTAAAAATTTAATTTTGGAAATTGTTCCATTTTGTATTAACATTACAAGTTGTGTCATTAAGACCAAACAAAAATCATCAAATCAATAATTCACTTAGTAGACCGTGGTCTACACGGAAAGCTATAAAGGTTTAAATTTGTCAGGTGTATCCTTTTCTTAAACAACATTATTCACAGGGAAATTCAGATAATGACACATATCACCAGAAAAATAAATGTAAGAAGCAGCTAATATTTATATACACTGAAAAGAATAGGCCGATTTAGTGAGAGTAATATTCTGTTGTGTTACAAAGACTTCCAAAAGAATATGGCTTTTGGAAGTATGTTCAATGATGAGATCTCATTCTGGCCATGTACTGTGATAATATTCATTACTACAGAACCAAAACCCACCTTACAGTGAATATTTAGATTTCAGAAACAAGCATATTCTAAGTGACATCATACTAACTGATAACCTCATTTTTTTCTGATAAGGAGCTAACAATGGTGTCATTATAAAAGAATGGTTTAAGAATTGAAGGAGATAATATATGCTGTTATTATGGGTAAGAGTGGAAGACAAGTGAGTCCCCTACAGAAGGTCACTCAATCCTGAAATATTTCCTCAAACAGAAAAGTCAGTTACAGAGGAATGCTAGATGTCAACTGGTAGATAACATCTTAGACTTGAAATTACTGTCTAAGAAGAAATAACAAAAAGACTTTTTCATGGTTCTTTATGTCCTAGAGGCCATAGGAGAGAATCAACCTTATTAAAAACAAAAATGGAGATGCCACACATATCATCGAGGACATGAAAGTGGAAATAGGCAAGTTATAGGTATGCAAACAAATTCTAGGTTCTAGGAAAAGAAAGGCGAAGGGAAGAGAAATTCAAGCACCATCAAAGTATAGAGCTTCAGAGCAAGGATCCGTCTCTGGCTCTTGGGAGATTTTGGCAGAGGCAGGCAGTTCTTAGTTGTTGAGTGACTAGTTGGAGAAAAGGAGAAAGTTACAAGCAATTTCTAAGGAATTGGGAGCCCAGGGCATTCCTGCTCCTGAAGATACTATGACAGCAACCTTAAAAGTTTCATTTTTTTTCTGACATGCCATCTGAATTTGAAGAGAACCAGAAAATTCAGTTACCTAGGTCTACATCCATTATCCAGGCAAAAGGCTGTAGAATCAAACCTATTTGTACTGTTTATGTTTGCCAAATGAGCAATTTCAAATATTAAAATGACATCAATACAGGTTTCTGGAGAAGCTCACTGACATTAACAGCATTGCCAAAAATGTAATGCAAACTTCTTAACATTTGTCATATTTAGGAAGTTCTATTTTTCAGTTCATTTTCATAGAGCTGGAAAAAGGAAACATAAATTGCTGTGGCAGTAGGGGAAGGAAACCAAAATTTAACGAAGGCTTATCATGGGTCTCACATTGTGTTATGCAGCTTATATATGGTCACATTTGGTAAGTTTAGGATATATGTGAAGGGTACTAAAGATGCAAGAGATAACGTGTGGTTTACAGACATTTCAATGTTTAATAATGAACCTGCCATCTCAAACTACTTTACCAGTTTAACTTATTAATTGTTGAAATTTTCAAACCAACCAAACCTGAGAAGAGTCTGCAAATCTGTACATTTTCACATACACATCCATTTACATTCACTCAAACACCTTTTTTAAGACTTCTATAACTATAGTTATCAGTCTTGGAAAAATAAAAATGATGTATTGAAATTTTCCTATAACTGTCATTGTGACAGGGTTGTGAGGAAGGTCATGGCAAATTATACAACAACACAGAGCACAAGTTTTATTTGGGAAACTTACAAAATAAAAATACCTCACAAAGGTTTGCAAGAAGCAATGCATAACTCCCTTTTCTCAGCATTCCACAGAGAAGCATGCCAGCTATGAGCAGGGCAGCCTGTGCCCTGGCAATTCCACTTCTTACAGTGTAAGCAGAGAATGGCCCAACAGTGACTGTGTTAGCCTTAGTTTTCCTGAAAGCAGAGATATTTGAGCAGTGTATTTGGGAGTGTGATTTCATGGGGGCAGGAACAAGAGATAGGCAGAGAAATACATAGAGAGAGAGAAAATGACCCAATATAGGTTATCCACTTAGTCACCGACAAGTTGGCTGACAAGTTGCTCAATGCTGTGGAACAGCCTGCGTGGTATGACACATATCTTAGGATCATCAGCTCAAAGGGAAAAAAGGGGGAAATATTCACCCATTGGCTTCTGTCTCTCAATGGCCAAGAATTGTCCCAGGGTGCATTAATTTACTCTGCAATTTTTATCAGTCTTCTCTTTGTGTGAGACGCATCCTAGAACAGGATCAAAGGGTTCTTATCCAATGCCTGAGGGGAGGTATTGTCAGATTGCCTTTATAGAAAACTGATTAGACCTCATGGCTGGAACAACCAATGACATTTGAGTAAGTATATGATATGCAAATTTCCCTTCAGGTGGAGGACTCGATGTTTTAGACTCAGTTACTAAGAGGTTAGGTGCCAACTGTCACAGCTCAGCTCCTGGAGACCCAGGGAGCCTGTGGGAGATTGCAACATCTTCTCCTAGGAGCCATCCATCCTGTGGGAATTTGGTTTTGAAATGCAGCTGGAGTCAATGCGGGACTCTAAGATAGCTTGTCCATTGCCAGGCAATGAAGACAGGCCACTGAGGCTCACCTTTGGACTTCCTGGTTGACATCCCATGGTCAGCTCTGGATATGCAGGGTGTAAATTCATTCTAATGATGTTAATTTTAAGAATGGTGTACAATTTTTTTCTAATTAGGTATTTTGTGCCCATATTAGGAAAAAATTGATTTGGTTCACCTAATAAATTTGCATGGAACCTAATTCTCATATTTTATGTTCCTGACTTGTAAAGGAAAGCTTAAACAGAGGGAAGATTCTCTGTGTCTTGCTTTTCAGAGAGAGATGTGGGTATGGGTCAAAGGGTGGTTAGAACCTTCCCATCCTCTAATACATTATGGAGGATGTTGACTGCTCTTCATCTTTGATACCATAAATTAGAGTATTATGTTCATAATGACTATTTTCTATTTAAGGAGGTTTTTTGTGAAAAACATTATCTTTTTCTGATTAATAACTCCTTCAATGCTATCTATGTTCTCCCTCAACTGTGCCTTTGCAGCTGAATAACTGATTCACCATACTACTGAACAACTTTTTGATGACTTGAGTTTATTTATTTTTTAAAAGCCAATACCTTCATTTGCCATTCTTGTACTTCCTGTCCTGCTTAAAGCACTTTTTGGTATTTTTTTGTGATGTAAAATCAGCCCAGTTTATCTCCTTTCAAGACATCTTTATTGAAAATGCCTTGTCTCCAGGCTCACTTTGGTTTCCCTTTCCAATTCTTATAGACAACTGGTTAACTAATTGAGTCACTCCCAAGCCCCATTTTTGTTAATCAGTATATGTAATAAGGTGATGCAGTCTAAACATTTATTTAATAAAAAGAATGTCACATCTGTTGAATGTCACTTACAGAAGTTACAAAAAGGAGCCATCCATTTATTCTTTCAACAAATATTTGTTGAAGCATAAGATGCATAGCATGCTATTCTCTGTGTTGTGGGATATTGTAGGATGTAAAAGACCTGGCTCACAAAAGCATGCAAGCTAATGTTACTAACTTCATTTTGTCAAGCAATTTGGTGTGGGAAATAACCAGTGGGAAAACAAGTGGGGAAAGAAAAATAAGTAGAAAGACTCTGAACATATGTTCAACACAGCAGGAGACAGCATTAGAGACCTGGGATCCAACTTGTAAAAAGAAAGTGTGTAGTGGCTTGCATTTTGAAAAGAACCCCATATGGGGAAAGATTATACTTTGTGGCAAAGACACAACAGGGAGACCTAGATGAGATCATGAGTATTTTCTTTGTGGAACCACAGAGAAGAATTTAGGGTTAGGAAGCCCATTAGCAGATGACATGCCCAGGAACAACACTTAGCCACTGCCTGGGCATTCGTAGTGGCTTGTGTGTGTAGGAAGTTATAAAGTTCTGAACACTCAACTCATTTGCCTTTGCATTTAGCATCTTCTGTGCAGAAAATTAATTATGCTGCAGTCTCATTGTTATCTAACATTTTAGAAAACTAGCTACTTATTAGGTTATACTAGTATTAAAACATAAAATTAACCACTAGCTAGAATCATTTTTAGGATTTCCTCACTTTTAATTAAATCTAACATCAATGTTGTAAAACCCAAAAGAATAAAATAATATTTATTTTGCTAGTAAAATGAATTTGCAAATGCTTTCAACTCCCTTGGGGACTGAAGTTCAATAAGAATTGAAGTCTTTTCACACTGCATGTTGGAAAGGGCCAAGCGCCATGTTGAGAGTTCGTAAGTCTTCTGTACCAGCAAAGAGAGGCAGTAGAAGAAAGAAAGATTTACCTACTCTGCATTAAGAGAACTATTAGACTGCCATTCATAGTGCAGTTTTTTTGCAGTCATACAGAAACACATTTCTAGGTCATTAGACAGTCAAGTTCCAAAAGGGTTTTGCAAGAATCAAATCATATGTGAGCTGAGTCAAAAATCCAGAGGTTGCTCTGTAGGTGAAGAATGTGGCAAACATAAGATCTGAATGAAAGCAAAATTGAGAGTCAGCAGTGCAGGCTCTGGGAGGAGAAAGCCCAAAAGACGGGCCAAGAAATGCTTTCGATGTTGGACCTTGGGGATAAAATGATGATTTGTCAAATTACTAACTAGGTGAAAAAAACAAAAGAATGTTCTCCAGCCAGGATCATGGGACCAGAGGTGTTACCAGGTCAAATGACATTACCGGGTGACCTATTGCTCTTAGTTTTTTCTTGATGCACTTCATTTAAGTTAACATCTTCATTCTCTGTGTTGTATTTTATGTATAGTGGTTTTCTCTATCTGAAGATTTTTGGAGTTTTTTTTTTTTTTTTTTTTTTTGAGACGGAGTCTCGCTCTGTCGCCCAGGCTGGAGTGCAGTGGCCGCATCTCAGCTCACTGCAAGCTCCGCCTCCCGGGTTCACGCCATTCTCCTGCCTCAGCCTCCCGAGTAGCTGGGACTGCAGGCGCCCGCCACCGCGCCCGGCTAGTTTTTTGTATTTTTTAGTAGAGACGGGGTTTCACCGTGTTAGCCAGGATGGTCTGGATCTCCTGACCTCGTGATCCGCCCGTCTTGGCCTCCCAAAGTGCTGGGATTACAGGCTTGAGCCACCGCGCCCGGCCTGATTTTTGGAGTATTTACTCAATGACTTGTTTATATAACTTGTTTCCTCCTCTTTCAAGATGAGTTGGCTGAGAACAAGGACATTTTCCTAGTCGCCCACTGTCTCCAAGCTTGTGAACAGTTACTGATAGCACTCAACTGCTTTTTTATTTTTAAAAAAATAGGGATGAGGTCTCAGTAGGTTGCCTCAGGCTGGTCTTGAACTCCTGAGCTCAAGTGATCCTTCCTCCTCGGCCTCCCAAAGTGCTAAGATTACAGGCATGAGCCACCATGCCTGGCGGCACTCAACTGTTAAATGAATGAATAAGTGAAATGAACATTTTTCCTTAACAACCTTGCCACACCATCATTGTTGCGTAGTGTGCGCCAATGAGTGGTAATGTAAGATTTTATTGTTGGTTAAAGCTCAGATGTTTTCAGCAGACAGAGAGCTTGGAAGCAGAGCAAGCTCTGATAATAGCTCTTGCTGTTTGTGGGTATGTACAGTGAATTTTAATTCACCTTGTTTATATAAGAAGGGTATAATATGAAATATAATTTTGGCATAGGCTTTAAAAAACAACAGTCTTAATATATTGATTAATTAGTACTTTGGGCTGTTGTCTCTTTTCTCCCAAAAGAAAATTCAATTAGAGTTAGGGTCATGTTGTCCCATAATGTTTGACAGAAGAGTGTTTGAATTCCATAACCAATTTTTAGAAACAGTAGCTTGAGTTATTTTCTTCCCTAGTGCAGTTACCATGGAATTGATATAAAAACTTGGATATTTCTATATTACTCATTTCAGAAATGTGTTCAACTTTAAGGAATTATTTGAATCTTAAAAGTATTTTGCAACCAACTCATCTATACCATCAACTCCTGACTCACCTTCAAGCAATGTTCTCCCTCTCTCTCTGCTTTTACCCCCTTAAATTGGAACTGATGTTTTATATCTAATCTGTTATAGACAAGATACAAATTGCATGAGGGCAAGGACATTTTCTGGTTCATTCCCTGCCTAGCCCTCAATGACATGGTGAATGCATAACAACAACAACAATTCTAATAAATGAAGGAGAAGTTAGTGGGCTGTTTCAAGCAGTATTTCCTGGAACAGCTGTGTTTTGGTGGGGTTCGGAGTCTGGTTATTGACTTTGCATGTTTGGAAATTAGCTTTTATTAGATTTTGAAAACTGAGATCATAAACTTTTTTAAAATTTAATTTTTTATCATATTTGTTCGAAAACCACTGCTAAAAGGCTTATAACAGTGTTCCCCTTCCCCCTTACCTTCCAGCCCACAACTATCCTCCTCACCAATGTGATCTTTCTTTGGAGATGAGAAATGTCATCTTTCTTAGCTTTTCCGGTACTTGCCTCCTTATTTCTAAATCCTATATAGTATTGCTTTATTTTGATTATTAATTTTAAACGTTATCCAACCCTATCACAGTGTGGTGAAAAATCCATAGTATTATAATTACTATGGCTAATGTAAATGCTATCCACAGTAAACCCAAGTGGCACACTGTATTTATAGTATGTTATTATAGTACCTTTTCTTGGGTTAAGAACTGAAACTTTTTCTTTCAGTTTTCTCGGTTTGTCTTCAAATTGTGGTTAAGTCATCATACACCTTCCAACAAGCCGTATAAAATCCTGTCTCATTCAAATTCCGGTACAGTGAAATCTACGTGGTAATCTCTCCATTTCTTCTTCATCTCTCTTTCCCCTGGAAGCATCCTTCCGGTGGTGGGGGCGGGGCGTGGTTTTGTCCAGTCTGAAATGGCTCTCCTCTATGTGAAAGCTTCTGCCCAGTTATAATCTTGGACCCTCTGTACCTCCTGGTCGTTCCTTTTGTCTCTCTCGATTTTGGATTACCTGCTTTCTGCTTTCTGTTGACCTTAGTCTTGCTCTTTCTTGGTTTATTCCATTATGGGTAGAGCATCCACTAGTTCCTGTAGAAACAGAGTTCACAGGTAATTTTTTTAAGACAACATTTCATAAAATATTCTTATTTCATTTTCATGTAAGGCTGATTGTGTCATTGGACATGAACGACTAGAATGGATATCATTTATATCAAGAATTTGAAATGGATTGTGCTACTCTTGTAGGACTTCCTCCTTAGTTCAGCTGAAAGCTGGGAACTTGTCACATGACCATGAAAGATTAGCCTCACAGATACTTTGAAGGATGAGAAGAGCAGGGTTCATTGGGTGAAAGGCAAAAAAGGGAAATAGGGACCCTCAGCAAAGCAAGAGTCCTGCTAGTAGGTTTCTTGCCTCACAGATTGAAACCCTAGTTACTATCCTGGAAAAGGAGAAGCCAGGCTCCTCCCCGCTGCAAAGGGCACAAACTTCCCATGGCTCCACCGGGTTCTCCTAGTGCCCTGGCCAGTCGGAGGTTTTCCGGGGACTCTTTTATACTTGGCTGTCTCACTACCGTCCTCTAGCTTTCTATGTTGCTGTTAAAAAGCAAAAATAATTTTTATTCCTTATCTTTTAATGTACCCCCTTTTTCTCCCGGGAAGATTTTCTCTTTATTCCTGCTTTTTCTTTTCTTTTTTTTTTCTTTTTTTTTTTTTTCATTTATAGCTTTAGACACTTGGTAGTAAGCCTTTTCCATCTGGAGACTTACATCCTTCAGAGTGAGGAATTATCTGATTTTCTCTATGAAACTCCTGTTAGTCAGATGTTGGGCCTTTTTGCTTAATATTTTCTTTAATCTTTTCCCTCCTATTGGTTATCTCTTTATGTTTTTGATCTTTCAATTCTTTTGTTAAACTTTTATTTTCTAAATATCTATTTCTTGTTTCACGAGTGTTCCTTTTCATGCATTTTCATGTTGTTCTGTGGGTTCAACACCTCTTTTACCTCTCCAGGGATATGAATTACAGTGCTTTTTGGTTTTGGTTTTGGTTTGTTCGCTCCCTGAATTCACTATAGTTCTTTTCTCATTTTAATTTTAGATGTTTTCTATGATGTTTTTGTTCTTGTCTAATTAATATCAAAGCCTTCAGAAGTAAATAGAAAGTTTTATGTGTGGAGGCTGCAGTTTTGCACTGCTAAACCTCCTGAGGTTACCACAACTGGCCAGTTAGCTTCTGTGTTGTGAAATTTCCGAATCCCTGTATTCCCACAGGAGTTTTCTCAGAGGCAGTACATTCTCTCTTACACCTACCTGGGAGTTATTAGCTTGGCTACCAGCATTCTAGAATCTGGTGGAAAAGAAAGGCTCAGGGTCCACAGTTCAGTTAGATTAATTCCATTTGTTTTTCTGTATGATACTTTGCTGTCTTTGATGCCTCATGCCCGCAGGGGTAGTGGAAGTGGAGTAGTCATCTGAAGGTGCTCAGAGTGGGTGGGAACCAGGAATTTGAGGCTAATTGCTCCCTAGCAGTTTCTCAAATCCTCTCTTTAATTCCTTCACATTATTCTGTGTAATTCCAATTCCTGAGCCTTTTCTAACTTTTAGGGGCCAAATACGTATATCCATCTGCAAGAGCTTATTCTCCTCCACTCTTCTAAATTATTTATTATTCCTACATTGACTTTAGTCTTCAAACTCTGTGGCTTGGGACTACAAATATCTATTAATTCTTAATGAATATATTCAATTTTTTGTTTATTTGTTTTTGTTCTATTTTCCTGAATTTTAGGGGGTTGGATTTTGAGAGGAGAGCGGTGGAAGTGTCCTGATTCCATCAATTTAAGAATCACAGATCTCATGATCAGATTTTGAGGGATAGATTCTCATTGTAACACTTGTCAGAAATTTATTTTTAAAAGAGAATTACAGTGCATTAATTAATACTTGCAAATATTGTCACTAAGCAAATTAGAATATTTCTTTTGATTGCCAAAAGCAGTCTTGTTCTACTAAAAGAGTCAGCTTCAGACGCCAAATAAAGATCTAAACATTCATGATGAGTATTGAGTGATAGCAGAGAAAGCTAAATGTTCTTTACAGTTTATGTAGTATTACCTAGCCTGATGCCACATCCCTCATGTAAGCAGGTGCCTGCCAAAATAAATAGAATGATTAAATTGGACAGCCAGGAATTACCACTGGACAGTTCTGATAATCCACAGGCAACTTTCCATTCTTCCTTTTTTTATTCTTCACAAATTCTACTAATATTTGTTATAAAAATAGATTATACAATTATTTGAGTAAGAAAGAAATATTTATGAAGCATCCACTCTGTACCATATATATAGTGGTATGTATTATTTCATTATTCTTTGTCAGATATTAGTTACATTTTAAATTTATGTCTTTTTAATGAGATTCCTGGGAAGTACCTGGTTTCCTGATGAAATTTAAAGAATTCCCATTATTTGCTTTAATCATTCCCTGAGAAGACTTCCACATGTGACCAAATACATTCATTTTATAGCTTTTATTTTAGTTGTTGATTTTTTTTATGGCTTTGTTCATAATTCTGTGCATACATTTTTTGTTTACTCATATTATACACTGACTACATACTCAACATTATACAAACCTTCATTGTTTATTTTTCCATAATAAACAAGGAACATGAAGTCTTTGCATTTGGAAGAGTCTTCAAAGGCAGATCAGAGTCCAAAACCTAACACAAGCCCTCACTCCAGTTTGGTGAAAAGCAAATTAAAAAAAGAAAAAAGGGAAACAAAAAGAGAGTAAACAAAACACATATGCAGAAATACACCAACAAAAATACACGTCGTCCATCTCTGCACTTCTTATCTTTCCTGGGAAGAATGGCAGTGACTAGGAAGAGTTTTTCAGAAGCTGGATGCTCCCATGAAATGTGCACCTGGTCCTGAGGTGAGCCAGATTGGCAGGAAGAGAAGGCAGAGCTGATTCCAACCTGTTATTCCTTAACCAATCGCCAGAGTGACAAACCTTGAGTGAGCTTGAACCACAGATGCCCGCTAGATGTTCATCCCTGTGTTAAAAAAAGATTTGGTGAAAATAGTGGCTGGTCCTGAGCCCAGCAAGGATGGAGATGAAGAATGATAAGTTATTCATTTCTAAAAATTTTATAAATATAGGACTTGCTTAACACTGACTGCTGACCTTGAATTCCCTTCTTCTGAGTATGTCTGCAATTCTAAAAGCAGCCCCAGAAGGCTGCAAAACGACTCACAAAGTGGCTATTAATAAACAGTGGTACATATAAAAGTGACAGAAGTCCAAAGTGTGTAGACAGGTGTTTTACTTCAATATTGTAATGAAATGCTGAAGCAGTGCAGGTGTTCAGCAGTCACAGCTTTGTCTGAACACTGCAGGGTATGTGTGTGTATGTGCCTGTGAGTACACACACTCCCGTGTATACATGCAACTAATGCACATGCACTTTGGGGAAGCACTTACTATGCGCACTCTGCAGTAACAAATGATTTGCTTCCAATCATTGCCATATTGATTTAAGTGAGAATGTGCTCTTAATAAGCATTATCCACTGCAGAATGCACATAGTAAGTGCTTCCCATTCCAATGTTCCTTGGTTTCAGCAATGTCAATGACTATACTGTATTAGTCTGTTCTCACACTGCTAATAAAGACATACCGAAGAGTGGGTAATTTGTAAAGCAAAGAGATTTAGTTGATTCACAGTTCCACATGGTTGGGGAGACCTCACAATCATGGTGGAAGGTGAATAGAAAGCAAAGTCCTGTCTTACGTAGTGGCAGGCAAGAGAAAGCTTGTGCAGAGGAGCTCTCCTTTATAAAGCCATCAGATATCGTGAGACTTACTTACTACCACGAGAACAGTAGGGAGGAAACTGCCCCCATGATTCAATTATCTCTACCTGGCCCCACCCTTGACACGTGGGGATTATTACAGTTCAAAGTGGGATTTGGGCGGGGACACAGCAAAACAGTATCACTTACTTAACAAGAAACTTAATAAAGTAATGTTGGACCTAAATATTTTAGGTTTTTCCAGTATGATTTTATTTATTTAACTATTTTGAGACAGAGTCTTGCTCTGTCATCCAGGCTGGAGTACAGTGGCAGTATCTCAGCTCACTGTAACCTCTGCCTCCCTGTTTCAAGCGATTCTCATGCCTCAGCCTCTAGAGTAGCTGGGATTCTAGGCATTATCTTGGGATTACCACCACACCTTGCTAATTTTTGTATTTTTAGTAGTGGTGGGGTTTCATCATGTTGGTCAGGCTGGTCTTGAACTCCTGGCCCCAAATGATCCCCCTGCCTCAGCCTCCCAAAGGGCTGGGATTACAGGTGTGAGCCACCATGCCCAGCTACCAGTATGATTTTAATGAGATTAAGGCTAGTTGGTCTCATGGGAGAAGAAAACATTCAGGTCTCCTATTTAGATTGAGTTCATCTCAAAATACAGGAAAAATAATACAAACTCAGTCTATTTCCTAAGTCAAGTTGGTCAATAACATCTTCATAGATAGAAAGTGATTTTTCAATATTTAAAAACCAGCTCTCTGGATCTCACAAGACCACAGGTGAAGAGAATTAGATCAACTACTGTGACATAATGCAAACATTACTAGTAGGGATGAACTGATGAGTTCTCTTTTTTATCCCAGCTTCATTTCTAGATTTATCATCTTGCTTCCATTTTATTTTTCATTTCTTTTTTTTTTTTTTTTTTTTTTGAGACGGAGTCTCGCTCTGTCGCCCAGGCTGGAGTGCAGTGGCCGGATCTCAGCTCACTGCAAGCTCCGCCTCCCGAGTTCACGCCATTCTCCTGCCTCAGCCTCCCGAGTAGCTGGGACTACAGACGCCCGCCACCTCGCCCGGCTAGTTTTTTGTATTTTTTTTAGTAGAGACGGGGTTTCACTATGTTAACCAGGATGGTCTGGATCTCCTGACCTCGTGATCCGCCCGTCTCGGCCTCCCAAAGTGCTGGGATTACAGGCTTGAGCCACCGCGCCCGGCCTATTTTTCATTTCTTTTATCTCCATCTTTACCCTCCTTTCTCCTGGCCACCACCTCCTCTCTCATTTTATGGAATAAATTGTAATGTGAAGAGCATCTTCAAGAAATTATATCTTATGGCCTTTCTTAAGGTAATTCAAACTTGTGCTTGGCCGAAAAAGAACTGTATGCTAAATTTATGTATGTTCCCAGAGACAGAGAGAAACTATTTTTTCTCTGTCCCCTTCATGAGACATTTAAACAAGTGAGTAACAGGTGCTGCATGCCTGGAACACACTGTACTCTGAATATTCTCGTAAGAAGTTGTGCACTCTGGGGAGAGCATTTCATTTCTACGTCCTCATGAACAACACCTGTGCTTGGTCAGTCACTGGAAGGATACACCCTTGGTGATAAAAAGGGATTTTATTGGGCTGTGGATAGAATTGTTAAATACTTGGGAAGGAAGCTGAGAAATTAAGTCTACCGGATTGGATAATAACTGCATGTACTTTGTGATAAGTTGTTTTATCTGTGATTTGAATGGAAGAAATAATGCAAGATTGAACCACCAAACTCATGTATTATTTTAATTTGAAAAAAAGTTGACTTTTTCTAATAAGAAATATAAAACTTTATTGTGCCAGAGTGACAATATTCAAGTAGGAAGAGAAAAAAAGAGAGATATAAAGAAGGAACTATTGGTTAGTTGGATTGAGAGGCTCATCTCCATGTCTTTTGCATTAACCTCAGAATTAGCAGGTATAGCTCATGGACTTGGCTTAATAAAGACGATTTATACAGTGCTATGGATAAGAGAAGAGCTCTAGAGACAATATTTGTAAGCCATAAATTACTAATACATATGTACTTATGATGAATAAATTATTTTGCAATATGATGAGCATGATCTTCCTTTGAAGAGAAAAATAAAATCTAGGTTTCTGATGGAGAATTAACTCCATTAGGCCCGGGGTATACATATTTTAAGTCACTTCACTGCCTAGAGTTTTAAGTATCCTAATGGCTAGAAATTATGCATTTGTCCATACAGAGCATCCTGATAACTCCCCCTGGCAGACCTGTACTATAATTTAAGCCAATGCTTGATAACTTTTATAAGCCTGGCAAGATGCTCTTCTTTTCTCCACTCCCATCCACTCCCACCTCAGTGTGTATGAATCAATCACTATTGAGCTCCAACATCACCATACTGCTGCTTATCAATTACAAGTCAAGTTATTTTACAAAAGTGATAAGTATCCTGAATTCCATCTGTGATTTAGTGTTCTAGTTGAAATATTTTATGTTTACCTTCCAGATGTTTTTTTTCTTGAGACAGGGTCTCAATGACTCTGTTACCCAGGCTGTAGTTCAGTGGCACAATTAAAGCTCACTGCAGCCTCAACCTCATGTACTCAAATGATCCTCCTGCCCCAGGCTCCCAAGTAGTAAAGACTACAGGCGCATGTCACCATGCCCAGCTAATTTTTAAATATTTTGTAGAAATAGGATCTCACTATGCTGTGTATGTTGGTCTAAAGCTCCTAGCCTCAAGCGATCCTCCTGCCTCGGCCTCCCAAAGCATTAGGATTACGGGCATGAGCCACTGCACTTGACTTCTGCTAGGTTTTAATTATTCTGAATGGCCACAGTATAAATTTTAAGTTGTTAATCATTGGAGAAAACTAGATGGTGTGGGGGAAGTTTGTCCTAGTGACAACAGGTCAATATATAAGGCCAGAAGTTGTTGAGATCTAAAAACAGAACACTCTAGGCCTGACCCCAAGAACACTTCAGTTCATATTTTCAGTGTATTTCCAGCAGTCTAGATGAAATTTTTACTTGCCAGTTTCCTCACATCTTACACTAACTTACACTAACTTCGCCTCCCTCTCAACTTGGACCTGTTTCCCTGTTTATGACATTCTGTTAGGGATATTCTTATCCTTCTGGTTTTCAGGGCAAGAAGTTAGGAATATGGGTATCATCTTTGCTTTCACTTCTTACTGTCATTCTCTATGTCTCAGCTTCCATTAAGCTTTACATTCTTTCCTTTCAAGGATCATCTGGGATCTGCCCCTTCTCTGTTTGTGTGGAGTTAGCTTACTAGCTCCACTGGGCTTTCAATGCCCACCAGCTGTCCACCTTCATACCACAGCACATACTCTCTTCCTGTGTTGGGCCTCCCTTACTATCATTACACTTTGTGAAGGCTTGTCTGCCTCTGAAGATTGTTTTATCCTCTCCTCCTTGCCTGATATGTCCTACCGGTTTGCCAGATTGGACAATATGCTTTTGAAATCAATCTCTTTCCAACTCAACCTAGACATCGTGGTTCAATCACATGAATGCACTTCTATCAGCACCCTCAATTTCTCTTCTATTTCATCTTTCTTTAGCCATTATCTACTCCCAGCCATGACTATTGTAATACCCAATCAAAAACAAAGATACCCATTCTTTTCATTTCTAATCATCCTTTTTCTTTAGTATTTGTCCTTGGCGCAGAACGTTAGAATTCTGTAAAGCTTCTGAATGGTACCACCACACATTTATTCCAAACCAACTGGTCCCTCAGTACCACTAGATAATTCTTTCTCTTGTGTATAATTTTGGCCTTTTTATGTTTTCTGTATTTACTGTTCAGATTTTTTTAAATTCTGCTCATTTTTTCTTCCTAACCCCATCTCTCTAAGTCTCAGCAGTCAACTCTGCCTGATTCCTCAAACAAGGTAAGGACCATTGGAACCCGTTCTCCCTGGCATGCTGGCCTCTGCTTACAGAACCCATCCTTATCCATCTTCCCTCCTGTTTTAGAGCAAGGTATCCCTGGGCCTTCTCTCTAAGATATCTGTGATGGTTAATTTTGTGCATCAACTTGACTCGGTCAAGGGGTACCCAAACGTTATTTCTGGGTGTGTCTGCAAGGGAATTTCCAGCTGATATTGGCATTTGAATCAGTGGCTTCAGTAAATATCACCCTTCCCAATAAATGTGAGCATCATCTAATCCATTGAGGGCTGAATAGAATAAAAGGGGAAAGAAGGGGCAATTTGTTGCTTTTTGCATCTGGCCTGCCTCCTTGAGCTGGGACATCAGCTTTCTCTTTCCCATGGACTGAGGTTTACACCATCGGCTCCCCTGAATCTCAGGCCTTCAGACTCAGACTGAAATTGGCTTTTTCAGGGATTCAGCTTGCAGTTGGCAGATCGCGGGACTTCTCAGCCTTCATAATTGGGGGAGCCAATTCCTCACAACAAATCTCTTCCTATACACATCCTTCTGGTTCTGCTTCTCTGGGGAACCCTGACTGATATAACATCCATCCCCCATACTCTAGGACCTTGATCATCATTTAGGTCCCCTTTTTGTAAATATTCCACATTTCTTTTCTCTTCTGAAACCCTCCTCCAGAGTTATATTGATATGTCCAAGTCTTCCTCACCCTCAAAATATGTTATTTTATCCCTACATCCTATTTAAGCAACTTACTAATTTCTCTTTCAGGGGGTGAGGGGAGATTAAAAAAAAAAAAAAAAAGGATAGAAAAAAGAACACACTTCCTGGCTCCATGTTCTCGAATTTCATACAGTCCTTCACTTACTACAATCTGGTGTTCTTTCTTATCATCTTTTAATCACCCTGTGATTAAAGAAGACTGTTCTCCCTTAATCACAAATGACATTCTCATCACCAAATCTTTTGCTTTTGGTCACATTACTTAATTTCCCTACAGAATTTGATGCTTGATATTATTTTTTGTAGGAATTGTATGGTACTAATGCCACGAGATTCTGGGGCATCACTTCACCAGTCGGGAACTCCTATGGCCAGTGGCACCTTTGCCCGAGTTTTGCTTGGGCCTGCTGGGCTTGCTCCACCCACTTGGCCTGGCAGGCTGCACTCAGCTCACACTACCAGCCTGGATCCCATGCCTGCCAAGGATGAGCCAGGTGCAGAGCGGTGAGGGGTGTGTGAGCAAATGTGGGGTCCGGGAACTGTGCACAAGTCAGGCATGCTGACTGTGGCAGGGCACACAGCTCCAGGTGCCAGCACAGGTGCTGGCTCCCTGCAAGGTTGTGGCTGGACCAGGTGCATTGCAACTTCCACAGCTGGCACCGGGGACAGTGGTGGTACCCAGAAGCTTGGAGATGGCAGGAACCGCAGAGCCCCAAAGAGGGTGTCACAGCCCTGGCCTGGGGACGTCCTAGGTCTGGGCTCCCTGAAGGATTGCAAGTCTTCTCTCCTTCTCTCTTCTCTTCTTCTTGTCACCTGCAACATGACGAGCAAAGGACATGTTTCAGTCCGGTTTGCATTACAGCTCTTTTAGCCCTGCTGTTTGGTGGTTCCTGAGTTGTTGTCCTGTGTCCAGGAAGAATGAGGTATGCAGACAAGTGAAGGGTGAGCAAGGCGAAGAAGAGTTTTATTGAGCAACACAATAGCTCAGAGGAGACCCACAATGGGCAGCTCCTGTGGTGTTCAGCTCCTCTCCACAGGCAGGGTGTCCTGACAAGTGTTGAACTTTCAGTAGAAAGGAGACCTTGGGGTGGGTAACTCCTCTCTGCAGCTGGTCATCAACTCTCCGAGTCTGGCTGAGTGGGTGGGTGGGGAGGGTTATGGGCTTCAGAGGGAAGAAGTGCATGCTGGTTAGTCCATGGGCAGCCATAGATGGGCCCAGAAAAAGCACGTAGGTTACCACTTCCTCTGAGGGACTGGCAGTCCTGCCTCCAGGCTTCAGGCCTTCCTTGCTTGAAGGTGGGGTTTCACAGGGGACCTGCCCCGTTCTGCCCAGGAGCTTGTCTGCTTCCGGCTGCTGTTCATGGTGCCCAGGCTGTTCGTGCTCAGAGGAGCCTGCAGGCCAGTGATGAGCTACCCTCAGCATCCCCTCAACCTCCCTCCTATGCTCATTGGGGCCCAAAGTCTGGAGGGGCCTGAGGCAGCAGGGGGCTGGTGTGTCAGCACTGCCTGGAACGAGCACACACCCAGCCGGGTTGTGACAGTGCCCAGGGTTGGCCGGGTTGGCCTCAACTTTGCTCTGAGATCGGAGCCAGCGGTGGGAGCAAGGAAAGGCCAGGCAGCGGGAGCAGGCACTTCCCAGCCTGCAGGAGGGGAGCAGGGAGGCCTTCCCGGGACCGAGAGTGCAGAGATGCCAAAGTCCACAGCCACAGCTTGGGCAGCTGCAGCTGCACCCTGTATGGTGGGGCTCCTGCCAGCTCCCGGCCCCTGAGAGTACGGGGAGGCCTGGGTCTGCAGTTGTGCCCAAGGAGTGCGAAGCTTCCACCCTGTCAACTGAGAAGGGGGTGGGGCTTCTGCCTGTTCCCGCTCCCACCAGCTACAGGCAGCTCCTAGCCCTAGCCACGCCTCCCCGAGTGCAGCTGGAGTCATGGCAGCAGCCCTCTAGACAGGCCGCCGCTGCCATCACTAATCTCTCCTAGTTTCTGTTTGCTTTTCCGCCTTTCAATGGGCTCACCCATTGCACCGTGTGGGTGTTCCCTCAGTATGTAAAGGTACAATCCTCCATCTTCATTTCTTTTCTTTTACAGCAGCCCTACATGATCCCATTTTTATCAATAGCTTTATTTTATATTATGAGCCATGTTTCCATGTGCAGATGACTTCTCAATCTGTACGTCCAGTCATCTCCCCTTGTCATTTCATCCAGTCCATTCTGACCTTCATCTTTTATTAATAAAAAGAATGCACTGCTTCATATCTCTACCTCGTTTAAAAACCCTGATGCTTGTAGGATACAGGTCAAACTCTTAAGTGTGGTGTAAAGTCCGTCAGCATCTGGATTCTCATCTTTTATTATTCACAGCTACATGTACTCTCCTCCAGTCATATTGGAATTCTTATGATAATCTTTTCTTCTGCAATATTTGTGTACTATTAGCTTCTCCCCCCCACCCCAGCTCAAACTCTGAAAAAAGTTTCATGACCATGGATTGTATCATCCAGACATTGAAAATACTAATATCAGTCTATTTTGAGATCATCTTGTTGGTGCCTTGAGGCAAGGCCACACTTTTCTCCCTGAAAAGGAAAAAAAATGTGATCATTGTCAAACATCTTGGGAACTTTTTCAACATGGGACAAGCAATAAGGTAGGTGTCTGCTCTCGGGACTGGAGAAACATCTTACTTCCTCAGGACCAGGGACTTCCAGGCATGGTATTAACCTAGAATTTTACGTTGAGTTTCCACAATACAAATTCTGATGTGAGAGGATTTGCATGTAAGTGGTTTATGGAGAGGAAATAGGAAAGGGTACAGAAGAAGCAGGTTATGTGAGGGGAAAAAGCCAAGAAAGGATGTAATTTCAGGTAAAGTCCCAGCCTGGGCTTTACCCTCCGGGGAACTCTGGAGTGTATACTCCACCTCAGACATTGCCCTGCCTTGAGGCAAATGGGCTTGAATTGCATCTGCTTGCAGCAGCAGTTAGTCATTGGCTACAGGCTGGGCTAGGCGGATAGGAATGAGGATTTGTAAACTCCAGATACTTTCAGCTCTGCTTCTGGCACTCAAGAGCAGGCCTCTGAGAAGCTGCAGGTGCAAGCAGTTAGTAGATCGCAGAACTGGGAATGGCATAAAAAACTGGCAACAGAGATGTGAAGGAACACCAATAGTATCCAATACACCTGGTTATGGAGAAGCAGGCTAGGAGGCAGAATAATCACAGACCTTGCCCTTTTTACTGCCAGCTGCAGTCATAGCAAGAACAGTAGAACATAGAAGCGACAGCTTTTTAAGCAATCATCTCTGGGCAGTAATGGAGTCCTTTGTCCTCAAGTGGCCATGCCTAGCCCCACTAGGAAGTATGAGACATACCAGGACTTGGACTCCTGGGCCTAGCTAAAGGAATCACTAGTGGTCATGGACATCCCACTGTGCTCAACAGAGAAGAGACTTTCTGAGGGTTATTAGTAGCAGAGCAAAAGGATGGGGGCCAAATAAGCAGGCCGGAGAGGAATGCCCAGAGTAATTTCAAAATGCATGCAGAATTATATTGCAGAAAACTTAGAAGTAACTAGGAAGTGGAAGAGACTCTTAGAGAGAGAGAGAGAAGTCAATAGAATCTCTGAAATCAGTAAAGTTTGGGCTACATTCCTTTTAAGTACTGGTGAGAGACTAGAATTTTCAGTCACTAAACCCCCGATGGCGTGTATTACAGTTTATCCATGCCTGATCCAAAGAATGGAGCAACAATGCTTATCTTCTCCTTAGGCTTTCAGACCCATGAACAATGTCCCAACCTGAATGAACACTTTTATAATTTTTCCTAGACTCAGTTTCTCCCTCCTCTGTCCTTAAAGAGCACTCAGCAACTTTTATTACAGAATTTGCTTCATTGTACTACGGTGGTCAATTTAGATGTTTGTCTATCCCAAAAAACTCCTTCAGGAAAGAAGCTACTACTCTCCTATGTTTCTCGGTATTAAACATATTCTTAGGATTATAATACAGTCTTCATAAATACTGGCTGAGTGAAGAAACCATGATTTTCATCCTTTTGGGAAGGAAAATGTATCTCAGAATGTGATATAAACTATGAAACTTCTTCCAGAAAAATGCAGAAACAGAATCTTATATACATTAATATGGAAGAATTTCTCAAAACAGTGAAAAAAGATAAAGCATGTCTTTCAAACTCAAGACTAATGGTAGAGATCTTCCAAAATATTTGAAATCCTGGTATGTTCTAACTCTTACAGTATACTAATGAGAAAGTTTTTAGGAGCTCGCTTCCAAATTACATGCACCAGCTACTTCTGAGGATGTTCGTAAGAATTGCAATTAGTGAGAAGCGGAGCACTGATGGGAACCAAGCAAGAAAACAGAAGAGTAATGAAATGAAGAGAGCTTTAATGAACAAGGAAAACAGGCAGGAGCAGGCAAGTCAGGCCCTGAAAATGAATGGTGGGAGAGGCACTGATTTCCCTCAGATTAATGTCTCACTCAAGGCTACCTTATTTGACTACTGAATGAGTCATGTCTAAGGTATTTCAGCCAGATAGAAGCAAAACCTCCTCCTTCATAGATTCCATCTTTTCCAAGAGTCCTGGGGAGCCTCGCATTCCCATTCCATTCCTCTAGTCTCAAAGCACTTTTACTTTCCAGGTGTTGGCTACTCAGCCAGTGATACTGACATCATTTATTTAAGCAAAGGACACAACTTCCAGTGTTCATATTCAATGTGTTAATATTACCCATTTAGAGATTTTAGTGTTTGGTTGTGTTTTCACCATTGATGAAAGTGTAATGAAATATTTTGTATATGTTAAGTTCCAATGAGTAATTATTGATGAGCAGACTGTTGATTGAGACAGATTTAATGAAAGGGGAGTCAATTTATAAACTGTACTTCTAATTGTGAAATATTTTAAATCTTATTATCTCTTTTACTTTTGTGAGCAAGATACACACACAAAATATTTCACTATGCAATTTAAGATAGACCCTAAGCTAAACATGTGAGGAAGAATTAGGTAACATTCAGATAGATTCAAATTTCTATAAGCAATTATTTTAAAGTAAAGTGAAAATATACATAATCTACCTAATAATAATCACATTTCCCCTGGCTACAGAAACTCATTCCTTCTTTTGCACCATGGCCATATGATTTCTAAATGTGTAGAAAGAGCTGGAGGTAAATAAATTCAGGTGTAAAGTCATATATATTTGAAAGTTTCCTTAAATTTACCTATAGAGATAAATTGCATTGAAGCTGATGTATTACTTTCAAGGTTCTCTTTTCATATACATATTTGTTTAAAGTATATTAAAATTTTAAATTCTGATTATGGTAAAGTTTCCTTGATTCAAAGACTCAAATGTTTCTGACATTGGGTTGCATCTTACAATCTAGGTGGACATTTAATGTAACAAGTTCTTAAACTGATGGTTCACTGTGTAACTGATGTACTTTTAGAATAAAGAAAATGTGCTAATATAAACTTCTGTTTACTCTTCCAAAAACATTTTTCAGAGATGAGGACTTTCCATTGTTATTCAACAGCTTCTAAGTTCTCTATCCATTTTCTTCGTTTTTATCCTTCAGAAGTTAATTTATTTAGCGAGCAATGAGGCAGTCTCTGAGAATGGTGAAAGAATAAGATAAATTTGGTTTTCCAATCCTGCCAGGGAGATCCATATATTCTCAGTGAATTAATGACAAGAGATGTTTCCTTGTCACTAATTTAGAAGTCAGTTTTAGTAAACCTTCATACCTTACAATAGTTATCCAGAGTCTGGTGGAAGCATTCAGACATGGATGATATCAAGACAAGAGAGCTTCATTTTAGCACCTGGCTGCCCTTTCTCCTCCAATATAAATCTATTTGTGTTAGAATTGGCCAAAGGCTTTGTCTCATTAAATTGTATTCAACCAAAAGTATTTTACTAGTGATGAAAAATAAATGTTATGTCAAAGTTACTTAGAAGGTGATGGGGGAATGAAAGTCATTTCACAAAACAATGTGAAAAATGAAAAAGCTCTCTTTGATCACAGTTCATAATTGAAGGTTATTTCCATTTCCTAGGTAGTTATTTTGGCAATTAAATCTACTCAAAAGTTTTATCTCTAAAAAATTAATTGTATGTTGAAAATGTGAATTGGGATAATGTATTTTATAAAGGTTAAAAGAGGTTATTCCAAATGTTATTTCAGTAACATTAGATTTGTTATCAGATGCTGAAAAGTTTAAGATATTAAAAAGTATAAGATGCTAAAACTGTTCTCTGTATGGAAAAAGTGTGATTTAATTTTATTAGTAGGAATTGTTTTGCATGCCTATTACCTTAGTGGTTGTAAGGTGGTAACAGTTTATGCTACTATGTAGCATGTTGTTTATAAATCTTCCTTGATTTAATGACTAGACTATAAATTTCTTTAGCATACTATCAAATTTCTTATTTTTAAACATCTTTATTGAAGTATAACTGACACATGATCGACTGCATATTTTTAAAATATACAATTTGATTAAGTTACCCCCAAACTCACTGATGATCTGTTCATTTTTTCTTTTTTTCTGTATGTTTATGTGCTGCATTTTGAATAGTTTCTACTGTAATATCTCCAAGTTTACTAGCCTTTTCTTCTGCAGGATCTGATCTACTATATAAATCCTATTCAGTGTGTTTTCATCTTACACATTGTAGTTTTCCAGTGTAGAGACATGATTTTCAAATTGTAGAGGTGTCAGGAGCATCTCTAGACCAGCGGTCTCCAACCTGTTAGGCACCAGGCATTGGTTTTGTGGAAGACAATTTTTCCTCGGACAGGGGAATGGGGAGATGGTTTCCGGACGGTTGAAGTGCATTATATTTATTGTGCTCTTTATTTCTGTTATTATTACATTGTAATATATATTGAAATAATTATACAACACTCCATAATGTAGAATAAGCTCAGTGGGAGCCCTGAGCTTACTGTCCTGCAACTAGACAGTCCCATCTAGGGGTGGTGGGAGAGTGACAGATCATCAGACATTAGAGTCTCAAAAGGAGCACGTAACCTAGATCCCTTGCGTGCGCAGTTCACAATAGGGGCTGTGCTCCAGTGAGAATCTAATGCTATGCTGGTGTGACAGGGAGTGGAGCGCAGGTGGTAATGTGAGCAGTGGGGAGCGGATGAAGATACAGATGAAGCTTCGCTGGCTTGCCTGCGGCTCATGTCCTGCTGTGTGGCCTGGTTCCTAACAGGCCACCATACCAAGTCTATGGGCCAGGGGCTGGGGACTTCTGTTCTAGACGTTCAACTTAGGTATTTTTAAGCATCTTCTATCTCTCCGCTTAGTATTGTGCACATATGGAATACAGTCACATATGTTTTAATACCCTTTTCTGCTAATTCTAATACCTGTATCAGTTCTGGGTCAGTTTCAATTGAGTGACTGAATTTCACTATTGGTTGTATTTTCCCATTTCTTGCATGTTGATAATTTTTGATTGTATGTCAGATACTGTGAATTTTACCATGTTCCATGCCTATTATGTGTATGTGTGTGTGTGTGTGTGTGTGTATAATTTACATATTATGTATATATTCATCTTTTTTTGGAAAGACACTCCTGGACAATATTTAGTGAGAGGCGACCATGTACAAATACTTTACATATATTGAGATTAATTTTATGTTCACAACAACCTCATCAAATAGGTATCATTATATTTACTTCAAGGATAAAGAAACAGAGCATCAAAGAGGCTAAGTAACTTGCCTAAGGTCACACAGCAGGTAAGTGGCAAAGATGGGATTCGAACCAAAGTGATTTGCATTCCTACAAATATTCTTGATTTTTGATCTGGGGGGCATAGTAAAATTTCTTGGAAGCAGTTTGTCATTTTCAGGTCTTACTTTTAAGAATTGTTAGGCGGGACCAGAATAGTGCTTACTAAGACAGATTAAGATCCTTTTGAGTTTTCTACCCAATTATGGTAGAATTATGCGATTTCCCCAGTCAGTTTGATAGGAAGAAGCACCGTTCCAGGCCCTGTGTGAATTCCAGAGACTGTTCCCTTAATCTTCTTAGATGATTCTTTCTTATCCTTCAGTCATTTCCTTACATGTATGTGGTGATCAGTACTATGTTGAGTGCTACTTGAGAGGAACTCTTAGCAGACTTTTGGTTTTTTAACTCTGTACATCCCCCTCCTCTCCAGTACTCTTTGTCTAGTGATTTCTGATTGCCTTGGTCTCCCCAGACTCTCAACTCTATCTCTGCATCTCAGGGTGTTTGACGGGCTGCTCTTGGGTCTCCCTTGCCTATCCTACCGCCTAGAAACTCTCAAAGCAGGAAGCTGGGGGCAAGCAAGGTCTCACCTCTTTAAAATAACTTCCTTCATTACCCAATGTCCAGTTTCTTGAAAACCATTGTTTAAATTGTTTTGTTTTGTTGTTTTAGGCAGGAGGAGGATTTTAGTCCTTGTGATTCCATCTTAGCCAGAAATGGAAATCCATACTTCAATATCATTCAAATGTATGTATATATGTATATGTATGTGTCTGTGTGTGTGTACATATGTATATAAACACTCTGTGTGTGTGTGTGTGTGTGTGTGGTGCTCTCACTGCACACTCTCTGTACTAAGCCCCTATTCCAGCATGGTCTGCGGAAAAAAAAAAATGATGTATTATTTTGATAAGAACAACTTTAGTAATTTTGAAATTTGTTCAGTTTCTTTCCTATCTTCTTGATTCTCTTTTTTCTCAATTGTCTCTTACTTGAAGGTGCTGAGTCTCCTTTGTAATAAATAGCAGAAGAATTTATTGAACCTTGCCTACTTTAGGACATGATTTTATAGGTTATCAATAGACGTTTTCTAAGAACATGAGGACTACTACTAGAAGGAAAAAAACATTATTGGAAATACATTGGGAAATATTTCAGTCATTTTAAAAACTGAATCTTTATGCAAATCATTTCTCTGTGCCACATACAAAAGATACCTTAATTTGGTGCTTGTTCTTAGAAATCACTGTTAAAGGATACAGAAAGTATTTTTTCTCAAGAGTGGTTAAGTGTGGCTTCTAGGGTTTGATAATGAAAGCAGAACTATTCATGCATAATAGAATCAGTGCATAAGAGAATCATGACTTTTTTTTAAGCCTGTCTTACTTTGCTATTCTGGACAGGTGTTTCTATAGTGCAATTTTAGCTACAAAAATGGTTCATAATTGCCAAGACCTAATTTAGCATTCTGAAGCTAATCATAAAACAACCTCCCCTTTCACAGGAGAGACAAAGTCTCAGCTGGGCTTTAAATCCTGATTATATGACAAGGTTCCAATTGAAATTTCAGCTATCAACCAAGTGACCTTCAGTGACCACAAGCTGGGAATTTTGGTAGCTATTCTAAACAGATCTCTAGGCAAAACCCCCAACCCAGCATGGATTTCCAGACCCTTGCATTATTCACCTCATGAAAAAAGACAAGCAGAATATGAAAAGCAAATGGTTGTAGCAACCTTCCACCCTCAATTCCTGAAAGGCCAACAGCAAGCTGTGAAAATATTCCCATGACCCTACTTCCTGTGTGAGGGCTTAGGACACTGATAAAATGTTTATATTGTCAGCCCACGTATAACAGTAATGCTGTCTGCCATTAAGAAAGTGTTATTTTGAAAGAATATTGTTTACACTAAAATAAAAGAAATTGGCCGGGCGCGGTGGCTCACACCTGTTATTCCAGCACTTTGGGAGGCCAAGGCGGGTGGATCACCTGAGGTCGGGAGTTCAAGACCAGCCTGACCAACATGGAGAAACCCCGTCTCACTTAAAAAATACAAAATTAGCCAGGCGTGGTGGCACATGCCTGTAATCCCAGCTACTCGGGAGGCTGAGGCAGGAGAATCACTTGAATCCGGGAGGCGGAGGTTGTGGTGAGCTGAAATCTCACCACTGCACTCCAGCCTGGGCAACAAGAGTGAAACTCTGTCTCAAATATATGCATACATACAAACATACATAAAATAAAATAAATTCTACATGTCTAACTACTGGCAGATTGCAATAATGTCATGCTTAGTATTTTTACTCCTCATAATTCTTTTTAGCATATAACTCGATTTGAGGGAAGTTTAATTATTAATGTTTTTGTGTAAACTTTTTCTTCTCTTTGCATCAAAATTCTTCAGAACAAAATTTTATTTTATCTTTACCAGACTTTTTTTCCAACTTCAATTAAAAAAAAAAAAATCCTGGCATAGTGGCATAGGATGTTGGCAGACAGGAAATACTTCATTCCTGCTTTAAGTGAGATTGGTAAACACCTTGGCTCTTAATTGCTAAACCGTTAATTCATCTTGGGTGATCCATTTTTAATCCACGTTTTTATTCTTCACAGTGATCAGCATACTGCTTTACACAAAGCTGACACTGTGAAACATTTGTTGAATGCTGGACTCAACTCAAATGATGAATGAATGAATTGATTTTCACTATGGCTATTGTGATTCTGCCCCTAAGGATTTTTTTCCCTGATTTATAACTTTATGTCTAGAAAATTTTGCCAGAGACATATGATTACATCACATTGAATTATACATTTAACAAGGTGTTTATCCTATATTGAATTCAATAATGTTTTATGAAACAAAACTGAAAATATAATTTAAAAACCTATATCAAGTAAAGCAATATATTTTTAAATTTGACTTGAGTATACTCATCCTCTTCCCAATGTGGATTTTAGCTGGCTTGCAGAAAAAGATCTACACACTAACAGTATCAGAATAAGTTAGAGGAAAGAAAGTTGAGAAGAAAGAAGAATAATTAAGCATGCCAACTGCAGAGGCCAGTCCAGTGTGTATGATTACACATTAAAACTGGCTGTAGGTTTTAGCATTCAAAGTTACACACACACACACACACACACAAAATGGGTTACATAGCTAACTAATAGAAAAGAAGAAAATTTAATGCTTTCTCAAGGCACATTATTTTCCTGGTACTAAACTCAGACCAGTTCTCTTGTGGGTCTTAGGCGGGGAACATTGAGTCATGTAATGGGCAATGTCCTTATGCCAATTTCACAGAAAATGCAGAAATGGGCCTCATGCAGCTCTTTCTTGTAAAGGCCTTCAATAAAAGTCAAAATCATAATATTAAAACATCAGGGAGAAAAATAGTTCTGGGGGGAGCCCAGAGAATTTGATGCCAGCATGTGTTCAATTCTGATCCAAGGGTAAACTTAGAATGCCTGGAGGTATGAAATACTGAGACTGGTTCTTGGTTGATACTTCCTATTTGTTAGGAGCGGGATTACAGCAAATTGCTCAAGGCAACCCTCAGGTGAGGACCTTGGCTGAGGTTTTATGTTTATGATGAAGACAGATTAGTAAGATTTAGAATCCACATGAATTGGTAAAAAGCCAATCTATAATTAGAAAATTCAGAACCCTAACCAGTGTTGTGAGCTGAATTTTCTCATGCCGCAGATGGGGAATGGGAGGTTGCTGTCTAATATGGCTAAGCTTCTCAAATATTTCCATCAAGGTTCTCCTAATGGCAAGGTCAAGTTGAACTTTTACTGTCAGGATTTGGGGTCAATTCCCAAAGATCTATTCCATAGATTGACAATTTCTTTAAATTTCAACTTGCGATTTCAAAATGTACACCTCTCAATAAAATATATTTGTTTTAATATAGAGACAGTCTTTTTAATAAACTCTAAGAAGATGAGCCTTGTTTATTGGTTAGCTTTGAATGCTGCTTAACCCACTTCTCCCAAAGGTAAATCTAATCCATTTTGAGTGGAACAGTTATAAAAGCTGCCAGGGGTGATTTTAACCTGAAAAGTTGTCAACATTGTTACTATTACAGCTTTAAGCAAACCCAATTAGTGTTGTCATGGAAAGCTGAATTCTGAGTCATATGGTTTCCCAGTGTTTGCTAGGAATTGTTAGTAAAGAGTACTTTAAGTGACGGGCTATAGAAAGCTTAGGTTTTAACTGAGGTCCAAGGGGAGTCGGTGAGTTGGCAGATAGCTGGAAAAACACTCGAGGAATCATAGACGGTTTCAACATGGCTTTACTCTTTCTCTGGGCATGAGTGAGTCTGGGTATGGGCATGAGTGAGTCTGGGTATGAGCAAGTGTGAGCCTGGGCACAAGCAAACTGTATGTATGGTGTTAGCAGGTTATACCTTTTATAGACAATAATGGCTCCGAGCCAAGCACCAGCTCATGTGGGTGATCACCTAATGAGCCTCACAGGACGTGATTACCTAATGTGCGGGGCTGTGCGCCTGTGCTCCAAACTTGCTGAGTCATGTTGGATTGGGTGTCTGCCTCAGCCTATTCTTGATCACAGCACAGCAATTTTCCTTACACAAAACTTACATGATGCTCACAGCTGAACAGTCATCAAGGGAAATAGCTTCACTATTTTCAGGCACAATACTGAATTCCTCTTCCCGATAATAGGTAAAATACTTAGACTTTGGTCTTCTGAGATAAAAATAATATAAAATTCGTGCTGTGAATTTTGACACTGAAAACTAATAAAACAATAATTAACATTTACATAGCTTTGGGTAGATGTAGGTTTTACACATATTAACTGATTAATCCTCACATCCCCCTATGAGATGGTTACTATATTTATACTCACTTTATAAAGGAGTAGAATTTGAGGCACAGAGAACATAAGTAACTTGCCCTTGGCACAGGCTAGAAAGTGAATGAGCGGGAATTTGAACCAGGCAGGTTGACTCTGGAATCTTTGTTTTAACAACAGTCCTAAGCTGACCTGAGATTATTGTCTTCAAAATCTTATGATTGTGTATACTTGAGTTACTTCAAGTCTATGTGTGGCCCAGATCTATCACTGGAAATGGATCCAGGCCAAAAGAGTCCCAGGTATAGGCTACAGAGACGCAGCACTCTCATCCTCCCTCAGCATTCTGCTTTGCTCTTCATTTCATTGCCTTTCTCTGCTTATTCGCAGTTCCTATGACTTTACCTCACCTATTTCCCATCAGGCCCTCTGATTCATCTCCTGCGTATCCATTATACCCTTTGTAACTCCCACTTTAACTGACTCAATCCATCACTGCTTCTCAGTGCATATTCTGGGAAGGCATCTCTTGATCCCTCTCCTTTTTGTTTAACCTCAGGCCATACCATAACTTTCTAGCCAGCTCTGTATTTGGTGCCCTGATCTGGTCTGATCAGCAGTGTCTGTGAGAATTACATATAGTTTTATATAACTAATTATGTTATAACTAATATCCACATCTTCCCTTTATTTGGTGCTAAAAGGTTTTGTTGTTTTATTTGCATGTTTTTAGTTTAATATTTATGAGCTTATGTAACTAGTGTATCTAGTGTATGGGAAATAGGAGGTGGGTGAGGTGTTTTCCCTCAGAAAAGGATGTGTGTGTGTGACAGCCTTTCTCAGGCTTGGCCTGTCCAGTGCAGAGTTCAAGTTGACGTTCTATTGTTCTCTTGGACTTTCTTGAAGAAATTTGCTTGTTCAGTTAAGAGAGAAATTTGCTTGCTCAATTAAGAGAAAAACTTTTAGCAGATTTTTGGTTGTTTAAATCTGTGCACCCCCCTCCTCTCCAGTACTCTTTGTTTAGTGATCTCTGATTGCCTTGGTCTTTACTTCATCAACTGTATCTTGGCAAGCCACTATTAATTCATGTGTATTATAAAGATTGGTTAAATGGTTCTAATTGGGTATCCATGGCTTGTCCAGGACCCCAGTGTTCTTAATCAGTATAAAAATGACCTCTGGATTGCAGTAAATGAACACTTCAGGGTATTTTTAAATGTTTGGAATGCTAGCTTTAGTCAATGTGAGTTTTCATGATGGCACAGTTCCCGCATACTCAGTGTCTCTAATTTACAAAACACAAAACAAAACAAAAACACAAACAAAACAAAATAAAAACCCTCAAACTCTCTTTCTGTGTTGTGCAAACTTTTCCCACTTCTCAGGCAGCTACAGTTTTGCATTCTTCCTCTCTGGTTACATTCCGTGTCCACAAGGAACATCCCTATAGTATTATCATAGACTGTCTTTTATTTACGTTCTGTGTCACCCCAGCACCCCATCACCAGCACATGGCTTCTCTGCCCACCTCCACCATTATTGTTCATTTCAAATGCCTGATGTCCTCTTAGAGTTTTGCTATCTGTTTCCCGTCCACTTTGGTATGTGCTAATTTAGCATAGAAATGACTTTATATTTGTAGATAGATAAATTAGTCATAAGGATGAGATGAGTGATTTTGTCTAATACCTATCAGAAAAATCTTCTTTGCTTTGGAAGCAATGTATTTTTTACAGTTACTTTGCTTTCATTTTTTATGAAATTTTTGTTATAAACAATGAAAAAACAAGACTAAAGTTGCATGCTTAAATCTGAAACTGTTTTTCAGAGGATAATATTCAATTGTACTTTTTGTAAATTCAAAACCTCATGAAAAGAGGATTATCTTTTATTTAAAAAATTCTTTTTGACTACTTACTTGAGAGGCAAATTCTGCTTCTTTGATAAACTGATGGCAGATTTTCAGCAAGAGCACTGTTTATCCAGCTAACATATTGAAAGTGAAATAATGTGTGGAAATATGGTATTTTTTTAGAAAAAGGTACTCATTTTCCTTGCAAAGTTTCCTCAAGAGTGATCTTTGTCTTGTTATTTTAGACAACTTCTGATAATGTTAATAATTTTAAGTTATGCAATTTTGAATAAATAGCAAACTGTAAAAACAATAACTGTAATTATACCTTGAGGGTATTTTCACCTTATATTGCTGTCTTGCTGAAACATTTATAAACCATTTTTATATTCTCAAGATTTCAACAGCCTTAGTATTTTGTAAAGCATCACAGTCATGCCTTTACATATATATAAAACTAGTTACTTATGTAACTACATATAATTATACAGCTACATATAATTTTATATAACTAATTATGTTATAACTAATATCCACATCTTTCCTTTATTTGGTGCTAAAAGTTTTTTGTCTTATTTGCATGTTTTTAGTTTAATATTTATGAGCTTATGTAACTTAATCACTATTTGCTAAAATTTTGCAACTTTGAAGGTCTGACTGATACTTTAAGTGGGCATAGAAATACCATATTTAAAATCAAAACCATATTGGAAATTCTGGCATGTATAATAATTTTAACAGTGTATTAAAAATTAACAGTGAAAAATACATTTATTACCTTTGAAATGAGATGCTATAAGTGGAACCACACACATCACAGCATTGTTTTATCCTAGGGTGACCTCATTTTAATTATTTTCAGAATATGAATTAAGCCATTATAGGTAATCTTTTAAAGAGTGAGGCTAGGAAAGATGGAAAACACTTTTATTGTCTTAGAGTAAAGGGCTGTGGTCATTTGGAAATGCATCATTAAAGACTTAATCTCAGCACAATATGGGAAAGGCAATTCCACAGACCTTTCCAGAAGAAATACAGAAGACATAAGGTTAGGAACGAGGAGAGAAAGAGGTTTAAAGCAAGGAACATCTGGGATTGCTAAGAACAATCAGAAGCCATAACATAAAGAAGACAAAAGGTGAATGTGCTTCCCTCCGCCTCATAGCCATCTGGCTCAACAGACTTTAACTATTGAGCACACATTGTTTCAAAGGCTGCTTGCTTTCTCTCTCTGACCTCAGCCAATAGGAAAATACAGTTTAACCTTTTTGGGAAATCCCTAATACTTCAGGGATGGGATATATTTGAAAAATGTACGACTTAGGAGTCTTAACCTTTTACTTACTGGATTCACAATGCCCAGGACAACTTAGCGTTCACTAAAATTACACATATACTGTCATCCTATTTTTTTTATTTAACTACAAAAATTTAGTGATTTGGCATTAAACAAAAAGCACTAGTCACTTTGAACTACTGAATTAATGGTAAAAATAAACACCTAAATGTTTTTCAACATGAAGAATGAAAACTATTTTTTTAACCTATGAAGAGAAAATATTTGTTTTCTTTGAGGGAAAAACTGCCATTCTTATTTTAATAAAAAGAATGGGAACTAAACATATGAGAATAGCTTTTAAAATAATTCATTGACTTATTTTTAATACAGTTTTAGATTTTCAAAATAATTGAGCAGATAGTACATAGAATTCCATATACTTTTCCCATCCACAACAGTTTCTCCTATTATTAACATCTTGCATTAGTCTAGTGCATTTGTTACAATTAATAAATGAATATTGATACATTATTAACTGTGGTTCACAGTTTATATAAAGGTTCACACTTTGTGTTGTACAGTTCTATGATTTTAATAAATGTATAATGATATGTATTAACCATTATCATTTCATACTGAATAATTTCACCACCTTAAAAATCCTCTGTGATCCACCTATTCATCCCTTCCTTCCCTCCCTCCCCTTGAGCCCCTAACAACTACTAATCTTTTCACTGTCTCTATAGTTTTACCTTTTCCAGAATGTCATATCTTTGGAATCATATAGTACGTGGCCTTTTCAGACTGGCTTCTTTCACCTAATGCTATGCATGTAACAGTACTCTATACCTTTTTGTGACTTAATTGCTCATTTATTTTGTC
Organism: Theropithecus gelada; assembly: GCF_003255815.1. Taxonomy (NCBI): domain Eukaryota; kingdom Metazoa; phylum Chordata; class Mammalia; order Primates; family Cercopithecidae; genus Theropithecus; species Theropithecus gelada. The sequence continues at coordinate 47,776,740 of NC_037670.1, read as the reverse complement.
ACTGAATGATTTTTTAAATAGGCAACATTTTCATAACCTAATGTAGCATTGAAAACTAAGGATATTTAAAAGCATATCTTTAAACAGAACAATAGACATTGGAGACTACAAAAGGTAGGAGGGTGGGAAAGAAGTGAAGTTTGAAAAATTACTTACTGGGTACAATGTTCACCTTCTGGGTGAGGGGTGCATTAAAAGCCCGCACTTCACCACTGTGCAATATATGCAGGTAAGAAATCTGCACTTTAGCCCCTAAATATATTTTCAAAAAAAGTGTAACTCCAAATAGACTTCTATGTAAAAAATTGCTTACTTCAGACCGACAAATAGTTTTTGAAGATCATGAGGCTCAACAAAATTCATTTTAGTCTACAAAACGTACTAGACTCATTTACATTTTTTGCGTACTCCTAACACCCCTCAATTCTTTTCATTACCTACTCATCTGTAATACTTAGCCCATCTGCTAGTGTTCAAAAGACTAGTGTACTCCCATTAACCAGAGGAGTTGACTGAAAATCAATATTCCATGTATCCCAAAGGTCATGTGAGTAGATACTCCTCTTTCCTGTCCCTCCAAATTTCTCTCTCATCTTCCCTGCACACCCCTGACCTAAATATGAATGATTTATCAGAGAAATTTTTTTGGCGGGATAGATAACAATGAAATTGTGGGATGTTTATACTGGCTATTTTCTCTGCATTTCATCTTACCTGAAGCTGATAATGATAATTCATTGTTTCTAGAGTTCTCCACAAATATAACTTTCCATTGACATGAAAAACACATTAAACCAACAAAAAGGAACTATAAAAATGTGAATTTTTACATCGGAAGTGATGTCTCCTATTTATATCCTTTCCAGTACGTACTCAGACATGGTTACTCAAATGAGCATTGTTTTTTAAGGCAAATGTACTTATAAAAAATTACTCTGACCTATAATAAAAATGTTTAAAAACTAATCTGTTTTCCATGTGCTTAGGATCTAAACCACCTACAGTAATAGTGTTTGTTTTCGTTAACAGGAACGAGTTAGTTTTGCAAGTATTTCTTGAGCATGTGTTTGAGAACTCATCGGAATGACCCAAGCAAGTCTGCCTCATAACTACAAAAAACTGAAATACATTTGGTGTAGTAGAAAATAATTGAATAGCATAATTAAAAGGTCATCTTTCTTCTAAATAATTTGCTTGAACAGAAAGACATCTTGTAAAATGGCTTACATCCAGTATTTTTGGTCCGCTTCCTTTTTCTAGGAACCATATTGATTGTAGTTTTAGAAATAAGGCTATTTAAACAAAATCAATTAAAATGATATTAGGAAGGTCATGCACATATTTATAAAAATCAAATGATCTATTAATTAAAAATCACAAGCCATTAGTAACATTGAAGCTGAAATTTCCGTGGCAATAGTAAAAAAATTTAACAGCACACATTTCATTTACTTTGCAAAAGAGATGGCTCCAGTAAAATAGGCTGATGACATAATACGAGGTGAATTTATAGTCATATGTTCGAGCCAACGAATCTAGAAGAGGTGTCAGTAAGATCGGCAGGGAAAATACAGAGTTGAAGTCGTGGCATAATAGACATTACTTAAGACAAATTACTTAGGAAAAACACTAAATAATCTACTTCTATGCACTTTTTATAAGTTTGTAAGTTTCCACCATGCTGCATAAGCAAACATCTATTACTTTCACAAATACACAATTGCTTCCATAGTATCACACTTTTACCATTTCTTTGGGTTGATTGCTGGGAATGTGGCATTCTCTTTCTCATCTTTGCCATTATTTTAGCAAGAAAATTCCCCTGGGCACCACAAGGCATTTTAAAGTCTTTCTCACCGCCTTCCCTTTTTAATTCTTTCATATGCATTATAGAAGTGAAATAATAGTTTTTGTCTTATTTATTCTTTTATTCTTACTTTTGATTATGCTGGACATTAAAATTTTTATCTTTCCACTCCATTCAATTGCAAACTCTGCTTGTGTTCAGGTTTCATCTGACTGTAATTCATTGACAGCTAACTATACACATAATTCAATGTATGCGTGTCTATAACACATTTTCTGAACATTGTTTGTTACAATAGTAATAAAAATGAATATCAACAAATTGCTGATGTTTTTGTTGTGGAAAAATTACAAATGTAAAGATACATAAGTGGTTTGGTACTCTAGCCTCTCAGGAGGCATATGAGTATTAAGGGAGATGATATGACAATAAATAAAATTATAACAAACAACATGGGGCTAAGAGTAATCAGTTCTTAGAAAGTGGTGCAGACCTGGGTGCTGTGGCTCACACTTGTAATCCCAGCACTTTGGGAAGCTAAGGCAGGTGGATCACTTGGATTCAGGAGTTTGAGACCAGCCTAGCCAACATGGTGAAACCCCGTCACTACTAAAAATAACAAAAATTAGCCGGGCATAATGGCACATGCCTGTAGTCCCAGCTATTTGGGAGGGTGAGGAAGGAGAATTGCTTTAACCCGGGAGGTGGAGGTAACAGTGAGCTGAGATCGCAGCACTGCACTCTAGACTGAGCAACAAAGCAAGACTCCATCTCTGAAAGAAAGAAAGGAAGGAAGAAAGGAAGAAAGAAAGAAGGAAGGAAGGAAGGAAGGAAGGAAGGAAGGAAGGAAGGAAGGAAGGAAGGAAGGAAAGAAAAAGAAAGAGAAAGAAAGAACAGAAGGAGGGAGGAGGGGAAGGAAGAAAGAAAAAGAAAGAAGGGAGGGAGGGAGGGGAGGAGGGAAAGAAAGAAAGAAAAAGAGAAAGAAAGAAAGAGAAAGAAAGAAAAAGAGAAAAGAAAGAAAGAAAAAGAGAAAGAAAGAAAGGAAGGAAGGAGGGAGGGAGGGAGGAAGGAAGGAGAGAAAGAAAGAAAAAGAAGAAAGAAAAAGAGAAAGAAAAGAAAGGAAGGAAGGAAGGAAGGAAGGAAGGAAGGAAGGAAGAAAGGAAGGTAGGTGCAGGCCACAAAACTTGAGGAAGGCAGAGAAGGGAGTGGTCATTTAGTACTGGATGATCAGGATAAGTCCTAACAAAGGAGATTGGTTTTGTCTGGGCCCTGAAAGATAAATGAGATTTAAATGTCAGGAAAGAATGAAGAAAGGGAGTTCCCAGCAATGAGAGCAGAATGAACTAAGGCAGAGAGAGGATTTGAAAGTTCAAACTGTACTGGAAACTCTAAGGAGACAGAATTAGAGAGTCCCTAAAACAGCAATGAAAGATAACTTTGCAAAGACAGGATAAGACCAGATTTTGGCAGGTTCTGTATTTCAGGCTGAATAGTCCTACTTATGAGCACAAAATGATCATTTTGTGGGTTTTTAGCAGGCTAATGGTTGTTCTTTGGACAGATGAATCTGGCAGCATTTGAATCTGGCTGCTTTGCCAGAGAAAGAATGAAGGCAGAGAGGCAAGTTAGTGGAGCTAGGAAAGTTGGGGAGGAAATTGTTTGGATAGGAGGTGAGACGGGGATGCCTAGAAATGATACATTTTAGTAAGGTTGAATTTGAGTTGAATGCCAAAGAGTCAGTTGAAGGAGAAATATCCATTTGAAAATTGTTGGAGGGAGAATTTAGATGTAGAGATTATTCTAACAGTAAAGTTTGACTAAATTTCTAATGCTTTCTTAGAAGGCTTAAAATTAAGCCGTTGAAGGTAATGGCCATTCAGATAACAGCTTTGAGAGAATAAAGTATGAGGGACACAAAGTGGAGAGACCACTGAAGATTGAACGTTGGGGAACACTGTCGCCTTTTGGGGAAGAGGGATCATAGAAGGAAATTAAGAAGTTGTTAGAGAAGCAGGAGAACCTGAAGAGTGTAGCCTTGTTGAAGTCAAGGGAGAGTGGAGTTGAACAATGCAGTGGATACAAATGTCCACCTCTCAGAGACTAAGGTAGCACATTTGTTTAGTCATGATTTTTCACCACATATTTCACACATCACTAGGAAATGCTTCTTGTAACTGAATATCCTCCTCCTCTGCCAACGAGTATCAACATACTCTGTGAACTGTTACAGGGTGATTTATAATGTGAATAAGACCTCAGAAACTTGCTCTTGTTATGCCTGTGGATACACAGCAGTGAAGACGTTCAAAACCATATCCACAATGGCATGAAAAACTCTAGAGCCACGTTTTCTTCTCTTTCCTTTATGGTTAATTCCAGAAATTAGCTATGAGTCACAGAGAACACAATAAGACATGATATCAGATCAGATCTTTTTAATCCCTAAATCCAAAATGACTAAAAATTTTCTAAAGCAACTTTCTTTTGGTCCATGCCCAGATGTAGATGTTGCTCTTGCTAAGAGGGTAAGAAATCCATTCAGCACACACAAAGAGATTGCTTTTGGCACACTAGATTGGTGCACCTGTGCACACTAGCACAGAGGGAAAAGGTAGGAAAAGAAAGTAGGTTTGGATTCTGCTGCATGGAAAACTGCAATATGATTACTGGGTTCGAGTCCACTCGTTGGGCCCGAAATAGTAACCACTTGTAATCAACCATCAGCCTTTAGAGTGTAATGTACAATACCAGCCATGGGGCAGTTGCTTCTTGGAATAATGCATTCATCCCTTGGGTTAAAGGTAAGAGGGAAAAAAAATGCTGAGATTAAATTATCGTCACCTTGCCCTGGTGACTTGGAATACTAGATGAGGGTTGTTACTGGGCATCCCTCCTGCTAACGTTGCTAAATCCAGATGAGAACCCGGGAGACTTGTTATATAATTGAAGCTGGCAGTACAGTGATGCTGGGAGGATCCTGGGCCTGGTCCAGTCCTCTTTCTGCCTCTGGCTTAGCTGTGTGATCCTGAGCAAGTCACCGCACCTATTTTGCCTTTGGCTTTCTTCGAAAACGAAGAGATAATATCCCCTTTGTCTATTCTAAAATAAAACATGGGAAAGTTCTTTTAAAAAGTAGAAAGGACTGAGGGAATGGACAGTTTTCAAAAGAGTCCCTGAATTTAGGAAATACATAGTTACTTTCTTCTAGGTTTATTTCAGATTGGTAATTAAGAATATTTTAAAAAAATCTTTGTAAGACCTCTTCAAGCAGAAATTTGCCATTTCTGGAAAATGAAAGTGGTTCCAAACTTGGAATCACATTTTTAGACACTGCAAGCTGGTTTTGCACCAAATTCCCTTAGCTTTCTACAGGGCCTTTTATGCTCTTCATTTTTTTGTTGTCTTTTCTCCTTCTTTTGCATTTTTTCCTCTCTCTTTATCTGCTGTAGAATAGTTTCTATGTTCAAACTGAAGAGCTTCTTTGTTTTTGTCAAATGATATAAAAAATAATCTTTGGGATAAATTCTGAAAAACAGAGGTCACTGTAATTTTATGAAAGGCAGGTCCAACAGAGACCAATTGGGGTCCAGTGAATATCATACTGGAAATGCCTGAGATTTAGTTTGGGGTCTCAGAATAGGTAGAAGAGGAATAGCAATATCCAATGAGAAAGGATTTTTTTCATTAGATGAGACTTACTCATAATGCTGCTAAGAGATGCTGGAAATGTTAGCTCAGAATTTAGTAAATAGAAGATACTATGAAAACTTCAAAAAATGTGTATAAACCTGCTAACTACAGCAGGCTCATCAGAACAGAAATTTGAAAACTTTGAAAAAAAAGTATAGTTATTCCTAAGTAGTAGGAGCTACATTCATGCAGAAAAATATTGGTTGGAGAGACTCAAAATTCTGTAATGTATTGAATGCTAAGCAAACTTGAATATAAAACGATCCCCGGCCGGGCGCGGTGGCTCAAGCCTGTAATCCCAGCACTTTGGGAGGCCGAGGCGGGTGGATCACGAGGTCAGGAGATCGAGACTATCCTGGCTAACATGGTGAAACCCCGTCTCTACTAAAAATACAAAAAACTAGCCAGGCGTGGTGGCGGGCGCCTGTAGTCTCAGCTACTTGGGAGGCTGAGGCGGGAGAATGGCGTGAACCCGGGAGGCGGAGCTTGCAGTGAGGAGATCACGCCACTGCACTCCAGCCTGGGAGACACAGCAAGACTCCGTCTCAAAAAAAAAAAAAAAAAAAAAAAACGATCCCCCATTTTCCCAAGAGAGGATTCTAAAAGGAGATTTTTTATGTGTGTTTGTTTTATATTTTTTGTTAACTTGAATATACATCATTTTAGAGATGCGGCTTAAAAATCTTTTTATGAAATTTGATTATAGGCAGTCTGACTTATGATGATTCCACTTATGACTTTCTGACTTTATGATGATGTGAAAGCTATAGGAATTCAAAAGAAATTTTACTTCGAATTTTGAATTTTCATCCTCCTCCATCTTGGCAAAGTACTGTGTACAAGAGAGATTCAACAGTTTATAATAAAATAGGCTTTGTGTCAGATTATTTTTCCCAATTTTAGGCTAAATATAAGTGTTCTGAGCACAGTTAATGTAGGTTAGGCAAAGCTATGATGTTCAGTGGGTTAGGTGTGTTAAATTCATTTTTGACAATATTTTCAATTTACAATGGGTTTATCAGGATATAGCTGCATCACAGGGCAAGGAACATCTGTTTTGGCTGCACACAATTTAAAAATCACATATTATTTTAAATGATACATTAATGATCGTATGCTGCTATTTTTTTGCTTCCATTCTGGGAAGCAACTATATGAAACCTCGTCACTTGTATAGGTACTTTATAATGGCTGCCTATAATAAAAGGTATTTTTTAAAAGTATCCTTTAGACCTCAGTATCTTTGCTTTAACTAGAAGCCTTTTTGAGTCTTCTAAACCAAAGAGCTTATGACCTTCCCTTCCATATAAGTTGTTGGAGATACAGCTTTTTGATCATTTGCAGGAAAGGTGATCACTTTAAGTTTTACCCCAAGCCACAAATATTCATTTGGTAGTTAGTTATTATTTGGACAACTTAGTCGTCACTACTTTGCTTCTTAAAGTGATACATAAAAGGTATGTTTATATCCAAAACTTGTGATTATCATGGCATATTCCAGTTGCCTCTTTTAAAAAATGTAATCACATAAGTGTTTGGGATTAATGGATCTTTCCCAAGTATAAATTTATTGTTAAAATGCTAGGGTACTATTTAACATCAAAATTCTTTCAGATGACTTTCTTATTTCTAAGCCATAATTTAAAAAAAATTAACTCACCTGTTATTTAAACATATATGGTATTTTTGTTTTCTTAATTAGTGGGTCTATGGAAAGTGATATGGTTTGGCTCTGTGTCCTCACCCAAATCTCATCTCAAGTTGTAATCTGCACATATCGAGGAAGAGCCTAGTGGGAGGTGATTGGATCATGAGGGAGGTACCTCCCTGCTGTTCTCATGATAGTGAGGGAGTGCTCACAAGACATTATGGTTTCAAAAGTGTCAGTTTCCCCTCTACGCTCTCTCTCTCCTGCTGCCTTGTTAAGAAGGTGCTTGCTTCTCCTTCGCCTTCCACAATGATTGTAAGTTTCCTGAGGCCTCCCCAGCCATGTGGAACTGTGAGTCAATTAAACGTCTTTTATTTATAAATTACCCAGTCTCAGGTAGTATCTTTATAGCAATGTGAATGGGCTAATACAGAGAGTAACATAATAAGGATAATATTTTTGAAATACCTTCTGAAGTAATATTCTCCTCCTGGTAGCCATATTTATGCCCTGTGGCCCGTCAGCTATATTGCAATAGAGAAGGGAAGCATGAATACCCAGAAATGAAGAAGAATGAGCCTAGAGTAACTCCTACCAGCTGGGTGAGGCAGTGGAAAGACCCCTTGGCTCCAGAAGATAAAGGGGAGGGTGAGAGCCAGAGAAAGGTAACTGCAGGAGTAAGACATGTGGGCTCTCTTGCTTCCTCCCTTTTGTTCAAATCCAAAGACCTAAAGGCATAGAAATACTCACATAGGCTTTGGGGAATCCTAGACATGTCCTGGAAAAAATGGCAATTCTCTTAGAGAAGCTGTCTTTTGAGGGCTGCATTCAACAAGACACCAAGCAGTAGGTTAGAAAAAGTCAAGAAAGATGAGCTTGAAAAAAGCTTCCCTGGGCTCTGTGCACTTCAGGTGAGAGTAGGATAAAGCAACTGAGAATTCCACGTGGAAGTAAAGAAGAGCTGAGAGAATGAGAGAACCTGGAGTCAGGACAAGAACATTGTGGCATACAGCGACCTTCACATAGTTCAACAACAGCAAGAGCCAGTATCATGCCCCAAGACCTAATGATCACGCCATCTAGTCTCATCGTTGCTGGCTGCCCAGGGAATAGAATACACAACACATGACAACCATCTGAAGCAAAAGCACTTGGGGAAGAGGACCTGTACCTACAGTCCCACCCTTCCCCTGTAAATCTTAGGAATCCCCGTTTACTTAGATGCCAGCTTGGCAAGGAAGGGAAATATACATCTGTTGACAGTAAAGAAATATCCTTGGTAAGGATTTAAATTTTGGATATGCTGAATATTTCTTTACCAAACAAAAACACTTTTAATTTCTTTATTGAAAACAATAACAAAGTAAAAAGTTACTCATTATTGGCAAGTTTTAATATTTCCCCCCTATCTTTGGGAATGAGATCTTCTGATCAACATGTAATATTTTTAGAATAGAAAAAGCATGTTTGTATTTTACATATCCAACTTATACGATTTAAGAACTTCATCACAATTTATGTAATGAAGTATTAGTCAGGATAGTTTGGTTATGTTGCAGTAACAAATGCCCCCAAACCTTGTTCCCTTAAAACAACAAAGGTTAATTAATTTCTCTCTCATTCTACATGCATGAGAGTTGAGGGGCTACAATTCATCATAGTGACTCAGACAGAGATCTTGGTTGATGGAGTCTCGCCATCTCAAAGTTGCTGATAAATAACCATGACAGGAGAAAAAGGGAATATAGCAAGATTCACACTGGCTCTTAAACCTTTGCTTTAATGTGAGATGTATTCTTTCTGCTCAAATGTTATTGGCTAAAGCAAGTCACATGGTCATATCTAATATCAACCGGGTGTAGAAGTACAATTTTGTCATAAGCCCATGCGTAGGGACAGAAATCATTGGTGAACAGTGCTAATGGCTATCATCACTTGTAAACCCTTTGTCACTTTATAGTTTATTGTTCCAACATGAAAATTATGTGACAGGACTAGATATGAGAAATAGAAAAGATATCAATGACTTCAATTTCAAAGTAATTAATGTGTTGTTTTTAATTTGTGCCTCTGTTCTTACATGTTTTAATACAGTGGCATCTATAGTACTCAGCGTTCAGTTGGATCAAGAGTGTTCACTCTATATCAGGGGTTGACAAACTTCTTGTGTAAAGGGTCAGATAATAAATACTTTAGGCTTTATGGGCATACAGTCTCTGTTGTAGCTTGTCAGTTCTGCTGTTTTAGTGTGAAAGCAGGGATAGCTAACATGCAAATGTGTCAAAGTGATGTCTTCCAATACAACGTTATTTATGGACACTGAAATGTGAATCTCATGTAATTTTTACATGTCACAAAATACTCTTCTTCTTTTCAATCTTTTTTTTTTTTTTCTTTTTTTTTTTTTTGAAGCAGAGTCTTGCTGTGTCGCCCAGATTGGAGTGCAGTGGGGTGATCTCGGCTCACTGCAACCTCTGCCTCCCGGATTCACACCATTCTCCTGCCTCAGCCTCCTGAGCAGCTGGGACTACAGGCGCCCGTCCATGTCCAGCTAGTTTTTTGTATTTTTAGTAGAGACGGGATTTAACCGTATTAACCAGGATGGTCTCAATCTCCTGACCTCGTGATCCACCTGACCCAGCCTTCCAAAGTGATGCGTTTACAGGCGTGAGCCACCGTGCCCAGCCCTTTTAATTCTTTTCTAATCAGTTAAAAATGTAGCCGGGCACGGTGGCTCACGCCTGTAATCCCAGCACTTTGGGAGGCTGAGGTGGGTGGATCACAAGGTCAGGAGTTCGAGACCAGCCTGACCAACATGGTGAAACCCCATCTGTACTAAAAATACAAAAGTTAGCCAGGTGTGGTGAGGTACATCTGTAATTCCAGCTACTCGGGAGGCTGAGGCAGGAGAATTACTTGAACCCAGGAGACGGAGGTTGCAGTGAGCCAAGATCGTGCCACTGCACTCCATCCTGGGTGACAGAGCAAAACTCCGTCTCAAAAAATAAATAAATAAATATAAAACAGTAAAAACCATTTTGTAAGCTATACAAAAACAGGCAGTAAGCTAACTTTGGCCTATGAGCCATAGTTTGCTGACCTATGCTCTAGATCGTATAAGTAACAAGAAACTTTAAGAATTCAAAACCAACACATTTATTGGAAGAAATGGAAGAACAGTTCTATTCTTAATACCCAGGAACAAACAGTAGCTCCCAGAAATACTCTGCCTTTGCCTTGAGCAGGTAAACAACCACCACAGATGCAGGAAGCTGACAAATTATGAATCTGCTGCTAATACTGCTGACTTCAGTCCCAGGCTACTCTGCCATGATCCAGAAATATGCCACGGCTGCTCCAGGAAGCTGCTGAATCAGGAATCCACCTACCACATTGGGCAGTCACTGCTAAAGCTGCCACCTCGGCCTTGATCCTCGCCAGCAAAATAGATGCCTCAAACTTGGCTTTTTCTTCCATTTGATTCAGACTCTAAACATTCTCGCAAGAGTATGAAGGAATGTAAATCATGTTCTAGCCTCCAATGTGTCTGAGAAATGTAGTTGAACTTTCCAGCTGCTTCATGTGACCGGTAGGTTAGAATGGATGTTGTACAAAGCAATTTAGGGTTTGGACACAGCATAATAACAAAAAGACAGGTTCCATTAAGACAAATTCTTTGGCGTTTCCAAACCTTCTGTGAGCTCTCAGGAAGACAAAGTCCTGTGTCTAAGTGCCACAAAATGATATACAAATAAAAATAATTGTATGCATGCTTCCTTTCCATCCATGCCACTACCCCAAAACAATTTTTTATTGTATCCTACTGCTCTGTGAACTCCCCACAGATTTGCATAATCATGTTTATGACAGCACTGTTAGAAATAGCAACAAAAGGTGCTTGAGAAAGGGTAAAATCATTAGTATATCCTGCTATGTAGCAATTAAAAGATATGGATATAGATACTGACATGGAAAGAGACCTAAGACACATTTTAAACACAAGTTAAAGAGTAGTTTGTAAAGTCTGATCTCACTTTTTAAAAGAAAGGTAATTTTTAGCCATGCATGGTGGCTCACGCCTGTAATCCCAGCACTTTGGGAGGCCAAGGTGAGCAGATCATGAGGTCAGGAGATCGAGACCATTCTGGCCAACATGGTGAAACCCGGTCTCTACTAAAATACAAAAAAATTAGCCGGGCATGGTGGCACGTGCCTGTAGTCCCAGCTACTCACGAGGCTGAGGCAGGGGAATCGCTTGAACCCAGGAGGTGGAGGTTGCAGTGAGCCAAGATCGCATCACTGCACTTCAGCCTGGGCAACAAGAGTGAAACTTCGTCTCAAAAAAAAAAAAAAAAAGGAAAAGAAAGCTAATTTTTAAAATGCCTTATCTTGATGGCTTTTTTTCAGATTTTAAATGTAGTCCAAAGATATAAATCTATTTTATAGATGCACATGCAATAGAAAGTTCTCTATAATCCTAATCTCCCATGATAACTGCAGTTAATATTTTTCTGTATTTTTGCATACTTTTTTCTGTAGATATAAAATCTTTAGATCACACTTTTAAATGAATTTAGCTTTGTTTAAGATTCACATTTTTAGTTAGGGTGTGTGGCACTCTGAATTTGTTTATTTTTCCTATGAACAAACCTCTGGGGACCACTGATTTCTTCACAAGTATGGTTTCTTTTCTTTTCTTTTTTTTTTTTTTTTCTATTATACTTCAAGTTCTAGGGTACATGTGCACAACGTGCAGGTTTGTTACATAGGTGGTACACATGTGCCATGTTGGTTTGCTGTACCCATCAACTCATTATTTACATTACGTATTTCTCCTAATGCTGTCCCTCCCCCAGCCCCCCAATCCCCGACAGGCCCTGGTATGTGATGTTCCCTGCCCTGTGTCCACGTGTTCTCATTGTTCAATCCCCACCTATGAGTGAGAGCATGCAGTGTTTGGTTTTCTGTCCTTGTGATGGTTTGCTGAGAATGATGGTTTCCAGCTGTATCCATGTCCCTGCAAAGGACACGGGTATGTGTGATATGGTTTGACTCTGTGTCCCCACCCAAATCTCATCTTGTAGTTCCCATAATTCCCACGTGTTGTGGGAGGGACCTGGTGGGAGATGATTGAATTATGGTAGCACGTCTTTCCCGTGCTGTTCTCTTGATAGTGAGCAGGTCTCACGAGATCTGATGGTTTAAAAAATGGAAGTTTCTCTGCACAAGCTCCCTCTTTGCCTGTTGCCATCCATGTAAGATGTGACTTGCTCCTCCTTTGCCTTCTGCCATAATTGTGAGGCCTCCCTAGCCATGTGGAACTGTAAATCCAATAAACCTCTTTCTTTTGTCAATTGCCCACGCTCAGGTATGTCCTTATCAGTAGCATGAAAATGGACTAATACATTATGCTAACATAGACAACTAACTTGTTTAATAAATTTGGGTTCAGTTTTATACAATTTTAACTAGCATCTCATTTCAAAGTCTATTGTTGTTCCATAAGTGCTATTATTTGCTATGCAAATATGCCATTTAGTCAACCCAGGACAGGCAAGGTACTTGTAAGCATTAAACAAAAAAACTGATATCATATCTCTGAGACATATTACATTTCATTATGCCCTCTTTCTGGAACATTTGTGTAAAATCACAAATTTTTAGGCATCTAGACCAAATACTTCATTTTTATACTGCTATACAAAGAGACTATAGGAGCTATTTCATCATATTTAATATTTTAATAAGAGCATCTCCAACATGGTTTCATACCATGCATGCATATGGGTCCACCATTGTTCTCCATGGAATATGCTATAAAACTTAAAATAAATTTATCAGTTATGCTACTACGACACATTCATTTTCTACTTGAGCAAAATATACATAGATGAGTAAGCTGTGTCTAGAACTGACTGTGAAAACAAAAGGTTCAATAGCAATTAAGTCCAGAGATAATAAGGCATGTATAGTAATTAGTTATAGTTAAATCACACTAATACTGAGTAAGTAGAAGAAAAAAGAAACAGAAAATGGAAAAAGGGTAACCTACAGAATGCATTAAAGCATTGGTTTTCAAACCACGATCTTGGGACTCCTTTACACCATTACAAATTATTGAGAACTCCCAAGTGGGCTTGCTAGATAAAATATTGTATGACTAGGTAAATTCGAATTTCAAATAAAGAGTGAATTAAAAACACAAGTATGTCCCTAATATTACATGGAACATATGTATACTAATAAGTATTCACATTTATTTGAAATGTAAGTTTATTCTGTGTCTTGTATTTTTATTTAGTAAATCTGACAAACCTTATTTCATTTTTTATCCTAGCTATGTCTGTTAGTATTTTAAATATTATAAATTAAAACTAAAAAAAAATTGTAAAGTATTCGTTAACAATAGATCTATTACATAAGTAACAACTTCATGAAGAAATATTCATTTTTCCTAAAAACAATGAACAAATTGACATTGTACATTTTTACCAGTCTCTTTAATGTCTAGTTTAATAAAAGACAGGTAGATTATCCTACCTGCATTTGCCCTGAGACTATTGCAGTATGTTGTTTTGGTTAAAGTACATGAAAAAAAATATGGCCTCACATAGATAAATACTTTAGAAAAGGGAAGAGTACCTTAATGCTTTTTCAGAAGATTGTGGATATTATTCTTTGATGCTACACTCAAAATTAACAACTGATAGTTTCTTTTCTTTTCTTTTCTTTTCTTTTCTTTTCTTTTCTTTTCTTTTCTTTTCTTTTTATTTGAGACAGAGTCTCACTCCGTTGCCCAGCTAGAGTGCAGTGGCACAATCTCGGCTCACTGCAACCACCGCCTTCAGTCAAGCGATTCTCCTGCCTCAGTCTCCTGAGTAGCTGGGACTACAGGCACACATCACCACACCCAGCTAATTTTTTTTTTTTGTATTTTTAGTGGAGATGGGCTTTTGTCATGTTGGGCAGGCTAGTCTGAAACTCCTGAACTCAAGCGATCTGCCTGCCTCAGCCTCCCAAAGTGCTGGGATGCAAGCATGAGCCACCACGCCCAGCCAATAACTGAGAGTTCCTTAAAGGTTAGTTGCAATAAAATGTACGAAATCATGGCAGTGAATTTTCCATACTAGGTCATACTAAAATCTGTTTGTCTGTCTTATGCTTTGAATGGATGTTTTATTCCTGCCTTATTTTTAAAACATCTGAAATCATGGCAGTGAATTTTTCATACTTGGTCGTACTAAAATCTGTCCATCTTACACTTTGAATGGATCTTTTATTCCTGCCTTAACTTTATAACATCATGGACATTGGCCATTTGAAAAATAACTGGTTTATTGATTTATGTAGTTTTTTCAAATGATCTTTATACAATATTTAAAAAATCACATTTGTTAATGTCACCACTAATTTCATAAAAGGAGTCTGTTTCAGTATTAAGAAGATGTCAAGCTCAAGGAGGTGAATAGAAGTTTCCCAAAATACTAATTTCTGCTTGAAAGTTCAAATTTTATCATTGGCCATAAATCCTAGCAATTGTTTTCCTTGAAGTAACAGGCTCATTTTTATTATTTTTTAAAAATATTTCTGCAAAATATGCAAGTCTCAATAACCATAGCCATTTTCTCAAGTAGAGATGGTGTTCCATTAAAAAAAAAGAAAGTGGCTGGTTCAGCTTGTAACACAAATGACATTTTCCTCATGAGAACTGTCATACATCGGCAAACATACTTTACATGTATTTTCCATGTAAGTACATTTTCATCACACAAAATTTTTAAAAAGTGTATTCATGGGTAAAGGCTTAATGCAATTAATGCTTATTTAAAGAGATTCTTATGTGAAGGCAGCTTTTTTATTTTCTTTTCCCTATGAGGCTGTGGCAGTGAAGACTACAATGACCGCTGTTACAGTCTGGTGCTGCTACCTCCATTCATACGAAGGTAACAGCCCCATTGCTTTTCCATCATCAGTTCCAATGTCAACACAGTAGAAAGACAAATGGCTTCACAGTATTTTTATGAAAACAGTTTTTAGTTTGTGGATCCTTGGGAAAGTCTTGGAAATCCCTCCAAGTCTGCATATCCAGTGTTGAGAACTGCTACTTTAAAAATACAAAACAATTTTATTGTTTTTAAAAATACTTTAAAGAGCAGGTAGATAAAATAAAAAATATCAATATTTCTATGTATGTAATAACTAATGGACTAGATCTAAAAATGTTCTTAAATGTTTATCACCAGCTCTTTTCTCATTTTCACAAGATTCTCTTGTTTAGCACCTCTTTTGGTTGTGGTGTCACCTTCTCATTTGCTCCTCTTCTCTTGCATGTCAGTAACTCTGTCCATTGCCATCTATGTACAAAATGAAATCAACATATATGAGTGCAAGGAGAGCTCACAACTGCTCAGGTAGATCTTGGTTTGTTTAGGGTCTTGGTTTGTTTAGGGTTATGCACAATTTAATGCTAATCATGCCCCAATGCCACAGTGATACAGCTCTAGCCAAACTTCCAGATTCATAACGCTTATCATTACCACGTTTAAAGCTTAGGATGTAGTCTCATTGTCCTGATAAAGCTCAAACTCCTTAGCAAAGTGAGCAGAGTGCCTCACACCTTGGTCCCAATCCAACCTTTCCTTCATTTTTCTTGTCAACAGTACAAGTGCATGCGCGTGCACACACACACAATTCAACCCCACAACTTGCTATTCCCTAAACATACATTATGCTGCAAATTCTCTGTCTCAAATTTGTTTCCCCCAAATTCTCATTTACTTGGCAAATTTCTCCCCAAACAGATCTTTACTCATAACTCATTTTCTCAAGGAAATCATCCATGAACATCTTACAAAAAGTGTCACTCCTTTCAACATTTCATTTTCTTCTCCTCTGTTTTATTTTTTTCCTTTTATTTTTAATTGACACATAATAATTATACATGTTTTGGGAGAATACAGAGTGATATCTTGATGTGTGTACACAATGTGCAATGATCAAATCAGGACAATTAGCATATCGATCAATTCAAATATTTACCATCTCTTCGCATTGTGAACATTCAAAAACCTCTCTTCTAGATTTTCGAGAATATACAATAAATTATAGTTAACCATAGTCACCCTACAAGGCTGCAGAACACCAGAACTCATTACTCATATCTGGATGTAATTTTGTAACCATTAATTGTCTTCTCCTCACACTATCCTCTCCCTTCTTCTTTTCAGCCTCTAATACTCACAATTCTATTCTCCACCTCCGTGGGCTCAAATTGTCTTTCATAACTTCCACATATGAGTGCGAACATGTGGTATTTATCTTTCTGTGCCTATCTTACTTTGTTTAGCTTAGTGTCCTCCAGGCTCACCCACATTGGCACTAATGATAGAATTGCATTCTTTTTGTGGCTGAATATTATACTATTGTGTATATACACCACAATTTCTTTATTCAGTCATCTGTTGGTGGACATTTAAGTTAATCCCATATTTCAGCTCTTGTGAATAGTGCTGCAATAAACATGTGGGTGCAGGTATCCCTTTGATATACTTATTTCCTTTTCTTGGATAAATACCATAGTATTACCATATAGTTCGAGGTCTTAGGTTTAAGTTTTTAATTCATTTTTGTTTGCAGTGATCTCTATTTTATCTTTTATTCTCACTTCTTATATATATTATTTATCTTGATTAATTTCTATCTTACCCACTAGAGGATATGTATTATGGGAGCAGTGATTTTTGCTTGCATTGCCCACAATGGTACCTTCTGTATCTTCTGGTGTTTTCCTGGTATTTGTAGGTACTCGGTAAATATTTGTTGAGTGGGCCAAGTGTGGTGGCTCACACCTGTAATCCCAGCACTTAGAAAGGCTGATGCAGGAAGATTGAGAGCCCAAGAGTTTTAACACAGCATGGGCAACATAACGAGACTTCATCTCTACAAAAAACATATATAAAAAAAAATTATATGGATGTGATGGCACATACCTGTAGTCTCAGCTACTCAGGAGGCTGAGGTGGGAGGGTCCATGAACCCAGGAGGTCAAAACTGCAGTGAGTCAAGATTGTGCTACTGCACTCTAGCCTGGGTGACAGAGTGAGAACTTCCCTCCAATATATGGAGGGAATGAATAAAGGATGTTTGTTGAATGAATAAAGGATGTCATACAGCACCTCTATTAGCTTCCTTCACCTCAGAAAGTCAAATTTCGGCACATTTTTCTTTCTTCTCTATTCCATGCTACATACAGCACTATACATTTTATGACTTTTTTTTAACTTTAACTCTTAAAAAGTCAAATTTCTACCAGACTCTATACACTTTAACATATATAACTTGTTTTATTCATCCTCAGCTGTTGTTGCAGTGGCTGGCACTGAGTAGGTATTTTATATACATCTGTGGAATTGAAAACTGAGTGAAATACTGTGAGGCAGTTAAAACTAAAAGTGTAGAATAATTTGGAGCTTGCACAAAATAAGATGCCTGATACAACTCGTTAAGTAAAATAATAATATCGAATGGCCTTCTCAACATGGTTCAGAACTTTTGTTCCCAGAAATGAATAGAATATGTAATGCCCCTTTCTAAGTTCCAACATGATTAATATTAAACTACACTGCTGTGAACCAAAATTTTTCCAGAGTTGCTGTCTTGTAATGCCCCCTGTAGTTTAGCCATCCTCCTACTGATTACCTCCCTTATTACCCCCATGAGAGAAGTTCTGATATCAATCTGTTGTCCTTTTGCTTTATAGTGCTGTTTTTAGTCTTTAAACTTTAACTTATTTATAGAGTATCTTTTTCTCCTTAAAGGAATTTCAGACATCAGCCACCAAGGAGGTATTTGTCAGATCTCCCCTTAACCAATGAAGTCTTTCTATATGAATGCCGTTCTTGAGGGTGAGTCTGATTTATTCAATTCATTAGTCATGAAAAAAATGTTTATATTTTCTAATATCATGATCCACATTCTATTTAATAAATAGAATTGATAATTTTACCTAAAGGAGTGAAAAAAAAGAAATTAAATGTCCAGATATCTAGTTCCTACAAGCCCTCCAGAATGTAGAGAAACTATTGGAGGAGTGAGAGGGAGCCGGAAATGTCAGGGTGCAGAAGGAGCAGCTGTGCTGTTTGAGGACCCAGCGGGTTCTTGGAGTCTCAGAAAGGACTGGAGAGGTGAAAGGGTACTGGCAAGAGTCAGAGACCATCAGCCTGAGGCCAGAGAGGTCAGATCTCTGAACTTTTGCTTTAACATGTGTCTGTGAGAGAGTGTCTACCTACAGTGACTGAACTAAATGGTTTCCTCTCCACCTTGATCCTGATTACAGAAATAGAAGAACTAACTGTGGAAAGGAGGAGAGTGAAAATTAAGGCTCGACTCTATGCAATTAATAGTCATTTATGTAAATGCTGTGTAGTTTGTTGTTTTTTCATTTGACAATAACAATGCACATATGATTAAATGTGCTTTATTAACTATTGTAAATTTTAATTTAATAACAATTGCTCATACTTGCAGAGTCTACTTTTAACAAACAACATCATGCTGCCTCTACAATTTTAAGGAATAGATGAACTGTCACAAAAAGAGTTCGTACTTAGTCATTTACTCCCAGATGAAAGTTGGATGTTTTATGGAAAATGTTACAGTAAAAGAAGGTATTTACGTTTCAGATAGTCTTTTTGTATTTTGTTTGCTTTTAATGATGCCTTTTTAAGTATTCCTGGGTGACCTTTATGATCTTGCTGTTCAGTTTTAGGTTTCAGTGATTGAAGTCCTTGAAAATATGTACCTAAGTCTATGCGATTTTCAATACATCTTCTGTATAGTCAAAATATTGCCTGTAATATGACTTTTGTTATCCACTGCATAAATCTGAAATTGAAGATAGGAAGTTTCAACTTTCAAAAATTTTTCATCTACCCTGACTTATGTAACTTTCATCGTTGGAAAGTGTGGTATAAACTGTCAATTCGGCAGTCACTACTACACCGGCATGGTTTGCAATAATACTATTTAAGGTGCTCATCAAGGGAGTAAATGTAGCCTGTTTTGAATTAGGAAATGTTGCAAAAGAAGGTGCTAACATTTTCAGAGATCAGCCTTCAACTTTGAAAATACTCTTGGCAAAATAATGACTGAGTTCATCGGTCCATTAAGCTGTATCTTTCTGTCTGAATCAGCTTTCCATTTGAATATTGACAAAAAGGATGACCTTCTGTTCTGACCTTTTAACCCCACGAAGCTAATCCTGCCTTTATTCCAAAAGGGGGGGATGGGACAGTGGATGTCCTAATGCTCCCATTGTATTCCAAATTTATAAACAGGTCCTTTGCTGTTTTAATAAAAATTATTAACACAATAACAACTTAGAATTCCACCATATTTAGTATGAAATGTTATGCTGCATAATATGTTATTAAAATCTATTGTCATAGAAGTAAAAGATGCACATGAACATCACTGCCCATCAAATCAATAAGCAGTAAAATGAAATGTTACATAGAGCATTGCCTTTTACTAAATCAAACAAGCTGGATTTTTCCCCAACAGCCCTGTGAGACTATTGAACCCAGTCATAAACTAACCAGGGATTTTACCAGTGGTTTCAGAATAAAAAGTAAAAATCCTCCCATTCATCCCTGACAACCTAACCTTTGGTGCTGATCATTTGAAATAAGACATAATGTTCCAGAAAAGATGTATCTGGAGGGTCATCTCATGTGGAGGCTGAAGGTCATTATCATCAAAGCAATTAAATATCTAATAAAACCTTAAGATCACATCTTTGGCATATAGGCAAGCAGAATAAACTAGGTAAGAGTGAAAAAACTTAGAATCCTGTATCTGTGGTAAGAGAGGGTTCTCTAAGCATCAATGTGGAGACTGGCAAATATTCATTAAAGCTGACTTTGCTTAATATAACTAATAACAAATTAATACATTGAGATCACATCCATTTATGAAGTGAGGAAAAATAGTTGTTTTTTTAACCCATGATTGAAAAAGTACATTTTTATAAAAATGCTATGAACTTCTTTCAATATTTTGATTAATCTGAATTTCTGATTGGCTCCACAAAGTAACTCTACTGTAATTATAGAATAAACTAGTCTCTTTATATTGGACAAGTTATCACCATTTATCAGAGAACATGAAAATAGGTAAAATGAATTTTAATTCATTCAAGTCAACACCTTTACATGAAAAATAAAAATAAATGTGATTGCTTTTAAAAATGCCTTACATTGTTTTTAGGTTTGGATATAGGTAAGTGCAAATCTATTGTTCACATGTGTTGGCAATTTAAAGATTTGATTTAAAATAGTTTAGAAAAAAATCAAAGAAAAACTCTGAATAAAAGATGGTTGAAAATATTTGTTTTTTATATATACTCATATAAATAAACTCATTTTTTTCTTCATCGGTCACTGAATTTGTGAACCATATTGCATAGACTGGCTTTAAAGTTGCAGACAAACATATTGAGGGCAGCAGCAGGCTGTCCGGAACAGCCGCTACCACCGCGCCTGCTGCAGTGAAGAGGTGTAAGCATAGGCGGCAGGAGCGGCTGTCGGGGGACCACTGTGCCTGCGTCGCCTGTGCCCCGTGTCCCCAAGGCAGCCAAATGAACTGCCCCCACCTTCGTGTGGCCAGGCAGGACCCACCCCCAGGCCCGGAGCCTGAGTTCCTCCAGACCCCGGCCCTGTATTACCAATCCCACCTGCTGCCGCTGCAGGGAGGGTGTGGGGAAGACGTGGACAGTTCCTGGAACCCACTGCCCTGGGGGCTGTCACAGTGGGACTGGGTCGAGTTGCCCACCAGCTGTGAAGCAGCATGGTTGGGCAGAGAGGGGCTCCGAGGTGAAGCTGGGCCCAGGTCCTTGGTGCCCTGCTTGTGCAAAGAGTGTGGGGGCTCGGGGCAGTAAGTGCCCTGCTTGGGGGTCCTGGCCAGTGGTGCAGTCACTGTGCCCATTCCACCAAGGGTGCCGGGTTTCTCCATCTCAGGAGCAGGTTCTGTGCAGGGCCACCCAGGGCCACGTCCTTGGGGTCCACCTGGCATTGGGGTGACCTCCAGGCCTGACATTCCTGTGCCTGGGGCCTGCAATCCACTCTTGGAGGTGCCCCCTGGGCAGGGCTGCGAGCCAGGTGGGACCAGAGCCTCAGGGCAGTCTGAACGCCTGGGGGCTTGGGAAGGTCTCTTCTCCTGCAACCCCCACAGGTTGGGGTGTTTCTGCTCCCTCTGTCTGGCTCTCCCCACTCCTGGCACCCACTCCAAACTTGGATCAAAGTTGGGGCAAGCCCAGGTGTTGTCACAGTCTGGCCAGGTGTGCACACACTCAGGGCAGCACTGACATGCCAGTCCCCTGCCATCTCAGACCCCCTGCATATTTGGGGCACCGATGAGTGCGGGGGAGGCAGGGGAAGCTGATGGGGGGCTGAGGGCAGCTCGGCACTGGCCTTCAGTTGCCCCAGGGTGCGAGCAGCCTGGGTGCCATGAATGGGGGGTGGGAGCCAGACAGGCTCCTGGGCAGAAGAAGGTGGGTCCCTGGTGAGGCCCCACCTTCAGGCCTGGTAGGGCCTAAAGGCTGAGGTCTGGGCTGTTAGCCCTGTGGACCAAAGTGGGAACTCATGGTGCCTTTTCTAGGCTGCCCCTGGCCTCTCATGGACCCGTTGGCATGCACTTCCACCCCTCTGAGGCCCATAAAAGCCTCAGGCTTGGCCAGAGCTGAGAATGGAGAGAGGACAGGACAACAAGCTGCAGAGAGGAACTACCCTCTCTGCTGAGAGCTGCTGAGATGACTCGACAACCTGCCTGCAGAGGTGAGCCACCCACTCTAGGGCCTCCTCTCTGCCAAGAGCTGCAGATGATGGGATGACCAGCTGCAGACAGGAGCTATCGTCTCTGCTGAGAACTGAACACTTGTTTGGGTGATCTGCCTGCAGAGAGGAGCTACCCTGTCTGCTATGAGCTGAACACTTGCTGGGGACACCCTGGCTATGGAGAGGAGCTGCCCACTGCGGGTCTCCTCTGAGCTGTTGTGTTGCTCAGTAAAGCTCCTCTTTGCCTTGCTCACCCTCCACTTGTCTCATTCTTCCTGGCTGCAGGACAAGAACTCAGGACCTTCCGAATGGCAAGACTAACAGAGCTGTAACAAAAACAGAGCTAAACATGCCCCTTGCTCACCATGTTGCAGGAGAAGAGAAGGAGAGAAGAGCTGCAGTCCTTCGGGGAACCCAGACCTGGGAGATCCCCGAGCCAAGGCTGTGACTCCTTCTTTGGGGCCTTGCAGTTCCGGGTGTCTCCAAGCTTCTGGGTGCCACTGCATTCCCTGGGGCCAGATGGGGAAGCTGCTTGTGGTGCACCTGGTCCAGCCTCAGCCTCACGGTGAGCTGGCTTCCATGCTGAGACCTGGATCTGCCCACCGCATGGCAGCAGCATGTCTGCTGCACAGTGGCCGGACCTCACAATCAGACACACACCCTGTGCTGCTCCATGCCTGACTCCCGTCTCCCTTGGAGGTGTGGGATCCAGATTGTTAGTGTGAACTGAGTGCAGCCTGCCAGGCCGAGTGGATGGAATCAGTTCAGCCAGCCTGAGCAAAATTTGGGCAAAGGTGCTTTCCGCCACAGGTTTCTGGCTAGAAAAGTGACACCCCAAAGATTCCATAACAATATCACTATAAAACAAACAGAAACTGAACTTTACATTAAATTCTTCCTTAACTCCTCCATAACACCCCCTTTTCCTCTGTCAAATTGAAGTTCTGGAAACCTTTTTATGGCAAACCATGATGGACGAAGCTCCTCTCTCCCAAATTTTCATGGTGATAATTTATATTTATTAATATGTGTTATTTGTAGTCTCTCTGAGATTCATGTCTTCACTTTCTTCTACATTTCACTGAGACATCTACTTCAATAAGTCTTTGGAGCACTTTGTTTACTGTTAGATATATTTAGAGACCACATTAGCATATTAAGACTAATAAAATTACATTTACTAAATACTACCTAAAAGCCCCAAACCATACAATTCCATCCGGAAGAGAATAAAAATCACTTTTGCATTATCACAAGTTACTTCACTGTCTATTGCCACTTTACAGCTGATTAACTTGTTCATTTTTATTCTGGAATTTTCTAGATGGTAGATAAATGGCATGGATTTTTAAGTGTTCTTCGCTCTTTATTTCAGAGTTACTATTTGGTACAATCCTGGAAAGAGAGCATTTTTATATTGGCAATTATCCCCATATATCATTGAACTTAATCTTTGGGAATTAGAACTCATTTTTCATATGACTATTAATTGTATTTGCTCAAGATATTGTAATTTGAGAAGAGCAAAATTTTGTGAAACATGATCATTTCTACTTAAAATACATTCATTATTCTGCTAATAATGAGAAAACAGGAGTGTTTGCTCTTCTTGCTAACATTTTGATAATTCTATTCACATATCCCACTAGTAATGTACCTTTGTTATTATAAACTATGATTACTGAAAGACTTGAGTTTGAAGCAGGGCACTGGCAAAGGGAATAGCAATTGGTTTTGCATGTGATCTGTGTTTGATTTGGATCCCAATCAGCTGAAGCATGGGTTTGTGTTATAAACAAGCAGATTCAGAATTCAACATTCTAATACAGTAAAAACAAAATCACATTCATATAAAGTAGAGATGTTCCAAGAAGTTTATGATCTCTTATGTGGCAGTTTGAAATTTTGGCCATGATATTCAGGGTGCCCTTTAGAACATAGTAGTAGACAGATCACCTCTCTGTAGAATTCATTATTACAAAATGGAACATTATTTGTTGGGGAGTGATACTAAGTCCTGATCCTGAACAAAACTGAAGCAATTTCTTCGGCACAATATGGATTTTCCATGAGTCTGTTTTTCAGGTAATGCATTCTGCAGGATCAAGATGAGACTGCATTAGGTACTTCATGTAAAGCAAGAAAAATTTGTGTTTCACTATATTTCAAAACTTACCAATATTTGGAATAGGAATATAGCTCTTGGAAAAAGTAGTTCTGGTTATTTAATATATGAAGTTTGAAAACCAATAGAAAGCAAACCAAGTCATGTGTTGTAAAATGTATTAAAATTATTTTTTCTATATTTTAATCCATACCAATGGTTTTCTTTGTTAAACAAAAATATGGACAGCACAGAAAAGGACCAGGTATAAAGTAAAATTCAAACATACTCTGACACAGAAAGAGTACTACTATGAAGTTATGATATTATTTTATAGTATTTTTTTCTTGTCTATAGTACACATACATATATACATTAATAATTTATGGATTTGGGGTGACATTGTAAATAATGGATATTTTGAATTATTTGGATTCATTTGTCATTTATTCCCTTTCTAATGAGTCCAAATTTCCTATTTCAATATCACCTCATCATTGTGTATTGTCTTGGCAGGATCCTAAATTAAGAAACCTTTTCCATCCCCAACCAAGGGACTGACAACTGACCCAAGACAGAGCAATTCAGTCTCTCCCAATATTGTGGATCTTGAGTGAAGTGACAGAAAGATAGGTGGGATGGAGGTGAAGGATATAAAACATGGGGGGATAAGACGGAAAACATGGTTGAGTAGTTTTCTGCTCTATTTCCTGATTTATGTCTTACCCTGCTTCTTGGATTTCTTTGTCTATATTCTATTGCCTACCTGAGCCAAAGCTGGGTTTTGTGCTTACAACCAAAAAACTCTACCTTATACATTGAGCACACATATTTTAAACCTGCTTATTTCACATCTATATGTTTTGACTCTAGCATATACATATATTTTTGCCACAATAAATCGTACTACAGTGCACATCTTTAGATATAAATATTTACATACAACACTGATTGTTTCTTTAGGTTAAATTTCTAGAAATAGAATTGCTAATCATAGTATGCTCGTTTTTTAAGTCTTTTTATTTATATCGACCAGTTGTACCAAAAAATTGTTTTGCTAATCATGAGAATGTCAACTTCTCTATATTCTTTCCAAAATATTTACCTTATTACCAATTTGATAAGAAAAATACTTCATATTTTAAATTTTCGATTCTTAATTGTTAGTAAGTTGAAAATATTCTTTTGTCAGTCATAAAATGTCTTCTATGAATTATTTTCTGTAAATATTTTTACCTAATTTTAATGCTCAATGTGTTTCCATCTTATTTATTTGTAAGAGCTCTTTATATGCTAAAGACATTAAACTTTAGGTAAAATATATTGCAAATATTTTTATAATTTGTCATTCAACTTAATATTCTAAGTATTTTTGGCATACAAGAAAGTAATTTAATAGTCAAACTTTTTAATCACTTCCTTTTATGTTTTTTATCGTAATTGACGATCATTGAAAAGACTCCCTACCAAAACTGCATAGATATTCATATTTATGAAATTAAAACAATGCTTGCTCATTTTAAAATTAATTTTACCATATTTGACAATTATTTTAATATATCACATCAGGTGACAATTTCATATTATTCTTTATAAATGCTTAGATATCCCAAAATGTATCAATTGATTACATGTAAATAATAAGTGTTGAATAATTCCTTTCTAATTTATTTAAAATGTCCTCTTTATCATATAATGCTTTACTATACAAAGTATGTCCCAGAGAGCAGGACTATTAGAATCACTTAGGAGTTTATTAGAAGTGTGGAGTCTTAGACTTCACCCAGATCTACTGAATCTGGATTTAACTATATTTGAATAATTGCAGGTACATTGTTTAAGAGTAGTGGTTTAACTCTCATTTATTCCTAAGTTATTTACCAGCCAACGAATTTCCTTTTAGTGTTCCGCATTATTTTTAATTTGTAAGAAGTGGCTGTTTTTCTTATTTATTCTTTGTGATCTATTCCTAACACATTGAAAACATTTTGTTTCAACTAGAAATAGATCTCAGTTTATTAAGGGTCACTTCAAGGTCTATTGAGACGATTATATTATTTTTATTTGATGCACAGACATAACATAGAGCACTAATACATTTTTATAAATTAAACCAATGGTGCCTTTGCAGAATAAAATCTATTCGGTCATAATTTTTGTTTTATAAAATCCTCTAGAGTTTCTAGTGTTTTCTTTAAGTTTAAAAACCCTTTTTTTGCACAAGTAGGACTGGTCTGTAGATCTTTTGTTGCACTGTGTGCACATTTGCATGTGTTTGTGTGCATATACGTGTGTACGTCATTGCCAGATTTCATTGTTAGGGTTACACAGGCTTGATAATAGGAATTGTGACATTTTTCATCTTTCACTATGTTTTCTCCAGCATTTTATTGTAAAAAAATTTAACCATGTACAAAAGTAGAAGGAATTGTGTAGGAATACTCATATACCCACTACCTAGATTCTACAAGTAACATTTTCTTCTAGTTGTGTTATCAGTTGTTTGTGCATATATCTATCCTTTAATGCATACTGTGTGTATCTTATGCATTTCAAAATAAGTTACTCATATTCAGTACACTTGCCCACTAACCAGGTCAGCACATGTTTTACTAAATAAAGTTTAACATTTGTCTACTGCTTTTCCTACTGAGCAACATTTGTATATGATATAATGCATATCTCACAATTGTTCCATTCAATGAGTTTTGACAAATTCATAAGCCTGTGTAACTCAATCTTTTGTCATAATCACAACTCTCATACATTGTTCATAGGAGAATAAAATATTACAACTACTCTAAGAAAAAAAAACTGTGCAGTTGCTCATGAAAGTAAACCTTGTCACCTAGTAGTTCAACTCTTAGTTACTTCCCAAGATAAATGAAACATCAGGTCCACAAAAAGACTTTACAGGAGAGTTCATGGCAGTTTTATTTATATTAGCTGAAAACCAGAAATGGCCCAAATGTCCATCAACAGAATAGACAAATTGCAGTATGAAATATTACTAGAAATTTTAAAAATATGAACTACTGATATATACAACAAGAATTAATCTCGAAACTTTTTTGCTAAGCGTGAGACTTACAAAAGAATACATCTTGTATAATTCCACTTATATGAAAACAAGCAAAATAAATCTGTGGTAGAAAAAAATTTAAAATATTAGTTGCCTCTTGTGGGCAGGAAGAGAATGACTAAAAAGAGACACTAGTGACCTATCTGGCGGGAAGATAACGTTCTGTATCTTGACACAAGATAGGGTTACACCTCCAGCATTAGGGATTACCAATGTACATGAAATCTGAGTGGGGACACAGATCCAAACCGTATAAATTAAAAAGAGTCAAAAAGTGTTTTTGAAATTAAAACTTTTATAAAGTTAAAAAGTTACAGCGAGCTAAGTTTAATTTATTCTTTCAGAAAAAAACATTTAAATAAATTTAATGTAGCCTAAGTGTACAGTGTTTATAAAGTCTACAGCAGTGTAAACAACGTACTAGGCCTTTGTATTCATTCACCACTCCCTTTCTGACTCACCCAGAGCCACTTCCAGTCCTGCAAGATCCATTCATGGTAAGTGCCTGATATGGTTTGGCTCTGTGTCCCTTCCCAAATCTCATCTGAAATTGTAGCCCCCATGTGTCATGGGAGAGGCCTGGTGGAAAGTGACTGAATCATGAGGGCAGACTTCTCCCTTGCTGTTCTCATGATAGTGTGTGAGTTCTCATGAGAACTGGTTGTTTGACAGTGTGTGGCACTTCCCCCTTTGCTCTTTCTCTCCTGCTACACCATGGTAAGACGTGCTTGCTTCCCCTTTGCCTTCCGCCATGGTTGTAAGTTTCTTGAGGCTTTCCAGTCACGACTCATGTTAAGCCTGCAGAACCATGAGTCAGTTTAAACTTCTTTACTTCATAAATTACCCAGTCTCAGGTAGTTCTTTATAGCACGAGAGAATGGAATAATACAGTGCCCTATACAGGTGTACCTTCTTTTAAATATTTTATATCATTTTTTTACTGTACCATTTCTATATTTAGATATGTTTACATAACAAGTACTTACCACTGTGTTACAGTTGCCTACGGTATTCAGAACAGTAACATGCTATACATATTTGTAACCTAGGAGCAATACACCATATCATATAGCCTAGGTATGTAGTAGTCTATACCACATAGGTTTGTGCAAATACTCTCTTAAATGTTCACACAACAAAATTTCCTAAGGACACATTTCTCAGAATGTATTCCCATCCTTAAGTGGTGCATAACTGTGGTTACTTTTTGTTTTGTTTTTTGTTTTTGTGAAAACATTTAAAATAGAGTTTTTAAGGAAATTTCAATAATATAATATACAGTACAGTATTATTAACTATAGTCATCATACTGTACAGTGGGTTCTCAAAACTTATTCAACTCTGAACTGAAATTTTGCACTCTCTGACCATCATCTCTTCATTTCCCTCACCCTTAAGCTTCATTCAACCAACACTCTCTGCTCTCTGCCTCTTTGCATTCAACTTTTTATTTCATTTTATTTTTTAGAATCCACATATGAGTGATATCATAAATTATGTGTCTTTTTCTGTCTAGCTTAATTCAGAAAGCATAATGTCCTCCAGGTTTGAAATAATTTGGCTGCGTCCCCACCCAAATCTCATCTTAAATTCTCATGTGCCCATGCTGTTCTCGTGATAGTGAATAAGTCTCACAAAATCTGATGGTTTTAAAAAGGGGAGTTTCCCTGTAGAACTCCTTTCTCTTGTCTGCTGCCATGAGATGGCCCTTTCATTTCCCACCATGATTGTGAGACCTCCCCAGTCACGTGCAACTGTAAGTCCAATACACCTCTTTCTTTTGTAAATTGCCCAGTCCTGGGTATATCTTTATCAGCAGCATGAAAACAGACTAATTCAAGGTTCATTCATGCTGAAATAAATGACAGATTTTTTTGTTTGTTTATAGCTCCATAATATACCATTATGTGTGAGTATGTGTGTGTGTATGTATGTATATATTTGATTTATTTATCTATTTTATTTATCCATTCATTCTTTGAAGGACACTCAGGTTGTTTCTATAACTTGACTGTTGAGAATAATGCTGCAATGAACATGAGAGTGCAGATATATCTTCATGGTACTGATTTAGTATATACACCCACAATTGATGAATCATATGCTAGTACCATTTTTAATGCTTTTGGAAACCTTCATATTATTTTCCATAGTGGCTGTACCAATTTGTAGTCCCACTAATAGCGTACAAGTGTTTCCTTTTCTCCACATCCTTGCCAGTGGTTATCTCTAGCCTTGATGATAGCCATTCTAGGGTGTGAGGTAATATCTTATTGTGGTTTTGATTTGCATTTTTCTGAAGATTAGTGATGTTGAGCACTTTTTCTATACCAGTTGGCCATTTGTATATCTTCTTTAGAAAAATTTCTATTTAGGTTCTTTGCCCATTCTTAAAATTAGGTCATTTATTTACTTTCTGGTTTTTTTTGTTTTTTTGGGGGGGGGTATTGAGTGGTACAAGTTTCTTGTACATTTTAGATTTTAACCCCTTATCAGATATATGACAAGGGGTTATAAAGTTAGAACGTCATAGTAAGATAAGTTTAATTTATTACTGCAGAAAGAAATTTTAAAAAGTTTGTATGTTGATATGTATACTAAAACTTATCATACATATCAGATACACGATTAGGGGTTAAAATCCAAAATGTACAAGAAACTCATACAAATGCATACATCCTCACATTTAGTTTGCAAATATTTCCTTCCATTCCATAGGTGCCTTTCTATTTTGTTAATTGTTTCTTTTGCTGTGCAGAACTTTGTTTTGATTTAGTCTCACTTGTTTATTTTTGCTTTTGTTCCCTGTGCCTTAGATGTCATATCCAAGAAATCATTTATTTAGATGTCATATCCAAAAAATCATTGCTGAGATCAATGTCAAAGAGGGTTTTTCTTGTTTTCTTTTAGGAATTTTATGGTTTCAGGTTTTACATTTGAATTTAGGACTTTAATCATTTGTGGTTTTTATTGGTAAGTGATGTAAGATATAGGTCCAGTTTCTTTTTTCTTTTTCTTTTTCTTTTTCTTTTTTTTTGGCATGTGGATATCCAGTTTTCCCAACACCTCTTATTGAAGATGCTATTCTTATCCTATTGTGGGTTCTTGGTGCCCTTGT
Organism: Theropithecus gelada; assembly: GCF_003255815.1. Taxonomy (NCBI): domain Eukaryota; kingdom Metazoa; phylum Chordata; class Mammalia; order Primates; family Cercopithecidae; genus Theropithecus; species Theropithecus gelada. The sequence continues at coordinate 47,746,460 of NC_037670.1, read as the reverse complement.
TAAAGTATAGTTGACCAAATATGCATGAGTATGTTTTAGAGCACTCACTTCTGTTCTATTGATCTATGTGTGTATTTTCATGCCAGTACTATATTGTTTTTATTGCTATAGCTTCATTGTATAGTTTGAGATCAAGAAGTGTGATGCCTCCACATTCTTCCTTTTGCTCAAGATCACTTTAGCCATTTGGGTTCTTCTGTGGTAACATATGTTTTAGGATTTATTTTTTATTTCTTAAAAAAAATTCTATTAAAATATGGACAGGCAGCTGGGTGCAGTGGCTTATGCCTGTAATCCCAGTACTTTGGGAGGTTGAGGCAGGTGGATCACAAGGTCAGGAGATCGAGACCATCCTGGCTAACACGGTGAAACCCCGTCTCTACTAAAAATACAAAAAAATTTTAAAAATATAAAAAATTTTAAAAAAAATATAAAAAATTAGCCAAGCACGGTGGCAGGCGCCTGTAGTCCTGCCTCGGGAGGCTGAGGCAGGAGAATGGCGTGAACCCAGGAGGCGGAGCTTGCAGTGAGCCGAGGTCACGCCACTGCACTCCAGCCTGGGTGACAGAGCGAGACTCCATCACACACACAAAAATATATATATTGACAGGTATTGCACTGATCTGTAACTCACTCTGGGTGCTATGAACATTCTGACATTATTAATTATCCCAAGCCACGAACATGATACACCTTTTCATTTATTTCTGTCTGATACAATTTCTTTTATCAATGTTTTATAATTTTTAATTTGCCAACTTTTTAACCTCCTGGGTTAAATATATTCCTAAATATTTTCTTTCTGATACTCTTGTAGGTGGAATTGTCTTCCTAATTTATTTTTTGGATCTTTGCTAGTGTACAGAAATGCAAATGATTTTTGTATGTGGATTCTGTGTACTAAAACTTCACTAATTTTTTTTTAAACTTTAGGTTCGGGGGGGACATTGTGATGGTTTGTTACATAGGTAAGCTCATGTCACAGGGCTTTGTTGAACAGATTATTTCATCATCCAGGTATTAAGCCCAGTGCCCAGTGGTTATCTTTTCTGCTCTTTTTCCTCCTCCCAACTTACCCCCTAAAAGTAGACTCCAGTCTGTTGTTTTCTCCTTTGTCTTCATAAGCTCTTATCATTAGCTCCCACTTATAAGTGAGAATATGTGATATTTGGTTTTCTGTTCCTGCATTAGTTGGCTAAGGATAATAGCCTCCAGCTCCATCCATGTTCCCACAAAATACATAATCTCATTTTTTTTTGATGGCTGCATAGTATTCCATGGTGTATATGTATCACATTTTCTTTACCAGTCTGTCAATGGTGGGCATTTAGGTTGCACAGAGCAGTGTGTGGAGGCTCACATGGTAAATCTTAACTCCAGAAAGACCGTAGGAATAAACCAGCAATCCCAAGAGGACCCAAATAACCTCTAAAGGAAGTGAACAGCTCCTGCATGACCTGGGAGACACCCTAAATACTGTGAGTTCCCAAACCACAGAAGTGGGAAACGGAAATCGTCTGCCATTGTAAACACACCCCCACTGGGGAAACTGAAGGTTTAGTTTCGGGGAGAAGTTTCTGACCCTACCTGGAGCTGAGTCAATTTAGAGAGCTGAGCAAAATACAGGGGTAGAGGAAGCAGCAGGAAAGGTCTTGGGATCTCACTGGGTCCACAAGCGGGACATTCCTGCCTGGCACTACAGGGATCCTTTGGGAGGGTGGCCAGAGGCAAGGGGAAATTGCTACAGAGAGAAGGAAGTCTCCAGCTGAACTTTGTAACCATTTGAACTGAGTGAGAAGCCTCCTGGCTAGAACTTGGGGAAGGGCACGAATCCAGCGTGCAGACTCCACAGGTGGAGGAAGAACTAAAGCCCTCTTCTTTTGCAGCTGGGAGGCGGGTAGCCTGGGGCAAGTTCTCAGTGCTGCTTGCCCACTACCTGGAGACAGACTTGGTGCTGTTGGAGTGCATGGTGGGAGTGAGAGTGCCCTCCAGATTGCATGGAAGCTGGGTGAGGCATGTGAATGCCAGCTTTCCCGCACTTCCCTGAAAACCTGCATGATTCAGCAGAGGCAACCATAATTCTCCTAGGTACACAACTCCATTGACCTGGGAGCCTCACTCACCAAGCTCCACAGCAGCTGCAGCAAGACCTGCCCAAGGAGACTCTGAGCTCAGACATGACTAGCCCTGCCCCAACCTGATGGCCCTTCTCTATCCACTGTGGTATCAGAAGACAAAGGGCATATACTCTTGGGAGTTCTAGGACCCAATCCACTGCTGGTTCCTATCCATACTAACACAGCTGATGTTCTCTGGAAAGGGCCAACTCCCAGCAGGAGGCCAACCAGCATAAAAAGAGAACACTAAACCACCAAAGCTAAGAACGCTCACAGAGTCCATTTCACACCCCCACCACCTCCACTGGAGCAGGTGCTGGGATCCACGGCTGAGAGACCCATAGACTTTTCACATCAGAGGACTCTGGGCAGACAACCCCCAGTACCAGCCCAGAACCTGGTAGACTTGCGGGATGGCTAGACCCGGAAAAGAGATAACAATCACTGAAGCTCAGCTCTCAGGAAGCCACATCCATAGGAAAAGTGGGGGATTACTACATAAAGGGAATACCCCATGGGACAAAAGAATATGAACAACTGCCTTCAGGCTTAGACCTTCCTTTTCACAGAGCCTACTCAAATGAGAAGGAATCAGAAAACCAACTCTGGTAATACGACAAAATGAAGGTCTTTAACACCCCCAAAAAATCACCCTAGCTTACCAGCAATGGATCCAAACCAAGAAGAAATCCCTGATTTACCTGAAAGAATTCAGAAGGTTAGTTATTAAGCTAATCGGGGAGCCACCAGAGAAAGGTGAAGCCCAATGCTAGGAAATCAAAAAAATGATACAAAAAGTGAAGCAAAAAATATTCAAGGAAATAGATAGCATTATAATGAAATCAAAACTTCAGAAAACACTAGACACAATTATAGAAATGCAAAATGCTCTGGAAAGTCTCAGCAATGGATTTGAACAAGTAGAAGAAAGAAATTCAGAGCTCAAAGACAAGGTCTCTGAATTAACTCAACACCACAAAGACAAAGAAAAAAAGAATAAGAAAATATGAACAAAGCCTCCAAGAATTCTGGGATTATGTTAAATGACCAAACCTAAGAATAATCAGCCTTCTTGAGGAAGAAGAGAAATCTAAGAGTTTGGAAAACGTGTTTGGAGGAATAACCAAGGAAAACGTCCTCAGCCCTACTAGAGATCTTCATATCCAAATACAAGAAGAACAAAGAACACTTGGGAAATTCATTGCCAAAAGATTATCGCTTAGGCACATTGTCATCAGATTATCTAAAGTTAAGATGAAGGAAAGACTCTTAAGAGCTGTGAGACAAAAACACCGGGTAATCTATAAAGAAAAACCTATCAGATTAACCCCAGATTTCTCAGCCTATCTTCAGCCTGCTCAAACAAAACAATTATCAGCCAATAATTTTGTATCCAGGGAAACTAAGCATCATACATGAAGGAAAGCTATAGTCTTTTTTCAGGCAAACAAATGGTGAGAGAATTTGCCACTACCAAGCCACCACTATAAGAACTGCTAAAAGGAGCTATACATCCTGAAAAAAATTCTGGAAACCCATCGAAACAGAACCTCCTCAAAGCATAAATCTCACAGGACCTATAAAACAAAATGCAATTTAAAAAGCAAAAACAACAACAACAACAACAAACCAAGATACACAGGTAACAAATAGCATGATGAATGGAATGGTACCTCACACCTCAATACTAGCATTGAATGTAAATGGCCTAAATCCTCCTTTTAAAAGATATAGAACTGAACACTGGAAAGAACTCACCAACCAACTATCTGCTGCCTTCAAGAGACTCACCTAATACATAAACTTAAAGTAAAGGAGTGGAAAAAGGCATTTCATGCAAATGGACATCAAAAGCAAGCAGCAGTAGCTATTCTTATATTAGATAAAAAAATTTTAAAGCAGCTGCAGTTACAAAAGACAAAGAGAGGCATTGTATAATGGTAAAAGGCCTTGTCCAACAAGAAAATATTACAATCCTAAACATGTATGCCTCTGACACTGGAGGTCCCAAATTTATGAAACAATTACAAATAGACTGAAGAAATGAGACAGGCAGAAATGCAATACTAGTGGGGGACTTCTATACTGCACTGGCAGCACTGGACAGGTCATCAAGACAGAGAGTCAGCAAAGAAACAATGGATTTAAAGTATCCCTTGGAGCAAATGGACTTAACAGACGTATACAGAACATTTCATTCAATAACAGTGGAATACACATTCCATTGAACAGCACACGGAACTTTCTCCAAGATAGACCATATGATAGGCCACAAAACAAGCCTCAATAAATTTAAGAAAATTGAAATTACGTGAAGCACTCTTTCAGACTCCAGTGCAATAAAACTGGAAATCAACTCCAAAAGGAGCCTTTAAAACCATGCAAATACATGGAAATTCAATAACCTGCTCTTGAATGATCAATGGATCAAAAACAAAATCAAGTTGGAAATTAAAAAATTATTTGAACTGGATGACAATAATGACACAACCTTTCAAAACCTCTGGGATATAGCAAAGGTGGTGCTCAGAGGAAAGTTCATAGCCCCAAACGACCACATCAAAAAGACTGAAAGAGCACAAACTGACCTTCTAAAGTCACACCTCAAGGAACTTGAGAAACAAGAACAAACCAAACCCAAACCCAGCAGAAGAAAGGAAATAACCTAGATCAGAGCAGAACTAAATGAAATTGAAAGAAAAATACAAAAGATAAAAGAAACAAAAAGCTGGTTCTTTAAAAACATAAATAAAATTCATAGACCATTAGCAAGATTAACCAAGAAGAGAGGAAATCCAAATAACCTCAATAAGAAATGAAATGAGAGATATTACAACTGACATCACAGAACTACAAAAAGTTATTCAAGTCTATTAGGAACACCTTTATGCACACAAACTAGAAAACCTAGAACAGATGCATAAATTCCTGGAAAAATATAACCCTCCTAGATTAAATCAGGAAGAATTAGACGCCCTGAACAGACCAATAACAAGCAGTGAGGATGAAATGGTAATTTAAAAATTACCAACAAAAGAAAGGTGAGGACCAGACCAATTCACAGCAGAATTATACCAGACATTTAAACAAGAAATGATACCAATTCTTTTGACAGTATTCTACAAGATAAAGAAGAGGGAACCTTCCCTAATTTATTCTATGAAGCCAGAATCACCCTAATACCAAAACCAGGAAAGGATATAACCAAAAAAGAATACTACAGACATATATCACTGACCAACATAAATGCTAAAATCCTTAACTAAATACTAGCTAACCAAATTCAACAACCTATCAACAGGATAATCCACCATGATCAGGTGAGTTTCAGACCAGGGATGCAGGAATGGTTTAACATACACAAGTCAATAAATGTGATACACCACATAAACAGAATTAAAAGCAAAAATCACATGATCATCTCAATAGATGCAGAAAAAGCATTTGACAAAATCCAGCATTGTTTTATGATTAAAACTCTCAGCAAAATTGGCATACAAGGAAAATACCTCAATATAATAAAAGCCATCTATGACAAACCCACAGAGAACATAATACAGAATGGGGAAAAATTGAAAGCATTCCCTTCGAGAATTGGAACAAGACAAGGATGTCCACTCTCACCACTCCTCTTCATCACAGTACTGGAAGTCCTAGCCAGAGCAATCAGACAAGAGAAAAAAATAAAGGGCATCCAAATCAGTAAACAGAAAGTCAAACTGCCACTGCTTGCTGACGATATGATTGTTTACCTAGAAAACCCTAAAGTCTCCTCCAGAAAGCTCCTAGAACTGATAAAAGAATTCAGCAAAGTTTCCAGATATAAGATTAATGTACAAAAATCAGTGGCTTTTCTATACACCAACAGCAACCAAAGAGATAATTGAATCAAGAACTCAACCCCTCTTGAGATAATGCTAAAAATAAAAAATAAAATACTTACACATATACCTAACCATGGAGGCAAAAGACCTGTAAAAGGAAAACTACAAAACACTGCTGAAAGAAATCATAGATGACACAAACAAATGGAAACACATCCCATGCTCATGGATGGGTAGAATCAATATTGTGAAAATGACCACACTGCCAAAAGCAATCTACATATTCAACACAATCCCCATCAAAATACCACCATATTTCTTCATAGAATTAGAAAAATCAATTCATATGGAATCAAAAAAGAGCCTGCATAGCCAAAGCAACACTAAGCAAAAAGAACAAACTTGGAGGTATCACGCTACCTGATTTCAAACTATCCCATAAGGCCATAGTCACCAAAACATCATGGTACTGGTATAAAAATAGGCACATAGGATAGTGGAACAGAATAGAGAACAAGAAACATTCCCAAATACTTACAGCCAACTGATCTTTAACAAAACAAACAAAAACATGAAGTAGGGAAAGGACACCCTTTTCAACAAGTGGTGCTGGGATAATTGGCTAGCCACATGTAGAAGAATGAAACTGGATCTTCATCTCTCACCTATACAAAAATCAACTAAAGATGGATTAAGGACAGAAAAAACTAAAGGGGGAAAGACTCCCTATTCAATAAATGGTGCTAGTTAAACTGACGAGCCATATGCGGAAGATTGAAGCTGAACCCCTTCCTTACACCGTATACAAAAATCAACTCTAGATAGACTAAATATAATACTAGAAACTATAGAACTTCCAGAAGATAACATTGGAAAAACCCTTCTAGACATTGACTTAGGCAAGGATTATTTATTTATTTATTTATTTATTTTTTGAGACGGAGTCTTGCTCTGTTGCCAGGCTGTAGTAGAGTGGTGTGATCTTGGCTCACTGCAAGCTCCGCCTCCCAGGTTCAAGCGGTTCTCCTGCCTCAGCCTCCCAAGTAGCTGGGAGTACAGGCGTGTGCCACCATGCCCAGCTAATTTCTTGTATTTTTAGTAGAGACGGGGTTTTACCCTGTTGGCCAGGATGGTCTCGATCTCCTGACCTCGTGATCCACCCGCCTCAGCCTCCCAAAGTGCTAGGATTACAGGCATGAGCCACCACGCCCAGCCTTAGGCAAGGATTTCATAACCAAGAAACCAAAAGCAAATGCAATATAAACAAAGATAAATAGCTGGGACTTAATTAAACTAAAGAGCTTTTGCACAGCAAATGGAACAGTGAGCAGAGTAAACTGACAACCCACAGATTGGAAGAAAATCTTCACAATCTATACATCTGACAAAGGACTAATATCCAGAATCTACAAAAAATCTACGACAAACTCAAACCAATCATCAAGAAAAAATTTAAAAAAAAATCCCATCAAAAAGTGGACTAAGGACATGAATAGACAATTCTCAAAAGAAGGTAGACAAATGGTGAAAAAATTTATGAAAAAATGCTCAACATCACTAATAATCAAGGAAATGCAAATCAAAACCACAAAGCAATATCACCTTGCTACTGCAAGTATGGCCAAAATAAAAAAATCATAAAACAGTAGATGTTGATGTGGATGTGGTTATCAGGGAACACTTCTATAATGCTGTTGGGAATGTAAACTAGTACAGACACTATGGAAAACAGTGTGAAGATTCCTTAAAGAACTAAAAATAGAACTACCATTTGATCCAGCAATCCCACTACTGGGTATCTACCCAGAGGAGAAGTCATTATATGAAAAAGATACCTGCATACGCATGTTTATAGCAGCACGATTCACAATTGCAGAATCGTGGAACCAACCCAAATGCCCAAGAATCAACGATAGTTTCTTTATCCACGCATTGGAGATATATATATACACACACACACACACACTAATCACCTATAAAAAGGTATGAACTAATGGCAGTCACAAGTACCTGAATGAGATTGGAGAGTATTATTCTGATTGAAGTAACCTAGGAATGAAAAAGCAAACGTCATATGTTCTCACTGATATATGGGAGCTAAGTTATGAGGACACAAAGGTGTAAGAATAACACAATGGACTTTGGGGACTTGGGAGGAAAGGTGGGAGGGTTAAAAGACTACAAATAGGATGCAGTGCATACTGCTCGGGTGATGGGTGCACCAAAATCTCACAAATCACCATTAAAGAACTTATTCATGTAACTACGTGTACCCCAATAACCTATGGAAAAATTTTAAAAGGCAAAATATTGGAAATAACCTATACACTCATACATAAGAGAGTAGGTGAGCAAACTATATACATGCACACAATGGGGTAGAGTGCCACTGTAAAAGAGAAGAAGAAATCAGTATGAAGTAATTTCCAGGACTTATTGAAAAAAAAACTGCAAAGGACTATTTATAGCATGCTACCTTTTGTGTTAGAAAGGAGGAAAAGTTAGAAAATACACATCTGTCTGTTCATCTGTACAAAAAGAAACACAAGAAGAATAAACTACCAGCTAATGAGATTGGAGACCTGCAGGAAAGGATCAGGGAATGGGCATGGGTGGAGAGGATGCATTCACTGAGAACACCCTTTAATACAGTTTAGACTTTTAAAATAATGTTAATGTTTTACATTCTCATTTTAAAAGGTAACAAGTTTAAAATAAAAAAAAACAAGCAGAAACAAGTTTAATTAGATCCCATTTGTCAACTTTTGCTTTTGTTGTGATTACTTTTGGGGTCTTTGTCAAGAAATCTTTGCCCATTCCTATGTCCAGGATGGTATTGCCTAGGTTGTCTTCCAGGGGTTTTAGAGTTTTGAGTTTTACATTTAAGTCTTTATTTCCTCTGGAGTTGATTTTTGTATATGGTGTGAGGAAGTGGTTCAGCTTCAATCTTCTGCATATGGCTAGCCATTTTAACTAGCACCATCTATTGAATATGGAGTCTTTCCCCCCTTGCTTTTTTTGTCAGCTTTATTAAAGATCATATGGTCATAGATGTGTGACCTTATTTGTGGGCTCTCTATTCTGTTCCATTGGTCTGTGCACCTGTTTTTGTACCAGTATCATGCCACTTTCATTACTGTAACCCTCTAGTATTGTTTGAAGTTGGGTAACAAGATGCTTCTAACTTTGTTCATTTTGCTTAGAATTGCCTTGGCTAGTCAGGCTCTTTCTTGGTTCTATACGACTTTTAAAATAGTTTTTTCTTCTTCTGTGAAGAATGTTGTTGGTTTTTTGATAGGAATAGCATTGAATCTGTAACCTGCTTTGGGCAATATAGTAATTTTAATGATATTGATTCTTCCTTTCCATGGCATGGGATGTTTTTCCATTTGTTTGCATCTTCTCTAATTTCTTTGAGCAGCATTTTGTAATTCTAATTGTAGAGATCTTTCACCTCCCTGGTTAGCTGTATTCCTAGGTATTTTATTCTTTTTGTGGCAGTTGTGAATGAGATTATCTTTCTGGTTTGGCTCTTGGTTTGGCTGTTGTTGCTGCATAGGAATGCTAATAATTTTTGTATATTAATTTGGTGTCCTAGTATGCTAGTATAAACAACTTCAGCAAAGTTGTCTATCACTAGCATACTAGGACACCAAATTAATACTGAAGGAGCTTTTGAGCCAAGACTATGGGTTTTTCTAGATATACAATTGTGTAACCTGCAAACAGAGATAGTTTGACTTCCTTGCTTCCTATTTGTATGCCTTTATTTCTTTCTCTTGCCTGATTGCTCTGGCTAGGACATCCAATACTATGTTGAATAGAACTGGTGAGAGAGGGCATTTTTGTCTCATGCCAGTTTTCAAGGGGAATGTTTCCAGCTTTTGCCAATTCAGTATGATGTTGGCTGTGGGTTTCTCATAGATGACCTCTTATTATTTTGAGGTATGTTCCTTCAACACCTAGCTTATTGACAGTTTTTAACATGAAGTGGTGTTGAATCTTATTAAAAGCCTTTTCTGCATCTATGGAGATGATCATGTGCATTTTGTCTTTAGTTCTGTTTCTGTGGTAAATCACAATTATTGATTTGCGTATGTTGAAACAAACTTTACATCTTGGGGATAAAGCCTATTTAATCATGGTGGGTTCGCTTTTTGATGTGCTATTGGATTCTGTTTGAAAGTATTTTGTTGGGAATTTTTTGAGCTGATATTCATCAAAGATATTGGCCTGAAATCGTTTTTTGTTGTGTCTCTGCCAGGTTTGTGTATCAAGATGATACTGGCCTTATAGAATGAGCTGAGGAGGAGTCACTTCTCCTCAATTTTTTGAAATAGTTTCTGTAGAAACAGTATGAACTCTTCTTTGTACATCTGGTGGAATTCAGCTGTAAAACCATCAGTTCGTTGGCTGTTTTTGGTTGGTCGGCTGTTTATTACTAATTCAATGTAAAAGCTTCGTATTGGTCTTTTCAGGAAATCAATTTTTTTCCTGGCTCAGTCTTGGGAGGGCGTATGTGTCCAGGGATTTATTAATCTCTTCTGGGTTTTATAGTTTGTGTGCACAGAGGTGTTAATAGTAGTTTATGATGGGTATTTTTAATTTCTCTGGGGTCAGTAGTAACATTCCCTTCATCATTTCTAATTGTGTTTATTTGACTCTTGTCTCTTTTCTTCTTTATTAGCCTACCTATAGACCTATCTTATTAAATTTTTCCAAAGAAATAAAACTCCTGGATTCACTGCTTTTGAATGTTTTTTTGTGTCTCTATTTCCTTCAGTTCAGCTGTGATTTTAATTTTTTCCTTTCATCCGCTGGCTTTGGGGTTGATTCGTTCTTGCTTCTCTAATTCTTTCAGTTGTAATGTTAGGTTATTAAATTGAGATCTTTCTAACTTTTTAATGGGAACATTAATGTTATGAATTTTCCTCTTAACATTGCCTTAGCTGTGCCTCAGTGATTTTGGTATGTTGTATCTTTGTTGTGATTATTTCCACTTATTAATTTCTGTCTTAATGTCATTATTTACCTAAAAGTCATTCAGGAACATGTTGTTTAATTTACATGTAATTGCATGGTTTTGAGTGATTTTCATAGTCTTGACTTTTATTTTCATTTCTAAGTGGTCTGAGTGTGTGTTTGGTATGATTTTGTTTCTTTTGCATTTGTTGAGAATTGTTTTATGTCCAATTATGTGGTCGATTTTAGAGCAAGTGACATGTGGCAATGAGAAGAATGCATATTCTGTTGTTTTTCAGTAAGGAGTTATGCAAAGGCCTATCAGATCGGTTTGGTCTAATGTTAAGTTCAGGTCCTGAATATCTTTGTTTATTTTCTGCTTTGATGATCTGTCTGGGACTGTCAGTGGAGTGTTGGAGTCTTCCACTATCACTGTGTGTGAATCAATGTCTCTTTGTAGGTGTCTAAGAACTTGCTTTGGATGAATCTGGGTGCTCCTTTGTTGGGTACATATATATTCAGGATAGTTAGTTCTTGTTGTTGAATTAAACCCTTAACCATTATGTAATGTCCTTCTGTGTCTTTTTTTTTTTTTAATCTTTGTTGGTTTGAAGTCTGTTTTGTCTGAAATTAGAATTGCAACTCCTGCTTTTTTCCGTTCTCCGTTTGCTTGATAGATTTTCCTCCATCCCTTCATTTTGAGCCTGTGAAGGTCATTACATGTGAGATGGGCTTCTGAAGACAGCATACTATTGGATCTTGCTGTTTTATCCAGCTTTCCACTCTGTGCCTTTTAAGTGGAGCATTTAACCCATTTACATCAAGGTTAGTATTGATATGTGTGGATTTGATCCTGTCATTGTGCTGTTAGCTGGTTATTATGTTGGTTTGTTTGTATGGTAGCTTTATAGAGTGACACTGGTCTGTGTGTTTAAGTGTGCTTTTGTATTAGCTGATAGCAACATTTTTCTATATTTAGTGGTCCTTTCAATATCTCCTGTAAAACAGGTCTGTTGGTAATAGATTCTCTTAACATTTGCTTATCTGAAAAGGATCTTTCTCCTTCACTTAGGAAGCTTGATTTGGCTAGAAGTGAAATTCTTGGTTGAAGATTTTTTTCTTTAAAATGTTGACTATAGGCCCCCAATATCATCTGGCTTGTAGGGTTTCAGCTGAGATATCTGCTATTAGCCTGATGAAGTTCCCTTTGTAGGTGATGTGTCCTTTCTCTCTAGCTGCCTTTAACATTCTTCTTTTTTTTTTTTTTCATTTTGACCTTGGAAAATATGATGGTTATGTTTCTTGAGAATGATCTTCTTATATAAAAGCTTGCAGGAGTTCTCTGTATTTCCTGAATTTGACTGTTAGCCTCTCTAGCAAGGTTGGGGACATTATCATGGGTATTACGTATTACCCTAAATTATGTCTTCCAAGTTTTTTGCTTTCTTTCCCTTCCTTTCAGTGATGCCAGTGATTCATAGATTTGGCTTCTTTAAATAATTCCATACTTCCAGAGGTTTTGTTTCTTCCTTTTTATTATTTTTTCTTTATCTTGGTCTGACTGTCTTATTTCAGTGAACCAGTCTTCAAGTCCTGAGATGATTTCCTTAGCTTGGTTTATTCTGCCGTTAATACTTGTGATCACATTGTGAAACTCCTGCATTGTGTTATTCAGCTCTGTGAGATCCATTAGATTCTTTTTTCTACTAACTATTTTGTCCTTCACCTCATGTGTTGCTTTATTATGGTTCTTACTTTCCTTGGACTGAGCTTTGTCATCCTCCTGAATCTTACTAATCTTTGTTCCTACCTATTTCTGTGATTTCTGCCAGTTTAGCCTAGTTAAGAACTCTTATTGGAGAACAGGTACAGTTGTTTGGAGGACATATGACACTCTGGCCCTTTGAGCTACTGGAGTTCTTGTGCTGGTTCTTTCTTATCTCTGAATGTGGGTGTTCCTTTAACTTCAGTGTAGATTAAATATAGTCAATAGACTTATTTTCTGGATATTTTCACTGAGCTGAGGCTTTGTGCAGGGTTTTTATTTGAAGCTGACTTCCTGTCCCTTGTTTCAGAATGGAGTATGTTAGTGAGGTATTTTTGGTGTTGAAGCTGTGGGATCCAGCAGGTGGCATTGAGGCTTATTGTTCAGTTGGTAGACTCTTGCTCGATTTTGTGGTTCTTTTGTGTTTCTTCACAGTTGCAGCTGTGTTCCCTCTCAGTGCTCTGAAAGTGTGGGTGCTTCTTTCCCTTGCGTGCTGGCTGTAGATCCCAGCTTGGCACTCCTCGGTTGACCAGTGCAGCTCTGAGGCAATCACGGTGGTTATATTCTTTCCCCAACTTGGAGGCAAGAGAGGAAGGAAGCTCAGTAGTGGTTGAGGTCAAGGGTCATTTGCTTATCTCCTGAGGGCTCCACCTCAGAGAGATTCAGGTCATTAATCACTCAGTGTAATCAGCCCAGGATGGAGGGTCTGTGCTGTGGTCCCAAGCTAGGGGTCTGCTGATAAGCAGTAGGATGTGTGTGTGTGACCCATGAGAGATGGACTGGCCTCCTTTCCTTGCGTCAACTGTAGCTTGTTGAAGATGTGGATAAAGCACTTAGGTTTTCTGCCTCTTCATTAGCGCAAGGGTGGCAAGGGCAGTTCTACTGCAGGGGCAGTAGCAGAGCGGCTTTCAGTTGCCCCTGAAGGCTCTATCCAGGGAGTTGCTGAGTTTGCTACTGACTCAATAGCTCTGGCAGGGGGCAACTGGAGGCCTAAGCCTGGAGGACCTGCATGGTGAGGAGACGTAAGAACAACCACCCACATAACAATCTGGGTACTTTTCCGCAGGGCTGCTGCAGTATGCTGGAGACTCATTCCAGTCTCTAGTCACCTCGAATTTTTCAGTACCTGGCAATATCAACAGTGAAGCCTGCAAAACAGCAAAGATGGCAGCCTGCCCCTCCTTCTGGGAGCTTCATCCCAGGGACATTCATCCCTGTTGCTGGCTCAAACACACCTGTAGGAGGGGGCTGGAGACCCCAGTTAGGAGATCCTGCCTAGTGAGGAGGAATGGGATTGGGGACCTGCTTCAAAAAGCAGTCTGGCCATGTTTTGGTAGAGCATCTGTGCTGTGCTGGGGGTCCACTTCAACCCCCAGTCACCTTGGACATTCCAAAGCCTGAAGACTGAAATGGCTAAATCGCCCAAACAGCAACAATGGCAGTCTGCCCCTCCCTGTGGAGCTCTCTCCCAGGGAGGTTACAAATCTCTGTCAGCTGGAGAACAGCAGTGGGGTGATTGGAAGCCCCGGTTGGGAGGTCCTGCCCAGTGAAGAGAAATAGGATTTGGAACCCACTTAGCAACAATCTGGCTATGCTTTCATAGAGCAGCACTGCTGTACTGGGGGATTTCTGCCCTCAGTCAGCTCAGACTGTCCAAAGCCTGAAGGCCGGAGTGGCTAAGTTGCCCAAACAGCAAAGATGGCTACCTGGCCCACCCTCTGGGAGCTCCCTCTCAGGGAGGTGCAAAACTGCTACCAGTGGCTGGCTGGAATTGCAAGCCAGTGGGTCTTATCCTGTGAAGTGCTGTCGAAGTGGAGCCTGCCAGGTGTTCCTGCTCAGCCCCCTGGATTCAGTCTCTTTCCTAGGGTTATGTACAGAGGCTAACCTCCCACTGTGCTGGACCTGCAGCTCCTTCTGCCAGAAAGCCCGAGTATCTAAAGCTCCTGAGTCGCCACCTGTGCCTGAGTGGCTGCTCTGCTGAGATTCCACCCAGCTCTGTCTGTCAGACTGAAGGCCCTGGTGGCGTGGTTTCACAGAAAGGTCTTCTTACTCAAGAGTTACAAAGATCTATAGGAGAAGCTTGGTTTCCTGCGGTCACACATTCACTTACCGCTTCCCTGGGGAAGGGAGGCTCCCCTGGCAGCCTCTGACGGTTTGATTATAATGTTTCTTGGTGAAGACTCTTTTGGGTTAAACCTGATTGGAGATATTTAAGTTTTATACACCTTGATGTACATCTCTCTCTCCAGATTTAGGGAGCTTTTAGTCATTATTTCTTTAAAGATTTTTTCTAGCCCTGTCTCTCTCTTTTGTCCTTCTTAAAATAGTATAATGAAAAAGTTAACATTCTTGATTGTGTCTCAGAAATTACATAGACTTTTTTTTTTTATAGTTTTTCTTGTATGATAGGATATTTTAAAATTATCTGTCTTTGAGTTTACAGATTTCTTTTTCTGCTTGGTCAAGTAAGCTACTGATGCTCTTTATTGCATATTTCATTTAATTTATTTTATTCTTCAGACCTAGTATTTCTGTTTGGTTCTCTTTTTTAAAGAAATTTCTATCTCTTTTTCAGGCTTCTCATTTTGATTTTGTTCTTATGTTTTGTTTTGTTTTGTTTTTTGAGATGGAGTCTTGCTCTGTCACCCAGGCTGGAGTGCAGTGACTGCAACCTCCGCCTCCCGGGTTCAAGTGATTCTCCTGCCTCAGCCTCCTGAGTAGCTGGAATTATAGATGTGCACCACCACGCCTGGCTAATTTTTGTATTTTTAGTAGAGACGGGGTTTCACCATGTTGGTCAGACTGGTCTCGAACTCCTGACTTCATGATCTGCCCGCCTTGGCCTCCCAAAGTGCTAAGGTAACTGGAGATTACCTTAGATTACCAAAGTCCTAAGGTAACTGGAGATTACCTCCAGGGTTGGTAACTGGAGATTTATTATGTTCCTTTTTTGGTATCATATTTTCTCTTTTTTTTTTTTTCATGTTTCTTTTTGTGCTGTGTAGATGTCTATGCATGTAATGGAGCAGTCACCTATTGCACACTATGAACTGGTTTTGGTGGGGAATGACATTCACTTGACAGTGAGTGTGAGGGCACCAATTGGGTGGGCTATGGTGGATCTGGCTCAGTGGCATCGTCTCTTTGCAGCTCTGTCAGCTGAGGTCAGTGTTTGTGAAGATTTTAGGGGTCCTCATCAGCCAAAACCGTGTGCATTTACCCAGCACGTAAAAGCTGCTGCTGGGATCTTCCTTATCATTTTTTTCCCAAATGGAGAAGTAATGGCTGATAGGATCTGTTTGTCACTGGTTTCAGACCACAGGCATGCTTGCAGTGGTGGTTTCACTGGAGTCTGATGTGTAGCACCCACGGAGCAGCCACTGTACCAGAGTCTAGAATGCAGGCATGCGTGCAGAGATCACGACTGTGGGATATGGAACAGTGGTGGCACTGTGGCCTATGCACAGATGGACTTGCCACAGCATTGGTAATGATGTGCAAGATAAAGCTGCGTGGGAAGCACCTGGGTAGCCAGGGTTCAGAGTATAGGCACAACCAGAGCTGCAGCAATTCTGAGGTCTGGGGCTCAGGCACACCACTATGGTGGTGTCTCCAGTTGTAGGTATAGGAGATCCTGAAGCAGCCACACAAGAAGGTGCAGAGCAACCGATGTTCTGAAATTTGAGGCATGGATAGGCCTGCTGCAGTAGTGTCTACGGTGCAAGAGCTTGTAAAGCATCTGCAGAGTTGAAGTCTGGAGCTAAATCTAGCTCACTTTAGCTGTAACTTTTATATTTAAGAGGCAGGGGCTCACAGCGTGGCAGCAAAACTGGGGTCCTGAACACAGGTACAGGGTTGGAGGTGGGGGTGCAGTCACAAGGAAGCACGACAACAGATTCTTCTTGGAGGAGAAAGATATGCACTAGGAACTCCCTCTTCAGGGGGTCCACAGTGGCAATGGCTACTAGTTACCTCAGTGGTGAAATCTGTCAGTGTTTTAGTGGTTTTTTTTTATGACGGGGACCACTGTGATCCACACCAATGAACACTAGGGGAACACACTTTCACTGTAAAAGTTGCAGGGACTCTGTAGCCTTACCACAAGGCTGTTGAGGTCCTTAATAGCAAATACGGATGGGGTCCTCTGCAGAGCAGGCTGCTGGTGGCTGTGGTGTCACCTGTCCTGTGGCTGATTTCAATAGCTCTTGCCCTTCTTTGCTCCTATCATCTCTAGATAGCCTAGGTATGCCTCTCTTCCCCAAAAATGCTGTGTGGTTATTCTCTCTTGTTTGCTCCACTGTGTTGCTGCATATTCTTAATTGGACTCTTGAGCCATTTCAGGGCTATTTTCTTTCATGGATAACTTTCTAATTGTTTTTCTGGTGAGGAGGCAAAGGTTGGTATCTCCACCATCTTATTGATATCACTCTGCAGGCAGGTTTTTAAAGATAAAATATTTTATCATGCTTTTCAGCTAAAAGAAAATGCTGAAAAGCAAGTGATTCAACAAAAGGACAACTCATTTAAAGCTAATGTCATAGAACAATTTGAATGTGAAATTGAATTGGCAAAGAAATAAATAAGACCAAGAGGCAAAACATGAGTTACTTTCCTGCTTCTGCTGATTCAGGGCTTCACTCTGGATTTTTAAAATATTTTACTTAAGTATTGCAAATTCCCAAGTAATGTACACCAGCACTCAAAAGAAAGTACAAGAATAAAATCTACTCTAAAATATGATTTACTAAACTGAAAATATTCTTTCCAAAATCGGGAATAAGGACATGAATGTCTGCTCTTGTCCTTCTATTAAACATTATATTTGAGGTTCCAGTCTGGGCAATTAAACAAGATAAACAAATAAAAATGAAGTTAGGCAGATTGAAGAGAAAAAAGTAAAAGTACCTGTATTTAAGAGAACATGATCTTATATATATAAACTCCTAGATGTTTTAGAGCTAATAAATGAATTCAGCAAAGTTGTAGTATACAAGAACAATATATAAACATCAGCTGGATATTTAAACAGTAGAAATTAACAACATGTAGTAAAATTGGTACAAGTCCATTTATAATAGATCAAAAAGAATAAAACACATGATAATTTTTCTCTTTTTATAAAAAATCATAAATTCAAGGGGGTACGTATGTAGTTTTGTTACGTAGGTATATTGTCTAATGTTGAAGTCTGGGCTTCTAGTAAACTTGTCTCCCAAATAGTAAACAGAGTACCTAATAGTTTTACAACTCTCAACCTACTCCTACTTTCCCATCTTTTGGAGTCCCCAGTGTTTATCTCCATCTTTATGAACATGTGTAGACATTGTTTAGCTCTCACTTAAAGAGGGAAGGTGAGGTATTTGATTTTATGTTTCAGAGTTATTTCACTTAGGCTAATGTCCTCCCATCCCATCCATGTTCCTGGGAAAAACATGATTTCATCAGTTTTTATGGCTACATAGTATTCTATGGTGTATGCATATTTTCTTTATCCACCATAATGATAAATTTAACCAAAGAAGTGAAAGAGTCATACACTGAAAATTATAAAGCATTGTTGAAATAAATTAAATATCTAAATAAATAAAAAGACATCCTGTGTCATGGGCTTGAAGACCTACTATTGTTAAGGCAATAACAATTTCAAAATTTTTCTGAAGATTCAACATAATCTCATCAACATTTCAACTGCTTCTTCTTTTTTTTTTTCAAAAACTGACAAGATGATCCTAAAATTTATACGGAAATTCAAGGGACCCTGAATACAAAAAAGAAAGTTGGAAGAATCACACATCTCACTTTCAAATCTTACTACAAGGCTACATTCATTAGGACAGTGAGGTAGTGCATAATGACACACATACAGATGCATGGGATAGAATTGAGAGTCCAAAAATAAATCCATATGTCCATATAAAACTGATTTTCCACAGAGTACCAAGGCCATGCGATGAGGGAAAAAAATAGTATTTTCAACAAATAGTGCTGGAACAAATGAATAGCCATCTACAGAAAAAAGAAATTGGACCCCTGCTTCATACCATACACAAGAATTAACTCAAAATGGATCCAAGAGCTAAATGTATAGTGTTTCATAATACTATCAGAAGAAAACATAGGTGTAAGTCTGCAAAGTCTTGGACTAGAGAGTAGTTTCTTAGATATGGCCACCAAAAGCATAAGTAATAATAATAAACAGTGCATAAATTTGACTATAATAAGTTAAAAACTTTTGTGCTTTAAATGACACTATCAAGAAAGGAAAAAGACAACCCACAGATTGAGAGGAAATATTTGCAAATCATACAATTGTTAAGAGGTCTAGCATACAGAATACATAAAGAACACTTACAACTCAATAGTAAAAAGACAAGTAACCCAATCAAAAAATAAAGGATCAAAAGAGACATTTTTAGGGAAGAAAAGATATAAAAATATCCATCAGTAATTATTAGGGAGACACAAATTAAATCTTTAATGAGAACCACATTACAATTATGAAGATGGCAATAATAATAACTTTTTTAAGGACTAGAACAGGTGTTAGTGAGAATGTGGAGAAAGTGGAATACTAATACACTGCTGGAAAGAATATAAAATATTGCAGTTACTATCGAAGACAGTTTTGTTCATGAAAAAGTTAAACAAAGATTTACCATATACTCCAACAATTCCACTCCTAGTTATATACCCAAAAGAAATACAAACATGGCTGGGCACGGTGGCTCACTCCTGTAATCCCAGCACTTTGGGAGGCCAAGACAGGCAGATCACGAGGTTAGGAGATCAAGACAATCTTGGCTAACACAGTGAGACCCCGTCTTTACTAAAAATAAAAAAAAAATTAGCCAGGTGTGGTGGCGGGTGCCTGTAGTCCCAGCTACTCGGGAGGCTGAGGCAGGAGAATGGCAGGAACCTGGGAGGTGGAGCTTGCAGTGAGCCGAGATCACTGCACTCCAACCTGGGTGACAGACCAAGACTCTGTCTCCAAAAAAAAAAGAAAAAAGAAAAAAGAAATACAAACATATATCTACATAAAAATCTGGAACACGAGAGTTCATAGCTGCATTATTCATAATGGCCAAAATGTAGAAATGGCCCCCCAATGTTCATCATCTAATGAATAAACAAAATGTATTATATTCATATAATGGAATATTATTTAACCACAAAAAGAAATGAAGCACTGTTACATGCTGCAACACAGATGAACCTTGAAAACATTATGCTAAGTGAAATCAGCCGGACATAAAAGGTCACATATTGTATGATACCTTTTCTATGGAATGTCCAGTGCAGACAAATCCATACAAGTGGAAGGTAGATTCATATGTGCAGAAGATTGTAGGGGTAGGTGATTGGGCCTAATGGCTAATACATACTAGTTTCTTTTTGAGGTGATGAAAATGTTCTGGAATTAGATAATGATGATAGTTGTACACATAATGAATATACTAAAAACTCTCATACACTATAAAATGGTGGATTTTGCCCAGAAATAAATCCATACATTTACAGTCGATTAATTTTTGACACAGGTGCCGAGAATACCCAATGGGGAAAGGACAGTCTCTTCAATAAGTGGTGTTGAGAAAATTGGACATACACATGCAGAAGAATGAAATTAGACCAATATCTCACACCAAATACCAAAATCAATTCAAAATGGATTAAATAGTTGAACGTAAGACCTGAAACTGAGAACTACCAGAAGATAGCACAAAGGAAATGCTCCATAATGTTGGTTTTGGCATTTTCTTTTAAATGACAACAAAAGGACAGGCAACAAAAGGCAAAAACAAACAGGTGGCACTAAATCAAATTAAAATGCTTCTATGCAGCAAAGGAAAGGACCAACAGAGTCAACCTATGGAATGGGAGAAAGCTATTTTCAAACTACATGGCTAATAAGGGGTTAATATCCAAAATATATAAGAAATTCAAACAACTCAGCAGCAAGGAAAGAAATACCACTGTTTAGAATGGGCAATGGACCTGAATAGACATCTCAATAGAAGACTTACAAATAGTCAACAGGTACATGAAAAAACACTCAGCATCACTCATCATCAGGGAAATGCAAATTAAAACAACAAAGAGATATTACATCATATCTGTTAAAATTGCTATTATAAGAAAAAAGAAAAATAACAAGCATTGGCAAGGATGTGGAGAAAGGGAAACCCTTGCACACTACTGGTGGAATAAAAATTAATACAGCCATAATGAAAACAATGGAGATTTCCCAAAAAATTAAAAATAGAACTACTGTATGATCAAGCAATCCAACTAGTGCATGTATATACAAGGGAAATGAAATCAGTATGTTAGATATCTGCACACCCATATTCACTGTAACGTTATTCAGAATAGCCAAGATATAGAATCAACCTAAGTATCCATCAGCAGAGGAATGGATAACGAACATGTAGAATGTATGGAACACCATTCAGCCTTTAAAAAGATGCAAATCATGTCATTTGAAACAACATGAGTGAATCTGGAGAACATTATGTTAAGTGAAACAAACCAGGCTCAGAAAGACAATACCTCATAATCTCACTTACATGTGGAATCTAAAACACTTGAACTCATAGAAGCAACGAATACAATGATGGTGGCCAGGGACTGGAAAGAAGGCAGTTGGGAAGGTGTTGGTCAAAGGATATAAAATTTCAAGTAGATAGAAAGAGTAAGTTCAAGATACTTATTGTATAGCATGATGACAATAGTTAACGACAATGTATTATTTTCTTGACAATTGCTAAGAGAGTAGATTTCAAGTGCTTTTATCATGAAAAATAAATATGTGAGGTAATGCATATGTTAATTAGCTTGATCTAGCCATTACGCAAGGTATAAATATTTAAAAACATCATGTTGTACAAGATGTATATACAATTTTTCTTTCTCAGTTAAACATTGTTTTTTAAATGGTGTGTTTTATGTTATACAAATTACAGCTGAGTTTTAAAAAGAACTTTAAAAATCATTTATTTTGAGTTATACACTAATTTCAATCATCTTTTATGTTCTGTATATGAATATTTTAAACTAATTGGGAGTTAGAGCACCTATTCATTTTTAAGAATGGTCCTTCCTCAAAACACACTGTTTTACTGTTTAAAACTGATTCCCCATGGAGTGTCATTCTTCACTTGCAGAGACTATCTTTCTTAGTCTGAACTACGTGAGCACAGACTACAGTTATTTTAACATGTCCAGAACATTTGTAAGCTACTAATTAAAAATTCAGTGATACACACAATTAATTTTCTGGATGATTTCTGGTAGGTACCTACAATAACCAGCAGTAAACTGTTTCTCATCCGTGTCTGTTACCTAAGGCATTAATAAAATAAGTGTGCTATAGAGTGACAGAATGAGGGGAACCATCTCATTTTATTTACATTAAATATTATGAAAAATATTTTATCAAAGAAAGAGGGTTTTAAATGATTAAGATGAAAAAGATACATACTCTATTAGTAATAATGACTAAACTTTGCTCATTTTAACTAACAGCAGACAGAGTTCCCTTCTTAGAGATATCAATATTTGAATGCTTTGGGGCAAAGGGAATAAGATAATAAAATTTAGATCCAAGTCTTACCCAAAGGCACCTACCTGCCCCCCCCAAAAAAAAAACACAAAAAAACAAACAAAAAAAACCCTCTTGATTCCCCCTTTTCCTCAGGGAAAAAAAAAAAAAAAAAAAAAAAAAAATCCCTAAGCCTAAATGAAACCAATCACTTTTTCAGGGTTCCCACCTAAGGAAGTAGCATGCCATGGTCATCTCTCCTGTCTTGCTCTCCACTATCAGCCATATCCAGTCCAACACTGTCTAGTGCATCCATTGCAATTTTATTGTTAGGCATAGTGTGAATAAACTAACAATTAGGGTATTCCTTGATTGGTTGGGTCACTGTGGGAGACAGAGCCTATTATCCAAGGGTAGAAACTGAGCCGGAGCAAATATTTTATCTTCTTTCTTCCACAGCCATCAAGTCATTGGCTTATAAATTAGACTATGGAAAGTGGATTCCCCAGCTAGGTCTTTGACTCTTGAGATGTGAATATGCAAAGATGCCAGAACAGTTTGTGATTGTCCACAGTGGACATGGTGAGATTGAGAGTCCAGTGTGGTGTTCTTACCAGTCTATTCCTCTGGAATAACTTTGGCTGTATTCTTGGCTACCTACTCTTCTTTTGTTCTCACGTGTTTTCCAACATCAATTTTCCAATTTCCCATCAATTCTGTTAGCTTCCTGATACCTTTCCAATAAATTCCTCATCTTCTGGAGTTGGCTTCTGTTATTCTCAACCAAGAAACTTGATCAGCACAATTGCTAAAGACTTTCAGTTTTCTTTCCTAATTACCTTGGAAACTCTCCATGTGTCTCAATCTTCATTACTACTACCATGAAAGTGCAAGCTAAAGCACCTATTTTCATTCTAAGGCAATGACTTCCGACCTCTTCTACCCATATCCTTGCATATCCTTTCAGAATTCATCTTCTACACTGCCGCTAGAGGGAACTGTTAAAAACACAAACTGATCATTTCACTTGGCTTAAATCCTTTAATGGCTTCTTCTTTGATATTGTTTGGCTCTGTGTCCGCACCCAAATCTTATCTTGAATTATACTTCCCATGTGTGGAGGGAGGGATCTGTAATCCCCATGTGTGGAGGGAGGGAGGTGATTGGACCACGGAGGTGGTTTCCTCCATGCTATTCTCATGCTAGTGAGTGAGGTCTCATGAGATCTGACGGTTTTATGTGTTTCACGGTTCCTCCCTCAGAGGCTCTCTCTCCTGCCACCTTGTGAAGAAGGTGCGTGCTTCCCCTTCCGCCACGATTGTAAATTTCCTAAGGCTTCCTCAGCCATGAAATTGAGAGTCAATTAAACCTCTTTCCTTTATAAGTTACCCAGTCTCGGACATTTCTTTATAGCAGTGTGAAAACAGACTAGTACATTCTTGTTCCTCAAAGACCAAGTCCCTGTATGTATTGGTCTCTGCCTACTTTTTTTTTTTTAACCTATTTAACTCTGCTCTCTGTGCTCTGACCCCGTTGACTTTTGTTATTAAATTTTGCAGGTGAACTATGCTACTATGCTATCTGTTGCCACAGGACAACTATCTGGAATTTCTTTTTATTCATTCAGCAAATCTAACTTGAGAGTTCCCCTGTCCCCTAGTTGATTTCAACTCAAACTTAAAACCGAAGCTCAGACATTCTTGGAATTCTCAGTGAAAGTTGGATTTCTTTGTCAGAATCCTTTTTCTTTCTTTTGACAGCCTATGGGCATCAGTTGTAATCATATACTTGCTAGTATGATTTTATGAGTCTTTGTCACCCTCAGTAGCCTGTAAGCTTTGGGTGATCAGAAAACAAATCTCTCTCTTAACTTCCTGCTCTATGCTTTTTCCCAGCACAGTGCCTGGAAATTAATGAATAGTCTATTAATATTTCTTAAATAAAACATTCATCAAATAATTCACAGAATATTACTTAGATTTAGAGGGCTATTCTACATATATTTCTAAAGTTAAATATTTACAGTATGATTTCTGTTTGTTTTTCCACATTGTTCAACTTTGTGGTTTATCAATAGATTTCTGGAGGTAAAAGTTTCCCTCTCATTTGTGTCCTCATTCATATTTCCTTTGCCACAATATTTCTTGCATTATACTTCTTAGAAAAGCAATACTTGAGATCACGTATCTGCATTTTATTGAAGTTACTCAGTTTAAAGCCAATCATCCTAAATCATTCTGAAGACTTCTAAACTGACCTCTACTAAGGAAAAGAAAATGCTTATTTTTTGAAAAATGGCAGCCTTCCTATTCAAGACTTTTTTCCAAGCTTAACGTATAGAAATATGTTCTCTCCTCCTGAATTTTACTTAGTCATAAGTTTTTAGCTTGTTTCAATTGTAATAGCTGGAAAACATTTAATGCTAAAAAATTGAATGGCTGCTTCCAAATAACACGCTGTTCCTTGAGAAAGATCACTTAAAATATCAAATTCATCTCAGCTTCATTATCAGTTGTTCTGAAAGTCTCCTTTGGGTCATTTGTCTTTGTAATCATTGTTTTCATCCATATATTGGCATTTAGACAGGTAGCACCAATGGTATGTAAAAAAACACGCATGTATAAAATTGCACCCATTATACCCCTACTAAAATATTTATCATAAAGGAACCAAATTCAATGTGTTCATTTTTATAATAACTTTAAGGAATTCATGTTTAATTAAAAGTGATACATAAATCATAGTGTTTGCTAGCACTATTGACTGTGCCGTTCCCATTCTGCCAAACTTAATATAAAATTAATTGTTAATTTTCAGACCAGTAGTCTCTTCACCAAAAAATATGCTGATTGTTTAGACATGAGTCAGTGAATTATTAACTTTATAACTGAGGGCTCTCTTTTATGATGTCTTAAAGTAATTCTCAAGATTTGACACTACTCTCAATGCCTACATTTGCTTCTTCTATACACTGAAAAAAAATGTTTTGTGATAAAACTTTCTAGATAAGTCTATGCATCAAGTGTATTTCACAGTCAGTTGAATGGTTACTATTTCAGTAAAGTGCACTTAGCATTAAGAGTAGCATGACCTCATAGGGTGGCAAAGAAGGGTTTATCTTTTGCACAATCAAACACACAACAGTGGACTAATCTAAATTTTTTTCCACTTTATAATACTTGAAGACCTCTAGGTTAGTCTGACCTTACATAAACAAATATAGCAATTCAACAGTCTTTCACATGCTTGTTCTAAACAAAACTTAAAGCCAAAATAGCCACCAAGTCTAAAGTAACTGATGATTAACTTAGGGAGTACTTGGCTCTATCTTCAAGAAGGTTAACATGACCTAGAATGATAAAATGATATTACTTACTTACATTGTATGCATTTCATGCGCTGTTAGGATAACGGCTATTTCACTTTTTGAAGGTCAGTCTGAAAAACTTGACCAGTAAATGTTTCTGTGGCATTGCCCTCTTTCAACCAGAATCTACGATTGTATTGAATGGCTTTTTATTTCTACCATGTTTTTGGCCTTGGTAATAAACCACACTGACTCTCTCATTAAGTAGAAATCCAATTCCTTTTTTCCAGGCAAAGGGAGAACATATTTCCCAATATTTCACCTCCTGTATGACCATAATGAGACCTTATTTTTTACATATCTCTACAGCATCTCTGCAGAGCATTCCATCCTGCTGAACAAGGCTAGTGTATGTCCTTGCTTGTGCCAAACTCATTCCAGCCTCTCTGTTCCTAACATTCCCATGACCTGGAATACCTCCTTTCTGTCTGATATTTTTCTCTCTCTCCCTTATCTATAGTGACTCAACACGTTTTATGATTTTCTATGTACCTCATTATTATGATGGATGAAGTGCATGCCTGGGAAACACCACCATAACTGCATGTAACCAGCATCTCTTATGCTTCTTAGAAATTCAGCTCTAAATCTCCTCATTTATCTTTCATTCCGGAAATAAAGTTGGAATATAAGAGAGAATTGTATACTGTGAACCAAATCTATTGTTTTAAATGAAATAATTGGCAAGGCTTTGCAAATTATTTTAGCAGCAAATTATCTATAGCCCGTGCCACAGGTGTATCATGGCATTGATTGAAAAGCATGGATCAAGTCAAATTGAATCCTGTTTATTTATTAAGACTCAAATCAAATCAACTATAATTCAGACTATATTCATTCATTCTCTCAACAGTTATTCATTGCCTGGAACAGAAATTGCACAAGGTGTTGGGGCTATAAAAACAGATAAAGTCATTATTCTCAAAATGAGCATGGGGCACCCTTCAGTTTTTTGTGACAGATATTTTTGCACTTTTGAGTTGAGCAGATACAAAATCCTTCTGAATACAGCTCTCAAAGCATCAACTCCATTTATTAGAAATAGCACAGAGATAGATGTCTCCACTACAGCTAAACAGATAGCCATGTAAATTAATAGTCAATCAGTAAAATATAATTTGTAGAGTTACGTAAACAAGAGCAAAACTTTAATGCCTATTCGTTAATTTAAAATGTATAATTTCTGTAGAACACCATTGGATCCTATGTGAGAGTCACAGAAAGAAGGTATTCCAGGTCATGGGAATGTTAGGAACACAGAGGCTGGAATGAGCTTATTAGCCTTGTTCAGCAGGTTGGAATGCTCTGCAGAGATTCTGTAGCGATATGTAAAAACTAAGGTCTCATAATATTCTTTCTCTGAATAGAAAGAACAAAGAATTTAGAAGGGGAGATAAAATGTACACCCAAATAACAAAAATATTAAACCAATGTCTTTGTAGATATAATGTCCATGCATTAATTCCATGTTATCTTTTCTAAGTCATTATTTAACCTGCTACACTATGACTTCTGATCCATGCCTTAATCTTGGATCTTACTGGCACCAGCAATCATTCCTTAATTCTGCATCTTACTTGATCATTTCATGGAATTTAAAATTGAGAATCAAGGCTCCTCTGTTTCCAAGCACAGTACTTCTGATTTACATCTTACCTTTCTAACAATTCTTATTCATATATTTAGATTCTTCTTTGTCTTCTACCCCTGACATTTGGTGTTCCTCATTGTCCTTCAATCTCATGTCTCTTCTCTTGAGATATTCTATCTGATTTATTTTTTCTAATCTCAGGATGCCTACATTGAACAAGTCCAGTAACACCATTCACTTCATAGTGTAAATGAATTGTCTTCCTAAAATTGTACAGGGCAAAATCTACATGGCCAAACGCAAATGTAATTGTTCTCCATCTATTTCTAGTCTAGAAATTCAGTTCTTTTTCCTTGACGTCTTCTCCATGGTTTATTTAATCCATTCCATGAATTAGCCTCACGTATAAATTTACTTATAGAAGGAAAGTTACAGAGGTTCCTCTCCACATTGTGTTCCAAACTGTAGCCATCTTCCAATTCTTGAAACCTGATATCCTTACTTTATTCAATATTTGGGTTATTATTCGCACATTTATTTTCCCAAACTAGAAGTTTAGGAGCCAACTTTGACTTCTTCCATTCTCTCCACACAAATTCAATCAGTTAGTGTGTCTTGTCAAATCTAACTCTGAAATGTTTTTCGAATCCGTCACATCTTATCCATTCTTTATAGTTTTATATATATAGAAAACAAGTGGTTCTCTTATCTTTTCATCCTATCCTTAATGTGTCTCAATGTCATGAATTCTTATCTGCCTACTCATTTTTTGGTCTTTTCTCACTATTTCCTGAAAATCTATCTTTGTCCCTGATGTTTTCTTTACCTGAGTGATGTTTCTTACTGAACTATTACCAAAAAAATAATTTCCAGGGTTAAATTCCAGTGTGATTCCCTTTAAAACTTTTACTGATAGTCTTTTAGTTTAATTATCCTCCATGAGATATTAGCCTTTCCCTTCTTCAGTTTCCCACAGTATTTTATGTGTGCTCTAGCAAAACACCTTTGATAATAATCACTTCTTGTAAAATGCTTGTTTCCTTTAATAGACTATAAATTTCTTCAGGGGAAGAACCAGGAGTTTTCTTTATTTATGCCTCTTTAGAATATGAATATGTGATTAATATATAGAAGATACTTGAAAAATTTTGGGGGAATTAAACTGCACTTCTAACATTCATGTTAAACAACTGAACAAATTTTTAAAATATACAACACTAAGTGATTCTCATCCAGAAGACATGTATATTTTAATGCATGATTTTCAGTGATTCTACTTATAAAATTAATGGGAAATTCATCAAAAGATGAAATATGTTTACCAGTTCCTGAAACTCACAGTTATTATTAAGCTACACAGTGATTTTAGGTGGTATTACTCACTTTGTCTGTTTGCAATTTTTTTTTTTTTTTTTTTTTTGAGACGGAGTTTTGCTCCTGTCACCCAGGCTGGAGTGCAATGGCGTGATCTCGGCTTACTACAACCTTCACCTCCTGGTTGCAAGTGATTCTCCTGCCTCAGCCTCCGGAGTAGCTGGGACTATAGGCACCTGCCACCAGGCCTGGCTGATTTTTTCGTATTTTTAGTAGAGATGTGATTTCCCCATGTTTGTCAGGTTGATCTTGAACTCCTGACCTCAGGTGATCCACCTGCCTCGGCCTCCCAAAGTGCTGGGATTACAGGTGTGAGCCACACACCTGGTCTGTTTGCAACTTTTAATGATTAAAATGAGAGAAATGTAGCTTTACCTCCTGAAAATTTACTTGCTTCTGTGGTCTACTCTCTTATGCTTTTATTCCATAATCTTAAAAATAAACTGTTCAATAAACACTACTGGTGCCTTAAAGATAACTTATAATAAGTAGGTAACATATATCAAGTCACAGTTACTTCGACTACCAACCCACCCTTCTATTTTGTTCCTGAAAATAAATCAGGAACAATAGATGAACTGTCAATCCCAGGTGGCTCTAGGGCAGAATAGTTTTCTCTTTCTAGATCTAGACTCATCCTTCTTCCCATTCCCCTCATTCATATTCTGCTTAAACTTTGTAGGTTTCAACTCTATTTCTGCTCATCACAGTCTTCAATATGGTTCTCTTTTATTCTGTCTTCAAACTACATTTATATCTTCCACAGTTGTTTCCCTTCATTTGATTTATGCAAGAAGAATTCAAAGAGGAGTGAAAGAAAGTTTGAATAGAGAGTGCAGGATTAGAAACAATATAGAGGTCACGTGGGAGAAACACTAGACACTTGATATAATGTCCTTTTCCAGATGCGACGTCAAGACATAATAATGGAGTCTTCCCAGGGCTCTCATTAACTACAACCTCTGCCCATGTTATTCAAAATGTGATTCAATTCAGTTATTCATTCAACATACAGTAACTGTGTGCCTTGTATATGGACAGTCATGTTCTAAGCTTGAGGGATACTACAGAGCACAATATAGTTCCTTTCCAAACAAAGTCTTTCTTGTTTTCCTATAGGAGAAGACAGACAATAAACAAAGAGATACATAGCACATTGGTGGGAGAAATATGCTTTCAGGAAAAGAAAACTAACAAGGCAATAGGATAGGGAGATGGAGGACATTGTGTTATTTTACATAGACTAGTCAAGTAAAGCCTCTCTTTGCGGGTGATATTTGAACAGAATATGAAGGAGGAAATGAGCCATAGGACTATCAATGCAATGAATGAACCTAGCATGGGAAAGAATAAGTGCAAACACAGAACATATTCCAAGATCAACCACATGCTCAGACATAAAGCAAGAATGAATAAACTTTTAAAAATTGAAATAACATCAACTATACATTTGGACCACAGTGGAATGAAAATAGAAATGAATACCAAAATAATCCTCGAAACCACACAATTAATATATAAATTAAACAACTTGCTCTTCAATGAGTTTTAGGTAAACAACAAAATTAAGACAGAAATAGGAAAATTTATAAAATAAATGAAAACAGACATATGACATACCAAAATCTCTGGGATACAGCAAAAGCAGTGTTAAGAGGAAAGTTTATAGCACTAAAGACCTATCTCAAAAAGTTAAAAAGATTTCAAACTAATGATCTAACATCACACCTGAGGACTAGAAAAACAAAAACAAACCAATTCCAAAACTAGCAGGAGAAAAGAAATAACTAAAATCAGAACAAAACTGAATGAAATTGAGATCCTGAAATCCATGTAAAGAATCAACAGAATCAGAAGTTGGTTTTCTGAAAGGATAAACAAGATGGATTGACATCTAGCTAGATTAATGAAGAAGAGAGATTTAAATAAGCACAATCAGAAAAAACAAATCAGATAAATTTCCGGAAACATACAAACTTTCTTTCACTGCTCTTTGAATTCTTCTTGCATAAAATCAGACACCACAACCAATCTCACAGAAATACTACAGTATCTGTGAGATTACTATGAATGCCTCTGTGAACCAGGAAATCTAGAGGAAATGGATAAATTTTTGGAAACACACAATCTCCCAAGATGGAATCAGGAAGAAATTGAAACCCTGCAGAACAATATCAAGTTTCAAAATTGAATCAATAGTAAAAACCTACCAACCAAAAAAATTTCCTGGACCAGATGGATTCACAGCTGAATTCTGCCATGCAGACAAAGAAGAGGGAGTACCAATCTTACCAAAACTATTCCAAAAATTGAGGCAGAGGGACTCCTTGCTAACTCAATCTACAAAATCAGCATTACCCTGACACCAAAACCTGAAAAAGAAACAACAAATAAAGAAAACTGCAGGCCAATATCCCTGATGAACATAGACGCAAAAGTCCTCAACAAAATAGTAGCAAACCTAATCATCAAGAAGTTAATTCACTATGATCAAGTAGGCTTCACTCCTGGGATGCAAAATTGGTTCAACATATGCAAATAAATAAATGTGATTCACCACAGAAACAAAATTAAAAACAAAAACTATGATTATCTCCATAGACATGGAAAAAAACTTTAGATAAATTTAACATCGTTTCATGATAAAAAATAAAAATAAAAAACCCTCAACAAACTAGGCATTAAAGGAATAGACCTCAAAATAATTAGAACCATGTATGACAAACCCACAGCTAACATCACACTGAATGGGCAAAACTGAAAGCATTCCTCTTGAGAACAAGCTAAAGATACCTACACTCACTACTCCTTTAAAACGTAGCACTAGAAATCCCATCCAATGCAATCAGACAAAAGAAATAAAAGGCATCCAAATTGGAAAGGAAGAAAAACTATCTCTCTTCACTGACTATATGATAGAAAGCTCTAAAGACTCCACCTTCTATACCTCGAAAACCCTAAAGATTCCACTGAAAGCCTCCTAGAACTGATAAAGGACTTTAGTAAAGTGTCAGGATACAAAATAAATGTACAAAAATTAGTAGCATTTCTATACACTGATAACATTCAATCTGAGAACAAAATCAAAAATGTAATCCCATTTACAATAGCTGCAAAAAAATAAAAAGAAAATAAAATATCTAGGAATACGTCTTACCAAGAAGGTGAAAGGTGTCTACAAGAAAAACTACAAAACAATGCTGAAATAAATTGTAGATAACACAAACAAATTGGAAAACATTCCATGCTCATGGATTGGAAGAATCAATATTATTAAAATGGCCATACTACCCAAAGCAATCTGCAGATTCAATGCTATTCCTATCAAACTGGAGGCATCACATTACCCAACTTCAAACTATACTATAAGACTACAGTAACCAAAAGAGCTTAGTAGTTGTACAAAAACAGACACATAGACAAAGGAAATGGTCTAGAGAACCCAGGCATAAAATCACATACCTACAGTCATCTGATCTTTGACAAACTAAGTTGACAAAAATAATCTATGTGGAAAAGACTCCTTTTTTTTTATTATTATACTTCAAGTTCTAGGGTACATGTGCACAACGTGCAGGTTTGTTACATATGTATACATGTGCCATGTTGGTGTGCTGCACCCATTAACTCGTCATTTACAATAGGTATATCTCCTAATGCTATCCCTCCCCCGCTCCCCACAATAGGACCCAGTGTGTGATGTTCCCCTTCCTGTGTCCAAGTGATCTCATTGTTCAATTCCCACCTATGAGTGAGAACATGCGGTATTTGGTTTTCTGTTCTTGCGATAGTTTGCTGAGAATGATGGTTTCCAGCTGCATCCATGTCCCTACAAAGGACACAAACTCATCCTTTTTTATGGCTGCATAGTATTCCATGGTGTATATGTGCCACATTTTCTTAATCCAGTCTGTCACTGATGGACATTTGGGTTGATTCCAAGTCTTTGGCATTGTGAATAGTGCCGCAATAAACATACATGAAAGACTCCTTATTCAATAAATGGTACAGGGGTAGCTGTCTAGATATTTTCAGAAGAATGAAACTACACCTTATCTTTCACAATACATAAAAATTCACTCAAGATGGATTAAATATTTAAATGTTAGACCTCAAACTATAAAAATCCTACAAGAAATTTGGAAAAGAATGTATGGCTAAGTCCTAAAAAGCAATCACAACAACAAACTGAAAAGTGGTAGCTAATTAAACTAAAGTGCTTCTGCACAGCAAATGAAATTATCAACAAGGTAACAGTCAGCCTAAAGAATGAGCGAATATTTGCAAACCACAAATCTGAAAAAGGTCTAATATCCAGAATCTACAAAGAACATTACAAACTCAACAAACGAGAAACAAATAATCCCATTAAAAAATGGCCAAAAGACATGAACAAACACTTCTCAAAAGAAGTTGTACAAGTGACCAACAAAAATACGAACAAATGCTCAACATCACCAATCATCAGAGAAATGTGAATCAAAACTATGGTGGGATAGCATCTCACACCTCAACATCACCAATCATCAGAGAAACGTGAATCAAAACGATGGTGGGATAGCATCTCACATCTCAGCATCACCAATCATCAGAGAAATGTGAATCAAAACTATGGTGGCATAGCATCTTACATCCGTCAGAGAGGCTCTTATTAAAAAGTCAAAAAACTGCAGGGTGCGGTGGCTCAAGCCTGTAATCCAAAACTTTGGGAGGCTGAGGAGGGCAGATCACGAGGTCAGGAGTTCAAGACCAGCCTGGCCATCATAATGAAACCCTGTCTCTACTAAAAATGCAAAAAAATTAGCTGGGCGCGGTGGCAGACACCTGTAATCCCAGTTACTCTGGAGGCTGAGGCAGGAGAATCAGTTGAAACTGGGAGGTGGAGGTTTCAGTGAGTGGAGATTGCACCACTGCATTCCAGCCTGGGTAACAGTGCAAGACTCCATCTCAAAAAAAAAACAAAAAAAGTCAAAAAACGACGATGCTGGCAGGGCTGCTGAGTAAAGGAAACACTTATACACCATTAGTGGGAATGCCACCAGTAGTGGGAATTGGTTCAGCCACTGTGTAAAGCTGTTTGGAGATTTCTCAAAGAACTTAAAACAGGCTGGGCACGGTGGCTCACACCTGTAATTCCAGCACTTTGGGAGGCTGAGGTGAGTGGATCACGTGAGGTCAGAAATTCTAGACCAGCCTGGTCAACATGGCGAAACCCCCTCTCTACTAAAAATACAGAAAAGTAGCCAGGCATCATGGCGCATGCCTGTAATCCCAGCTACTCAGGAGGGTGAGGCAGGAGAATCACTCGAATGTGGGAGGCAGAGGTTGCAGTGAGCTGAGATCGTGTCACTGCACTCCAGCCTGGGCAACAGAGCAAGACTCTGTATTTAAAAATAAATAAATAAAAGAACTTACAACAGAACTATCATTTAACCCAATAATCCCATTACTGTGTATATATCCAAAAGCAAATAAATTATTCTACCAACAGATACCTTCACTATATATTTATGACAGCACTATTCACAATAGCAAAGGCATGGAATCAACATAAGTGCCCATCAATGGTGGATTGGATAAAGAAAATGTGTTATATATTTTATAGATATATTTTAGTTTACTGCTATGTAGCCATAAAAACAGAATACTACGCAGTTATAAAAACAAATGAAATCATGTTCTCTGCAGGAACATGAATGCACTTGGAGGCCATTATCATAAGTGAATAAAGGCAGCAACAGAACAAATACACATGTTCTCACTTATAACTGGGAGATAAACTCTGACTACACATGGATATAAAGGTGGGAGCAATGGGCCAGGCACGGTGGCTCACGCCTGTAACCTCAGCACTTTGGGAGGCAGAGGCAGGTGGATCACTTAAGATCAGGAGTTCGACACCAGCCTGACCAATATGGTGAAACCCCATCTCTACTAAAAATACAAAAATCAGCCGGGCATGGTAGCATGTGCCTTTAGTCCCAGCTACTCAGGAGGCTGAGACAGGAGAATCGCTTGAACCTGGGAGGCAGAGGTTGCAGTGAGCCAAGATTGTGCCACTGCATTGCAGCCTGGGTGACAGAGCAAGACTCCATCTCAATAAATAAATAAATAAATAAATAAATAAATAAGAGAACAATGGACACCGAGAACTACTAGAGGTGGGAGAATAGGAGGGAAGAAAGAGTTGGAAAACTAACTATTAGGAAGTATGCTCAGTACCTGGGTGATGGAATCAATCATACCCTAAACCTCAGCATTTTGTAATACACCCATGTAGTAAACCTTCACATGTACCCACTGAATCTATACAAAATAAAGTTGAAATTATTTTAAAAAAAGAAAAGAATAACTGCAAATACCTTAAAGCAGGACTGTGATTGGCATTTATATCAGTCTGGCTCCCAGCAAAATAATTTTGAGTAGAGTCTAATCAATACTCTCTATAAAGAACAAAGAGAATATAAGAAAGGAAAGTCATTGGGAAAAATACAGTACCTAGGACTAATAACAGTAAGTCTCCATTACTGATGTTAGACCCAAAAGGGCGAGGGGTGAGATTAATTGTAGGAATCAGCAACAGAGAGAAATGTGTAAAGAGGGCTACTTTGTAGGAGTAAATCCCTTCAACAAAGGATTCCTGTGTCCTGCCAGCAAAGAACCTGTAGAGAGGCAGACAGTGAATATACACTCTAATCTTACTCTTGTCCTCCCTCTGATTTCTTGACACTGCCCACTATTGGCTGAAAACAGAAGGCTAAGGCACCCATTGATAAAGTCCGTACCGTTCTCCCTCTCAGGGCACAGAAGAGAGAAGAGAAGCACGGAGAGTGGATCTTCAGGGAAAAATGGAAGGTCTTTAGCATAGCAAGTCAGAAGGACCCAACGAGGCCAGAGTGCCCGAAGCCTAGTAGGCAAAGGAGTGAAGAGCAGGAAATGAGAGCAGTGAGGTAGAGGCTGGATCATATGGGGCCTTGTTTCCATAATGTGGACTTTGTAGTAATTTATTCTGAGTGACATAGGAAATCACAGGGCATTTTTGAACAAAGGAGAAGGTAAGGATAGAAGCAAGAAGAGCATTTAGGAACTACTGCAATAATCCTGGTGAGAGATGATGGTGTCATGGGCTAGAAAAATAGTGAGTCTGGCAGTAAGAAAAGCAATCATATTCTGGATGTATTTGGAAAGAAGAGAGCTGTCATAGTTTACATATGTTGACTGCGAGAGACAGAAGATTATCAAGGAACACTGGAGAGTTTGGGCAACATAAACAATATAGTTGCCATTTTGCCGTTTACTGAGATGGGCAAGACTTCTGAAAGTGTAGGTTTCATATGGGTATTAGGCATCTAGGTAGAGATGTCATATGTGATTTTCGCAGAGGTTGGGCCTGGAAATATAACTTTGGCATTTGTTAGAATACAGATGTTACATAAAGCTGTAGGACCTGATGTGATTAGGCAGGGATTTAGTGTAACTAAATAACATTACCCTAAAACGCACTCCTGGGAATTCTAACATTTAAACTTTAATAATGCAGGAAGGAAGCACTCAGCTAAAAAGATCAAAAAGGACTAGAATGTGTTAGAGCAGGATTCTGGTGGCTATTGAGTGTAATTGAGTAGTGTAAATTGAAAACAATTTGGGTCAAAGAAGCCTGTAGCTATAATGAGAAAAATGATCAGAATATGAGAGTCATTGATATTTTTGATGACCTTGGGAATATTTAAAAGGGACAGAAATATTGATGTCTACATTTTGATGGTGATTAAGACATGATATTGATTTTACTATTTTTGAAATGTATAGTTCCAGCAACTTAGTTGTTAGATTATTCAACACCTTTGGCCTAATTTTTCTGTAAAAAAACTGACATTTTAAAACAGGTTGGTCAAACACATATCTTGTACATAATCTGACCAAAAAATTAGATGCAGTTAAATCTTATTTCCTATTCAATTTACTTGATATTATCACATTTGACACTCGGAAACTATTTGGAGGACAGTGGAAAGTTCTAGAATTGCCCATATGTATCCTAAAAACAGGGTCAAGGCTGCAAAGATGTATTCTAATAAATAATGAGCATTTATAAGATTCTGCTACTTTCCAGAGTATGATAGGCAGAACAGTGGTTCCCAAAGATTTCCACATTCTATTCCCAGGAACCTGTGAACATGTTACCTTACAGGGCAAAAGAGACTTTGCCGATGTGATTAAAAATGGACTTTGAGATGGGGAAGAATATTCTGGATTATCCAGGTGAGCTCCATGTGATCACATGGCTCCTTAAAAATCAGAAAACTGTCTTGGCTATAGTCAGGAAGACGTAATCTTGCTGATATTGAAGACAGAGGAAGAGGGCCATGAGCCATGGCTTGTGGGTGGCCTCTAGAAGCTGGAAAAAGGAAGGAAACAGATTCTCCAGGAAGAAACACAGCCCTGCTAACACCATGCTTTTACCCCCGTTTGGTCTATGTCACACGTCTAATCTAGAGAAGTGCAAGAAAATGAATTTGTGGTTTTCATCAACAACATCTGTGGCACTGTGTTACAGCTGCAATGGAAAATTAATACATAGTGTCATGATTTTTTTTTTTAGATGATCACCTCAGTTGAATGAAGAAACAGCCAAAAAGGTGAATTTGAAGATTTCAGATGAGAAGCAGTTTCCTTCCCTCATATTCAAGTATAGGTACTGGTCTAGAGTGCCTGGACCCTTCCCCACTATACCTGAATGTCCTGAGAAGGCGATGTTTATTCCTTCATGGTAGATGAAGAAACGGAGAGATTAAATATATTTATAAGATACTCCAAATAACAGAATGGATCCAGCACTAAAACCCACTTTCCACCCTGCCCCCAGGCACATTGCTTCAAAGGCTTTCAAACATTCTCTGCCCTTATATGCTTAAGAAATCCAAGTA
This sequence comes from Theropithecus gelada, assembly GCF_003255815.1. NCBI lineage: Eukaryota > Metazoa > Chordata > Mammalia > Primates > Cercopithecidae > Theropithecus > Theropithecus gelada. Next base: position 47,708,992 of record NC_037670.1, on the reverse strand, counting down.
AATTTGGAAGAGGGATGATTACGCACAATTTCCTTTTGGCTGCCCGATTTCCTTTTGGCCTTCTGCAGTTAAGAAGTCCACGCATTTGCATGGTCATCTTAACACATGAAAGGAACAAACCAATATAGTCTAATCATAGTAGCCTGCTGAGGTCACAACAAAATTGTCTGACCTCTGAGAGGCTCTGCGTTACACCTAAGAAAACAGCAATACCAGTAATTTGCTTTAAAAAAAAAAAAAAAAGAGAAAGATGCATTTATCAGCCACAATGAAAGATAATAGTCGGTGACCTCTTCATGTTTCCTGTCCCTTTAATTTTTTGCTAACAGGGGAGGAGAAATAATCAAGGGCATCAGGTGTAAGTTGTCCCTTAAACTAATTAACAGTCCTTTGGGGGGCTTCGCTAGCCTCCCTCTTTTGTCCAGTTACTGGCAGGAAACTGGGTGACCAGGTGGTTTTCTGGTGCTGTAACTTTGCCGAGGGCTGCTGGAAGTTGTAAAAAGGCTTTAACTTATCTCTTCTAAATCCTTGGGTTCAGCCAGCTCAACCTCTTAGCCCAGGTTTTCTTCATTTTGCCATCTTCACATGGCTATCTTTGATAAAGGAGAAACTGGTGAAAGCCAGCATGTAAATATTACCTCTTGAGTTCTAAGACTCAAATTCAGTAAGTTATAGAGAAATCTGGTGGTGTTGCTTTTGTAGTATGAAGCCTGGTTCATTTTTATTAAAATATAATTGCCTTACCTAGGAGATGCTTGAGGAATTGCAAGGACCAACCCAGAGTCTGTCTCTCTTTATTGTTACTTACTGAGTGTTATCCTTGGTGGAAGTGGCTTGTATTCCATTACAGGCAGAACACTGCAGAGCTGTTTATTTCCTGTATCTACAGAGTATAAAAACAGTTCAATGAAAGAAATAGTTGGGATTGAGGTATTTGATGGAAAGGAAATGGGACTATTTGTTCGTTTGGGCCACGAGGCAAGTTCAAAGAGGGAGACTTTTGTTTTCTAAAACTATGGTGAGCAGTTCCAGTTTTATGTCAAACATCAGGGTTTCGTGCAGGATGTAAACATTTCCTGCTGGCCAAGTCTGTTTCTATAATGGTAACCCCATAGGTTCTGTGCTACTTGCACTGTAATTGTGCCAAGAGTTCCTGTATTCAACAGGGGAGGTTAAAAGTCAGTCTGGTTTCACAGCTGTTTTGGGTAAGAACTGGCTTTCCAGCAGCTCTGGAAACTTACGGTTATACTCCTCAGATAAACATTAATCAGTGGCTATGATTTCACAAGGGCATCATGGAGTTGTTTGGAACGAAACTGGAAATATGTCTGTGTGGGTGTGTATTTCATGGTGGCGTGTAGGGGCGCTCAGGGACATTAGTTTTAAGAAGGCCATTAATGAGTATAGATAATTGTAGAATTTTATTTCATAATTTCTTCAGGCACACATTAAGGTGAAAATGAGCACAATTGAAAGTTTAAATGTTAGACCTTATTTTCCCCTTGACTTTCGGTAAATTTAAAGATAGTTTATCTTCATTTTTTATTAATCTCAATTTGGCACTGATTCCCAATGCTTCAGCTTTCATTTTCTCTTTTCTTTAGTCTTTCAAGTAGTTATTGATTTACAAACGAATACTTAAATGTAAGGAAGATGAAGAGATTTTGATTTAAAGCAATTCTAATGGTGAAAAGAAAAATCATTTTGAGCCACAGAAGAAACTCCCTCCACTGCATCTCTTTAACAGGTTTGGGTTTTCATATTTCAGGTCGTCTTAAATTTGGGGCCATCTCTATTCCTTTACAGTTTTCCTAACTTGTGCCCTAAAAGATAATATGAGCTGTCTTTGATAAACCCATTTTAGAGCATGCTCTGTGATCTGGATCACAAAGTTGACATTGAGAATTATGTTCTTTCCCTTGATAAAGGTTGCTGGAAGTGGCAGAACAAACCTAAGAGATTTTTTTAAAGTACTTGAAAGACAGGACATCCCGTGGGCTTTTCTGACTAATAAGACATGCTGTACACATCTCTACTCAGGAGGCAGAGGAAAGCTTTAGAAAGAAGATGGGGTATCGTCATCACAAATACTTTAAAGACACTATAACATGCCAAGGACAGTCAAAGCTGTAATAAAAAATAGAAAACATCAACATAAATGGTGACATTATTATTACATTTTATCAGTGTGAATTATCCAAGTCCTTTGATTTTTCTGGGAGACTATAAATCAAAAGAGGTGTGTGCAAGAACCCTTCCAGAGAAGGAAGTCTATGTCCTCTTCCATACGACCCTCAACCAAAAATGAATGAGGAAAAATAACATATAGTTATGTTAAGGTGTTTAGGTTTTTAACAAGAGAGAATAAGATGAAAAGTACCTATCAAAGTAATAGTTTTCAAATTGACAGTTGTTCAACAAACACTCTAAAGTCCTATATGTGTTATTGTCCTTGATGAAGATGGGCCTTCCCCTGGTCTAATAAGGAAAGTATACTTTCCCTGTTTATAAATGGTATTTTGCATTCATGGAAGAAAAAACATTCAGTCCTTTGTGATATAAGATTTATCATCTGATGATATGGTAGCCCCTAGCCACATGTGGCTATTGGACATTTAAAATGTGGCTAGTCTGAATTGAGATGTGCTATGAAGTGTGAAATATATGTAGGATTTCAAATCCCCCACAAAACAATGTAAAATATCTCAATCATATTCTTATTTTGATTACATGTTGGAAAGATAATAATTTGGACATATTTGGTTAAATACGTACATTATTAAAATAATTTGTTTTACTTTTTAACATTTCTATTAGAAAATTCTATGTAACAATTTAAAGTTGCACAGGTTGCTCACATTCTGTTTCTGACCTAGAAGCCGGCCTTAGATATTTGTATCTCTATGACTTCCGTGCCTGAAGTCACTTTAAAAAATAAAGGAAACAAAAGTTTTCCACTCTAAGAAATGAAATAAGGAAGGATGGACTTTAACTTGGATATGTGGAGAAGAAAGTTCAAGAAAAAGGAAAAAGGGGAGCAATATAGTTAGGGAATCAAATGACTGCAGAAAGCAAAGCCAATGGATCAGTTGATGAAACATCAATGCAAAATAACAAGAGTACCACAGTAGACACACCCCCCCTCCCCCCCCCACAGAGCTCCTATCCTCTTGATTTGTTACCCTATACTGCAAATCTCATATATTTGATTTCCAAGTAAATTCAGCAAGGTCGATGATTTTGCACTATTATTGCTCATGAAATTTCTTCCTGCAAGTTTGGGTGGACTCACTGTAATGGTACAAGTTATTATTATTAAGTATACCTTCAGCATTTTTTATCTACTGAAGTGGTCATTGCTCATATTTTTGTTATTCTTCTCTGTTAGCATATTCCATGCACTGTGTATCAGCCAAATAGTCTAAGTCTGAAACATCAAAGTGATTTGACAGATCTACGGGCTCGTATCTTGTTCCATTCTAAACCTTCAAAGTTATATGGAGGGAAATATAATAAAAATTGATTCTGCAAAGATACTCAAGCCCTCAACCTTCCTTACATGGTCAGGATAATAAAAAGATATATACCATACCAAAATTAATTTCCACTGCTCCCTTGGCCTTGGATAAATGAAAAACTACAGTTTTTAGTTTTATGGATCTCCTAGCCTTCACCAGCACCAATGTTGAGGAAATTAAACAATTAATCTTGCTTTTAATTGTATAGGAATGTCAGTCAGTGAAGTAAACACAACTTATTCCACTCTTGCTCAATGAAAGTTATCTACTGTGAAGGATTAGCTGCCATGTTCAACAATAACGAAGCTCTTGTTTTCCAATAAAGAGGTTAATTGGCTTCAGAGAAAATACATGTACAGAACACATAGGCCTAATATTGGTTTTGCGAAGGTCCAGTGTGAGGGAAGTTAATGTTTCCTGTTTATTAGCTGTTTTACAACAATCTGCCCTTGACCAATAATTATGCTTACATAGCTGATGCTAATATGTGTCAGCGCAGTAGCTACTTAATGTATCCTCTGCACCTGTGTGCAATTGAGTTTGCCATCAACCCACAGCGTCCTTAGTCCTCACTCTTCGGGCGTCGTTTCCTGTCTCCAAATGGACTAAGCACCTGGATGGTGGAAACTCCAATGTCAAAAATCAGACTGCCTTTCCTGGACCTGTTTTCTGAAATTCTAAATGTAGCCATCTGTTTTGCAGGTCTATGTGGTTAAAAATGAGAATAAGAAAAGTAGAGGATACTTTCTAAACTTAAAGAATTTTTCAAGGAAATTCACACAGGTGTCCCATACATATTCACTGGCGAGAGGCCTCTGGAGTTTTGAGAGCATACTGAATCACTGTAGGATCTTGCTAAATTGCAGATTTAAGCAGGGCCTGATAATCTGCATCTCCAACAAGCTCCCAGGTAATCCTGATGAAGCTGATTCATGAGCAAATGTTGAGTAGCAAGGCATGGGGGCTCCTTAGGATCACAGTCACCAGGATAACTACTTACTGATATTTACTGAGGTACAATTAAATTTTTACTTTCTGAGTAGCAACCACACCTTCTATTTCCTTTGAAAAGGCTCATAAAGCTTGCCTGCAGTGTAGCTCTGGACAATAGAAAACTCCTGGTAATTTTTGTGAAAGATAGATCATTACGTGACAACTCACCGAAACTGATTTTGTCCATGAGGATGCTCTAAGTCACATGCAGCAATAGGCATTGGAGAGAAATTTAGGAAACAAGACTTAAAGAAATATGGAGTGTTCCCAACTGGGACAGTTAGACTCATTAACTTCTTGATTTCCCACCTTCTTCCTTATTTGCCTTCATGTTACTCCCTCTCCTATAGATTATTTATTCCAGTTTGCTCACCTCACTTCATTTTGAGAGCAAGCTAACTAGGTTACAAGTGTCTCTTTAAAAACCATCCCATGTAATGAACAGGGCACATAAAGTTCACTGATGTCAGGAAACAAGAATCAGAAGCAGTAATGATCTCTGAGACTTTGATAGTTTTAAAATATAGTACCCCTCTGGGTTAAATATTTTTTATAGCTTTGGGAAATATTAATATTAATTCCTTAAAAAAATTGATGACCAGGATGAAGAGCCTATATAAAAATAGACTGAAGGGCAATCACGAGGATGATTTTCTTTTGTGATACAAGTTTTCAGCGACAGCTCTGAACTAGCAACTTTTCAATTAAGTCCAATCTGTCACGGTGGGGGAAACAGTGTGGCCGACAGGCCTTGCAAAGAGATTTGGCAGTGAGTGGCCAAGTTAGCATTTCTAACTGAAAATATGCTGTATTTGTTTAAACCATTGCTTAAATAGCACTGTGTATTTTTATTCCTTTGTAGGCATTTATGCCATTAATTTATACGGTATGCAATTATGCACTGCAAGCTCAGTATTGGAATCTCTGTTTTTTAAGTCTCTCCCCTGTCTCTGAGTTTGCCTTGGTAGCAGTAAAGCAGAATGATAAAATAATCTTTTCTTCCCATCTTGCTCTCTCTGCCACATAGGGAGAAATTTTTGTCCTTGAGAATGTTAAGTGTCCAAATCATCTCTGAGCCCAGTTCATGGTCAGCACTTGAAGGGAACAGTTTGAGACAGCAGGAGCCTCTTAAACCATCCCACCACAAATCTATTACAATATAAAAAGACAGGAAATAATGCATCCCTCCCTCCTTCCAACTGTAGTGACACGACGCCATTATTGTAACATAAACTACCTTCTTTTTCAAGGTTGTTCTTAAGAGCTGCGGAATTGTACGTTTCAAGAGACTGTCTTATTAACAAGGTTTGTATTATAAAAAACATACAGGTCATAAATTAATGCCATCAATATCCCCTGGAACTAGATCTTAGCTATGTTTAGAGATGTTCTTATTTATATTGGTCTAATAACCAGGACCTTTCTCTGCTCACCACATTTCAGCAATTTCGATTGGCTTGTATCATTAGCTCAGGTTACAAGTATCTTGTTCATACCAGATACTTCGTACCAGCACAAGTACCAGAACCCCTCACAAGGGGCACGTCAATCACCTCATGTTCTCCTTCACCTCTCCCTCTTCTCTGTCTCTTCTGCATTCCCTCTCCTTCTCTGTTTTGTGTTGTGATTTATTTGGGATCGCTTGAACGTTTTTGATAAATAAGGTTATTCACAAACCTAAGGTTGCAGGTAGAATCTCACTTCCTTACACTCTCCATTGCTTAATGTAATGTGATCAGACTTGGAAGGGGAGAAAGCCTACAAATACCGGTATTTTACGGAGGGCAGCTGCCCTGTATTCTTTCAACTGTTGAACGTCCTTTAATTTAATTCAGAAGTCAATCCAATGCATGTTTTCTTTCCATTTATGAATTTCCACTTTCAGGAAGAGTTTTTAAAAAGTCAACAAACTCGTCCTGTTGTGCATGTGCTAATTATAGAGAATGTGTCTCTGTTCAAGGTTAAAATTTCCTTTTTGAGAGTCTCAGTGCGACCTTCCACTATTTCTGTTGGAGCAATGACTAGAAATCGTTTAAAATAAAACAGTAACTGGTTGAGCCATGTGGATGTACACTGCTCTGTGGGACAGGGAGTAACTTATAAGTTAAGGATGTGAGTGACACAGAGGATGACTCTGTGTTGGTGGTGCTGAATTTTGTTAGAGAACAAACCTCACCGAGGCTGACTTCAGCTCTACCATGAACATGCAAAGCAAGGAAATTGCATGCGTTTTGGACACACTTTGTAAGGCACCATAAGGTCTATTTCAAGAAACTAACATAACAATGGGTGATGCTAAATGCTTCTGAGGAACTTGCAATATTTTGCACATATGGACTGAGTATGTGGCAGCATATATAAATATTTCGTTTGCTAATTGCAGTTAGTTATCAGATTGCACATGAACAGACAGAATGACATATGAGAAGTTCCAAGAACATTGTGTAACAGGACATACAACTGAAATGTAGTTTTCTCACACTTGGTGAAATTTGAGCTCAGCAAACACAACTTATTCCGTATTCATTCATTAAGATTAAAATATTTAAAAAATCACCAAATTCAGAACATCATTATGTTGTCATGTTCGAGGACCATTGCCAAGAGGAATGTGAGAAACTGGAGCTCAAGAGCCGCCAGCTCACAAGTTGCTTGACATAATTTGGAATCAGTTGATAGTTCAATAGCTGATTTCCCCCAAATTTAGGTACCCAATACCTCTTTTTATCATTTTGGAGCTTAACTGCTGAGCTAGTTAGAAAGGAGAGAAAGCAGAAAACAGAATAAGTTTTAAAATTGCAAAATCTCTAAAAACTGAAATTTCAAGTCAACTGTTTATAATGTTCAAGGCAAAAATGACAGAATTAGAAATGTTTACAATTGGAAGAGAAGCAATCATAAAAAATAACTTAATGCACTTCCTGTTTTATAGGGGATTTATACATCCATCTCCCACAGATAAAGTGTCTCTCCAAGATCCCAAGTCTAGTTTGTCAAAGGTAGGATTAGAATTCTTACCTCCTAGACTTGTGCTTTCTCCAGCTTTGCATGCTGTCTTAATTACTATTAAACCTTTTGAGTTTATCTCTAGAATATGACTTGGAAGCCAGGGTGGTTTAGTGAAATGAGTCTGAGTTTTTCTATCAATGATATTTGAGTTCAAATCCTGGTTCAGTTTCATTGCCCTCATCTAGAAAAAGGATAATTAAGACGTTGCTTTCAAAAATAATTTTAATGTTAGAAACGAAGTACGTACAATGCCTCAAACCTAAGATGTTCTGAAAATGGTAGCTGTTATTATCATCACATCTTTGAGGCCTGGGTACTTAGTATGGACTCAATAAACAAATGACAGAATAAATGAAAAATATAAGAGATCACATAAGATGAGTAAGTGAATGACTGACAATAGTAAGATTGCCACTAAAAGATAAATGAAGAAGAGGCCTGTGAATATTTTCTCTGGATTCTCTCCATGTATTAGAAAGGCTTTGTTTCCTTTTTGATTTCACTAATTCATCAAGTATGTTCTTTTAGCCTCTGTAGTGCTGGAAAACATGACCCAGAAAATTAGAAAATCAAAATGCACCGAATGGCTCAAAAATGTATATCAGCTCAGCACTGCCTAAATTGGAAAATCTAATTGGACACCTATACAAACAGAGTTTTGTAAACCTTACCTGCACTAACGATTCAAACTCAAGCAGAAAACCTCACCTAGGAATAGGCCAATTTAATTAATTTTACTAAGTAGGAGAGGGCAGCATGGCCTTCTGCCAGGGTATTCCTTTTTACTTTTTAAATGAATGTACACAAAATTACCCCTTGTACCATTTCAACAACCTGCTTAATCAGACTGCCTGTAGAAACTGGGAGTCTCCAATGTTAACTTTGCTAAGGTGGCTTTAAGACCAGAGAAGAAGGAAGGATCGGCAGTACCCTGGAAATGCTAAATGAAACACCCTTCTTTATGTTCCTCAGAAGCTCAACTTTGACGACATAAAGGTCGAGATGAGGCAGCAGAGTGATCACAAACAATAGCTCTGCTGAGCTCTTCAACCCACATAATTTTCTGGCAAATAAAACATGTAGAAGACCTGTGTGCGCGGGATATTTTACTTTAAAACGGTGTGGCCTGAAAATTGAAGAATATGTGAGATATCCTTTTTAATACTCCCTTAGTACTCCAGTCTTTTTAAAAAGCAAAGAAGTAACAAGGCAGTATGAAATACAAGAAAGCAAACCTATATGGAAATTTGTATAGGAGCTTTTAAGAATATTGGTATTTTTCTACTATAGAAGAAATGCTTGCACATTTAAAAACATATAGGAAAGAGAGGAAAAAAGTAAAAAACAAGGGAAAAACCTAATTCTTTAGTTCATCAATACAAAGCTGGTCTTGGTGGGTTTTTTGTCAGCTTTGAAAAAAATCAATTTAATTGAGGCATAATTTTCATATAATAAAATGCACCCCTTTTAGGTGTATAGTTCAATGGTTTTTGATAAATGTGTACAGCAAGTAACCACCACCAAAGCAAAAAGTTCCTTCATTTTCCCAGGAACTCAACTTTACACCCTCATCCTTGGCCCTTGGCAGTCACCAATATGCTTTCTTTCTCTTTTTTTTTTTTTTTTTTTTTTTTTTTGAGATGGACTCTTGCTGTGTCGCCTAGGCTGGAGTGCAGTAGTACTATCTCGGCTCACTACAATCTCCACCTCCTGGGTTCAAGCGATTCTCCGGCCTTAGCCTCCCAGGTAGCTGGGACTAGAAACACCCACCACTATGACTGGCTAATTTTTGTATTTTTAGTAGAGAAGTAGTTTTGCCATGTTGGCCAGGCTTGTCTTCAACTCCTGACCTCAAGTGATCCACCTGCCTCAGCCTCCCAACATGCTGGGATTACAGGCATGAGCCACCATGCCAGGCCCAGTACACTTTCTATCTTTATAAATTGTTTTGCCTTTGTAGAATTGTATATAAATGAAATCATACAGTACCTACTCCTTTAGATCTGCTTCTTTTACTCAGCATATTTTTGATATTCTCTTATGTTGTTGTATATATTACAGATTTGTGTGTGTTTTTTTTTTGTTTGTTTCCAAGAAGTATTTCATTGTATGGACAGATAAACCACAGTTTATTTATATATTTATCTCTTGATAGACTGTTGGTTTCTAGTTTTTTGCTATTATGACCACAGTTGCTATGAACATTCATACCTAAGTCTTCATGTGAATATATGCTTTGGTTTCTCTTGGGTAAACACCTAAGAGTAGAATTGCTGAGTTGTATGAAAAGTGAACTTTTAACCTCATAAAAATAACCTGCCAAATTTTTTTACCAAAGTGGTTGCAAAATTTTACTTTTCCCAATAGTAGCAAGAACATTTTCAGTTGCTTTGTATCTTCAGCGACACTCTGCACTACCTATTATTTCAATTATTTGCCTTTTCCTGATGACTAATGATGTTAAGCATCTTTTTATGTTATTGTTCATTTGTACATTTTCTTTTGTGAGCCTTCTGTTCAAATCTTTTGGCAGTTTTAAAAGTTGTTTGTCTTATTGAATTATAGGAGTTCTTAATGTATTCTAGTTATAAATTATTTGTCAGAAATAAGTATTGTCAATATTTTCTCCCAATCTGTGGCTTGCCTTTTAATTTCTAAATGGTGTCTTGCAAAGACTATAAGTTTTTAATTTGAATGAAATCTAATTCATCATTTTTTTCTTTTAAGACTCATGTTTTTTGTGTCCTAAAAATTTTTGCCTACCCAATCATATAAATGTTTTGCTCTGTATTTCTTCTAAAAGTTATAGAAAAAACTCCAAGGAATACTTTAACTGTATGCATTAAATTTTGATAAGTTTCATTTTTATTTATATTCAATTTATTCTTTGTAGTTAACTTGTTATTTCTCCTTTGATGCATGGCTTACCTGGTGGTGTATTTTTAGGGCTCCAAAAGTTTAGGAATGTTTAAAATATCTTTTCATCTAGATTTCTAGATTGATTTTGTTGCAGTTAGAAATCATACTCCATATGATTTCAATTATTTGAAATATTAAGACTTTTTATGGCTCTGTATATGATCTATCATGGTGAATGTTATCTTAGAAGAAAGAGACTAGAAAAAAAAAAAAGAAATCTCAATCTTTCTTCAACTTTCCAGTAGATAAACTTGTTCCAATATGAAATATCAATTATAGATTGAGTATCCTTTATCTACCATGCTTAGGACCAGAAGTGTTTTAGATTTAGGATATTTCCAGATTAAGAAATATTTGCATATGCCTGGTGAGGTATCTTGGAGATGAGCCCTAAGTCTAAACACAAAATTCATTTATGTTCCATATACACCTTACAAATATAGTCTGATTAGGGATGCCTAACCCTGTATAAAATGACACAGCATACAATTAAAATTTCTCTAAATACATATGTGTTAATAATTCTAAGAATAAGAATTATTCTTAGAATAACTTGATATTCTATAGAATCAAGTTATTCTTAGAATAACTTGAATATCTAAGAATAACTTGCAAAGAGCATAATATATAGTAAATATTTGAAAATTTATCTCATCATAAGAAATCAATAAAATGGACTTTGCCAAGTCTAATCTCACATTAAAATGTGAGTATTTTTTGTAGAATAAATAGTTTTATTCTCACATCTTTTAGTAGTATTACTTTGCAAAATAACCTATCTTTCACAAAACTCTTTTAAAAAGAAGTATTCTGAACATTTGCAGAAGTTTTAAACAATATAAACCCAAAAGAAAGCTTATCTGACCAGAGTAGTTGGGAGCTGGTCAAATATGTTTATTTCATATAATCTTTAATAAAATCCTTTCCGTGTCAAGAAAAAATTTTAGGAAAATCAGCTATTATATAACTGAAAAGTTTTATCTCACCAAAATAGCTGAAAAGTAGCAACAATTTGAGGTTAAGAGAGCACTCTACTAAATTCCCAAAGCTTCAGTGATAAAATAAGATTATAAGAAATAATGAGTGGTAGAAAGAAGGATGAATTTTCTACAGCAGATTTTAGGGTCTTGCAGGGAATGAGACCACGTCTTCTCCAATACTTGCTAGCCAAGGATACACTCCCAGGTAGCAGGATTTCAGTGAACTCTGGAGGACTATTAGACAGAACAATGAAACTACGTGCCAAAAATCATAAGTGACCACAATGGGAAGAGGTTGAATGAGGCAGCAGAGCAGGGCAGGGTTTGGGTGCCATGTTGGGAGAAGAATGTTAGAAGCAAATTTTTTGGTGCCACAAAAATAAAAGAATAACACTCAAATATAAATTTTCTCAGCAAGGCAATTTTTTACTTCCATAGAAGGGTGCATCTCATGGATGGAGCAATGCCAAGAGCACACCTGAACAACGGAGACAAAGGGGATTTTATTCCTGACACAGGTAGCCCCTACTGCTGTGTCATTCCCCTATTGGCTAGGATTGGACCACACAGTCTAAGCTAATTCTGATTGGCTATTTTTAAGACAGCAGGGGTATGAGTTGGAGTGGTGGGGCGAGTAGTTTGGCAGGAAGGACGGTTACAGAACAGATGACTCAGGATGAGTCGGGATGGAGCAGGTGACCAGGGGTGACTCAGGTCAAAGCAGGTGACCAGGGGAACAGATTTGAACTATTGATTAGAACTGGTGGGAAAGTTGTTTACAGAAACTAGAGGCAAGGGGGCAAAGAGAACCAGGAAGTCACAGTTTAAAATGGAGAACAGAGAATAAGAGAGCTGAACATACTGACATACTGATTCTTTGAAGAGAAACTTGGAGTTCACTATATTTAACAAGAACAACCTTTGTCTGGGCCTGACAGCTACCGTACATAATTTACTTTTTCAATAAATGTATCAGGGATTCTTCTCCAAACTATTGGTAGATTTTCTACCATTTGAGTATTCCTTTTGAGTCCTCTATTCATGCCATGAAATTATATCTGTTAGAAGTCCACAATATTAAAAATCTTGAGTGAAAGGAGGGAAATAAAAAGGATTTTTGCTTTCTTTTAAATTCAAATTAGCTTCCTCAAGCCGCAGCTGGAATAGATTATTCTTGACCTTTCTTTAAGTCATAATTTATTTCTTTACAAGTCCCCACCATCAAAGTTTTCAGGACAGTAAGAAAAATGTCTGCTTCACGGAGTGGAGGACATGATTTGCAACAAACCATAATGATGATTTGCAACAAATTTGGGATTTTTTCCTCATAGTTCTTCAAAATCATCAGGCTGATCACAATCATATTCAGCTAGTAAATTTGCTTGGGTTTCATCCTCTTTTCCTCTTTCTTCTCCTGTTTATCTATAAGTTCTGACTTTTTCTGTGACCCACCTGATTATTACATAAAGTAATGCCTATAAGCTAATAGTCTACATGTTTTCAATGCTACCTGCTTTTCTGGAACTGTATGCTGTTGTGAAAGGAAAATATCTTGGGCCCCTGAAATCACTAAGGAAAACTCAAACTGGAAACTGCTTAGGGCAAACCTGCCTCCCATTCTATTCAGAGTTATCCCTCTGCTCACTGACATGGATGCATATCTGATTGCCTCCTTTGGAAAGGCTAATCAGAAAGTCAAAAGAATGCAACCTATTCTTCTGTGTCTCTCATCTGTGACCTGGAAGCTCCCTCCCCACTTCCAGTCTTCCTGCCTTTGCTTCAAGTTGTCCCGCCTTTCCAGACCGAACCAATGCACTTCTTACATACATTGATTGATGTCTCATGTCTCCCTAAAATGTATAAAATCAGGCTGTGCCCCAACCACCTTGGGCACGTATGGTCAGGATTTCCCAAGCCTGTGTCATAGGCACGTCATCAACCGTGGCAAAGTAAACTTTCTAAATTAACTGTAACCTGTCTCAGATTTTCTGAGTTCACACCGTTATTTATGCTCACAACACATTAGCAACCCCATGTAGCTGATGAGAAAACTAAGTCTAACCGATATCAAATTGCACGTGTGTACCAAAAAAGGAATTGAAAAAATCATGTCTCGGGTCCAGGGCTCTTTGATTCCAGTCTGTTAAAAACAGATGTGGCTAATTCAGACTTTCATTCACTCATTTGTTTATCCATTCATTCACATTAAGCACCCATTATATGGTAGGAAATATTCAAGATATTCAAGATATTTAAGGGCATAAAAATGAATTAAAAAACACATCTTTCCATCAAAAAGTTCACAGTCTTTAAATAATTAAGTGAGAAAAAAGTTTTCAGCTTTGTGCATGTGATGAAATCACCTCCTTTTATTGTTTAACATGCCTGCTTAGATTTGACTAATGTATTTTTTAAAAAATACATTGTGCTCTGTTTTAGGTTAACTTTGCACCTGAAAAGAGAGCAGTTACCTCTTAAAATTAGAGAACTATTGTATCTAATTGTGTAGATAGTTACTATGGGAATGATTTCATGTAAATTTTATTTTATTATATCAAATGAAGCTAGTGATTAGGTAGGTGGTTTGCAGAGATACTAAGAGCCATTTCTCTAAAAACTAGAAAAAGGAAAGATGGGAAGTCAAGTAAGTAATAGTGGTTACAATGTCTATTTTTAAATTTTTATATTTTATTTTGTTTTATTTTATTTTATTTATTTTATTTTATTTTTAGAAGCAGCACTTTGCTGTGTGCCCAGGCTGGGATGCCATCCTATAATCATAGTTCATGCAGCTTCAATTTCCTGGGCTCAAGCGATCCTCCCACCTCAGCCTCTTGAGTAGTTGGGACTGCAGGCATGCGGGTGACATGCCTGGCTAGTTTTTTCATTTTTTGTGGAGACAGGATCTGACTGCATTGCTCTGGCTGGTCTTGAACCCCTGGCCACAAGCCATCGTCCCACCTCAGCCTCCCGAAATGCTGAGATAACAGGCCTAAGGCACCATGCTTGGCTACAGGGTTTTTTAAACCCACTAAGCTAATGGCCTGGAGTTGAAGTCATGAATTGTTATGTTAAATGTGGATGATGCAACATAAGAATCCAGGTAAGAGGCAGAAACAAAAATAGATACAAGATTCAAGAATACTCAGTGTCCTTTGTACAGAAGGATTATGCCCTTCCAGGCAGTCTTTCTGTCAGTAAGATGCTGAAAACTCAGAATGCCCATCAAAGTACTACATCTGGGTTTAGATCTCAGGCAAATCAAAGTGAATCAAACTCCTTCATACTTTGCAAATTACTTATCACAACAACTTGAGTTCTGATCCTAAAAACTGGGAAGACTGATAGAAGAAAAAGTAAAGGAAGTAAAGAAAGAGAGTTTCTTTTATCTCTTTTGAATGCAGAGATGATCTTATGCACCACTTGAAACAGAGTATGCTTGTGTGTTTTTTTCACAGTTTTCTTGAGACATAATTTACCTACAATACAATTCACCCATTTAAAGTGTATCACTCAATAGCTTTTAGGATATTCACAGCATTGTGCAAACAACACAACAATCAATTTTAGAACTTTTTAAAAAAATCACCACAGAAAGAAACCCTGTATTCCTTAGCCAACACTCTCCAATCCCTGCTTACTGTAGTACTAGACAACCACTAACCTACTTTCCATCTCTCTAGATTTGCCTGTTCTAGACATGTTATATAAATGGTATCAAAACTATGTGGTCCTTTGTAACTGCCTTCTTTCACTTAGCATGAGGTTTTCCAGGTCAGTACATGCTACAAAAACAAACAAACAAACAAATAAACAAAACACTTTATGACCAAGTAATAGAAAAAGAAACTTCATTTCTTTTTGTGGCTAAATAATATTTCATTGTTATATATACAGCATGTTTTATTTACACATCCATCATTGAGGCACATTTTTTGCGGTTGTTTCCACTCTGGATATTTTACATAAAGCTGCTACAAATATTTAACTCTAAGTTCTTACATGAACATATATTTTCAGTTCTCTTGGGTACATGGCTAGGAGTGGAATTGCTGGGTCATATGGTAATTCTTTGTTAATTTTTTAAGAAACTGCCACTCTTTTCCAAAGTATTTGCACAATTTAGCATTTAGCAAAGTGTTTCACAAGCATTATCTCTGATGTGTGGGTTTTTTTTTTTTTTTATACTTTAAGTTCTAGGGTACATGTGCATAACGTACAGGTTTGTTACATATGTATACTTGTGCCATGTTGGTGTGCTGCACCCATCAACTCGTCAGCACCCATCAACTCGTCATTTACATCAGTAATTTAAATGTAAAGTCGTCATTTACATCAGTAATTTAAATTACTTCTTGGGAAAAATAAATATGGAAGGCAGAATAGTGCATACAGTTCAACTTCTGCTTTCTATGTCCTGACACTATCTTTGGAGAAGAGGTGACACCATCTTTAGAGAAGAGGTGGGATTTAGAAGATATGCTTTCAAGTCTCAGTTCCATTTCCAGTAAGCTGGATGACTTAATAGATACTTAACTTTTCCTTGATTCAGTGTACGCATCTGTGAAATTGGAATATTGATGTACTCTACCTGTTTTACATGATTGTTTTAATGATGAAAAATAACAATTTGAAAAGATTAATGTGCTGTGGAATTGTAGGGCTCCAAAATTATTATTATTGTATCTATCATCTATTTAAAGAATCATGCAAATTTTTTTACTTATACTTAAATTTCCTTGCACTTATTCCCTGTTTTTTTAAAGATATCTGTCACTTTTTCTCTTAATTTTTTATGGGTTTTGCTCATCACTTCCTAAAGAACCCCAAGTAAGGGGTTTGTGATTAATTAAACACGATGATGGAATAAAGTATTTAGGGATAAGAGCACCTTAATTTAATAACTGACCTTGATTTACAGACAAAATGTAATGCATTTTTAGGTAGAAGTTTGACTTAGCACAATGCCTGCCCTTCAATTTTGATGTCTCCTAGTATGTGCATTAATAATATGAAAGCTGTCAGTCAGACAGTCCTGATTGAAAATATCCTCCCGATTGACTCACTGTCAACATTTCGGTCCCCTGAATAAACTCTCTTTTATACTTAAAATCTGGAACAGGTTGCTTTTTTTCAAAAGGTTTATTTTTCTTTCTTTTTTTTTTTTTTTCAGTTTAAACTTTTAATGGATTGAGCAGCCCTCACCTAACAATCCTAGTGTGCCCTTTGGGGAAAGATTTCCATTTGCCTTCTGCTTTATAGCAATGCTCCTGAGCCCTCTCTGGCTTGTTTCCCTTGGAGACCATATTCCACGGTTGAGAGACGCTGTGATAGAATAATCTGATGGCTGTGGCGTGGCCGAGGTCTGACGTGTAGAAGTCATTGTACCAGTTGACGGTTCGGTTGCTCTTTTACATTTTCTGGAGGAACTAGGTTGGAAAGAAAAACATGGAGGCAGAGAGCATGAATGATTTTTGCAGGTTTGGTCTTTTTAAAGCTGGCTTTGTATCTGTTGGAGATGACAGACGGGAGAGGGCTGATCCAGGAAGAGCTGTTATTTCTGTAATTAAAAAGAAGCAGCATCAGAAGAGAAGAGCCATTGTTCAGGCTGGGTTTGAATTACAGTACATCTTTAATTACCAGCCTTTTTTCCTAGTTATTTTAATGTTTTATTAATCCTGTTCCTCAAAATATCTTCTTTCATTTATAACCACTGACAGAAAAAAAAAAATGTGACAATTTATTTTCCTTTGTGCTTTGTAGATAGCATTCTCTAACCTATGGGTCAACGTGATCTTGAGTTTTATTATATGATACCTACAATGGTGTCTTATCCGTGCCTCCTACTCTTTTGTGTTTATATGATTTTTTAAAATTACTGTGGATCCATGGACCTTAACCCTTAGAAGTCAAAAATCAAATTTTGAGTGGTTAGCAGTTATTTGCTTACATTTCTTCTGAACTGAAATTACAAAAGAAAAAAAATCACTTTTTAGGGGGAGAGAGGGATAATAAGTGAAGGAATTAATTGGTAACTAGTGGTGTTCATATGAATTCACTGACCATCTCAACTTCAAATAACTAAGACCTTGTTAAGGAAATAAATTGGATGCATTAAGGTGAGGCTAAAGTGTTGTAGGATATTTACAAAGGAGACTAATATACTTCAGAGATATTTTTAATATAGACGAGTTTTACTTCCGTGTTTCTCAAAATGGAGTCTCCACACTGGCAACAGCAACTGAACCTGGGAACTTGTTGGACATGTAAATTACCTGGTTCCACCCACAACTACTGAAGCAGAGTTTGTGGAAATGGGATCCAGCAATCTTTTGTGTTAACAACCTTTTCGGGGGATTTTGATATTTAGGAGTTACTCCTCAGCTCATAGATTCTCAAACTGGCTCTACAGGAGAATCACGTGGAGAACTTTCCAATACATCAATGCTCAGATTTTGCCCAAGACCACTTACAGGAGAATCTTTTGGGAGTTGAAACTGGGCATATTTGTTTATAGACTCCCCAATTGATCCTAATGAGCAGCCAGGCCAGGGTACAAAAGAATATGTCTCAACCCTAGTTGCACTTTACAGTTTCCTAGGGAGATTTCAAAATGTCCTGATCTCAAGGTATCCCTCTATACATAATTAAACAGGATCTCTGGGGATGAGATTGGTATCTATCAGAAGTTCCTGTAAAATTCTCCTACATAGTCAGGGTTGAGAGCCCCTACGTTCACTGAAGTTATTTGTATGGACTAAATGATCTCTCCAGACCTGTTCTCTTGATGCAGTTCTTTAAATGTTGGGCTGAAAGATACAAATTTATGTACACATTTTGTTCCCACTTAGCACATTTTTCAATTTAGTTCATTTTTCCCCTGACTTTGTGGCATGTTAATTTCCCACTGGGGTGAGTTACGTAAATGTGAGCTTGTTGCTAACAAAGGGGGAGTCCATGCATAAACCACCATTGATAAAAGGAAGAGAGTAGGATCAGACATGCACAGGGTGTGAAAGCCAACCGCATGAGGAATTTTCAGGTTATATGAGAATTGATATGATGGAACAAGCCCTTTTTTGCGACAGAAGTCATCACCACATTTAGAGCAGAGCAGGAACTTGTCTAGGTTGCCTTCTGAGTCTCCAGCTCCATGATGCGAAAGTGAGTAAACAAATAAAATACAAGATATCCACATCTTTTCATTTTGAGCCTATAGGTCTATTAGGTACCAGGCAAAGCAGACTGGTATTGATACTTTGTCTCTCCCAATAAACCAGTCAACACAAAGGCCACCTTAAAACATAATAACATACAATTTTGTTCTAATTCATCGTGCAAAGTTCAATGAATGCTTCACAATAGGGAGTTTTCAAAGATTCTTTGGTGAGTGGGATGGACTTTCTGAGTTTGATGCACAAACACTCATCTATAGGTCATTCATAATTATTACCTCTTCTTAATTTCCTGTTAGGAATCTACTGCCAAACCCTATGTTTTCCTGAGAATGGCTGTGGATGTCACCATTTATCTTCTATTCACGTTTGCCACTACTTCAAGTCTCCATCTCCCAAATAAGTATTACTCTCATCATCTCTTTAACAAACCGTTCTGCCCCAATGTGTGCTACATCTGATATCATCTTGCAAGCACAGCTGCCAGAGAGAATCATACTAAAGCACTGCTTTGTCATGTTACTACCCTAAAATGGCTCCAAATTTCCTTCAAGGTAAAGTGAAAGTAACTGTGGATCTCAGATTCTCCCTAAATGAATGCAATCCTTCCCTCCCATTTTTATGCTGGTTCCTAAGGCAAACTCGTAGCTCCAGTTAGCTGATCATTTTATTCTTTTCCATATATGAAAAAATTCTATTGTCATAACATAGCACCTCAGCTGTGCTTTCTACCTCCCACCTAATGTCTTCATCTATCCAAGTTGTATCTACACTCCTGAGTTCAGATAAAATCTCAAATCCTGCATCATATCATTGATTTCTCTTTAGGGTTCTCTGAGCACTAAAATTCTCATCTCCTGCATTCACTGGCCGCCTCCTCCTGTGCCCTGCTGGTGCACCTAAAGTGCTTATCACAGAAATCAGCCCTTAATTGCCCTTTCTGCGGATAAAGATGCTCATTCAAGATCAATTTTACAGAGCTCCTTCTTCAATTTCAAATGTTTCCATTTATCTCCTAAGTAAACTGTAACTTCCGTGATGGAACCCACATTTTCATCCAGTGCTAACTTTATAGTAGGCACTTCTATGGATTTTACATGGATTTTTAAATATTACTTCATCCAGTCTTACTAATTTAAGATGTAAATATTATTATTATCTGAACTTCACAGATAAAGGAAGTGAGACAGTGAGGTTGTAAAAAGCCAGATTTACCCTAAATAAAGAGCTATCAAGTGGAGAAGCTAAAATTCAGATTCTCCTCTCATTCTAAAGCCCATGCTCTTTCCCTGACAACATCAAACATCTTCCAAACTATCCTTTACATCTTTATGATTGAGTTTAAATTATTTAGACATTTAGAACAAAATACCATTTTGTAATGAGAGTTTTTTTTAATCTCAAATCTTTCTTAGGCAAACAGAGCAATAGCAGTAAAAAAGAAAAAAAACCATGAATGTTATGGAGTAGAATAATTAATTTTCTATTAAATAGAAATGGCTAGTGTTGATGATCATGGCATGTTGCCAGTGTGTAATGAGTCTGAGAAATCAAAACCTTAGAAGCTGGATCAAGCCAAACCTCTACACTGGCTAAATGATACATTAGGAAGGATACAAGAGGAGGAAAAATGAAGGGTGGGAGTTGTCCAAGGTTAATTACAGAACAATCATCTAGGAACAAGGCAGTGAGAACAGGGAGGTCTGGTATGCAATGTATGCTGAAAGGCTGGAACCAACACATTGAAGAAATTATTCAAGTACAGTTCATTATTTAAGAACACACTGCCCTCTGAATTCTCTAAAGGTCAGGGTCAACTTTATACCAGACTTCATTTGCATTCTTTGTTAATTTAGAAATGGTCTCTTGAGTACCTCTGTAAGTCTCGCATTGTATAGTCTATAGGTATTCTATTATAAATATTCAGATTAATCTGCCAACTTTACCCAGGCCATGGTATTATTCTTGGCATTGTGCTAGGTGACCCAGAAAGTGCGAAAATGTAAGATATATATGATATAATATTATAGATAGATACTATTTATTAAGCATCTGTTATATGATCAATACTTATGATATTTTCTATAACCTTCTGTTAAATGTGGAAGGTAGAGAGAGTAGCAGCTTCCATTTTACAAAGAAACTGAGGTATAAGATTTTACTGAACTTCTTAAAAGTCACATTACTGTGAAGCGGCAAATCCAGGATTTGAATTCAGCTCTCTCTCTCTCTCTCTCTTTTAAAACTTGACTTTCTTTTACCTCAAGATAAATTTCATTATGCTGGGGAACAAACAGCTCAAAAATTTCATCATCCAGCAACTCTCCAAGGCAACTGCCCTCATGTGGAGGCTCAGCACTGCAGGCTGCCAGGCTCGTAAAGCACCTCCACGTCTGCAGGGGCTTCCCCAGCAGGGGAAGAGAGTGTAGGGGAAACACACCACTCTACATGCCTCAACTCAGAAGTGACGACCTCCGTTTCTGTTCTCATTTTGTTGCCCAATACAAGTCACATGGGGACACCTAACTTCAAGAGGGTATTTGCTTGTCATATGGGGAGGAGGCAGGGAAATACTGGGTAGAAGAGGACAGTTCCCTGGCAAAAGCCCCACTCTCAAGCCTGGAAACCCATGGCCCTAAATAGGAACAGGCATTCCTGTTTTCATGCCTGAAAGTTGCCTTTTGGCCTGCCCCATTCCCCTATTCTGTACCCATATAAACCCCAAATCCCAGGCTCCATGAGCGGAAGAGAAGAGGGGCAGAAGAGCAGCAGAGTAGCAGAATGGTGTGGCAGAGAAGGAGAGGAGAAAAGGAGTATCTGAACATCGAGAGGAGTTTGTCTGGGGGCGTTCAAGAGGACATCAGCAGCAGGAAGGCTGATCTCCTGGTGAAGATCATCTTCCCACTCCAGCCCATTTCCAGCTCCCCATTCATCACACTGAGAACCACCTCTATCCAGCAATAAAATCCCCCACATTTACCATCCTTCAATCTGTCCATGTGGCTTGATTCTTCCTGGATGCCAGACAAGAATTTAGGTAGCAAAAGGACACTGAGCTGGCTGACACTTAAGTCATCTGTGTATGATGACTTAATACACAGAGCTAAAGGAGCACTGTAACACACCCACTGGGGCTTTGAGAGTCACAGGCACCCACGCCTAGAAGCTACCATGGGGCCACAGCCCAGAAGCGCTCACCTTGGCTCCTGCACCTGCCCATCTGCATGTTCCCCCTCCCATAAGGGGTTTGAGTATGTGGGAGCTGAACACACAAACCACGCCTCTGTTGCATGTCCCGTCAGGGGGGTCAGAGAACTCTCCCATTTCACTTGGAAGGAGATAATGACAAATCTCAAAAATACACATTACACGTCTACAAAATACATTGTATTGCAACAATATACCTCAACAATTTGTATTCTGTTTCAATTCAATAGGTAGGTAGTAAGTCTTTGCTTAAAACGTTTTGCTAAGAGCAAAGGTGAGAGGACTTGGTTCCTGATATGAAGGGATTGACAGTCTGATAAAGATAGTAAATCCTATAAAAAGAAAATGATTAACAAAGAAGGACAAGGAATATTTGAACTCAGAAGAAATAAAGGCAACTTTGATCTGGGGGTATTAAGGAAGGTTTAAGGCATTTAAATTGTTTTTTGGAGAATTAGTAGGATTTTATTTGGAAATACAAGGAAGAAAGTCCTTCTAGATGAAGAAAGAAAAGGGGTAAAGATGTAATAGGACATTTTGCTTGTGGCATAGCTACCAAGGGCAAGTAACTTAAGACATCCTCCTCCTCCGTCCCTGGGGCAAAGCAAGGCTCCTTCAGTGGTGATGGGAAGAGACAGGAAACTTGTAAGAGCTCCCTGCCCTATGACTACCTGCTTTGCCTGGTTTTTGCTTTCATACTGCTTCCATTAACATATTTTTATCATAGCCGTATTCATATCTCCCTGCCTGACCTCTCTTCTAAACTCCAAACTTGAATATTTACCTACATATACATTTCATTCTTAGAAGCACCCCAGATTTGAGTTGCCCAAAATGAAATTTTTGACCTTTCCTTCCAATCTAGTTTTCTTCCAGTATTTCTGATTTTAGCAACCACCCAATGGTTTATGCCAGGAACAAGCATTTCATCTTTAACACTTTTTTTCTGCTTTATTTCCGTATTCATATCACCACAAAATCTTGTCAATTCAACCTCCAAAATATATGTTAAGCCCATAATTTTGTAAAATAACTATGTAAGGCAAAGCCTGAAGTTCTGTGAAACAATATGAAGCTAATGGAGCCTCTTAGAAGTTGCACTGTAAATGGGTATCATTTGATCTTGGATGAAACAAAATAAAAATATTATACCTAATCCCTTTCTTTTGGGATTGAAATGGTAAACTTTTAAAGTTAGAAATGGACCTTAGGGGCATCTTGCCCTACTCATTGTCTTTATAATAAAAAACTAAAACCCAGGGAGAAAAGTGACTATCTGAGGTTCCTACAATTTAAAGAGGATTAGCACCTACGTCCCCCAATTCAGTCCAGTGCGCTTTCACACTACCAAGTTGGCAGACATCCATGACTAAGCTCTGACAAATATGAGGCTCATGCCATACAAATAATCTCTTTTATATCTGTTATTTCCTGAAAAACTAAGACAGAAGTGGCTTTGTAGATATTTGCAGCTCTGTATTAGTAGTGTAGATTGAGTTTTTGTCTTACCATAAACATGATTTTCCTTACGAAACACTGATCTTAAAACAAATAAGCAAACTAACAAATGACCTAGCTTAAATATAGCTCAGGCTAAAGTAATGTAATTATTTATGGTTAATGGTATTTGTATATTTGTGCAAGGTCTAAGATTTTGGAAGAAAACTTCTGGGCAATCAATGGCCTTTTGCCATCTCTACCTCATCTCTTCCTGGACTCCATTACTGCTTTCAGAACTATTCTGCTATAAGCTTTGAAAACAGATTATCATCCTTTATTTGATACAGAAGATAATCCTGTTGATGTTTCTGAAAACAAGTTGTCTACAAACCTGATCCACTTAAATAAAATACGATAACAAAACTGTGCCTGTCAGTCTCTGAAGAAACTAGAGTAGAATTAACAAAATGTAATTAAGGTAATCCAAGTAAAGATTAAGGCAGTTGATGACCAAATTATTTTCTTATAGAACAGATTTGTATTTTTGAGTGAAAACTCAAATTCTCCTCTCTCTACCTTGGTTGAATCCTATTATTACTTTGATTCAAGTGTATCTGCTACTAATGACATGGAAAGGAGACAGGAAAATACTGTGTAGAAGAAGGCAGTTCCCCTGCAAAGGCCCCACTCTCAACTCTGAAAACCCATGACCCTAAGTGGGAATAGGCATTCCTGGTTTTGCACCCAAAAGTTGCCTTTTGGCCCACCACACCCTCCCATCTTGTACTCATATAAACCCCAGACCCCAGGTTCCAGAAGCACAAAAGGCAGAGACGAGCAGAAGAGTAGAAAAATGGCAGAACAGCACAGCAGAGAGAAGAGAAGGAACATCCAAATGCCAAGAAGAGTTTAACTGGGGGCAGTCAAAGAGGAGATCGGCTGCTGGATAGCCAAACTCCAGAAGATCATCTTCCCACTCCATCCCCTTTCCAGCTCCCCATCCATCCCACTGAAAGCCACCTCCACCACTCAGTAAAACCCCTGCATTCATCTTTCAAGTCCATGTGTGACCTGATTCTTCCTGAACACCAGACAAGGACCTGAGTACCAAGAGGGCACTGAGCTGGTTAACACTTAAGGCATCTGCAGATGGCAAAGCTAAAGGAGTGCACTGTAACACATGCCATGCCAACTTGGGCTTCAGGAGTTGGAGGCACCCACCCTAGATGCTACTATGGGATTGGAGTCCCAAAGTGCTTGTCCAAGCTCCTGCACCTGCCCATCTCCATGCTCCCCCTTCTGTAAGGGGTTTGAGCACATAGCAGCTGAACGCATAAGCCACACTCCTGTCGCACATCCTGTGAAGGGCGTCAGGGAACTCTCTTGTTTCACTAGTAGAAACTATTAGAGTGAAATCCTATATTATTTTTAAATTCTAAGCTTGAAGTTTTAGATAAATAATATTTATCATTGGAATGGGACTATGCAACTTAGTTCCATTAATAAAAACAGTGAAATGAAGTCTATTTGTTTTATCCAATATGAGAATGTTTAAGAATATGTTTTTGATTGACATGTAACTTTGGACTTTGGCAAAAGAAGAATCACTAAAACAAATACTGTTTATGTTGTCACATACCTAATTTTGGCTGCATGTTTTAAAATCATATGGTTGTGGATCATCAGGGTTAAGGGTATAGACTTTAGGTTCAGAAAAATCTGGTTTTAATTTTGCCTCAGTCACTTCCTCATGACTGAACAAAATACTTAAAACTTAGAGTCTCTTTCAAGTCATCTGCAAAGCTGTAATAATTATTTCTCCCTAAGAATGTTGCTGTGAATATTCAAGTAGATAATATATTTAAGGTCCTAAGCATAGTACTTAGCACATAGAAAAGGCTCAAACCATAAATACTTATATGTGAATAAATTAATGAATGAACGATATAGGTGAATCTTGTTATTTATATTTATGGCATAAAAAGGAACCTGAAATGCAATGTATATACATTTTATATCCTGGTGAATTTGTATTATATTAATGACAATAAGAGTGATAGTCACCACCTTTTGGTCTCTCTATTAGTGTCCTGTAACTTCTGCAATAAATTACTACAAACTGCATGGCTTAAATTTGCAGAAATTTATTCTTTTACAGTTCTGGTGGTAAGAAATCTCAAATCAAGGTATTGCCAGGGCCACACTTCCTCTGGAGGCTCTAGCAGAAAATCCAATTTTTGCCTCTTTCAGATTCTGGTAGCTGCTGGCATTCCTTGGCTGGGACCATATTCTAATGACCCCTCCAGGGTCACGTTGGCTCCTCCTGTTCTGTGTCAAATATCTCACCGTCTCACCTTTATAAAAGCACTTGTCATTGGATTTAGGGCCTGTATGGATAATCCAGGATGATCTCCTTATCTAAAAAAATCCTTCATTTAATTACAGCTACAAAGACCGTTTCTTCAAATAAGGTAACATTCACAGGTTCCCAAGATCAGGACATGGACATATCTTTTTGGGGGCCGTCATTCAACTCACTACAGTATCTAGAGTTTGGCACCATGAGTCACAAAATGGATATGCTTAGACCTTGCAATGTGTTTATAGATATGAAAACATAATCGCCACATAATATAAGATGTTTAATAGAATTATTTACAATGTACTAAGAGAAGAGAAATGATAGACTGACTAATTTCATCAGTAAAGCCACGGAGAGATTCATAGCAAAATTGCATTTGAGCTGGATCCTGATGGATGAGTACGTATTTGTCTAAAAAGAGAAGAAAAATTGTACGTTCAAGTCTCAGGGAAGACCTCAAAGTAGAATTCTAAAAATATGTGATGGGTTACAGAATGACCTGTACGATGTGGGAGTGGCAAGAATGTAGCTTGGTAAGGTAAGCTCGGCTCAGTTAGATTGAGACTTGTATGACAAGATAAAGGGTTTTAAATATACCTGCAGTCAACAAAAAATTCCTGGTACTTTTTTTTATATACAGCTAGAAAATGATATTATCTCTTCTTCCCGTGGAGGTTGGAATGGAGAGAAGACAGCATGAAGGCTTGACTTCCAGGTAGAAGACACAATAGTCCAGGGGAGACCTAAGGCAGTGATAGTGAGGACAGAGAGAGGAATTATATTTCAAAGCCATGTCTGAGGCTGTAATACTAAGGCATATGCAAAGGTAGGTCTCTCATTTGGGAAACTGATTCATACTAATAATAGAAATAGGGGCTAACATACAAATGCCTAAAGTCCCCACCACACTAAACCAATTATCATTACCTGAGGCCATCATGTTCCTTCAGACTTCCACACTGTGGTACCTGAAGTCTCCTTTCTCTCTCATTCCCAACATTTTCATCTCTTCTACCCCTGCATTGTCTAAGCTAACCACTTATCCGTTAAGTTTAGTTTATGTTTTAATTCTTTCAAGAAATTCTCTCTGATCCACTAAAATTTAGTTTTGAACTTGGCCAATCTTGGTTGTAAGCCTTATCAAACTGTTTTTGAATTGCCTGTTTTATAGTCCTATCTGTGAATTTCTTTTAAGGCAGAGAACTTGACATTTATTTTTGCATTTCTAGCACCTAGTTTCGGGCTTGGCTCACAGTAAGAGTGCAATGTAGTTTGGTGAATTTAAAAAAAGAATGTTGGTGGTGGAGTGGGGACAGAGAAATTAATAAAAATTAGCTAAAACTAGAGAGCTCTTGACCCCTATTTGGTGGTGACTAATGCCTGTGGGTCCACAGTCACCTAGTATTAGAAATAAGGTGAAGACTAATGATAGAAGTTGCAGGTTAGTCCTTGCTGTTCAGACTCTAGTTCATTGACTGTCAAAGCCTGCAGTGCAGAGTTTGTCCAACTCCTCTATTTGAAACCAACTTCCAGGCCTATCTTCTGGTCACTTCCTTTTCTTTTTCCGGCCATGTCTTGAAGTGACAAGGAAAATGTAACAGATTACAAAATATCAGACACTTCAAATCCATTATTCCCTTCTATTTTTTATCACAAGCTACTGAAAAACATTTCCTCTCTGTGGGTAGTAAAGGTGAACAGCTAAATATCTGACTCCAGCATCAGATCTAACCCTAGAGCCTCATCATTATATTAAAATGAGAGAGTTTATGAGACAAGTTTAATTGGGCAAATAAAGAGCCTGTTAAGAGAAAGCAAGTATTAACCATCAACCATTTTGTCTTAGGCAACAAAAAATGTTTATAGCTATTCCTCAGCTGCAGAACCCATCACACCATAAGAGACATTACATGCAAATAAGGAGACACTTTGGTGCAACTGTTATCTCTCTATGTGATTTAAAAATGCTTGAGGTAAAGTTACTTACCAAGGTTTTCCTACACTATAGCCCTTGGAAAATCATTTTTTAAAAGTTAAATAAGATAAAGTAGATTGAAGGAAATCACTGTTTCAAAATGTAAATGTGTGACATTTAGCATCTGCATTTTTTTAATGAGTGAGAATTATGTTTTGCAATGTTCTGTTAATGCTGTTATGCAGATTTGTGCAGACCTGGAGACTAAGAGAAATAAGGCATAGCCTAAAGAAATGAATCAGAAACCAATTAAAACAAACTGTCAGGTTTAGTCTATGAGGCCCACTGCCCCCAAACCTGTTCTTATTAAGAATGAAGAGGTGCAGGTGAATATGTTTTTCAGGACTTTTATTTAACCTCACTACAAGACAGTTATTAAGTAAGATTAATCCTGACTTTGGAGTAAAAACAAAGTACTGAAAGCTCAATTTTAGGACTGAAAAGTCGACCGGGCATGGTGGCTCACACCTGTAATCTCAGTACTTTGGGAGGCCGAGGCAGGCAAATCACCTGAGGTCAGGAGTTTGAGAGCAACTTGGCCAACATGGTGAAACCCCGTCTCTACTAAAAATACAAAAATTAGCTGGGTGTGGTGGCAGGCACCTATAATCCCAACTACTCGGGAGCTGAGGCAGGAGAATTGCCTGAACCTAGGAAGCAGAGGTTGCAGTGAGCCAAGATCACGCCACTTCACTCCAGTGTGGGCAAAAGAGCGAAACTCCATCTCAAAAAAATAAAAAAATAAGTTGAGCAACAAATAATATTAGGACCATAATGTACCCCTAATCTTCAGATATGTTAACTGACCATTGGGGCCTGAAATGTTATGTTCAATCTTATTCTTAAAGTTATCAATTAGAAAATGGAAACATGTAATTCAATAGAATTATACTTTGCTCTCTTCTAGTTCCCACTTCCCAATAAATGAAGCAATTATCTAATAGTTCTGTAGTTCCATTGGAGGGCATGGTCAGGACTGGCGTTTTCTGCATCATAAAACTAGGAAGAGGCTCTATTCGTACAGTCCTAGGAGATGTTGAAGATGCTAACTACATAGACTGTTTGCAATGGCTGAGTGATCCTTTGATCAAATGATCAAATTAAGCATGTCTGATTCAAGCTAAGAGTACAGGAGGGCTTCAAAAGGAATTTTCTCCTGAGATTTCAAAAGTCTTAGGGCATATACTTAAGAGCAGGGAGGAGAATAAAGCAGTTGTCTTTTTACCTTACTTGTTCACTCTTGTGGAATAAGTTGAAGAAACTGGGCATGCCCTGTGGGAACATGATGCTACTGTCAACTATTTGTAGGACTGTTTAGTGGAAGAGAGAGTAGTGCCTTCCATACACAGAATCAAGAGGTAAGACGAGTGAGTTGCAGAGAGATGGAGTTCTGAACATGAAAAAGAAGATGATCCTGCCAGCCTGAAAGGTATGCCTACCTTGGAGAGAGTGATCTCGTCATCACTAGAGGTGACCAAGTATAGCCTAAATAGCCATTTATTGAATAGTTAGAAAATGAAATTCAAGTCCTATGAGGTTGGGGTGGATTGATCTATTGATGACTCATGAGATTTTTTTTTCTAACTGTAGTAGTCTTGACTTCTTTGAAGAGTAAAGTGCTATGCAGAGAACTCCCACTTCTAGCCATGATGAGGTAACTAGTACTGGAGTAACTACTGATGTAAACAGTTTCTGATGTAAACCATATTAAAAGTGAAAAAAATTATGAAAGATAACTATTTCTAGACTTTGGGGAAAAAATTGCGAGACTATGATCTCTGAGAGAAAGGAAACAAATGAGATGAGCCCTATCATTTCCCCAGGTTTCTGCTTGGAGGCATGTTCCAGACTGGTGCATGGAAGTGGAAAACATTTAAGAACAGTGTGGTCTCTTTGAATTAAAGAAACATTTATCAGAACTTGGGAAGGATTAGGTGTCTAGAATTTGTGGGGCTGAATGAAAAGAAGGGAATTATTCAGAGAAAGATGCCCAGAAATCTTAGCATTTGCCAGAGACTCAAAAGAGCCCCTGCACAGATTTCTGTGCATTTTACAAATCAGAACAAATAACTCCTGGAGAACAACAAAGCACTGAGTAATAATAAACTGGACAACTACTGAAATCCATAGACCAGAAGACTAGAAGATATTCAAGTTCCAGCCATCCAGAGTAAAGGGAGCTCACTCAGTATGCTGGGCATCCAGTAGTAATCCCAAGAAGCTCACGTATTAAACTCACTAAATTTGTCTTTTAGTAAAAACTAAAAGAGAAAAGTGTCTGAACATCGAGAAGAAAGAAGCAGCTGGACATTGGAGACTATTGTTGGAAAGGAGTTTGGCCAGGGATGGTTGAACCCCAGGGAAAGACCTGCTGGACACTCCATCCCCTTTCCAGCTCCCCATCCTACTGAGAGCCACTTCCACTGCTCAATAAAATGCTTTGCATGAACCACCCTCCAATCTGTTTGCACAACCTCATTCCTCCTGGACACCAGACAAGGACCCAGGTGTGGGTGAAAGAGGCTGTCACACTGACCCTCCACTGAGCTGTTTAACACTTAAGCCATCCGTGGACTGCAAAGCTAAAGGAGTGTACTGTAACACATGCCCTCTGTGGCTCAAGAGTTCGTGGGCAACCCCTACATGCTGCCACAGCCTGGTATGGGGTTTTAAGGCACTCTCCCCGGCTCCTGCACCTGCTCACCTGCATGCCCCCTGCTCCTGCAAGGGGTTTGAGTGCTGTGGACTAAGCGAGCCACCCCTTTACAAGTCTTGCATAGGGGTCAAGGGAACTACCCTGCTTCAGTATGATCCAGCAGTCCCACTTCTGGTACACATCCTAAGGATTTGAAATCACTATGTCAGAGATATATCTGTACTTCCATGTTTATTTCAGCATTATTCACAATAGCCAACTTATAGAATCAACCTAGGCGTCCATCAACTGATGGGTTGATTTTAACATGTGGTATATATACACAATGGAATACTAGTCAGCATTTAAAGAAGAGAGAAATTATGTCACTTATATCACAATGGATGAACCTGGAGGACATTATGCTAAGTGAAATAAGCCAGACAGAGAAAGATAAACACTGCATACTCTCACTTATATGTGAAAGCTTAAAAAAAAGAGAGAGAAAGAACACATAAAAGCCGAGAACAGAATGATGTTACCAGCAGCTAGGATTTGTGGGGTGCGGGTTAGACGGGGGAAAGGAAATTATGTCATTAAGAAATAGAACATCAAAAGCCAAAAGATAAAATATCAGAAAAAAAATATTCCTAGATGGGCTAAGATAGAGTATATACATGGCAAGAGAAAAGATCAGGGAACTTGATGATATAATCCAAGCAAGTAGAAAACAATGTAGGATAAGTGGTTGTGGACACCTGTAATTCCAGCTACACAGGAGCCTAAGGTGGGAGGATTGCTTGAGCCCAGGATTTCAAGGCTGCAGTAAGCTTTGACGGCACCAGTGCACTCCAGCCTGGTTGACAGAGTGAGACCGCCCCAATTCTAAAAAATAAAAAATAGTATAAAGCAATCAAAGCAGAGCTTCACTGACCTGTAAGATAATATGAAACAGTCTAACAAACATGTCATTGACTCCCATGGAGACCACAGAAGTCAGAAAATGTATTTAAAGAAATACTGAGTCAGACCTTCTCTGTATTTAATGAAAGCTATCCACATACATATCCAAGAAGGTCAATAAAGTTCAAGAAAAGAAGCCCAAGAAAAACCACAAAACATATTGTAATCAAATTTATAAAAAATAATGATTAAGAGAAATCTTAAAAGCAACCAGAGAAAAAGAGACAGGTTACAAAGAGGAAGAAAAAAGACATTGTTTCTCATCAGAAACAATGCAAGATAAAACACAAGAAATTGACATTTTTAAACTGCTGAAATGAAAAAAATAATTGCTATTGAATACTATATCCAGTAAAAATATTTTGCAAAAATGAAAGTAAAAAAAGAAATTTTCAAAAAAAGAGTGAAAAGAATTCTAAATAACTCGTGGGTCAGAAGAAAAGTTCTAGGTGAAGTTAGAAAATATTCGGAACTGGATGATAACAAAAACACAACATACACACTTTGTGAAATAAAAACAATACTTAGAGATAAATTTATGATTTTCATGCCTATACATTAGTAAAAAAGAAAGGTGTAAATTATATAAGCTTCCATCCTAAGTTAAATAAAAGTAGAGCAAAGAAAACAAGTAAGAGTAGTGAAGGAAGTAATAAAGAAAACAACAGAAGTCAAAGATATAGAAAGGGAATTTAATAGAGTAAGTTATTAAAAGCAAAATTTGGTTCTCTGCAAAGATCAATCAAGTTAACTAATGGACCACAGAGGGCAAACAAATCTCTAGCTATACTAATCAAGAAAATTAAGAGAAAACACAATTTGCCAATATCAGTAATTAAGAAAGGAAATCGCAAAAAAATACTATACACATGCAAAGTATAATAAGGTAATATTATGAACAACTTTATTGCCAACAAACCTCCATTACAAGAAATGTTAAAATTCTTCAGGCTGAAGGAAAGTGATGACAGATGGAAAACCAAATCTGCCCAAAGAGGAGAAGAACACCAGAAATGTTAAATATGCTTGTAGATATAAAAGACATTTTTCATGCTCTTAAAATTTCTCTGAAAGATAATTGAGTATAACAAGAACAAATAGCACAAATAAGAGGAAATACCCAACCTATGGGGAAATGACATTAAAGAGAAACGAGATAAATGGAGTGGTAGGCCATATTCATGGATAGGGTGACTCAGTATTAATTCTACAAGAAATTAATGCATAAATAGAAAGCATTTTAAATACAGTTGCCCTCTGTGGTCCATGGGTTCTGCATCCCTGCATTCAACCAACTGTGGATGTAAAATATTTGGAAAACAATGAATGGTTGCATCTGTATTAAACATGTACAAACATTTTTTTCTTGTCATTATTCCCTGAACATACAGTAAAATAATGATTTACATGGTTATTTACAGTGTATTAGGCACTATTGGTAATCTAGAGATACTTGCAAGTATACGGAAGGATGTATGTAGGCTATATACAAATACTACTATACCATTTTATATAAAGGACTTGAGCATTCATGAATGTTGGTACCTTCAGGGATTCCTGGAACCAATCTCTGCCAATACCAAAGGATGACTGTAAAAATCTTAACAAGGATTTTCATATCCTGACAAGCTTATTATAAAATTCACATGAAAGGCAAAGAATAGCCAGAAAACTGACATAAATTTTCCACCAGATATCAAGGTTTATTATAAAGCAATAAAATGCACTGCTGCATAATTTTAAGATAGGTAAAGACAAAGAGGCCAATACAACACGATAGAAAGTCCATAGATAGTACCATAAATAAAGAAAATTTGAAGTAAAGCAAAGTGTCATTTTAGAACAGCATGGGAAGTATAGACTATTAAATATAAGTTGGGAAAATTGGTTATTCATATAGAGAAACATTAAATTCTACGCCTACCTTACACCATGCAAAAAAGTCAATTTCAGATGTATCCAAAACTTAAAAGTGAAAAAGAAACAGTGTAAAATCTCAGTAGAGAATATTAGAGATTATGTTTAAAACCTCAAAGAGAGCAAAAAAAGGAAAAGAAACAAAGAAAGAAAAGCCTCAAAGAAGGGTTTTTCTGTTTCTATTTTCTATAAATATTTTATATTATTTATAAGTTTTAAAAATGATTTCAACTTTTAGGTTTGGGGGTACACGTGCGGGTCTGCTACATGAGTATATTGCATGATGCTGAAGTTAGGATGTGAATGATCCCATCACCAGGTAGTGCCCAGTGTACCCAATAGTTTTTCAAATCTTGCTCCACTTCCTCCTTCCTCTCTCTAGTAGTCCCCGGTGTGTGTTGTTGCCATCTTTACGTTCATGAGTACCCAGTGTCTAGCTTCCACTTATAAGTGAGAGCATGCAGTATTTGGTTTACTGTTCCTACCTTAATTCAATTAGGAAAATGGTCTCCAGCTGCACCTATGTTGCTGCAAAGGACATGATTTCATTCCTTTTCATGGCTGTGTAGTATTTCATGGTGTATGTATGTCACATTTTCTGTATTCAATGCACCTGTTAAATCAAGTTTAGCCTAAAACTGCCTCCTTACATACTTTAAGTTCAGCCTAAACGTTTCTCTGTGCATCACAAACTGTAACTTAAATTGGATTATAAATAGACTGTAAATTACCCTTGTGCCAATCACCAAGTTTTGACCAAAAGTGGCCAACTATTCAAAGAGTGTTCAAATAATGCAAATGCTGGGCTGTAAACAATCCATCTGTTTCTGTACCTCACTTCCATGTTCTGTAGATCATTTTCCTTTTTCTGTCCATAATCCTATTCCACTACGTGGCTGCACTGGAGTCTCTGAGCCTACTGTGGCTCACCAGGCTGCTTGATTCACAAATGATTCTTTGCGCAATTAAACTCTTTTAAATTTGATGTGGCTAAATTTTTTTCTTTTAACACACCATTGATGGGCACCTGGATTGAGTCCATGTCTTTGCTATTGTGAATAGCACTGTGATGAACACACGAGTGCCTGTGTGTTTGGTAGAACAATTTATTTTCTTTTGAGTATATACCCATTAATGAGATTGGTGGGTCAAATGGTAGCTCTGTTTTAAGTTCTTTGAGAAATTCCCTAACTGCCTTACACAGCAGTTTAATTAGTTTACATTTCCATCGATAGTGTATAAGCATTCCCTTTTCTCCACAGCCTCGACATGTTGTTTTTGACATTTTAATAAGAGCCATTCTGACTAGTGTGAGATAGCATCTCATTTAATTTTGATTTGCATTTCTTTGATGATTAGCGATATTAGCAACGTTTCATATGTCGTTTGCTTTCTTGTCTTCTTTGGAGAAGTACCTGTTCATGTCTTTTGCCCTTTTTTTTTTTTTTTTTTTTGAGACAGAGTCTTACTCTGTAGGCTAGGCTGGAGAGAGGTGGCACAATCTTGGCTCACTGCAACCTCTGTCTCCTGGGCTCCAGCAATTCTCCTGCCTCAGCCTCCCAAGTATCTGGGATTACCAGTGTGTGCCACCACGTCTGACTAATTTTTGTATTTTTAGTAGAGATGGGGCTTCACCACATTGACCAGGCTGGTCTTGAACTCCTGACCTCACTGCCTGCCTTGGCCTCCCAAAGTGCTGGGATTCCAGGCATGAGCCACCATGCCCAGTCGTCTTTTGCCCATTTTTTAATGGAGTTATTTGTTATTTTGTTTGTTGAATTAAATTCCTTATAGATTCTGGATACTAGATGTTTGTTAGATGTATAGTTTGTGAATATTTTTCCCATTCTGTGGATTGTCTGTTTACTCTGTCGATAGTTTCTTTTGCTATGCAGAAGCTCTTTAGTTTGATTAGGTCCCACTTGTCAATTGCTTTTTTTTTTTTTTTTGAAAGAGGGTCTCATTCTGTTGCCCATGCTGGAGTGCAGTGGTGCAAACATGGCTCACCACAGCCTCAACTTCCTGGGCTCAAGTTATCCTCCCACCTCAGCCTCACACAGGCATGCACTATCATGCCTAGCTAATTGTTTTTACTTTTTGTAGAGACAGGACTCACAATTGCTTTTGAGGACTTAATGATAAATTCTTTCCCAAGGCCAACATTCAGAATGCTGTTTCCCAGATTTTCTTCCAGGTTTCTTATAGTTTGAGGTCTTACATTTAAATCTTTAATCCATCTTGAGTGAATTTCAGTATATGATAAAAGGTAGAAGTCCAGTTTCATTCTCCTGCATATGAGTAGTCAGCTATCCCTGTACTATTTATTGAATAGGAAGTCCTTTCCCCATTGCTTATTTTTGTTGATTTTGTTGAAGATCAGATGGCTGTACATGTGTGGCTTTATTTCTGGATTCTCTATTCTGTTTCATTTGTCTATGTTTCCAGCTTTGTTCTTTTTACTTAAGATTGCTTTGGTTTTTCAGACTCTTTTTTGGTTCCATATGAATTTTAGTATTTTTTTTTCTAGTTCTGTGAAAAATGACATTGGTAGCTTGATAGCACTAGCACTGAATCTATAGATTGCTTTGGGCAGTATGGCCATTTTAACAATATCGATTCTTCCAATCCATGAGCATGGAATATTTTTCCATTTTTTTGTGTTATCTATGATTTTGTAAGCAGTGTTTTGTAGTTCTCCTTGTAGAGATCTTTCACCTCCTTGGTTAGATGTATTCCTAGGCTTTTTTTTTTTTTTTTTTGTACATGGCTATATGGTAATGAGATTGTGTTCCTGATTTCACTCTCTGCTTGAATGTTATCAGTGTATCAAAATGCTAATGACTTTTGTACATTAATTTGTGTCCTAAAGCTTTACCGAAGTCATTTATTAGTTCTAAGAGACCTTTGGTGGAGTCTTTACAGTTTCTAGGTATAGAATTATATAGTCAGTGAAGAGAGATACTCGGACTTCTTTTCCTATTTGGATGACCTTTCTTTCTTTCTCTTGGCTGATTGCTCTGGCTAGAACTCACAGAAGCCTTTTTAAATAAGACACAAAAGAAGCACAAGTCATGAAAGCAAAGATCAATAACCTATTTGTATTAAACTATACTTTTGTTCATTATAAAATACCATTTAGAAACTAAAATTGAAACCAAAAACTGTTAAAAAAAAACAATAAATAAAAAATGAACAAAAATTCCCAGTGAGTATACTAACAAATGAGTAGCATCCAGAATGTTTAGAGAACTACAAATTAATAAGGGAAATACAAGTAAGTATCTAAACAAGCATTTTGCAGAAGTGGAGAACAAGAAAATAGGAACTAAACATTGGGTGCTCATGGACACAAAGACTCATGGGTTGAAAAACCACCTTGTGGGTGGTTTTTCACTCACTATCTGCATGACAGGATCCATACCCCTTTCTCAGCATCATGCAGTGTAGTCGCATAAACTGCACATGTACTCCCTGAATCTAAAAATTGAAATTAGAAAAAAGAAAAGAAAAAATGTTTTAAAAGTCACAATGTAAATCCATTTTACCGCCATCATTTGGGTGAAATGTATGGACTTGTGAAAATATGGTGCAATCTGAACTCTCGTTGGCTGCTGGTGGGGTACAAATCACTAAGTATATTTTGGGAGAACAGTTTGGTGGTCTCTACCACATTTGAAAACATGTAGTAAAATTACACGATAGCCACAAAAATAAGAGTCTCCTTAGAAGAAATATGTGTAAAACAAAAGGTAAAAGGAAAACTTAGACTAAAAAGAGTAAAAATGTCTTTGTTGAGACAGAAAAAATAAAACAAAATGATAACCTTAATTTGAGGAATATATGAATGACATAGTTAAGTTGATGATTATAATGCACAATGAAGATATAGTACAAATTATCACTTGCCAAATCACATGGATTCAAATTAGTAAAGCAAAAGCTATTAGAAAAAGGAAAAAATTTTTAAATATAACTTTTTCAGTTGGGAAACGTTAACAAATATCAACAGACTTTGTGATCAAATATGCCAAAACTAACTCAGAAAATTTGACTAGCAGAATTCTTGAGCACCAGTTCATGGATATATTGAATTTTCTACTTTAAAAATTGAGCATGCATTTTTCCAACATCCATTAAAATTTTATAAAATTTAATAATATATTATGTGTCAAAGAGCACCTATTAACGAGGAAGATCTAAAGTAAAACTAACACAACATTTAAGTATGGCAACAAGATATAAAATTTACATAAAAATCAATAACTTTCATAAATAGAGAGAATAAATCATTGGAAAATGTTAGGGAAAAATCTCTTATAATTCTGCCCTTCCCTTCTAATACTTAGAAATAAACTTAACAAGAAATGAGCAAAACATATATGATGAAAACTTGAAAGCATTTCTGAGAAAGACTTACCAAATGGAAGGAGATATCTGTCCTTGGATAGGATTATGCAACTTCATAAAGATATCAATTTTTTTCAGTTTCATGTATAAATTTAGTGCAATTGCAATACAAATAATGTGTTCATTTGTTTGCTTATTTCTCTGGAATAAGATAAGTTGTTCTGAAGACCGAATGAAAAAAATCAACAAAAATCAACGTGCAAAAATAGCTTGAAAACCCCTTAAGAAGAAGAGGAATAAAGGGGAACAAGCCCTACTAGACATTAAAATACGCTATTAAGTTCTATTTTTAAAATGTGATACTGAGATATAACAGACAGACACACCAATGAAACACAATAGAGAGCCTAGGAACAAGCTGAAGTGCATATGGAAACTTAACATAGGTAAGACCTCAAATCATTGAGGCAGACATGGACATTAAATAAATGAATTTGGCACAACTGGATAGTCATTTGGAAAAAGAAAAGAAAATTGGATTCATACTCACATAATGCATCAGAAAGAATTCCAAATGGATCTGAAATGTAAGTATAAACAATGAGAGAGATATGTACAAGAGGAAAACATGGGCACATTTTTTATAAGCTTAAAGTAAGGAAAACCTTTGTAATTTGACTCAAAATCCAGTTGCAATAATAATAACAACAAAAAGATTGGTAAATTTTACTGAATAGAAACAAATTGCATGACAAATAAACCATAGTAAAAGATAAAGAAAATAACACTGTGATAAAATAGTTGAGGTGTCATGGATAAAAGGCTGATTTCCTGGATGCATAAAGAGTCCTTTACTGTCAAAGGGAGGAAATATCAAAATCTGACAGAAAGAATGGCATTTAAAAAACATGGGGAAAGTACTCAACTTCGCTCATATTCAAAGAAATGCTAATTAAAGCTACCGTGTGCTACAATTTCTTACCTATTAACTTGTTTGGCACCAATTAAAAAGCTTAAGAACCCACTCTGTTGTTGAGGCTTTGGAGAAAAAGGCAGTTAGAAATTGCTGGTGTGTGTGCAAAAATGATACCATCCCTAGGGAAGTGGCAGTGTCCAACAAAACTCCACACACATTTATCCTTTGATGCAACAATCCACTTCTAGGAATATGTCTGAAGACATACGCCCACAAATAACAAAACCAAGTTACACATGCCTCATTATTTATAATAGCAATATATCGATAATATAATATAGATAATATACAATATAGATAATATAATCTATTATATAATATAGATAATATGATATAGACAGATAATATAGCAATATAGTAATAATATATAGAAAACAGCCCAAATAACCATTTATGGGAGACTGAGTACACCGAAGAGCCGTAAAACAAGGTACTGTGAAATCACAGAGAGAGAGAGAAAGAAATCAACTGATACGAAAGATTTTTTACAAAGATATGTGGACCAAAAGCAAAACACAGGGTACTAGGCTTCCATTTTTTTGTAAGAAAGACAAGGTAATAAGAATATCTATATAGTTTCTTATTTTTGCTAAAAGAAACACAGAAAGAATAACAATAAATTAATGAAAATGGGTGGAAATGTGAGGAAGGGAGAATTCAGATATGGATAGAGCTATAGATAGAGAAAGAGAGAGAGAGAACAACTAGATATTTATCAAGGACCAAGTCAGCCTTAGTTTGTCATGGTGTTATTTTTCCCCTATAATGCTTTTTGTTTAATTTGCTATTTTCTGACCACGATTCTCAAATTGCTAATTATCTGGGCTCCCGATTTCCGGCCTGTCTTCCCAGACACCACAGGACACATTTCTTTTTATTTGGACTTTAAATATAAGGTCGTAACATTTATTCTTTTCAAGTTGAATTATCCTGCAAAATGACCAAAGCAATTTTCCCTTTTATTTTCAACTCTTTTTCCCGCAGCTTTGTAAGTGTTGAGAAACACAGACTTTCTCCTGTTGTGAAATAAAGAAACCTAAAATAGATCTTTTCCAAACCTAGCTACGTTGTAATGGGGGAGAAGCAAAGAGCACCTATACTTTTTTATTGGTTAGTGATAAAAAAACTAATACTAAATTGTTGGCTAGGAGTACAACATAACTCATTTCCTTTTTTTCCTATGAATATTCCATGGATATTTCCACATACCCATGGCAAAATACACTTGGAAATGATCAGCAAATCCAGATATTTGTATGTAAGCTCAAATAATTTTTACTAACTGCTTAAATTCTGCAGGCACACTAACTCTGACAAATCGATGGTCTGGTAGGAAGTATTCTGGTGATCAACAGTTTGTGTGGTGAGCAGATTCTTAATATTATTACATTTTTCTCTACCAAGGAACATCTCATGGGGGAAAAATAATGGGCTCTCTGATACAGTTTGGATGTTTGGCCCCTGAAATCTCATGTTGAAATGTAATCTCCAGTATTGGAGTTGGGGCCTAGTGGGAGGTGTTTGGATCGTGGGAGCTGATGCCTCATGGCTTGGTTCCATGGTCTTGGTAGAACATGAGCTCTCACTGACACAGATCTCCTTATTTAAAACCATGTGGGACTTCTCCCTTCTCTCTCTCTTATTCCTGCTTTTGCAGTGTGACACCTGCTCCTGCTTCACCTTCCACCATGGGTAAAAGCACCCTGAGGCCTGCCAAGAAGCCAGGCAGATGCAGGCACCATGTG
Source organism: Theropithecus gelada (assembly GCF_003255815.1). Lineage (NCBI taxonomy): Eukaryota > Metazoa > Chordata > Mammalia > Primates > Cercopithecidae > Theropithecus > Theropithecus gelada. The sequence continues at coordinate 47,668,831 of NC_037670.1, read as the reverse complement.
TGCACAGCCTGCAGAACTGTAAGCCAATTAAACTTCTTTTTTTTCTTTCTTTCTTTTTGTTAAGAAATTACCCAGTCTCAGGTATTTCTTCATAGTAATGCAAGAATGGACTAACATATTCTCCAAACCCTTTAACAAAGTCCTACGTGGTATGGCTCTGCCTATCTCTCTGACACCATCTTGTACTATGCTTTCACTTGGTCAGTGTGCTCTGGCGTGACCATTTTCTCAACTACATCACACTAATTCACGGTCGGGCACAGTAGCTCTTACCTGTAATCCCAGAACTTTGGGAGGCTGAGGCGAGTGGATCTCTTGAGGCTAGTACTTCGAGACCAACCTGGCCCACATGGGGAAACCCCATCTCTACTAAAAATACAAAAATTAGCCAGGCATGGTGGCGCATGTCTGTAATCCCAGCTTCTTGGGAGGCTGAGGCATGAGAATTGCTTGAAGTTGGAAGGCGGAGGTTGCAGTGATCCGAAATGGCAACACTGCACTCCAGCCTGGGTGACAGAGTAAGACTCTATCTCAAAAAACAAAACAACACAAGACAAAAAAAAAAATCACCCTAATCCCAACCTGGCCTGAGCAACAACTAGTTCCTCTGCCTGAAATGCTCTTCTCACAGATCCTGACGTGGCTGGAGACTGCTAATTCAAGTGGCAGCTGGAAAGCCTTCACCTTAGAAGCTACGTCATCCTACATCCAGTTACTCTATCACGTTTTGTTTTTTCAACTTTCTTATCACTATTTGAAATTGTCTTATTTACACATTTATTTCCTGTTTAAATCCACTTGGGCTGCTATAACAAAAACACCATAAACTGGGTAGCTTATAAAAATCAGAAATTTGTGTCATATAGTCCTCAATGCTGAGAAGCCCAAGATCAGAGAACTAGCATGGCGGGTGTTGGTGAGGGCCCACTTTCTTCATAGATGAATGTCTTCTCACTGTCACTTCATATGTTAGAAGGGACTACAGTGCTCATTTTCCCAGGCCTCTTTTATGAGGACACAAATTCCATTCATAAGAGCACGTCCCTGCAAAGTTCTCATCTCCTGAAACTATCATCTTGGGAATTAGAATTTCAACATTGAATTTTGGAGGGACACAAACATTCAGACCATATAATCTTCTTATCTATTTTTGACTGGTCCTGTTAGATGTAAGCTCCGTGGGCATAAGAATCAGATGCATTTCTTCGCTGTTGGCTAATATGTTGACCTCCAGAGTAGCACAAAGAAGTCTCAGCTCATACTATACAGTAAGCACTTACTGAATGTATGACTGAATGCGTCACTAAATACCAGTCTTTATAAATGTCTGCAGTACGCAGAATAATATACCCTCTCAGGATGTTCACGCCTTAATCCATAGAACCTGTGAATATGTCAATTTACATGGCAAAAGCTACTTTGCAGATATAATTATATTTTGAGAAAGATTATCCTGGATTATCCAAGTACATCCACTCTAATCACAAGGGCCCTTATTAGAGAGAGGCATGAGAGCCAGAGTTGGAGAGAGACTGGAAAGTGCTGTGCTGTTGGCTCCGATGGTGGAAGATGTGGTCACGAGCCAAGGAATGCAAGGAGCCGGCAAAGGCAACTGGACAAGATGAATTCTCCCCTAAAGCCTCCAGGGGAATGCAGCTTTGCTAACACCTTGATTTTAGCCAAGACCTTTGTCACACTTTTGACCTCCAAAACTACAATATAAAAATGTATGCTATTTTCAGCCACTAAATTTATGGTAATTTATTATAGCAGCAATAGGAAACTAAGGCAAGTGTTATATTGGCTCTTCCCAGTGTATTAGCACCACGTCTACATTAGTGCATGTGCTAGGGTTCCCCAGAGAAACAGAATCGTGAGGGCATCTCTCTCTCTCTCTCTCTCTCTCTCTGTGTGTGTGTGTGTGTGTGTGTGTGTGTGTGTGTGTATTACTTCTTTATATGTAGAGAGGGACAGAGAGAGAGAGAGAAAAGGAGAAAGAAAGAGAGAGAGGGAGATACACCCAGAGAGAGAGAGAAAGAAAGAAAGACTGAAAGAGAGGTATTTATTATTTCTTTTAAGGAATTGGCTCACATGATTTTAGAGTCTGGAAAGTCCAAAAAATGTGCAAGGGTAGACTAGCAGGCTGGAGACTTAGGGAAGAACTGATGTTACATTTCATGTTCAAATATAGTTTGGACGAGGAATTCCCTCTTCCTAGAGGGACCTCACTCAGTCTTTTTCTCTTCAGGCCTTCAATTAATAAGATGAGGCCTACCCACAATATAGATGATTCTTTGCTTTACTCACAGTCTACTGACTCAAATGCTAATGTGGTCTGAAAATAATACCTTCAAACAACATCCCCTTGAGTATTTGACCAAATTTCTGGGTATCATGGTCTAGCCATGTTGACATATCAAATTAACCATCAGAGCATGTCAGGGAGGTGCTACACAGCTACTATCATCTCAGACATTGTGTTGTTTACTGCTTTTTTGTACATTTTCTTTCTTCCAATTCTCAGAAGCAAAAAGAAGTATTCACAGAACAAAGCCATAAATACAAGTTATTTAGGCAATATTTTTCCTGCACCACACCCTCTGCTGAGCTGGTTAGAGCTAGACTAAACTATATGTTTTCTATCTCAGGGAATCTGGGTTTATAGGTTTCTTCTCAAATATGGAATGTGAGGAAACATGAGCAATCTTCACCATTCTGTCCACACATTAACTAGATTTGTGTGGTGGGTTTCGTTTGTTTGTTTGTTTGTTTGTTTCATGCTATCTAGAATATGTTTACTTTTCTGGTAATGATCTTGATTTGATTCAGAGAAACAAAACCTACAAGGCTTTACTCTAGTATGAGTTTGAAGATACTGGTCATCACCATAGGGAGTCTGAGAATGAAATAGACATAGAAGAAGCAGATCAATAGACCGTGCATTGTGCACAGCTGAAATCAAGTTCTACCTGAAGCCAATGCTATCCCTGGACTTCTTGGTTATCTACATCAAAAAATTCCTCTTTTGCTTAAGCCAGATTGATTTGAGCTTTTTATCTTTTTCAAGTAAAAGAGCACTAAATGTATTAAAATTAACTTCTGGAATGTTGTGTTACAAACTCTTGAACATAGAATGTAAAAATTCTGAGAAGAGGAGATAAGTCACCAAAGGTTTCTGGTCAACATCTAAAATAATTCTCAGGCTCCTGACATGCACCAAAATGAAGTGGGCTTCAAAAGAGGTGCAGGTCCCTGAAAGGACATCATCCTCACTATGCATCTCTTAAGTAGGACAGTACTCAACGGGCATCCTTCCACAGACCAGAACCAGGAGATATGGGGGAAAAATGGAAATGGGCAATGATTTAAGAGAACAGAGCCAAGGTCAGCCACACTGACTGACCAAAGGGCTTTAGCCAGAGTGGTGAGTCATTGCTTTTCCTGCCCATGGGATAGGTGTGTACGATGAAATAAGATTCATTGTGCATTGTTTTTCATTCCCCCTCATCCTTTCTATATGTGTTTTGGTTATAGGTACAGGGTCCTTCCTCCCCATTGCACACCGGATATGTAGGGATGGTTAATTAGCCATGGATTAGCCATGGATCAGTGAACCCCGGGGACCTGTATCCTAATCTCACTGGGTGCACATCCCTCAGAGATTTGAGACCTGAAGATGGACACATTAATTAAATGAGACCTTGAACTGTCTCCCTTTGAGGTTTCACATTTTGGACAAAACAAAGAGAATACATGGAGGTTTCATCTGTTGTCCTTGACACTCATTATCTACTCTCTGTTTTGGGAACACAGTGTGCTGACTTCCCTGCATTCAGCTTATGTGCTTAGCACGAGGCCAACTCTCTCTCAATCTACAACAGTTTGGTGTGCGACCAAGGTTAAGTCAACCTGCTTGTTTCACTTCCTGGTCATCGTGCTTGGGTTCATATCAGGGATATAAGCCAAGTCTGTGCAATCAGAACAATGAGGCACAATTCTAGGACTACTGAATGGGGAAGCACGCTTTCTCTTTTGTGCTGCTGGGGACCTAGATCTGGCTCACCTATAAATGGAGTCAACTCAGAAGCAGAACCAAGAAATGAATCTGTTGACTTCATTTGAACCAGGAATCAAGCTCTTATCCAAACAACTTGCTCTCTCTATTCAAACAAATATAACTCTAGATATATGTCATACATTACTTAAGTCTTTTTGGCGTAAGTTGTCAGTCACCTGCAAAGTTAAAAGTATTCTGACTAATACAAATCTCTTATCCTATGGGAGTAAACTTTGCTGGGATAAGTAAGAGAATGAAGTATTGTTGAACAAAACAAAATCTCCAACCTGCTTTTCTAACTGCTGTTATTCTTTGTAGTAGGAAATCTTAGTGGCTGCATCTGCCAAGATTTTTCACTGGTGAGGGCTTCACCTGTTCCACCTCCTGATAAGATGGACTCTCAGTCACTCTTTTTCATCACTTTCACTAGACGACAGTTTATGATGGGCCTTCTAGAAGTAGGTGCTACCGTACTAAAGACTCTTTGCAGGAAATAATCTCTTTGGATTTGTTTTTTAACCTGTAAGTTGTTCACTAAGAATGTTAAGAAAGGAAGTTTTAATTATTCTTAGAATTTTACAGCGGGAGGATTATTTAGCACTTATCTAATAATCCAATTAATGATGTACTGTTGAGGTTCATTGAAAAAAAAAAAAAGGGGTATATCAGTGAAGATTATGTTCAACTATAAATAATAAAGGCCAGGCATGTAGTAAGCTAAACAAGAGAAAAGTAGATTTTTTATCATCTGGATAAAATATGAAGACCTACAGTTTTGGTGGAGACTGCTTTTTGATCAAGAGTAAGCATTCTACCCTACTGTCTTAAAAAAGTTCTTGGACATAGGAACTGATTGTCCAGTTGTACTACACTGCTTAGCTTCCCCAGCATTCAAGTGTGATCAAGAAGACTGTGACATTGTCAAAATGATGTGAGCAGAAGCGATGGATGCTTTCAGTCATTGATAATGAGCTTTGAGGTTCTCCTTGCTTCCTGTTGGCTTCAAATGATAAATGCTAAAGCAACAGAGAAGCCATGCATTGAGGATGGCAGTGTGCTCGGCCAGTCTGATTCTCTGGTGATTTTGAGAAGCACAGTCTGCTTTTCCTAACTTGTTTGAACCATCATGTCAAGGCACTCTTTTTTTTTCTGCAGAAGCATGACCTTTGCTATAATTAATACTGTAATATTAATTACCTTGAATTGTAAAACCTTTGTAAAGGTTTTGTAAAACTTTTACAGGATATATCCATATAAACCTTTTACAAAACCTTTACAAATGTTTTAGAATTGTAAAACCTTCAATTCTGTTGCTCTACTTTTCTTAGTTTCCATCAAAGACACTTCATGGTCCAAAATGCCTACAGAAGTGCCTGCCATTATATGTACATCTCAAGTAGGAGGAAGACGAAGGGACAAATACAAAAGAGAGGATGCTTTTTAAAGAGACTTTCCAAGAGTACCATGCTACACTTCAGTTTACATATTATTGGCAAGAGCATAGTCACTTGGCCTTATTTAGCTGCAAGGGAAATATATCTTTAACTGGGTGGCAAGATGCCCAGCTATAAAAATCAGAGTTGTTTTACTAAGAGAGAGGGTGTCTATGGGGAATAAAGTGGCATTTTCTTTTGTAAAGAAGAAATCAGCTTTAATTTCTTATCGAAAGGAAAAATTTTAAAAAGCAGCAATGAAGTTCATTATAGACATGTCAGAAATGGAACTTTTTTTTTTATTATTATACTTTAAGTTCTAGGGTACATGTGGATAACGTGCAGGTTTGTTACATATGTATACCTGTGCCATGTTGGCGTGCTGCACGCATCAATTCGTCAGCACCCATCAACTCGTCATTTACATCAGGTATAACTCCCAGTGCAATCCCTCCCCCCTCTCCCCTCCCCGTGATAGGCCCCGGTGTGTGATGTTCCCCTTCCTGTGTCCAAGTGATCTCATTGTTCAGTTCCCACCTATGAGTGAGAACATGCGGTGTTTGGTTTTCTGTTCTTGCGATAGTTTGCTGAGAATGATGGTTTCCAGCCGCATCCATGTCCCTACAAAGGACACAAACTCATCCTTTTTTATGGCTTCATAGTATTCCATGGTGTATATGTGCCACAGTTTCTTTTTTTTTTTTTTTTTTTTTTTTGAGACGGAGTCTCGCTCTGCCGCCCAGGCTGGAGTGCAGTGGCCAGATCTCAGCTCACTGCAAGCTCCGCCTCCCGGGTTCACGCCATTCTCCTGCCTCAGCCTCCCGAGTAGCTGGGACTACAGGCGCCCACCATCTCGCCCGGCTAGTTTTTTGTATTTTTTAGTAGAGACGGGGTTTCACCGTGTTCGCCAGGATGGTCTTGATCTCCTGACCTCGTGATCCACCCGTCTCGGCCTCCCAAAGTGCTGGGATTACAGGCTGGAGCCACTGCGCCCGGCCGTGCCACAGTTTCTTAATCCAGTTTGTCACTGATGGACATTTGGGTTGATTCCAAGTCTTTGCTATTGTGAATAGTTCCGCAATAAACATACGTGTGCATGTGTCTTTATAGCAGCATGATTTATAATCCTTTGGGTATATCCCCAGTAATGGGATGGCTGGGTCATATGGTACTTCTAGTTCTAGATCCTTGAGGAATCGCCATACTGTTTTCCATAATGGTTGAACTAGTTTACAATCCCACCAACAGTGTAAAAGTGTTCCTATTTCTCCACAGCCTCTCCAGCACCTGTTGTTTCCTGACTTTTTAATGATTGCCATTCTAACTGGTGTGAGATGGTATCTCATTGTGGTTTTGATTTGCATTTCTCTGATGGCCAGTGATGATGAGCATTTTTTCATGTGTCTGTTGGCTGTATGAATGTCTTCTTTTGAGAAATGTCTGTTCATATCCTTTGCCCACTTTTCAATGGGGTTGTTTGTTTTCTTCTTGTAAATTTGTTTGAGTTCTTTGTAGGTTCTGGATATTAGCCCTTTGTCAGATGAGTAGATTGCAAAAATTTTCTCCCATTCTGTAGGTTGCCTGTTCACTCTGATGGTAGTTTCTTTTGCTGTGCAGAAGCTCTTTAATTTAATGAGATCCCATTCATCAATTTTTGCTTTTGTTGCCATTCCTTTTTGTGTTTTAGACATGAAGTCCTTGCCCATGCCTATGTCCTGAATGGTATTACCTAGGTTTTCTTCTAGGGTTTTTATGGTATTAGGTCTAACATTTAAGTCTCTAATCCATCTTGAATTAATTTTCATATAAGGAGTAAGGAAAGGATCCAGTTTCAGTTTTCTACTGATGGCTAGCCAATTTTCCCAGCACCATTTATTAAATAGGGAATCCTTTCCCCAAGAAATGGAACTTTTTTTAATCTACACCTTCACAGGCCCAAGATAAAGTTTTTAGAATCTTCATTAAAATTTATAGTTCTAGGAGTTATAAGCACCAGTTTCATTTCCAACATGTGCAGTATTAAAAAGTGCACCTGAATAGGCTGTAAAGTGGTTAGTAGGTCACTTAGGCCAAATGAAAGCTCTGAGCTTCTCCACATGGACAATGAAAATGAGAGGTGTTTACAAAGAGATTTTTGGGTTTTGTTTGACCTAAGTGAAGGGGAGTATGCAACCAAGACCATCACACAGAGAGCCATCCACCCTGCTGCCCTTTACAGTATTGTGTCTTGTTCTATGAGGATATGTCCATGTCAAAATTTTGGCTTAGGTTATGTCCAGTTTTCTTGTCCTCTTTCTTCTTCCTTAAGACCTTCTCTGGGGACTTTTCTTGAGCTAATCAGGAAGGCCTAGCGAGGTCTTTGGCAAAACTAAGGCAATACTCAAGGTCTTCATATTGTCATCTTTCCTTAAACATGATCACAAATTCTTAAGTGTGGCTTGTACACTCATCAATTTTTGTAGGTAAGGGAATATTTTGATTTATTCTTCTGCTAACATGACTTGTTATCTCTCATCATAAAAGGCAGAAGCATTGTAATTTTTTCATTTTAAATAGAACATTTACATTTAAATAAAAAGTTTAAATAGAAAATTTTCTTTATATGAGAATCACTTTCTTTATCTGTACAATGACTAATAAAAATATTTTCTGTAACAATTTCTTAACAGTCTTGAATGCAGCCTTTACCTTTATTTTGTCAATAATAACAACAGTTTTTCATGTATAGAGCTCCTGCAGGTGGTCCTCCAGCACTTTGCATTTTTCATCTCATTTAATCTTCACAAGAAGTTCACAAAGCATATCTTATTTAATCTATTTTGTGGATAAGAAAACTGAGAATCAGAAAAATGAATACTAAGATAAATCTTGTGTTACTGAAGTCTGATGTGCTCCTACAGACTTCTGTGTGCTTCGAGGCAGTAAGATGGCTTACACTGCTCTGTCTTGCCAACTCCCTCTGGAATCCCTCTAGCTGTCCAGCTGTCCCTTTCAGCCCATGGCAACTCAGAGTGCAAAGCCATTGTTAATATCTAGTCTTTAATTTTCTGTTAGTGCAGATTTTAAACTCAGTTCCACTCCACTCCAGCCCACACATTACAGTCATCCTTTTTCCGACAAAGGAGTAAGTAAAGAGCATTCTTACCTGATTGCACCGCCTCCCACCCCATGAGGTGCAAACCTCCTAGGCACAGCAGAAACAAACTATTCAGCTAAGTAAAGGGTAGCAGGCAACCACAGTATTCTGTTTCCCAGGGCTACTTTCCATCCCATGCTGACGCCATATTCTAGAGCTCTCCTGGTAGGAGTATACATTTTACTACCCCTTGAAGCTGCCACGAAAGCTTGTTAAACAAGACAGGAATTAACATTTTTATTCACTATGTCCTCCCTTTGGAAATGCTTTATGGCTGGCTTAGGCATTTTCCCTAGCAACCCATTCTCTATTTTAGGGAAATGGAAATAAAATACTTGACATTTACTTCATGGAGCAATTCAGAATAATATTAAGGAAAATTTGGAGCCATTTCTCAAGGTAGTTGGAAGGAGCATGGAATGGACATAGTTCTCCATGTTGACACTATTTCAGGTACACAAAGGTGAGTTAATGAAAATCCAGGATAAAGCACGCTTTATCCTGACATTGGTAGAAGAGTAACATGTGGCCACATTCTGTATTCTTCTAAGCCGAGATATCAAAAGGAGATAATCTGGAGAAGAAGAGAAAACAACTGGTTAACATATAGCAAAAACACATATTCTCTACTGATGATAACCCTAATTTTTCTCAGGCCTCCGTCAACATTGGCCTGGTTTGGCTGCATTTTCTGGTGGTCTGAGAAACCCTTGACTTTCAAATCACAACACTTTTCCTGGCTAGAAAAGGAAGAAAGAAGCTCAGGATATTTTGAGTCAACTTAATTTATAAATTTGCAATAATACTAAGATTTTCTATTTTGTTCAAGTGCAAAAATATTTCAATTTTTTTTAATTGAAGACTTAGAAAAATGAATCAGAGTTATCTAGACAGTATTGAGTAGGTCACATACCAGGCTACTTTATGGCATTTAATAACCATTAGATGGAAATATACAACCTAACATCCCTACGTAGACACTTCATAGGCATTGCAAACATAATATGTCCAAAATCCAACTCATGACCTGCCCCACCATATCTGCTATCCCCATTTCTGCCTCATTCCCTACAATTGGTCTGGTTGTACACCCAGAAAACTGGAAATCTCCCTTGATGCCCTCCTCTTCCCCATTCCTGGTGTTTAAGCCATCATCAAGTTCTTTAATTTGAACTTCAAAACACTTCTGGCATTTATATACTTTCATCATTTCCATAGGCCAACCATAGGCGAAGGCGGTCACCTGGACTTCTACAGCATTCTGACTTTTTCTCGCCGTATTTTAAATCGATTAATAACCACTGTGAAAATAACCTTTGAAAAATACAATCCTGATTGTGTATTTTCTTTGCTTAAAATCCATCAAAGATTCTCACTACTGTTGAGACAAATGTCAAAGTCTTGTCCTAGTCTTATGGCCCAGAAAGTCACGAAGACCTCACTTACCCCCAAAGCCTTCTCTTAAGCCAGTTTCCTGTTGGTTTCCTAGAGTGTTGTTTTTGTGTCTCTCTTTGTGTGTGTGTTTGAGTGTACACTAGTGTGTTTGTGTTTCTGTACTTTATAGACTTGCTATAGTAGGGATACAGAATTATTATTTTTCCTTTTACTCTAGATCTGTGTTTTGCCGCACTGGTTTGTGCCCCAATTCCAGAGAAGCCTTAATGTCACTGAGAGTTAACAATCGCTTGACACCAATCTGATTAATAATCATTCCCTGGTGCCCCACCATGATCCTGCAGGTCAATGATCCAGCAGCACCTCAGTCCAGCCACGTGGCACACAAGTCATTTTAGCTTCCTCTGTCCAGTGTACGCCCTCGTAAGAAGCAACCTTTTTGCCTAGAGCGTTAGCTTCAGGAAAGTCTTATTAATCATTGCAGTTGCAATTCCTGTGCTGGTTCTTGTTCCTGGGTGCTGAAGGCTGTTTCTCAAGTGTAATGGCCCTCAACCTGTTAAGGAATCCCCCTCCCCCCTTTTTAATATCCTGTCATAAGATTAATAGTTCAAACGTGATGCCACATGCAAACAGCCTGATAAGATCTTACTTAATGAAAAGCAGGCAGAGACTTTCTTCTGTGAACATATGTCTTTTGAGAAATTCAAAGCAAATTGGAGATAACATGTAAAATATCTCAGGAAAAGAAAAAGTTCTAAATGAGAACATTTATCATCATCATAGATTCATGTGGGCTGTCAAGACACAATAAAGATTTTAACTCATTTTGTCTCAGGCAGCCTTTTCCACGAGGATTTTCATTAACAATACTCCCCGCTTGACCTGTTTCTGCTCAGCCACGTCTCCCACTGTGGAGGACAGGGTATGAAATATATCTTTTCAAATGGATGTCATTGATTTTAATATACCTTTAATAATATTGCTGCTCAGTGTTTTAATTACTCATACTTATTGGTACTTCCGCCCTCAGGTGATTTTATCTAATAAATCTGATAAGTACAGTAGAGTCTGATATTCAGATATTAGATGCATAGCTCAGGCTGTGGGGAGACCATTTCGTCTGTGGTGGACTCAGAAATGGGTCAAAGGTGTGCCCTAAAGAGCCCAGAGAAGAGGAGGGCTTTTACATGTTCGGCAATAGCGGGACATTCTTCTCTGCTCCGGGCAGCAACACCAGGAGAATCCTTAACAATGCTGTTCGAGTGAGAGCTTCATTTTGCAATCTCTGCCCAGTCTACCCCAATCACAATGTAATACTCCTTCTTTGTGCTTTGCTAGCATTTAGTGCTTATCATTAGTATTCAGCTTCTCATCTTTTATTCCAGTTAATTTCATGTGTATGCATTTTTGCCTACTGTTTTGGGTTGAAGTGAGTTACCCTAAAGTTCATATTTTGGGATTAACCCCCAGTACCTCAGCATATGACCCTCTTTGGAAATAGGGATGTTACAGATGTAATTAGTTAAGATAAGGTCATACTGGTGTAGGGTGGGCCTTGAATGGGGAAATTTGGACACAGACGCTCATACTGAGAAGACATTGTGAAGATTCAGGGTGCAGGGAGAACACCGTCTGCAAGCCAGAGAGTGCCTGAGGCTATAGGCACTGAGACTACAGCCTGAGTGCACCAGAAGCTACAAGAGAGGCCTAGAACAGATTCTCCCTCACAGCCTTTAGAAGAAACCAACCCAACCGACACCTTGATTTTGGTTTCAGACTTTTAACTATCAAAACTATGAGACAATACATTTATGTTGTTCTAAGTCATGCGTTTTGTTACTGCAGCCCTAGGAAAAAACAAACCCACTAAAGTTTAGCTTCGTTATGGGCAAACATTTCATTTTATTCACCTTTGTGTACCTGAAATAGTGTCAACATAAGGTGGTTGGTTACTCAATAAATGTTTATGGAACTTTATTATAGGAGTGGTGAAGAATGAAGACCCAAAAAGTTAATTTGTTGGAGAGTAAGGAAGATGGTAAGAAGATGTACTCTTCTATTGCTTAGAAAGATGCATTAGGAGGAGATGATGACCCAAGGAATATATATTTTAGCAGGGATGGGCCGAGAAAGGTGGTCCAGATCTGAAGCCATAAGTAGCAAGCATTTATCTGAACATACCCCTATGGGGTTCTGGGAAACGCAAGGAAGGCTGGCAAACAGGCTCAAAGAAATCATACAAGACTGAATGTTAGGACCCAGTCTGCATTTACTTAGCCCAGGTTACAATGGGACAATAAACTCAAAAACACAGTGGAATGACTTGAGGGAAAACAATGAGTTCTTGCAAAAAACTGCAATGCAAATTACAGGTAGGACTATGGGACACAGAAAAAATTACTATCAAGCAACTGAAATTCCTCTGAGAGTCTCACATATATGAGACAAACAGGGAATACCTAGGAATTGTACCTGAAATTAACAGCCCTGGTGCTAAAGCTTTGGGGGACTGTTAAAGGAGAGATCTGTCTCGAGATGGTCCTTAAAGAGTGCTCGTTTTTATGTAGGATTACAGTACACTTGGCTACAGTCTGGGATAAAGTAACCTGACACAGTACATCTATTTTTGGTATCAGTTCACATCTAATTGAAGTGAATAACTACAACCGTAAACCAGTGACTGGCTCAAGCAGAAACTGCAAAGTGGTTGCTGTTATTCTGCAAGCAGCTCATGAGGTTCTCTTCTAGGCATATGTATTTGGCCCACATTCCATTTTTTAAGTTTGAATTAGTTGCCAAAAATTACCATTTGGAGGAGCATTGTTCAAGGTGTGGCTTCATTCCTTCATGACTCTGTCTTGGCCCACGCTGCCTGTTATGTTCCTGATCCTGAATTTAAAGGATGGCAGGGAACGAAATGATGAAACCCTTCTAGTTTTCAAAAATTCTTTTAAAAGTAGGATATAGAATGATGTTGGCCTAAATTGTTTTAATTTACATATATCTAAATGCAAATTCTAGGATTGGATTCTAGAGAAAAATCATAGCTGTCCTACTTGTAACAAACATTTGCGGTGTAAAAATGTCTAGATGAAAATAAAGCATAACTCAGCCAGATGGATGGGGAAGTGATATAACTAATAAGAGTTTAAATAAAGTAATTGGTTTTATGATTTTGTAAGTAGAAAGTGAGAATCATAGAAAACTTAAAAATATATAAAATTATAAAGAAAAAAAAAATCACCCACCATTCTACTACCTGAAGACAATTGTTGGGATTTTCTTGTGTCTTTTCTCCAGGTGGAATGTCACATTCCTTCTGTTTTTAAATCAAATTAAATTGTAGTCCTCACCAGCTGAGTTGGAGGAAAATACCAGTAATTATTAACTCTTATCTTAGTTGGAGATTGGGTAGACAGAATGTCTTTCAAAAGAGTTGTGTGTGATTTTCTGCAGTTGAATTCTGAAAAAGAACATGCTTCTCCATTCCACACTGGTCACCACAGTTCTCCAACTTTTTAAACCTAGGTGTAGGAACCTTTGATATGGACTCCCAGTCCATGATTTTTAATATTCTACCATTTTTCCCCAAAACCTATGAGAGGGCACCACACACTTGCACTATTCCTCCAAAAGTTCTATTACTAGTAGGCTGGCTGTCACCAGGTAGAAGGAAACTGAGGGGGAAACAAAAGTCTCAACCACTTCCCAGTGATGGGAGAAGCTCCTAACCTCTCCATTGCTAATTCTCCTTTTTCCACTTTTTCACTCTAGAAACACTTGCCTCCCAGTCATCCCTCCATATCCCCACTTAGCACAGTCTCTTCTAGGAGGCTGGGGTGGAGGTGAGCATGGCATCTGTGGAATGTCCGGAAACTTCCGCTTTGGACCTTCCCATTATTATTATGCCTGTAATAATTTTATTAATATTAAAGGCATAATAAAATTTTAAAAATAAGTAAACCTAAAAAAAGAGGTAAGAGAGAGTCCTGGGTTGGGTGGACAGTCACACTGTTACAAGTAGAACAGAGATATTAAAGTCTCCAATGAGATATGGAAACACAGAGAATGGGTGACTTTCTTGAAATAACAACAACAACAAAAATACTCTTTATCAGGAGGAACCAAAACCGATTAATTTCTCACAAAATTTTTCTGCTATATATAGTTGATATAATTAGAATCATAGCATATCTGCAGTTCTCTATTTTTATTACATTATAGCTAAGCATTTTTCAAAGTTATCAAAAACTCTAAGCAAACGTGATTAAGAGGTGCAGAGTACTCAAGCATGAGTATGCATCTATGCACATAATATTAGAATAGGCATCTAATATAGGAGTCAGGAGAAGCAACTATGGAACCAGACTGTAGTGATTCTAGTCCCAGTTCTGCACTTGTAACTAGCATAATCTCAATACGGTAATTAACCTCACCACGCCTCAATAGCTTCATCTGTAAAATGAGCATAATAACAGTCTGCATTCAAGTTCCCATGAACACTAAATAAGCCAATCTATGTAAAGTCGTGAGGAGAGGGTCTTACACAGTGGATGAAAGACTGACAATTATTTTATTATATTGCCGTGCTGTGTTGTTAAGACTAGGTACGCTAGACAGCCACCCCTCTGTTTGAATCTGGGCTCTGCGTTCTATCATCTATGCGACCTTTGGGAAATTACTTAGCTTCTCTGGGTTTCAGTTTTCTCATTGATATGGTAGTACATTTTTGGGGATTGTTGTGCAGATTAAATACAATACCAAAAATGAACCCCTCAGCAAAATTCCTGGCAAAAGTCTTCAATATATTATGACTTAATCTTTCCATATCCCCTGTGCCTAACCCTAAGCCTTCTAAATTGTAAGTGCTTAAAAATTATTTGTTGTATAGAGGTTCACTGATTAAAAAGCTGAGTTGTAATGTACTAACGTGTTTATTAAAAGACCTCAAGGAATACACAAGGATTTAGTAATAGACAATATCCATGTGGAAGGAGACTGGGGAGAAGTAAGGGGAATTCACTTTTTCTCTATTAAAAGTTTACAGTAAAAAGAAATTTCACATTTTATTTTTACTACTTATAATAAAATTTTTAAAATAATTAAACCTTAAAAAAAAAGAGGCAACAGCATGGTCCTGAAGATTCCTAAGCTGGGTGGACAGTCACACTGTTACAAGTAGAACAAAGGAAAAAGCAGAGTGGAACTTGTATTCCAGATCTTTCAAACAGGCTCCAGATCTCACTTTCTTTTGACCTTCCCTTTGAGCTCAAATCAACAATCTACCAAGATAGATGATACGGTTTTGCTGTGTCCCCACCCAAGTCTCATCTTGAATTGTAGTTCCCATAATTTCCACATGTTGTAGGAGGGACCAGGTGGAGATAGTTGAATCACAAGGGTGGTTTCTCCCATCCTGTTCTCATGATAGTGAGTGAGTTCTCACGAGATCTGATGATTCTGTAAGGGGTTTCCCCCTTCCCTGGGCACTCATTCTTCTCCTTCCTGCCATACTGTGAAGAAGGACGTGTTTGCTTCCCCTTCCACCATGATTGTAAGTTTACTGAGGCCTCCCCAGCCATGCCAAACTGTGTTAATTAAACCTCTTTCCTTCATAAATTAACCACTATTGGGTATGTCTTTATTAGCAGTGTGAGAACAGACTAATACAACAGAATTGTGGTGTTTTCCCTGAATAAGTAGTTTTCATATATATATATAAATATATAAAATATATATATAATATATATATAAATATATAAAATATATATATATAATATATATATATTGTGTGTGTGTATATGTGTGTATATATATGTGTGTGTACATATATATAAAACCATTGTAATATATCCTATTGTAATATATTGTATTAAAATCTTCTCTGTGTTTCAGTGAAGTGGTAAAAAAAAAAAAAAGCATTTTGTGTTTGTATGGGAAAGAATTCAGCATAGTTGGCAAGATCATGAATTTCCCAGGACTTCATATTTCCCTGTGTGCAGATGGGTCTTGCTAACAACCCACTCACACATGGACCTGGTGAAGAGGTGATTGGTGAGCTTTTCAGTAGACTCTCTCAGGTGGGTTAGGCCACTTCATCCAGCATTTTGGCAGCAGCTATTCACAGATGAGGGCCCTGTGCTCAGAGTAAGACATGTTGTACAAAGAAGGGGTTGACCATTCATTCCACTTGTCAGATCATGGATGGAAAGCTCTGGCCATTGGGTCTGCTCACCTTTCTCCTGCCAGATCCCAGTTCAGATTAGCGGAGCAGTCAGCCTATCTCTTGTGCATTACAGCTTACTTCCTTCCGTGAAGGAAGCTGCCATTTGGCTGCAGATATATTCAAATTTGCAGGTCTCAGAGAAAGGAGAAAGTTCTAGGTGCCAAGCTAGATAGAAAGATCTGTGTTCTTTGGTGGTGTCTTGTGAGCCTGAGATTTCAGAGAAAATGGTGTAAACTAGCTCCGATGCCACAGTATCAAATCAGAAAGAAAGGAAAGGACTTAGGCCTAAAGGCCTTGTTCTGGGTGGAAAAAAATTCAGAGGTCAAGACAACTCTAATTCAAATCCTGGCATTGCCATTTACCAGCGTTTTGACTTCGGCTTTCTCATCCTAGAAGACCTTTAGCTTCCTCATCTATAAAATAGGGATAAAAAATATCTACCTCAGAGAACTTTCAGGGGAAAACAATGGCATAAAGTGCTAGCATTTGATAGACATTCAACAATAATAATACCAACTGTAATTATGAGTGGCTTTTATGTACATTCAGAGGATAGAGCATAGCCAGTGCCCCCACCTTGGCAACTTGAGGTCTGCTAAATGTCAGCCAACTTGTTGACTTAATAACAAATTTGAGATGGTGTTTCTTCACAGTATTACTCTTTTTTTTTTTTTTTGAGACAGTTTCTCACTCTGTCATCCAGGCTGGAGGATGGAGTGCAATGGGCAGTTTTGGCTCACTGCAACCTCTACATCTCAGGCTCAAGCGATTCTCCTACCTCAGCCTCCCAAGTAGGTAGGACCACAGGCACACACCACCACACCTGGCTAATTTTTGGATTTTTTGTAGAGATGGAGGTTTCACCATGTTGCACAGGCTGTCCTTGTACTCCTGAGCTCTAGCGATCCTCCCACCTAGGCCTCCCAAAGTGCTGGGATTACAGGCAAGAGTCATCAATTTTATCTTCCACATCTTAATAGAAGGCATTTATGAATAGCTTTCTTATCAATTTAAACATTTTGAGTAGGTCAACCCCAATGAGATATTACTCCATAGCCATTAGGATGGCTATAATCAAAATAGCAGAAAATGACAAGTGTTGATGACAGCATAGAGAAATTAGAAGCCTCGTATATTACTGGTAGAAGTGTAAATGGGGTAGCTGTTATGAGAAATGGTTTGGAATTTTCTCAGAAAGCTACATATGGAATTACCACATGACTCAGCAAGTCACTCCTACATAAATAACCAAAATAATTGAAAACAGAGGCTCAAACAGGTAATCATATGCTACTGTGTATTGAAGTACTAATCCCAATAATCAAAAGGTGGTAACAACCCTAATATCCATCTACAGATGAATAAACAAAACGTTATATACATACAATAAAATATTATTCAGCCGTAAAATGGAATGAAATTCTGATACATGCTACAACATGGATGAACCTTGAAGACATTATGCTAAGTGAAATCAGTTAGACACAAAATGACAACTATTGTGTGATTCCACTGATATGAAATCTCGAGAGTAGGCAGATTCATAGAAACAGAAAGTACATCAGAGGTTACTAGGGGATGGGGAGAGTGGAGAACAGAAAGTTATTGCTTCATGAATACAGAGTTTCTATTCAGGTTGATGAAAATTTTTGGAAATCGAAAGTGGTGAGGGTTGTACAACATTGTAAATGTAACTAATGCCACTGAATTCTCAACGTAAAAATAGTTACAGTGGCAAATTTTCTTATGCACGTTTTACCACAATAAAATGCTTTACAAAATAAATAAATGTTGACTTCTTATCTTTAAAATGTTTTGAATAGTTACACTTTCACATAGCTCAAAAATCATAGCAGCATACTTTGAGAATTCTCACTCTTCTCTCCAGTCTCATCAGTTTTATTCCTCTCATCACTCCCCACTCCCCACAGGTAACCTCTGTTACTAGTTTTTAATGTATATTTTAAGTATATCTTTATGCAAATAGAAAGCAAGACTAAATATGATTTTTTTGCCCCTTTCATGTATACATATATTAACACGTATGTACTGTTCTATATTTTTCCATTTAAAGATACATCCTAGAGATTATTTCCAGTATATAAAGAGCTGCCACTTTTTTTTTTTTTTTTTTTTGAGGCAGAGTCTTGCTCTGCCGCCCAGGCTGGAGTGCAGTGGCACGATCTCAGGTCACTGCAAGCTCCGCCTCCCAGGTTCACGCCATTCTCCTGCCTCAGCCTCCCGAGTAGCTGGGACTACAGGTGCCCGCCACCATGCCCGGCTAATTTTTTGTATTTTTAGTAGAGATGGGGTTTCACTGTGTTAGCCAGGATGGTCTCGATCTCCTGACCTCATGATCTGCCCACCTCGGCCTCCCAAAGTGCTGGGATTACAGGCGTAAGCCACTGCGCCCGGCCTCCACTTTCTTTTATGCTATTGTATAATAGTCAATTGTGTGTATATCCTATGGTTAATTTAACCAGTTCTTTAGTAAATAAATTTAAGTTGTTTTGAATTTTTGATGTTTACAGAGTTCTGCAAAAAATAATTTCATATATTTGTCACTCATATGTGCAGGGTGTATATATATGTGTGTGTGTGTGTGTGTGTGTATATATATATATATATATGATCAAGTCCTAAGATGAAATTGCTGAAATCCAAGAGCAATTGCATCTGTAAGTTTGACAGCTACTCCTTGTGCTTCTCCACCAGGCTTGAACCACCAGCGATGACATAACAAAACCTTCTTGTGTTAAAATTGGCCAATATCATTCATAAAAAAATGACATCTGAGAATCTTTTCTATTTATATTGCCCTTATGAGTACAGCTAAGCATCTTTTCATATATTTAGAGATCATTTAGTTTTCTATTGATCTATAAGTTTTCCAAGTCCTAAGCAATGAATGTCAATGAAAGTGTTTGAGACTGGGACAGGTGGGAGGGGGATAACTGGGGGATTGGAGTCTGTCTCATTCTCCCCATCTCTATTCCCATGAAACACAGTCTAGGTAGCTGTGTCTTCCTCAGGCAAAAGCTGCTTCTTGGTATCCAGGGAGATCCTGCTTTCCACTGGAGCTGAGTGAGGTTTTAGGGAGAAGGTAATCTGCCTTCTGTGGGCAATGGATCACAATTAGTAGGAAAAGTGAACTGTGAGTCAATAAGCTTAATAAAATCACCTTGTCTAATGTCCTACCAACCTTTTCATGCAATTTCCAAAGAGCTGCTTGTGAAAATCTTCTCAAAAAAGATGATCACCTGAGCTTGCAGATTTCATACTATATAGATCTTACAGCATCTTGGGAGAAACCACAAAGCCATTCAATCATCCCCTTTGAGATGGGAATAAATAACAACAACGCCACATAAATAGCATCAGTTGGCTGTGGGGGCAAGCTGTCATTTCCAGGAGAGGGATGTGGTTTTCTACCCAAGGGTGCGGCATATGATATTAAAAAATTCCCAAGATAGCAGAATTCAAATGTGTCGTTTTTGTCATTAAGCTGCCTGCAGGTGTTCCATTTAGATCAGATGACACATTTGCAAAAACCAGAAGGAAAAGAGTGGGCTTTTGCTTAATTCATTGAATCCCAGAAGAAAATGAACATTTTTTTTCCCCATGACAAACTGGAATTTGCCTCAGATGAGCCTGACATATTGCCAGCCTGCGGTCTGACTTTGTCTGAGAACGTCACTCCACTCCTCCAAAGTTGCCAGGATGAGAGGCCAAAAGGAAAAAGAATGGGGCTTTTCTAAGGCTGCTGGATGATATCTTCCCCACAATCCATCCTGATGTGTCACTGCAAGTGTCCAGGGGACAAAGGTCAGAGAGAAAAACAAAAAGGGAGGCATTCTTGGGCCCAGAAATGACTTCTGGTAAGACGAAGTAACCAAGGGACATGATTGATTCAGGACACCTACAACCAAACTGAGGTGGACCAGAATTTCTAAGTTTTTAACCAAGAAATATTGATTTATGTTTATTATGCTTTATGACACTTTAGAGCAATTTATAACACTTACATTAAGGAATGGATGGGCTGGGAGAAAAGCCAATATGGGCATGAAAGAAGATGAAGTGCTGTCAGGAATAGCAACTTTCAAGTATCAGGTGCAATTTCTTGCTTTTGCATTTTATCTGAACCATTTTAACATTAAACAAGAAAACGATTAGTGATTTTAAGTTACACAAACAAAACAAAATGAGGTAAATTAAACAGACCTAAAGGAATTCTTAAAACACACACACACACACACACACACACACACACACACACACATACACGTTCTCAACTGTTAGTGAGAAAACAAAAATAAAACCCTTCCACATATACTTATTTTAAAAAATGCATTTAAGTTGTGATATTATATAAAATGAGGGGAACAAAGGGTACTGTCTAAAATGTGTTTTTATTTCAAATATGAGTTGTGTTAATAAAAACAAACAAACGCAGCAAACTACTGTGGTTCTTTGCCAAGACAGTCACTTTTCTTTCCTAGTACATTTTGATGAATTAGGAAAGACCTCAGAGACCAGAGACACTTTCCTTGTATATGTCCCACAAGAGCACTTCCAGGATTTTGGCATTAAATAAACAAATAAAAATATGCAACAGAGTCTTAAGAGACAATAATAATGCGTATTGAGAAATATAGCTTTATAGATATAGTTGTTCGTTCTCCCCATGATTGTTTATTGATATCACTAATAGTTATTATTAGAAAACACTTTCAGAGCTAGAAAGCTGCCAGAACCATTTCTAACTAACTGCTGTTATAATTAACATTTTGAAATGCTGAGACATTTGCTAGGGTGGACAGCTCCGTCAAAACCCAGCCCTATCTCAAGAAAGAGCCTAGGCTCAAATAAGAATTAAATAGAAGTTGGAAGTAAGGTGAGGCACAGTGGAATTTTTTAGGATGGATATCGTTTTCTATAACTTTAATTTGGAATTTTTTCTTTGGGATAATGACTTTGATTTTGTAGAAATATTGTATGCATTATAGATGAATTGATTTTTTAACTAAATTTTGAAAGACTTAAGTAAAATGATTTGATGATCAAGTCAGATGCATTTCTAAGGAAGTGAGGATCACATCAGACAGAAAGTTTGGGTTTGGTGGATATGAATTGAAATAAGGACTCTGATAAAATGTATCAGTGCCTTGTGTTTAATGATATCACGGAGTAGGAATGATATTAGCAGGCAATGTAATACTAGCATAGAGCACTGAAGACAAGATTAAATCTGACTTCATGTAGGTGAACAAAAAACATATGGAAAGCCAAAAGCTGAGTACAAGGATAAAGGAAAGAATGGAATAAACCTCAGTAGAAATTGGTTTAATTTAACTTGGGAAAAACCTGCTTCATGATAGGGAAATAAGTGGGACCAAGGAAAAATATATTCCCCAGTCATCTGACATGATGATCTTTCTCAGCCTAATATCTAGGCTGAATTCGTGTATTGCTTTAGATCATACAATTGAGGCTGACCTTCAAAGTCTGGTCCTAACCTCATGCTCCAGTGATAGTTCTCTGAACTCCCGATCATTCCAAGCAATCCATTCTACGTATCCTCAGAACACACAAGGGACCTCCACATATAGAGGTGTGTATTGATTGGCTGAATATTAGCTGATACTTGAATGCTTCTTCCAGCCTCAGCTTCCCACTTCCTCCCTCAGGCCCTGGATCCCCGCACTCCGTCGCCCTCAGGCCCCGGATCCCGGCACTCCCTCACCTAGGGATTGTTTGTTTTAGGGTCGCCTTTGTATTCAGGCAACCCTCTTGGGTGGAGGCTCCTTCAGGATGGTTCAAGAACAGCTTCATTTGCCCCAGGGGGAAACTGAGCCTGTTATTGTAAGTGTAGCTCCCTTTCTAGGACTTGTGTCATCTTTCTCTGCCATGAGGAAGGCAGCTTTAGTGACTGACTCCTGTCACCTTTAAATTTCTCAAACTTGTGTCTGGCCCCATTCTTTATTTCTGTGCATTTCCCTGGGTGTAAGAACACAAGTCAAACTCTCTCTTCAAAGCATAGATTTGGTTGGAGGAGGCGGGAGAATGGTGTTCAGCAGCTATATATGGCAGAGGCTATGGGGTTATCCCTTTCTCCGCAACAATTCTCTTTTCCTGATTGGCTCCCCATGCTGGCAGAACCAGTTTCTCTCCCATAACATGTGCTTTGCAGAGAGTCTGCTCCTTCACCTCACTCGGGGATGTGAGAGTCACCATTTACTCTCAGCCTTTGATGCCTCAGACAAAATTGAGTTTAATGTTATTTGAACATATTATTTCTATATAAATATTAGAAGTAGAAAGACTCTTTGGTGTTCTCTAATGCATCTCTTTCCAAAAAATAAATGTATCGTGTTAGCCCTTCAACCTTGACTTAAGTATATTAATTGCTGTTGAGTTCATCGCTTTGGAGATAGCCGGCTTTATTGCAAAATATCACACATGGCTAGATTTTCCTTATATTAAGATACCATTTTCTGCTCAATAATTTTACCTTATCTATTTTGGTTCTGTCCTCAAGAGCAAACACAGAATTTTTGTCCTAAGATGGTCTCAGAACACACTGCTGTGTAAAGGTGGCTGGGTAGTCAGCTGGGAGAAAATGGCAGGAATGGAAAGAAGTGACTTTAACTGAATCCAGAGGAAAATAATGGCCAAGAATCAGAATCAGATGCAAACACAGATATGGCAAAGACAATCTATTTACAAGCAGGAATTAGGGATGAAAGGAAGATTAATTTTTTGTGAGTATGTGTTTATGTATTAATGGATCGCTTAGCTCAGCATCAATAACATGAGAATGTAGCTGTGGAGATAGAGATAGGAGGCCATAATAGCAGCACATCTAATGGGAGTCTTTAAAAATGAGTTAGGTTGACTTACAGCATTATGTACTTGACTTGCAGAGGTGATACACACAGCTCAAAAAGTTAAAAAAATTCAGTTAAAATATTTTATATGGCAATGTCTCTTTAGGCATTTATTGAATAATCACATCTTCCTCTAACAAAAATTTAAAAAGGAGCTTAAGGGGGCTGACCTGGCCATAATGGTGGGGTGTGAGTGACAGTCTGTATTCTGGAAAGCCAAAACGTGTAGGGAAACAGCCCTGCTGTGATCCCAAGAGTATAGCAGGGGTTTGAGGTTAAAAACCAATGAATGAGGTTCGAATGGAGTGCTAAATAGCAAGAGGATTATTAAAGCCAAATTTGGGGAGCTGGAACAGCCAGAAGATTGAGGAGCTGGAAATAACAGGTCAGGTGGCAAAGCCTGAAAGTGTCAGGCAAATATTCGAGAGGAGTTTGATATTTATAGTTTGATTCCATGCTCTTCGCACCATGATGTGTGAGCGAACCACTTAGATTTAAAGGGCTGGGGATGGAGCTCAATGATGAACTGGCTTCACCAGGTCATTTCATTCACCTGCAGCTTGAAGTTACTGGGACAGAAAACGTGAAACATTGGAGTAACCCCATTGTCCTGGGTATTCCCCCTTGATATGTATGATGCTTTCCTGGTTGGCTGCTCCTACTTGATGAAGACACAAAATGCCCTGAAACCTGATCTAATCCCTCGGAGTCTCAAATTCTAGGTCTGCTTCAGCTCTCATAAGAAGCAGCAGTCTAGGTGGCCCAAAGTAATCTTGATCATTAAAAGTCCAGCTCTAACATTAGTCAATTGACTTTCCCCAGTACTGTTGCCGGAAGACATCAATGCTGGAAAGGGATTCCCTGCCTCCTTTAAAATGAGAAGCCTTGGTGTCTCTATTATGTAAGGTAGAGTAGACTGGCACCACAGTAAATATCAACCCAGTTTTTAAATGCCAGAAGTTTACAGATGTGACTGGGACTGGGCAAGCACTTCCCTTTCCCAAGGAGATCTTTTCTACCATCAAGGTAGAAAATGAAGAACTAGTTAGGAGTAATCAACAGTGGACCCCCAAAATGACGGCCTATCTCTAATCATCTTGAGGGATATTTCACGAATATTTAGTCCAGCATTATTCCCCTGTGTTGGCAGGACAAAATATGGCCTAGAAATTCCATTCAGGCTCTTAAACACACATTTCTTAGGACTGGTCCTGGGGTGATGCTCCTGCTTGTATCTGAGGTTCTCGTAAGGCTAGATTCATTAAACAGATCAGGATTTTTGTCTAGACAATTGATGATGAGCCCTCCCTCTAAGGCACCTTGCAGGAGGAAGGACACCAGCCTAATGGCATTCAGAGTTGTTAAGGGATGTCTGGGTGTCTGCCTGCCTTCCATGAGATGCCCTTTCAGATCCAGACAAGGTTGTAGGTGCCCCGAATATCCAATAATTCATTCACCAGAGAAGCAAGAAGAGGCCATAGCACCTGGATAATGAGTCTTGCTTTGCTAAGGGAATGGGGAAGATAGGAGAGGAGGCAAAGTTCTCCTTCAGGAAGGGTAATGATTTTTGTGTGGAAATCGTAACCAGTACCATGTGGCTCCAGGCTGAGTCTAAAGATGGTTAGTCTGAGTGTGGCAGTCTGGGCTCGGGTCACTGAGGGACGATAGCCGTTTTGAAGCAGTGGGGCTTGTGTGTCACTGGTGCATAGATGGCTGATGGCAGAGGTGAGGAATGACTTTGGGGTGAGCAGAGGGAAAGCATCTGAAAGGTGGAGGAGCATCCCACCAGTTTCAAACAGTGGGACACGACTGCAGCTGCCAAGGAGGCAGAAAGTGAGAGTGTGAATTCTGCATGGGCCCCTGAGTACAGAAGGAAACTGACGAGGGAACCAGGAGTCCAGCAGCAACACTGCTAGAGGTCACAGCAACCAGAGAGGACAGTGGCATTTTACCATAGGGAGTTATCTCAGTTCTTTTTTTTTTTTTTTTTTTTTTTTCTGTATATAGCCTTCCATGTTATTAGCAGGTGGATATGTTTCATTAAAAAAAAAAATAGTGCTTAACCTAAGCTAATTAGTTATCTGTCTTATTGGAACACTTAGTTTATATAAAGGGCTTTTCCAAGACCCCCTCAGTAGTCCTAGTTGCTTCTTTGTATTCTCACTTTTGTACTCAGAGATTCATTTTAAGCAAGATTTCAGTTTGTATCAACGAATGCCAATCTCTGTCTTCTTCGCCAAGTGAAACCTTGCCAAATTGCAATAGTTTTGAAAAACCAAAGATAAATGTATGTGTCTTAAAGGTCTAATTGTATTATTTCCCTCTTTATACTTTGATTACTTTGACAGATGGGTCCTTCACAATATACTCATTGTTCAACTGGAAACCCTACGAAGCAGTAATCTGAGCTCCTTGTCCTGAGGCCACTTGGTGGCCATCTCCATCCAACAGTGTCTGTGGACCCCAACAGAGGGGTAGGTAAAGAGTTATTAAGTCACTTGAAATTGCTTTTCACGCACTGAAAAGTGGTTGGGCCATTTCAGGCCATAGCAGTGTGGCAGAATGCCCAACTGCCTACGTCAAGCAGTGTTTATAAATTAGAAATTACCAGCCATTTGGTTCTTTGCTGATCAGTCAGAGTCCCTGGAAGACTGTGCCGACGTGCCTGGGGCACAGTTGTTACTGGACCAAATAAAGCATAGCTCTTGGTTAATCAGTCATGATTTGTCTACCTGGCAGTGTTATTGGAAGAGATTTGGAAGTATACATCTTTTCAATTGCAGTGCTATGTGGCTAATTATTCTGGCTAAAAGCAATAACTAAAACAGTTTTTTGTTAGTTTTCTTGCCTAGCATAGAAAACTGGCTATAAAATTCAGTTCAGCATGATTAGCTCTAGATGGATTTCACTCAACTAGTTAACAAAAGTTTCTTAACAGGACCTACCATGTGTCACACATGAAGCATGAGAAGACTAGTCCTCCCACATCATTTTTTTTTTTTGAGTGACTACATGAAGCTATATTAGTCATTTAATATATTAAAGGATTAATCTTCACAACTCTAGGAGGAAGGTATGGCTAATGATCCCATTTTGCAGCTGAATAAACTGAATTTCAGAGAATTAAGCAAGTTTCCTGAGGACCCCACAGCTAGAAAACCATGGAGCTGCAATCATGAATGCAGCAGACGGAAATCATTCTTGCCTTTTAGTTGGTGACCTCAATCACCCCAGGATCTCCTTAGAGTTTCTGAGAATCTCCTTACCAGGTCCAGGTGATCCCTACAATGCCCATCTTTTCCTTTCCAGGCAACCTGGAGCAATTCTCAGCCTGTAGTAATTATTACTGACCAGCTGCCTTCCATCCCCAGACCAGCCCAGCAATGCCCTGCACAGTGCCCCTCAAAAGTCATAGTCCAGGCTGAGGTCAGGCCACCTTTCTCAGTTCCCATCTCTTGAAAATCAGTCCTGCCATGACTTTGCTGCCCACTTCACAGACCGATGGCAGGCCATGATCATTGCTTTAGGGTACTGGGAGTCTGGGAAGAAAAAAATGAGGGGAGAGAAAATGTTTTGACCAAAGGAAAAGTGGCTAGAAACAGTAAAATAGACTCGAAATTAAATGCATCCAATTGAACATATATGCTTATCTCCCCAAATCCCCCAAATGGTAAGAACATAGAGACAAAGAACAGACAAAACAGCAGATGAGTCATCACCAAGTGGTAACTCACACAGATTTGAACTTTCTGGGAATGTACACGCCTAATGAAAAGAAGCCAAGAACAGACCACAAAACCTTGAAAACTCTCAGGGACTAGAAGCAGCAGGTAGCTTAGAAAGCGGAGTGTGGGAGGCCGCTGACCCAGATGAATGGAATGAAACATTGTAGGGAAAAGCTATGTCCTCAGATGCCTTCTCTCATCCCACACAGCTGAGCAGCTGTCCGTCCCTGACTCTGGGAGAAAGGCGTTATCATGAAGATTTCCATAAGTGGACACAAGACACACTGACCATGGAAGGAAGGCCAGCACTGAAAATGAAGACCCTGGGTGATCATTTTCATTCTAAATGGTGAGACATCTGGTCCACTCTTTCTCTTTCCTTCCCCTGGAAGATTCAGATTGAAGGATGCTAGCTTTATATCCTGATTGGCAGGAGAATGGAGGACCAGCTTTAGCAGAATGTATTAGTCCTACAGAGAATATAGTTGTAGACAATCAGGCTGGTCTCTCGTAGCTTACTACCTGTTCTCAGAGCCATACTCTGAAGTGGAGTGAAATCCAATTATTTGAGACATACTGCCATTATTAAATATAAAATCCAAAACAGAAAAAAAAATGAACTTACATGAAACAAGATAAATGAAAAAATAAACTTTAAAACTTTAATTAATATAATCAGATAGTTAAGAAGTTGCATTTTTAAAACAAGAACAGAAGATAATTTAGGACATCTCTTGAATAGGAGGGTAACTATTCAAAAGAAACTGAAATTGAAAATAGGTGAGAAAAGGTAAGAAAATTAGAGAGTCAAATCTGATATCCAACAGACAGACAATAGGAGCCTTATAAATTGAGAAGATAGAAAATGAAGGGTAGGAAATAGGAAATAATAAAAGAAAAGTTTATAGCACTCCAGACATGAGTTTTAAGATAGTTCCTGCGTATAGTGAGAACTTGATAAATGTCTGCAGCACAAATTCTAAAGAATTTACTTGCAGGCATGGCAGTGAATGAAAAGAACCCTCAGTGGGAAAGCCTGAGACAAAGAGAGTATCTTAAAAGCTTGCAGAGAAAGATTAGCATTAAAATGGCTTTGGAATTACTGATAGCCTTCCTGGAAGCTAGAATTCAGTGGAGAACACCTGTGAAATTTGAGGGAACACAAGTAACAACACAAAATTCCAAATTATAAATCAACTATGTGGGTAAAATAAAGACATCTTTAGACATGCCGCAAAATTTCAAAACAATCATCCATCCCTCTGCCCATTCTCAGGCACACTCACTTTCCTGGGAGGATACGGGTGTATGTGTTCCCAAAATCAAAGGCTCCAAATCAAAAATGACAAATGACTCAGAAACTAGGACCAAACATAGAAGACAAGCTAAGGGAATTCCCAGGATGAAGATGAAGGAAAGTCCCAGGAAAATAACTACACCGAGGCTAGCAGAGCAGTCAGTTCAGATCAGAATAGAAAACAGATGGTTCCAGGAGGGGTATCACCGAGAAAACCATAAAACCAGTCTGAACGACTGCATTTATAGGGCTTAGAGTTCAGTCAGACAGATTATAGACACATCAATTATAGACACAAGCAAATAAATGAGGCAATTATTAAATCCAGGAAAAATAAAGAGTTATACAAGAAAAGAAATATTACCATGTTTTCTACAAGACTTGATATGAACAAAAATCTAACTTAAACATAACCATGCAAACACCAAATCTTGACTTTAAGATGTATCAAGGAATTACCATGAAAGTATGAAGTATGTGTGTTAACATTGGCATAAGACAGCTAAATCCTAGTCTTTGTTGGAAGGAAGTAAAAAGACAACGTATAAAATTGAAAAAGCTCTAAAAGCAACAGATGCATTTGATTTAGAACCATGAGGATAAAGGGCAGAAGAGACAAGCAAAGCAATAAAAAGTGATCACTCTGAGGCACAGGACTAGTGGGCAAGAAGTTTGGAGTAAGGCCCTACTCTTTTCACTTAAAGGAGTTGTGTCACTTGACTTTCTAAACCAGGCCCATAATTGGAAATAAAAGATTAGGAAGAAAGACAAAAAAGAAAAAAGAACAAGAGAGGAAGAGGGAAGGAGAAAGGTGAAGGAAGAGAAAGGGAGGGAAGGAATATAACATATCACTAGAAAAGTATCCAGAGAACTGGTACTGGATGCTTTGGGTTCTCAATGGATGAAGGAATGGCTATGCCAGGACAATCAGTGCAGGATCTTACAAAGGAGGTGAAACTGAAAGGACAGGTATGATTTAGACACGTGGTGAGGACTGTGGAGGGGAGGGTTTATGTAGCCCAAAGGCACCATATGAAGTCATCACTAAGGTAGGTTTACAAGCAGCGTGTTTAAGGCCTCTAGGAGTCCATAGAATGATACCTTTGGTGGGGCCCAGTCCTCCAAAGTATGGCACTGCAGCATGCTGAGCACTTTGAACTATAGGAAATTAAAAGGCCTTAGAAGCAGACTCAGAAACAAGGACTTTCTAATCTTCTCTTGTTTCTCCTCTTCACCAAGCACAGGGACGGCTTCTCTCTGGAAGTTCTCTTGTCTGGCTGTAGAAACTTCATCCAAAAGAAACTCAATTATCTTAAAACCCCCTTCTTAGGAATCTCATCAAATAACCAAAGAAGATTAAGCACAGAGAAAAGACTAAATGCTGTCACCATGCCCAGACACTGTTCCTCTATTCTTCTGAGACTAGCTTTCAGAAATTACCTGGGAGATTTTACCTACGTAAGAAGACGACCTTTGCTTAGTGTGGAGTTCTGTCCCTCACCTTGCTGCAATTTGTTGGAACATCCTTCAGAGATCAGAGAAACTTTGTTCTAGGACATTGGTTGTTCTTTGGACTCATTCAATCTCCCTGAAAGTCACTACCCCTTAAAATTACCTACATTTCTCATTTCTCTCTTCCCTATGAAGAGAGTATTTAAGCTTCAACCACCTTGCCCTTTTTTGAGTTTCATATTTTGTATGGTTCCTGTAAACACTTACATGTTAATAAATTTGTGTGCTTTTCCTCTTATAAATCCATTGTCAGTTTATTTTAGCAGATTTGAAACTTCAGAGGGGGAGGGAAAAATTCCCATCTCCCCTACAGCTTCATTTGAAATGAAAAGACATCTCTAAGATTTGG
Source organism: Theropithecus gelada (assembly GCF_003255815.1). Taxonomy (NCBI): domain Eukaryota; kingdom Metazoa; phylum Chordata; class Mammalia; order Primates; family Cercopithecidae; genus Theropithecus; species Theropithecus gelada. Next base: position 47,638,811 of record NC_037670.1, on the reverse strand, counting down.
TAATTTTTTTAAGCTGGGTAATGGTATAGGACAGCTCTATCTTTATGATGTTAAAATAGTGCTAGTTTTTTTTTTTTTTTTTTAAAAAGCTAAATGATACATTCTTGAAGTAGATGCAGCCCCACCCCAGGGGCAAAAGACTTGTGAACAGATGATGAGCGTGTGAAGATTTGAATGGTATCGCTTCTTCCTGGTGGACACAATGCCATATGCCAGGACACGTGAGTTGGTGAGCAGAGTGGGAGCAGAACTTCAGTCTTCTCTTAACCCCTTGGCTAAGTAATCGCAAAGTCCCTGTTTTGGGTCTCTGACTCATGCCCTCCTGAGCCTTACCCTGGAAGGATCAGAAAGCATAGTCCGCGAGTAGTCAAGAAGGGGGTCATATCTGCCCATTCCCTTCTTGCTATGGGCTTTCAGACATAATGCAGAATTAAACTGTCAGAGAAGAGGAGAACTAAATAGGCATGAGTCTGGAGTTCTGATGATGACTCTGTACTAGATATTTCAGTTGATAAAATGAGATCTTATTTGTAACTCAGAGTGACTGGATGAATTTTTATTGTGTGAATTCTTGAGATTTAACCCAAGCAGTAGGAAAAGACAAGTTTGCAGGCCACGTTTAAGTGGGAAAATGGGCACTAGACACAAAATCAAAGTTATTTTCTGTGTCTAGCTGGTGCATTAAAATAATTGTGAAATTATTTTATTATGTTAATGAAAGTATATCTATTACTATCAGTTAGATCAAAAACAGATAAATCAGATACTGTCTATTACTGTATCTGCTAGACATTATGCCTTAATACTTAAATATTAGCCAGAGTAATAGTTCCACAATCCCACATGCCTAGAGAGCAATTCAGAAGAGGCTACAACAATTTAACCTGATAAATAGTGAATGTCAAATAATTTTGTAGTGGTATCAAATCACTTGGACAGACTTAACTTTATTTTGAGTTTATCTCAATCTAGTTTCACTTAAGTTGAAAAGTAGTTTGTTTTCTACATCGGGATGTTTCAAATACAATTATACATGCATTTTTTTAGAATACCTGTAGTTTCAAAAATACCTCAGAAATGCAATGAGCTTTGGAATTTCCATCATCTTCTGACAATGGTGCATAGACCCCTGTATGGTTTTCGTTTTTCTAATACTCTTCATTGAAACTATTGACATACCATAAAATTTACCAATTTGAATGGTTTTAATGAATTCTGAGAGTTCTGTAACCATCGTTGTCATCTAGGTTTAGAACTTTTCATCACTCCCCCAAAGAACCCCTATTTATTAGCAGTTAATCTGATTTTCCCTCTTCCACCCTGCCAGCCCTAGTTACCCCAATCAACATTCTGTCACTTTAGATATGTCTATTATGAACTTCCATAGAAATGGAGTCACACAATATGTAATCTTTGGTAATTTGTTCCTTTCACTTAGCTTAATGTTTTCAAGGTTCGCCCTTGTTACAAATATTTTCCCATTCTATGGGTTATCGTTTCACTTTCTTGATAGTATCATTTGCAGCACAAAAGCTTTTAATTTCAGTGTAGTTCAATTTATCTTGTGTTGCTTATTCCTATAAAGGCAGGGGGATGCTGGAGTTGTTCAGTGCTAAATAAAATGTAGTTTATGACCTAAATGCATGTGTATGACAGGAGATGCCATCACTGGTATGATAAAACCATTAAGAATATTCTATACAAGCTTGATCATTTCTTTTAAGATACCTTCTTGGCTTGGCTAACACTATACATCTTTCAAGTTTCAGATGAGACAGAATTTCTCTAGAAAGCCTTCTCTTCGGGAGAGGTACTCTCCTGTGCATCTTCATAGCACCATGCATTACCCGCCATTTTGTCCTTATAATAACCCTATTATAGTGGTATGATCATCCAGTTGTAAAGAAGAGAAAACTGGTAATAACTGGAGTTGTGAATTGACCAACTCCTATGTGTGGAGGCTCTACTACGTGCCCTATGTGCTTTCTCTCATCATCTCATGATGTCATCATGAAGTAGTATCATTACTAACCCAATCTTAACAGATGAGGAAGCTGAGGCTCAAAAAAGGCAAACAATTTTCCCAAATTTATACAAACAGTTTATTGTGGGGTAAATACTTGAACCCAAGTTTAACTCCAAAGCCAGTAAAGATTTTGGTCTTAGTTAGTATCTTGATAATGGGTTTATAACCAGGTGATCATTTTTGAAAGGAGATGATAACCCTTTACATGACATATCATCTCAGCTGCAAAACGTTAAAAATGTGTTTGTTCAAGTTCATAAATTATATTTTATGCATAGTCAGTTTAACTGTAGAAGCTTTTCAGGAGGCTTATTGGGAAATCATAATGAAAGTGAGACAAGGGTTGCCTTTTGGTCTACGTATACTCTGAATGAGTGCCACAAAGAAGAGAGCTTCACTGTGCAACTCTTACCGCTCTGCTCAGAGGGTGTGTGTCAGAGACTCAAGTATACTGGGGTTGCACATTGACACAACACATTTTTAAGAGGATGGTGAATTTTATTATAGATAATAGGCAAATATTGGGAAATAGAAACATGTCTTTGGAAGTGAAATTCAAAGGCAAAAGAAGATTGCATATTAACTGTATTTATATTTGAAAAAATAAAGCATGAAATATATACATAAATATAAAACGTAAGTCATGATTCTTAAAGATATGAATATAGCTATATGAATATCATAAGCAAGAAAAGAAGTTCTATTTGTGAGTCTACCCTCTCAAAACGAGATCGATGATGAATGCCATTTTACTTCAATTGTTAAGTATTTTTCTGCTATATCATAATGATAAAAATGTCACAATCATTTAATTATTAATTTCTCATAAGAAGGGTAAGTTAGATTCAGAAAATGAACTCTTGTGCAATATGAACTCATCCTACCTCACCAAGAAGCTGTAAGAAAAGGCTTTTTGTAAACCTCACACATCCTGTGCATAGCATATAGGATCTAATGTAAACTTCACAATAATTCTGCAAAGCAAGAATGATTGTGCCTCTTTTGCAGATTCAGAAAGTGGGGCTCAGAAGGATCTTAGAAGTGCCTCCAAGTTCAGAGCTGGCTAGCTGGCAAAGAGAGATTCAAGATTTTCAAAATCAAGATTTTCACATCTTTCAAACAGAGATTTTAAATAGTGCCCTGTTACCCATGCTTTTTCTGCTAGGCTATACCCAGTCTCAAAATTCCTGGCTTCCAGCCCTTCACTTAAGATACCGGTTTAAGCTGCCTGTAGATAAGAAGATAATGTGTTAAGACACTGAACGCTGACATAGAGATTTTAGTCCTTTTCAGTAAGAATCAATTTATCAAAATCTGGAGCAAACTCAAAAGCTCCATTTTTGGGTGATACTAGTATAATCACCAAATTGAGTCATCCCTTAAACAGTAATAATTTGCACAATAGTAAACTCCCTTTGTTCTGATGGCCAGTATTTCTTAAGGGTAATACTCCACCCTGCATTCATTAAGAGGCCATGTGGCATCTCTGTGACTTTTGACACCAAGAACTGACCTTTCTGTGAGCCATCCAGGGCTTAGCCACTGACATCAACCACTCCTTTTACTGTACCATTTCACGTTCTGTGGCTCTTAAACAAGAACAGATAGCATGATGTCCTCTGTAAAAACCTAAGAAATCAAATTTTCCTGTTATTAACCTTGGCCTGATGTAAGTTACATGTTTTTGGTGTGATAGTTGTGTGTATGGTGGCAGAAAGTCAAGCATAGCCTGCAGTTTCCTGAAAGGATCTACAGAAAAACTGAAATCTGGAAGTCATTTTGAAGTCAAGACTGTGGCCATAAGTGTACTACTTCATTCAGTGGAACTGAGCACCTTCCTCAGGAGAGTCCTAAACAGAAAGAGAGGACAGGAAGTGAGCCAGATACTATTCTGAGCTTGACACTTCCCAAAGTCCTCCAGGAAGAATCTCAGCCATTACGACATCATTGTCTCTTGGGACCTCCACAATTAGGTACTTTCCTGAGAAAACATCCATGATTCCTTGTTTTCCTGCTTTTTCTGTTTCTTGCTGTGGTCCTTTGTACGTGTGTTTCCCCATTCTTCGGCGTTAAATGAAGTTTTAGAAAACAGACAATGAGATGACTTGTCTTTCTCTACAGTACCTCTTCCCAGTTCCCCCTTCCCCCAGTTCCACCTGGGCTTCCATTATTGGTAGGTAGGATAGAAACTGACCTACAATATTAAAGGTGAACCAAAGTCCTAGATATCCCAAAAGGGAGCTCTGAAGAGGGAATTACCTGTCAGGTTTCCCCATGAAGCAGGGTCTTGTTGTTCCCTCGCACACACCTTTGCTTTTCATTGGATGTAGGTGCCCTGGACTGGGTGGGACCTTGGGAAAGGTAAGCTGCACTCTGTAGCTGGGGCCACCCCTTGAGGGGACACTGGTTGGAGGCTGTCTGTTGACCACATGCCCTAAAGCTGGGCACCACATCTCTCCCTACAGGGGGATCTGAGTGGCACATCTAGGTGACCAACACACCTCCCATGTTACTCCACAAAAATGTTCTTCCTTACCATACACATATTGATGATAGCTACTAAAATATCACCTTCCAGATATTAATTTTAATGCAAACATTTCTGAGGAGTAACCCTTTAAGCTGGTACCCACTATCAATTTCTTGGTGAAACAGCTTCCTTTCTTTCCCAGAAGAAAGTTTTTAAAGGAACAAGAAGGCATTAGGTACAGCAGCCAAAGAGCATGGCGCATTTGGGTGTGTGGGGGCATCAACCAATGCCATTCCTTAATGTGGGGCCACTACATTAGTGTGTTTTGCGTTGCTATAAAGGAATACCTGAGACTGGTTAATTTATGAAGAAAAGAGGTTTATTTAGCTCATGGTTCTGCAGGCGATATATGCATGGCACCAGCATTAGCTTGGCTTCTGGTGAAGTCCCAGGTAGCTTTTACTTATGGCAGAAGATGAAGAGGGAGCAGGTGTGTCATCCAGCAAGAGAGAGGAAGAGGTGCCAGGATGCTTTAAACAATCAGCTCTTGAGTAAAGTAATAGAGTGAGAACTCACTCATTGCTGTGGGGAGGGCAGCAAGTCATTCATGAGGGATCCACCTCCATGATCCAAATACCTCCCGCTAGGCCCCACCTCTAACACTGGTGATCACATTTCTACATGAGATTTGGAGGGGACAAACATCCAAACCGTATCAGCAATCTCCTCACTTTACAGATGAGAAGACCAAGGTTCCAAGAAGTGAAGTGGCCTAGGCAGAGCCCTTCAACTGGTGAGGACAGAACACAGTCTCCTCTGAGTTCTTCCCTTTTGCCTCTTCTCATCCAAGCATGCAGAGAAGTGGAAGGACTTTGCCAGCACAGACAGGGTATGTGTTTTTAATGTGCAAAATAGTGCCTCTGCCTCCGAAGAGTGATTTGGGCTTCACTTGTAAACAGAATAGAGCTCTAGTGCTGGGAGTGAACTCATTGCTATACGTGTGTAGACAGGAATAATGGTTTACTAGTGTGGGAAAATCACAAACACAAGATCTCTCTAATCTCTCTAAATCTTATTTCTTCATAGCTCAGGTGGGGCTAATGAATCCTGCTTGCTTATTTCCCAGCGTGGCTGTGAAATTTTAGGAAGAAAAAGCGAGTGAGTGTTTAGTATAGTATTATTTAACAACAGGCAAACACTTATTTCAAAAATCCTTTTAGACCTGCTGAAAATTTGAAACATTCAAGAAGCGGGACTGCCTGGGTTCTGGACAATCTCAATGAAGTCCAACTGTAAACCCTGGTCTAGCTGTACCAGTAGGGCCTACTGGGTGAAAACGAGACTTACCTTTAAGATTCCAGTCCCCAACACATATGGCCTCTTGGATCTGATTTTTGAGATGTGTTTGTCTTACTGAAGTCCACTGGGCTAAGAAACTACTTTGGGCTACTGTGCAGCAATGCTTTGTGTTTGTCTATTAGATTCCTTTTTCAAAGGGCAATTCCTATCTATTGGGCTCTTACTCAGTGATATTCTTTCTAGTGTTATAGATCCCGTTTTCTATTAAGCATCTAATATACTTCAGATACTTATCGGTTTAAAATTATTTATAGTGTACAATCATGTGAAACAAAATGATGCTCTGATAAAGACAACAACAACAAAAGCAACAGCAACAACAACAAAAGCATCAGGTTCTATGTAAAGCAGGTGGTAAAGAGAAATGGCATTAAAATAGCACATGGCCAAGGAATCTCAAGAGAGGCCCTGACAATTGGCACTGAATATTGATTCTTCAGTAATTATGGAGCTCAGTGACCTGAGAAGAATTGGTGGTGAGTAAGCTTGCCTCAGCCATGCTTCTCACCCCCATGTTTGTGCCAGCTGGGGGCCCAGGGCTGGTTTAAATTCTAGCAAGACTCTCATACCAGTGCAAACATTTACAAAATACCAGGTATTTATCTTGGCTTCAAAGAAAGGTAAGCATCTTTTGGAGTTCACCTGACATTAAAAACATGTTGAAACTTGGGGTATTGGCCTGTTGAAATTGTCCTATATGGATATATTTGTGATGATTTAGGATTATTTTATAATAGTAATTCCCCACCCTTAACATTCTGTATATTCATCAACATTTATTGAATGGAAACCTGGATGGAGAGGTGGTACACCTCAAATCTGACATTATGCATCCCATAATAGTAGTACCACAGTGCTCAGGACTGAACTGCAAGAAATTATTATCATACCGTTTTCCCTGTAAAACAGTAATGTATATGAAATGCTGAGAGTAGGGCTACACAGTGACTTGCTTTTTCGATGGTGCTAGATTCTTCTATTCTCTCCTGACCTCTCACTGAGAACACTGAAAAAGCTTAAGAGGCCAAAGAGTGGCTACAGAGCGAAAATGCATTGCTCTGTCCTCATTAACATAGTGCTCAAATCAAGTGAGGCAAAAGGTTTAGAGAAACAATTTCCCTTTCAATGCCCAAGTAATGTTAATCGTAAAAATTATCTATGTACTTTGTGCCAAATAAGGTAAACAATAAAAGGAGAGAGCTATTTCCTTTACACTGAAAGATGAAAAGTAGCAAATTGGTAGAGAGGGAGAAAATTGGAGGGAAGTTCAAACTTTTCCTCTGCAAGTTCGATAATTGAATCTGCCAAAATAAATTGGCAATAGAAAGATTAACGGGAGAAAAGTTAAACAAATTTATAATTTATAAGTGCATGGGAGTCACATAAGGTATGAAACTCAAGGGCTAGAAGGTTGAAGATTAAATGTCCTCTTTATAGGAAAGAGGAAAGTGGTAGATATAGGCAATTGTAATCGAAGAGAAAATGATTTTTAGAGGAGATTAATGGGTCTGAAGAACAGACAACAGCCTGGGATAATTTTCCTCTGGGCTCTGGGGTACATGGTTACAATTTACAGAAGGGTAAGGGGCAGCACTGCATTGTGAACAAAGGTTGTCTTATTATGGAGATAAAGTCTCTGGGTAATAGTCCTCATAGGAATAGATAAAAAGCCTGTTTGGGTGGGTGTGGTCATGGTCTTAGTTTCTTTTCCCATGATTAACATTCCCTGGTTAGTGAGGGGAAGGCAACTGTGTTTTGTGGAAGAACTTCCCTCAGTCAGATAAGAAAACTTCAGAGAGAATTACTGCCTGTGCTTGGAGGGAGAAACTAAGGCAGGGCGGGAGAAACCAAGGGAGAGCCAGAGAAACTTCAATTCTGGGGCAGCTTCTAAGTCCTTCCAACTTCCTTTAATACAAAGTGCTCAGCATGCAAAAGTGCCATACATTGGGGTTTCATTTTCTGTTGACTAGCCCAAAAGAATCAAGCTTAAAAAAAAGAGAATCTCCAAACTTTTCTAATGTATAAAAGTTGAATGAATGTGGCATTGAATGTGTATATGCAATCACTTTTACTTTGAGGAATATCTTCCAACTCCAAAATTCTATGATTCTAAGACACATTCTATGTAATATCTTTCCTTGAAAAGATATGCTTTCTTTCTGATACCTAAAATCCTTTCCTCTGGATAGAAAAACAATTTTCTTCCTTTTATATACATGCATTCACCACCAATTTATCAAGCAGAATATTGCTGGTACTTAAAAATAAATAAGCTGTAGTTCCTGTCCTCAAGGAGCTTACAGTCTAGGCAAAGATATGTCATTAATTCATTAATAGACCTTATTGAAAATTTTGTAAATGAAAGTTCATTTTCTAGTTTTTTCTGTTACACCAAGATGAGGTGTCACAAAGAGCTACAAAGAAGGAGGCTCAGTTTTCATCCATAGACTAAACACATTTCATTTCAGCAATGATATATTTCTATGATGTGTTTTTATGAATACAGCTATCATTACATAGGGCTTCTTGAGAATTCTAAATGTTCAAAAATAGGAATTAGTACTACAATAAAAAGTATATATAGGTATTTTTTGGCAGAGTATATACTGTACTCAGTAAAGCATAAAATGGCTTTAAAAATATGTAAGACATGTTTACAAGAATTTTTTTTTTTTTTTTTTTTTTTTTTGAGACAGAGTCTCGCTCAGTCACCCAGGCTGGAGTGCAGTGGCACAATCTCAGCTCACTGCAAGCTCTGCTTCCCAGGTTCAGGCCATTCTCCTGCCTCAGCCTCCCGAGTAGCTGGGACTACAGGCGTCTGCCACCATGCCCGGCTAACATTTTTTGTATTTTTAGTAGAGACAGGGTTTCACGGTGTTGGCCAGGATGGTCTCAATCTCCTGACCTCGTGATCCGCCTGTCTTGACCTCCCAAAGTGCTGGGATTACAGGCGTGAGCCACCGTGCACGGCCGTTTACAGGGATTTAAAACAGGTGTCTTGACCATTTTAAAGTAATATAGTGCTAAGGTGCATGCTGAGTAATTCCAGGAGGCCTTTTTTTTGTGTGTGTGTGGTTGTACAATTTAAATGATTCTTAATTTTAAAATGCATTTTTGGCCAAGACATTTAATGTTGAAAAGTGGCTATTCAGCATGCAAAAGACCATAAGTGTTTTTCATAAGAATTTTTATTATAAAGCTACATGCATTTTAAAAATAGTTGTTTACACAAAAGGCCCTAATGGCTCTAATAGTTTAACAGATCAATAATCAATATTCTTATAAGTCAATTCAAATTTATGTAATCTGCATTATGAAAAGATCTTATATACATATTTACAGCATAACTCCTAGTGATTTCTTTATAACTATCTCTGTCCCTAATGTCATCTTATGTTCCAATATGATAGAAATATTTTTAAGACCAACACTTTTAAAATATCAAAAAATATTATTGCATAAACAAATACATTGGAAGTCACCTAAGGCTGTGACAATGCCACTATAATAAAGATATTTAGTCGTCTTCTTTTTTGTGATTTTCCTGAGTACAAGAAACTCCAAAGAAAATTATAGAAGAGTTTACAATAAAAGATTCCTAGTATCTGAAATGTCTGTCAAAACAATTTATATGGCTTTTGTTAGTCATCATATTGAAGAGGAAAATAAAGACACCACAGCAACCCAAAATTTCCCAAGAATCTGTGGACATATGAGTCTGCTGTGCGCTTTTCAATATTTACAGAGTCAACTATAAGCTACCGTGGTTTTATAAAGCTGGTAGTAGTCCAATCCCGTATACATGTCAAGGGCCTTTGGGAACAATAAATAACTCATTAGACCTGTCCCCAAGTCTCCAGTTTATAATCTTCTTCAGATTATGTGTTGCCCTTTGGGTTTTGAAAAAAAGCACAAAGCAAAACCTACTTCTTTTCCAGGCCCACGTTTGTGATGCTTTCTTACTTCTCCAAGTTCACCTAGCTAGTAACAGTACTATTTCCTCAAAATTAAACCCAGAGGCAGTTTGATGCAGACAACTTCTTTGAGTTTCCCATAACCAAAAAATATATATTGACATTTGTGCTGGACTGCAATAAATGCATGCCCTGTTGCGCCCACCCTGATCCTGCTCACAGGAAACCCCTGACAAACAACTCCAAGCCTTAGGAAAGCTCTAATTTCTGGTTATAGTCTCTTGAAGGATTGCATAAAACTTACAATATTTTATCTGGCTTTTCCCGTTTTTCAGAAAAGAAAAAAATTGCCGGTGAATGATATCATTTACACAAAACGAACGAATTGTATTTTTTTTGTTATTATTTTTAATGACTTTCTTTTAACCTACCCCAACTCCACCCCAAGCCCAAACTTTGTAATTCATGGCCTTCTTAGAAATGTTATGTTATCAGTTCCCTCTCCTTTTCATGGGCTGCCCCCTTTCTACTGTTTCAAGAGCCCAGTAAATCATATGATTGACTTTCAAACCAAGACTGGTTGATGCGAGTAAAGGAAATTTAATTGGAATACAATCACCCCCTACTGCTCTTAACAGTTTTTTGTGCATCTAAATATGATCTGAATTTCAGATATGGTTTTCTATTTGACATTTATTTTCCTCCAGCTTATATGTGCTACATCTTTACCTAAATTGGGTTGTTATCTTCTTCTGCCTTTTTGAACTTAACACTATAAATTAACTATTATCCTACTGAAATAAATTCCTTTGCAGATTTTATGTATATGGAAGGTATTTCAATTTCATTTGAGAATACACACTGAGTTATTATGTCCTACAGAGTAATTTATTGATCTTTGGGAACAAAAACCTCCAGTATAGTATCAAGATAATTTTACTGTTAATTTTAAAAATAATATTTCAAAATTCACTCTTAAGGGAATACATGCTCACTCATACCAATAAAATAAGTAATCAGTTGGATATGAGAGGACAAAAATCTGATACTCAAAATATGTTCTTACTCATTTTAAAATAAAGAGAACTATTAAAAATACAGTGAATTTTGATAGCTTCTGAGACTGTCGTTTTGACTAGAAATGGTCTAGAAAATTAATCTATTTGTTCCTCTTAATTAGATTTAGGTTAAAAAAATAAAAATAAATCCTCATTCCAGGAGATAACAGGAGTATATGTGCCTTTAAATTAATAATGGCACAAAAGTATTGGTGATATCTAGACTCCTTCTCGAGGAACAACAGGAAATTTCAGCGAAATCAGCCAGAACTACAATATGTCTCACTCTGGAGGTGAAAAGGAGACAAAGTTGTAGTTATACAAAGAACCATAGAGAAATTTACTTTGTCATATATAATCAGACAACCCATGAAACATTCACTTTTAAAAAACTGCACAACACTGAGTTTTTCTACATCTTTTCTGCTCTTAGAGTTTGGTGTGCTACTTTTGGAATTTATACTAATCTAGAAACCATGGCCATGTTTGGAGCCTTAGGTATCAAAAGACCTGGGGATTCCATTAGGGGAACCCAGATATGAGTAATTCTTTCCTACTGTTCTTGTGTGCACATTTCTGTTGCTTAACAAAACACATGCTGAAAAACCATACTTGGTCAAGAGGTAGATTTATGACTGTTTAGGAATCTACCACATGGAGCATGGTGCCTTTGTGGTTAAAGACGACTAAATGACAATAAGGCAGTATCACTAAGCAGGAAACAGGCCTTGCTCTCTTCAGTTTTAGGTTATTGGGATTTGGAGAGGGAAACTTATGCCTCCTGCCAGACACGATTTTTAAACATTTATAACTTGGTTACCCGTTATCACTTTAAAGCACTTTGTCCATGAAGGGTGACATTTATGTGGCAAGTCGTATTTTATTATTAAGTGAAAATTTTTTTGAACAAATGAAAACATTTGTCTTTAATAGTGATTAAATGCCCAACAAGTTAGAACCTTTACAGAGAACAAAGTGAGCTAAGCGCAAAAACAAGTTTCTAATGTTGCTTCTAAAAATAAAGAAATAACAAATGAATAAAGGAGATAAAAATGCATCACGGATTTCTAAATTGGAAACTTCAAACATTTTAAAGCTAATAATTTATTTTTAAAACCCTACAAAATAACAGAATGAAGATATTCCCTCCAATGTAAGGTATATAGTTATTAAAATATTGATCAATTATTTGCTTTTGTTGTTTTCCTGTTAAAGATTCCTTTCATTGACTATTTTTACCCTGGCAGCACATCTACTCTGATACATGTCTGTTTATTAATTAGTGCAATACCCTCCCTTCAGTTCAGTACAGGACCCATGAAATATTTTAAACTTCCTCCTTTATTGGATTAAACCTATTTGAATGGAAACGAAGTAGCCATTACAACTCTGAGAGATCATATCTGCACACAGCGAATCACAAGAAACATTTCGGAGACATTTTTGAGGTTTCCTTCTAAGTCTTTGAAGCATATCATTGGTTGCAAAAAGAAAAAAGAATGAAAGACTAAATTTTCAGTATTAGGCAAAGAAGAAAAGTTTGTATGAAGCAAATGTTCATGCAGAATGTGTTTATTGATAAAACTTGGGAGTACACATGTAGCCATTCCGTAAGTACCCTACTTTTTTTTTCTTTGTGTTCTTGGTTACATTGATTAAATGAGTTTAATCTCATACTCTAATTATTATGTCTCCAGTTGGTTTTGTAGCAAAAAAAAAAAAAAGAAAAGAAAAGAAACAAAAACAAAACAAAACAAAACAAAACAAAAAAAACTGGCCGGGCGCAGTGGCTCACGCCTGTAATCCCAGCACTTTGGGAGGCCGAGGCGGGTGGATCACGAGGTCAGGAGATTGAGACCATCCTGGCTAACACGGTGAAACCCCGTCTCTGCTAAAGATAGAAAAAATTAGCCGGGCGTGGTAACGGGCACCTGTAGTCCCAGCTACTCGGTGAGGCTGAGGCGGGAGAGTGGGGTGAACCCGGGAAGCGGAGTTTGCAGTGAGCAGATACAGCGCCACAGCACTCCAGCCTGGGTGACAGAGCGAGACTCCGTCTCAAAAAACAAAAACAAAAACAAAAACAAAACTCATATCTTGGAGTTTAAATGTGTTGCTGTTTTTTGAGAAATATGAAATTCGGCTTTGACATTAGCTTCAACTTTCATCCTAAAGTAGTTAATGGGTCTAAATCTCATTATTTGTAAAGTTTGCTTGCATGATTGGTAGATGGTAAAGCAATATACACTAATTAGCCACAAGGACAACGACATGAGAAATGAATTTTACGGATACCTCAAAAACTTATCTATGAATGGAATTTTAGAATGCTTTAAATAGAGCTATAAAAATAGGCAAAACATGTTGATTTAAGTTGGAGTTCTTTATTATTTATGGAACTATAGGAATTTTTTTTTCTTGTGGTGCTTAGAAGTTTCAGTGTGTTACAAAGATTCTTTCTTCTACCAGATTGCATCTTTCTTGAAGGCCAGACCCATGTCTGATTCATATTATCTCCATGTGTCTAGTAGATTTTGTCTCTATAAAGTAACTATCAGATATTTGTTGAATGCAGAGCCCATATGCCACCCTTTTGCAAATTAGAAATAAAAGCATGCTTTCTCCAGAAAAATGGCACCCTGCATCAGGGATGGTTGATTGTCAGGTATTGTTCAGGCTTGAGACAACCTGTTTCTTAAAGCACCTACCTCTCTTGTGTCCTTCTTGAAATTAATCACATGAATTCAGAAATGAGAAGGGATAGTTTTGTGTTAGGTCTTTTGTAGGGAAGTAATGCACTGTGTCTGTGTCAAAGTTTCTTAAGTCAGGCTTAACCACTGGACTGAATCATAAGTAGAAAATGTGTCATGGGATTAAAGGTCTTATTTTTTACTGTACTAAAAAATAAATAACAGTTTGGTAAAATGGTGTAATTATAGTTTTTCTTCTAGCATTTGGATATTAAATTAGAGGATACCATAATTCAGGAATGATGGCCTTTTTTTTTATCTGAATGTGTCCAGATAGAGGGCCCTGTGTTTTGCTAAAGACTGTAATTGTTACTGTACTTATAATAATTCTCTAGTCACTCATCATCAGCACCTAAACAGCTTGCCTTGGAAAGTTACGAAATCCCAGAGTTAATGACCATGCTTACATTTTGGCCAAGCAATCTAAACTCTTATCCTCAATTTTCCACAGCAGCTGGATCTATTCTAGAGGTAAATACCTTAGAGAAGAGAATTGACAGGAGCAAAATACATGCAGATATATGTTATATAAACAGCATGATAATTCTTTGCTTTATTATATTTTAAATGGAAATATGCTTTGTGTCAGATGTCACAAATTAGTGAAATACTTTGAGAGAAATATAATTTTAAATATCTCTACATTCTTATGGATAAATGTCCTCTAATTTGTTCCTGAAATGCCAAATCTAACTTAAGCAATTTGTGACAATTATTTTATCAGTGCTTAAATTTAATTTTCCTTCTTCATAGTTAGTACCCACTGTACACATTTCTATATTAATATACATACATATTTAAATTAAGATAGCATTAAATCTATAAGTATAACCAAGTTTATTATAAATATGTGATAAAACATGCAAATTATTTTTTAGACAGGAACTCTTTCAAATATCCAGCTGAATTATATAAATAAAACATGAATGACAAACTTTTTAGGTATTTATTTTGTCACATATTACAACCATTCTCTATGTTATTCATTTTTCAAATATAAAAGAGTTACCATTACCAGATGGAAAATAATATTCAGAAATGCAGACATGTCTGTGGTAGGAAGAAGATAGAAACAAATAACCAGCTTCACTCACTAAACCAAATTTCTTACATTTTGAAAAGACCCATTTTTCACGGGTCAAATTTGTCCCTTGATCAGTATACAGAAAACAATCAGGTTGAGTCATAAACAATAAAGTAGCATGTCTGGAAGGAAAGAGATTAGAAATGAAATAAAACGAGATATGGGCCGTCTAAGGCTACCCCAATCCTCACTTTCACCCCCCTTCACCTAGGCGAGTACACGCTGAACAAGCACCAAAAACAACCAATAAATGAAAGGAAACTCAAAGGTCACTCGGGGTCATTATTTTCACATACCTTTGAATAATGAGAGCATCACATGTCAGCCAGAGGAGAACAAAATGTCACATTCTCCAGCTAAAGGTTGGCCTTGGTCAAAGGTCACAGAAGGGAGGCCAGGAAATAACCTAAGAGGTTAGGCCGGGTGCACAAAGAAAGGTCACCAAATGTCAATGAAAGCATGCAGCTGTTTGGAGATGAAACAACTGAGGCAGCCCTTTGTGCTGACATCGGCTAGAAAAAATGTCTCTGCTGACATTTTTTTAGCTGGCAGTTTTATAGGACATTGACATTAATGTACCCAACCCCGAATTAGCCTTTTAAAAAGCAACAGTTTGGAAGTTAAGTGCAGCAGTTTCCAAAGAATCATAACTGTGACATTTTTATTTCAGATGATTAATACAGCAATGGACTTCTAACACAAAATTTAGATTTGATCTGAGCTCTTTCATCATGACAATGTGTTAGCAACTAGGCCGTGGGACAGGTAACAATCAGTAACTAGCATTTTTATGTTTTAAGCACTGTTATTATTCCTTCAACTAAAAGGTATTCAGAAACCTCACCTTATTACAAGGTAGGAAGACATGAGTGATTTCCACATTTCACTGGGCCTAGCTGTTGGCAGCTCTTGATCTAGTAATAAAATCCAACCAAAGGAAAGAGAAAAGACTGAAACATTTGCAACCCCATTTTAAAGGAATTCCTGCAAAATACTTGCAGACTAAATCTTTATCTATCTGAGTATTTCCATCTTAAATATCAGCCCTAAAAGTAACAATTCTCAGAGAAGTGGTGGTAGTGCTCCCAAATATTCTCAGACATCAAACTCTACAGGAAAGAAGTTTAGAAAAGATAGTCACCTTGAATTATTCAGATACTTAACTTACAGTTGATCCACCCTAGCAGCTTCAGTGTTCTCTGTGTGTGGAGGTCTGTTTTACACACACACACCTGATACTCATCCAAGATCAGCAGCTGTTTCCAGACAACATTAGAACATCTCACATCTATAAACATCCTTTACTGATTCACAGGCACAAGACCATATTTTAATTCAAGATGTACTTTTCAGTCCTCAGGGTTCTCACAAGTGGCCCCAATTTACAACTTAGGCAGCTCCACATTTTTCCCAAATCTTTTTCAGACAGTTGAGCCAGTTTCTTAATGTCTTTTCCCCAGTTCAACATTCTGTTTAAAAAGAGAACGTTGTGGATTTATACAATAAAAATAATAATAATAAAAGTTGGCTGGGTGTGGTGGCTCACACCTGGATTCCTTGCACTTTGGGAGGTCGAGGCGGGTGCATCACCTGAGGTCAGGAGTTCGAGAGCAGCCTGCCCAACACGATGAAACGCCGTCTCTACTAAAAACACACAAAAAAATTATCCAGGCATGGTCGTGGGTGCCTGTAATCCCAGCTACTCAGGAGGCTGAGGCAGGAGAATTGCTTGAACTCAGGAGGCAGACGTTGCAGTGAACTGAGATTGCGCCACTGCACTCCAGCCTGGGCAACAAGAGTAAAACTCCATCACAAAAAAAAAAAAAAAAAAAGTTTACACAGAAACAAAACTCTAAAGCTTATTTCACAAGCAGGGGCCATCTCTCCCTAAAACCTCTATTCCAGGAGATTCTCTTTTTTGTTTTTCCTCCATAAACTTACAGGGAGACTGCCAAACAGTAATACTCACCCCGGGATGACTGCAGGACTCACCCAGAGGCTAAACTACCTTCCTACCTAATGGGCCCTAGACATATGAAGCCTGTCAGGATAACATCATAAATCATGGAGATGGGAAGAGAGGGGGGCAGGAGGAGCCACACAAAGCCTTTGCACTTAGGAGAAAGAGTTATTTAACACATCAGGGAAGTGCATTTCATAAATGAAGTCAGTGACTTGAACATGTCATATTCGATCTATATGGAGGTTACTGAACTTTCTTTAAAAAGTCATTTTTATGCTGGTTGCTTTTCTTATGAAATTTTCTACACCTCTAGTGTATAAAATGGATGTGTAAGCAGCTGATTGAGAAATAGCTAAGGTCAAAGTTAATAAGGAAAGCAGAAGGTCTAAAAGCAGGCTGCCTTTTCTTCCGCCTTTGAGTTCAAGAGACTCCGTATGATTTGGGCATGACATACTAATGTTTCTGACACCAGGCCTTTTTTAAAAATCTGCTTTCAAATAACTGATACTTGGGTGGTAATGAATGTTGAAGATGTCTCATTGCTGGAATTACAAAAATGAACTTTCCTCTTCTGATTTCATTCATGAGCTAGCTTTTCTGAGTAAAATGATATCACAGACTTGGAGGGATGGAACATTGCCTCAAAATGTCAAGACAATAGAAGTTACAGAATGTACAAGTTGGAGAAGAAAGAAAAGGGTGGGAATGTAGAATTAGGTGTCCCTTTGAAAACAAAGAAGAAAGCAAAATACTCAGCAAGTATATCAACAAGTACAAACTGCACATCTATTTTGGAAAATGTTTTGTATCTCAGTCTTTCTGGATCCCTTACACTTAAGTTGTGAGAATCTCTGGATTATTTTGTCACATAAAAGAGTATAAAGCCCCCATCAAATCAACAGATAGGTCTGCTCCCTCAGATGAGATTGAACTGAAACATGGAACATATACAGTGAGGTTCATCAGATAAACACGTGCCAAACTGAAGACTTCTATCTATTTTTAAACGGATGCTACAGATTGTCTGCAAGAACTACTCCCTTCAGCTTCAGATGTGATAAAGCTTGATATGATGCTCTTAGACCTTGAAACAGAAACCATATGTGGCAATAAACAAACAAACAAAATCCCTGGATACTGCAAAGGAAAAAAAGAGAGAAAACTTACTCAATTTTAGAAGACTTGAAAAACTTGTAATTATCTTCCTTTGGTGTTCACTGACAGGAAAAAAAAAAAAAAAGAAATCCCAGTACCTAAAAACTTCTATATTTCCACATTTATGTTCAAATTATTCTCTAAATGGCTTGAAATAATTGCCTCTTCTGCTTTATATTAACTAAACTTTTTTTTTTTTGTCAAGTCATGGTTCTTTTTCTAGTATCTGAAAATGTGCCAAACTAAATGTCAGTGCCTTCATAAGGAAGATTTAGAGTTCCCTTTGGAGCAGATAGAAGCCTCAAATGACAAACATGCTTATCCTGAATGCCCCTCCTGCTGGTGTGACTTACCTCAGAACAAGGTCAAAGAAGCCGTCAGAGAAGAGCTACGATTTGTTTGACTTGACATTCCCTGGTATTTCCCTTTGTTATCCCTGTATCATCGTTCTGTGGCAGAGAGAGAGCAAGGCAAGCGCTTGCTTTCAGGTCTATCTGGCTGGTAGCCCTGCATACCACAGAGAGCTACTGTGGATTTCACTGTATGAAAAGCCTCCATTTGACTTTAATGCTGTTAAAGCATTGCAGGGGCAAGTTTTGAAATCTTTCCTTAGGTCAAACCCTAGCTGGAAAGTTCGCCCCATCCTCCTCCTGGAAGGACTCTTGTATGGCCTTGTAGCTAAACTTGAGCAACCACACACTGGAGCAGAGCGGCTGGCACAGCCCAGGCCAGGTGGGTGGTCCAGGCAAGCCCCAGTCTCCTTGTGTCCATGACTGCTAAGGTGCATCCAGGAGTATGAGGACTGAAGGAGTCAGACATGTGAGTGTTTTTGCAATCAGTCAGCAAGCATCCACTGCTTACCTATTAGAGGACGACATTTGTTCTGGGCATTGGGAATACCAAGTGGCAAAGTCATGCTTTTAATTTTCAAGGTGTTTAATAGAGAACAAGCCAGGGTTGGAACGCTCTACCCTGGAAGTACGCTCTTCCCTGCTATTAAATTTGGCTTTGCTTTTGAGTAATCACCCCCTTAAAGACCCAGGGGACAAAAATCTTATCTCAGTGAAAAACAATTTCCTCCCTCCCTGACTCACTGTTCTCTCTGACTTTGGCCTTTCACAGTGGCACACGTTGTTGGGACATCTAAAATACCACTGGAGAATTTAAGGATATAATCTACCTATATTACATGAATGCATAAATATACTTTCAATGAATTAGCAGAAATTCCGAGCCGTTCCTCCTTAGGCACCTTCCTATACTCTTGGTGAATTTGTCTAGTATGTGAAAAAAGACTTTCTCTCAGATTGTTAGAGCCAACTACAAGGCCTGCCCCCATAGAAAAGTTCCTTCTCTGTCCTTTTTCTCCTCTCTTCAGATCCCCTTTCTTGACCTTTCTATCGCAGCATCCGAACCTGCCTGCACCTGCTCATTGTCCATTTGAACTGCTTCTCTGCTGGACGTATTCCCGGGGCCCACTCTGGCCTACTGCCTTTGGGCTTCACCTGACCTCGCTCTGCATTTACAAAACAATCCCCAAAGATTTCCACCATACATTTCAAACACCGAGAAGGACACTGATTTTGAAACTCAGCTACACTGCGTAGAGGAACTCCCTAAACATACCCCAATCACCCAATTTAGGGAAGTAAGACTTTTCTGACAATGTGAAAGGGAAATGACCTATTTTAAACTAAAGTATTGAAAATGTCTAATTATTCTCACTCCAAAAGGAAAAAAATGAAAAAAAAATCATAAAGAAAAAGAACAATCCCCTCTTATAACCTTTCCATTGAAGGAATGGACAGTAATGGGTATTGATGTTCATTGGGTAATGAACATTCATTGGGTAATGATGTTCAATTTATGCATAAGGAGACAAAGGGGCATTTTTTCCTGTATGGCTTCTTTGCCAGAGACCCTTTGGCAATGTGAGGTTTCTCTCAAGGCATAAGGGAGAATTTCTTTATGTCATTTTGCAAGGCCCCTTTCATTCCTTCTGACATCTTTATCCTTTTCATTTTTCTCTCCCTAAATGAATGGATGCCTATGTACATATATATTTTCTGAAATACAAATGTAGAATGGCATGTAAGTACCACAAATCTGAGATTTAATTTAAATGTAATATGTAAGCAAGGCCTGTTAGGTCCTGGGTCCCAGTAAGAAATGGGATTCACCCTTAATATGGTTTAAGTGAAGAAATGTTAATGATAGGACTCTAAAAAGGTGTAGGCAGAGTTTTAGGAACAAATAAATAATTTACCCAGGGACTAGCAACGTTACAACCTCTTGGGCTGAAGGGACAATGAGAAGAAATAATGTTAACAGAACCTAGTGAGAACTGGAAGCACAGAGGAGGGGCTGCTAAGTTGGAGCTGTAGTTTTGGAGAAATGTAGCAGCTGCCCAAGATGTGGTGCTGAAGCTACAGGGCAGCAGAGAAGAAAAAGACTGGCTTTCCTCCCTTGCAGCTCAGTCAACTCCTGCCAGTGCATCTTGTGGCAAAATACCATCTGTAATCGGTCAGTAAAAAGATTCAGTAGGGGTTAGCTTCCTGACACACAGCAGGGAAAACATGGGTTGCAAAGGAATTTGGTGTGGAAAGTAAGGAAAATTTTGTACCAAATTTTCCATTTAAATATGAGAGAATTAGAGTGAATTCAATCATCAGGTTTATAAATAACTTTCAGGAATTTAAACAATGTGGAAGGATGATGCTATGGATTGAAATATGTCCTCCCTAAATTCATATGTCGAAACTCTAATCCCCAGTATAAAATGCAGCAAGAAGGGGGCCATCAGCAGGCCAGGAAGAGAGCCCTCATAAAAAACGGAATTAGTCAGCACCTTGATCTTGGACTTCCCAGCCTCCAGAATCATGAAAAAATAATGTTTTGTTGTTTAAGTCACCCAGTCTATTATATTTTCTTATGGCAGCCCAAGCAGACCAATGCAGCTGGGTCAAGTATTGTATATATATTATAAGAAAATACATGCTTTGAGGCATATAGACCAGGATATTAACACTGACTCTCTCAATTACTATTTATAGATTTGGGGAAATACTCCAAACTTCAGTTTTGTAACTTAAATAAGTACAGTATTTTCTACATTATTGGGCTTTTTTTCCTTTCTTTCTTTCTTTTTTCTTTCTTTTTTTTTTTCTTTCTTTCTTTTTTTTTTTGAGATGGAGTTTTGCTCTTGTTGCCCAGACTGGAGTGCAGTGGCACAATTTCAACTCACCGCAACCTCTGCCTCCTGGGTTCAAGAGATTCTCCTGCCTCAGCTTCCCAAGTAGCTGAGATTACAGGCATGCACCACCATGAGTTGCTAATTTTGTATTTTTAGTAGAGATGGGGTTTCTCCATGTTAGTCAGGCTGGTCTTAAACTCCCAACCTCAGGAGATCAGCCCACCTCGGCCTCCTAAAGTGCTGGGATTACAGGTGTGAGCTACTGTGCATGATCGGTCTCCACAGTCTTATGCCTTACTCACACATTTGATGCCTTTTTTTATTTCCTTTGAAAATTTTAAAATTTTACTTGGTACTTCTCCTTGCTGCCACCATGTGAAGAAGGACATGTTTGCTTCCCCTTCTGCCATGATTGTAAGTTTCCTGAGGTCTAGGCAACCATGAAGAACTGAGTCAATTAAACCTCTTTCTTTTATAAATAAACCAGTCTCGGGTATGTCTTTATTAGCAGCGTGAGAATGGACTAATACACACACTAAACAGTTACTTCCCATTACCCAACTACCTCTCCCCTGGCAAACACAGATGTGCTCTTTCTCTCTTTATAGACTTACCTGTTCTATATCTGTTATACAAATGGAATCATATAAAATGTGATGTCTGGTGTCTAGCTTCTTTCATTTAATATACTTTCCAGGTTCATCCATGTTGTAGCATGTATCAGCATTTCATTCCCTTGCACGGCTAAATTCCACTGTATGCACATATTACATTTTGCATGGCCATTAATCCATTGATTGACATTTGGGTTTTTTATACCTTTTGACTACTGTGAATAGTGATGCTGTGAACATTCATGTTCAAGTCTTTGAATATCTGTTTTCAGTACTTTTAGATATATACCTGAGAAGGGAACTGTGATCATGTAGTAAATCTATGTTTAACTTTTTAAAGAACCCCAAAATTGTTTTCCACTGTGGGTTGTACCATTTTACATTCCCACCAGCAATGTATGAGGGTTCCAATCTCTCCATATCCTTGTCAACAGTGGTTATTTTCCTTTTTTTTTTTTTTTTTTTTTTTTTTTTNGGTTTTGATTTGCATTTCCCTCAGAAATAATGATGTTGAGAATCTTTCCATGTGCTTATTGGCCATCTGGATAACTTCTCTGGAGAAATGTCCATTTACGTTGTTTGTTCATTTTTATTTTATTTTATTTTATTTTAAGTTCCGGGATTCATGTGCAGGACCTGCAGGTTTGTTACATAGGTAAATGTGTGCCATGGTGGTTTGCTCCACCTATCAACCCATCACCCAGGTATTAAGCCCAGCATGCATCCACCTATCAACCCATCACCCAGGTATTAAGCCCAGCGATTTTTCCTGATGCTCTCCCTCCCCCATCTCTCCTCAGCAGGCCCCAGTGTGTGTTGTTCTCTATGTGTCCATGTGTTCTCATTGTTCAGCTCCCACTTACAAGTGAAAACATGTGGTACTTTGGTGCTTGGTTTTCTGTTCCTGCATTAGCTTGCTGAAGATAATGGCTTCCTCCATCTATGTCCCTGCAAAGGACATGGTCTCCTTCCTTTTTATGGCTGCATAGCATTCCATGGTTTATATGTACAACATTTTCTTTATCCAGTCTATCATTGACATGCATTTGGGTTGACATGAAATCAATCTTTGCTATTGTGAATAGTCCTGCAGTGAACATAGGCATGCATGCATCTTTATAATATAATGATTTATATTCCTTGGGTATATACCCAGTAATGGGATTGCTGGGTCAAATGGTATTTCTGGTTCTAGATCCTTGAAGAATCACCACACTGTCTTCCACAGTGGTTGAGCTAATTTACATTTCCACCAACAGTGTGAAAGTGTTTCTATTTCTCCACGGCCTTGCCAGTATCTGTTGTTTCTTGACTTTTTAATAATCACCATTCTGACTGGCATGAAGTGGTATCTCATTGTAGTATTGATTTGCATTTCTCTAGTGAACAGTGATGTTCAGCTTTTTTTTTTCATATGTTTGTGGGCCACATAAATATCTTATTTTGAGAAATGTTTGTTTATGTCCTTTGCCCACTTTTTGATAGAGTTTTTTTGTTTTTTTCTTGTAAATTTGTTTAAGTTTCTTGTAGATTCTGAATACTAGACCTACATCAAATGAATAGATTGCAAAAATTTTCTCCTATTCTGTAGGTTGTCTGTTCACTCTGATGATAGGTTTGTTGTTGGTGCTGTGCAGAGCTCTTTAGTTTAATTAGACCCCATTTGTTGATTTTTTCTTTTGTTTGCAATTGCTTTTGACATTTTCATCATGAAATCTTTGCCCATGCCTACATCCTGAATGACACAGCCTGGAATTTCTTCTAGGGTTTTTATAGTTTGGAGTTTTATATTTAAGTCTTTAATGCATTTTGAGTTAATTTTTGTATAAGATGTAAGGAAGGGGTTCAGTTTCCATTTTCTGCATATGACTAGCATCTCAGCATCATTTATTAAGTAGGCAGTCTTTTCCCCATTGCTGTTTTTATCAGGTTCATCAAAGCTCAGATGGTTGTAGACACACAGTATTATTTCTGAGTTCTTTATTCTGTTCCATTGGTGTATGTGTCTGTTTTTGTGTCAGTACCATGCTGTTTTGGTTAACATGGCCTTGTAGTATAGTTGAAGTCAGGTAGCATGATGCTTCCAGCTTTTTTCTTTTTGATTAGGATTGTCTTGGCTATACAGGCTCTTTTTGGTGCCATATGAATTTTAAAGTAGTTTTTTTCCTAATTCTGTGAAGAATGTCAATGGTAATTTAATAGGAATAGCATTGAATCTATAAATTACTTTGGGCAGTATAGTCATTTTCATGATATTGATTCTTCCTATTTATGAACATGGAATGTTTTTCCATTTGTTTGTGTCCTCTCTGATGTCCTTGAGCAGTGGTTTGTAGTCTTCCTTGAAGTGGTCCTTCACTTCCCTTGTTAGCTATATTCTTAGGTATTTTGTTTTCTTTATAGCAGTTGTTAATGGGAATTCATGCATGAGTTTGCTTTTTCCTTATCTATTGTTGGTGTATAGGAATGTTTATAATTTTACACATTGATTTTGTATCTTGGACTTTGCTGAAGTGGCTTATCAACTTTAGAAGCTTTTGGGCAGAGACAATGGGGTTTTCTAGATATAGGATCATGCCATCTGTAAACAGAGACAGTTTGACTTCCACTCTTTCTATTTGAATACTTTTTATTTGTTTTTCTTGCCTGATTGCTCTGGCCAGAACTTCCAATACTATGTTGAATTGGAGTGTTGAGATAGGGCATCCTTGTCTTGTGCTGATTTTGCTTCCAGCTCTTGCCCACTCAGTATAATATTGGCTGTGGGTTTGTCATAAACGACTCTTATTATTTTGAGGTATGCTCCATCAATACCTAGTTTATGGAGAGTTTTTAACATGAAGGAATGCTGAATTTTATTGAAGGCCTTTTCTGTGTATATTGAGATAATCATGTAGTTTTTGTCTTTAGTTCTGTTTATGTCATGAATTACATTTATTGATTTGTGTACATTGAACCAGCCTTGCATCCCAGGGATGAACTTGATTGTGGTGGCTAAGCTTTTTGATGTGCTGCTGAATTTGGTTTGCCAGTATTTTACTGAGGATTTTTGCAGTGATGTTCATCAGTGATACTGGCCTGAAGGTTTTTTTTTCTTTTGTATTTCCACCAGGTTTTGGCATCAGGATGATGCTGGCCTCATAAAATGAGTTAGGGAGAAGTCTCTCCATTTCAATTGTTTGGAATAGTTTTAGAAGAAATGGTACCAGCTCCTCTTTGTACCTCTGGTAGAATTCAGTTGTAAATCCATCTGGTCTTGGACTATTTTTGGTTGGTAGGCTTCATTACTGTCTCAACTTCAGAACTTGTTATTTGTCTATTCACGGATTTAACTATTTCCTTGTTTGGTCTTATGAGGGTGCATATGTCCAGGAACTTATCCATTTCTTCTTGATTTTCTAGTTTGTTTGCATAGAAGTGTTCGTAGTATTCTTTGATGTTTCCTTGTATTTCTGTGGGGTCTGTGGCGATATCCCCTTTATCTTTTTTATAGTGTCTATTTGATTCTTCTCTCTTTTCTTCTTTTCTAGTCCATCTAGTAGTCCGTGTATTTCATTAATTTTTTCAGAAAACCAGCTTCTCGATTCATTGATTTTTTTTGAAAAGTTCTTCTTGTCTATATCTCCTTCAGTTCTGCTCTGATCTTGGTTATTTCTTGTCTTATGCTAGCTTTGGGGTTTCCTTGCTCTTGTTTCTCTAGTTATTTTAGTTGTGATGTTAGGATGTCAATTTGAGATCTCTCTAGTTTTTTTATGTGGACATTTAGTGCTGTAAATTTCCCTCTTCACACTACTTTAGCTATGTTCCAGAGATTCTGGTATATTGTCTTTCTGTTCCCATTGGTTTCAAAAAATTTCTTGATTCTGCCTTAATTTCAATTATTTACCCAGGAGTAATTCAGGACCACGTTGTTCAATTTTCATGTAGTTGTGTAATTTTGAGTGAGTTTCTTAAGTTTGAGTTCAAATTTGATTGCACTGTGGTCTGAGAGACTGCTTGTTTTGATTTTGGTTCTTTTGCATTTGCTGAGGAGTGTTTTACTTCCAATTATGTGATTGATTTTAGAGTAAGCGCCATGTGGCACCAATAAGAATGTATATTCTGTTTTTGGGAGTGGGTGGAGAGTTATGTAGATATCTATCAGGCTGACTTGATCCAGAGCTCAGTTGAAGTCCTGAATATCTTTGTTAATTTTCTGTCTCAATGATCTGTCAAATATTAACAGTGTGGTGTTAAAGTCTCCCACTATTATTGTGTGGGAGTCTAAGTTTCTTTGTAGGTCTCCAAGACCTTGTTTTATGAATCTGGGTGCTCCTGTGCTGGGCACATATATATTTAGGATAGTTAGCTCTTCTTGTTGAATTGAAACCTTTGTCATGTAATGCCCTTCTTTGTCTTATTTGATCTTTGTTCCTTTAAAGTCTGTTTTGTCAGAAACTAGGATTGCAACTCCTGCTTTTTCCGCTTTCCATTTGCTTGGTAGATTTTCCTCCATCCCTTTATTTTGAGCCTATGTGTGTCTTTGCATGTGAGATGACTCTCTTGAATATAGCACACCAATGGGTCTTGACTCCTTATCCAGCTTGCCATTCTGTGTCATTTAATTGGGGCATTTATCCCGTTTACACTTAAGGTTAATATTGTTATGTGTGAATTTGATCCTGTCATCATGATGCTAGGGGTTATTTTGCAGGCTTGTTGATGTAGTTGCTTCATAGTGTCATTAGTCTGTGTACTTCAGTGTGTTTTTGTAGTGTCTGGTAACAGTTTGTTCTTTCCATATTTAGTGCTTCCTTCAGGAGCTCTTGCAAGACAGGCCTGGTGGTAATGAATTTCCTCAGCATTTGCTTGTCTGAAAAGGATTTTATTTCTCCTTCACTTAACGAAGCTCAGTTTGGCCAGATATGAAATTCTGAGGTGGAAATTTTTTTCTTTAAGAATGTGAATACTGACCCCTCCAATCTTTTCCGGCTTGTAGGGTTTATGCTGAGAGGTCTGCTATTATTCCAATGGGCTTCCCTTTGTAGGTGACCTGATCTTTCACTCTGGCTTCCCTTAACATTTCTTCCTTCATTTTTACCTTGAAGAATGTGATGATTATGTGTTTGGGGGTTGATCTTCTCATGGAGTATCTTACTGGGGTTCTCTGGATTTCTTCAGTTTGAATATTGGCCTGTATTTCTAGGTTGGGAAAGTTATTCTGGATGATATCCTGAGGTATGTTTTCCAACTTGGTTCCTCCGTTCTTCCCATCTCTTTCAGGTACCCCAATCAGTCATAGGTTTGGTCTTTTTACATAATCCTATAGTTCTGGGAGGTTTTGTTTGTTCCTTTTTATTCTTTTTTCTTTTATCTTGTCTGCCTGTCTTTATTTCAGCAAGATAGCCTTCAAGCTCTGAAATTCTTTCCTCTGCTTGTTCCATACTTGCGGTTGCATTGTGTAGTTCTCGTGTTGTGTTTTTCAGCTCCATCAGGTCATGTATGTTCTTCTCTGTGATGGTTAATACTGAGTGTCAACTTGATTGGATTGAAGTATGTAGAGTATTGATCCTGGGTGTGTCTGTGAGGGTGTTGTCAAAGGAGATTAACATTTGAGTTTGTGGGCTGGAGAACGCAGACCCACCCTTAATCTAGTGGGTACAATCTAATCAGCTGCCACTGAACATAAAGCAGGCAGAAAAACACGAAAAGGCAAGGTTGGCCTAGCCTACCAGCCTACATCCGTCTCTTGTGCTGGATGCTTTCTGCCCTCAAACATCAGACTTCAAGTTCTTTAGCTTTGGGAATCGGACTGGCTCTCCTTGCTCCTCAAGCTTGCAGATAGCCTATTGTGGGAACTTGTGATCATCTAAGTTAATACTTAATAAACTCCCCTATATATATCCTATAATATCATATATATATATAAAATTCTATTATAATATATATATATATATTAGTTCTGTCTATATCCTAGTCTATATATATCCTATTAGTTCTGACATATATATCCCATAGTTCTGAATATATATATATCCTATTAGTTTTATATATGTGTATATATCCTATTAGTTCTGTCCCTCTAGGGAACCCTAATACACTCTCTAAACTGGTTATTCTGATTAGCAACTCCTGTAATTTTTGTCACGGTTTTTATCTTCCTTGCATTGGGTTAGAACATGCTCCTTTAGCTCAGCAAAGTTCATTATTACCCACCTTCTGAAGCCTACTTCTGTCACGTCATGCATTTCAGCCTCATCCCAGTTCTGTGCCCTTGCTGGAGAGGTGTTGTGATCACTTGGAGGAGAAGAGGCACTCTGGCCTTTTGAGTTTTCAGCATTTTTTGTTGACTTTTTCTCATCTTCATGAGTTTAGCTGCAATCTTTGAGGCTGCTGACCTTTGGATGGAGTTTTTATGAGGGCATTTTGTTTTTTTTTTTTTTTTTGAGACGGAGTCTTGCTCTGTCACCCAGGCTGGAGTGCAGTGGCCGGATCTCAGCTCACTGCAAGCTCCGCCTCCCGGGTTCACGCCATTCTCCTGCCTCAGCCTCCGGAGTAGCTGGGACTACAGGCGCCCGCCACCTCGCCCGGCTAGTTTTTTGTATTTTTTAGTAGAGACGGGGTTTCACCGTGTTAGCCAGGATGGTCTCGATCTCCTGACCTCGTGATCCGCCCGTCTCGGCCTCCCAAAGTGCTGGGATTACAGGCTTGAGCCACCGCGCCCGGCCCATTTTGTTGATACTGTTATTATTGCTTTCTGTTTGTTTTTCTTTCAACAGCCAGGCCCTCTTCTGTAAGGCTGCTGCCATTTGCTGGGGGTCCGTTCGGTACCCTATTTGCCTGGCTCCCTCCCATGATTCCTGGAGATGTCACCAGTGGAGGCAGAATAGTAAAGATGGCTGCCTGCTCCTTCCTCTGGGAGCTCTGTCCCAGAGGTGCACCAAGCTGAAGTCAGCGGGAACACTCCTATATAAGGTGTCTGGTGACTCCTTTTGGGGGATCTTGCCCAGTCAGGAGGCATGGGATCAGGAACCCACTTAATGAAGCACTTTGGCTGTCCCTTGGTGGAGGGGGTGCATTACACTGGGGGGACTCCCTCTCGTCCAGACTGCCTGGATTCCTCAGAGTCAGCAGGGGAAAAGAATAAGTTCACTGATCCGCGGAGACTGTGGCCACCCCTCCCCGCAGGGGCTCTGTGCCAGGGAGATCAGAGTTCCGTGCATACACGCCTGGCTGGAGGTCCTGAAATTCTCAGAAGGAGGCCCTGCCTGGTGATAAGGGATGGTTCAAGGTCCAGCCTAAAGAGGCCGTGTTGCCACAATCTGCCACAACCACTGTGCTGCACTGTGGGGAGTTCCTCCTGGGTCCAAACTCCACCGCAGCAGGGTGAAAACGGCAGAGTGCAGCTGCAGTGATGGCAGCCACCACACTCCAGGTAGCTCAGTCGTCTTAGGCACCAGGCAGCGGCAGTGACGGTGACCGTGCCCCGCCCCCAAGCCTTGGGAGCTCAGTAGTCTTAGGCAGCCGAAGTGATGGCCACCGCCTCTCCCCGTGGGAGCTCAGTCGTCTTAGATAGTCTCCAGTCGAACAGCCATTGAGAATCTGCACAGCTCTGGTTCCTGGTGGCACGGGCTCATGATGGGATCTCCTGATCTCTGGGTTGCACAGACCCATGGAAAAAGTGTGGTTTCCCAGGCGGGGCAGCACCATCACTCACTGCCTGCCTTGGCCCAGCGGGGAGAGCTCTCCGTGCTCCATGTGGCTCCCGGGTGGGCCGTCGCTCCACACTGCTTTTCCTCACTCTCCATGGGCTGCGCCAACTGCAGTCAGTCCCAATGAGAGAACCTGGATACCTCAGTTGTCAGTGCAGGATTCATCTGCTGTTTTTGTTCTTCTTGGTGGGACCCCCTAACCACAGTTGTTTCAAGGTGGCCATCTTAGTCCCTCCTCATTTTTTAAAAGTTGTCATTTTGTTGTTGAGTTAAAAGAGTTCTTTATATATTCTGCCTATAGACTCTTATTAGATACATGATTTGTAAATATCTGCTCCCATTTTGTAGGTTGTATTGTCACTCTTTGTAGTGTGCTCTGATGCACAAAGGGATTTTCAGTTTTGATGAAGTCTAATTTATTTACTTTTGCTTTTGTTGTTTGTGCTTTCAGTGTCATATCTAACAATGCATTGTTAAGCCTAAGATTATGATGATTAACTTTCTAAGGTTTTCTTCTAAGAGTTGTATAGTTTTTATTCTATTTAGGTCATTAATCAGCTTTGAGTTAATATTTATATATATGAAATCAAGGAACAGCTTTATTCTTTGGTATGTAGATATCTGGTTGTCCCAATACAGTTTATTGAAGAAATTATATTTCCCCATTAAATGATTTTGACACTATTATTGAAAAGTAATTGTGCATAGATGTATAGGTTTATCTCTGGACTCCCAATTTTATTTCATTAGTCTATGTGTTTACCCTTATTCTCCTGCTATAATGTTTTGATTGTTCAAGCTTTGTAGTAAGTTTTAAAATCAAGAAATATAAGTACTCTTTGTTCTTCTTTTTTTATTATTTTGGTTAGCCAGGGCCCTTTACAATTTCATTAGCATTTTTTTCAGCAAAAAATGTCATTGGGACTTTAATAGGGATTGTATTGAGCCTGTAGATTATTTTAAGTAGTATTGCCAACTTAACAATATTGTCTTTTAATCCATTAACACAGGATGATTTTCCATTTATTTACGTCTTCTTTAATTTCTTGCCACAATATCTTATAGTTTTCAGTATACAAGTCTTGTATCTCCTTTGTTAAATTTATCACCTAGTATTCTAGTATTTTATAATAAAAGTGTTAAATAACACTTTTATAAAAAGAATTTATTTTTAGTTTTATTTCTGAATTATTTATTGTTAGTATATAGAAATACAACTGATTTTTGTGTGTTGATTTTGTATCCTGCAACTTTGCTAAATGTATTAGTTTACATTTGCTTTTGGTTTTTATTTTTTCCCTTCATCAAGACAAAGAACAAAGCTAATTTTCTTTGATGATAACCTTTACAAGAGATACTTATTGGTTTTATTTTGTTTCTCACTAACCACTTAAATGAGCAAACTTTTGAAATCCCAGCTTTATTTGAAGTTCTAACCCAGTTCTCTCTTTGGAGGCCTTAGGTTTTATCGCTTCCTAACACATGTAGTTCATTAATATCAAAGCTCCTGTTCAGATAATTCTGGAAATTACCTCTAGTTCAGCCAGCACTCTTTGCTCTGGACTCATGTTTTGGCTTAACTTGACCTTTCTTGCCAACTCAGCAATATAAGCATGGCTGTGTTTTGCACACATGTGTGTATTTTCTTCAATATGTTAAACGTTTCTCAATAGATTGGTTTTAGAGGATGTGTGTCCCACTGTATTGCCAGAAATGAAAGTCTCTTATAGAAGGTATTTACGGGAATTAAGAGAGACTATATATATATAAGAAGCATAAGATGAGCCTTGTTACACCAATACTCATCAGATGTCAGTTTACTTTTGTGTATATTGTTACAAATGTGCAAGGATGCCCAATAATGTATCACTGCTTATTGTAACTGGGAAATATGAGTAACTTGAAACTGCCAGTGTGGGAAACAGTATAAACATGCATTCCTGCTTGAGATGCATGATTTCACTATAAGTAGCCCCTCAGACCTCACTGCATCACTGCTCACCTTCATAAAATGGCTCGCTAAGAGGATGGCAAGAACAGTGATAAGAACATTGCATTATTTTTGGTATATCTTTTAAAAATGATCACTCTGGTTTACCATTTTCAATTCATATATTTTACTGTTGTCCATTAATTAGTGTCAAAGCAAAATCAACTAGAAGTTACCTAAAGCCAAGTTGAAGTACATTACTGTCCTGGATTCTTACAGGTAAAAGCATGGCAACTCTTAAGAGCAGAATTAAGTTCTAAGGAAAACCCCACAAAACGTCTATTCAATGGGAAAGCTTAGCCTACACCAGCACAGCAGAAGTCCAAGACAGATGGAATTTCATCACGAAAATGATTAAAGCAGGACTTAAAGTGAATTGAACCTCTATTCTGAAAAGTAAAGACGCTGTTGAATCAGACTGCAGATACCATTACTTATTGATCCAGCCCATGAATTGATTATCTTCTGTCGGTTTAACCCTGACTTCTATCTACCGAAAGCCTGAGAAAGATTTTTCTGTAGTTAAAATGCTTTTCATTCAGCATAACTAGCTATTTAACTGTTTATCTACATGCTTTATATAGTAAATTTTAAATGTGTCAAGATATATTTAGCAAACATATCAATTAGATTACAATGCTGAGTAAAGCAATTTTATCTGATGTTTGATAAAATGCTCAGATAAGCAATTACACCCTTTTAAAAAACAAATTTTAGGCATAAACTTGTTCCGTCCTCTTACTACTTTTTTTTCACACTAGCAACACATGCTAGTGCTTTTGGATTTGACACATTTGGGGCTTTTTTTTGCTTTCAAAATAAGTCTTGCTATTACTACAGTTTGGGTCAGGCTTATTGTACATGAATGCAATAGTTATATCATTATATTATAAGCAGCTAATTGTACTGCTTGTACTAATGAATTATTCATGCCATAATCACATAAATTCACTCCACGCTGATGCTTTATTTTGCATACTAATTTGAACATAGTGCATTTTTCACATTTTGATCTAGAGATGATCTCCGATAATGACCTGTTTGTGGATATAGGGTTTTACATTGACCTTAATATTTTTCTTTTCTCTAAACACTGCTCCATAATGTGTACATTTCATCAGGGTGGTGTAGGTCATTCAGAGTCAGGACCCGGCTAATAATTTCTTTTAAGGCCCTCTAATTATTGCTCATTAACAGAATTTCCAAGATAATCTTTCCAACACAGAGCATTGTGTTACCAGGGTCTTCCAAATAGTAGATGTTCTGCCTTTTGTCTTCTCCTTCTAACTCATACTTTCCAAACTAATGACTCTCCCTTGTCTTGCCCAGTCTCTGGACTTTTCACTGAATTACTCTTTTCTAACTTATACCCTTATCCGTTCATGCCGACAAATCCCTTATAGATAAGCCTAGAGTTTTATATGTGGAGCAATGACACCATTGGCCAGTGGCTGGGTAACCTAATGGTCTCCCTGACTCATCTTTCTCACTTCAAGCCCTCTTACTGTTTTCAGATTAGTTCTTCTATAGCCACTAATTAAAGCTTGTGCTTCCACTGCAAC
This sequence comes from Theropithecus gelada, assembly GCF_003255815.1. NCBI lineage: Eukaryota > Metazoa > Chordata > Mammalia > Primates > Cercopithecidae > Theropithecus > Theropithecus gelada. The sequence goes on along the minus strand of NC_037670.1, from coordinate 47,605,985 downwards.
AGAATCTTCTATGGTTTATTACTCATTACCCACACTAAAACATCTCTGTTTAGCTTTCAAATCCTCCCTAAAGCATCTACCCTTCTAGTGATCTTATTTCATTTCTCCCTCCAGTGAGCCTAGTTTACTTATTGCTCTAGAAACATAGAAATTTTATACCACTACCTACACCTTCCTTTATCCTATCTGCAAATTCCTGTTTACTTTCACCTATGACACACTTGCCATTGTCTCAAGACTCAGTACAAGTGCAGTTTGGTTTGTAAAGCCTTCTTGGACAGTCACAATCATTAGTGATGTTCCCTAATTCCCTTTACCACTTGCCAATGCTTCAGCACTTCAATATACACTTCTTTATATTTTGTGTTTAGTCTTGTTTCACGTGTTTTAATTTTACCTTCCCAATAGGATTATAATTTTGGGACAGTCTGAACAATACTGTATATTATCTATTTATCCCTTTTTAGGGTTGAAAAACTTCTTATTGCCTAGCAAAATCTAACACATCTTAAGTGTTAATAAGCATTTATTTTATTTGACTCATTATTAATGCCTGACATGGCAGGTGTTGACATGTACATAATACCATTAAAGAGGGTCCAAAGGACCAAGTTATATTTCATGTTGTGGGTGGTACTTTAAGCAAACATATTTATTATAAAATGGAATAGCAATTTTTCTTTCTGAAAGTCTGAAGCTGAAAAATCATTTGACCTATCTCTCATGAATTGGAAATATCTAACACCAACCTTTAGGATGAGAGGATCATTTGGCTGCACTGTCTGCTATCCGTTTGATTTCTGGGTGGAATTAGTTCATCTGGCTTGCTGGCCAGCTGTCCTATTCATTCCTGGATGCTGAAATCGTGAAATAAAATTGAGACGATGAGCATCCCATTTGAAGAAGAAGGAACATTCTACAGTCGAGAATATAAAAGGAGCTCCACCTTCTCTCTACCGTATTTTAGGAAACAATAGCAAAAATCAGTATTTCTACACACTAAAAGTAGTGTCTATGCCTAACTATTACACAGATTTGCAAGGTTTTTATTTTTAAATCCTTGGATTTCATTGCCTTAAATTAACGAAAAGATGATTTTAAAATAGTGAAGTTTCCTTGGAGATATGCAAGAGCTAGACTGCAAATTCCATCCAGGGAAATGAGAGATCGTGTCTACCTTATTTCTAATGTGTCCCCAGAGGACAGCACAGTGTCTAGCATCTAGCAGATGTTCGGTAAACCTTCCTGGATACGTCAATGAATAAACACATGAGATAATAAGTGTTCACAATAAGTCCGAGCATTGTGGACTCCACCTACCAGTTAAGTATAAAGATAGTCTCATGGATATTAATATCCTACATGTATTGTTCCTAAACTATCCTTCTGTTTAACTGTAGGAAGTCAAGTGTTTTGTAGTTTCCCTACCCAAGTATTCTAACATCTCCGGGGGCACTTGTTAGTCTTTGTTGCTTGCTGCTAGGGCTAGCAACCCAGAACTCACCAATCTTTGGGCCTTGGATTCATGGGAGAACTGTTCCAAGGTTAAAATATTGTTTTCATAGCCACTGCTGTTATGGCCACAAGGGGAATCTCACATGCAGTATGCCAGTGAAACTGGGCCTGTGCCTCTGTCATGAAGGTGGAGCGTCATTGGGTGGTAGAAATGATGCCCATCCTACATTAGGCTTAGCTAGTGCTTCTAATGGCAATTTCGGTTGAGTCTCAAGGAACAGGCATCCAGTACCTCACACTCTCACTCACCCTACAGAGAATGAGCCAGAGTTCTAAAGCTCCAGGCACTAACACCAAGGCCTCTTCCAGGCTAAGACTCTCCTCTCATTGCCATCCTTCCTGCCTGCACCACATGGAGGCTCTTGCATTTTCCATGTCACTGAAATCAGAACTAGCACTGCCTAAAATGCAAGATATTTCTTATTCTGGAAAATCTGCCATGCTTAGAATGTAATTCAGATAAAACCCTCACTGCCACCCTTGCAAAGTGAGAGAAACAGTGTTCCTTCTCTAGTATACTCAGTCAGGGCTCCTAGAACAAAGCTTCTTTAGTTCCAAATGTTATCTTATTTTCTTTGATGGATCATTCAACTACCAGGTGAAATAAGGTTGTTTGGTCCACTTCCTGTAATCAGCTGGCAAACTATACCCACATCCATTAACCCCCTCCCCACCCAGGACTTATTGCTGACTCCAGACCACTGGATTATGCCACCTCTTTTCTTTGGTGAGTTCCTTCTTATTGTTCCCTTTCCTTTGTCCTCGGAGATCACTCTCTCCCACCTCCAAAACATCAGATATGGCTGAACCTTTCTGGTGAGTGGGTTGAAGTCTTTCTTTTCTCCTCTTAGATCCTACACAAAGGATTGATTACAAAGGTGAGTTATGAATGCAAAAATCTTAATAAAATACCAGCAAACCAAAACCAGCACTACATCAAAAAGCTTATCCACCAAGATCAAATCGGCTTCATCCCTGGGATGCAAAGCTGGTTCAATATATGCAAATGAATAAACATAATCCTAAACAGAATCAATAATAAAAACCACATGATTATCTCAAGAGATGCAGAAAAGTCCTTCAATAAAATTCAACATCCCTTGGTGTTAAAAACTCTCAATAAACTAGGTATTGATGGAACAAATATCAAAATAATAAGAGCCATTTATGACAAACCCACAGCCAATATCATATTGAATGGGCAAACCTGGAAGTATTCTCTTTGAATACTGGCACAAGACAGGGATGGCCTCTCTCATTGCTCCTGTTCAACATAGTATTGCAAGTTCTGGCCAGGGCAATCAGGCAAGAGAAAGAAGGTATTCAAATAGGAAGAGAAGAAGTCAAATCATCTCTGTTTGCAGACAACATGATTCTATATTTATAAAACCCTATTGTTTCAGTCCAAAAACTCCTCAAGCAGATAAGCAACTTCAGCAAAGTCTCAGGATATGAAATCAATGTGCAAAAATCACAAACATTCCTATACACCAACAATAGACAAGCAGAGAGTCAAATCATGAATGAACTCCCATTCACAATTGCTACAAAGATAATAAAATACCTAGGAATACAGCTAACAAAAGACATGAACGACCTCTTCAAGGAGAACTGCAAACTACTTCTTAAGGAAATAAGAGAGAATACAAACAAATGGAAAAACATTGCATCCTCATGAATAGGAAGAATCAATATCATGAAAATGTCCATACTGCCCAAAGTATTTGAAAGATTCAATACTACTCCCATCAAACTACCATTGACGGTCTTCTCAGAATTAGAAAAAAACTACTTTAAATTTCATATGGAACCAAAAAAGAGCCCTTATAGCCAAGACAATCCTAAGCAAAATGAACAAAGTCGGAAGCATCATGCTACCTGACTTCAAACTATACTACAAGGCTACAGTAACCAAAACAGCATGGTACTGGTACCAAAACAGACATATGGACCAAAGGAACAGAACAGGGACCTCAGAAATAATACCACACATCTACAACCATCTGATCTTTGACAAACCAGACAAAAAAATCAATGGGGAAAAGATTCCCTATTTAATAAATGGTGCTGGGAAAACTAGCTGGCCATATGCAGAAAACTGAAACTGGACCCCTTCCTTATATCTTATACAAAAGTTAACTCAAGATGGATTGAAGACTTAAATGTAAAACCCAAAACCACAAAAATGTTAGAAGGAAACCTAGGCAATACCATTCAGGACATAGACCTCGGCAAAGGTTTCATGATGAAAATGCCAAAAGCAATTGCAACAAAACCCAAAATTGACAAATGGGATCTAATTAAATTAAAGAGCTTTTACACAGCAAAACACACTATCATCAGAGTGAACAGGCAACCTACAGAATGGGAGAAAATTTTTGTAATCTACCCATCTGACAAACATCTGATATCCAGAATCTACAAGGAACTTAAACAAATTTACAAGAAAACAAACAAACAACACCATCAAAAAGTGAGCAAAGGATATGAGCAAACACTTCCCAAAAGAAGACATTTATGCAGCCAACAAACATATTTTAAAAAGCTTAACATCATTGATCATTAGAGAAATGCAAATCAAAACCACAATGAGTTATCATCTCATGCCAGTCAGAATGGTGATTATTAAAAAGCCAAGAAACAATAGATGCTGGCGAGGTTGTGGAGAAATGGAAACACTTTTACGTTGTTGGTGAGAATGTAAATTAGTTCAACCATTGTGAAAGACAGTATGGCAATTCTTCAAGGATCTAGAACCAGAAATACCATTTGACCCAGCAATCCCATTCCTGGGTAGGTACTCAAAGGAATATAAATCGTTCTACTATAAAGCACATATATATGTATGTTTATTGCAGCACTATTTTCAATAGCAAAGACAGAACCAATCCAAATGTCCATCAGTGATAGGCTGGATAAAGAAAATGTGGTACATACACACCATGGAATACTATGCAACCATAAAATGGAATGAGATAATGTCCTTTGTAGGGACATGGATGAAGCTGGAAGCCATTATCCTCAGCAAGTTAACACAGAAGCAGAAAACCAAGTGGGAGTTGAACAATGAGAACACATGGACACAGGGAGGGAAACAAGGTTGATAGATGCAGCAAACCACAATGGCACATGGGTACCTATGTAACAAACCTGCACATTCTGCACATTTATCCCATAACTTAAAGTAAAATTTTTAAAAAAGTGAGTGAAAAGATACTATGATTTGAATATTTGTATCTCCTCCAAAGTTCATGTTGGAACTTCAACTCCAGTGTGATAGTACTGTATTAAGAGGTGGGATCTTTAAGAAGTGATATGGTTTGGCTGTGTCCTCACCCAAATCTCATCTTGAATTGTAGCTCCCATAATTCCCACATGTTGTAGGAGGGACCTGGTGGTGGACAATTGAATACTCAATACCCATGGGAACAGTTTCCCCCATACTGTTCTCACAGTAGTGAATAAGTCTCATGAGATCTGATGGTTTTATAAGGGGAAACCCCTTTCACTTGGTTCTCATTCTCTCTCTTGCCTGCTGCCATGTAAGACATGCCTTTCACCTTCCACCATGATTGTGAGGCCTCCCCAGTCACGGGAAACTGTGAGTCCAGTAAACCTCTTTTTCTTTTTGATTTACCCAGTTTTCGTTATGTCTTTTTCAGCAGTGTGAAAACAGACTAATACAGAAGGTGATTAAGTCCTGAGGGCAGAACCATCATGAATGCGATTAGTGATCAGATAGAAGTGCTGGAAGGGACTAGCTAGGCCGATTTTGCCCTTCTATCTCTTCCACTAGGTGAGGACACACAGTTGTCCCTTTTTGCTCTTCCCCCTTCCGCCACGTGAGGCTGTCACTGTGAGAGGATGCCATCAGTGGAACTAGCCCTCAGCAGATGCCAACTCTGCTGGCACCTTGATCTTAGGCTTTCCAACCTATAGAACTGTGAGAAAATACATTTCTGCTATTTATAAATTACCTAGTATCCAGTATTTTGTTATACTAGTACAAACAGACTAAGACAGTCACCTACTATAAAATGCCAGCGTTCTGCTATTTTAAAAGTAAATATGAAGCAAAATGCACAAGACACTTTGTAATGTTTAGGTCCATGATTTGAGAATACTCAAATAGCATAGGCATGCTGGTGAGAACTTCAGTGACAGATACTACTGTTCATTGTACAGTACATCTCAGACGGTCTCTGCATTACAGGGAAGAGGTGGTTGCTGGGAGGCTTAGTGTCTTGGATATTTTGTGTTGCTATAACAGAGTACCTGAGTCTGGATAATTTATGAAGAAAACAGGTTTAGTTAGTTCACAGTTTTGCAGGCTGGGAAATTCAAAAGCATGGCCCTGGCTTCCAGTGAGGGTTTGGTGCTGCATCATAACGTGGTATAGATCAAAGTGGAAGCAAACACGTGCAAAGAAGCAAAACCCAAGAGACCTCTTTGCTTTTTTAACAACCCACTCTCACAAGAACTAATTCATTCCCACAGGAACTAATCCAGCCTGGCCAGAGCAAGAACTCGTTCACTAACATGAGAACAGCACCAAACCATTCATGAGAAACTTGCCCCCGGTGACCCAAGCACCACCCAGCAGGTTTCACCTCCCAACACTGCCAGGTTAGGGATTAAATTTCAACATGAGTTTTGGGGAAGACAAACTGAAACAACAGCAAAAAGGTCAGCTGTAGATCTACCTATTTTATCTTTTTTGTTTCAAATTGAAAGCTATATAATTATATTGATATAACATATATTTTTAAATATTAATTTGATGTCACTCCAATATAACCCCAGAATTTTCCAAATAAGGCAATGGGTGACCTTTGTAACATTTTTAAACGGCATTTTTTCTCTGTTTAAAATAATTGTTTCTACTATGTTTCAATCCATGCTTATACATATCTTTTATTTAACACTTATAGGACATTTTATTTAATTTAGTCATTTTATCTTTCATTGAAGATGAACTTACATGAAACCTGTGTAGTATTGGCCAAACTTTATTTTTAGGTGATATCAGGTTATAGCACTTTTCCTTCACCCAGAGTGGAGAAAAATAAGTAGTGGCTATTTTCAGAGGAAAGATAAATGTATGCAAAATATCAGTGCCATGGATGCAAGACCTCTATTTATTAGCTCTCGGGTAACTTAAGAGGTTAGAGACTGAAGAGAAAAACCATCCTCTATATATGGCTTTGGGAATTTGGCAAGAGGTGAAAGGAACATTGTAAGATTAAGGACTGCAGAGTAACTTAACAAGCCTTATGATATGTAGAAGCAAAGGAAGAAAGGAGGGAACACGTGAATGATGCAGTCCAGGATTTACCACAAGAAGCAGGAATTGCTTGTTCATATGTGTGTCGCTCTCATTTCCAGATATCTTAGTGTCTAACAGCAATTACATCCCAAAAGAACTGCAATGATGATGTTTATTGGGTAACCACTGTTCCAGGCCAGATATTTTTGCATATGACACCTCATGTAAGCCTCATAAATCCTCAGGTATCACCACACTTTTGTTCAGATACTGGAACTGGAGCTCAGAGCATTTAAGGGATTTCTGTACAGTCTGAAAAATAAGGATCGGACGTGAAATTCTAATCCAGGACAAACTGTTAACTATGCCTTCTTTGACTTTAAGAGAAGAGAATAACTCAGAATTTTAGACATTGAATAGGCAATAAAACCTCGAAATTCTCCAATTCTGTACAGGTATTTTCTAAAAAGCATCATAATCGCTGTCGTCATGGGGAAGAAATGTAGATCAATCATCTCAGTGCACTTGGCTTAGTGCTAGCAGTAGCTTTAAAGGCATTAATAGACAAATTTCCTTGACTACGGTTTCAGAATCACTAAAAAAGCATTGAGAAAAGTTATTTTCTGGGTAACTTTCCCCCTAATTTTGAAACTTAACCTTTATTGGAAGCCTGCAAAACTTTCTGTTCAAATCCTTATGATTTAGATTATGAACTTAAGGTGGAAATAATTGTTTCTTATCAAATCATAATGATCCTCTCTGTCTATCTATTCACACATATATATTTGACCTCAATTTAATTGTCTTAGAATGAGGTTCTGCATTTGTGTTAAGATATTTCATTTATTTAAAGTAGATTATTCCATCACCAAACATGTCTTCTGTTTAAAGTGAACCACAGCCAAGTAGGAAGTGAATTCAATGCAACTGAACTGAACCTCTCTGGCCAGCCTTGTGTGAACTGAGCCTCTCTGGCCAGCCTTGTGTGAACTGAGCCTCTCTGGCCTGCCTTGTGTGAACTGAGCCTCTCTGGCCAGCCTTGTGAGTAACGAGAAAAGAGTAGAAGAGGGAGGGGAAGAGTTTGATGACGGTGATTTGGTGCCTGGAATAGATGGGGTAAAATCATCAGACTTAGTAAATAAAAATACAGAACACTTGGCTACATTTGAATTTCAGATAGAACAAGGCACAGTTTTTTAGTACAAGGATGTTTCACATATTGCATGAGACATCCTTATATTTTAAAATCACCCATTGTTTATTTAAACTCATATTTAACTGGGTGTCCTATATTTTATCTGGCAACCCTAGATGAAGGCTCACACAGAACAAACATAACTAGCATTGGGTTCCAATTGCCACGTGTCCTTTATGCGCAGATTGGCAGGCTTCTCCTGGGGTAAAGTAGAGGCTTAAAATTGAGGCCGCTTTTGCTCACTGCTTAATAGTGACAAGCTATTGATAGCCGGGCATTGCCAAATTCTCATTAGTTGCTAAAAGTCAGGAACTACATTTAGAAAAAAGCGGCTCGCTTATGGAGAGGTCATCTCTCCAATAACCTCAAGTACCAGGAACACAGCTGAAGCCCAGGAAGCAAGGGAAAAAAGGCCTCTGAGGACTCAAAATAGAAACCATGTGCTAAAGCTCATGCTCTTTTCTCTGAGAAGAGGCCCTCAGACTTGCACTCAGTGTAATTTGCTCTTCTTTTAGACACTGTGCAAACAAGTTTGGTTGTCTGGTTTCCCACCCAATAGAGATAGAAAGCAGGAAATTGCAAAGTGGGCAGGATGGCTATGTAGACTGGGGGTCCGCCTTGTGGCAGACAATCTGGTAAAAACACGTGCACACACATACACACACACACACACTCCACTATATGCAACAATTCCCATAAAAATTCAAAAGAAACTGTACCAAAATGGAATTTGTGGTTATTTTCTAGTAATGAGCTTACAAGTGGTCTTATTTTCTGCTTACACTTTTGAAATATTAGCTAAACTTTTTACAAGCATGTTTATGATCAGAAGAGGCAATACAGATATTTTCAATAAAAGAAAATTTAAAAATTATTTCTTGATTCTCTCAGGAGAGCTCTGTTCACACCTCTATTAAAAGCATTTCCCAAATGGTAACTATATGCCAGACATTTATTTGTCTTTGTCCTTTACTGACTTGTAAATTTTTGACAGCAGAGTTAGTGCCTTTGTAGCCTTGTAGCCTCAGTTATCAGCATCATCTCTACCACACCAGTGCCCAATAAATATTTGTTGAGTATGGAATGAAAGTCAAAATGCATAGTATTTCTATGGGCATCTAGACGGGGAATTCTCCACACCTCAGAATCCCAGGGACAGTGCTCCACTGTGGTCTGCTTTGCCATTTGACTAGGATAGAAGTCTACCCTAAGTCCACAATATGAACCAGAATTAAGATTGCATTCTCTGTTTTTAAAAGCACAGAAGAATTTATTCTGGGAAAGTTTCTTTTGAAATGGTTAGCATCTTTTAAAGTTTTGGCTTAAAGGAATGAGTATAAGAAATTTTGAGAATTCTCTTACTTTTAGTCATTTATTTAAAAATCTGGCTGTATCTGGTAATTGAGGATCACGGGCTAAAGATATGGGACATGCTCTCAGAGTTGCACTATGGAGGTAAAATGTAATCTGTAAAATATTGGCTGCAGAATAAGACGATGAACATGTTCTAGAAGAAGAAATGAGAGACCCCTATATATAATGATTTATGTGGCATCTCTACAAAGCTATAAAGCATGTGCATCTTTGCAAATAAATAAAAATGTGAAAAACGCCAAAGCTCTACTTTCCTTGTAACCAGTTTCCTTAACAACCCCCTCTTCTCAGTGCCACACAGGGGGATTGAGTGTGGTCTTAAAATTCTACTCTTTTTCAACCCAAACGAAGATTAATTCAGTTCATTCAGAAGAAAGAGAAATGACTGGATTCCATTTACAAATGCTAAGTAGAAAAAGAGTAGAATTTTAGTCTGGGTGCGGTGGCTCACGCCTGTAATCCCAGCACTTTGAGAAGCCGAGGTGGGAGGATCACAAGGTCAGGAGTTCGAGACCAGCCTGGCCAATACGGTGAAACTCCGTTTCCACTAAAAATATAAAAATTAGCTGAGCGTGGTGGTGTGCACCTGTAATCCCAGCTACTTGGGAGGCTGAGGCAGGAGAATTGCTTGAACCCAGGAGGCAGAGATTGCAGTGAGCTGAGATGGTGCCACTGCACTCTAGCCTGAGCAATAGAGCAAGACTCTGTTAAAAAAAAAACTATGACTGTTTAATCAGAAAGAAATATATGAGTTGCTGAACAGTGGATATCATGGCAGAGATGTGTGACAATACTGAATAGGATGATTCACTGTCTATTATTTATGTTTTATAAATGATTTCAAAGCACATTTTAGTAACTTGGAAGGGATTCTCCAAGTGGGACAACAGTGTTGCCTTCCCACCGTCTTATTATTAGGAAATGATTTCCCAGCTTGCCCACAAATGCATCAGGGCCTGCCAGCAGAACCCCTTTACCCTAAAAAGCAGCTATTCAAAATTAAAATGCACATGAGGACATTTTTCACTACCGTCAACATGGGTATAAGTATTGATGAACAGGGCTAAGCATTGGTAACTTAATGCAGAGATACATTTGTACTTTAACCATTGAATTTGGCTCCTTTTCCACATCTGTAAAATGTTAAATAGAATGATAAAGTTACCTGATTTGTCTTTCATCTCTTTTCTTTCTCTACTCCTTGAAGGTAATGCCGAGGAAAAACACACACACACACACACACACACACACACATAGAGAAAAGTAAGTCCAAAGCAGGCAGCAGGAAAAAGAAAGAAAAAGTGACAAATAAATGATTAATCCCTGGAAAATTTAAATTTAATAGTGAATATGGACAACTTTCAGCTTATAAAAGAAAAACATCCCTTGTGCAGCAAGCCTAAGATACTCAATTGTAAGAGGTGGTAAGGCTGCAAGCCTAATAAATAACTCTAGGAAAAGTTTTAAAACATTGTTTTGATTTTTTAAATATCTAGACCAATGTATTTTTAAAAAGTAGAAATAATGGAATAAATTCCTAATATTTCAAAGAAGATGTCAAAAAGATAGTGAAGCCTTCCTAAATCACCAACTTCTATGTCACTCCTTAGACATAATCATCTTTTTGTATCCCACATGAAAATCTTTGGCTATGAAGTGACTATACAGTGCTGTTACTGCCCAAGTCACCACTGAACTGAGAAGGCTGATAGGCCACTGCTCAGGGGGCAGTTAATGATGTTACACAGGAAGCATGGCGCCCAAGTTTCTAACCAACAGTGAATCGGCTTGTTAATTACATGCTGAGCAGTGAGTGACTTTTGCTACCAAAGGGGATTTAAAGAACCCTTTCCATACTGCTCCAGAGATGTGAATGCTGAGCTTACAGCCATGCAATGAAGTATATGTAGCACTCAGTATCACACAGCTTCACACAGTACTCTAAGAAATAGTGAAGGAAAACAAATCCTCCATAAAAATCAAGTAAAACTATAAATAATTAAAAATTGCATTTGGAATAAATGCACATGAACACTAAGTCTAATTAGCAATAAGGTCTTTACACACACACACACACACACACACACACACACTCTCCAAGGCAGACTTTGTAAGACAACGAATAATTTTTTTAAAATGCTGTTCCCTACAATAATGCTGATTAAAGATTACTACCAGCTTCTTACCCCAGAGAAAGTGGAGAGTCAAACTCTGATGCCCATATTTGCCCATATCATGTCCAAGAAATTATGGTAATTTGTGAATCAGTCACTACTAACAAACCCATTTGTCCTCTTCATAAAGCCTGGAGCTGAAGAATCTGCTGTTAGGATTCAATGGACAGATAATGTAGAACAACAGACCCAATGAATATTCGCTGAATGAACGAACTTTGGATTTAGAAAGCCTTCTATACCAGATGGATGTTTCTGATGTTCTGAATGGAGAAAAACAAGTAAAGAGTGATCCTTAAAGTTTCCTCTTGTGATAGGGCGTATTTCTCTTTAGATGTGCTACATACTATACTATGTTCTTCACATTCAAGATGAAACAGGATAAACGTCCTAACAAACTTCACCTCTCTGGCCTTGACCTTTTAGATATATTTTGGTTCTGGTCTTGGCTTTTGGATAAGGATCTATATAGAGTTCATCCCTCACAGCCAGTTCAATCTGGCTGAACATTATGTCCAGTAGAGGGCTCCCTGAGAGACTGATTTGGCTTAGAAGTCCTTTTGACCCATTCTGTTGGCAGAGTTAAAGGCTCCGACAGGTCCATCCTGATCCTTTCAGCTACTTCAAACCTCCTATGCCCCTGAAGTGTTCTCTCACTTTTTTTTTTCTTTTTTTTTCCAGAGTTCTTTTGAGCAGGGATAATTAGCAGGTGTATTAGTTTCTGAGGACTGTCATAACGAATTACAAACTGGTGGCTCAAGATTACAGAAAATCATTCTTTTATATTTGTGGAGGCAAGAGTCTGAAATCAAGGTGTCAACAGGTTTTCAAAGACTCTGGGGAAGAATAGACAAGAATCTTGTCTATTCCAGATTTTTAACTTGTAGCTACATAACTCCAATTTCTGCCTCTGTCTTCGTATGATCCCTCCCCTGTGTGTTCTCCCTTTCTATGTATCAGGACATTTTTCATTGAATTTAGGGCCAATCAAGATAATTCCAGATGATCTCATCTTGAGATCCTTGACTTAATTATCTCTGCAAAGATCCTTTTTGCAAATAAGGTCACATTCCCAGGTTCCAGGTGGACATATCTTATGTGGAAACCATCATTGCATTCACTACAGCGAGTGACTCATCTTCAGATTTGAAGAGGTAAATAATTTGTGGTATTACATTTGGTACTCTAAACATTTATTTTAAATATTCTGCTTACCTTAACTTTATGTCTATTTTTTAAGTTATCCCTTTAACTTATTATTATTGTCTTCATTGGTAGTTCTTCTAGACCAAAGTTTTTCATGATTGACATTTGGGGCTGGATAATTCTTTCTTGTGGGAGGATTTGCTGTTCATTGTATTGTGTTTAGCAGCATCCCTGGCCTCCACTCCCCAGGTGCCAGTAGCATTCCATCAGTTGTGTCAATAAAACATGCCTCTAGAATTCCCAAATGTCCCTGGGATCAGGAAATTGTTCTTGGTTAGAAACCACTGGTCTACTTTCTAGATGGGACTATCAGAAATTACACTGAAACACTACAATTCATCTAAATAATAACTTCGATTTCTATGGCTAAAATTTGTGCTCTGAAAATATTATGAAAATGTTTTATTTTATTTCAGTTCAGAATAATGAGTTAATGGAACATTTTCCCAGGGTACACATAATTTTCAATGGCCCAGTCTCTACTCACATAGCAAGTGGTAAGAAAAGAGTCTGTCTTAGTTCATGCTCTCCCATTTACTTACCTGTTATTCAAAAACAGGCAGAAATCTGCTCATTTCAACCAGATAGGCAAAAGTGAATTTCTTCATAACAGGGTTTGGCAGAGAAATACATATGATATCCATTAATGAAGTAAAATTGCAGAAAAACCACTTCTGTATACAAAGATAAAAAATATCAACGATTCACCTTTATTGCCATTAGGATCAACATGGAACACTGAAACAGTGGTTTTATTATTAATTCAGAAACATCCAACCCACTTATGAGTTAAAGCAAGATATTAGGCACAGATCTATGAGCTATTAATATTGTCTGTTTTAATAAAACATATCAGAATGTACATTAACAAAAGTTGGCTTCAAGGTTGTAGACACCTTAGTAAGCTAGACAATTTAGTAAACTCCAAAATTGTCATTGCCCCATTCTCCAACCATTTTAAATGTTTTAGACCTGAAATAAAGGCCATCCTGAGTCTCAGCAAGAACTCATTTTTGTTTAGAATTATATCTTATTTTGGCTAACCAGATTTTTATCTACCAAACTTGTTTCCAGCATTCAAATCCACATTTAAAAAGTTAATATGGCCAGGCACAGTGGCCCATGCCTGTAATCCCAACACTGGGAGGCTGAGGCGGGTGGGTCACTTGAGGTCAGGAGTTCAAGACCAGCCTGGCCAACATGGTGAAACCCTCTCTCTATTAAAAATACAAAAATTAGCTGGGCATGGTGGCGATCACCCATAATTCTAGCTATTCGGGAGGCTGAGTCATGAGAATTGCTTGAACCTAGGTGGCAGAGGTTGCAGTGAGCCAAGATCATGCCACTGCACTCTAGCCTGGGCAACACAGTGAGACTCCATCTCAAAAATAAATTAATCAATTAAAATAATAAAATAATAAAATAAAATGAAAGTTTAATGTTACTACCATCAGAAATATTTTTTAAGATTCCCAGTTTTCCAAGACAATTTAAAAAGATAAAGCAAAAATATTTTGAGTAATGATAGCATCTTTGCCATAAATATAAGGTCTCTCAAGGTAACCACTCTGAGAAGGACAATAAGCATTTGGATTTATAAATGTTGGTACTTTAATAAATTGCATTACTTTACAGATCCAATCTATAGATGACCCATTAGCTAAACATTCTTTGAAAACAGAAATCAGGTTTTTTTCTAGAGCTATAGCTAACAATACCAATTTCAAACAACAATTATAATAATTTGTTATGAGAGAAGATCTTTTTGAGCTATTAATCAACTTAATTGAGAGGTAGCATAGCATACTGAGTAAAACCAAGGGCTTAGTGGCCCAACTGCTAGGATGCAATTGTGACTCTGTCAGTTACCGACTGAGTGACCCTGGTTTTCTACTCTGTAAAATGGGCCTAATAATAGTAACAACCTCATTAAGTTGCTGTAAAGCTTGCGAGTTAATGCATATAAAGCATGAAGAATAGGGTCTAGTATGTAGTAGATATTCAACAAATGATTATTTCTGGGATTGTTTCACTTTTCTCATGTCTCTTTTTATTTGATATGATCCAATTCCCTAAAGACTTCATGTTAAGAAATAAAACATTTGACTCCAAAAACTTTTGGTAAGCTACGCTTTTTGGTCTCCTAGTTTGTCTTTATGGCTTTTGGAATCCATATCTTTCTTCTGCATTTTACAAGTTCTGCTTCAATCATATTTACTTTCATTATACATTAAGTCATATTGAGACTACATGATAATACATGACAATACATAAAAATTTGGTTAGCCCAGAGTAAAGAATTTAAAGTTATCATTGGACAGATAATAGAAAGGGGAGGAGATTATTTTGTGTGACATAAGTCAAACATGGTGAAAACCATGTAATGCTCCCTCATAGAAGCAGGTTTTCACTAAGGGGCTGATGATATTTAAATTGTATGAAATGAATACTTTCCCTGGGATAGTTTTGACCACACAGTATTTATTTTTTTAATTCACAATATTTTTTGGATCAATTTTTAAGGTGGTGCTTAAGTGATTAATTTCTTAATCATGACATGCCTATCTACTCCAATGTAGGAAAAATCTTTTTATCTCTCAATATTCATAAATAATAAATGAAATGTAATTGAACTATTATAAATATTATTGATGACAGATGGAAATAAACTTCTGAGTTCATCTCTTCCTAATCCAAGAGAGATCGAACAAAAATACATATACTACGTGGGAAATTACAATTCAAGTATTAGAACTTCTTTGTTTAGTTAGTTATTTTCCTCAGGCAGGTGATAATTTTCAAACCTAGAAATGATTTATTTTAAATATTCAAAAATTAATATAGAAAATAAGGCTACTAAAATTTTCCAAACAATTTACAAAGAATTCTTGAGGAAGAAAAACAAACTTGAATGATCTGCTTCCTCATTACCATAAAAAGTTGTTTTGTGATGAACCCTTTGATTCTAAGGATAGCAATCAATGACAATTATTATCACAGGCAAAATTTCCAGAATGTAAGAAATGTTTCCTATTTCCTTAAGTGGTTTTAAAAAGATTCATCATGATCAAATATAATTTTAGTAAACTCTTAATTTCAGAATAACATAAGATGTCACAGTGAGAGAATATGCTGAAATCTTTTAATCTTACTTTTATGCATAAGAGTGCCTACAAAGCATCTTTAAGTCACCCTGAATTGGCATAAGGTATTGATGATTTGGGGTGTGTAGTTGGATGCTACCTTAACATGGTGACAAAGATATAGAGAAGATAAAGAAAGAAAATGGAAAATGGAAAAATTCCACCATTTGTACATAAAAAGCATGAGGCTACATATGTTGTCTCTATGCATTGTTCTTCTCTCCAAGGCTCCGGGAAGGAAAAGGGATAAAAATGATCCTTCTTTCCCAGGCCTGTACTGTACCACTGCCCTTCAATATTCTCCCGTTTGGCTGAGTTTATCTAATTTAAAAAATGACACAGTGTTTACTTTACACACATTAAAAGGGAGTTATGTTTAAAACATATAAACTAAAATATCTAGAATATCTATAACTGAATAATAAAAGAAGACACAAAACCACATATAAAAAATATTAACAAAAACTTGACTAAACAACTCACCAAGGAAGAAATCCAAGCGGTAAGTAAGCACATGAAAAGATACCCAATACCACAAGTCATGAGGGAAACCCCAGTTAAAATCAAAGTAAGATATTACTACACTTATACTAGAGTGCATAAAACTTTAAAAGCTGAAAATACAAAGTACAGTAAAGGTGTGGAACATCTCAAACTCATACATTTTTCTAGTAGTAATGCAAACATTATCATCACTTTGAAACGTAATTTGAAAAATAAGTACACACTTAATATATGATCAATCAATAGATCCTCTAAGTATTTACCTAAGAGTAATGAAAACCCATGTCCCCATAAAAACCTCTATGTGAATGTTCACAACCTTTTTACTCATAATTGCCTCAAACTGAAAACAACACGAATGTTCATCATTAGTGATGGGGTGAATGGATAAACAAATTGTGATAACTCCGTTAAACAAAGTACCACTCAGAAGCAAAACTAGGTGAACAACTGATGCAAAAACATGGATGAATCTCAAAAACATCATGCTAACTGAAGAAAGCCAGACACAAAAGCTTATATGCCATGTGATTCCACTTACATGATTATCTGAGAAAAACAAATTTAAAGGGACAAAAATCAGAGACATGATTGTCAGGGAGTTGGGTATGAGGGTAGAGAATGTGCTACAAAGAAGTATAAAGGAAATTTTTAGAGTGATGGAAATATTCTATGTATATCTTGATGATAGTAATGGTTATACAAATACCTACATTCATCAAGATTTATAAAGCTACATGTTAAAAAAAAAATGGTGAATTTTAGTGTATGTGGATTGTATCTCAATAAAATCAACTAAAAAATCAATGCAATATATTTGAGATCACCCCGACGCATGGGATAGTTCATTCCAAACCTAAACTCACTGACACAGAACCAAGCCATGACCAGAGAACAGATGTAGATTATCATCATTTATTCCAGCTTCCCATAAAGTCCTTAGTATAACCATCCAAAACCTGGTAGTGCTATTCCACTTGATTTAAAAAATTGACAGTTTCCCTAAGGTCACCGCATTCATCAGAATAGACTAGGTATACTATAGTAGTGTATTAGTTCATTCTCATGCTACTGTAAGGACATACCTGAGACTGGGTAGTTTATAAAGGAAAGTTTTAATTGACTCACAGTTCTGCAGGGCTGGGGAGGCCTCAGGAAACTTACAATCATGGCAGAAGGGGAAGCAAACACTTCCTTCTTCACAAGGCAGCAGGAGAGAGAATGAGAGGTTAGGGAAGGGGGAAGCCCCGTATAAAACCATCAGATCCTGTGAGAACTCACTCACTATCATGAGAACAGCGTGGGAAAAACTACCTTTATGATTCAATTATCTCCACCTGGTCCTACCCTTGACACATGGGAATTATTACAATTCAAGGTGAGATCTGGGTGGGGACACGAAGCCAAACCATATCAAGTAGCAAACCCCAAACTTCAGCGGTTTAACATAGTCCACATTTATTTCTTGCTCATGTAAATTCCGCTGTGAGTTTCTGGTGACTCCCCAGGGTGTCTGTTGTCCATGCATTCACTCAGTGGTCCCAGATGAGTTACCTTCCACCATGCTACAGTTGTATCGTCTATAGCGTGCACTTTCTCAGTCGATGCAGCAGGAAAAGAGAATGCTTACAGTAACAATTAAATGCTCTAGAGTGAAAGTGACAACACAACACGTATCATTGCTTCTCACAAAACTTTACCAGGGGCCGGGCGCGGTGGCTCAAGCCTGTAATCCCAGCACTTTGGGAGGCCGAGACGGGCGGATCACGAGGTCAGGAGATCGAGACCATCCTGGCTAACACAGTGAAACCCCGTCTCTACTAAAAAATACAAAAAAAAAATAGCCGGGCGAGGTGGCGGGCGCCTGTAGTCCCAGCTATAGGGAGGCTGAGGCAGGAGAATGGCGTAAACCTGGGAGGCGGAGCTTGCAGTGAGCTGAGATCCGGCCACTGCACTCCAGCCTGGGCGACAGTGCGAGACTCCCTCTCAAAAAAAAAAAAAAAAAACTTTACCAGGAGCTGGTTGCATAGTCCAGCTTAATTTAAAAGTCAAAGAAGTACAATTTCCCCTTTGTGCCAGGAAGATGAGGATAGCCAGCTTAGGATAAGCACCAGAAGTTACTAACACCGTTCTTTTTATTTTATTTCACAATATATTTTCTGCTGCTTCTTATTCAAATAAATATTCATGCACACTTATTCTTCTGAGCCGTGAAGTAGCAATGTATTTCTAGGCAGAAGCAGTATGGCACCATGTTCTTGTTGGGAATATCGTCATTTAACCCTCAACACTGTTGCAGTGGGGTAAATTAAGCCTGCCGAGGGCTTAATGTTTTCTCCTAGGATTTCCTGTTGAGTTTTGGTGTCTAGAGACTGACGGGGATTAGCGTTGCACGCTCCCGCTTAGTCTTCTTGCATGTGGGAATTTGGGAGCAATTAATGTCATCTCTAATGACAGAGGAAATTAACTCTGTGTGTTAGCTATGTGGATAGAACATACTCAAAGGTTCAGATGGCAGTCTGAACTTCTGAACTTTCGGGAGCTAAATACACACTTAATTCTTTAGAGATTCCTGAAGACACAAATTAAAGAGGGTGAATTAAAAGAAAGAAATGCTTGCAGCTTTTCTAGGAGGAGCTTTGAAGTCACCACGGAATGAGTCTGAGAATCTACACAGAATCTGTATCCTGTAGGAAGAAGAGTTAAGGTCAGATCATTGGTGAAGTGGAAGGTTCTAACGTGAGAGGCAGGTACTAACTGAGATGGTGGAAAGAGCAAAGCTGCTGGAAATGGGGGCAGTGGATTAATAGCGGGGGATGGATGTGGGACAAGCAGACGTGATCTCAATCATGAAATGTGCTTTTGGAGAGTGGTTTAGGTTTACGGGTCCTTAAATCTGTCCCAATTTATCCTTTTCTCATGGAAATAATGAGAGCACTATTTGTCTTTTGAATCCATTATACAGAGTGAGTGCAACATTTAAGGTGGTCAAAAGAAGATCTTTTCCCATAAACTGAACTACCATGTTCTTTTCACTAATGATAACTCTAGTGAAAACAAAACAACAGCAAAATGTGTGTGTATGAATGAACGTGTGTGATCTGAGCAATGTAACACAAGTACAACTAGATATAAAATAGGTAAGCAGAAAAACCCTTCAGTGACAGTTTCCATTATGATGCAACATAGGAATGAGCTATAGTGTAACCTGTAGAAGCAGCAACATGTGGTACTTATTTCATCGCCTTTGCTCTACTGCATGCCAATGGCAGACAATGTTAAAGGAGCACAGCTCTCTGTTCTATGAAGCCCAGGCCAGGTCTCAGCATCCTTGTCAACCCAGCACTGGAAGTAGCCACTAAATAAACAAACAAACAATCAAATTTTGCACTCGATTTGAGAGCTACTTTCTATCAAACACCAGCAAAGGATTTCTGAATTTTGAACGGTGGTGAAAACTCTCTGGAGATTTTTTTTCTTTTCACTAAAAGCCTGGTAAGATTATGCATTTCCCTTTTGCTTGCTTTTCTTACTCTCCTCTGTCTTTTCTTGGAAAAAAAAAAAAAATTGTATTAAGCACTAACCACAACAACCTGCATGTGTCAGGTGCTAGAGATAAAATTGTGAACAAGGCACAGTGGGAAAATTCTAAGTAATGCCCAGCACTCATAACCAGTGACTTCTGGAAAGATTTTCCTCACTTTGCTGAAAGCTATAGGAACCCAGTTTCATCCCACCATGTGGCAATTTCTAGCCTTCTCTACCCCCAACATCCCAGTTAAAACTATGTCATCTATTGCCTGGACTGCTGTAGGAGCCACCTGGGTAAATCTCTACATTCACTTGGATCCTATCCAATCCATTTTCTGCCCTGGAGCCAGAGCAATTTCATATTCTCCTGTTTAAAACGCTCCACTGGATTTCCCCGACTCTTAAGATGGAAGCTAACACTGCTAACATGGCTGCCAAGGCCCTGTATAATTCGTTCCATACCTGTCAATCCAACTTCATCTACCACCCCTGTCTTTTTCACTGTCTGTTATCCAACCACAGTGCTCTTCCATTTCTCAAACTTACCCTTTCTGCCTTGCAGCTTTGTAGCCTGCAATACTATTTTCCCACTTCTCTTTCTAGTTAACTCTTCATCATCACTTAAATTTTAGTTCAGAAGTCACTTCACCTACTGCCCACCCAGCTACATTTTTATTAATCTCATAGTATCACGTACCTTTCCTTCTTTCATCACATTTAATGATAATTCATGTTGTCTGTTTGATGATTTGATTAACCTCTGCCCGCCTCATTAGCCTATAAGCTCAGTGATGACATAATGATTGCAAGGAAAATGTCCGCTTTGATCTTGTGTGTTTGAGCATGTGTGTGTGTGCATGCACACGTGGGTGTCACATGTCTAGCACATAGTAGCTGCTCAACAAATACTAGTGGCATGAACGCAGGAGTAAACAACTCACTGGTTGCATGAATGAACCAATAAAGATAGCACTATTACTGTCCCCAGACCTTACAGTCGAATGGGAAATAGATAATAAATAGACAATTTGAAGAAAGTTTGATGAGTTCTGTGAGAAGACAAGTGTAGTGTGCTACAGGCAAACATAAGAGGGATACTGAATTCCAATTCGAAGAGGCCACTATAGTAGAGATGAAGAGGAATTATATAATCAAGAGTTACAATAGACATATTCACAGAAATGGAGCAGTTTCACATATCCAGCCCTTGCGGGGCTATGTATAGTAGTAAATAAGAACAGAAATACAAGCTGTGGAAATTCTGCTGCAAAGACTGTATTTTAAAGTCTGAACTCTAAATGGCTGCAAACAGAGGGAGACTGAGAATTATTCCAATTAGCACATCTGTCTTGACTCAATGAAGTGACTACACTGAGTCAAATCCACATAAAAACAGAGAACACAGAGGGAAGTCAACCCATGATTAAAAAAAAAAAAAAAAAAAATTCAAATAATGACACAGTAAGAGGATCAGGGTCAAAACTGAAGATACCTTCCCCCTAAATGGTGCATAGCTAGAAAAGATTAGTAGGGGCCGGGTACAGTGGCTCACACCTGTAATCCCAGAACTTTGGGAGGCCAAGGCGGGTGGATCACAAGGTCAAGAAATCGAGACCATCCTGGCCAACATGGTGAAACCCCGTCTCTACTAAAAATACAAAAATTAGCCGGGCGTGGTGGCGAGTGCCTGTAGTCCCAGCTACTCAGGAGGCTGAGGCAGGAGAATTCTTGAATCCAGGTGATGGAGGCTGCAGTGAGCCGAGATCGTGCCACTGCACTCCAGCCAGGCGACAGAGTGAGACTCTGTCTCAAAACAAAAAAAGAACGTAGAAAAGATTAGTAGGGGACCCAGGGATCTCATTTTAGTTAAAGCTGGGCACTGTTTCTGGGCATTTCATACATGTATGCATAGATATGCTTTATATACATAATAGAATAAATTAAATATAGTTTATTGTAAATTACAGATTGGTCATTCTGAAGTAATACTCTTTATTGCCGTTGCGAAGTCTCAATTAAAAAAAAATTAGTTACTGTTAAACATATATTTGGACACAAACAAATCCAAACAGCATATGCAGTTCAACTCCTGAGATCCAGGCCAAGCAGCTCACATTAGATGACTGTGCTTGAACAAGATCTGTTCCTGATGGTGAGCGGACCACTTGTCATTCACAAGTACATGTACACTTCAAATAGCTTCGCTGTAGATTTGCCATGTAGCTTCCAAGGCCAGAGAAAGGGAGTCCCCTGAGAGTCTTTTTTTTTTTTTTTTTTTTTTAAATAACGGAGGCCAGGAACACTAGTGCAGAATGTAAATGTCAAGTCACAGAACCCAGTTTTCCCTAACTGTGATCACCCAGATTTGCTGTAGGGTAGCAAATGACTGCAGATTCCAGGGGGAGAGGCCAAACAGCTGTCACTACCCTGAAATGGAAGTCAGAAAAAGCATTCAACAATGTCACCCTGCTGCAAGCATGTCAGGAGCTGTCCCCAGAGACCTCATCTTCCTCTTCATCCTCAGCGAAGGAAATTAAATGTCACTGGCGAGCACAGAACCTCCCTCATTTCACCATTATCTTCTCATTTCCAAAGATTCTTTGTGTCCTTTCTAAAAGTACTAAAGAAACGCCTAATGGTATCTAGAAATAGTGTTTCTTTCTTGCACCCAGAACTTTTCCTGCTCTTTGGAAAGTAACACTTCACTCAATTTTTTTTTTTTTCTGAATTATTATTTACAGGGCAAGTTGACATTTTAGGACACAAATCAGATTACCTATCAAGTTTAGTCTTGGTGAAATCACCATAATATTTGTAAGAAATACATGTCTTCAGTTAAAGGCATGGGTAATCAGCCGGTGCGGTGGCCCACACCTGTAATCCCAGCACTTTGGGAGGCCGAGGAGGGCGGATCACGAGGTCAGGAGATCGAGTCCATCCTGGCTAACACGGTGAAACCTCGTCTCTACTAAAAAAAAAAATATGAAAAACTAGCTGGGCATGGTGGCGGCGCCTGTAGTCCCAGCTACTTGGGAGGCTGAGGCAGGAGAATGGCGGGAACCCGGGAGGCGGAGCTTGCAGTGAGCCGAGATCGCGCCACTGCACTCCAGCCTGGGCGACAGAGCGAGATTCCGTCTCAAAAAAAAAAAAAAGAAAAGAAAGAAAACCCATGGGTAGTCATTAATGATAAATATAATGTTATTTAATATGTGGTATGTAATTGGAGAGTGCCATAGGTGAGTGCAGACAGAAGTAGACTTATTTTCAAACTAAATGGCTCTACTCCATCTAGCTATGTGTCCTTAAATAAAGCACTTAACTGTTCTGTGCCACAAGAGTTTGGCACAAACACAAAACTAGTGGAGTCCTAAAGATCTCAAAAAGCCTGTATGTTTAAAAGAATGCCAGCGTAAGTTTGAGAAACTTTAAGGCACTAAACATGTTCGATATCAACAGAAGTTAGAAAAAATGATTAGGATTTTTGCTTTAAACTTTATACATTTGTGTTTTGTCTTGGTTTTGAGTATTTAGAGTTTGATTTTTTTTTTTTAATAAGCTTTGGAGTTAGTACATTGGCCCTCAGGAATGATTATTTATTGTTTTTGCTTTATTTTAGGTTAAAGTAAAATTATGAGACTTCATATATTTGTGAGTGACTTAAGACTGTTCACTGGGAGCCCACAACTTGCGCACGATAGCATTGTGCTTGTATCAAGTGACCTCAGAGCTTTCCTGCATAGAATATTCCCGCTGCTCTTACTTTTCAGCGCTTGCAGGCCGGCCTTAGGCATCTTGCTGACCACGCTCGCGCATCCCAGCGTGGGCCTTGGTCTTTGCAGAGGTGTGCCACCGCCCTCTGCTGGACAGATTGCAGCAGGTAGCCTCAGAGTCCCTTCTCAAGCGTGGGTTTCCGGCAGCGCCTCTCCTACACCATCAGACCTCAGTGGACATGTGCAATCTTCACAAAGGGTTAGGTGAAGTTGATGATTTTAGAGGGTTGGGTACGTTACTAAAGATGTCTTGAGTAACATGGTAAACAAGCATCTGACTTTTTAACTTGGAATTTTCAATGATAACTCATTAGAAACTGACTAGCATTCACATTTTGGAACACTAATTCCTTTCGACTGATTCAGCACACTTCGCCAGGTATTCTCCAATCAGAGAACTATTTTTATCTCACATGAATTAGAAGAGATGGTTCCTAACAGATAAAAATGATATTCCAGTGAGATACACCTTCTCCTTCTGAATTAATTAGACATTGACTGGTAGGCTATATTCTCAATCATTTTGCCATCAAATATTTTTTGAAAACCAGATACACACCCAGAAATCCTGTAAGTGTCGGGGATATAGCAAGAAATACAATACTTTTATAAAGATATATGCCAGTCACCTTGTATCTATTTCAGACCTGCTGAAATATAAGTTCTAATGGGAATACAATTAGAGTGGCCAACCCATCTGGGTTTTCTCAGGACTGAAGGGCTTCCTAGGATGCAGTATTTTCAGTACCAAAACAAGTACCAGGAAAACTGAAGGAGTTGCTCACGGTAAATACATTTCCTACCATAGAAGATTGTAAACTACACTAGCACTTATTGAAAAATAGTCTTTCAATAGCATTAGGTTCATCCTTAATACTATTATTCTGAATAGTTTCTTCTCATTAAAAATGTGTTGCAATTTATAAGTTACATATAAATTAATCTATTGAATTGTTGTTTGCAGAGCATTTTCTTATATACAAAAGTGCTGAGCAAACCTAATATCATAAATTCAGATTTGCACTGTGAAAACCAAGGACAGTAAATACTGGAAAAGGCAACCTCAAGCTTGTAAGATGCAGAAAGAGCTTAGATTACCTATGCAGAGAAACTTTAGAACAAAAGGGGTAATTAAAACCAGAAAAAGATACTTATTAATGAAATCCCTGAGAAAGACAAACTATCAATCAGGTGATAATAAATGGTAAAAGCTTAAAACTGGAGGATCCTAAAATTCACCCATCCCTTTCTATCCAAACAAAACATTTTCTCCAGGATTTTGATGTTATTTATTAAAGCTTGAATACATCTTCTGACGTATTATTCCAAAAAAAAAGTATGTATTTCTCACTAATAATTGTTTCCCATAGTTTATTTAAATGTGATCCTCTTGATTTTCAAAATGTTGCTTTAGGATAAAATTTTTTAAAAAATATATAACCTCATGTATCCATGTGCCATTAGAACGAAAACTAAAATTCAGTATTATTTCTGCTTGACATCTGCTAAAAATGGAGGGTCTCAAATGGTCTAACTGCAAGTTCCCCTCCTCACTTTACTCCTGTGAATAAAGCCCCCTAGCTGAATAACTCTCCTTAGTGAGGTGACCAGGCACAATTTCTGCCTATTATTGGGGAGTAGGTTTCAGTTCCCAGCTAGCCTATGGAATTATTCAAACAAGCCAATCACATCGTCTTATGGGAACCAGGACATCATGCCCTCTTGATACTGTAAAACCTGCTCCCACAGCCTCTGGTTGTTCACTTTGTTCCTGGTGATATACTCCCTGGCATGCAGTGTCCTCCTCTCCTGGGCTGTGAGTATATGTGACTAATAAATTGCTGTCTATCCCACCTGTCCAGTGCCAGGTATTGTGTATTTGGCCCTCACCTCAGCCCTAGAGTAGAAATCCCTTCCTCAATAATGGGGTAAAGAGGAGTCCATTAAAACATCACATACCTATATCTTATACGGTGCTACACAATTCTGCTCAGTCTTCTATTTTCCAGTGGTTTCCACTTTTATCCCGCAAAATCACTGCTGAGGTGAAGCTAGAAAACCATTGAAGTATAATAAGACATTGAAATAGGCATACTTTTTGATTGAGTGCAAATGAGGCTCTTATAATCACTGTCAAGAGATGAGTAAACTCAAAGCTTTTAAGAAGCCAGTAGCTTCATAAGAACTGTAAGTGATGATTGAGGGGAATAGTATTCAGAAATTGTTGTAGCCAAAGAAAAGTTGAAAGAAAAATATGCATTTGTTTCGCAAAGATTCTATTTTTTAAAAATCCAGTTCTAAATTTTATATGCTAAATGAGAAGATGCTGTGTATGTTCACAAATCTGCAGATAATTTCCTTCTCTATTTTTGTAAATGGTTTAATTCTTCCTTCAAACCTAACCTTATATGCCAGAAGTTGTAAGAACAACAAAAAAAAACCAACCTTCTGAATTTTAATACCCTTACTTTGTTCCTACTCCCTGTGAAATAAAGAAATTGATAATCAATGGACTGGTTATAGGTGGACATTAAGAATTATTCATAGAAAGTTAGCGGTGGAAAGGACATGAGGAACTCCCTAGCCCAACCATCCAGCTCTCACTGAATTAATGGATGTGAAAATGAGGTTCAGTAAATTGTCTGTGGTAAGTGTCAGATGTCAGTGTCAGGCTCTCTAATTCTCAGCCCAATTCTCTTTCAGCACCCCTTGCCCCTCCCCCCACTTAAAATTAATTGCAAATTGACTAAAGAGCTTGGCCAGGTTCCTAATGTGGTAGCTTAACATATTCACTGAATTGCAATGGAATGCATTAAGAAAGTCGTTTCTCTCTTCCCCTGGTTCAGACACATTTCTCTGAGAATCTGAAGAACCAATACAAGATATGCCAATTAAAAGAGTTCAGAATTTATGATGTCCGTGGATTAACTAATCAATAATGCTACTTGGTATCTTTCAAATTTAACAAAATTTGAAATGGCCTATGGTTACATATCAAGGAGGCATAATTACACAATATATCAAACATCTATAGGATCAGCCCAGACTAGGACTTGCCTATGTATATTTCCTGCATGCCTGTGACAGTGTACACTACAAAGAATAAAGTCACCCAGTGGGAGCAAGAAATACAAATCAAAATTGAACTGAAAATAGAACTCTAGGAAGCCTCAGAAGCAAGAAGCTATTGCACAAGATGGATCCTTGGTTGAAAAGCGGGTTCTTTGCAAGGTTAGACTAGATGAGACCAACCAGCTCAACGAAGTTGAATTAAAGATAGACCAAATAGCTAGGAGAACTTATACACACATGCACACACACACACGTGCACACGCTCACACACACACGCACACACACGCACACACGATCACACACACACATGCACACACGCACACACACATGCAAGCACACATGCGCACGCACACGTGCACACACGCACACACAAGTGCACACACATGCATGCACGCACACACCCACGTGCACACACCCACGCACACGCACGCATAAGCGCATGCACACGCACATGCACACGCACGCACATTCTTTTCTAGAAATTATGCAACTCAGAAATGCATCTCTAAATTATACGGAGAAGAGAGGAAGAAAATACAGGTTTTGTGTATCCTACTTGCCATCTCCGGAAAATATTGAAAAATGAAGTCAGAAGTTCAGTTATTTTCTATCATATAGATGTTTTCCTTTTTCAAATTCCACATTAGGTTATGAAATTCTACTCTTCGGGATCAGAAAAGTAGAATCATATAGATGTTTTCCTTTTTTGAATTCCACATTAGGTTATGAAATTCTACTCTTCGGGAAAATTGCAAAAGAAAATGAGAGTAATTTCATGGACCTTCAGCCCTGATGAAATCTTCACCTTGAAAAGCTAAGAACAGTAAAGTAAATAATTGAGCAGGTAGGCCTCCACAAGTGAAGACTTTCCCAGCCAAATTTCAGCGACAGCCAAAAACGCTAAGCCATTTCCAAAAAACTAACTCAAGAATTAATAGTGATTTATTACTCAGGAACCTGACATTAATTAAAGCAAATTTAGCAGTATTCTTATCACTTGAAGTTGATGTTATTGCAGTTGGCTGGAAAGAGAATACAAATTACTTCGGCAAGGGCTGCCAGTTACTCACGTCCTCCTAAAATGCCTTTCTACCCCAGCAGAAAGGTTTCTGGAACTCTCGAACCCTAAATTAAATTATGTTGGAGGGACCCTAGCCTGAATGTTCTCTTAATCTTGGCCATCTGCGCTTACTCAAATGTATGACTTTGCTCTTTTTACAACTCCAAAGAAAATGTATGATTAAAAGAGAAAGACAAATGGCCAGAAAAAAGATTTGAAGGTAAAAATTTACTTGCACTGTATAGTTTGATTTGCAAGAATACCAGACTTGGTTTAATACTTACTGGATAGTAATTATAGACACAAATATGCAACAGGTAATATTTAATTAATGTGTTACAGTAAGATGATAATCTGATAAATTCGATAAGTTTATTTCGTTTGTTTTATGACAAACATAAATCCTAATTCACAACTCTTGGATACTTAAATAGTCCAAAATGCAAAACTAACAAGAAAGAGACAATATTAAGTTCCTTTATATATATTTTCTAATTACCACTAATATTGACCTCTGACTTCAGCCTGTATTCAAAATGAGATGCTAACATCTTAGGAACATAATATGTCTATCAGATGTCACAATTATACTTTAAATATTTGGTGCTAAATGTTTAAATATTTGATTTTATCATTATTTTTTGAATCATTAGTGCAAAATAGAAAACTGGGTACTCAATTTCAACATATCTCTTTTTCCCCCCAAATTATTTGAATTAATCATTTGGATAGTATCAGATCCAACTGATAGTCTCATTAGATGGCATTGTTGAAGAAGTGACTCTGTCTCAGCTTGGAAGACCCCACTCCCTGTCACCTTGCAGGTAACAGTCACTGTCATTCCACACAGTTCCTGAGACAGTGTGAATGAAAATTAACATGCATTGTACTTCTTCTATTTTGTCCTCCCATGGATTAATATATTTTACTGGTTCTTACAATATCCTTATAAGGTAGGTACTACTCTTTTCCCAAAGCTTACAAACAATTCAATGAAGGCATATAAAGCTTAAATAACCTATAAACAATCATACTACTCCAAAGGAATGAAGCTGAGATTTAAGCCTAGATATATTATCTACTGCTGCATAACAAATTATTCCAAAACTTAGTGGCTTAACACAATAGCATTTACTATTTCACAATTCCTTATAGCTTCTCTGGGTCCTCTGGCTCTGGGTTGCTTACTAGGAGAAAACTGCAGACACCCCAGTGTTCAATTGAGAGTGGATCCGCTTCCAAGCTCATATAGTTGTTGGCAGGATTCTGTTCCTCGCTGGCTATTGGAGTGAAGGCCTCAATTCCTTGCAGGCTGTTGCCTGGAGGCTGCTCCTGTGGGCTCTCCACGGGGTGGCTCAGAACATGGCAGCTGGCTTCCAGAATGAGCAAACAAGGCAGCCCCAGAATGTGAGCAAAATAGAAGTCACTGACTTTTACAACCTCATCTTGGAAGTGGCATCTCTTAGAAGCAAGCCATTAACTCCAGCTCATGCTCAGGGGGAAGAAATTAAACAAAGGTGTAAATACCAGGATACAGAGCTCATTGGAAGCCATCTTAGGAACTACCACACCGGGAATGTTTTTTTGTTTTTTAAAAATTTTTAAAAACTTTAAAGCCTTAATATGACATCACTTACAAATCTGTGCTGATGGTACTTCTCTACATTCTAATGAGTTTATAAAACCCCCATTACTAATCATGCATTACAGCGTTTCTACAATTTTATTTATTTTTTAATAACTACATAAGCATAAGCCTGAATTACAACCTAGTGTAATAGTAAACAATTCAAAAGCAAGTTCTCACTTGCTACCACAGTTTGTCATTTTGACCTTTAAAATCATCAGATCTTGTAGATTATCTATAAAATGTAAAAAGTGTTAAATATTTTTTGATATTATATATAAACTATGTAAAAAACAATAATTTAGATGCAAGAAATTTTTGTGAAACTGACATCGAAAAGACCAAATAAAATAAAATAAAATGGCAATCAAATCTTCACCCTTTACATTTAGATGAACTAGTGAACGCAAATTTAAATACAGGTGAATATTACTCTACTTTATAAGATAGTGAAGGAATTTCACCATCATATTAAAGTATATTCATATAACCAGTTATGTAAATCTAAATAGAAAACCAATCTTCTCTAGTTATGAGATGGCAATCAACAGCTTTGTGAAAAGTTGGACCTAACTAATCCAGGTTAACCTCAATTCCAATTATGCCTTTAGGAGAGGAAATTGTGATAATTCTTGCTGGACCTGAATTACTATCAAAATTCAAAGAGCATGATCACATTCATTTAACCACCAGCCAATTTTATTTAAATCAGGACTGTTCAACAAGAATGTTCTATCAGCCATTAGTGATCTGAATTCTGGTTTATCAGATTAATTGAAATATAGCACCTGCTTTTAAGCAGTTATGGGGCATTTGTCCTTTGTAATAAGTAAAGCAGTGGCTTATTATTATTCATTAGTAGGTTTTTTTGTTTGTTTGTTTTGAGATCTGCTATCAAGTTTGCACTCTCTTTCTTATAAGTACCAGCTGAAGAGTTTTGGAGTCCCCATGACCATCCTCACTTCTGATACCAACTGCAAATTCAGGAAGCTCCAAGATTATGCTTATCCTTGCTAGTTTGATAGAGGTATTCACAGAAACTCAGAAAAGTCATTATATTCACAGCTGTACGTTATGACAGCAAAAGAATACAGATGACAATTAATAAAGGGAAGAGTCACATAAGGCAGATCTGGGAGACATCAAAATGTGCAAGCTTCAGTTGTCCTCTCCCAGTGCAGTGGTACAGACTGTGCCTACTTCTCCCAGCAATGATGAGTGACAGTGTACATGGAGGATCACCAACTAGAGATGCTCACCTACGTTTTAGTGTCCTGAGTTTTACGGGGACTTGGTCACACTGACATGACTTACCACATGGCTGATCATAGTTTCCAGTCCCTCCAGAGGTCAGAACGGTAACATGTTGCCCAAGAATAAATAACATGTTGTTCCACCATAAATCGCATTGTTAGCATAGATAATCCGATGTGGCCCAAGGCCTCCAGGAAAACAAAGGAACTCGTGTAAGGCAAGGACATTCCAAGGTCTTAGAGATTTACCTCCCAGGAGCCCAGGGAAAAAGACCAAGTCTTTCTTTGGACAAAATTAATTCTTACTGCACACCAGCAAAGATGATTTTTGTTCCAAGGATGTGGTTTTTTGGACACATCAAATATTCTATCAGTATTCCCAGATGCTCTTGTTGGCATCTGTATAAGAGAATCCGGGGCCTGAACTGTTGTCCGCTCAAACAGACCATACACACTTGGTCCAGTTTTGTGCATGCCTCCCTTTTCCACAGTGTGCCACTGGGTACAGTTCTGACCAAAAACTCCCTTGCCCTTTGGAGCTTCATTTATTTTTAATTTGCTGTGTCACTGCATTGCATGCGATACAAGCTTCCTGGTGGAAGCTAGATGTTCTGCTCAGTCCCAGACATGTTTTCAACCACTGCATCATTGCCTTAGCTTGTGGCTTCCCCGAAGCAGCACCTGAGGTAAGGGTTTGTGTGCAAGAGTTCACTTGGGAGGTGGCTCTAAGAAACAAGAGCGAGTTTCCAGGAAGTGTGGGATGAATACGGGGTTGGGGAGGAATCCAATAAGAATACATAATCTCATATTGGGCATAAAAATCTAATATGAGTATATTTTTTCGAGACTTCTGCTGTACAGAATGGTGAATTACTCTACTGAAACCTCTTGAGGGTCCATAGAATGCTTTTCCCAAAACTATCTACCAGAGGGTGGGTAGGAAGCATTGATCGCGTTGATCCCCTGGCTTATATTCCCCATTGATCAAATATTATTCTGCTGAAGCTCACTCTGGCCACAGTCTTTGGCATCAAAAGAGAACAAGGGCAGAAGTCCAAGACATTGCTGTGAGAAAACTGGACAGTGCACTGGAACTCTCTACTCCAGGTGTGGCTGGAGCCAGAGGAGGGACCTCAGCCATGTCTGCTGCATCTATCTTACCTACGCCAGTTGTAGTTGTTTACAAAAAATTCTCCAGGGGAATATCAGAATCACCTGGAGAACTATTAAAGAACACAGAGGCCCTGGATTGTAGAAGAGGGATAGGATATGGGCCTCTGTATTCTTACGAAGTTCCCTGGGTGATTCTGATACTTACATATGTGTTTGAGTACCACTAATTGGTACTCCATGCAGACCCTAGAAGGATAAGGCAGGCTCAACAGGAAGTAATTTGAGATTAATTTTGTTACTGCTAACAAAATTAATGGTAGGTCTAGAGTGGGATATGGGCTGCCCTGGCCAACTCTGCCATGGACTTTACCATCCCCAGTTGTGTTGGTTCGGTCCATGTAATTGTTGTTCCTGCCTGCTGAGCGAGCACCTTGACACCCTACTGTGCTCTTGCCAACTCACTCCCTCAAAGAAAAGGAAAAGAACATTTAATCTGTTAAAGGTATTTAATGAACACCTGCTATAACTAGCCAATTTGATACACATTTTACAAACATGATTTCATTTGATGCTCATGACAACTCTGTGAAGTGGGCAGTGTTATTCAGAGTTTTCAGATGAGAGATCTGAATCTCAGAGAGACCTGAAGCCGTGTATCTCTTGTGGCCTGGATTAGAAAACAGATGTTTTGGCCTACATAACTGCAAAGACCTCTGCGTTCTTGTCTTTGGAGACAAGGGGTAACCACCACCTGCGTTAGCTTTACCAGAGCATTTCTGTGTGCTCTTAAGCTTTGAAAAGGCAGATACCTATCTAAGCAAGCATCTTATTTTGTAGCTGTCAAACCAGTCACCAAGTATTATCAACAGTATCTGATCACACTTTGGCTGAATAGGTTTATTTAATGGGAAAGGCATTTATTGGGCACTTACTATGTGCCAAACCCAGTGTTATGTGCTTTGTATCCAACACCTCTTTCCTTTACTGTTCATAGAAACAGGGTGTCAGCAGCTTCTTCTTGACCTCACAGAAGAACATATTTATATGCCTGTAACAAATATGCAGTCAGGTGTGGTGGTCCATGCCTGTATTCATGCTCATTATCCCAACACTTTGGGAGGCCAAGGCAGGAGGATCACTTGAGGCCAGCGGTTCCAGCCCAGCTTGGGCAACATAGTAAGACCCCATCTCTTCCCCAAATAAATAAATAAATAATATTAGCTGGGTGTGGTGGTGCACGCTTTTAGTCCTAGCTACTTGGGAGGCTGAGGCAGGACGATCACTCAAGCCCAGGAGGTCAAAGCCACAGTGAGCTATGATCATGCCACTGCACTTCAACCTAGGCAACACAGGGAGACCCTGTCTCTAAAAAATAAAAATGAAAAATGAAAAAAAATAAATCCCCTAGCAGCTTGGTTACTCGGAAAATAGATCCTCACAGATCATGAAGGGGATAAGATGTGGCAAATTTTATTCAGAGGTCTTGCTGGTTTTATTAGATCTGCTTAAATATTTTTGGAGCCTGGAATAAGACAGCAGTTATTTTTGAAGTTTGAAAATTATGACTGAACTTCACCTGTTTATTATTCATAGATTTTTGAAAGAATTTTTCATTATAAATATAAATGTGTTTTAAAATGTTAAGAAGGATTTCAAGTATATGTTAATGCTTAATGGCAGTTTAGCCCCTATCTTCTAATGTTTATTTTTATTCCATGTATTCTATCAATAGTTGGTTCTTTCTCATTTTCCATTAGTTTTTATTAGCAAAGGGCAGTCTTGTAAGCATAATATAGCACTTCTACGTTTAGTGCTTCTTATCCCCAAGATGGCAATTCCATTCGCCTCAGCACTCACATGCCCATCCTAAATTTCTGATCTTTCTCAAAGCTGCTCCAGACAGCTTCAGAGCAAATGTACTTAGTATGTTACTTTGTATTCTTTGAACAGACAGCAACATAGTTTTTGACAGCTTATTTTCAACAGCTAAGCACGAAGACATTGTAAAACAGTCTAAAGGCATTTATGCTGGTGTTAATGATCTGTTTTGACTCTTTCTTGTCTACAGTGTCTGATGTTTCTGCATCAGCTTCTGCAGCTAAAGATAAGATGACATTTGATAGTTTGGTTCATCCTATGAAAAGTTTAATTTAATTACAAAAGGGTCTGATTTGCTAGATTAAAAGGTCAAGTATTTAAAAACTGGATTTTGGTGCAGAGATTTGAGAAAGTTGCACAGGGCAAAGTTCAAACAGTCAGAGAAGAGCAAGACTTTAGAAAATGAGAAAAAAATTAAAACTATTGGCTAATTTCATTGGAGAAGGAGAGACTAGAGACACATTCTAATATATACAAGGAGATGAGCATACCACTTACAATAATTTATTGTCAGTATTTTTTTTTTAGCCTTTTGAGAGTTTTGCATCAGGGTGATTTGCCAAAAAAGGGGGTGGGGGCCCAACTTAGGGAGCTGCACTGAAACTGTCTTTGTTTTAAAACAGCACGAGGCTGTACAGAAGTATTAAAAGCCCTCCCAGACAGCACAGGCAAAGACTTCACTGCCTCTTCCCCTGCTCACCACTTTACCTCAACCACACAAGCTCTGCTGACTTTTTATTGGGGATTAAATATCTCCAGACTTAAAAAAGAAAAACAAATGGCAATGAAATCCAGATAGCCGTGTTTGCTCTCAGCCCACTGAAGATGAGAGACAATATAAGCCAACACTTCAGGGCAACTTCATTTAAGAACATGAAGTGCCTGAGTAATAAGGACTGTGCCCATGGTACCAGGGTCAACTTGACCAGCTGACTAAAACAGCCTGCAACAGTTAAGTGACTACCTTAAACCAAAGAATAAAGCTTTGCAGAGGTACAGCTGGTTAGAAATGAGTTCAGGGCTGTATTAATAGCTGAGTGCATAAAAGAGAGAGGGAAACAGCGCAAGTGAGGGAAGCTGATGGACTCACAATTTGGCTTCATCCCATAGATCAAACGTTGATCAAAGGATAAAAGTGGATCTAAAATGACTCAAAGATTCCTGGCTAGAGCTGTTGAAAAAGGGGCTGCATCATTAGACAATATGGCGTGGGGAATGTGAGGAGCAACTGGCATTTCGGTTCCATTGAAAACTCCTCCAGCTTACTGTGGGTATTCAGCTCATGCCGGCGTCCACACTTCCACAGGGCGGTTTCTCCAGGGGGTGCCACAGCGCAGGCAGGTTGCGCCAGTGAAACTTGATCTCCCCTCACTCATGCCACCCGACTTTAAAAAAAATCTAATTACAAAATGACTGGAGGAAGGAAACGTGTAGATGTCATATACCCGGACCTCCACAATACATTTGATCCAATGCCTTGTGAAATCCAAACTGAAAAAGTAGTACAAGTGGATTTGGACAGAAATGCTGTTGCATGGGTTGAAAACTGGCTCAAACACTGTAAACAAAGGGTAATGACAAATGTCAGTGCAATCAAGCGCCAGTAGATGAGTTTTCCACGAGAAGACAGTGTCCAGAGAGGCTCCATGCGTCAGGATTCGAGTTCATTTTTGGTCAGTAGCTGTGTTACTTACAAAGGAATCAAGAGTATATGAATAAAATCACAGCCGACTCTCAATGTGAAGGAGGGTAAAATTAATAAAAGGAAAATTACATTGAGTCAAAAGAATGCTAGAAATATAGAAGTGGAAAATCACCTGAAAAGTTACTGATATGAAAATAACTGAGCGATATCTTCCCAAATTTCAAAGATTTAGACCACACCTGTAGATCAATGTAAACAATCCAGTTTGCCTGTTGTTTTATCATCTTTCAAGTTTTTGAGTTATGCTCCAATATTTATTTGAACAAAATAATGATAGAACTTATGGCAGTGAATATTCTTAAGTTTGAAAATCTCTATAAAAATGATATTTAGTCATCCCCAACCCCCCTACTTTTGGGACCCAGATTTTTGAATGCAGGTTAATTTGCATGCTGATTTGACAGCTGAAAATCTCAAAGAGTAAAAACTTGGAAGCATTTGTAGTCAGTCAACTAAAGTAAAAGGTAAGGAGAAAAACTACAACGAAAATACAATTCGTAATACTCGCACATGGAACTTATAACGACTGGTTAACTTTTAATATGAAGAATAAAAATGTCCTGTCATGATGAAATGAATCAATTAATTACTTATTAATTGTACTTCTATTATGTGGCGAGCACTTTACCTAAAAAGTCATTTGCCTTTTTTGAGAAAGGGGTTGTACCAAAGTAAAATTAGAAAAATAAAAACAAGGAAAGCACATTTCTTTGTCTCAATAAATTGTGCTCACAAGTAGATTCTTAGAATTTCAGAGCTAAAAAGGACCTAAGACTTCATTGATTCTGACCTTTTTAATTTTGGATGAGAACTGGATTCCACAGGGAAGCGAGACTCCCTGACTCGTGATGATGGGCCTGCCAGAGTCCTTGTCTAGATGCTTCCCCATAGCTGTGTATCCATGAGACTAGTGGAACTTTTCACTTCCCATAGGCTTCCATCAGGCCTGTGATCCCACTTCACCTCTGTCCTTCCAGCCATGCTGGGCCTAGCCCAACAGAGCCACAGACTACTTTGCCCAGGCATTTATTCTGGAACCCTGACCAAGCCTGCTGACTGGGCTGGGCTGCAGACTGTAGCGTTCATCAGTGATTTTCTTTGTGCCATAGTGAACACCACTCTAAGCCAGAGTCTTTCAGAATTTTGGAGCCACTTAATCCCGCAGAGCTTTTCATTCCTGCCATCGTTGGCCTCCACCCAAAATGCACACTCCCAGCATCATCTGGTCTCTTACATCCTCATCCTCACGCTACTCGGTTTCCTCTCCTATGACTCATCCTTCCATTCCCACTCAACTTCCCGCCAACCTCCTGGCTCTTGCTCTCATTGCTCCCCCTGCCTGCCCTGACTACATGCTCCACCTGGTGAAAATCCACTGTCCTTTCAAGACTCATCACAGTCAGCTCTGCAAAGGAGAACCATCACCTGCCTCCCCCTAGCTGCATCACCTCATAGAACTGACAATCCCCTCTATGTTTGCATTCCATATAGGGTGTAAAAATGGAGAAGACTGCCAGTTTGTGAGATGTAGCAGCTGTGATATAAATGGTTAAAGAATTTTTTTGCATGTCTGCTGCCACTAGAATCGAATCCTTCTAAGGGCCTAGAAAGTTCTGTACCTACAACCGTATCCTCAGTGCCTAGAACAGTATCTTCCAGCACATGCTAGGTTCTTACCAAATATTTGTTAATGAGACAAGCATCTCTATTGGACCATTAGCTTCTTGGAGGCAAGAATAATGTCTTCTTTCCCCATTACCCCATAGCTCCTGGCACATAGTTGGTTATCATATATGGCTGGATAATTACATTAAATTCTTTCTATAGTGACTCTCTGGAAACCTTATTTCCCTGTAAATAAATTCCTCTGTTCATTCAAGCACTTCACCCAGCTCTCTCGACATCTAATCACCTCTTTAACCTGATTCTTCTTTAAGATAAGACCTCCTATTTTGTCCACTTGAAACAAGGTTGCTCCTTCTCACAGCTCCTTTTACTTGGAACCTAAGATCAGTCTATTAATACTTCTGGATCCCCATTTCAACTCAATTTCTTTCCTTGGCAGACAAGATTATGGAAAGAGCAGTCTACCTTCCAGTCCTCATCAGCTTTCAGTCCCTGTTTCTATTGAAATCACCCTCAATAGGGTCAAATGCAATGGACAATTCTTGGGACTATTTCCGGCTACTTCTAGTCTCAGTTCACGTGTTTCTCAACTTCTCTGTAATATCAGGCATTGCTGTATGAAGTATCTTCCTCCTCCACTTCCTTACTTTCTTCCCACTTCTCTGTTCTAATTTTTGCAGACTGTTGGAAGTGCCTTGCCTTCTATCTTATTCTTTACCTGGCATTCTGTCCTGACACCTCTAAACCTTATTCTCTGGTTCAACTAACACCTTTACAATGACGAATGTTAAGTTCATTCCTCTTCTAAGGTCTAGTTTTATTTATCCCTCAGTCTCTGGAAAGCTCCACTTGGGTAATCTAAAACACTTCAAAATCAATCTTCATAAGGTAGAATGCATTATGTATTTCCCCTAACTCTTCTCTTCCTGTTGTAGTGTCTTACTTAGTCAGTAGTAGCCCCAACTATCCTCTTTTCCGAGCCACAAACCGGGCAGATATTTCTAGACAACCCTCATTTTTGTTCCCTCTATATCCAATTTCTGCCATTCCACATCTAAGAGCCAATGTCTGCCATTCTGCTTCCAATATTACTTTCACATCCACGTCTTCTTCTTCATCCTTACGACTACTCTGTGAAAATCGGCTCTAATCACCTTTTCCTGTTTAACGAAGATAAAAATGACTTCTGCATAAGTATTTGCTATGTGTCCTTCTTCCCTTTGCAGGATTTACTAAAGTACCATCTGCTGTGGTGATAATGGTTTAAAAAAATTGAAAATTGGAAATAACTATAAATAGGGCCAAGAAAGAGAGAAAGAAAGGTAGTGGGGAGAAGGAACACATCCAGGAAAGCAAGGAGAAGAGTTTTTTTTAAAAAGCTTACGCCTGAACTGAGGATGGAAAAAAGTTTTCAGTATAGTGCTAGGGCTTGATAGAAATAGAAAGGTGAGTGAAGAAAGATGTTCCAGTACTATTCCTGAAATTCTAATAAAGGCTTATGTTGCATTTAAATATTTTCAGGGGCAAAAGTTGTGTTTATTTGATTATGGCATCACAAAGAGATCGGTGCACATGAAGACCAAGGTTTACACGGTCCACAGTTGAATATTGCAGTAACCTTCTCTCTAATGTCTTCAATACTCCCTTCAAACTTCCACTTGGATATCAGAGTGACATTTTAAAGATGCAGACCTGATCATAACAATGCCTTGTTTAGAATTTTTAAGCAATTTATCCAAACTGTTACAAAACGCTCAAGCTCCTGATGTAGGTATAATTGCTGTTTATAATATGACTCTTGCCTAAACATGTCACCAAATCTTCAGACACCCCCCAGAACTAAAACCATTCTGAATAGTTAGCAGTCAGTCCTCTGAAGACATGCCACTTTACATATGATTTTTTCCTCTGTTTTAAATATTCTCCTTTCCTTCTTCACATCAACCAATTTCTATTTGTATTCAAATCCCATACAAATGACTACTCTTACAAGCCCAATGCACTGTCCATTGCCACAAATGACTACTCTTAAAAAGCCTTCTTTGACACCTGAGGCTGAGTCAGAAGATTAGCCCCATTCTCACAGTAAACAGGTCCCGTAAACTTCATGACCCTCCTTTCCTTCCTCCTCCTTGAGACAACCAACTTTCCCAGCTTAATCTTTGCCTGCAATAATTTTTTTCAGAGTATTTATAGACACTGCATGCAGTGTGTACATTTTACAAAACTGGATTACATATATTATAAAGCTGATCAGCAAGAATATAGATAGGATGGTAGCCTGAATTCTTTCAAACAAAAAGATGAATAAAGATCTGCCATAACAAATAGTAAGACTATACTATCTCTTAAGGTGAACTGAGTATTAGAGGCATATGAAGTTTTATACAGTCCATTAGGTCTGTGTAGACTCCATGAATGACAACGGGAATTAGAGACGCTCTGAAGGCAGCGTTTAAAAATCAGTGAGTAAGGGTGAAGTCTTCAGCGAAGGGGTCAGAAAAGCCACATACATACTTGGTAAAAGAAGGCTCAGCTTCCCACCTGAAAACAAAAATATAATAAATCCCATATGGATTAAATGCTAGAATGTAAATATAAAACCATAAAAGTACTTGAAATTTTTTTATTTTTATTAAATTTGCATAAAGAAATCCCTTCTTAGTGCAACTTGAAGATCAAATGCCTTAAAGAAGACGACTAGTTTGAGTAGCTAAAAATAAATAAAATTTTATGCTTCAAAACTATATTTTTTCATGATAGTTGTTTCTTTTAAATGTTATAAAACATGACTTTTCTGCTTTGTCTCTGACCATTTCTTGGTAAAAATGACGGAAGAGCTATTGCTTCAATCAGTTAGAAGAAATATTTATAGATGATCAATATTGACCTCTGAATGTAAACTACAATATCCACCTGACTATCCAAAGAAATTGATATCTATCTTGTTTATGGAATTTTTCTATCCTGGAAATTTTGTGATTCCTGGCACATATTGTTCTACTGTTTTATCACACTCTTCGTGTTTATCAGGTTTTTTCACATTTGTGTATCCTTGGATATACAAATCAATGATTTTTCTTCCTCCCTATGAAATATAGTTGTGGAATTTAAGAATTTAGCAGCATAATATTCTATTCACCCTCTTTCCTTAAGACTAAGTAATTATAGGTCCTACTATTTTTCGCAGATGACTCGTTAGATATTTCAAAATGCTGTCTAAATTCTTAATCAGTCATTCTCTCTTGTTTGATCAGGGAGCAAAAGAGGAAGGGTAGCCTGAGACGGAAATCTAAGAATCAGAAGTTGGAAATTGTTACACATGTTTCAGGCTTGGCAATCAAGACCAAGAGGCAGAACTGGGGCATGCAGCAGCTGAGAGCTGTAGAATGCACTGGGGCCAAATCAGTGGACACGTACCACCAGCCACAATCTAAAGTGAGAAGATCGATAGAGGAAAGAAGGTAAGGCAAGGTCATGATGGAAAACTTAAACACTTCTGTTAAAAGTAAGCATCTGAAGGGAGACTCATGTGCCTCAGGCACTTAGTGAGAGGACTTGGAAGAAAATTGAGGGATTATAGGAAGCCATGAGTGTGGCCAGCCTGATAGACTCATGTGAGCCAGTAGTTCTTTCTGTCTTTTCCTAATCAATTTCAGCTATCTCTCCAGACTCAGAAACTCAGAAATTTCTCCAAGTTCTCCTTCCCTCTTAAATGAAAGTAGTGGATATGGAGATTAACTTCTGTGTGATGAAGCATAAGGAACTGCACCAATGTTTTATTTTCCTAGGACAGGAGTCAGCAATTTTTTTTCTGTAATGGGTCAGATAGTACATATTTTTGTGTTTTAGGCCGTCCAATCTCTGCACAGCTATTCAACTCTGCTTTCGTAGCACAAAAGCAGCCACAGACAACACATAAAAGAATGGACACAGATGTGTTCCAATAAAACTTTATTTACAAAAAAGGTAATGATTTACTAAATCCTTTTCTAAAATTTGGTTGTGTTAGATGTGGTTACTTACAATTGTTAGATCTCAAGCTAGGTTTGGGAAGTATTTTTATTTAGATACATAAATACTCATTATAACAATATTTTAGAAAGAAATCGAGCTATGATGTTTTAATCATGTTTTAGCTAATATTAAGTGCAAAGGAATTTGATTTTGGTTTTCATAATTTACTTTCTCATTTAAAATCAGAGACCTAATGTCTCTTTCCACTTCAAATCTGTGATTTGATATTAATGCTAATATGAACAGCCATAGGAAGGGTGAATTGGGAAGCTTTTTTTTTCCCTTGAGACAAAGGCGAGTGAAATATATACTCTTTAAAGTGATGTTGGAAAGTGCCTTTTGCTGGTTCTCTATTTCATTTGCACTGTGGCCAAAATAAGCAACACTGACTCTTTTCATTTTTTTCATGGTTTCCAGTAAGAAATCCCTCTCTAATTCCATCACCCAGCTCAGGATGCTTAGTAAACCTGCAGAGACATACTGTCCATGAAGGAGTTCAAGAGGCCAAGTGATCAATTATTTGCCAAAGGA
The DNA here is from genome assembly GCF_003255815.1 of Theropithecus gelada. Taxonomy (NCBI): domain Eukaryota; kingdom Metazoa; phylum Chordata; class Mammalia; order Primates; family Cercopithecidae; genus Theropithecus; species Theropithecus gelada. Next base: position 47,564,425 of record NC_037670.1, on the reverse strand, counting down.
GCAGAATTTTGCTTACTTGCCTGTAGTCTTTTAAAGAAAACAAGAAGAATTAGCAAGGGAAGAACAGCAAAGACATTGAAGAGGTCTCCGAGTGTATCAAGCATCTACAAAACAATTTAATCTTCTCAGTCAAGATGTTGCAAATGGCGATGAATAAATCATGCCCTTGTTTGTTAATATGCTCCATCAGGTTATTTTGAGAGAAAACAAAGATTCTGCTGCCAGAGTGTTTCCCTTACTATCACTTTTTCAGCATTTCCACTTACTTATCATTATACTTTGTTACCTCTTTTCACATTTTGAGAGCTAAAAGAGCACATCTATTCAAGTCAGTTCACTGTTCAGTTCAATGAATATTTATTGAGTACCTACTATGTGCCTGGCAATGGTCTAGGGATTGAGATACAACAGTAAACAAAACAAGGATTCTTCTTATCATGGCACTTATCACCTTGTGGAAGGAGACAGTTAATAAACCATAAATGTGATACATAATAAGAGTATTATTTGGTATGTTAGAAGTGAATAAATAGTGGTGAATTCAGAAGGCTGGAGCAGGGGATGAGGAGTTACTATATTTGGTAGAGGTCAAGGTAAGTCCCTGTAAATTGAAATTGTAAATAAAGACTAGAAGGAGGAGTAATAAGTTAGCCAAGAACATACTTGGGGAAACAAGATTCAGGAGTGGAAATATCTAGAGCAAGCGCCCAGAAGTGACAGTGTCCTTGGAAAGTGGGAGACTAGCAATGAGCACAGTGTGGCTGTAATGAAGTGAGTTCTCGTGGTGTAGGTAAGGAGTTCATGGAGTAGAGGATTACAAAATTGGGGCTAGAAGACACTTTGAAGCCTCTAATGTCTTTTATTCTTAGTGCAATGAGAAGCTGCAGCAGAGCTTTGAACAGAAGAGAGACATAACCCGACCTTTGTTTTAACAGCATCATCCTGGCTTCTATGTTGAGAACAGACTGAAGGAAAGTGTCTTAGTTCATTTGGTGCTGCTATAACAAAATACCTGAGACTGGGTAATTTATGAAGAACAGAAATTTACTTCTTACAGCTCTGGAGGCTGGTAAGTCCAAAATCAAGACAGGTTTGTTTCTCTGCTGAGGGCTGCATTCTTCACAGGGGAGAAATTCTGTGTCCTCACATGGCAGAAGATGGAAGCGAGAGAATCCACTCTCAAAGGGAGAACCCACTCTCAAAGCCCTTTTTAAAAGGACCCTAATTCATTCATGAGGGAGGAACCCCTATGATCTAATCACTCCCAGAAGCACAACCTTCCAATACCAGCACCTCGTTGACTGGGTTTTAACATGAATTTTTGAGGGAACATCATATTCAGGTTATAACAAGAAGTAAGAGTAGAAGAAAGAACAACAATACGGAAGCTATTGGTATAATTCTGTTAAGTGATGGTGGGTTTTTTGGGTGATGAGAAATCATCAGATTCTGAATAGGAACCAAAGGATCACTCTGTTGCTGATTGAAGCATTTGAGGACCTAGTCAACAATTGGAATTGTCCTTTTAAACTACATCACTTACTCAAGCACACCTATAGCTCATAAATATTTTCTATTCTTCTTTCTAATATTTTTAAAGATTTAGAGGCAGACTGGAAAAAATTATGTTATAATTCACATTGACAAGAGTTTAAGACAGGAGTTACTAAGAACATTGAAAAGATGACAGGACTAGAAAAATGTGTTGATCGAGTCAGGCTGAACACATGTGATCCACACATCAAAGCTAGACTATGGTAATAGGATTAGACTAGGGACAAGCTAGGAGCACAGAAACTATCGTAAAGAGAATTATAGTATGTAGCTTTACCTATAAATGTATAAAAACTAGATATAAAATATTACTATTAAAAGGTCATTATATTTCATACCTTTGGGAATGTATTAGGCATCCATCAGTGTCTAACATATTGCCCCCAAAACTCACCAACTTTAGAAAAGAAACACTTATAATTGCATAGCTTCTGTGAACTAGAAATCCAGACACAGCTTAGCTGGGTACCTCTGGGTTGACGTCTCTCATAAGGTTTCAGTAAACATGTTTGCCTGGGGTATAGTGTTCTCAAATCAGAGAGGATCCACTTCCAAGCTCACTTATGTGGCTTTGGCAGGCCTCAGATGCTCAAAGTCATCTCCAGATTTTGCTGCCATGCTATGTGGTTCCTCCATAGGGCTATTCACAGCTTGATAGCTTGTTTCTCCCAAGAAAGAGAAGACAGAAATAGAGAGAAGGAAAAAGAGAAAGACAGAGAGAGACAAAGACAGGAAAAAAGGCATCCAAGATGGAAGACACAATCTCTTGTAACTTAATTAGGGAAGTGACATACCATCATTTCTGATATATTCTATTCAATAGAAGCCCCATAAGTAGAGAAGGAAGGCGATTAATTATACAAGGACATGAATTGTAGAAGGTTATCACTGGGGCCATCTTTGAGATTCCCTGCCACGGTACACTCGACAGCACAAGAATTAAGATAATGGGATGCTAAATAGTAGCTACATGAGACTTAACGAAACTCTCAGATAACTGGTGTTCTCTGACAACTAAATGAATTTAAAATTTTTACTCTACCTGTATTGTTGACTAATCAATACCTAGTAATTGTTCTTAGTGCACACATTCATTCATTCTGAAGTTTGATTACAATAAAGTTCCATATTTTCTAGAAAACAAAAAATTGAGGTAACTATGACTATACCGCAGGAAAGATTTTACACGATGCACCCCAAATAACATTCCACATTTATTTTCTAAATATTCTAATGGAATATATCATGATATTTTGCATCATTGATAATGATATATTGCTTTAGTTTTTATAGAAAATTATAAATCAATTAAAAGAGTAATCGAACATTTAGTAAGAAGAAAGCAAATTTTTTCTTCAAAAAATTTTATTATTTTTTTTGTGATAGAGTGGAGGCAAGGGAATGGTTTAATCCATTGCTTGAGATCTACATGCAATTCTTTAATATCTACAAATTTGCTTGATATTTACATGAAATGTTGGTCTTCAGTAGAAATGCACAGTACAACCATTCTGGAAATATTTTTTTTCTCCTTTTAAAAAATGTTAATTGTGTTAACTCATATATTATGTAAAAACTCACCATTTTTAACCATTTGTTAGTGTACAGTTCAGTAGTGTTAAGTACATTCACATTGTTGTGCAACCAATCACCAGAACTTGTTTCATTTGCAAAATTGAAACTCTATATCCATTAGACAACTCCCCATTCCTCACTCCTCCCAGACCCAGGCCACCACCATTCTACTTTCTGTCTCTATAAATTTGAGTAGTCTGAGTAACTCATATAAGTGGAATCATACGGTATTTGTGTTTTTGTGACTGGCATATTTTACTTAGCATAATATCCTCAAAGTTCATCCATGTTGTAGCACATGTCGGAGCTGAATACTATGCCATTGTACCACACTTTGTTTTTTTATTTATCCATCAACAGAAACTTGGTTGCTTCTACCTTTTGGTTCTTGTGAATAATGCCTCAATGAACACGCATGTACAAATACTTGTTCAAGTTCCTGCTTTCACTTCCTTTGGGTATATGTCCCAAAGTGGAATTTCTGGATTATATCATAGTTTACTTTATTTTATTTTATTTTATTTTATTTTATTTTATTTTTTGAGACAGAGTCTTGCTCTGTTGCGCAGGCTGGGGTACAGTGACGTGATCACTGCAATCTCTGTCTCCCAGGTTCAAGCTATTCTCCTGTCTCAGCCTCCTGAGTAGCTAGGACTACAGGTGCCCACCACCATGCCTGGCTAACTTTTCTATTTTTAAATAGAGTGGTGAAATGGAGTTTCACATTGGCCGGGCTGGCCTCGAACTCCTGGACCTCAAGGAATCCACCCACCTTTGCATCCCAAAGTGCCGGGATTACTGGCCTGAGCCACCCTGCCTGGCCTTTTAAAAATTTTTTTGAACAACCACCATGCTCTTTTCCATAGTAGTTGCACCATTTTACATTTCCACCAACAGTGTGTAAGTGTTCCAATTTCTCCACAATCTCACCAATACTTGTTATTGTTTTTTTAAAGTAGCCATCCTGATGGGTATGAGGTGTTATGTCACCACAGTTTTGTTTGCCTTTGTCTAATGACATTGAACATGCTTTCATATGTTTCCTAGCCATTTGTATATCTTCTTTGAAGTAATAGCTATTCAAGTCCTTTGCCTATTTGTTTTTCATGTTGCTACTGTCTTTATCTCTATTTTTTATTTTTATAGATTTATGGGTGATGTGGTTTGGCTCTGTGTCCCCACCCAAATCTCATGTTGAATTGTAATCCCCAATGTTGGAGGAGGGACTTGGTGGGAGGCGATTGGATCTTGGGGGTGGATTTACCCCTTGCTGTTCTTGTGATAGTGAGTGAGTTCTCATAAGATCCAGTTGTTTGAAAATGTGTAGCACTTCTCCCTTTGCTCTCTCTCTTCCCATTCTCCAGTCCTATGGAATGTGCAGGTTTCCCCTTCACCTTCTTCCATAATTGAAAGTTTCCTGAGGCTTGCCCAGCCATGCTTCCTGTACAGCCTGCAGAACCATGAGCCAATTAAACCTTTTTTTTAAATATAAATTACCCAATCTCAGGTAGTTCTTTATAGCAATATGAAAATGAACTAATACAAGGGGGTACAAGTGCAGCTTTGTTACATGAATATTTTGCACAATGGTGAAGTCTGCTTTGCCCACTTTTAAATTAGGTTGTTTTTTGTTGTTGTTTAACTGTAGGAGTTCTTTATATGATCTGGATATTAATCCCTTATGAGATATGTAATTTGCAAATACTTTCTCTGATTCCTTAGGTTCCATTTTCACTCTGTTGATTATGACCTTTGAAGCACAGTTTGTAATTTTGATGTTTCAGAAATACTGTTATTAGTTCTATCAATTGCAAAACAAGAAGTTGCTCTATCTACAACTTAGAACTTAGCAGTGTTGTGGGTGTATAAGTTTAAGTCTAAATTAGAATTTAGAAATCCCTTTGCACATGTTGATGACTCAAGTGACAGGATCCTGAGAAGTTAGTTTACGTAAGGAATTTTGATTTGCTTTAGCAGGTATGTGGTATCATAAATAATGGGTGGGGAAGGAATGATTTGGGAAACAACTGTGAGAAGGCTAGTAGATTCATGTAAGTCACATAGCACTTTGAGAGGAGTGGGTTAAATCATGCAACACCTGTGATTCCTTCTCACTTGTCACTTGGTACAACATATTTGCCTTGTATATATTTGTTAAATAAATTTTGTTTAGTCTTTTCATTTTATTTTTTCCCAACTAGATGTATCTGCTTTGCATTTGACTGAGTATAGGGCTTCGAGCGAGCAGGGAGCATGCCTAGGTAACAATCCCAGGCAGATCAGTGAATGCTCAGGTATTGTCAATAATAGTCAAAATGAAGTTTTGAATAACTATGGACTTGTACACTGTGAAACGACCCCTTGGGGAAGCATGTAGACAGGACTTATAGGGCCAACCCCGATGAAAAAGACAAGCCAAAGTGCAGAGAAGTATTTGGTGCAGGGATTTTGCCTTTTTGTCCTGATCCTGTTACAACCTAAGAGCCTAAAGAGGTACATCTCCTAACTATTCCAACCCTAATTTGCTAAGTTTCTGACCTGGGCCTATACATCTAGTTTTCATCTCTTTAGTTTCTTGCCTCTATTACCTTGACTTTGCCTCCATCATCCTTTTCTTTTCCTCCTGCATTCATGAGTTGGATAATTATTAGAACTTACTATGTGCCAAGAACATTATAGTCAAAACAAGCAAACAACTCTTGCTCTAATGGAGCTGATGGGCTAATGGGGAATAAAAAGGCAAAAATAGAAAAGTATAATAGATTGTGATAAGTATTATGTAAATGAAATATTAATTGCTGTGGAAGCACAAAGGAGGATCCCCAAACCAGTGTTATAGTATCGAGATAGTCTTCCCAGAGGAAATTATGTCTGAGACTTGGATGGTGTGTAGAATTTAGCCAGGGAAAGCATGTAGTCTAGTGTGTGTGCATGTGTGTGTAAAATTCAAAACAAAAGGAAGAGGTTATGCAAAGACCTGAGGGAGAGAGAAAACTGGGGTAAGAGAAATGAGATGAGATATTTGAAAATCTAGGTGAAGTGCAATGTGATTGAAACATTAAAAGGTAAAAAGAAGAATAGCAAGGAATGCCCAGAAGATGAAAGGACCATCAGAGGCCTGCTAAAGAATTTGGACTTTATCCCTAGTGTAATGAAGAGTGATTGAACACTTTTAAGCATATCAGCAACACGAACATTACACTCATGTTTTAGAAAAGTCACGATCTACAATGTAAAGAATAAGTTGAAGAGAGAACAGGTACTGTCTTTTGAACGTTTGTCCCCTCCAAAATCCATGTGTTGGAAACTGAATCCTCAATACAACAGTGTTGGTAGGTGAGGTCTAATGGGAGATGTTTAGGTCATGAGGGATCCACCATCATGAATGGACTAATGCCATTGTTGTGAGAGTGGTTATCACAAGAGCGTGTTCCTGGTAAAAAGGATGAATTTGGTCCCATTTTTCTCTTGCTCTCTCCCACCCTCCCTTGCTCTCATGTGTGCTGTTTTGCCATGTGATGCCTTCCACCATCTTATGGTGCAGCAAGAACGTTCTCACCAGATGTGGCACCTGGATCTTAGACTTTGCAGCCTCCAGAACTGTGAGTCAAATAAGCTTCTGGCTTTTGTAAGTTACGCTATCTGTAGTAGTCTGTTACAGCAGCAGGAAGCCAACTAAGACACCTTGATAGAGAAAATAGGTGTTGAAAATAACGTGATGTACTGAATGAGGTGAGTAACAGAGGGAATAAAGAAAAAGGTGATGGATTAGTCCATATCTAGGAATCTTAACACAGAAGAAAGGGAGCAGTCAAGACTGATGCTTAGAGTGCCAGTTTTTGTCAGTGGGCAAGAGGTGAAATGGAGCAGGTTAATAAAAAAGAAGACCTCAGTTATGTGACTGTTGACTTTGATGAATCCATTGAACATGCGAGAGACATCTTGTGGGAAGAGGGATTTCCAGTTCTAACATTGAGAAGAGAGGATAAAGTGGGGGAGTCTTCACCAGATAGATAGAGGGTTTTTGAAACCACAACAGGAAAGGAGGGAGACAATTCTTAGAAATTATGCAAATTGAAATAAGACTAATATAGAACCCTGGGAAATATAAAAATTCCAGGATTCTACAAAGCAATCTGTGATTTCAATGCAATTAGATGGGATGGAGAGAGAGTGTGGCATTAGGGAACAAAAAGGATACTCAACAATGGAAAGAGGAGCAGGGAGACCAGAAGGGAAAGGCTTCACTGACTTAGCAGCAAGACAATCGTTGAAGACTTTGGCAAGATCAGTTTCTATGGGTGTTGAGAGCAAAAGCCAAATCGGAAGGGGTTGAAGAGTGAGTAGAACTGAGAACTAGACACAGTGAATACAGACAACTCTTTCTAAAGGTTTAGTTGTCAAGAAGTGGTCAGAAAGTAGAGAAACTGGCAGAAGGTGTGAAGCTGGGGGACACATTATTAGAATGTGAGAACATTGAGTCTGTTTCCGGGCTGATGAAAAGGAGAAGAAGGAAAATAAAGAGTGAAGACAAAGGAAAGGGTCTCCTGGGAAAGCCGGAGATGGGGCTGTGAGTACAGATGCGGGGTTTAACCTTCAGTCAGGGAAATAATTTCTCTTTCCTGGGGCTTCTGTTTGGGAATTCAGTGGCAGAAAGTTGGAGTTCTATTTTCTCTCTGAACAAACAGGCAAGTGTATCAGGCAGTAGTGAGGAAAACAGTAAAGATTTGAAAAGAGAAAGCTGAATAGGGAAATACGAAAAGTGTTAAGACCTAGTTGAGTTTGTCCACCAGAAATTAATAGTGTTATCAATGTGTACAGTTGTGTAAACCTCTTCAATAACAGAAGCTAAGTTAGACACACAGAAACAGGGTACTTGAATGGAGGATTTGCCAGAAGGATGGATAAAACAGAAATGGAGCTAGTTTATTTTAAAATTGCCAAAAGAATGATTGTAGTGAGGGTCCATGACATCAAAGCAAGACAAGAAAGAAAAAGACAAGATGGAGCCAATAGAGGGATCACAGGACATCAGCTCCATGGAGTCAAGGAGAGGAATGGTGGGAATAACTGGGAGAGAGGACATGCAGAGGAGGACTGTGGTCAAAGCAAGACATTCAGAATTAATGCTTCAGAGGTGGGACAGTTTCCAATGATGACACTATCTCGGTGTGCTCGCAGTATTGGGTTACTAAATACAGGAACATTGCTGGAAATGAAGTAATCAAGCAATAGAGTGGCTAAAGGAGTAGGATGTGAAGTTAAGAGTACTAAAAAATGAGTTAGACACTAAATTACTGAAGTCATGAGAATGAGTGTTCAGATCAGTAGGTGACAGTAAAAATGAAGGCTAGAGAATAGTATAACCTGATGAAATAATCTCAATTAGTGGGGATTTTTACATAAGGCTAATGCAATAATGCCCCGAAGCAGCCTTTAGGAGGATGGCTGATAGGTCATGTCCCCATATTGGACATGTGGAAAAAACTAATTCTTACATGCAAAGTTATGTTCTTATGGAAGAGGCTGGTTCCTGTCATCTCAAGAAGAGGTTCAATAACCTGTCAAAGGGTGAAAAGAGGGATTTCTTTTGTTTGCCTTGAAAGGGGGATTTGAGGCAATATGTAGGTAGTCAGGGGGGAAATCAGCCAAAAAGAAGAAGAGGGGAAATGTGACTAGAAAGAGAGTGACAAGAATGTTATATAGTTTCAAATAGAAGACAGTTTTAGAAGAAAAATAGTTTCAGAAGAAAGATACTGAATATTCCCATTGTAAATAAATAATGAATGTTTGAGATGATGGACATGCTAATTATACTGATCTGATCGCTATACATTATATGGATTGAAATATCACTATGTACTCCATAAATAAGTATAATTATTGTATGTCAATTATAAAAAATTAAATTAAATTAAATTAATTAAATTAAAAAGCTAACAAGGATGGTAGGTAGTATGCGAAGTTTTCAAAAAATGTATTCTAGCAGTTCCTGGTGGTTTGCTGCCCAGTCTCTGGAGACTGAACGTAGCTCAGGCAGAGGACGTGGGCCTTGGCGGTTGATCTGTAGATACTGAGGTGTCTCACATTTGTTGGTAACATGTGTCCATTCTCACACCTCCATTTTACGACTGTAAGCTATTGAAATTGTTCCTTCAGCTCAAGTACTCCTGTGTCCAACTTGACAAAATGGCCTTGGTTCACAATTATTTGCAGTTTTATTTGTTTCTCTTATCATGATCTCTCTAATGACTTAGTGTGCAGAAATTTTTCCTGGCATAGTCAGTCGATATTCGTCAATGACTTAATTTAAAACCTAGTAGTTTACTAAGAGTAGTACAGACAGACTCTGTTCTTCTACTACTATCTCCATCCACAATCACCTAAAAATGTTTATTGATACAAAAGTGAAATGTTCCTTACAGGCATGATTTCAATCCTAATTTTCAAAGACTGAATTTTTAAAAATCCTTCCAAAATATATAAAGGCATTCCAGATTTAAGATGTATTTACTTTGTAAAATAGCAGAGAAATTATAAAGAAACAGAAATTCATAATATTCAAAGTTGTAGATATTTAGAGGTATTCAAAAGAAGGTCTGTGGCAAGATATTTTATATTTGTAATCAAAAGATAGATAAGTGTTAATCCAGTATTTATGCAAGAGAAAATTCCCTGAAAGAATGAAGAAAGACATTCATAAAATGTCTCAACTCTTTGTGATTAAGTTCAATACACAAAAAAATTTGCCAAATTACTGTGAAAATTTTTAAATGTTTGTTTGTATTTCTGTACTTATCTTATTGCAATCCAGTAACAGTAGTTCAGAGGCAGGTGTCAGGCTGTGATTAACATTTTGAGTAGCACTGGCTTAGTGATCTTCATCCAATATATTTCTAGAGGTTCACTACTAATTCCTATGGAGACCTTTGTTTTCCAGAACAAAAGTTAAATTAAGATGTAGATGAAAGTCAATATCTCCCTCTTAAAAATAGAAATCTTGTTTGTATTCATCATGCCTTAATATTGTATTCTCTTCTTACACCAAATAGCTTCTCTGGGTGTCTAGGAGAAGAAAGCATGAGTAAGAACGGAATGAAAAAGGAAACCTAGGAGATATGCTGTATTGGTGATTTATGGTCATATGTCACATTTACATGCCATTTTTCATCGTTTCTTCTAAACGAGCACAGCTCTTACTAATGATCAGTGTCCTGATAGTCAAAGTGTTGGCAACGTTTCCTTCGGAGCAGAACTGTTGTTTTTTTCTCCTGTATCAAATGACAGACCATTGATTCTCTAAGGAATGCCAAAAAACTTTTACAGATTTTAAGACTAAACCAATAGTGTGAATAACAAGTGTAAGATTATTTTAGTGACTCCTTCCAAAATTTGAGATAATCTGCTTTTCTTCTGACAATGAAAAAAGGGTAAATTGGCTTAATACTGTGTGTCAGGGTGGAGGCCCAGCATGGCCCTGTGATATTCTAACCCGTGCGGGTGTGAGTTCTCATTGAGGACGCCGTCGCTGCCTCCCAGTCCTTGCTATTGCAATGTCATGCAGCTTACTTGCTCTCTGCCCTGTGCCACAGGCCTTCTCTCCCTTGGCAGCTGACCTTTCATGTGTTTAGCTCCGATGGTTTGGAATCCTTGCTTTCTTTTCTCACCCTCTGAATCACTTACTATCTTCCTAATTAAAGCACCTCTTTCATGAACACATGATGGAATGCATGGAGTAGTGTGGGACACCTTGTTTTAAAAGGCCCACTAATGACACATAAGCAAGAGTCTCCCTCTCAGTACCAATGTCTGCCTCTGTGACTCACGACCTAGCTGTCTAGTCCTCCCTCTTTATCTCTATTTTATTTATTTATTTGTTTGTTTATTAGAATCCATAGCTTTTTCCATATTTATCATCACCTAGGAAAACAAAGTATGGAAAACAATTAAACCATTAAATTGTTAATATTTTTCTAAACTAGCCTTGCTGCAACTGGAATATAATGAGCTAATCAAGCCAAAATTTTTTCAATCTTATTTTTTAATCCTATGCTACAGAGTTTTTATTTTGAAATAGCAAAGCATAAAATCGAGGTTGGAAAAAGATGTATGATGGGTGATTGAGAAGATACTCTAACGGAAATATGGGTTATAGTTAATGTCATGTTTGTTCATTTTTAAAATATTGATTGAGCCCGTACTATGTTCTAAGTCTTTGGGACACAACAGTGAATGAAACAAATAAACATATTCTAGAGAATTAATGCAGAGAGTATTGTTAAATAATTCAGCATAACATTGAAATTGTGTTCAATAACATAATTTCAGACCCAACATATAAAAACAAACTGATTTTGTAAAATAACATTAAACATTATTTGGGTACTCAATTAAATTGGAGTGCATCTGCTTGAAATATAAGAGACTTATGACATCCTGGAGAATGTTAGGTAGCTTCCTATTGGGGGAAAAGTATAATTTGATAATAGTGTTCTTAATATTTTTAGGAATTTATATTCTCTTTAATTCCATCACCATGCTTCTAAGTACTGAAAATCATATTAGGAAAAAGCTGGTTGTGAGTTGTCAAAGATAGCCCCAGAGCAATGAAAGTATTCACACATGCCATAATCATTCTTTTTGTCTAAATGTTTCTGTATTTGAAGGACTTACTCCTTGAGCAAGTGCTTATTAAGGAAGACTTTTTAAAAAGTAAAATACAACCACAAATTAAGACACGGTTGCTCTAATCATGCGTGTGGCTATTTTATTTTGCGTGTTAGATAAACACCTCACCACATTTCACCAACAGAAACGCAATAACATTATGAAAGTGTGACTTCTCATCAGATATGTATCTGAAGCAGTTCAGTTTTTCTATCAGGGATTGTATTATTCTGGTCACCTGGGGAAATAAGTGGCCAGGAAACTCTGGCTTGGACTGGAAGAAGACTAATGCACTAATGCTTATTTATGAAAGCATCGTATATTCTGCTCTTCCCTGAGTGATTGCGGTAAGAGTTTCACTGCAGTGCACGTAAGGTGAAAATAAAAGCTGGAATGCTTCACACGTGAATGTGCCACAACCTACCCCTGAAGAAACATTAAGGATTTTTCTTTGATTTTTTAAAAAACTAAAACAAATTTATTTAGCGTCTCACTTATTGCTCAGTTAGGATAAAGACCTTTCAGCAGGGTAATATGTTGTTGCATGAGCAGATTTTTAACAGGAAAAAAGAGTATTCACTGAGGTTTTATGAAGATTAATCAATACTCCGGATAGACATTCGATTAACAGTCTTCAGATCCATTAGAAAAAGATGGGCTCAGATAGTTTAATTTAGTATTTTTCATCTTCCAAAGATTATTCATGTGAATATCCTTGATGAGTTCATTGTTGTCTTCAAGAACAAGTCTGCGCTTCCTTTTAGAGCTATATAATCAAATGACCCATCAAATTAATGAATAGAATTTTAATCTAGTGCAGTTAGCATGCTAATTAACTTGTCAAGTATGTACACAAATTCTCCATGCACGTTATTGTTGAAAGTCTTTGCAAGTGCGTTATGTCTGATTGCAACTGCATGGCATTCCTTTGAAGCAATACACAAGAACCTTGGAAGGAACAATGGCTGGTTCCACTGAAGGAAGAGAACTGAGCAGCTGAGGAGCAAGGGAAAAGGAAGACAGATATTTTAAATTATGTGTCTTTTGAATTCTGGGTTGTGTTCCATTCGCATATATTACCTATTTTAAAAATTGTTTTAATTAAATATTTGCACAAGATGCAACAAAAGAAAGAAAGAGAAAGGTAAGAGAGGGACAAGAAATGGGGAACAAAGAGATGAGAGGGGAGGAAGAGAGAAGCAGGGAACACTTAACATTCTATTGTAACCACTATTACCAAAGTACCCTAATCTGAGATCCTCTTTCCTCCCTACCCTTCTCCCCATGAAAGTCTGGATCTAGTTCAAGTCATCATCTCTCGCCTGGTTGAGTATCACGGACTTCTGTCTTCCCCGACTCTGATGTTGTCTGCTCAAACCTATACTCCATCCTGCTGCCTCACCTTGAATCTCTTCAGTGGCTCCCCACCATCCGCAGAATGAAAATCCCTGCCTGCCCCGCCTCCATCACTCTCATTTTCTCCTACCTTACATTTGAAACTCCAGCAACACTCAACTGCTTGTTTCTTTTCAGCAGTGCGTGTATTTCCTGTTCATCATGCTATTGCTCCTGTGGTTAACACCACTTCAAACATGCTATGGCCTTCCTTTGCATTTATAGCATTGTATTGTAATTCTCTGTTGGTGTGAATATTTTCCTCCCTGGACTGCAGTAGACTTTATTTACATTAGCAGGATCAGGGGCCACTCTTCTGTCCACACGTAAGGCTGCTCAGCACATATTGGTCAACATTGGGAAAGACAGCGCCCTCAACCTAACTCTCTGACATCTTAAGAAAGGCATTTTAGCTGCTTACTTCCCTATTTCATAAATGTAAACAGCACAATATACCAAAATAATTTATCTCTTGTGAGATTATCCACTAGTTAATGTTTCCATTCTATCTAGAACCCAAATGTGCTGGTATCCATATCATCACCTTTGACTTCTTCACATTTTTATTATGGAATTTGTCCAACATACTTAAAAGTAGAGACAATAAATAATGAGTCCCATGTGTTAACATCTTGACAGTTTTATTTCATGTATTCCCCAATCACCGATGTTTAAAGCAAGTCTCAATCACCAGAACGTTTTACCTGTAAACACTTAATTATATTTCTCTATCACAATAAGGATTTTTTAAACATAATGACAGTGACAGTGATTGATATTCTATCTATGATATAATCCATTTCAACATTTTAAATAATTATATTAGGAAGTCTAAATTCCAAAATCATTTTCAATCTGTTTCAATAATTGGGGCATCACTCTACTTTTTGGATGTTTCTCTTCAGTAACTGGAAAGGGTTGGGCGAAGATTAACAGTCTGCATTGTTGTCGATGGACAAGTACTGTGTGTTCAGGTCAGGCCTGAAGAGTATTAAAAGAACTCTGAGGAGGATGTTTCAAACCTCTTGGCTATGCCACTCAAACTAATGCTATTAGTCTGCTCCTGCCTCTCCCTCAACTCTCATATACAGTAAATTACTATCTAAAACTTTTCAGAAAATATTAGGCTCTTTACTTGAGTTGTCAAAGACAGCCCCAGAGCAATGAAACTATTCAGTTCCAAACCATCACATTTACTATAATAGTCACAACAGTAATCCTTTCCTAAATGTATACATTGTTTTCAATGGCTGAGGACACTCAGAGTCAATATGAGTTTAATTTAGTTACTTTAGAAAACGAAAGTTGAAGTCAATAAATCTCACCATGGGCAACCTGTTTCCTAGCTTGGGCTGCAGACACAACAATTTCTCTCTCGGAGTTACCCATAATTCTCTGGAGCTGCATTTGTGACTGTCCTAGGAATATTAGCTAAAGCCCAACAAAGAGGTGAAAGTTCTGTTACAGTCAAAGTGATACTTGTCCTTAGAGAGTTAAAATAATAGATTATAATAATAGAAATATGAAAAATACAGTAGGCATGTATATTTATGTATGTGAAAAACTGAATATGTATGAGTAGAAAATTAATGCCAATAATCCAACTAAATCCATCCATCATTGAAAAAATTGTACAGTTTTCTATTGTTTCAAATCTGCTGATTTTTCTGGTTATGTATGTAGTCTTTAGAGAATGTTAAAAAAAAATGTGTTAATGCTGACAATTAACTTTTAGGAAAAATAAAACCAGAAACAAAAAATCCTGTTGTAATAGCCTAGTATTGCCTAAAGAGAATATCAACAACTACTTTGTTTTGCTTTTTTTTGTTTTATTTCTCTTTTAAATTGAATAAACCATACGAGCCTATTGCTTGGTTTGTCACCAGTAGATACTGATCAAATTGCATAGTTTGGCAACGGTTTTTAATACAGATACAAACATACATACAATTTGGCCTGAGTAAAGGAGAAGCAGTAATTACATAATTTAAACTGCTTACACTTAAGTAAGTATAGATGAAACATTAATGAACCATGCCATGGCAATACTTTTGACTGCTTAAACATCGTTTTCAAATTTGCTTTTGAAAAACTAGCTTTGAAATATTTAATCTGTTGATAGCTAAGCCATCAGTTTTTGCGAGTTTATATACAATAGGAAGGACAAAGTATGACGGAATGATCTCCAGGTTAAGGGAAATCTTACCTATCTATTACGACTATTACTGCTAAGCTTTTTCTTTGGGTAGGAATTTATAGTTTTCCAATGACATTTTAATTTGCTTCATTTGATTTCACAGTGCTTTGGACTTGGGCAAAGCCCATTGTTACCCATTATTCTCTGAAGTTCAGAAAAATTACAAAATGTATAACTTCTGGTACGCTGGAAATTTAAACACCTTCATCAGGGTGTTGGTTACATTAGTGTAAACATATGTAAATTTCTATCAAGCTATACAATCACAATTAATGTAAGTTATACTTTAATAAAAATCTTAAAAAGAAATACACTCAAAGTAATGAACTGAGTAAACTAGGGAGGCTTTCATATATTGTGTAACAATGTTTAAGTCCTATTAAGTAGATGGTCTCTAGAAGTTTCTTCCTAAAATAATGTGACTATTTAGTTAGACAGAAAAACAAATGAACTTTCACTAAAGTGGTATGAAATTTTACTGACCGCACCTTGGTAAACAAAATGCAAGACAATTTTCTTTTCTAGTAGTCAATGTCCAGAGTCCTCATAGAGTAAGATAATGCAAAAGGTGACTTTATTGACTATTTACTGCAATACATAATTACATAAGTACCTGCTCATTTAGCAAAAAGAACCAAACTAGTCATTCCCTTTTTTTCTGTGGGATTCGGCTATTCTAATTCTTGGCCCAATGGACCACGAAGTTGGTCATGAACCAACAAATTATTTTGTCTGCTTAAATTGCATGAATTTACAAATTGGTTATTCAGAATTAACCTGAAAAAATTTGGAGAGTGTGTTGGGTCAGTGTGTAATGAGACATCTGTAGCTTTATGGTAGTGGGAGCAGAGTGGAGTGGGTTGATGGGCCTTTCTGCAGCCTTACGAGGCAGAGGTTATAGAGCATTCAAATACATTCTCTAGTGAACATGTATAGTGCCCAAGTTATACTATTTCCTACCGCTCTATTTTGGTAAACACTGCGTGAGTCACTAGACCATAGAGAAAGATTTCAGAGAGGTTATGTGGGTAGTGGCTATAGCTGACATAGCTTATCATGTCAAAGGATATTTCAGCCACGGCTAACATATAGAAGAGTCACACAAAAACGTGCCTCGATAAATGAATGTTTGCAGATCTGGTAGGGCTTGGGCACTGGAACTAACATATTCTAAACCAGCGTAGCAATACTCTAACAGTAAGATGAAAAAAGTACAAATCTTTATCAAATTGCATTTTTTTTGGTATAGCTTCACTTAGAGAATATTAGTTGTATACTCAGGCTGTTCCAAGAGAATGAAATGAGAAGGAGCTGTCTTGGGAATTTAAGAATAACCTTAATCCAAGTGACTCCTAGACCCATAAATAGTAGAAAATGCATCTCAACATAATATGCATCTGGAATTACCTATTGACTCTTCATTGATATTTCATTAGAAATTTCTCATAAGCTGAATTATAGTGTCTAAAGTTATTAGGCTTCCTGATTTTTCTTATTAATAATTCTAGACATGAACAAACAGAGGATAGAATAAAATTATGATCTTTTTTGTAGTCTACACATACTGTCAGTTTAAAGTATGTTGGTGTGGTTATAAATTTTAATGAAATAAATTAGACTTACCTTTAGCACTTTTGCTTCTTGGAACAAGAAAAATAAATTAAAGATTTTTTATTAGTTATTCCTTTATAGAACTGATGAGATATTAGAATATATAGAAATTGTTTTGTGCTAGAGACAGGAATCAGGGCAGGATGACAGTCACTTACAGAGTTACAAGCCATTGCTGTAGTGTGTTAGTCTGTTCTCATGTTGCTAATTAAGACATACTTAAGACTGGATAATTTATAAAGGAAAGAGGCTTAATTGACTCACAGTTCAGGATGGCTGGAGAGGCCTCAGGAAACTTACAATCATGGCAGAAGGGGGAGCAAACACCTACTTATTCACATGGCAGCAGGAAGGAGAAGTGCCAAGCAAAAGAGGAAAAAGCCCCTTATAAAACCTATGAAACCATCAGCTCTTCTGGGAACTCACTGCCACAAGAACAGCAGCGTGGGGTAACTTCAACCATGATTCAATTACCTTTCACTGGGTCCTTCCCACGACACATTGGGTATTATGGAAACTACAAATCAAGATGAGATTTGGGTGGGGACACAGCCAAACCATATCATACAGTCACCTGAATTCCTTGTTTTAAAGTAGTTGGTTAATGTTCTAGGCCACTGTGGCATCTAACTTACTCTGTGTGTGTGTGTGTGTGATGTACATTTGCATGTACGCTATAGCTCTGTTTCATGATCCCATCAAATATTCTCTCTTGAGTCCTACTGAATTTTTGTTGAAATATCTATACATTTCAAGGATGTATCAACTATAAGCAGATTATGTGGCAACTCTGAAGAGAATTAAATATGGGTTATACACAGTGTTGGCATCTGAATTAATTCTCTTGAGCATTTATTTTTCATATAATATTGTGACTATAGCTTCTTAGTTTCTTTATTTCACATATGCTTACACAAAGTCTAACAAGAATAGACAACAGTTGCTAACTTGGAACATCAGATTATTAAAAACTGGAATGTAGAGCTAGAAATATTATTTTTCTTCAAGGCAGAAAAAGCTTTCTGGCATAAACTCAAAAACTGCATTTCCTTGCCTTTTGCCTTAAAGTAGAACTGACAGCTGGAGTTCAAGACCAGCCTAACCAACATGGTGAAACCCCGTCCCTAATAAAAAATACTAAAATGAGCTGGGTATGGTGGCAGGTGCCTGTAATCCCAGCTACTCGGGAGGCTGAGGCAGGAGAATTGCTTGAACCCGGGAGGTGGAAGTTGCAGTGGGCTGAGATCGTGCCATTGCACTCCAGCCTGGGTGACAGAGTAAGACTCTCTCTCAAAAAAAAAAAAAAAAAAAAGAACTGACAGCCATGAGTTAAGGAAATAATTATGGGAAAAGATGCAGGGGAAAATAAACCAAGAGAGAAGAGACATGTAATACCTATGAATTACCACTTTATATGGTCAGCATTTTTATTTGTGGATATAGTCTGACTATGCATTTTCTGTACATAAATAAGTATGGTCATAGTACATGCAAAATGTTTATAAATTACTTGTCAGGTGAAAGTACTTATTTATATTTGATGTTTATTGCTCCTATCACCACACAATCGAGGCACTTTAAGGATATTAAAAACACAAGTTAGGTCTCACCATATGTATAATAAATTTCACTTCATCAAAATAATTAATCCTATATCTGAAATATAATTTTGGTAGATTGAGTTTCTTTTCTAAGTGATGAATAAAGGGAGCCAGCAAAATATTGTTTACAAGCTTCCATGTTAAGATGGTGAGTTCAAAAATTTAATTTCTCTCCCATAAAATTTCACAAAACGAACAAAAAAGAACACCAGAGCAATAAAACCAATCAGCAAATGTTCAACAGCAACCACCAAACCCGAACAAGAGAATAACATACTGTAATTTAATAAGCCAGTCCAAAGAAAGCAACAAATGTTTCCAGAAGAAAAGGAAGACACTCCCAACCATGCCCTCATCCTGGAAAAGAGCCAGTCAATCCTCCCTGATGCCATATAAATATTGCCATGTTTTTATTTTGATTGAATATGAGTGGAAAGTGCTCCAGGGGCAAAGTGGGTGAACTTAGGGAAAATAAACTACAAGACATCTCTGATAGGAATAAAGGCTCCAGGGTTACACGGACAAAGAATCCTTCCCCAGAGTGTCTGCCACAAGGTGGAGTGAACCCTGGAATAGGGCAGAGGAGACAGAAGAGCTCAGAGTTCTAATAAAGATTTCATGCCACTTCATCTCAGCTCTCCTGTGTGCGTGGCTTCCTCCCCACCTCCCAAGTAGCTGATATTTCCTTAAGCTACAGAAAATTGTCCACAGCATAAAATATTCAGCTTTCAGACTCTAGTTTGGAGGTGCAAAATATGGGTTTCAGAAAATGCAAGTATGCATCATCACACTGTCACTGGACCATTGGGGTGTCACATTTCCAGTCAGTAACCTCTGTGGCCAGTGGCACTTTTGCCTGAGTTTTGCTCAGGCCCTCTGGGCTTCTTCTACCCACTTGGCCTGGCAGGCTACACTTGGATCCTCTGCCTGCCAAGGGTGAGTCAGGCATGGAGTGGTGAGGGGTGGGTGGGAGAGTGTGGGGTCTGGTCACTGTGCATAGCCAGACATTATGGCTGCAGCAGGGCAGGCAGCTCCAGGTACTGGCACGAGTGGCTGTTCACTGCAAGGCTATGGCTGGACCAGGTGTACGGCAAACAGCTTCCACGGCTGGTACCAGGAAACACAGTGGTGCCTGGAAGCTTGGAGACACCAGGAACTACAGAGCCCCAAAGAGGGTGTCACTGCCCTGGCTTGGGGAGCTTCTAAGTCTGGGCTCCCCTAGGGGCCACAGTTCTTCTCTCCTTCTCGCTTCTCTCCTTCTTGTCACCTGCAACAAGGCGAGCAAGGGTCATGTTTCAGCACCGTTTGTTACAGCACTTTCAGCCCCACCATTTGGCAGGTTTCGACTTCTTGTCCCACATCCAGGAAAAATGATGTATGCGGACAAGAGAGCAAGGCAGAGAGGCACTTTACTGAGCAACAGAACAGCTCAGAAGAGACCTGTAGTTGGTAGTTTCTCTCCTCAGGCAGGTCATCCTGATGAATCTGCAGCTCTCAGCAGACAGGAGACCCTGGAGTGGGTACCTTCTTTATGTAGGCAGGCCATCCTGTCTTCTGCTGAGCTCTCAGTAGAGAGGAGACCTACAGTGGATAGCTTCTCTCCACAGGCATGTTTGTCCTGTCATCTGCCTGAGTCTGGCTGAATCTGGGATTTTTATGGGCTTCAGAGGAGAGGAAGTGCGTGCTGATTGGTCCATGGGTGATTATGGGCAAGCCCTGAAAAAGCCCCATTAGTTCTCACTCTGGTCCATGAAACTGACAGCCCGACCCACGGGCCACTCAGGTCATCCCTGGCCTGAAGCTGGTGTTTCACTGGGGACCTGCCCCTTTCCAGCCAGGAGCCTGTCTGCCTCCTGCTGCCATTAAGCTGCCATCCACAGTGCCCATGGCATCCAGGCTGCTTGTGCTGAGGGGCCCCTGCAGGCCTGTGCCAAGCCACCCTTATCCCCACCTCGACCTCCCTTCCATGCTTGTCAGTGCCCAAAGTCCAGAGGGGGCTGAAGGGGCAGGGGGCTGGCATGTCAGCGCCACCCTGAATGCCTGCAGTATAGCCATTTAAATGGTACTGATTCTTCCTATCCATGAGCACAGGACATTTTTCTATTTGTTTGTGTCTTCTCTGGAGTAGTTTTTAAACAACAGAAATTTATTGCTCACAGTTTCAGAAACTAAAAATTCTAAGACAAAGGCACTGGGAGATTCAGAGTCTGGTGATGGCCCTGCTTTCTAGTTCATTGAGGGCACCTTCTACATGAGTCCTCATGTGGCAGAAGTGGCAAACAAACTCCCTTGGGTGTCTTCTTTTAAGGGACCTCATCTCATTTATGAGGGCTCTGAATTCATGATATGATTGCCTCCCGAAGATCCAATATCTGAATGTCATCATATTGGGAGTTAGGATTTCAATATATAAATTTGTGGATATTCAGACCATAACAGACCTTCCAACCTGCATAGTTATAGCTTAATTAATGTTCACAGTCATCAAAAAATATAAGACTACAGACACAACCACAGTCTTATAAGAATGCTTGCTGGAAACTTTAATTTCCTATCTCCCGTCAGCTTTATGAATAACTGAATAATTGAAAAATAAAAACCAAAAATCTTATTTATTATATATTTTATTGAAAACTGTTTAGCAACAGATAAATTACAATAGAACCTGGAAATAAAAATGAGAGAAGAATGCAGACTTAAAAACTTATAGCGAAAGTCAAAAAGGAGCAAGTTTTTGAAATCAGATTTTCTGACATGGAAAAAAAGTCCTTATTTGCCAACAGGATTATTTTGAATAATAAATCTGCCAGTGCCAATCAGAAACACCATTTCTACAATATTTGCTTACCCCTAGTTGCCTATTTTATACATATCAACTCCTTGAGTTAGAGGTATTCATGTCTCTACATGGCAAACGAGTGCATTCTATAGATTAATATGTTTTCTGTTTATGGGTGCAATTCATTCTCAACTTCTGTAATGTCTCAGGTATAATTCATAATATTGAGCAGCTGGTGACAAGTAACATACAAAAATTATATCCTATAATTTCCATATGTTCTGAATGCGGTCTTATCAATAGCTGATAGAACATTTAGCAGCTAGTCAGCTATGGGACTTTCCAACCTAGAAGGCCTCCTCCCCCTACCATTCAGTATTGTATATCTCAGGGCCTTTTAATCATTCCCCTACATCTTGGTACCTGAAGAACACAGTGAACATATATTCATTGAAAATGTGAGACTACTTGAACTTGATGGTGATCTAGAGTTTCCTTCTCTCTTCCTACTGATACGGGAGTGCTGGGAAGGGAAGAGTGTGGTCCTTTTAAATGATAGGGATGGGGGAAGGGAAGTGCTGGGTAGAGGAAGGCATGGTCCCTGGCTAGGGCTTTACCCCCGCGGACCTAGGTAAGAACAGGCACTCCTGACTTCATGCCCAAATGTTGCATTTCCCAAGACCACCCTGGTCCACCACCTCCGATCCGAGGACTATAAAAACCCGAGACCCTAGCAAAGCAGAGACAGAAGTGTCTGGACATCGAGAGGACACATCAGTGGAAGAACACACAAGCGGCTGGTTGTGGAGAGCACGCTGGTGGAAGAGCAGCAGAGAGCTACCTCCACTCAATAAAACTTTGCACTCATTCTCCAAGACCATGTGTGATTGATTCTTCTGGTACACCAAGGCAAGAACCCCGAGATACAGAAAGACCTCTGTCCTTGCGACAAAGTAGAGGGTCCAACTGAGCTGGTTAACACGGGCTGCCTAGAGAGGGCAAACTAAGAGAGCACCCTGTAACACACTCCCACCGGGGCTTCAGGAGCTGTCAACATCCACCCCTGGACACTGCGCTGGGATCGGAGCCCCACAGCCTGCCGTCTGTATGCTCCCCTAGAAGTCTGAGCAGCGGGGCACTGAAGAAGCAAGCCACGCCCCCATCGCACACGCTGCAAGGGGGACAAGGGAACTTTCCCATTTCACTACCTACTAAACTCATTAAGAACTCACCAAAATGGCCATTATGTCATTGTTACAAGTCTGGTCAAACTCTTTTTATTCTCTAATTGGGCAGCAAGATTTTACTCTTTGATCCACTGCAGCTTCCCATTGATGAACTCCGTTCTTTGAACTGAAGAAACTGTAAGCACAGGAGTACCTGTTTTCAATTTCTACCTTGCATGAACATTTGAAGAAGTTTGACTAAAGATAATAATGTTACGCTTTTTTTTTTTTTTTTGGCTTTACAAATTGGAATTAATCAATGATGTCTTTACTTGATTAAATCTTAAAGCCAATTAATGGCAAACAGTTACTGTGAAATTAGTCAGATACTATAATTTGAAAGAAACTTGCACATGTGATCACACAATTTAATATTTATGAATAATTTTCTCATGACTAAAGAGATACCTGTTAATGGGCTTCTAAAAATGAGATTCAGTAATTATCACTTAAACAACTCATTATCTGTTTCAGAATTTTACCAGTCAAGCTTTTTTCATTTCTAATGCAGAATTAGAGGAGGGTGGAGAGAAACCGTAGCCACTATTCTTTCCATCATAGTTGTCCACTACCTTATGTCAGTTTCCCAAAGGTATGATGGGGTAATCATGGAGGTCGCCTTTGCTTCTGGAAAAAGAAGCTTCATTTAAATTACCTTAGCTAGTATCAATTTTTTTTCAATTCTATTTTAGTCCTTTTCCCCCTGCTGCCACCTCATTGTTTTACAAGTAATGATAAATGTGATAATGAGTAATGACATCTATTCATGGAAAATGTGAAAGGTCTGAAGTTACAGTATTTTTCATTAGGAAAATGTGTCTCTAGCGGAGTCAGGCACCTTGACTTAATCAGCCTAGCTTCAATTCTGTAGAAGAAATGAATTTTCCTTAAATTTCAGAGTCCCCTTCTTCCTCCTCTCCCTAACTTCACTCCTAATAGCTACATAAACTTGTTCATGGTAGTTTAAGTGTAAAGAAATGTTTCAACTTTTATTTTTATCTATTAAAATGCAAATGATGTAGGGTTTTCTGATTGTTTAATCCCTGGGAGCTTTTGGATATGAAACATTGAGTACATGTTTTCAAAGTGAATTCTTAGTATCCTTCATCTGCTCCCTTCCAATATGCAGAATACAATCAATGATTAGTGTTAAACCAGGAAAGCAAGACGTATGTAGAGATTTAAAAGACCTTGCTTTCTTGGTCTCCATTTGGGACTAGCCATATGGTGCACAGAGGCTCTTAAAAACGTGAGGTCGCCCGTGTTATTTCTATAGCTCTTCCATATCAGGATTTCAAAGCAATTTATCTCTAAATTGTCATTGATAGTATGTTATTTGACCTCCAACTAAAATAATACTACCTATGTAATTAATGTAAGAAAAATGATCCACCATAAAAGTCTGTCAGTTTTATACAAATACAGCCTTTTGTCAGAGGGTTACTTGAAAAAAAATGGAGAGTTGTTAAACATTTGAATACCACGCATTTATGCTTACAAATATATCTATTATAATATAATATATAATATAGTAACAATATCATACCAAATACATAGGCAAATTTATAATATGAATATTACCAGTTAAACATTCGAATACCACACATTTATGCTTACAAATACATCTATATAGTAACAATAAAATACCAAATATATAGGCAAATTTGTAATATAAATATTACCAAGATAAAGTTTAAATGCAACAAAAAGGAATGAAATTAATTTTGTTATAGTAGAGAAGTAGGTAAGAATTTTTTTAAAAAAGAAATACCATATGTACATATATATACATATATGTACACACACATAGTTTTCTTGGCTTCTTAACTTTCACTGAGTAGTATCAACATGCCTTTTTAAGGTAACATCATAATCCAAATATCTCTTTCTGCAAATTCAAGGCAAAACAATATGATATCCATCTTCATTATCTTTCCTTTCTCCTTTCTCATCACCAAGGCTACGGTGTGTTATCCAGATTTGTCCTTTCTTGGCTCATTTCAAGTTTCATCAAACATCACCTATTTTGTGTCTCATGTCCACAAGTCCCCAGTCAATATAGTATCTACCCCCTACTTTAATATGTATGTGGATACACATATTACTCCATGCAACGTCTGGGGAAAAGAGGTTTAAAACCACAACTCTTACCAAGACAATTCACTGTCATGGTAAGAATGCCAGGCAGGCTAGTGTATAAGGTCCTAATAACTAGTACCTTTCTGAGCCCTTGTCTTACTTCTGAAATTAACTAATGTAATGAGCTTTCTACTCTTCCAAAAAGTAAGATCTACTTTGAAGTGTGGATATTCAAGAACCATGTTCCCAACAGACATCGAAAGCCAAAGCAATAAGCATGTTGTCAATTTTGACTCTTTCAGTGAAGACTCTATCAAACATGGATTCTTGAATTTATCAAAATATCTCATTTTCCGTGATCTTGTTTTCACTTCAACTGCTCGCTGCAAAAAAACAAACAAAAAAAGTCTTAGCTAAATTACTTTTAACCATAATAGTTGCTTTTTGATCCTTACGCATAATACTTGGGTATAAATACCATCGACAAACTTCTCTTTTCCAATCTCTGGCCCAGGATACAGAAAGCCTTTATCATTTCAGACTCATGTGAGCATTTTGCAATCACTTTATGCCCCAGGCAATAAATATTAATTCCAGTAAGTGCTTACTTAAATAAGTTTGTGGCCACTTGCAGAACCCATTATGTAACACCCCCTACAACTCTCTGCCTGCCAAAATATCACACTTCAAACAAGGCTTTTGGTTCAATCAGTGTATCAGCCCAATACATTGCTGCTTCTAGCTTCAACATCCTTCCTTTCTTTCCAGAGGAAGAAGGTGGTAAAGTCGTTTCCTTCCATTGCTGTGAATCAAAAGACATTTGACAATTTGACAAGGGCAACAGAATGCTGCCTGCCTGCAGTCTAGCCAAAACCAAGGAGGAATTTTGCAAGAGTGTTGCAAAATAAAATTCTTCATTCGGAAAGACTTTTATTCAGATAAACAAATTGGTTAACGAACGCAGCTTTAATTGCTCCTAGAGTTTGAAAGGGATTGTTTTTATAATATGCTATTACTTTCACCCAATTCATATTACAAACCATTCAAAGACTTTACACAAAAGCTAAATGGAGTATACCTGTAAGAGTAACAACTAGCCTTGAATATAAACTTGAAATTAAGTAAAATTATGTTATATGCTACAAATTAATCAAAAATTAAATATTTATGTAAAATTATATCATTATTTAACTTATCCACTTCTTGATTAATTCATCAATTCACATGTTTTAGAACCACAATTTAACTCTATGCTTATGTCACTTCATTATAACAAGTAGGCTACCTAGAAAAAATAATTAGAAAAATTTTCTATTCTTCATACACAAACAAGAGCTTGCATGATACAGTGAATACTCTAGATAAAGTTATGCCTTTCCCATTAGTAGATGTAAAGATGCAGGGATGAAGAAGAAACTGAAAGTTCCTAAAAATTAGTCCTTATATGCCTGGAAATGTAACCTAACGTTCTATCAAAAGAGATCTGTAGTGAATCCATAATAGAGACACCGAAAGCCAAGCACTTAAAACAAATTTAATTTGCCAAAATTTCAAAGTGGAAAAATTTCAGAACCCTTCTGACACTTACCAGTGCCACAGCAATCATGCATTTACTGGCATCATGCATTTGTAGTCTGAAGAAATACAGTAATACTACATGGATTTCTGATGTATTAAAATGTCTTCTTTCCTAGGGCTCTAAGGCAAATGCAGTCTAGGTTGGTTGCCTGAGCTTGAAGCCTTATTACTCAAGTTTGTATTTAGTTAGTACTATATTATTTTGAACTAGAAGTGAGGTTGGTTTTGTAATTGTTAACGATTTGCTTTCTTGTGTACATTTGATCTCCCTAAAAAAGATACAAGTGTACCGAGGACTGGGATGGTAGCTTTCATTTCTTTTGCACTGTCCAATTGCATTAGAACCAGACAGTGCTCCCAGTGCCACCATTACAGCTATTCATCAGGACTGAATTAGGAATTCAACCCATTAACTGGTTCCGTGACCCTGGACAACTCATTTCACCTTTTGAGACCGCTGGTGCTTCCCATATCAAACGAGGTGACTACATTCTTTCTAAGATACTTTCCAGTTATAAAATTCTATGATGCTTAACTAAGGAAGCAAGTAAAGGAAGGAAGTTGTATGAATGTGTGGGGAGCCGTGATACCCAAATTCAGAGCATAGACTGCCAAAATCCTTGGCAAAACTATTGATGTGCTGGAAAACCAGAGGGGAGCATTATGAAAAAGCAGGCAGAGACCAGAGAGAAATCTGCTCCTTAGAGCTAGAGCAATGTGGATCCAAATTTGTGAGCTACATGCTTTTCTTTCTTTCTTAAACTGAATTTTCCAATTATGTGCAACCTGGGTGGTAAAAAGCCTAAAGTGTCCAAGTTTAAAGACAAACCTAACAGAACAGCTGAAAATTAGGAAAATTCATAGAAACATGAAAACAACAGAGAGAATGATGCTAATCATTGCCTAGCTCCTCATCTCTGCCCAAATTTAGCAAGCATGGAGGAAATCGAAAGGGGGAGAAGCTTTAAAAGCAACAGTAGGAAGACACTAGAATGGGCTAGAATGATAAACAGCTGTCTACCATGGGAAATGAGTATGGGGCAAAGTTTCTAGATTGATTCTAGGCAATATAACACAATCATAGAACGAAAATCCAATCTTCTGAACAATATGATGATTCTAGAATTGCTACAGTGTGTTACCTATAATATCCAGATTTTAATCCAAAATTAAACTATGTACAAAAAAAAAGAAAAAATCAGGAAAGTATGAATCTATCCCCAGGGTAATAAAACATATTCCGTTGTGAGTTTTCTAACATTTACCTGAAATAATTCAACTTCAACTCTAAGTAATTGGGATATATGTCAGATACATATCATAATGTCTAGAACAGCTTCTTTAAAAAATACAAAGAGGCTGGGCATGGTGGATTATGCCTGTAATCCCAACACTTTGGGAGTCCAAGGCAGGCAGATCACTTGAGGCTAAGGGTTTGAGGCCAGCCTGGCCAACATGGGAAAACCCCATCTCTACTAAAAATACAAAAAAAGTAGCCAGTAGATGTGGCTCAGGCCTGTAATCCAAGCTGCTCGGGATACTGAGGCAAGAGAAACACTTGAGCCTGGGAGGTGGAGGTTGCAGTGAGCCAAGATTATGCCACCGAGCCCAAGTCTGGGTGACAGAGCAAGATTCTGTTTAAAAAAATCATAATAAATAAATAAAATAAAATAAAGCTATATTGAGGGGGGCTAAGAGAGAAAGTAGAATATTAAAATTGCCTAATTAACAGAAAAAAACAGAAAAAGAAGAAAACAAAGGTAAACTAATAAAAAAGTGAATAAGACAAATAAACCAAAATAAAACAAATGTTGAATAGCAGACCTGAATAGAATTCTATCTTTAATTATATTAAATATAAATGTGCTAAACATGCCAATCAGAAGGCAGAAATCTTTAGTCTGGGTTTTCAAGAAGGCGAGACAAACTATATACATGCAGGACAAACTATATGTTGTAAATAAGATACATTTTAAGTAAAAAATACAAAAGTATGTGCTCAAATCCTTGTCCCCTGAAATGGTTTAACTCTGGGTCCCCACCCAAATCTCATCTTGGATTGTAATCCCCATGTGTCGAAGGTGAGATGTGTAATCTCCACGTATGGAGGGAGGAAGGTGATTGGATCATGGGGGCAGTCTCCCCCATGCTGTTCTTGTGATAGTGAGTGAATTCTCATGAGATCTGATGGTTTTATAAGTGTTTGACAGTTCCTCCTTCACACACTCTTCTCCCTCTTGCCAACTTGTGAAGAAGGTACCTGTTTCCCCTTCCACCATGGTTGTAAGTTTCCTGAGGCCTCCCCAGCCATGCGGAACTGTGAGTCAATTAAAACTCTTTCATTTGTTTACAAATTACCCAGTCTCATGTACTATCTTTATAGCAGTATGAGAATAAACTAATACAACTCCCTATGCTATAATGTTATTTGTCTTCTTATTGAGAAGTCTTTATGTATTCTAGATACAAATACTTTATCAGATATACGTTTTCCAATTGCTTTTTATATTTCTACTTTTCCTCATAGTATCTTTTGAAAAGCAAAAGGTTTAATTTTGTTAGAATCCATTTTATCAATTTTTGTTTTTATAGTTTGAGCACATATGTCAGTAAAGATACACTAGTGTCAATAAACAAAGCATCAGCGAAATGCAAATTAAAACTACAGTTAGTTACTAATATATATCTACTTGAATTACTAAAATTAACAAGTCTGACAATACTAAATGTTGGAGAGGATTTGAAGCAACTCCAACGCTCATATATTGCTGGTGAAAATGTAAAATTTCATAGTCACTTTGGAAAGCAGTTTAATTCTTTATAATAAAGCTAATTGAAAACTTACTATAGGATATGGTCTGGCTCTGTGTCCCCACCCAAATCTCATCTCTAATTGTAATCCCTACATGTTGAGGGAAGAACCTAGTGGGAGGTGACTGGATTATGGGGGCAGTTTCCCTGTGCTGTCCCCATGATAGTGGGGGAGTTCTCATGACATCTTATTGTTTGATAAGTGTCTGGCAGTTTCCCCTGAATGCTTTCGGTCTCCTGCTGCCATATAAAATGTGCCTTGCTTCCCCCTTTGCCTTTCACCATGATTCTAAATTTCCTGAGGCTTCCCCAGTCATGCAAAACTGATAGTCAATTAAACTTCTTTTCTTCATAAATTACAGTCCCATGTAGTATCTTTATAGCAGTGGGAAAACAGACTAATACATCATATAATAGCATTTCTACTACTAGAAATTTAGCCTCTCTAAAAAACCCACTCATTTCCACACAAACACTCGCAAACAAATATTTGCAGCAAACTGTATTCATAATAACCAAATGTATAAATAATCCAAATGCCCATTAACTGGTGAGTAAGTTTTAAAATTGTGGTATGTAGAAAGAAATAATATTTAGCAATTTTAAAAACTGCTTATGTATAAACAACACAGATAATCTCAAAAATATTGTGCTAAGTGAAAAAAGTCAGACCCAAAGGTATATGTTGTGTAGTTCCATTTATGTGGAATTACGGAGACAACAAAGTATAATAACATAAGGGTAGGGTGGGTTAAGGAATTGACTTCAATGGGGCATTAAGAGAATTTTTGGGGGAAGATTGAAATGTTCTATATCATAATTGTTGCATTAATTGTACTACTCTATATATTTTTCAAAACTCAAAGTGCATACTTCAAACTTTTGAATTTTGTTGTAAGTAAACAACACCTCAATGCAAAAAAAAAAAAAAATTAAATGTTTAAATTGACGAGCTTGATAAACAATGAGTGAAGAAGAAATAGAAAACCTGAATAGAGCTTCAATCATGAAGAGTTTGATTTCATAAAGTTGCATTCCTTCAACAACACTGAGAAAGAAATTCTAAAACTTAAAAATGGAAACAGAATCCAGACAGCTTTACAAGGGAGTTCATTTGATTTTACAGCGAGATCAGCAAGGGAAAAAAAATGCATCAAAGTCTAGAAAGTCCAGGCAAAAGCTCCCTTCCAGGTAGGTCTTAGAATAGATGGCATAGAACACATTCTTTGTTCTAGCAACAAAATGCTGCAATATGTGTGCTGTGATTTTGCCCGGGATAGCCCACTTGAGATTGAGAGTTCAAGGTTTTTACTGGCGGACTGGTCACATCGGAACTTTCTCCCGGTGTAGCCAGGAATGATTATCAAAGTTCTAGGCTCCTGGGAGGAAAGCAGGTATTTACCATCAATCACACTGTTTTCACAGTCTAGGCAAGGAGGGCTCAGTGACCGAGGCATACAAGACAGCCGGATTCTTTAGTAACAAAGGGAAAATTCTAAAGTCAAGTGTTCACACACCAGCCAAGGATTAGCAAGCCCTTGGAAGAGCAACATCAGACCTGCTACATTAATTCTTTCCTACACCATAGCGGAGGCACTTCCTTTCTTTAGCTGCAGTTAAATCTAGTCGGATTTTTTTTCCTAAAACTTGCAGAAATGGCCTAAGTCCTCCTCAGAGAAACTGATCACCAGCCAACCAGCTTCATCTCCTGAAAGGTTGGTTTCACCTCCACAAGTTTCTTCAAAAAAACTTTTTATTTTAGTAATTCTAATCCTTCTCTTTCTTCACTAAGGCTAGGAGGGCGTCACTGCTGCCTGCGATTGCTATTTCCACAACTTAATGGTTTTTTTAATATTTTTTCCTCTTCTGAGTGACATTAACAACCACTTTTTAAATATTTGTATGGAATCACATGTGCTGAAATAACTTCTGTGGTTGTTTCGGATGCTGACTAACAAAAGAGCAGAGGCATCTTCCTTTGGCAAAAGTTACTAACAAATAGGAACCAATAACATATGTTCATTCATTATTCTCTGTTTTTGGTACTAGATTTGTGGTTTGAGGCAGCTGTGACAGTGCCAGCAAATTTATTTATCTGACCTCTGATGACACCTGAGGTAGGTGATCATGAAATGAAATTTCAGCATCACCCCTCATCCCCAAAATGCTCTCCTCCAGCCCTTCCAATGACCTTTCAAGTGCCTGTTACATGCTTCCCTCCTTATAATATCTAGAATGATTTTTGTTTCCTGAACTAAATTCTAATAGATATATAGGCGATTTATCAAAAGAGTGCAGTAAACAACATGCTCAGTAGTGAAACTTTAAAATTATCCCTCATCAAATCAGGTGTGAGGAAAGCATGCTCCCTCCCACCATTTCTACACAACATTGCATTGGAAGCAATGGAGCTGAAGAAGTAAGTGGAAAATAACTGGCAGGGAAGGGAACAAAATTGTAATTATTTGTGACTGATAAGATAATCTACATAAAACCCCCAAACATAGCTTTATGGAAAATTAGTATGTATCACAAAGGTTACCACAGACATAAATAAATTTGATGCTATGCTGTGTCTACTTTTGTAAGATAGGAAGAATGTATCTGAAATGCTTTAGTAACCTTTTTTCAAAAGCAGATGAAATTGCATCCAAAATCATCAATGACTGAAGAAGTCTAATAGGGTTTACTTCTAGAAGGTTCCAGGTGAATGGATACAGCCTTGAACTAATTGCACAAAAGAAATTGTGCCTATAAGCAGGTCAATTAGCTTGTTTCACTAGAACACAGTTAAAAAGTAGTTCTCCAATCATTTTGATTTTCAGAAGAGCTATGAGCTTGATTCTTAATGCTTATTTAACATCGTTGAGCTTTAATAGTTAATTTGAAATTTTAAAACCATAAAACTTTATAGAAAATGAATACCAAAAGTAAAGAATCTGTTATGACCACAGTCACTGCAGATAGGAATTTTATCTCACTGCTGTAAATCGCGAAATCCTGCCCTCAACCATAATTTACGAACATGGCCATTTCAAAGATGTACCTCCATGACATTTCCCTGGATTTCTCCACGTAGGAATTTCAACGGTTATTCTCTGTAGGTAATTGCAGCTTCCCGAATAACCCCAGGTCACTGAAACACCTTGGCTCTACAAACAACCCATTATTAGACAGATTACATCAAAAAAATCCATCCTGCTACTGCTGTGGAGATGTGACTTCATGACATTGAAGAAAAAAAAAAAACATGCAAAGAGGTTTCTGGAGTCTCTGTGGTGAAGGTAGTGCTCCATGGACACATTTTATTGAATCACACTTAATGAATGAGTCTCACTCCTTGGTTTTCTTCATTCTCTCTGTCTCATAGAATTCTTCTAGGGAGATATATACATACACACACACATACAGAGAGAGAGAGAGAGAAAGAGAGAGAGGGAGGGAGAGAGAGATAGTGGCTGTGAATTAACATTTCTTCTCTAAAAACACAAAACTTGGTTTCTACTATCATATACTTAATACAAAACTCCCACAGTTCTTCTATGACCATTGTCTCCATCGGGGTCTGGTAAAAGGATGGAAAACATATGAGATTTTGAACAGGGAGAATGTAATGTAAATAATTGTCAACCAGGTATGAAGCTGTGAACCAGGAACTGAAAAGATAAAAAGAGGACGCTAATGTATCATGGAGGCAGCAAATGTAGGAAGCAGATACCATCCTTATGGTTAAAAAATCTAAGGGACATGGTTGGATTTATTACAATTTAGAAACCTGGAGGAGGGGTCTTGCGTAACTGAAACCCAGGGCTTTGAGGAGGGCTACTGGTTCAGTTGCCCAACAGACACTGGTGTCTCTGAGCTTGGAAGA
The DNA here is from genome assembly GCF_003255815.1 of Theropithecus gelada. Taxonomy (NCBI): domain Eukaryota; kingdom Metazoa; phylum Chordata; class Mammalia; order Primates; family Cercopithecidae; genus Theropithecus; species Theropithecus gelada. The sequence continues at coordinate 47,531,481 of NC_037670.1, read as the reverse complement.
GCAGTCCCAAGGGGCTGAGACCCGGACTTTAGAAAACAGGATACTGTTAGCAGATGCTGGTGATTGTTAGCTGTGACACAGTGAGACTTGTTTCACAAGTGTTTAAAAAACTGTCAACTGAATTCAGCTACCGCATACGGAATAACTACTGCTGCCAGGGTGAAGTAGCACTGCCAAGACGATGCTTACAAGAACTGCAAATGGACAGGAAGTCGACACGAAGTAAAGAAGAAAGACCTGGTTCCTTCTTTCTCCTCCAGTCCTAGTCTCCCTCTTGTGCCCCCTTTTGGCAGAGCATAACAGGAAATCAGGGAGCAAAGCAAGAAATAGTGTTTGCAGAGTTCCAGCTTCAGCATCATGAAGCAATTTTAGAAATGTGGTTTGAGCCGAGAGACAATAGCTGAGTAAGTGGCACAGCCATACACAGAAAAGTCTTCTGAAATAACTGAAAATTGGTTCATGATTAGTTACACTATGGTATAGCTAAACTGCTTATGTAGTTTTGTAACTTACTAAGAAGCTGTATAATTCAGCATAGTCTCATAGTTTTAACAAAGAGAAAGAGATAAGAATTCAGTTTCCACTCCCCGTTCATTATGGAACACAAGGAGATACACTGTGCATCCGAAAGTCCACTTTGATTCTTGTTTGAGAAATACTGAACCAGCTTGGGCTTCCAAAAATAAAATTAGTAAAATAAATGGACAAACATGTAAAAGACACAAAATTAGAACATTCATATCCTCCAAATCAGACCAAATAAACCTTATCGCAAATGATATTTCTAAACAATATACCCACTCCCAATGCCCCTCTACCTCCTGACACATACTTAATAGCAACTAGAATTTCTAACTTCCACTACACGAAAAAATTTATTACCATAATTTATAATAATAAATAATTAAGGACATCTGCCTATTGACTTTCTTATCACGTGTTCATCACTTTAAAAAACGAATCAACTTTCAATTATCTATTTCTTTTTGCTACATAAGTAACTAGAATGTAATCCATTTTTTTAATTTTTATTTTAGGCTCAGGGTTACACGTGTACAGTTTGTTACACAGGTAAACTCATGTCACAAAGATTTGTTGTACAGATTATTTCATCACCCAGGTACTACGCCTCGTATCCAGTGGTTATTTTTTCTGATCCTGTCCCTCCTTTCACCCTCCCTGCTCAGTTAAATGCTAGTATCTGTTGTTTTTCTCTTCACCAAAAGGTTTTTAAATCCTGGTTTTGGCCAGTCTGTGAAATCATGTGCTGCCAATCTTGTTGAAAATTTAATTCACATTTCTATGCAGGACAGAAGTTTGGTTATGTGCACCATTTATGCTCTAAAATATGCTCTATCCTTCCTATAGAAAATGCATTCCTAAAAAGTATCCCTAGGGAGATAGTTATATACATATAAAATAGATTTAGCCTGAGATTATTTTATCAGTGTTTTTTTAAAATAAAGCAGATGAATATAAAGCTAAAAGTTTTGCATAGAATCCTGGTTAAATCAGCTATACATGTCATGAAACACTATGCAGTCAGTAAACATGACTAATTAGACATGCCTTTGATTAACATAGAACAAGCTATAAAACATACATTCATTCAAAAAATATACACTGAGTATCTGCATTGGCCAATGTACCAAATACTGACAGAAAAAAAGTCCCCATTGGTGTAAAACTTTACATATGTTCATATGAACACACATGCATACACACACACAGATGTCTGGTGAGACCTTCTCAAAAATATTGAGTCATTCGCTAAAAAATAAAGCGATTTTCTCCCAGTGGGGCACTATAGCTGATTTTTACTTTGGTCTTTTATGTCATGTATTAGCATGAAATTATTTTACAAAAACAATGTAGGCCTTTAAAAAATCTTATACCTATTCAAAATCGAGGGCAAAGACTATTACTACCACTAAACCTTACAAGGGTTACTGACTGAATGCAATTTCCTTTCTCTCAGAATTACTCTATCATTTGGTGAGTATCATTTTGGGGAATTCAGAATACACTGGATTCTGAATTATAATTAGTTTTGAATTTGTCTTTCCTTGAGGATAGTGACACTGTCTTGTATAACTTTTTGTCACCTATAACACCTAAAGTAGAGCTTAGACGCTTTTGGCGTGTGCTTAATAAATAATGTGTTACATGTCTAATTTCACTCACCATCGAATTGTACTGGGCATTAGTCAGGGTAACCGCTTTGTAACTGCTTTGCCCATAGAGTTTATAGGTTATCATGTGCTACTTATGGCCCATGTTGAAGAGCAGCCTTAAAGAGCTATGTTTTGTAATATATAACCCCGATCTCCAGACACAGCTGATTGTATTGAGGGTGAATACTTGACTCAAAGGCAGCCAATCCAAAGCATGGCCAGAGCATGACCTGGAATGCAAATGTGATCAATAGGCTACTCATAAGAGAAAAAAAAAATCAAACTGGTTAATAAACCTGTAGAACCTTTTCTGCTTTATTAGCAGTGAAAATGCAAGCTAAAAAAAGAGACAGACATGATTTTATTCCCATTGGATTGTTGAAAATTAGGAGTGACAAGTCTCATTATTGAAAATAAGAAGGGTGACAATATCTCATATTGAAAAGAATAAAGGGAAATGGTCACCTCCACACCCCATGGGTGGGAATATAAAAATTATTAAGGCAATTTGACAGCATCTATCTGCATTTACATTATGCTCACCACCTTTTAACCCAGTTAGTCTACTCCAGGAATACAACTTGCAAAATTAGCCACATGTGCACAAAGATGAGGCAAGGATTTTCGTTGTAATGTTCATAGGAGATACATTTGACATATTTCCATCATTAGGAAAGAAGGGTGAAGTAGGATATGCTATTTTCATTCATTAGAAAAAAAGGCAGGGATTCAACAGAATTAAAATCAAACCCAACATCCTTACTTTGAACTGCAGTCCCATATAATTTGGTCCCTGCATTTCTGAACTTATCTCTTCTCTCCTTCCCCACCACTCACCTGCTTCAGAACTCACTGGCATTTGCCCTTACTTATTCCTCTGCTCGTGTTATATCTCCAGCCATTCTCAAGGCTGATTCATTCTCTCCAGCGTCTCTGGTTAAATGTCACCCCCAGGGAGAACTTTCCTCACCAACCTGACCTCAAACCTCTCTACATTTTATCTCTTTTTATTTTTCTTTGTCTAATTTACCTTCTCTTGACATTATATTAAATATTGAGCCACATTTTTTAATGTCCAGATCTTTCACTAGAATCAAAACTTTTATGGGCAAACAATTTATCTATTATTCATCACTAAATCCCCAATGCCTAGAATGATATCTTGTAAAGAATAAATGTATGTTTGATAAATTCATTTATTCTACAAACGTATATGATAGAACTGTGTATTTTAGCATAGAAAAATATCTAAGATCTATTGGTGTTGCCAAAAAGACACAAATGATATAGTCACATTTATGTTAAGAATATGTGAGTGTGTATTTATTTATATATAGGACTGTGTATGTGTTTGACACATACATGCATGTAATTATCTAAAGAACTAAAATTATATATATCAAATTGTTATCTCTGCCAAGGATAGTGCCTATTGGAAGTAAGAAAATGCAATTTTGACATTGTACTGTACATATTTCTGTATTCATTTTGTGTTTTTACAAGAATAAATTTATATACTTCTCATGAAACAAAAGAAAGAAAAGTAACTACTAATAATAACAAATGACATTTGAAGCTCTTATAATAGGCAATACTTTGAGCATTACAGATGTATTAACTCATTTAATCATCACAACAGCCCTAGAGAATATATTACTATTATTAATGTTAATATTACTATTTCAATTAGAGAAGAAGCCAAAGCATAGAAGAGCTAAGTAGCTTACTCAAGATTGCACAACTTCCAGGTAGCAAAACGAAAGAAGGAAATAAAGAAGGAAAGAACAAAAAGGAGGTAGGATGGGATGAACAGAAGAAGAAAGTATTCATTAATCAGTTAATTTATCAGACTGAAAATGCCAAATGAAAAGTGGTTAAAGTTGTGAATGCCTACTATGCAAAATTTCAGGTTATTTGAAAGAGAATGAAATGTCAGGAAGATTTTCAGCTCTTGTCCTGGGGTGCACAGCTCTTCCAGAATTCCCAAGATTCAGTTTTTCTTGATTCCTACATATGTGTCCTGAGAAAAACCTGTGGCACACAATGACTTGAGCGAGGCTCTGTTCTTTGCCTCAATACCTTAAAGCAGAATGGATGTTTTTGACCTACAGAAATAATGCCATGTGTTAGAAAAGGTGACTTATTTCCCAAGTCTGTTAAAGAGGAGAAATTACCAAAGGAAACTTAATAGTGGTCAGCAAAACAGGGACAGTTTAGAAATTTTCAAGAGATCATCAAAACAATCTGTGTGTGTGCACGTGTGTGTGACTATGCACTGATGCTTTTTTTGCCTTTCTTTCTTTTGTAAGCTTACCTGATTGGTCATTCGCTTTTTAAAATCCTGCAGTTAAGTATAACCTTATTGGGTGAATATAAGGGCATAAAAAAAAAAACAAGAACAATGCAGGAGAAGACATGAGAAAAAATGTGCCTGATGTTGAATTAAAATGCTCCTTTCTTCTGAACTTTCTTACTCAAATTCTGTAATTTGGGTAAGACAGATTCCATTTAGCACTGCATTTTAATTCCTTCAGAGCTTCTCCATGTGATGAAAGAGAGATTATGGGTGAACATTTGAGATAAACATGGTACTAGGTCTCCTCCTCTCTCTTTATTTATTAAAAGAATGGATCATTTATTTCTTTAAGACTAATATAGGATTGTATCTGTAATTCGTTTATCAACTTTAACGTTTCATTTGAGATCTAACAGAGATGGATTATTGGGTCATCATAATCTTTTAATTAGAAATACTATGTTAAGTGTACCCTTAAATGAACCCTAAAAATGTTCCTGGATTTCAACGACAGGTGTTACATTACAAAGCAAGTTAGTTTACTGACGATTTCAAGATTGCCTTGTGGTTTTTATGCTTCAGAGCATGAGATTTATTGGTAGTGACACAGGATTAAACCTGAGGATATATGATTACAAACGTCCACATGGCAAAGCTTGGCTTTCAAAATTCAAATTGTCTACAAAGTAGAAACTGCTATTTTTTGAAAGCCAAAGTAAAGAGTAAAAAATAAAGTATCATATCTCATTTATAGATCTTGTTCCTTCCTCTGAAAGATACTGAAAGCTTAGGTAGCAGAGTTGTTTTAAAGTATATTCTCTTTTACATTTAGGCAAAGATATGATTTAAGAGCGTGCTCATCACTATAGCCATGCCTTTTATGCTGTGAGCTATTGAAATATGAATACACCACTAATTCTTTGCAACTACCAGACTGTAAATCAAACATGCCACTTAGTAAATGACCCTTATTCTTCATCTGTTCCTTATTGAAGAGTACTAGCTATTTGTGGAAACCACAAGAAAACATAGAAAGTTTGGAGAAAAATGTTTTAATCTGTCATTCCCCTAAGGCAATTTGCATCCTTTGACGCTCTCTCTGTGTAATGAAACAAACAACTAGTAGGAAGGTGAAAATTTTACTCAAACAGTTTTTTAGAGTTTGCATTTTTGTTTTTTTCATGGAGTGCTAAGTAATTGATGTTATTTTTCCTCACTGAATTCTCCAGTTGTTTTAATGATAGGTAATTAGAAAGAAAAATTCACTAAGAAATAAAATGGTTTCACAAAGTGATGAATTATAAAGATAATTTCTCTTGAGATACAGTAAATTTAGCAGTGACACTAAAAAATTAATTCAGCCCAATCATAATAATAACAACTCCCATTTACTGAATATTTACTATGCACTGGCCACTCATCTGGCCCACTCAGAGCTGAGAATCCATTGGCTTCGGCAACAAGCAAGTCATTGCTGTTTGCCAAGATCACTTTCAGGAGAGTGGGGCTAGAAGCCAGGTTTCAATGGATTAAGAAGGAATGGGAAAGGAAAAAGTAGAAACAGCTATTATGGACACAAAATTACCCATGAGGGGAAAAAAGAAATTCCGCAGAAGCTGACGGGAAATATGGAATTTAATAAGAAAAGTATTTTGTTGTTGTTGTTGTTGTTGTTGTTGTTTTAAGATAGGAGAGAATTGAGCACATACGAATGAAACCTGGAATAGCACTCTGAAAGTACAGAAAGGAAATATGATAATCTACTGGGCAAGGCAACTAAGGGATTAGGAAGAGGAGGAGGGTTTCAGGAAATGATATCCCCTCTGTATTTCAGATTTCACTGAACCCTACTGGACATATTTATCCTTGGGGATCTCATAAGCACCTCAACTCATCAACTCCACCTTCACCCCCAAACCCTCGGATTTTGCTTTCTTTCTTGAAAAATTGCACCATTATCCACCTACATTCCTAAACCAAAAATCTAGACCTGATGCTGGATCATCCCTTTTTCTATCCCTGCATCTTATTACCAACTTATGTTCATTTTATCTTTTAAAAATAGGTATTTTGGGGCCAGGCGCCATGGCTCAAGCCTGTAATCCCAGCACTTTGGGAGGCTGAGACGGGCGGATCACGAGGTCAGGAGATCGAGACCATCCTGGCTAACACGGTGAAACCCCGTCTCTACTAAAAAACAAATACAAAAAACTAGCCGGGCGAGGTGGCGGGAGCCTGTAGTCCCAGCTACTGGGGAGGCTGACGCAGGAGAATGGCAGGAACCCACGAGGCGGAGTTTGCAGTGAGCTGAGATCCCGCCACTGCACTCCAGCAACAGAGCGAGACTCCATCTCAAAAAAATATATATATATAGGTATTTTAATAACAGATGCTGGTAAGGCTGTGGAGAAATAGGAACGCTTTTACATTGTTGGTGGGAATGTAAATTAGTTCAACCACTGTGGGAGACAGTGTGGCAATTCCTCAAGGATCTAGAACTACAAATACCATTTGACCCAGCAATCCCATTACTGGGTATATAACCAAGGAAATAGAAATCATATTATTATAAAGATACATGCACACGTATGTTCACTGCAGCACTAGTCTTAATAGCAAAGACATGGAATCAACCCACATGCCCATCAATGATAGACTGAATAAAGAAAATATGGTACATATACACCATGGAATACTATGCAGCCCTGAAAAGAAATGAGACCATGTTCTTTGCAGGGACATGGATGGAGCTGGAAGCCATTATCCTCAGCAAACTAACACAAGAACAGAAAACCAAACACCACATGCTCTCACTTATAAGTGGGAACTGAACAATGACAACATATAAACACAGGGAAGGGGACAATACACACTAGGGCCTGTTGGGGGGGCAGAGGGAGGGAGAGCATTAGGATACGTAGCTAATGCATGAGAGGCTTAATACCTAGGTGATGGGTTGATAGGTGCTGCAAACCACCATGGCACATGTTTACATATGTAACAAACCTGCAAGTCCCATACATGTATCCTAGAACTTAAAAGGAAAGAAAATAAAATTTTTAAAAGTAGATATTTTATTTCTTCTGAAGACTTTTTCCTGTACATCCAAGATTTAAATATTCAAGTCCAGGTTAGGTGCCCTATAATATCCATTGGAATCTCATCAGAAAAACAAAACTACTCTAGGTATTCCAGCCTAAGGGATTTAATACAAGGAAACAACTGTACAGAGGAAGAAAGAATTGAGAAGTTGAGGCAACTGATTGAATAATACAAGAGAGCAAACTACCACCTCTAGAGTTTGAGAAACCAGTAGAAGTATCATTACTAGAAACAATGGTATAGTGGTTCATGCTTAACATCCATCTGTCTGGGGATAAACAAAACTTTACTGCCAATTTCTGTGGTGTTAATATCATACCATGGCTGATTTCAAGATACCAACATTTCACTAAACGCAGAGCTGGGAAGAGATGAAGAGATTCAGCTCTTATGAGTTCACACACCAGAAACCAGAAGCTGAGCCTGTCAAGCAGAATTTGGAGCCGTGCAAAAGAGGCTGCTGTTTCCAAAATGCTGCCTGAGTACAGCAAGAGGACAAGTACATTGGCTTCTACAATCCTCCCATCTTTCATTCTCCTTTTGATTCCTTTCTTCTGTCAAACTCAGCCAAAATCGTGCCAAGCCTGGGAAATGTAGCCTGAAAGTTTATGTCTCTGAGATACAGAGCAGAGCTGCAGTAGGGCAAGGAATGGATTCAAGAACCAATGGTTAAAAGACTGACACCCACACCTAAGGGCTCTTGGAGAACTTCTACCTCCTTTATAACTCATCTATATGTTCTGTGAAGACGGGGACCACTGCATAGCCCAGAGGCTAACATTCATCAAGCATCAATAAATATTTTACAGAATGAATGAATGATTTATTAGCAAATATAATGTCAGCATTTAATAATCAGAAAATCTGTGCTTCTTTGTGTATATATGACTTCCTATGAAATTGCCACATTTCTTGGTATAGTGGAGCTATAACTTGTCAAAATAGCACACAAAAGTATTATGGTGTTTGACCTTCTCTAATAATTCTCATTTGTGCCTTATCCCTTTCATCCCATCCCATACAGTTTGTTGGAAAACTGAAAGCTTTTGTTTGATCTGAGGGCTCTTGTAATGTAAACATTTCCAAATTATTTACAAATTGACGTCTTAAGAATTATCACTAACCTGGTATATCCTACAAGTTCTCTATCCATCTGGGACATCCATCCATTACCTCTCCATCTGGCAACTCCAAAGCCCTTAGTTAGAATCTTCATCTCTATTGCTAGTTCCTGCCGACGGACAAACTGTTTCAATTTCCACCAGTCCTATGTCTGGTCCGACTTCTGTTTCTAGCTGCAGTCAACAGAATCAAATGTGTTCCATTTGAAGGACCACATTTGTAGTAGAATTTTTCTGTGGATCTAATCCCAATGGTGCCTTTGATTCATGTGCCTGCCTTTGTTCAAATATATATTTAGATTGATTTATAAATCTTGCCAAATATTAGCAAAGTTGGAAATCTGTTAAAGTAGTATGGATAGATTTAATCACTAGTATATTATTGCAATAAAAAGTCCAGCCTGACTTGAACTCAGATTTGATTTGTATAGAGGCAACAGAGTGTTTTAAAGGGGGAATTAAGAAACAGGGAGGTGGAAAGGCAGAGCAAGATAACGAATAGAAGCCTCCACCGGCTGGGCGCGGTGGCTCAAGCCTGTAATCCCAGCACTTTGGGAGGCCAAGATGGGCGGATCACGAGGTCAGGAGATCGAGACCATCCTGGCTAACATGGTGAAACCCCGTCTCTACTAAAAAAAAAAACCTACAAAAAACTAGCTGGGCGAGGTGGCGGTGCCTGTAGTCCCAGCTACTCGGGAGGCTGAGGCAGGAGAATGGCGTGAACCCGGGAGGCAGAGCTTGCAGTGAGCTGAGATCTGGCCACTGCACTCCAGCCTGGGCGACAGAGCGAGACTCCGTCTCAAAAAAAAAAAAAAAAAAAAAAAAGAAGCCTCCACCAATTATTCTTCCTGTAAGAACACCAAATTTGACAACTCTCTACACACAGAAAAAGCACCTACATAAGAACCGACAATCAGGAGAGAGATCACAGTATCTGGTTTTACTTCATATTGCTGAAAGAGGAACTGATGAAGGTGGAAAAGACAGTTGTGAATGGCTGAGCCACCTCTCTCCCATCCCCCAGCAATGGATGTGTGGTGTGGAGAGAGAATCTGTGCACTTGTGGGAGGGAGAGCACAGTGATTGTGCAACTTTGCATTGAAACTCAGTGCGGCCAACACCAGGCAGAACTCAGTGGATGTCCACAAAGGGAGCATTTAGACCAGCTCTATCCGGAGAAGAATTGTCCATTTCAGCAGTTGGAGCTTGAGTTTCAGCAAGCCTCATCACCATGGGCTAAGGGGCTCTGGGGTTCTAAAATAACTTTTTTTGTTTTTTTGAGATGGAGTTTTTTGCTCTTGTTGCCCAGGCTGGAGTGCAATGTTGCGATCTTGGCTCACTGCAACCTCTACCTCCTGGGTTCAAGAGATTCTCCTGCCTCAGCCTCCTGAATAGCCGGGATTACAAGCACCCACTATCACGGCCAGCTAATTTTTTATGTTTTTAGTAGAGACAGGGTTTCACCATGTTGTCCAGGCTGGTTTCAAACTCCTGACCTCAGATGATCCACCCACCTCAGTCTCTCAAAGTGCTGGGATTACAGGCATGAGCCACCACGCACGGCCCTAAATTAACTCTAAAGCCTGTCTAGGTCACAAGGACTGCAACTCCTAGGCAGGTCCTACTGCCGTGCTGGCCTCAGAGCCAGTGGACTTGGAGGGGCACGTGACCTACTGAGGCACCAGTTAGGACGGCTAAGGCAGTGCTCGCATCACCCCTCCCCCAGCCTCAGGCAGCACAGTGTGCAGCTCCAAAAGAGACTACTTTCTTTTACTTGAGGAGAAGAGAGGGAAAAGTAATGAAGACTTCGTCTTGCAGCTTGTATTCCAGCCCAGCCACTTTAGAATAAGGCATCAGGCAGAGTCCTGAGTCTCCTGTTCCAGGCCCTAGCTCCTGGATAGCATTTCCAGACATACCGTGGGCCAGAAGGGACTTTACTGCCCTGCAGGGAAGGACCCAGTCCTGGTAGAATTCATCACCTGCTCACTAAAGAGACCTTGGGCTCTGAATAATCAGCAGCAGTAGTACACACCATAGGCCTTGGGGCGAGGCTTCTCTGCTTGTGGAAAGGGGAGAAAAGAGTGGGAAGAACTGCATCTCATGGTTTGAGTGCCAGCTCAGCCGCAGTATAAAAGAACACCAGGTAGATTTCTAAGTCTTCCAACTCCAGGCCCTGGCTCCCAAACAGCATCTGTTTGGGAGCTGCCAGGGGCCCAGAGTAACTAACTGCCCTGAAGAGAAGGACACAAAACTGGCTGACTTTGCCACCTGCTGATTGTATGACCCTAGAGCCTTGAGCGAACATAGGTGGTACAGGCAGTGGTTACAGCAGGCCTCAGGCAAGACCCATTGCTGTGCTGGCTGCAGCACAATCCCCGTGGTGGTGAAAAAAGGAGAGAAGATCAAAATAAATAAAATAAAAGATGAGAAAGGAGACATTATAACTGATAAAACAGAAATCCAAAGGAGCATTAGAGCCTACAATGAGCAACTATATGCCAATAAATGGGAAAATCTAGAAGAAATGGACAAATGCCTAGACAAACAACCTACCAAGACTGAACCAAGAAGACATAAAAAACCTGAACAGACCAATAACAAATAATGAGATCAAAGCCTAAAGAAAATCTCCCAACAAAGAAAAGCCTGGGGCCCAAAGCCTTCACAGCAAAATTTTACCAAACATTTAAAGAAGAACTAATACCAATCCTACTCAAACTATTGTTTAAAAAAGAAATAGAGGTGAAGGGAATTCGTCCAAACTCATTCTCTGTTGCCAGTATTACCCTGATACCAAAACCAGACAAAGACACATCAAAAAAGAAAACAACAGGCTGATATCTCTGATGAACATTGACACAAAAATCTTCAACAAAATACTAGCAAACAAAATTCAACACAACATTAGAAAGATCATTCATCACGACTAACTGGAATGTATCCGTGAGATGCAAGGATGGTTCAACATATACAAATCAATCAATGAGATATATCAAACCAACAGAATGAACGAACAGCAAAAACCATAAGATCATTTAAATTGATGCTGAAAAAGCATTTGATAAAATTCAACATCCTTTTCTGATAAAAACTCTCAAAAAACTTGGTATAGAATGAACATACCTCAACATAATAAAAGCTGTACATGATAGACCCACAGTTAATATCATGCTAAATTAGGAAAAACTGAAAGCTTTGAAGGTCTGAAACACAACAAGGATGCCCACTTCCATCACTATTATTCAACATAGTACTGAAATCTCTAGCTAGAGCAATCAGACAAGAGAAAGAAATAAAGGTCATCTAAATAGGAAAGAAAAAAGTCGAATTATCCTTGTTCATTGATGATATGATCTTGTATTTGGAAAAACCTAAAGACTCCACCAAGAAACTATTTGAATTGAAAAACAAATTTAGTAAAGTTACAGGATACAAAATCAACATATGAAAATCAGCCATATTTCTACATGCCAACAGTGAACAATCTGAAAAAGAAATCAAGAAAGTAATTCCATTTACAATAGCTGCAAATGAAATTAAATGCCTAGGAATTAACCAAAGAAGTGGAAGGGCTCTACAATAAAAACTACAAAACATTGTGAAAGAAATTAAAGATGACACAGAAAAAATGGAAAGATATTTCACGTTCATGGATTGGAAGAATCAATATTTAAAATGTCCGTGCTACCCAAAGCAATCTGCAGATTCAATGGAATCTCCGTCAAAATACCAATAACATGCTTCACATAAACATAAAAAAAATCCTAAAATTTATATGGAACCACAAAAGACCCAAAATAGCCAAAACTATCCTGAGCAAAAAGAACAAAGCTGGAGGAATCATATTAACTGATTTCAACTCATACTGCAGAGCTATAGTAACCAAAACGGGATGCTACTAGCATAAAAACAGACACATAGACCAATGGAACAGAATAGAGAACCCAGAAACAAATTCATACATCTGCAGTGACATCATTTTTGACAAAGGTGCTGAAAATACACGCTGGGAAAAGGATGGTGTCTTTAATAAATGGTTCTTGGAAAACTGGATATCCATATGCAGAAGCATGAAACTAGACTCTTCTTTCCATATACAAAATTCAAATCAAAATGGACGAAAGACTTAAATCTAAGGCATAAAACCATGAAACTACCACAAGAAAATATCGGAGAAAATCTCCAAGACATTGGTTTGGGCAATTATTTTTTAGTAAAACTCCACAAGCACAGGCAGCCAAAGCAAAAATGGACAAATACGATCGCATCAAGTTAAAAAGCTTATGCACGGCAAAGAACACAATCAACAAAGTGAAAAGACAACCTACAGAAAGGGAGAAAATATTTGCAAACTACCCATCTGACAAAGGATTCATAACTCTATAAGAAAAAAATCTAATAATCCATTTAAAAACAGGCAAAATATCTGAATAGATATTTTTCAAAAGAAGACATACAAATGGCAAATTAAAAATTGCTTATCATCATTGATCATCAGAGAAATGCAAATCAACTACAATGAGATATCATCTCAATTCAGGTAAAATGGCTTATATCCAAAAGAGAGGCAGTAACAAATACTGGCGAGGATGTGGAGAAAAGGGAACCCTTGCACATGTTGGTGAGAATGTAAATTAGTACAACCACTATGAAGAACAGTATGAAGCTTCCTCAAAATGTAAAAACAGAGCTTGTATACAACCCAGCAATCCCACTACTAGGTATACACCCAAAATAAAGAAAATCAGTATATTGCAGAGATATTTGCACTCCCATGTTTATTGCAGCACTATTCATAATGGCCAAGATTTGGAGGCATCCTAAATGTCCATCAACAGATGAATGGATAAAGAAAAGATGGTGTATATACACAATGGATTACTATTCAGCCATAAAAAGGAGATCCTGTCGTTTACGACAACATAGAACTGGAGGTCATTACATTAAGTGAAATAAGCCACAGAAAGACAAACTTCCCATGCTTTCACTTATTTGTGGAGCTAAAAATTAAAAGAGTTGAATTCATGAAGATAGAGAGTAGAATGATGGTGGGGGAAGGGGTGATGATCAATGGGTACAAAGAAATAGAAAGAATGAATAAGATCTAATAATTGACAGCACCATAAGGTGACTATAGTCAATAATAATTTAATTGTACATTTTAAAATAACTAGAAGAGTATAATTGTATTGTTCGTAATACAAAGCATAAACACTTGAGGTGATGGATACCCCCATTTACCCTGATGTGAGGATTATACATTATATGTCTGTATCAAGGTATCCCATATATCCCATAAATAGATATACCTACTATGTACTCACAAAAAATTTTTTTTTTATTTCAGTAAATAAAAATAAAAAAGAAACAGGGAGTAGGTGATCAGGGCCTCAGTATAGTCAAGAAGGTGAAAAGTTACAAAAACGGGGAAGCAGTATAGGTCCATGTGAAACCCACCTGGGTTTGTTAATTGGCACTTACTGAATTTAGGTTCTCATGAAGGCTGGGCAAAAGGGACCCTATCTTTAAGTGTTGGCTGAAACAAAGAGTAAATTGACTTGCCAGCCTTGAGTTTTCTCAGTCAAGTACTTTAAGGGGGGTTAGGATCGTCCTAGGGATGAGAGCATAAGCTGTTAGAAACTATGTTAATGTTATCAGACTTTGTAGGCCAAGGTTGAGGCCTAGTCCACAGTAAGGATCAAAGAAGCCTGGTTAGAACTTGGTCAAAGAGAGAATCTTTGTCAGTCTCCAGCCAAAGTCCACTCTCAGCTCACTCTCACTAGCTATCCCCTCTATCAGAAAGTATAAGAAGGCCATTAAAATCAGAGTTAAATGTCTTCTCCACCTATAGCACAAGCTCTCTTAGAGCAGAAACCAGGTTTATTATACTTCTGAACTACTTCCCCTGTAAATTTATCAATTTTTCTCTACATTCACTGCCATCCAGTAGTAGATCAAATGGTGGGTGAGCTCTTCCTCTGGTGCAAGCAGTTAAAAGAGGTACATTATTTATAGAGCATTTTAAAGCATCTGTTTTTATGATTACCATATGCTGGTGATTCTAAACAATTTTATCATTTTATCAGTGATAAAAATACTTCTCCTCTTCCAACTCTTTTGTGGATCTAATTTCTACATAATATTCCTGGTTACTGTTAAGTTTTAATAATGTATACATAAGTTTTAAATTAGCACATTTTTATCCCTTATCCTTTAACAACTGTTGTATCCTTTAACAACTATTATATTTTTACAGGAAAATTAATTCAGAGAATTAATTGTTTAATTAATTAATTAATTAATTAGTTGTACAGTCAGCATTTAATACCTATTGGTTCAGCACATGCTTTCATTTTAATATAAATGTTAATGGTTCAGAAATCATTTGAGCTTATTTTGGATATTGTATATAATTTTCATTATTTCTTTTAAACAGTAGATTCAGAATATATGATGACAGCACAGTGATTGTGAAGACAAGGAAGCAGAATTTGAATTACTTCAATTCTGTCATTCTATGTTGACCACTTAAAGCCTGTCTTAGTCCATTTGTGTTGTATAAAGAAATTCATGAGGCTAAGTGATTTATAAAGAAAAGAGGTTAATTTGGCTTATGGTTCTGCAGGCTGTACAAGATGCCGCAGGCACCAGCATCTGCTTTTGGTGGGCGCTTCAGGATGCTTCCACTCTTGGCCGAAGGCAAAGGAGAGCTGGCCTGCAGGGATCACACGGCCAGAGAAGTGAGAGAGAGAAGAGGAGCTGCCAGGCTCTTTTCAACAATCAGTTCTTGAAGGAACTAAGAGTAAGAACTCACATACAAGAAAATGTCTCCAAGCCATTCATGCAGGATCTGCCCCCATGACCCAAACACCGTGCACCAGGCCCTACCTCCAACATTAAGGATTAAATTTCAATATGAGACTTGCTGGGGGACAAACAGGCCATATCCAAGTCATGGCAGGACAAAAAAGTGAAAGTGTGAATTATGAGATGTAATATTTTTGTTTCTTAACTACAAATTTTAGTTTACCCCAATGAAGAGTACCTTTAAAATTAAAAAAATAAATTAGTAAACATCTTAAAGCCAAACAATTAAGAAAACAAAACATTTCATCAGTGTTATCACCTCGTTGTTCCCAAATGGTATTTTTTTGCAGACATTTTGGTTTTATTAAAACGCACTTATTATCAAAACACTATTTACATAAGATATTATAATAGCTCTATAACCTGAAATTAAAGTTCAAAATGTTAAATAGAAACAAAAATAATTGAATGAATACTGTTTTTTCCTATTCTGTGCTTTCTTATTTATTTTTTAATTTTTTTAAAATTGGCATGATTATATACACAAAGTTCAATGAAGAAATCCTTCCTTGTATTTCTTTTTTAGCCATTATTGTTATAAGCTGTTTGTTTCATATGATGATTGCTGAAAATAATTTGTCACATGGGGAGGTATTAAAAAATGAGGTACTCCACTGTGAAATGCACCAGGTATACTCATGCTATCACCCACCCTAATCACATTCACTGTTTTCTTTCAAATCATAGACCCTACCTTGTGTCTGGATTTCTTCCCACCCAGGCACTCTTACAATCTGTTTTCCATACAAAAGTCAGATTGACCTTTCCAAAAAACAGTTCTGATCATATCCACCACCTTTTCTCTAAATCCTTTCATGAAGTCAAAATGGTCTAATACGAACTAATTCACTCAATATTTGTTTAGCGTAATCTCTCATGCAAATCTCTTCTCCAGTGATTACTTTGTAAGGCCCTCATTGTAAAGACATGCTCAAAAACATTCAAGAAAACATCAAAAAAAAAAGGTAAAAGTTAAATGACAAAAACTGGATAAATGTATTTTCAAATTATATCACAAATAAAGTGTTAATATCTCTTATGTTGAAGACCTTCTGGAAAACAAGAAGAGAAAGGCTAATAGCCCTATAGAAAAATGGACAAAAGATACCAGGAAAGAACCCACAAATAAACACAACAATATGCTCAATCTCTAATATAATAAAAGAATGCAATTAAAAGTACACTGATGAGATTGGCAGAAATCCAAAAGTTTGACAACGTACTCTATTAAGGTGACTAAAGGGAAAAAGGCTCTCAGACTTCATTGGTAAGAAGAATCTACAATGATATAATCTTTATCATGCAGAATTTAGTTATAACCAACAAAATTATATATGTATTTATTTTTCTATCTCCCCTCTATAATAACCATGTCTAGGAATGTCTTTCAAAGATAACACTGGGGAAAGGGTAGATGGGGTGAAAGGTTCATGAGGGTTGCTTTTACTCTTCTCTATACTTTTGTGCTTATTTATAAATATCTACAATGAAAGGTTTTAAAAATTAATCTTTGCTGGTGTTTTCTCTTGACCGTGGTATCCTATCACCTTAGCCTGGGTTTCCCAAAAAGTGAAGACTAAGAGAAAAGATGCTGCCTGACTGGACTACTCAGAAGTGTGATGGAGGGAGGATGGTAAACAGGAAATAAGAGAGGGTCTTCACAAAGATGCATTGTTGAGTTGGCCACCACGTGAGGCTGCTCACATCATGATGAAATGAACCTCAGCAACAGACACAGCCTCAGAGAGACCCCAGGGCAGGAAGTGAGTGGCACAGCTGGTATACCCGTGTCCTTGTTCTGCTAGGGTACCCATGGGATTAGAAGTCAAGCCTATGCAGAATTACCTTTCATATCTGTGGCTGCACAAAGAGGGGAGGCAGGGAGAATTTGATATGTGGCAAGAGAGCTGTATGCTACCCCTGAAAAGGGATTATTAACACTTGATGTGAGTTGTAGAACTTGCCTTTGATTTGGCACAATAAAATGAATCATCGGATTCATTTCGGGAATATTGATATTAAACAGCCCAACTTCTAATAGGTAATTTTATGATTACTGTCTTTACCGAGATACACAGCTTCCTCAGGAGAGAATGGTATATATTAAACCTAGAAAATTACACTATAGATGCTAACAGTTCAAATAATATATGCCAACCTATAAGAAAGCCAGTCGTAAATAGTTTTCACTGATGCATGCCAGAATATTTAAATATTTAGCATATTTAATACATTAAATACGGTAATGAAGTGGGAGAACCGTCTCAAATCTATATACACACACATATGACATAATGCATTGTAAAATAGTGTAGTATAATCTATATATGTACATTACTACTGACTTTGAAATGCTGATAATAAAAACAGAGGAGAAGTAAGCTGGCATCACATGTGCTCTGTAAGCAGTTATTGAGGCAACGATACAACAGCCAAGGGCTCATTTTGAAGTGCTGATTACTTCTTTGTGCCAGACAGAAGTGAGAGTCAAAGTGATTTACTCTGAGAACTTTGACTGCATTACTGTGAAATCATTTACACACTGCTAAATGATTTGAATACCCACGAAGTCCGTAAGTCCCCAGAGCATGTTCTTTTGCATTTCCCTGCATTTCTTCCACCAAAGTCAGATATTATGTGAAGTAATGAGTCTGGAATTCATAAGCAGACAAAATTTCTATTGACTTCAATCATATGGGCCAATGAAAAGGTTGTTATCTTCCAAAATGGTCTTCCAACCTATGTTAGTTTCCTATTGCTGCCGTAACAAATAAACACAAATTGCCACAAATTATGGGAAATAATCATAGCCACCTTGGTGGTTTAAAACAACAGAAATTTATTTACTCACAGTTCTAGAAGCCAGAAGTCCAAAATCAAAGCGACAGTGACTGTGCTTCCTCCTGAGGCTCTTGGAGATAATCCATCCCTTGCCTCTTCTGGCTTCTGGCAGCTGCTAGCATTCCTTGCATTCCTTGACTTGCCAGCCCTATCATTCCAATCTCTGCCTCTATCTTCACGTTGCCTTCCCTATGTGTATAGCAGATCTCCCTCCACCACTTAGGTCTTCTTATGAGGACATTCATGATGACATTTAGGGCCCACCTGCTAATCCAGGTATATCTTCTCATCTCAAGATCCTTAACTTAATCACACCTGTAAAGACCCTTTATCCAAGTAAGGTAACATTTACAACATTTGCATGTTCTAGACATTACCACTTGATATCTTTGGGGCCACAATGTAGCTTACCTCAACAACCATGCATTACTCTATTGTGATATTGTCTGTCATGCTTATTGCCACAATTAAAAAAAAAAAAAAAGTCTGTGCCACCCTACCTATTCACATACTCATCCTAAGATTAGCGATAAAAGCCGGGCGCGGTGGCTCAAGCCTGTAATCCCAGCACTTTGGGAAGCCGAGACGGGCGGATCACGAGGTCAGGAGATTGAGACCTTCCTGGCTAACACGATGAAACCCCGTCTCTACTAAAAATGCAAAAAACTAGCCGGGCGAGGTGGCCGCGCCTGTAGTCCCAGCTACTCGGGAGGCTGAGGCCGGAGAATGGCGTAAACCTGGGAGGCGGAGCTTGCAGTGAGCCGAGATCGCGCCACTGCACTCCAGCCTGGGAGACAGAGGGAGACTCCGTCTCAAAAAAAAAAAAAAGAAAAAAGAAAAAAAGATTAGCGATAATTTTGTTTCCAAGACAGAAGACAGTACACTTTTTCTGAAGAGGGCCAGATAATAAACTTTTAAGAACTTGTCAACCATATGATCTCTGTCATAACTGTTCCAATCCTTTCTTATACGTTCTGTAACAAATTGACACAAATTTTGTGACTCAAAACAACACAAAGTTATTACCTTCCAGTTCTATAGGTTAGAAGTGCAACAAAGTTCTCCCTGGGCTGAAATCAAGATGACAGCAAGACTATGTTTCTTCTGGAGGCTTGAGGAGAAAGTCTCTTTCCTTGAATTCACCAGCGTCACATTTCCTGGTTTATGGTCTTCTATCTCCATCTCCAAAGCCAGCAGCAGGTCCAGTGCTTCTGAGATGACATCACTGCAACTTTTTTCTCTGCCTCCCTCTTCCGCTTTCAAGAACTCTTATGATTACATTGAGCCCACCCAAATAATTCCGGATATTCTCCTTGTTTTAAATCAATTGATTAGCATTCTTAACTGATCTGCAATCTTAATTCCCCTTTTTATTATCATATAGCATTCACAAGTTCTGGGAATCAGGATGTAACATCTTTGAGAAACCATTATTCTACTTACCATAAGGAACATGCAAAAATCTGTATTTTACTCCCAACCAGAACTTAGAAGGTGGCAGAAACTCTGATGAGGGACAAATGTAGAGACCCAAAGAGGCTAAAATGTAAACACCTTGACCTCGAGAGAAGCTACAAATTTCTTTTCTTCTTCAACTTTTTTTTTTAAGTAAGGTCCGGGGTACGTGTGCAGGATGTGCAGGTTTATTACATAGGTAAACATGTGTAAATTTCTTGTATCAAAGCGGACCGTATGACAAGGCATCTCTGGAACCGAACCAGAACAGTTTTGCAGTTGTCAACTGAGCCACCCAGAAATAAACGGAACAAGAAAGCAATGTTGGCCATCTTGAACTAAGAACCAGGGACCTGCCCTATATTCATGGAATAATGTGAATTAAACTGATTAATTCACATTAAGTTAATATGGAATAAAGTTTCACGTAGCTTCTTACATGAAGGTAAGAAATGAGTTCGAGGAATGACTGATATTGGATGTCCTGCTGGTCAGATAATTGGGAACTCAGATACAGAGTACATTTGGTTTGGAAAAGTAGAAGAATATGACATTCTTATTATTGCCAGCATAACACAGAACATACTTATATCCACTACGTAGCTTCAAAATATATAATATGTTTTATTCCTTTCCTTCTCTGACTTTCTAATATTGTAACCTTCCTGCTCAAAAGCCTTAAATAGTTTAGCAATTCTGAGTCTGGTGTTAAAGATCCCTCCCTCTACTCCTACACTAAGATCTGATTCAATCTTACCTTTGGTAATTTATTATTAAATATTAACTTTTACATATTATGATTTCCAGCTAAATGACAATATTTTCTGTTTCCTGTTATTAAATATTTTTATAATGTTTTCCTGCTTTGAAAGTCTTTTTCCACCCCATCTTTACACCTCTAAATCCTACCTATATTCAAGATCTTTTGCAAATTCTATTTTTTTCATAAATTCTTCCCTGATCTTTCCAACTGAATTATTGGCGAACCCCCACTCTATTTACATGGATCTTTAATTGCTATAGTCTTCTCACAGTTTATCAGTCAGGTGCAGTCAGAAAAAAACAGAAACCACACTAGGTACTCCAACAAGGAGGATTTAACATACGGGCTGGTTATACAGATGTTTGAGGGATGAAAGAGCAACAGAAAACACTAAAGGTTAGCAAGAGATAACAAGCAGCTATTTCTCATAGAGCTGGAAGAATAAAAAATAAGAGGTTAGACTATTAAAGCTTAGGATCTCACAAAAGGGGGATTACATAACTGTGACTTGTATTTTTTTTTTTCTTTTAAACAGGGTCTTGCTCTGTCACCCAGTCTGGGTGGCACTGGCATGAGCATAGCTCATTGCAGCCTTGAACTCCTGGGCTCCGATGACCCTCCTGTTTCAGCCTCCTGAGTAGCTAGGAATACAGGCGGGCACCACCACACCTGGCTAATTATTATTATCATATATTATAGGCAGTGTCTCACTACATTGCCAGGTTGGTCTTCAACTCCCAGCCTCATGCTATCTTCCTGCTTCTGCCTCACTGGGATTTCAGGCATGAGCCACCACAACTGGCAGGACTCAGACTTCTAAAAAATAGGCAATGCTTGATGGTGGTTAGTTCTTATGAAGGAGAGCAACCAACTGGTTTGGGAATTTGAAGGCAGTTGGACATCGAAACCAACTGGCACTGTCAAGACAACTGTTTCTACAGGGATGAAATGTTATTGCTGGAGAAAACTGTCACCATGCAGGTGAGAGCAAGAATAACAAATAGGAAAAAGGAGGTCCCTTCCTCCTTTCTTCCTGTGTTCCAGTCACTCTAGTGCTTCTTGGCAGAACCCAACAGGAGGCCAGATGGCAAATAAATCAGGGAAATGTTTACTATGTCTTTAGCCACAGAATGGTAAGGCATTCTGGAAGACCAGTGAGGAAAGTTTTCTGAGGTGGCAATTTCTTCTGTAGCTTTAAATTTTTATCATATAGAAGTCGAAGGCCAGGTGCAGTGGCTCATGCCTGTAATCCCAGCACTTTGGGAGGCCGAGGCCGGCAGATCACTTGAGATCTGGAGTTCAAGACCAGCCTGGCCTATATGGTGAAACCCCATCTCTACTAAAAATAAAAAAATTAGCCAGGTGTGGTGGTGGGCATCTGTAATCCCAGCTACCACTGAAGGCCACTAGAGTCGTCCAAAGTGTGTTGGTGAAACACAATCCGTATTTGCCAGATAGATCTCTCTCAAGACCTTGGCAAGGCTAGGCTGCACAGGGGAAGAGTCCCCTCCACAGACCCTGAAATGTCTTTGAAAATTGCAACAATTCATTTTCTGTCCTGCTTGGTGATTTCCTGGGTCATTCCAACTTTATAGCTTATTATGCAACTTACTTTTTTCTCTCTCTCTCTTTTCAAAGAAGAGAGATCCCTCTAGTGGTTTGAGTGAGTCTGTTTTTCAGTAACCAAATGAGAATACAGAGAGAGAGTTCTTTTAATTTCCAAAGAGCTATGAGAGTTGACAAGCTGGGAGGAGAAAGAGATGAGCTGCAATAATAGGAGACACAAAGAAGCATGACTTGACGACACTCATACAGTACCTTTCTTTGCTATGTTGGCAGCAATCAAGGAATTTTTTGAACCTTTAGAGACTTGTTAGATCCTTGCCACTGGTTCATCAGGATCTTTCTGATTATCATTTATGATTTATTCCCATTTTTTCATTTCTGTTATTTCAGTTCATTTTTCTGCTATCTGCATTGCTTTTTGAGGAAGCAAATTTCCCTCACATAACTGCCAAGTCCACGTACAGCTTCCACGCATGATTCTATATGGAAGTAGTTGACGAAAAAGAGTTGGTTATCATGCTAATCACTGTATTAGAAGGAAAGACTCAAGAAAATCCATTTGCATTTCTGGTTTTGTGAATTTTACTTCGTTACAGTGAGAGAAGAGGGTTACGGGGTGGGCCAGTTTCTCTCTCTTCAATTCTAATGAAGCAGCTGGAAAGATTTAAAAATTAATTCTGCATAGTCAAAATCATTACAATGAGAGAGGAGGGTGACGGGGTGGGCCACTCTCTCTCTCTCTTCAATTCTAATGAAGCAGCTGGAAAGATTTAAAAAATCATTCTGCATAGTCAAAATCAATTAAAAGAAGAACACTAGCAACCGGCAATTATTTACGTTTTTTAAAAAGATGCCTGAGATTTAATTGGCTAAATAAAGTCTGCCTATATGTCCGTAACATTTTAACTAAGAATCCTACTGCAGACATTTAGCCAAAGTAGCTAACATGCTTGATATTCCACCTTTGCAGGGTTGGTTGGTTAAGCCCAAGGATGCATTTTCTGTCCCCTCCAACAATGACCAAGTGGAAGATCTTAAGAATGGGGCGAGTTTCTCAAACAACCCTGGAAAATAGAAAAGAAAAATCTCCCATGTTCAGGGTGCTTCTGTATAACAGCTGAGCTGCTTCAAGTATCCCAGAGAAAACGTGACTGAATATTGTTCATGCTAATTATCGTTTATCTAAAAACTACAGTTATTGGTTACAGAGTGTTGTTTAGATACTATGGCAACAAATCATTTTTGTGAGCTGATGTGTTGAAACATATATTGTCCTTCAATATAAGCAATCAACAGCAATGGTGTTTCTTGTTCTACTTCCAATTGTTGGTCTCTGGAAAATCTATAGAACAAAATCTCTTAATATCACAGTACATTATGTGTTTCAGAAATTCTACATGAATTCATTCATGTACATTCATTCTACATGAATGAATAAAACGGCAATCAGCAAATGGAGGAGGTAAATAGACAATGAAGAAATGAAATTGGCTAATTCACAAGCCAGGGAATCTGTGAGGGATACCAGAGTATGCCACCTCAAAATATGCCTCTTTGGATTATGGATTATTTTGAGCTAAAAGCCATTAAAAACCAGCAACAGGAAAAGCTCTAAAAATAAAGCACGGATTTTCCTTTTATTAGGGAAATCTCCATTTATAGAGGTGTTTCCCTCTCTCATACCAGGAAGAGGAGGACTCTTAACAACTCTTAACTCTTACCAATGGAGAAAGCACCAATTTAAATCTGCAAACAAATCTTAATAAATAACCCTTGTTTGCCATTCTTTCATCTTGTCACCTTCCCATAACTTGCCTCCTTCCACTCCCAACATGAAACCCTTTTTCTTTAGTCTAAGATGGTATATAATCCTAAATTCTAACCACCCCCATAGGTACATCTCTGGGTACTCGCGTGTGTAAGCACAACACATGTGTTAATGATATAGCAGTTAAAAAGAAATTATTTAGACAGATAGTGAGGCTAAAGAAGGTTTTCCTTTAAAAAAAAAAAATGCAGCCCTCAAGTCATTTTCTTTTCTAAGAAAGAGCAGCCTGTAAAATCAAGCTGCAGACATACACAAACAAGCTGGAAGCTTACATGGGTGAATGCTAGCAGTTGTGCCAATAGGAAAAAGCTACCTATGGCTAGGCATAATCAAAGAGGCGGCTCTCGTACATGTACAGTAAGAAGCAGGCAAGATGGCACTGGCCAAGTGGAAAGCCATTTGCATAATAAGATTCAGGTGGTGCGACCAGCCTTCCCTGCCCCCACCCCTTGCTAAGTAAACGTCACACCTGGTGGAACCAATCGTGGGCCCTATGTAAATCAGACACTGCCTCCTCACGCCTGCCTGTAAAATCTGCTGCGGCTGCTGCAGGCTGGCTTTTCCCTTTCAGAAACCTCTCTGTCGCAAGAGAGAGAGCGCTGCTGTCCTCTTTTCTTTCTTCTGCCAGTTAAACTTTCTGCTCCTTAACCTACCCACGTGTGTCCATGTTCTTACTCTTCTTGGTGCAAGATGATGAACCCTGGGTATTTACCCCAGACAAGGATGCCACTTCACTAATAAACTACTGTTTTTCTTTTGTTAATCTGTTTTTGGACAGTCTAATTTATAGAGCCCCAGCTGAAGAATCTAATATGGGTAGAAAAAACTATTTTTTCCTCACCTACATCTGTAATTACATTAGTTTGAGGGTAAATATGAAGCAATAAAGACCACTACTTGGTAATCTCCTTTACCTCTGTCATTTGGTTAATTTTAAAACAAAGTTATAGCAGGTTCTCATGATTCAGGCTTCTTTTTATAGCATTATGTCTAATACATCTGATTCATGTCTATTGTTTTAGTAATAACATGCCAACCTCATGGAAACCAAAACGTATCTCGGACAGGTCTCAATCAATTTAGAAAGTTCATTTTGCCAAGGTTAAGGATGCACGCCTGAGAGGCAGGTCTGTGCCTTTCTCCAAAGATAGTTTTGAGGGCTTCAATATTTAAAGGTGAAAGGATGAGTATTTGGGAAAGAGGAAGAAATTTTCAAAAGGTGTCAGTAGACAAACGGTTGCATTCTTTTGAATCTTTGATCAGCCTTTCACTGAATACACAGTTTACACGTGGGTGGTGTGGAGGAATAGATCTTTATGTTGTCGTCTAGCTCACTGAATCAGCATTTTTACATCAGAGGAAGCAATCGGATATGTGTTTGTCTCAAGTGATCAGAGGGATGACTTAGAGTTCTGTCCTTTGTCCTGCACCTGTAAAGATAAGCTGTCTATTTCACTGTCAGAGTAAAACTCAACAGAACCGTTGTAGGGTAAAGATCTTGAAGCCCACAGGGAATTTCTTAGTGGGCAAATTGTGAGGGAGGTATATACTTTATATTTTTGTAGCTATCTTATTTAGGAATAAAATGGGAGGTAAGTTTGCCTGGTGCAGTTCCCAGCTTGACCTTTCCCTTTGGCTTAGTGATTTGGGGGTCCCATATTTTCCTTTCACACTCATAATAAAATTGTAATAGTCTCAAAATGTGCAGGACCAAACTGACACATAAAGCTCCTTGAGAAGATACTAGAGTTTAAATGGGTCGGAAGGGCTCTTCCCATTCTAGGAGAAGGATCATGATACTATGATAAAGTCAATAATTTCAGCATCATTTATTTATTTAACAAATAATATTGAGAAGCTGTGGTGGATTTATATCATATCAACTTAGCTAAGGTGTAACCACGGTTTTCAGACTTCCCTTCACTGCATAACTCCAAGTTAAGTATGGGCCACAAATGACATTTGCAAAAACTGAGAAGTGGAAGTGAAACAGGAGCCTTAAAAAAAATAAAATAAAATACAAATACAAATACTTGGAAGATCTGCACAGGTCCACTGGGCACCATTGCAACTCATGTACATTGTGCCCGTCTGCTGGCTTGCCTTGAAGATGTAGGAGCCAAAGGAAAATGACCTCTTTGCACTTTGAAGTTTCACTGAAAATCAACTGACAAAAGGCAAATCAATAGCAGAAAAGGCTTGCACAATTTTATTTTAACATGCATAGCACAGGTGATTCTCAGGAGAATGATTACCCAATAACCCAATGAGGTACAGAAGCTTATATCATTTTTCATAGGGGAGAAGGGAGATGGGGAATGTGGACAATGCTTTTCAGAGGCAGCAAATGATTCTTAAGGAGAAGAAATTGACAGAAATTAACTTGTAAATGATTCTACTTGGAATTTGAATGAGCCAGAAAGGCAGGCATTCTCTTGTGAAAAATCCATCCTAAGTGCATTCCTCAGTCTTCTTTTCTGAGAGAGACAGGGGGACTTCAGGGAGAGGAAGAAGGTAGTCTTTTTCATTTTGGAAATAAGATTTCATGGTGAAATAAGAAAATTCCAGAGAATCCCTTCTTGTGCTTGGGAGGAAGCAGCGTTGGGGGAAGAAGACAATATTAGAGGGACCTTGATTCTGAGGCAGCTTCTAAGGCCTGTCAGCATGTCAAAGTGCCAATCTTTGCAGTTTTATTTTCCAAGCCCCAAGAATAGCATAGGGCATATCTCAGTCCCAGTTTTTCTGCTCCAATCAGACACCCCCTCAACTCTCTGACAAGCTTCTTCAACTCCCTGATCAGGTGAATATTTAGTTCTATGACAAAGGGCTCAAACTTCAATTGAAGGTCGCCCCTTCAGCATTGAAACTGGAGGTTTGGAAAGACTGACATAGTTCTAATTCACTGGAGTTCCAGCTCATTCTCGTGGGTTCTAATTTCTTCTTGCTCTTCACCACTTTGCCTTCATCTTTTCTTCCCAGGTGGGTGTCTCCTGATTCAGACTTCAGAATCAGGCGCGAACACAATAGACTCTGTTAGACCATTTAAGCAACTTCCAAAATTACATAAGGCCAACTCCCTATTATACATTTTTTCTTATAAAAGGCAAACCAAAACCAAAACCACATTTTTCTCTCTACTCTCACACTGAACACAGAATGCCTCTGTGATCGAATTCGTGGGTTTTTCCCCCCTCAACACACCAAGCAATTCTTTAGCAGACACCAGTTGGATGTCCTATAACTCAAATCAATCCCACAGGTTAAGAGTCAGATCCCATAGGTTAAAAGCTCAATCCCACAAAACTGCCCCCCTACCTTAAGATGCCAATTACAAATCCCAGGTTGTGACCTGTAATCCTGACCAATGGTTGTATCAACTGGAATTCCCACGGTCTGCCTCCCTGTGTTCTATAATTTGCTAAGACAGCTCACAGAACTGAGTGAAAGACTTTACTTACATTTACTGGTCTACTTTAAAGGATATTATACGGGATATAAATGAACAGCTAGATTTAAGAGATGGATACAAGTCTGGGGTGGGGGGTGTCACAATTTTCATCTTTCTCTGGGTTTGCCACCCTCTCAGCACCTCCACATGTTCAATAACCAGGAAGCTCATTAAATCTCATTGTTCAAGAGTTTTTATAGACTATCATCTCCAGCACCTTCCATCAGGTCAATGGATGGGGTTGAAAGTTCCAACCCTTTAATTCTCTAGTCACTTGGTCTTTCTGATAACTGGCAGCATCTTGAGGCTATCCAAGGGCCCTATCCTAAATCCCAGTATTAGGATAAATACAGGTATGATCAAAGGAGGTCTATGAATAACAAAAGAAACTCTAATTACCTAGGAAATTCCAGTGGTTTTAGAAGATAGGTGACAGTAACTGGGTACACAGATCAAATACATTTCACTCTTAAGGGCTCTGTTTTGTCAGACTGAACCTTGACTTATACAATGCCCACCATGTACCTAGCACTGATCATATGGATATAAAATAAAAATTAATTTTGTATTCCGATGGTACAGATACAAAAATTAAGCCAATCTAGTGAAGAAGGCTGTGGTAGTTTATTAGGACTGCCATGATAAAATACCACAAACTGGGTGACTTAAACAACAGAAATTTATTTTCTCACAGCTCTGGAGGCTGGAAGTCCAAGCTTGAGGTATCAACATATTTAGCTTCTCCTGAGACCTCTTTCCTTGGCTTGCAGATGCTTATATTCTTGCTGTGTCCTCACATGGCCTTTCCTCTGTGTATGTGCATTCCTGGTGTCTTTTCC
This sequence comes from Theropithecus gelada, assembly GCF_003255815.1. Taxonomy (NCBI): domain Eukaryota; kingdom Metazoa; phylum Chordata; class Mammalia; order Primates; family Cercopithecidae; genus Theropithecus; species Theropithecus gelada. Next base: position 47,503,181 of record NC_037670.1, on the reverse strand, counting down.
TCTTTTTATAAGGACACTAGTCCTATTGGATTAGGGACTCACATTTTCTACAGCAGATACACCTGTTGGCAATAACTTAAGCATACCCTGAGAATGACCCTGTGGTCTGAGAAGAAGTGTGTTCAGACTTCTGAATCCCTGGCCCTTCCCTTTGAACACAGGCTGTCCAGTGGATCAAGGTCCTTTGTTTTGGGTTAAATAGTGATTGCTAGATGGATGGTTCTGTGTGAAAATACTGTGTAAACTGCCTGCCTTTTACAAATGGTAGCACTTCTCCTGTCCAGCTCACTGCCACTGGACTGTCCCTGTAAGCAAGTTCCCCCAAAGAGCCCTATGTCTTTATTCATTGCCTCCAGGTCTCTTCTTCAGTCTCTCAGACACAGCACTATCCCTATTGGAGTAAACAGGGGTTCAGGACGACACTTTTATGACCTCATTTAATCTTTATTACCTATTTAAGGAACCTATCTCCATTATAGTCACATTTGAGGGTTAAGGCATCAACATATGAATTTGAGCTGGACACGATTATTTCCATGACAAAGGCAAGTAAAGTATAATTGCACCTGAAACATGCTAGATGCAATTATGAAATGTCATGGAAATCCATACAAAAGAAAGATAACACAGTTCTGGAAATGTAAATTCAGAGATAGAGTAATTATATAATGTATTATTCAAATAGGGACCCTTGTAAGAATGAAAAGGTATATTAAAAATAATTTAAAGGCACTAATTATTTTTCAGCAGGCATAATCTAGAACTTTCCCAGGAAAAGTCGGAGACATATGCACCCTGTTCAAAGAAGACCTAATGGAAGAAATACCATCTAAACCCAGACATAAAGGAGGAAGGGAAGTTGAGAAAAAGGTGAGAAAGAAGGGAATGTACTCCAGGTGACAAGGCAGAAAGAACATAGTCAGCAGAAAACAATAAGCTGGAGAAACAGTGTGCCATGTTTGGAGAACTGAAAGAGATTTCACATGGCTGAAATTTTGGGAGCAGAAGGTGTCAGGCAAGAAGCAAAGTTAAGCAGGATTTAGAGGGTAACAGAATTCCTTAAAGAATTTGGACGTGGTCTGTAGCAGGTGTGGACCATCAGAGTTTCAGTCATGGAAGCAGCATTGTTTGATTCACATTTTTGAAAGATCTCTCAGATTCCATCAAGACAGCAGACTCCATCAATTCCTGACTCTTACCAAATACCTCTTTTCCCCCAGGGACGAAGAGCATCATCTGAAAGACCAAATAAATAACAGCCTTGGGAACCAATAAGGAATTCAGAAATGGAAGATTTGCATAAAAATAGAAATTAAACAGAATCAGATAGACAAAGAAGCCACAGGCCAATGTATGAACAAGAGAGAAAAAGACATAAGAGAGAACCAAGGGTGTCCCAACCTCATGCAGAAGAGACAAACCCTCAGTGCAGAACACTGAGGAACTCTCTTTAGAGCAGCTGAGCAGGTCGGCCTCTACTCCTAACCTCCTCACTCCCAGATCTGAGGGGACTAAAGAGTCAAATTCCAAGGGCTGTCATTAAAGATGGGCAATTTGAGTGTCAATAATGATAACTACAATAGATTGAAGTGCATCACATAAGCTTCAGTCTATAATGATACTCTGATAACACAGATTAGCTGCCACCAAAGAATACCAATAAATTGTTTTAAAACTGTTAAATAAAGGGAAAGATTGAAGCATTTATCTTGCTTTTTCTATATGAACTGCACCAAAGGGTAAACAGTACTAGATGGGATGCTTCTCTTTATAGAAATACTTCAGCTAATAAATGAGGAAGGAATAATTTAATTAGTACATAACCATTTTGCAATTATAAATGAGGTAATGGAGTAGGTATTGATCAGCAATAGCTGCTAAAGCCACGAAAGAAAACCCAATAGACATTATGTGCCTCTGAACAGGAGAACATAATGTTACCTATGAATTAATTTTGCTAAAAGAAAAAGTTAAACCTGAATCTAATTAAACATCTAATCAAACCTTCAGATCAATTACAGGAAATTTAGAATGATACAGGTTACAATCAGAAAATCAACAGGACAAATCACCTACTTTTCTTAACAAACAAATTACAAAAATAAAATGAAAAAAAGAAATAGAGAAAGACTACAGATTAGAAGAGTAATCAGAGACATGCCTATCAATCACCATGTGTGGACCTTATTTATACCTTGATTTAAAGAAATCAACTGTACACCAAAATTGTGATATTTACGTCACAATTGCACACCTAAATACTGACTCAATATATGATGACTGAATAGTTTGAGTTAGGAATAAATGAGGAGAGGAGGCAGTTGCATACAGCAATCCAAAGTTCTTGACAGACATCTGGACTGGGGAAATATATGTGGAAGTCAGAATCAACTATGAATTCTTGCTGAACACACACGAGCTGATGAGCTACAAAGCTGTGTTTAAAGCTGGGGTTATCAACCTCTGCACTACTGAGGTTTGGGGCCAGCCAATTCTGCGCTGTGTATTGTAAAATGTTTAGGTATATCCATAGCTTCTACACAACTAGATGTCAGTAGCATTCCCACATGCAGTTGTCACAACCAGAAATGTCTACAGATATTACCCAATGTCCTCTGGGGGACAGTGGGGGCAAAAGTGACCCCAGTTGAGAACCAGTGGTATGGAGTAAAAAGAGAAGAGGGCGGAGAATGAAGCCTCAAGGAATCATACAGACCCATCATTCAGTTACAATTCCATGGCTAACTGTGACCATGTCTCCAGACCCCAGTAGTCTCATCTGAGAAATGGACATGACATAATCTAATTCACGAAATGGGTGTGGCAATTATTTAATACTGAAAACACTTCTTAAAGTGAGAGCATATTCAAAGTACCTGCCTTTGTAAGTGTCCATTACTATGGGCCTCTTATCTCTTCTCTTCTCCCTCAAAGCTCTTAGTCCCGTTTAGCTCCACCAAACTCCAGAGCAACATTTCTCCTCTTATCTCTCTCTTAGGAAACCTGAATCTTTGACTTTGTAACTACAACGCAGAAGCAGTCCTGCTTCCTTGAAGCTGTTTAGCGATTCCCAAGTTTCACCCACTTCCCAACCCTCCAGATGAAGGTACTTTGCATAAGTAAACTAGCAAGCAATCTCAAAAGCAAAGACAAGATGTTGTTCTTCCTGAAATTCAGTATCAGAGCCCACTCTTACACCTTCCCGAGAGCTTTCTCAGTATGAATAAGAAACATGTCCTCACTGGAACTTCTTGGATGAAAAGGTAGACAAAAATGTATATTCTCAGTGAATTGGAAAGATTTTGCCAGGGGAAAGTTACTCTGTTGTAAAAGAGGTTCCCTTTCTTACTTAGGCTTTGAGAAAGGGGCCTGAAGTTTGTGCTTTACCTCTGTTTACTTAACACGATTTCCTTTCAGCAGTTATAACTTCCTTATTAAGAGTTTTACTGAGATATAGTTCTTACACCATACAATTCAATCATTTAAAGTGTGCAATGCAAGGATTCACAGTATATTCACAATGGTGTACACCATTACTGTAGCTAATTTTAGAACATTTTCATCACCGTCAAAGAAACCCTGTTTAGCCATCATTTTCCTACCACTTTATCCCCCCAATCCAAAGTACCCACAGATCCACTTTCTGTGCCTGTAGATTTGCCTATTCTGGATATTTCTTATAAATGGAATCATAATATGTGGTCTTTGGTGTCTGGCTTCTTTCACTTATGAAAATATGAAAAGCATAAAGTCTTCAAGGAGCTTCTCTGTTGTAGTATGTATCAGAATTTCATTCCCTTCTATGGCCAAATAACATTCCATTATATGGATATATCACATTTTGTTTATCCTCAGCCAACAGCTAGCAAGAAAATGAGGACCTTAGTCATACAAGTTCAAGAAAATGAATCCTGCCAATAACCTGAGAGAGCTGGGAAACAGATTTCCCTAACTGAGCCTCCAGATGAAGATGCAGCCAGCAGACACCTTGATTGCAACCATGAGACACTGATCAGAGAACCCAACTAAAGCATGCCAGATTTCTGATAATAAATTAATATTGTTGCAAGCCACTAAGTTAGTGGTTATTTTCTATCCAACATAGAAAACTAATACAACTAATACAGTGGCAAATGCCATTGTGTGTGTGTGTGTGCACGTGTGTGCATGCATAGCTTTGTGTGCATGCATAATTTGTGCCCTAACAGAACTTAGTGGCTTTGAAACACGGGCAGGACTTAACACGTATTCTTGCTGTTGTTCTATATGCCTTTTGTATACCTATCATTGACTTATGTTTTATATCTAAACAGCTCTTTTACTACCCATCTTTCATACACATCTTCTATAATTAAATAAATTGTTAAGATTCTCATCTTGATGATAATGCAATAACCTACACAAGAGATTTGCTTGTTAATTTGTTTTGTCCTGAGAGGTAGAGTTCTAAACCCTTAAACCTTGCAAATGCTTTTCTGTTTTGAGCCCCAAGTTGCACTTATAAACAGAATGAGAGACAGAAGAAGACAGAGATTAGATACAAAGAGATTTAAAGTTCCTAGGGGAGTGGTAAACCTAAAAGAAAACCTGCAGTTTGTCTGTGTAACCTGGAGACCATTTAAATGTAGCTGTTATTGTTTAGTTAGCACAGTATTATATAAGGGCCTAAAACAATTTTATTCTGGTGATTTCAGAGTATAGTGTGGTATATATCTGTGTCATCAGATTGCAGTCTGAATAAAATACAGTGCAAGATAAACTCCAATCACTTTTTTTCATTGTAGTATTAGCTCCAAAGCTCCCCCATTTTACCCAAAGACAGATGGACAACAAATGGTGTTCTGTTACTGGTACAGAGCTCAAACTGAATGGGATTTATCAGGATTTTATATCTAATCTCTCTTCTTAAGGGCTCTGGCTGTTAGCTTTGACGAAGAGAATGGAAACCAGATGTTTAGATACCGGAGGCAGAGTTCCTAGGTTAAAAACAAAGTTTAAAAATGCCTTTTATTTTTATGTATTTGCATATGTCATTCTAAGTATGAATATTTCTCACTGATATTAGTGGATTTGATTATGGATTAATCTAAATAGCCAACCACTCCCCAAATAAAACCAAACTGTGTTAACTACATCTTTAGCAATAAGCATGTCTGTCCTTGTTATTACAGAAAATAAAGCCAGCACTGAAATTTCGAAATAATACTGATTTAAAAAAACGTATTCAAGAAGTAGAACATTTTTATTTAAAAATTCCAGTAAAATGCATTCCCTCCTGGCATGGAACATCCTGCTCATGAAAGCACTTGCAAAGCCTCCAGCTGTTCCTGCTTATTTTCCCCCCATCAGCTCCACACTATCATCTTAAAAAGGCACAACAGGGCTTTCTCAAATAATCACAATGCATGATGAAATTACTTCTCCAGATCTAAGAACTCCAGCAAAGAATTTGTAGGGGATTACTATCTCATTTTCAAAATGTGCCTCATTCGGATGTAGCTACAACCACCCTACAGTTAGAGCGATAATGTTTTTCTTGCCACACTTCAAGGGGTCTCCAGTTATGTTAACAAACGTCATAAAACATTAAAAGAAAAAAAAATTAATGTATACTTGTTCTCATAAGCAAAAGACTAAAATGTATTCTATTATCCTCAGGAGTAGGAAGGAGAAAGAGTTCCTAAAATCAAAAATTGAATAATAAGATCATAATTGCAAAGAGTTGGCTATTCTAGATTAGGGAAGTGACTCGATGTTCTAGTTCATTTCCTGCTGCTATAACAGAATATCACAGATTGGATAATTTATAAAGAACCAAAGTGTATTTGGCTTGTGGTTCTGGAGGCTAGGAAGTCCAAGAGCACGGCACCAGAATCTGGTGAGGGGCGTCCCATGGCAGAAGGCATCACCTGCGGTGTGAATCTGCAAGACAGAGGGAAATAGAGCAAAATTGATTCTATTATCATGAGCTCACTCCCGAGGCAGCAACATTAATCTATTCATGAGGGCAGAGTACCCTCTGACCTAATCACCTCTTAAAGACCCCACCTCTTAATACTGTTACAACGGCAGTTACGTTTTGAACACATGAACTTTTGAAGGACACATTTACATCATAGCACTCCCAAACCTAGCTGATCGTAAAAATTGCTTGGAAAGAGGTTTAAAACTCATATGTTAAGGACCCTCAACATACCTTCTAAATTGGAACTCTTGAGAGTCACCTCACCATTCGCAAAACAGTTTCCAGGTATTTCAGATGCAACTCATCTGTCACCAGAGTTTGGGAACCATAAAACTGAGGGATGTTTAAATATTTCCAATGGTTTGTTAATGTGTTAATTGTCATGTAATACCTGATAATAATAATCTACTCACACATTTAAAACACAGACTTTGTTCTGAATACTTGCATTTAACTTCTGACTCTCCAAAATCCCTAATGAAATGACCAAAGGAATTCAAAAACTGTGGGAAAATTGCATCAGCTCTGAAAATCATAGAAGGAAACAAAAAACTGTTATGAAAAACTAAAGCAATTCCTGCAGAATATGTTGTAAGCAAGAAAACTGAGAAAATTGCTGACCAAGTCACAATTCCCACACTGACTCGAAGTTGATAGCAGCAGGGCATTCGGACGAAGTAGCAGGTACTGGAGGGAAGTTGCAAATCTGGAGCTGACAGGGATGGGATTATCTGCATAATTTTTCCCCAGTTTACTATTGAATCATACAGCAAGCCAAACAGAATAGGGGCAATGCTACATCTGGTCTCAAAAGACAGTCAGAGAACAGGCACATTATTCCAGCAGTAAGAGAGTGAATTGAATCTATTTGGCGTAGGAACCAGACTTCTTGATGTTGCTGTCCAGACCCCCACCCAGCCTTAATTTACATCCTATTCTTCAGAGGTCACCACCTTATAATTTTTCAATGTAAAACTACAATAACGGTAACTCTTCCTTCCTTTTCCTTTTTAATTTCCTTCATTATTTTTTCTTCCTTCCTTCCTTCCTTCCTTTTGTAATTTCTTTCTACCTGTTTCTTTATTCCTTCTCTTCCCTCCTCTTTATTCCTGCTTTATTTTTTATTTTGTCCCAAACTGCATCTGTTTAAAAGAAGTCACGTAAATCTCCAAACATGGGCAAACCTAGAATGTCCTCTATCATTCTACTTACCCAATCACTCCTTCATTCCCTATCCCATCCATGTGTTATTTGCAAGAAGCAAAGAGAAAATTCTAAAGGGAGTCGATAGTTAGAAGGCAGTCAAGCTGAGAAGGCAGACAAAATATTTCCTAAGAATGGTTTTATTAATAAAAGCTAGGAAAAACCATAGAAAATATCCAATGTGTACTTTCAAGAAGATTCAAGAGAACATTGTGTGTATGAACTAAACCCAATAAGTCATTAAAAAGGTAGAACCTGAGAGCAGAAAAAGTTGCTTTGAGATGAAAAATATGACCATGAAATTTCTAATGTAATGAAACTTGTGAATACAAGAGGAGATTCTGTAGAATTTGAATCAACGGATTAGAAAAATAAGCTTAAAAACTTCTTCCAGAACTCCAAAAAACTGTAAAAAATGCTGCCAGAGAAGTAAAAATTTAGAAGAAAGATCCAGGAGATCTCAAATAAGTTTTATAGGAAGTCTAGAAGGACACGGGAACAGAAAACCAAATACCACATATTTTCACATATAAGTGGAAGCTGATTGAGGGGAACACATGGACACATGGCAGGAAACAACACACACTGGGCACCTGTGGGGTTGTGGGGCAGAGAGCATCAGGAAGAATAGCTAATGGATGCTGGGCTTAATACCTGGGTGATGGGATGATCTGTGCAGTAAACCACCAGGGCACACGTTTTCCTATGTAACAAACCTGCACCTCCTGCACATATAGCCCTGGACTTAAAATAAAAGTTGAAAAAGATAGAGGTCTAGAAGGAAAGAACTTGGCAGATAGAGCAGCAAAAAAAAAAAAAAAAAAAAAGAGGAAGAAGCAATAGAAAATTTAGCAGAGCTGAAGAAAGTCATTTGACTACAAGTGTAGAGGACATGTTTAATGTCAGGTAAACTTAATTAAAGCAGACTTAAGCCTGATATATCTTGATGAAATATTTCATTTCAGCACTAAAAACAGAATCCTACAAGCTTTAGCACGGGGGTGCCGGCAGGGAAGGGCGAGGGCAAGTGACTTACAAAAGCAATCCTCAAGTTGGCATCAAGTTTTTCACAATACTGAATGCCAAAGAATCATGGAGAGTTGCCTTCAGAGTCTAAGAAAATCAATTTAAAAACCAGAATTCCATATCTAATTGGGCTGACATATATACAAAAGGAAAGAAAAGACAAACTATAATAACTATGTCCCCTTCCAAAAAATTACAAAAAGAAGGGAACAGCTGACAGAGACAAAAGCAATATCAGAAATCTAAGAAGAGAGAAGACAGTAGTATAATAACAGGCAGTGTTTACCCAGTGGTTACTACGGGCAAAGCACTGTTCCAAATACTTTAATTTAGTAACCCGCTCAAACCTCACAATAACCCTATGAAATAGACTCTGTTGCTATACCCATTGCAGAGGAAAATACGATTTTAGAGAAATCAAGGAACTTGTTCACAGTTATAGGGCTAGCAAAATGGTGTAGCCAGGAGTTAAGCCCAGAGAGTGTGAGTACCACATCTGAGTGCTTAACCACTAGGCTACCCAGCTCCTCGAAAGGAAAATGAAAGGAGATCAAAAACAGAAAATGTGAAGGAGGAAGCTCCAAAATAATTATTAAAAATGAATCAATAGCAAAAGTATTGAAATACATACCTTTTATGAAAACAAATGACTCTCCAAGCCTTAAAAAAGAAGAAAATCCTGCCATTTGCAACAACCTGGATGAGCCTGGAGGACATTACGCTAAGTGAAATAAGCCAGGCACAGAAAAACAAATGCTGCATGATCTCACATATGTGGACTCCAAGAAAGTCAAACCTAGAGAAAGAGAGAGTGGAAGGGTGGTTACCAGGGCCTGGGAGATGGGGAGAAAGGAAAGATACTTGTTAAAGAGTATAATCTTTCAATTATAACATTAATAACTTCTGAAGATCTAATGTAGATTGTGGTGACTATAGTTCATAATCATGTATTATAAACTTAAAATTTGCCAAGAGAGTAGATTTTAAGTGTTCCCACCCCCAAGAAAGGTACTTATGTGAATTGATATGTTAATTAACTTGATTTTGAGAATCCTTTCACAATGCATGTGTATATCAAATCTTCACATTATACACCTTAAGTATATGCAATTTTTATTTGTAAATCATACCTCAATAAAGCTGGAAAATTCTTTGAAAAAAGAATTATATGACTCTTCAGCAGTGTAAAGAACTTAAATCACAGAAAGGCTGGAAATAAAGAGACAAGTAAATATACGCCAGGGAAATGCAAATTTCAAAACACACGTGTCAATCTCAGAAAAGGTAAACTTCAAATTAAACATAAACAGGACAGAGAGAACTATTTTCTGTTCATAAAAAGGAAAATCCAGAACGAATTTGTAAAACATAAAAACTTTGTATGTACTATGTACCATGGCACTTCAAAAAAACAGCAAAATCCAATGAAACAATAAAAACTTACATTGTAGTCATGGCAAAAAGCATTTAATGTTTTCTCAGTCTTTGGCCAATCAACACAAAAGTTCAGTATATAAAATAATTGACTATTACAAATCGTACCGTGGTATCCAAATGGGATGAGTTTCAGGACCATCTTGGATACTAAAATTCATGTATGCTCAACTTCCTTATATAAAATGGTGTAGTATTTGAATGTAACTTATGCATATCCTCCTACTTATTTTTTTTTTAATTATACTTTAAGTTCTAGGGTACATGTGCACAACGTGCAGGTTTGTTACATATGTATACATGTGCCATGTTGGTTGCTGCACCCATTAACTCGTCATTTACATTAGGTATATCTCCTAATGCTATCCCTGCCCCCTCCCCCCTCCCTCCACCCTACAACAGGCCCCGCTGTGTGATATTCCCCTTCCTGTGTCCAAGTGTTCTCATCGTTCACTTCCCACCTATGAGTGAGAACATGTGGTGTTTGGTTTTCTGTTCTTGCGATAGTTTGCTGAGAATGATGGTTTCCAACTGCATCCATGTCCCTACAAGGACATGAACTCATCCTTTTTTATGACTGCATAGTATTCCATGGTGTATATGTGTCACATTTTCTTAATCCAGTCTGTCATTGATGGACATTTGGGTTGGTTCCAAGTCTTTGCTATTGTGAATACTGCCGCAACAAACGTACGTGTGCATGTGTCTTTGTAGCATCATGATTTATAATCCTTTGGGTTTATACCCAGTAATGGAATGGCTGCATCAAACGATATTTCTAGTTCTAGATCCTTGAGGAATCGCCACACTGTTTTCCACAATGGTTGAACTAGTTTACAGTCCCACCAAAAGTATAAAAGTGTTCCTATTTCTCCACATCCTCTCCAGCACCTGTTGTTTCCTGACTTTTTAATGATTGCCATTCTAACTGGTGTGAGATGATATTTCATTGCTCCCACATTCTTTAAATCATCTCTATATTACTTACAATACCTAATACAATGTAAATGCTATGTAAATTATTATTGTGCTATATTTTCTATATGAATTTTTTTTTTAATTTTCATCTGCAGTTGATTGAATCCAAGGATGCAAAATCCATGAACACAGAGGTCTAACTGCATATTTAGTATGTTAATTTTATGGATATGAAAATAATAATATAACAATGCAGAGATACATGTAAAACAGAGTTGTGATCAAGAACGTTGGCTACAGAGCTGTATAACTTGAATTTCAAACTTATTTCCTCCTCTTAACTAGTTCAGTCCTTAGATAATACACCTACCATCTTGCTGCCTCAGTTTCCTTCTATCCTCCCTTATAAAATGGATGACATCATTGAAATGATGATTAAATAAGTTTATACATATAGTACTAAAATTAGTGTCCAGCCCATAATAAATAGTTAATATGAGCTGCTATAATAACTAATGATGCGCTTATATATATACATATATGGAATTCTGAGTTTTACCACTAGAGAATATTCTTTCTTTCCAAATATCTTAGGGATATTTTACCAAAATCAGTAATGTAATATGCCACAAGAAAGCACAATAAATTATTTTATGTGGAAATTATATGGACCACATATCTAAATACACTAAAACTCTAATAATAATAGTAAACAAAAAATCATACAACAAAGAAATTTTAAAACACCCTCCTAAGAAACTTTTGGGTAACAAGAGAAATCAAAATTGTACTTTAAATTATATAGCTAATTCTATATTGTATTCTAGATTCTGGAGTGTAACCAATTAAGTGTCTATCTATCAAACCTAGGTGATTATTATATTAATACAATCGAAGGTTTACCATACAACAAAGGAGATAACATCTTTGCAACTTTAGAACAAGAATTTTTAAACAAGAAATAAAACACACCTCTTCAAAGAAAAACAGTGATCCACCGGACAATTTTTAAATTATAAAACTATGTTAATTAAGGACCCCATTGAGAGAGTGAAAAAACAGCTCCCATAGAGAAAGAAGATACTCATAATGTACATGTGTAACAAAGACTTCAGATCCAGAAAAAAAGAACACTTAAAAATCAATAGGAAAATACAAAATAAAAATAGACAAAAAAACTTGAACAGTTACTTCACAAAAGAAGTATCTAAATGGCCAATAAAATATGAAAAAATAACTTCGCATATCATCAGAAAAATGCAAATTAAAACCACAAAGTGAGACCATTGCATACCCACCAAAATGGCCAAAATTAAAAAGAACAATCAATACTAAATTTTGTCACGGATATGGAGTAACCAAGTATCCCATATCTTGCTAGTAGAAATGAAATTAGTACAACCAACTTGAAAAACTGGTCAAAACTATTAATGTTGAAAATACATATTCCAAGTATATCCCCACCAGACATGCATCCATATGTTCACCAAAAGACATCTACTAGAAAGTTCATAGCAGCAATATTTATAATACTCTATAATTAGAAATGACCCATCAAGAGTAGAATGGATAAACAAATGGTGATGTATTCACAGAATAAAATAATATATAGCAATAAGAATGAATACATTATAATTATACATAACAATATGGCGGAAGCTCACAAATAATACTGAGCCAAAGAAGCCAGATGCAAAAACTGCAAACTATGATTTCACTTACGCAAAGAACAGAAAAGGCAAAATTAATCTATGCTACTAAAAGTTAAGGTATTAGTTACCTTTGGGAGGATTGTGACTAGAAAGAAGGGCTCTGGGAAGCTAGTACATTCTATTTCTTGATCTAGGTACAGATTACACAGGTTTATTCAGTTGGTGATGGTTGTATGAGTGTGTTCAGTTTGTAAAAATTCATTGAGCTTTATGACTAAGGTGTTTGCACTTTTCTCTTTTTATATTAATTATCTTTCAATAAAATGTTTAAAAAATCTATGGGAACAGATTTAAAAGTATACTAATAGGAAAATACGGAGCACTTTGTGCTTAACAAAAGAATGTCACTCAAGAAGGTGTAAAAAGTAATACAAAATGAAACTTCCCTTTTCTGCTTCTACATTTAGAAGCAGAAAAGGGAAGTTTCATAGAGATTAAGAACTACTTTAAAATTAATGATAAAATATTAAATGTTATCATTAATATTTAATATTAAAAATATTAAAATGCAAAACTGATAAATAAATTCAAGCACCAGTTCTTTGAAAAGACCATAGGCAAACCTCAGAAAATGTTAAATGCAAAAAAACAAACAAAAAAAAGAGGTAAAACCTAAGCTTGAAAAATGATGAAGGGGATGGGATATTATCAGAGATCAAAAATTCTCAACTTTAGCAACACTGACATTTGGGGCCAGATAATTCTTTGTTATAAGGGGCTGTCCTGTGCATTGTAACAGTAGCCCTAGATTCTACCAACTAGATGGCAATAGCACGTTCCCACTTCCATCTGTAAAATCTGAACGTATCTCCATACATTTACAAATGTCGGGGAAGGCAAAATCACCTCCAGTTGAGAAGTAGTGCAGTGTTAAAGGAAGTATGACTCTGTACTATTAACTTCTTACATCTGAATAAAAAAGCAATGTTTAAGGAAATATACATTATAAAAAATGGTGGAAATGTGGTAGAGAAGCTCAATAAAACAATAACCAAAAAATTAAAATTTTTATTAAAGATTCATTACCCCAGAAAGGCAAATTCTGAATTTCCTATGTTGTTACATTGATTTGTGTGTATATTCATGCCCTGCTACCACACCCATTTAATCACTGTGACAGAGAATACCTTTCCAACTTCTAAGAACTAGTTCATTCATCTCCTACTTAGAATGTTATTGAGAGAAGCTATACAACAGAAATATAAATGAATACTCCATATAAGTAATAGAAATTTTTAAAATTTGATTTAATAGATAATTATAATTATATATTAATTGTAATAATAAAATTTTATAAAAGTTCATGTATCCAAAATATTATTCCAATGTACATTCAATACAAAAGTACAATATTTGAACACCTTTTTCATGCTAAGTATTTGAAATTTGGTGTGTATGATATACTTACAGAACATCTCCATTCAGACTAGTTATATTCCAGGTCTCAATAGCTATGTGAGTATTGGACAGCACACTTATAGAGTATATTTAAAGATGGAAATTTCCTGGATTCATTTTCTCATTTCCTGAAGACAGTAGAAACGTGATCTTTAAAAAGAATTTTTAAAAAATCAAAGATAATTGGCATTTCAGAACTCAGAAACAAAATCTTTAAACAAAATGTTAGCAAAACAATTATCATTGCCTTAAAATGATAATATGTCATTCATGATCAAGTATGGTTACTCTAAGAATGCAAGGTATAATTTATATTGAACCTATTAATATTATTTATCCTTTACTATATAAGGGAGAAAATGTATAAGCAGTTTAACACCAGAAATGTATTTAGCTAACTAAATTTCATTTATATTCCTGATTTTATCTTTTTTTTTTTTTTTTTCTGAGACAGAGTCTTGCTCTGTCACCCAGGCTGGAGTGCAGTGGTGTGATCTCAGCTCACAACAACCTCCACCTCCTGGATTAAGTGATTGTCATGCCTCAGTCTCCCAAGTAACTGGGACTACTGGTGCATGCCACCATACCTGGCTAATTTTTATATTTTTAGTAGAGATCATGTAGGCCAGGCTGGTCTCTAACTCCTGACTTCAAGTGATCCCCCCGACTCAGCCTCCCAAAGTGCGATTACAGGCATGAACCACCATGCCAGGTCATCCCACCATGCCCTGCTGTCTATATTCCCGATTTTAAAAGGAAAAAAAAAAAAAATTAGCTTCTTGTATGTTGTAGACCATATATTAAAGTTCAAAAGCTGATATCAAAGGTAAAAGTAAAAAGTATTATTTTTAATAAAATTGAGAATTATCTATGAATAGGAATACCCTAATTCTTAAAGATGCACTGCTTAAAATCAGCTCTCTCCAAATTAATTTATAAATATCTTATAAGTCCAATTAGTGTCAAAGTTATTAAAAACATTACCTGTAAGAAATAAATTTTTAAAATGGCCAAGAGATTTTTGGAAATAAAGTGTGCTTTGTGACTTACTAGGTGTTAAAATAAATAAGAAAAAAGTAATTAAAATAGAGAGGAACAAGTGCAGTTCAATGACACAATGTAAAGTCCAGAAGGAACTCAGATATTTATAGAAATGTAATATACAGAGACAGTTACTTTTCAATTCTAGTAAAGATAGATTCTTCAATACATGTTTGAAAGTTTGGCTACAGTGAATGTTTGTTGGAATACTATTCATTGGTGAAAAATAGGAAATCAACTAAAATTTTTGTGGTGGTTAATACTGAGTGTCAACTTGATTGGATTGAAGGATGCACAACACTGATCCTGGGTGTGTCTGTGAGGGTGCTACCAAAGGAGATTAACATTTGAGTCAGTGGGCTGGGAAAGGCAGACCCACCCTTAATCTGGGTGGGCACCATCTAATCAGCTGCCAGCACAGCCATAATATAAAGCAGGCAGAAAAGCGTGAAAAGGCTAGACTGGCCTAACCTCCCAGCCTACATCTTTCTCTCATGCTGGATGCTTCCTGCCCTCAAATGTCGGACTCCAAGTTCTTCAGCTTTGGGACTCTGACCGGCTCTCCTTGCTCCTCAACTTGCAGACGGCCTATTGTGGGACCTTGTGATTTTGTGGGTTAATACTCCTTAATAAACTCCTTTTTGTATGTATGTATGTCTATTCTATTAGTTCTGTTCTTCTAGAGAACCCTGACTAATACAGATTCTGGAACCAGGAGTGGTTCTAGAGGAACAGAATATTAAGGATGGCGTTCTTTCATTGGTTTTGGGGTTTCTGAAATTGTCTGATTAATATGATTAGACCCCAAAATGCTACAGTCTCTACTTCTAATAGTATGGAGAAAACTGATAGTTCTTGGCATGAACTGTTTAGAGAGTTATGCAAGATAAGTGCATCTGACACTCTTGATTCACCGGCTCGTGAGACGCAAGGAGTTTAGTGACTCTATACCTACTACCTTTGACCATATGTAGAGAATGAAGGAACATAATGAAGTTGGTTGGTTGCTCCTAAGTTCACTGGACAAAGTGATGAAAGAAGATGATGAACTCAAGGATTCTAACTCTAGGCTACAGAAGCAGATATTTAGCCTCAAATCTACTAAGATTGCCCTGAGTGAGAAGGAGCGGTAGAGAAAGAGCTGAAATTGTGGAAAAACAGACATAAACTCATCATGGGAGGGGCTGACCTACAATGAAAGATGCATGCACAGCCTCCCCAGCTGTCTACTGTTAAAGTGAGGGCATTGATTGGAAAAGAATGGGACCCTGCAGTTGGGTGTGATGGCTCACGCCTGTAATCCCAGCACTTTGGGAGGCTGAGGCAGGCAGATCACAAGGTCGGGAGATCGAGACCATCCTGGCTAACACGGTGAATCCTCATCTCTACCAAAAATACAAAAAATTAGCCAGGTGCGGTGGTGGCATCTGTGGTCCCAGCTACTCAGGAGGCTGAGGCAGGAGAATGGCGTGAACCCGGGAGGCGGAACTTGCAGGGAGCCGAGATCGTGCCACTGCACTCCAGCCTGGGCAACAGAGCGATACTCCGTCTCAGAAAAAAAAAAAAAAAAGAATGGGACCCTGCAACTTGGAATGGGGACGTGTGAGAGGAGCCTGATGAAGCTGGGGACACTGAGTTTGTAAACTCTGATGAACCTTTTTTGCCAGAAGGAATAGCTTCCCCATCCCCAGTAGTGGCAACATCCCCTCCCTAACCCATGCTGACATCAGCCTTTCCACCTTTGTCTGAGGGGATAAAGCTTGCACTGCCTGAGGCAACAGTGATGGACTGCCTGAGCCAGTTGCCAGGCAGGATAATGTTGATTCTCCTCAGGAACCATCCCCCAAACCCCTGTTTGCTTCTAGATCTATAACTAGACTAAAGTCTGGGCAGGCCCCTACAGGGGGATGGTATATTTATATAATGCAATATTATCCACCCATTTAAAATTATGTTGTGGAAGAATAATCAATATAAAGAGGTTTATTATACAGCATTAATTGACAATGAAACAGTTTACCAAGTAATAAGTAATGTGAAGCTCAATTTTTGTGTTCTCTTTGGTGTCCACACCAAAAAGATCTCTCTGTACTCCTCTTAGTAACTTTTTGCTGCATTATCAAATCCCTAAGATACAAAAAATCAAACTCTTGAGTTTTACCTAACCTAAACTAGGTTTAACCTTAATTATTTTTACCCAAATTTCAGTCAAATTTTGATGTTTTTGTTTCCCTATCTCTTCTTTCCCTTCTTCTCTTCTGTACCCTTGTTCTCTTTCAGCAAGGTTTTTATTAGCCTTTTTAATTTTTTTTTCCATATTTCCATTTATCTAATTGGGAGCAATTATGAAAAGCATTTTAGAAGTTATTGCTTATTAAAAGAAATTACTACTACATCACCTTGCCTCCACCTCCATCTTTATCAATGAGGATACCAAGAGACTGAATGCTTCTTTTTTTTTTAATTATTATTATCATTATACTTTAACTGAAAGCTTCTTTAACTTGCTCCTCTGCCTCAAAAGCCATGTCCAAACCTGACATCATAATTCTGAAATGTGTTCAGAACCCACTGCTCTTCTTTAATACCACTGTAACTGTATTGTGAGCAGGGAAAGATGAGACATAACCAAGTCTGTGTATGTTTGTATCTTTCCACAAGGTCACATTTTTATTGGTGTTATTTCAATCGTAAAAGTCACGAGCTACATGGAGTTCCCAAGGAAGCAATTCTTCTTAGCACAACCTGTTCACTCAGTAGTTAGCACCATGGGCACAAGGACTCAAGCCACAAGTCAGTCAATATTGCAAATCACACATGGTAGCATAATTAATATATAAATGTTATAGATTAAACATTCCATATCAGACAAACAATTAACATCAAGATAAAAAGGGTTAGGAAAATGGGGTCAAATGAACCAGTGCAAGGAGAGTGACATGGACAAGGAGAGTCCTGGCCTGATCTGATGGACGTCAATGACTTGCACGGAAGAGTCTTTTATTTGGGCAGAGCCTTCAACCTCAAGTGCCAGATGCTAATTACAAGTGACGGCATAACTTGGTCTATCAAGATGGCCATCTTGAGCTGGTGAAGTCTTGCTATTCTTATGGCCCCAGAATATTCTGGTGAGGACTGACTTGATAGTAAAGAGTGTGCCTGGTTATGTCTTTATCTGATTGATTGCAGTCTCTGTTGATTAGGTGAACATCTGATCCCTGTTGGTATGATGCATTCTGAAATGTAAGATGAGTCTTTTTCTAAGATGGAGTTACAGATGTCAAGGGTGCTCTATAAACAGCACCACTCAGTCCTTAAATACTTTTCATAGGTGCATCTATAACCGACCAATAGATCTCATTGCTAACAATCTCCTCCCCTGTCCAATCCATACCTCAGCCTGAAAGATTTTTCTAGAATACTGATTAATCATGCCATTTGTCTGCTTTTTGGAGAAAATTAGAACTCCTAAGAATGGATTTCAAAGCTCTTGAGCCCAACCTGATTTTCCAACCTCACCTCAGTTTATCACTCCCTGCCTACCATACCAAACTCCACCCATCTCAGAAAGTATAGGAATTTTGAAGAAGTGTTTCTGATGGAATAGTCTAAACATTGTGCACATTTTGTCAGGTTGTATATGTGGTATCACTGTAAATTTTGTAATGACAATATATTTTCCAATCATTTGTTTTTCATCCATATATTTCTGATCGTTTTAGTAATAGAAATTTTTTTACAGTAATTTGTTTTATAAGCATCAGGTAATATCAAATCTCCCTCATGCAAACACATTATCATCTCTTTAACTTGTGTGGCCCTCACTCCATCCTCCACTCTTTTTCCTTTCAGGAGAAACTTACTTAGTGGTTTCACTCTTATTTTTTTTTGTTTAAAATGCCCCATCCTTTAAGTAAAGGATTATTCCTCCAAATGACCTGTATCTTTTCATACTTTTCTCTTTTTTTTTGTTGTTCATGATGTTATCTCTACTTGAAAATTCCTTGATATTTGTCTCCACTGAGTTAAATCCTACAGACATTCAAGGCTTACCCCAGACAATACTCCCTCTTCAAAGGTTTCCCTCTTGATATTCCTAACACATCACCTCACATGTGAGTAGAAAGTTGAATTTATTATACTTAATCTCCTCATACTACCACTAACAGCCTCAAAAAGGAAGATATATCTATATCAAAAGACTAGAAGTTAAAAGTTTTGGGGTTATATAATCTGCTTTTGTTCCCAATTTACAAATTACTCAAATTTCAATCTACTCTCTCTTTTGCATGCCCATTGCCCTTTGTAAATGCTCTCTTGAAACATTCAACACACTCTTTGTCTCGCACCATACATAAAATCAGGTGGTATGTGTTCATTCATTTATGACTTTTTCAGGCCCTAATAGTCATTAAAGGACAATAAAAGAAGATAGGAAGGAAGGAAGGAAGGAGGGAAGGAAGGAAGGAGGGAAGGAAGGAAGGAGGGAAGGAAGGAAGGAGGGAAGGAAGGAAGGTAGGAAGGAAGGAAGGAAGGAAGGAAGGAAGGAAGGAAGGAAGGAAGGAAGGAAGGAAGGAAGGGAATTCTATTCAGATTTCTAATAGCCTGTCTATCTAAACTTTGAGTTGAGGTAATGTATGACCCAAGAATAAAAAGAAAGAACTTGGATAGCTTAAGCTAAAATTCAATTCCTGCAAAAGGTGAAAGTTCACACTTTTTTTTTTTCTTTTTGGTGGAAGCTTGATTAGACCACTAGAAAAAAAAAAAAAGGTTAAATTACTTCTTTCTCTTCCATTAATCTTGTGTATTACATTGCAGCAAACATTTGTATATGGAATTGCTTTTTAAAAGCAGAAAACCTGCTTCGCTGTGAACACTGGTTTGTAGCTCCTTTTTCATTTTCTTGACTAAAAACTCTGTTCTGTAAATTGTTTCAGTAGTTCAATAAACAAGTTGTAAATTCTGAGCTCCCTAAGGATAATGACTGTGTCTTATTCAGTAATGTTTCCCAGGAGCCTCACTAATACCAGGAAGGCAAGTTTGCCTACATTTACTTGAGAATATATTGTTGTTAATTCTCTAAAGACCAATGGAGTACGTGTTCTCTCAACGTCCATCCACATGGCAAAACTGTGTGAAGAATAACAATCAGACAGACCTCAAATTTGCTCATTTGATGATTTATCTTGTTTGATGAAAGGCGCAATAGCCTAAGAAAACTCTCTCTTCTCAGACACTATTTGCCTCAAATCAATAGTATGCAGAAAATACCACCCACCACAGGACAAATGAAAATTGAAAATTGTCTTGACTCCAACTACAGCACAAAGGGGAAAAAGACGTAACAATCTAATTTTCAAGAAAGCAGTCTCAGTTAAAAGCATTGGTCTCAGAAGTCTGTTTTGGTGACTCTGCAGATGATCCTATTAGATTCTAGCAACTGCTAAGATTGAAATACTCCAAAGTGAGACAGAATGTTTAGGAAACACAGACTAGATGGCCTATGATTCATTAACTTTATTAAACAGCACTGTATTTCCTGAACAAACAGAACAGTACACTGGTATGTTCCTGAACTTTTTAAAGTTTTGCAGTTGATGGGGTTCAGGACACACTAACCCAGAATGTGGCATCTTGACATCTGAAAAATTGTAGAAACATGAAGGTCACCCTCACCTTCCCCTTGCCCCTTCTCCTCTGAAGCAGGCCATAAACGTAGAAATAATTCTCTGACCTTCTCTCCTGTAGCAGAGAATAAAATCAGCTGAGTTTCCCGTGAAGCAGGTCATAAAATCCTGTTCCCTGAGGTGCCCTCCTTGCACCTGGAGGGAAAGAATGTTCTTATCTCTGAAGTCAGAGAGACACAGAGAAGAATCTGAACAAACAGGCCTTGCTAAGATGGGGTTTGTTACCATTAGATCATACCTCGTTTGTCCAATCACACTTCTGCACAACTCTCCAATCTTCCTCTTACCTAAGCAGAAAAACATATAGGTTTCCCTGTTTCTTTGGGTCATTTCTTTTTTTTTTTTTTTCTTTTCCTTTTTCTTGGAGTCAGATTCTTGCTCTGTCACCCAGGCTGGAATGCAATGACACGATCTTGCCTCACTGCAACCTCTGCCTCCTGGATTCAAGAGATTTGCCTGTCTCAACCTCCCAAGTAGCTAGGATTACAGGCATGCACACCACTCCCAGCTAATTTTTGTATTTTTATTAGAGAAGGGGTTGCACCATGTTGGCCAGGACCGTCTCGAAATTCTGACTTCAAGTGACCAACGCACCTCGGCCTCCCAAAGTGCTGGGATTACAGACGTGAGCCCCTGAGCCCAGCGGGTCTTCATTTCTGAAGGCTCCCATGTCAGGCAAAACTTATATTAAATAGATTTGTTTTTCTCTTGTTAATCTATCTTTTGTTACAGGTGCCTTAGCTGGGAACATTGAAACAGGTGGGGAAAAGATTAACACTTTTTCTCCTTTGCACATTTCACTTAGAGTACAACAGACTCCAAGTCTCTCCTACTTCTTGCTTTCTTACCCTATGCCCAGCTTTAATTTCAAATTTAGTTTCAGTGGTTAATTGCACTAGAAGCCTGGGAAATTAGTTTTTATGTTAACTAAGCACCAAATGTGAGTAAATCACTCTGCTAGATGCGTTACATAGTCTACCCAATTTTCCCTTAAACAACTTCCCAAGGCTTATGGTTTTTTTCCTATTTATTCTTAGGAAAACTAAGAGTCAAGTGATCAAGTAACCATCAAGGAGAGATTCATAATCTTTCCACTGGACCAAGTCTGTCTCCATGTTTATTCAACACACAGTGGCTTCAAATGCTATCCTCTTTATAAAACTTGCTCAGATTAAGTATTCTTCCCCCTCCTTCCCCATCTCCACCCAGAACTCCAAGATATGAGAGCAATCTAGCTTATCCCTTCAATCTCCCAGGTGAACCAGAATCAAAATAATTCCTAACAAGAACAACACGTTCTAGTGAAAAACAACGTGCCAGTTGAGGAATTAGATATTCTGGGCTCCACTGACTTGACCGGCTGTGTTACCTGTGCCCGATGATTTAACTGCTCTTAGCCTTATGTTCCTTGTCTTTAACTGAGGTTAACCATCTAGTAACATAGAACTTTTCAGTTTGAGTTATAATGGAATCTCTAAGAGAATAGGTATATTTTGTAAGTATTCTTTAAATTAACATTTAATCCATAAACTGCAAATTACGGACATTGCCCACACTTTTTAATTTAATCTTTTTTTTTTTTTTTTTTTTTTTGAGATAGGGTCTCACACTGTCACCCAGGCTGAGTTGCCATGGCACAATCGTGGCTCGCTGCCGCTGTGACCTCTTGGGCTCAAGTGATCCTCCCACCTTTCAGGCTCCTCAATAGCTGGGACTACAGGTGCACGCCACCATGCCTGGCTAATTTCTGTATTTTTAGTAGAGATTTGGTTTCACAATGTGGCCTAGGCTGGTCTCGAACTCCTGGGCTCAGGCTATCTGCCTGCCTCAGCCTCCCAAGGTGCTGGGATAACAGGCATGAGTCACTGTTCCCAGCTGCTCACAACTTTAAAAAAGAAAGTTTAATGTCTCAACTACATTCTAATGTCATTTGGATTGTGTTCCAAGAAATTCTTTTTTTGTCAAGGAAAACAATTATTTTTACAATCATGAACATGTTACTTTATTATTTGACATTTAAAATGTGCCGTTCTTTTATTGAAATATCTCTATCCAAGGTGCACCAAAAGAGAATGGATTCCCTGAGATGATCGAGCGCAGCAACATTTGAGCTATCAGACAATCATAAATTGGGAATGACAGATATGCTGACCATGGCGCATTCCATGGTGAGAATGGTAAGGACTTAGCAGCCTCCCATTAAATTAATGAGAAATCTCAGCCTTTTTGGCCAGCAGGATTAAGCAACAAAATGGAGACATCTCAATACCTTTCTACCACCCTGGGAATGAAAGGCAAGATTGACAGGATAGCCAATTCCGCTAAGTGTTTGGCTTTTCACCCAGGTTACCCCTAGACCGGGCTATTATTCCACTATTCTCTCATTTTGGCTTTCAAGATTAGCAGCAGTTGAAATAGTGTTTTTGAAGTATTTATGTTGTTTACACCCTTGTTTCCTGAATAAATAAGAAATTAAAAGACCAGGAATCCCTCCAGGTCCCTAAAACTGTCCAATAAAGGTATGCTCTTAATTTGGATTTATAAGCAGAGTTTTCATTTTATGGTCTGCTTGCTTTTTACAATCAGCAACTCTTCAGTCTGCAATCTAAAACGAGGCATAGCAATTAGTTAAAACTTAAAATGAAAAAGACTAGAATCTAACTGTATTTTTTCTATTCTGTGAGGCAGGATGTTAAAAATCAAAGTATTGGCCGGGTTCGGTGGTTCACGCCTGTAATCCCAGCACTTTGGGAGGCCGAGGTGGGTGGATCACGAGATCAAGAGATCGAGACCATCCTGGCTAACACGGTGAAACTCTGCCTCTACTAAAAATACAAAAAAAAAAAAAAAAAAAATTAGCCGGGCGTGGTGGCGGCACCTGTAGTCCCAGCTACTCGGGAGGCTGAGGCAGGAGAATGGCGTGAACCCGGGAGGCGGAGCTTGCAGGGGAGGCGGAGCTTGCAGGGAGCCGAGATCGCACCACTGCACTGCAGTCTGGGCGACAGAATGAGACTCCCTCTCAAACAAACGAAAAAAAGTACCGGATTGGGAATTAGGCGAGTAGTGCCACTAACAACCTGTGCAGCCTGGAAAAATCCGGTCTCTCAAAGCCTCAGTCTCTCCATTGGTAATCAGTCAGACAGTAGGATGGCTACGTTTTTCAACATTTTTAATTATGCTGCTCTCTTTAAAAACAAAGACTGATATGGAGAATGAGTAGGTAACAGAGCACAGATATTCCCAAGAAGATATATGCCCAAGAAAATGTATCCTTTCTTGGGCATATATCTTCTTCTATAAATGGGGATTTATTTACAGATTTCATTTATTTATTTTTCTTGAGACGGAGTCTCACTCTGTCTCTCAGGCTGGAGTGTAGTGATGCGATCTCGGCTCACTGCAACCTCCGCCTCCTGGGTTCAAGCAATTCTTGTGCCTCAGCTTCTTGAGTACCTGGGATTACAGGTGTGTGCCACCCTGCCTGGATACTTCTTGTATTTTTAGTAGAGACGGAATTTCACCATGTTGGCCAGGTTGGTCTCACACTCCTGACCTCATGTGATCCACCCACCTCCACCTCCCAGAGTGCTGGGATTACAGGCTTGAGCCACCACACCCGGCCTGTTTACAAATTGATACCATCTGTTTTTCTACTGTTGAACACACAAATTCTAATCCATGGAAATGCCATTTACGTATTGAAGAGTAAGGACACAGAACATTGTTCACATTGCTACTGTTAGTATTCTTTACTGGGACTGATAGCATCACCTGTTAGGTCAACATTGATCCACCAGTCAACACAATTTGCTTGTATTTTTGCTTTCTTTAATCCATAATTTAATTCTCTTAACCCCACCCCTGCCCTGGAGAAAAACCATAGACATCATTTCGAAGGAATTTATTTCTCATAATCTTTTAAAACATAGATCATGAAGTGACTGTGTTTCCATTTAGGGGATTAATTCTCTGTATGTTTTCTAATTCCTTAGGCTGACTTGTCTTGTCATCTCAACACCCATTAACATCTCACCCAGAGAACGGAAGCTTAAAGAAAGCTGTTGAAGATTTAAGATAATCTGTAGGTTTGGATGGAAGTTTTTTTAAAATGTATTGTATTTATTTCTTTATTGGAGACAAGAGTCTCGCTCTGTCACCCAGGTAGGAGTGCAGTGATGCAATCTCGGCTCACTGCAACTTCTGTTTTCCGAGTTCAAGCGATTCTCGTGCCTCAGCCTCTGGAGTAGCTGGGATTACAAGTGTGTCCACCACACCTGGCTAATTTTTGTATTTTTTTAGAGACGAGGTTTCACTGTGTTGGCCTGACCTCAGGCGATCCACCCACCTCGGACTCCCAAAGCGCTGGGATTACAGGCGTGAGCCACCGTGCTTGGCCAAAGGTTTTTAAATTGTAAAGACCTGTGACATTAACCTTTGCATAGAGAAACACAGAGTGGGGTTACTAGATCTGTATGTTCCACAGACTTCTGAGAGAGCTCAAGCTCGAGGAAAATAATGAAATCCAACTTTAGTGTCCAAAATTTATTAGTAGTTTTTTATTAAAATCTGCAAGGAAAAGAAAAAGCAACATTGAGCACTTACTATTTGACAAGTACTTTATGTATATTAGCTTGCTTTATCTTATCTTAGCCCTAAAAGTGTCATGAGTCCTGGTTCACATATAAAGAAACTGAGGCTTAGCAATGTAAGGATTCTTCCTTTGACTCTTTCTTTCTGTGACAGGTAGTCAACAGCAAAATCAGTATTCCACCACTAGTCTATGAAGCTCTAAAATTGATGTTTTCACTCTGTCACTGCTTCTCTTGCAAAACCTATTAGATGTTTCCTTTATTTCTGTTCTTCATACTTCTTTCTCTCTATTGATTGATTGATTGAGAGAGAGAGACACAGTTTCGCTTCCATCACCCAGGCTAGAGTGCAGTGGCACGATCTCAGCTCACTACGACCTCCACCTCTCTGGCTCGAGCAATCCTGTCTCAGCCTCCAGAGTAACTGGGACTACAGGCACGGATCACTGTGCCTTGCTGATTTTTATATTTTTAGTAGAGATGGGGTTTCACCATGTTGGCCAGGCTTGTCTTGAACTCCTGACCTCAAGTGATCTGCCCACCTTGGCACCCCAAAGTACTAAGATTACAGGTGTGAGCCACAGTGTCCAATCACTCTCTCCATCTTTAAACTCAAGGTGAAGGCTTTTTAGTTTAATTTTCTTCCACCTACCAAGCTTCTGGTAATAAAATAATTTTTATTTTATTAGAGTTTGCATTTATTGAGATTATGTGGCCTAAACTGCACTGTAGGGTTTGGCACTATAAGAATAGCATTTACGGATTTGAAAACAAAGGTTAAAAAGATTTAGTAATTGCCTACAATGAACTTGTTGGTGAGTTTTGAAGGAAAAAATTCAATCCCTTGTCCATGTAACTACAGAGTGTGCTGTTAGCCACTATTTAAAAATCTAAGCCTCAGGAAGAAAATATATATTAAAATTTCTTTTATTTCAAGTAGGGGGGATTTAATTAAATTTGTATTTTTCAAGGAGATTTAGCTGCTTATCTCTATTTTGAAAATTCTCTTCAGCCTTTTGCTTTTTGAAAAACGATTTGCACTATGCCTAAGAAAACAAGAACCAAACAAAATGCCACGGATATTATGGTTTACCACTGCCATCTAATGGCCGCTAAGACTAACAAATTGCAAATGTTTTATGACCGAAAATGACCAATGTACAATTATTAAAATATGGAGCTGCAAGGTTGAGTTTGAAGGGGAATGTTGGAGTAGTGTAATTTGATTTCATTACTTACTCTGGATCTGAGCCATCCCAAGAGTAAATACACAGTTTTAGCTCTTCCTGCGTGTGTCATGAAGTAAATGCTAGTGTTAGAGGCCTGTAAACCATGAACTGTAAAAAGTGAACACGCCATGTGCAGGTGGGAATTTTGCTTTAAACTCTGTAAACTTTTGGGGTAAGCACAATTTTAAGTCGCATCTGTATATTTCAAAAACATTTTGGAATTAGCTGTGTGAATGCCGTGCTGTGCTTGGTGACTGATACATACACTGAGCAAAACCAGCTGGTGTTTTGGTCCATAGGAGCATGGATGGTGCTACTGGATACAGCATTCTGAATTTTTATTGCATGTAGATTAATGTAACACTTCATTTTTCATTTGTTTTGTTTGCGAATTTGTTCAAACACTTCTTTGTTTGTTAGCTTATTTAAACCACTTGTGCTAGAGATGGCTGTCCATTTTGGTGTGCAGAAACGAGAGATTTTGGATTCAGATATGTTTAGAACCATGAGTTTGAAGAACATGCAGTTACTCTAAATTTAGCAAATATTTATTGAGTTTTGGTTAGGTGTTGCATACAGAGTAAACATGACATACTCTTCTTGCCTTCAAAGTAATTGTAGACGTATCAAGTAACTATAGAAAGCAGAAACACAGATAGGCAAACACAAGACAAAATGTGGTTAGTGGGATTGAGGACATGTTACCCCAACATGTGACACCTTGACTTCTGAGAAAACAGCAGAAGCAGAAAGGTCACTCTCACTTTCCCATCACACTTTTCTCCTAAAGCAGGCTACAAATCCCAGCAAGCTTACTCTTTGACCTTCTCTAGACCCTCATCCCAGAGGTATCCTCCCTATACCAGGAGGAGAGAAACAGGGACACAGAAAAGAATCTGAATAAGCCGAACCTACTAAATTCCCGCCTCCCCCCACCCCAGTTTATTACTACTAGATTATGCCCTCTTTGTTCAATCATAATTCTTGACAACTGTTCACTCTTAATCAAACTGAAGTATTAAAATACACAAGCTTACCTGTTTGGGGGATCTTCATTTCTGAAGGCTCCTATGTTACATAAAATTTGTATTAAATAAATTTAAATCCTACTCAAACTATTCCTAAAAATAGTTGAAGAGGGAGTATTTCCAAACTCATTCTATAAGACCAGTATTACCCTGATAGCAAAACCAGACAAAGACACAAACACAAAAAAAGAAAACTACAGGTCAATATCTCTGATGTATATTGATGCAAAAATCCTCAAATAATTCCAGCAAACTGAATTCAACAATACATTAGAATGATCATTTATCATGACCAAGTGGGATTTATCCTTGGGATCCAAGGATTGTTCAACACACACAAAATCAATCAGCATGCTACATCATATCAACAGAATGAAGGGTAAAACCATATGATCATTTCAATTGATGTGGAAAAAGCATTTGATAAAATTCAACATCTCTTCATGATAAAAGTCCTCAAAAAACTGGGTATAGAAGAAACTTACCTCAACACAATAAAAGCCGTATATGACAGACCCACAGCTAGTATCATATTGAATGGGGGAACACTGAAAGCTTTTCCTCTAAGATCTGGAACATGGCATGGATGCCCACTGTCACTATTGTTATTCATCATAATACTGGAAGTCCTAGCCAGAGCATTCAGACAAGAGAAAGATGTAAAGGGCTCCAAATTAGAAAGGAAGAAATCAAATTATCCTTGTTTGCAGATGACGTGATCTTATATTTGGAAATACTTAAAGATTTCACAAGAAAACCATAAGAACTGTTAAATTTACTGATAAATTCAGTAAAGTTGCAGGATATAAAATCAACATACGAAAATCAGTAGCATTTCTATATTCCAACAGTGAACAAGTGAGAAAGAAATAAAAAAGTAATCCCACTTACGATAGCAATACATAAAATTAGATACCCAGGAATTAACTTAACTAAATATTTCATGATCTGTATAATGAAAACTATAAAACACTAATGAAGGAAATTGAAGAGGACACCAAAAAATGGAAAAATATTCATGTTCATGGATTGGAAGAATCAATATTGTTAAAATGTCACTACTACCCAAAGCAATCTACAGATTCAATGCAATCTCTGTCAAAGTACCATTGACATTCATCACAGAAAAAGAAAAAAAAAAAAATCCTAACAATTATATGGAACCAGAAAAGATCCAGACTAGCCAAAGAAATCCTGAGTAAAAAGAACAAAACTGGAGGAATCACATTACCTGACTTCACATTATACTACAGAGCTGTAGTAACCAAAATGGCATGATACTGACATAAAGACAGACACATAGACCAATGAGAATAGAGAACCCAGAAGCAAGACATGCCTACAGTATTTTTGACAAAGGTAGCAAGAACATACACTGGGAAAAAGACAGTCTCTTCAATACATGGTGCTGGGAAAACTTGATGTACAGATGCAGAAGAATGAAACTAGGTCCCTATCTCCAACCATATACAAAAGTCAAATCAAAATGGATTAAAGATTTAAGTCTAATACCTCAAACTATAAAACTACTACAAGAAAACATTGGGGAAATTATCCGGGACATTGATCTAAGCAAAGATTTCTTGAGCAATACCCCACAAACACAGACAACCAAAGCAAAAATGGATGAATAGGATAATATCCAGTTAAAAAGCTCCTACATATAGCAAAAGATACAATCAACAAAGTGAAGAGACAACCCACAGAAGGGCAGAAAATATTTGCAAACTACAACTACTCACTTGACAAGCGATTAATAATCAAAATACATAAGGAGCTCAAACGACTCTATAGGAAAAAAAAAATCTAATATTCCAATCAAAAGATGGGCAAAAGGTCTGAATAGACATTACCCAAAATAAGACATACAAATAGAAAACAGGCATATGAAAAGGTGCTCAACATCACTGATCATCAGACATATGCCAAAAAAAAAAAAAAAAATCACCTTACAATGAGAAATCATCTCACCCTCGTCCAAATGGCTTATACCCAAAATACAGGCAATAACAAATGCTTGCAAGGATGTGGAGAAAAGGGAACCCTTGTACACTGTTGGTGGAAGTGTAAATTGGTGCAACCACTATAGAGAAGCATTTAGCGGTTCCTCAAAAAACTAAAAATTGAGCTACCATATGATCCAGCAATCCCACTACTGGCTATATACCCAAAAGAGAGGAAATCTCTATATTAAAGAGATATCTGTGCACCTATGTTTGTTGCGGCACTGTTTACAATAGCTAAGATTAGGAAGCAACTTAAATGCCGATCAACAGATAAATGGATAAAGAAAATGTGAAACATATACACAATGGAGTACTATTCAGCCATAAGAAAGAATGAGATCCAGTCATTTGCAACCACATGATGGAACTGAAGAAGACCATTATGTTAAGTGAAATAAACCAGGCACAGAAAGAAAAACATAGCATGTTCTCATTTATGTGTGGGATCTAAAAATCAAAACAGCTGAACTCATGGACATAGCGATTTGAAGCGTGGTTACCAGAGGCTAGGAACAGTAGTGGGGGATTTGGAGGGAGGTGGTGAAGGTTAATAAGTACAAAAAAAAATAGAAAGAATAATAAGGCCTACTATTTGATAGTATAATAGGGTGACTATAGTCAATAATAATTCTATATTTTTAAAAAACTTTTAAATAACTTTAAAGAATATAATTGGGTTGTTTGTAACTCAAACAATTGAGGGGAGTCTCCATGATGTACTTATTTCACGTTGCATGCCTGTATCAAAACGTCTCATGTACCCCAAAAATATGTACACCTACTATATAGCCACAAAAATTTTTAAGTAAAATTTAAAAAAAATAAATTGTATGCTTTTTTTTTTGGTTAATATGTCTTTTGTTATCATGGTCTTGGCCATGAACCTAAGATGAGAAGGAAAGATATTTCTTTTCACCTACACGGCATTGCAAGGAATGA
Source organism: Theropithecus gelada (assembly GCF_003255815.1). Lineage (NCBI taxonomy): Eukaryota > Metazoa > Chordata > Mammalia > Primates > Cercopithecidae > Theropithecus > Theropithecus gelada. The sequence continues at coordinate 47,473,006 of NC_037670.1, read as the reverse complement.
GTGAAGAACAATGTCTCCTTGTTCATATGTGTGTCTCTAGAAGTCAGCAAGCACCTCACACATGGTAAACACGCAAATGTTACCGGATGAATGAATAAAGTACCATAATTTAGTTAAACGTGAGTGTTATAAGACACCTAACCACAATTCGAGAGATTGCGGTCTGGAGTAGGAGACTGGGCTAAGGCATGATTAGGCATAAGCAACCACGAGAGGCAGTGGAGCAGTGTGTTTCAGACAGACCTCAGGGGTCTTTTTTCTCTCTTTTTTTTTCTTTCAGAAATCTGTCTTTTGTTCTTTGTTTTCATAGGTTATTGGGGAACAGGTGGTGTTTGATTATGATTAAGTTCTTTAGTGGTGATTTGTGAGATTTTGGTACACCCATCACCCCAGCAGTATACGCAGCACCCAATTTGTAATCTTTTATCCCTTACCCCCTTCTCATTCTTTCCCCCTGTCCCCTGTGTCACTCTTATGCCTTTGCATCCTCATGGCTTAGCTCCCACTTCTAAGTGAGAACATGTGATGTTTGGTTTTCCATTCCTGAGTTACTTCACTTAGAATAATAGTTTCCAATCTCATTCAGGCCACTGCAAATGCTGTTAATTCATTCCTTTTTATCACTGAGTAGTATTCTATTGTGTGTGAGTGTGTATGTGTGTATGCCACAGTTTCTTTATTCCACTCATTGATTGATGGGCATTTGGGTTGGTTCCACGTTTTGCAATTGCAAATTGTGCTGCTATAAACGTGCATGTGCAAGTATCTTTTTCTTATAATGACTTCTTTTCCTCTGGGTAGATACCCATAGTGAGATTGCTGGGTCAAATGGTAGTTCTACTTTTAGTTCTTTAAGAAATCTCCACACTGTTTTCCATAGTGGTTGTACTAGTTTACATTCCCACCAGCTGTGTAGCAGTGTTCCCTGTTCACCACATCCATGCCAACATCTATTATTTTTTGATTTTTTTGTTTATGACCATTCTTGCAGGAGTAAGCTGGTATTGCATTGTGGTTTTGATTTGCATTTTCCTGATCGTCTTAGGCGAAAAGACTAAGAACTTAAAACCTGTTCTAGGGGAGTTTGCAATGCAGAGTGGCCAACAGAATCATCTTGCCCACTATCACACTAGCCAATCCATAAGGAATGTAAACCCTATCTCTATCATACAAAGAATAAGTAAAGTGGTATTTGGAAAAGGAGGTGATCAAATGGAAGGGAGGGATAGAAGAAGGAATCATGGACTGAATTGGCTTCAAGCTAGACCGTCAAATGTGGGTAGGAGAAGAATAGATAACCTTAAGGTAGGGAGGCTTTTTAAATTGGAAAGAAGCCCCAGCTAGAGGCTCAAAGACAATAAATAAAAAACCACAGTTAGAAGTCAGTAAAATTAGATACATAATGTTAAAACCAACGTTATTCACATTACGGTATGTAAATGACATTATATAATACTTAGTTTTGGTCATCAATAGGGTGGTCATTGTGCACATCCGAAATTAAGAGAGACAGGAAATATATAAAGAGTTGAGAAATGGGGATGAATTCTACTTCTGGTAAGGTAGGGCTGCATATTTTGAACCAATATTCCTACTGAAGACAAGGTGAAAAAACGGACATTTCATCAAAGCCATTAGCCTAACGACACCAAAAAGCTCAGAAAAATGGTGAAAAATTATCAGGTGAAGATCCAAAAGAAGAATAAAGTCCAGAAAAGTGAATCCAGCTGAGAGGATAATTTTTCCCTTGGGGACGTTAGCTGCTGAGGACCTGGCCAGGGCTTTTGACGGCTTCCCAGGGATAAAGACGGTGGAATCTAGGCCCATGTTTTAAGCTTGGGGCCCTGAAGACTACATTCTGAATCAACCTCAAGCAGCACTGCCCTCACATAGACTGCAGCCCAGCTTCAAAGCAGCTCAATCTCTGAAATTGAGTTAAGGTGTTCTAAGGCTACTAGCAATTTAGAAATTTTGTATTTCAGCCTATTTCATGTTCCTTTCAGCTAAGTTTTCCTTCTACTGGGCACAGGTGGAATCTCAATGAGAAAAGATATTCATGAGACTATTAAGGAAATATAAAATGATGTACCATGCATGTTGCAAAAGGGAATTTTGTTTATGATGCTAAGGAATTTAGAGGAAAACATTGCAGCTTTGTTTATTTTAAAAAATAATAAAAGTTAAAGTTAAACTTCTTTATTGGTGGCCAAACAAGGATCATTCATATATTTGGCTGTCTTTTGACACCTCCTTTACTTGAAAATCCATTTAGAAGGCTTTTCTAATGTGCTATGTGTGGAAATTGGTTGCAAGATTTAGAACAAAAATAATTCTGAGTGACATGTGAATTATCAAGTCATAGCTGAGAGAACTAAATCCAGTTTCTGAAGAAATAATAGTTAGCCTTGTACCACTGGCTCTGATGGAGTTTGATTTTTGTGGGATATGGATGTTTTCAGTTTTTGATACATAGTCTCAAGATATAATTAAAAGGAGGCTTTGGTGCTATTTTTGGAGGAATATAATCTGCTACTCAACTTTAAGTGTTTTGGTACATCTTCCTGTTTAATTCATTTCTCTGAGTCCCAATATGTCAGAACAAGATGTCCTCCTTCTTTCATTTTGGGGGACACAATTTTTATTTCTGTAATTTTAATTATCACTTGTCTACTCTGTTCTTTACAGTATTTTTACATGTGGGCCACTTTGTTAAGTGACTAAGCAAAGCCTGAGCCACCAGATGCTGACTTGCAGGAAAAAATAAATGAACTTAATATACTCCAGTAAATCCAGTGGTAAAATTTGCCACGGCCAAGTCTTATAGTACAAAATATTAAACAGGAATCTGTGTCTAAGATATTCAAAATTATTTTAAATTTTTAGTAAAATCAGCAGAGAATAACCATGAAATAAAAAAAAAAAAGGAAGCAATTATAACCACATCATGAGCAAAATGTTCTCTTCCTCCCAACCTTCCATGGTAATTAATTTTATGTATCATCTTAGCTAGATTATGGTGCCCAGTTGTTTGGTAAATCCCTAGTCTGCATGTTGCTGAAAAGTATTTTTTAGATGTGATTAACATCTACAATTGGCTGGCTTCAAGTAAAGCAGATTACACTCCATAATGTGAGTGGGCCTCATCCAACCAGTTGAAGGTCTTGAGAGTAGAGACCGAGGTTTTCCTAAGAATTCTGTCTCCAGACTGCCACATGGAAATTCTGCCTGAATTTCCACCCTTCAGACTCAAGAATGCAATATCAACTCTTATCTGAAATCTGAGTCCAGTTTTTCCACCTGCCCCATGAATTTCAGGCTTGCCAGTCCCAATAATTGAGTCAATTCTTTAAAATAGGTCTCTCTCTCTCTTTCTCTCTCTCTCTCTCTCTCGTGTGTGTGTGTGTGTGTGTGTGTGTGTGTGTGTGTGTTTCCCTGGAGAACCCTGACTAATTCTTACACCTTCCAAGGAAGGAATAAGTTTCCAATGGTTATTTGTAACATTCCATGTAAATATCTCAATGCATCTAACATACATTTTAGAGTGGCATTTTAATATTGCCTTTGCATTTTGTTTAAAACCAAATGGATAGTAGCCACTTATAACCCATTTATTATGGATGGCTGTTTTAATACTTTCCAGGAGGTTATGTTCTTTTGACCCTCCGAGGCCCATAGTTTCACCCTACTTTTGCTTTCATTGTAATCCTTAAAGAGCATAAAATCTTATTCTTTTCCTCCCTGAGTAAATAAAAGCAATATAGTTATGTCATCTTGTGGCCCTTTGTGGATTTTAGGCCAATTTCTTCTTTCCTTTCACGAAAACAACTATTGGCACTAAACTATTTAAACAACTGTTATTTAAATCTACGGGAAAAAATACTGCTGATTTTTATAAAACAGTTGCCAGAGAATTACGATTAAGCGCAATTTACGAAAGGCATGAGTGTTAGGGCCATTGCTCAGGGCAACAACTAGTTGGGAGGAAACAAAACTAATTTGTTAGAGAAGAAGAGTTAGTAATGGAGAAGTCTAGAAGACAAGTGTTCAATGAGTATATGAAGACTAGNAGAGTTAGTAATGGAGAAGTCTAGAAGACAAGTGTTCAATGAGTATATGAAGACTAGTGAGTTAGTCATGGAGAAGTCTAGAAGACAAGTGTTCAATGAGTATATGAAGACTAGTGAGTTAGTCATGGAGAAGTCCAGAAGACAAGCGTTCAATGAGTATATGAAGACTAGTGAGTTAGTCATGGAGAAGTCTAGAAGACAAGTGTTCAATGAGTATATGAAGACTAATTTTGACATTTTCATTCTCAGCTCTCTCTTCTTGCAAGTAGGAGAAAAGACTTCAGTTTCAGACAATCAAATGGAAGAATTCTAAAAGGTACATTTAAGAATTTCTTAATATTTTCTCATCATCTAATCAGACTGATTATATCACAAATAGTTGTCATGGAAAAGAAAAAAAAAGTGTAGGCAGCTAAGGGAAGGAGATAAAAGAAACAAAAAAAGAACAGTTGATAAAATATCCAAAATTGCATCGTACATTAAACTTATAATTTTTCAAATGTCTTTCTTTATATAGTCACTTGGAGATGATGATTAACTGTATTAGTTTCTTCAAAACACACTTGGGAACATTTTAACGAAGTTATATAAGTACCAGTGTTCACAGTATGGCAGGAGAATTTTATCTTAGCAACTGGTATTAGTGATCTAAAAATGTTTCACCCTTGTATGAGCACCCTAAAATCTGTTCTTACACACGCCCTCCAGATTTTTCCCAATATAAATTGGCAAGTCTTTGATTCTTTTTATGTATATGACATCAACCAAACTTGCAAGTTTTTAATTTGTAGTTTATCCCCTTTGCTATACTGACACGTAACTCTAGTGACAGGTGTGGACTAAGTAGGGATAAGGAGAGACGTGTGGGTAATGGACTGTTTCTTTAAGGAAATCACTATGGTGAGGTGATAACAAAATAATCTTCAAGCAATGGAGAAAGAACTCTCAGACAAGAGAAAGAAATCTGCTTTTGAGGATAGGAGATGCTTCGTGGAAGGTGGGCGAAAACTACCTATAGATCTGATTTCCGGTTCTTGAATTTAGATATTTGAGTTTATAATTCCCTTTCTTTACACCATCTAATTCTACTAGAAAGAGCCATGCCACCATACAGGTCTTCCATTTTTGCTACCATACTTTGGTGGTGACAATACTGACTCTTTGTCATGGATTGCTGAATTCCAGAACCAAAATATTAGGGAACTTCAACTGGATGCATTCAGACCAGATAACCAATCCCATTTTCTCTGTATTTTCCCAGGAATATTTTGTTTGTGTCTATCTGCTTTGCTTTCTATATCAATTAAGGCGTTGTTTTGCAATAAGTAACAGAAACATACTGTGGATAGCTTCAATACATATACTTTAAGGATATCAAAGCTCACTATATTAATAGAAGGCTTGTCTGAAGCGGCATCTCTTAGCATCTCATCTGGCCCAGATGTGGGCACTGCTGTTGAGAATGAATTGCTGTCATTCTTGTATGCATCACGAAGTAAAGATGCCAAAGCATGTATGGAAAATCCAGTTGAGAGAACTAAATCATCGTAACTGCTTGGCTGTCAGGCTATTCCTTATTCTCTTTGCCCTTTGCAGTGGGAAGTAAGATACTGCCTTCCAAAAGGAATTATCCACGGTGGGAAATTACCTGCAAATAGGACACCATGCCAGCTCAAAATACAAGTGGGTACTGAAGTTCCTTATCCTTAGACGTTGTTATCCTTATACTCAGCATAATCTTCACCATTGACTAAAATACCCTCTAATGTAGATAACTTGTATTTGCCTCTTAGAGAACTCTGAACTGCTTCTACCCTGGACATGTCTTGGCTTCTTTTTCCCCCCTAGAAAGGATCAAAAGCAAGCTTTATTTTTTTCATTGTAATTGTTCAGTCATCGTCAGTCTATTAACTTGTGTTGATTTGCAAGGAGGCAGCCAAATGACTGTCACAATAACAAAAGCCAAGTCTCCTTTGATTGTAGAATCATCAATAATATTTATTCATTTGTCTCTGGCATGAGACAATTACTTTTCTACTACAGAAAGGCCGTTTTAACTGAACTTGTATTTCCTGCTTCCCAGGCATTTTGAGTAGGAGGAGGGCAGACCGCCCTAATGCAATTGTTTTGCATCATCTTAATTTGAGTGGAGCCTGACATTCCTGAATTCCTGACTGCATGCCAAGCTGTGGGGTGTGGCAAACAGCTCAGTTGTTTTAATTCCAGAAACTGAGTGATGACATTTTGCTAAGCTTCTTTCATATACGCCCTCAGGAAGGGTGGGAAAATTTTGAACTCTGGGCTTCAGTTTATGTGTTATGTTTAGTAAACGTGTAAGTAACTAAAGCACCTTTGTTTACTTGGTTTTGACGTTTTGAGAATGAAGTTTTCTCACCACAAGATAGAATACCAAGTGAATCTTGTTCTTCACACGTCCCTGATAAAGATGAAGAAACATATGATTGAGAAGTTAAGTGATAATAAAAAAAATGATAAAAAGCAAATGAATAGTATAGGCAGAAAAGGGAGTAAGAAAGAACTTTGGTGGCGGTCATGGCAGTGGGAATGGTGAGCTATCCTTTTCCCCCAAGTTCTGCATCACAGAGAACAGGTTTAATTTGTTCTATGTTCAGATATAAATCAACCAAAAAAATTATTTTAATTTGTACTGCTACTAGGTAAATATTTTTGCCTCCACTCCCCTAGGAGAAGATACTAATGCATAAACTTATTCCACTACTACCCCAAATAACTGTTCAAACCCAAAGTAAAGACTTGGACCCCAAGCCTGAATCTGGTACATGGGATCCCTGGGTTGGCAGCCTTAAACATGTATAATTTTGCACTGAACCCAAGGTTAGCTCTTAAGGGGAAATCTTTGAGTGGCTATGTCCAAGGGAAAATGTCTAGGCATGTGACATGGGGCATCACGTCTTTTTGCCCAGGCCCTGAGAGGACCTGCATGTGTTTTCAGAACAACTTCCATCTGGAACTTAATATCCCTATAAAATGGATGATTGTAGAGGACTGCCTGTGGCTTAGGCAGAACTGTAGCGTTAAACAGAGAAAGAAATAATCTTTTTAATAAAATGGTACTATAGGATTTCCCAGTTTAAACTCCAGTTACCCTTCCTATATCCCTCCTGAATTGGTTTTACAAGTTTAAAAGAACAGACAGTGAAGTCCTGTTGGACTGGTTCACACAAATCCACAGCACCTGACAGGTTTGAAACACACTAACATTGGAGTATTCCCCAGTGTCGCACACTATCTACACATATTCTGGGTATATGAGTATGGAAAGGAAGGAACTTTTCCAAAATATTTTACAAACCCTGAATTCCTCTCATGGGGTTAGAAACTCCTTCCTGAAATAACAACTTCATAAAAAAACTTCCGGAATCCTACAATATAGTATCATCTCTAAATTTTTTCTGTCAAATTCACAGTACAATAAAGATTCTCCTTTATTTCTATGTATTTATTTATAAATAAAATGTATAAATAAAATTTATAAATAAAATACAATTTATTTATTCATAAATAAAATAAAATTTATAAATAAAATTTATAAATAAAATAAACTTTATGAATAAAATTTATAAATAAAATAAAGTTTATAAATAAAATATATTTATTCATAAATAAAATAAAATTTATAAATAAAAGGTATTCATAAACAAAATTAATTTATAAATAAAATTTGTTTATTCATAAATAAAATAAAAGAGTAGCTGGGACTACAGGTGCATGCCATCAGGTCCAGATAATTTTTTTTTTTTTTTTGTATATTTTGGTAGAGATGAGGTTTCACCATGTTGGTCAGGCTAGTGTTGAACTTTTGACCTCAAGTGATCTGCCTGCCTCTGCCTCCCAAAGTACTGGGATTACAAGTGTGAGCCACGACTCTTGGCAAGACTTGCCTTTAAACATAAAATGCCATGGAGTAACAAAGTGAAGGAAACAGAATTCCCAGAATTTTTGGCACTGTTCTTTGATAGCAATAGCATTAGTAAGAGGAGAAACCTACACTGCATTTTCTTTGTCCCTGATTGCCATGGAGTGGGTCATCCAGGGGAGGAAGTAGTGTGGTCTTTTGGAAGAATATGAAAAGGGGAGTTAGAAAAAAGAACGAAGGGGGTATGGTTTGTGACATGATCTTGCCCTTCTCAAGTAATTAGAAATTTGAAGGTGCTTGGGGGTATCAAATGACACTACATTGTACACGTATTTCTAATTCCTTACTCCTAAGATATTGCTTAATAAAATTCACTTAAAAAATAAAAAAAATAAAAAAAATAAAAAACCTCTCAGCTGAGGTGTCTAGGTTTTGATTCAATACCAGGTAAGGAGTTTAGAGGTTGCCACTCCGTTCTAACAAGTAAAAAGTTAAGCAGACTGAAAATATCAACAACTCTTGTCAGGTCTGTAAGCAAAGTGAGGTCACAGAGCAAATCGCTGCTCCTAAAATTGGAGAGATAGACAAGTGACTATAGAGAAGCACAGCTTACCAGAGCAAAAATCTCCCTGGAAACCAGTAGGAAAACCTGAACTGACATTTATGGATTGCTGAAGGCTCAGTATGGACAAATATGATAGATAAAATCTCTAGGGCAACCGAATCATTGTAGGGTCCCCACAATTTTGTGAGTTTTGCCTCCTGGAGTCCTAACAGGTTCTCTCAGTGAATAGTGAGGAAAAATCTCATTCTTCCAGCATGGGGAGGGGAAAAGGTACCACCTTGAAATACACCAGAGCATTCTAGAGCATTCTGTTCTACTTAACAAGGTTGCCCTTGGGAGAAGCTGTTTAACCAGAGACTAACTTAATGTGGTTTTCTCAGAGCCTGTGTGACCTGGTAGAAGAGAAATACCCAATCCCAGTCCCTCTAGGTTCCACATGGGGAAAGAGAAACCCAACTCCAGCCCAGTCCAGCCATTGTGCCTCATGAGAAAGGGAAGGGGACTGAAAAGCCCTTGTGAAGTTCACAGTCCAGGTAAAAGCTCAATAAACACTGACACCTATTCATGAGACTACAGGACACTTCTCCTCCCTTCACATCTTTCCACCATATTACTAAAGTCCTCTTCACAGTAGTTTCTTTAACTCTATCCATCATGTCTAGCTATCAAGAAAAAATTACAAGCTGTCCTAAAAGGCAAAAAGTAGAATTTGAAGAGACAGAGACAGTATTAGAACCAGACTCAGATATGGCCAAGATGTTAGAATTATCAGACCGGTAAGTTTAAACAACAATAAATAATATGCTAAGGGATCTAATGGATAAAGTAAATAATACGCAGGGACACACAGATGATGTAATCAGAGAGATGGAAATCCTAAAATAGGGCCAAAAAGAAATATTAACGATCAATCATACTATAACAGGATTGAAGAATGCATTTCATGGGCTTATTAGTAGACTAAAAATGGCCATAGAGAAATCTTTGAGCTTGTGGATATCTCAATAGAAACCTCCAAAACTGAAAATCAAAGAAAAGAAAAACTGACAGGAACAGAACAGAATATCCAAGGGCTACGAAAACTACAAAAGGTGTAACATGTGCGTAATGCAAATACCAGAAGAAGAAGAAAGAGAGAAAGAGACAGAATAAGTATTTGAAACAATAATGACTGAAAATTTCCCCAAATTAATATCAGACACTAAACCACCAATCCAGCAAACTCTGAGAACACTAAGGAAGATAAATATACCTCCCCCCCAAAAAAAAAAAATACACTTAGGTATATCATTTTAAAACTATAGAAAAATCAAAGATAAAGAAAAAATCCCAGAAGAAGCCAAAAGAAAAGAAAACCTTACCCACAGAGAAGGAAAGATAAGAATTACATCCACCTTCTCCTCAGAAACCATGCAGGAAAAAAGAGACTGGAATGAAATATTTAACATGTTCAAGGGAAGAAAAATCAACCGAACTAGAACTTTGTGAAATTATCTTCAAAAGTGAAGGAGAAATAAAAACTTTCTCAGATAAACAAAAATTGAAGGAGTGTGTTTCCAATAGGCATATGTTGCAAGAAATGTTAAGGAGTTTTTTAGCAAGAAGAAAAAAATACATAGGTCAGAAACTCAGATCTACATAAAGGAAAAGCATAGGAAAATGAATAAATGAAAGTAAAATTAAAATTTTTAATTTTTTCATTCTTAATTGATCTAAAGAATAACAGTCTTTAAGATAATAGTAACAACAATATGTATGTGTGTATATATGTACTTATTATGCTTATGTATAAATTAAATGAAATACAGCAATCAGGCAAATGATGGGAGGAAAGAATTAAGATTATTTTGTTATTATAAGGTATATACATACTACCCAAAATAAATGATATAGTCTTATTTAAAGTAGATTTGAATTAGTTATAAATGCATATGGCAAACTTCAGGAAAACTACCTCTAAAAAAGTGTAACTGATGATCTAGGAAAGGAGAAAAATTAAAATCATATAAAATGCACAATTAAAATGACAAAAGACAGAAAAACAGTGTGCTGTAGATGGAATGTTTGTCCCCCTCCAAAACTTATTTAGAGATTTAATTGCCAATGTGATGGTATCAGGACGTGAGAGCTTTTAGAGGTGGTTATGCCATGTGGGTGCCACTCTAATGGGTGGGTTTAATGTCTTAATCAAAGGGTTTTCAGAAGTGGGCTCTCTCTCAACTCTTCTGCTTTTCTGCTGTGTGAAGAACAATGTTCTTCCCCTCTGGGGAATTCAGCATTCAAGGTGTCATTTTGGCAGCAGAAGCCAGGTCTTCAGCAGATACTAAAGTTGCTGATGCCTTGATATTAGGCAATATCAGCCTCTGCAATTGCAAGCCAATAGATTCCTATTCATTATTAATTACCCAGGCTGTGATATCCTGCTATAGCAGTACCAACAGATCAAGAAACACTGGAAGACAAAAATAGGAACAAGCAATAAAAGCAATAAATTAAAAACAATAACAAATACAATCGATACTAATCCAATTACATTAATAATCACTTTAAACATCAAGGGTCTAAATGCACCAATTAGAGAACAAAGATGGCAAGAGTAAATCAGAAAGCGGGACCCAGCTAGACGTTGTCTATAAGAAACACACTTTAGTTGTAAAGACACATGCAGATTAAAAGTAAATGGATGGAGACAGATAAACCATGCTAACACTGATGAAAAGAAGGTGGTGTCACTATTAATTTCAGACAGAGCAGACTTCAGAGCAAGGAAAGTTATCAGAGATTAAGAAGGGCATTACACAATGATAGCGGGGTCATTTATCCAGGAAGATATAATAATCCTGAACATGTGTTTGCCTATAACACGGTGTCAAAATATGACACAGTGGGAGATTTTGGTATGTATTTCAAAACTCCTTGATCAGAAAAGGGACAGACCCAGCAGTCGAAAATCAATAAGAACATAGTTAAATTCAACAATGCCATCAAGTAACTGGATATAATTGACATTTATAGACTACTTTATTTAACAACAGTAGATTACATATTCTTAAGCTCACATGAAACCACAAGAGACCACAATTTGGGCCATAAAACACACCTCAACAAATTAACAAAAAATAGAAATTATATTATTTCCGTTCTCACACCACAGTGAAATTAAACTACAAATCAATAGCAAAAAGGTAGCTGAAAAATCTGAAAATATGTGGAGATTAAACAGCATACTTTTAAATTACTCGTAAGTCAAAAAAGAAATATCCACAAAAAATTTAAATATTTTGAACTAAACAAAAATGAAAACACAACTTAAAATTTGTGTGATACAGTGAAAGCAGTGTTAGAGGTAAACTTACAGCATTGAATGCACATGTTACAAAAGAAGAAAGATTTAAAACCAATTATCTAAACTTTAACCTAGGAAACTGGGAAAAGAGCAAATTAATTTCAAGGTTAGCATGAGAAAAGAAATAATAAAAGTTAAAGCAGAAATCAATGAAACTGAAAATAGAAATTCAATTTTTTAAAATCAACAAAACCAAAAGCTGGTTCTTTGTAAAGATCAGTAAAATTGATAAGCCTCTAGCTAGGCCAAGTTACTAAAAATGAGAGAGGACACAAGTTATAAATACCAGAAATGAAAGAGAGGGCATTACTATGAATCCCATGGACATTAAAATGATAATAAAGAAATACTGTTAATGACTTTATGCCCATACATTTGATATTCTAGAGGAAATAAACAAATTCCTTGAAAGACACAATCTGTCAGAACTCACAAAGAAGAAATAAAAATGCTAAATTAGCCTATAGCTATTTAAAAAAATTAAATCACCAAACAGAAAGCACCAGACTATGGTTTCACTGGTAAATTCTATCAAACATTTAAAGGAAGAAATTATACCAATTTTCTACAATCTCTTTCTGAAGATAAAAACAAAGGGAATAATTCCTAACTCATCTGTGAAGCCAGCATTTCCCTAATAGTAAAACGAGACAAAGACAATACAAGAAAAGAAAACTACAGACTGATACCTCTTATGAATGTAAATGCAGAAATCCTCAACAAAATATTAGCAAATTGAAGCCAACAATATATAGAACAATTATACACTATGACCAGTGAGATTCAGCCTAGGTATGCGAGGCTGTAGACTCAACATTCAAAAATTAATTAATGTTGTCATCATACTAACAGGCTAAAGATAACAAATCACATAAGCATATAAATAGATGCAGATAAAGCATTTAACAAAATCCAACAGTTATTCATGTTAAAAACTCTCAGTAAACTAGAAATAGAGGGAAACTTCCTCACTTGATAAATAGTATCTATGAAAATTATTATTCTGAATGGTAAGAAGAGAAAAACCTTCCTACTGAGATGAGGAACAAGGCAAGAGTGTCCCTCCTCACCACTCCTTTTCAACATTGTACTAGAAGTCTTAGTGCAATAAGACAAGAAAAGGAAATAAAAGGAATATTGATTGTAAAAGAATAAATAAAGATATCTTTATTTATGGATGACATGATTGTCTATGTAGAAAAAGTCTAAGAGAGTTTGACCAAAAACTCTTGAAACTAATAAGCTATTAATATCATAGCTAGGTTGCAAGATAAAAGGTTAATATACAAAAAGTCAATTGCTTTCCTGTATTTCCTGCTTTCCTTTCCTGTATTTCCTGTAAGCAAATGAATTTGACATTAAAAATGCAATACCATTTATATTAGCATCTAAAAAACAAAATACTTAAGAATAAACCTAACAAAATATACGCGAGATCTGTATTAGGAAAACTACAAAATTCTGATGAAAGAAATCAAAGAACTAAATAAATACAAATTGCATGTTAATGAATAGAAAGACAATATTGTGAAGATGTCAGTTGTTCCCAACTTGGTGTATAGATTCAATGCAATCTCTATCAAATTCCATCAGTTATTTTGTAGATAGCACTAAACTGATTCTAAAATTTATATGGAGGGGCAAAAGATCAAAATAGTTAACTCAATATTGACGGAGAAGAACAAAGTCAGAGGACAGACATTACTTGATTTAAGATGCATTACAAAGCTATGGTAATCAAGACAGTATGGCAATAATAAACAAAAAGATCAATGGAACAGAATAGAATACCCTGAAACTCACATAAATATATTAGTCAATTCATCTTTGACAAAAGAGCAAAAGCAGTTCAATAGAGAATTGATAATGTTTTTAACAAATAGTGCAGAAATAATTGCACAGCCACATGTAAAAAAATTAATCTACAACAAACCTTACACCCTTCACAAAAAATGACCAAAATGGATCACAGACCTAAATGTAAAACACAAAACTATAAAACTCTTGGAAGATAACAACAGAAAATCTAGAATAAGCTTATCCAACCACAGACCGCATGTGGCCCAGGATTACTTTGAATGCGGGCCAATCCAAATTTGTAAACTTTCTTAAAACATTATGAGATTTCTATTTGGGATTCTTTTTAGCTCATCAGCTATTGTTAGTGTTAATATATTTTATGTGGTCCAAGACAATTATTCTTCTTCCAATGTGGCCAGGGAAGCCAAAAGATTAGACATACCAATCTAGAAAACCTTGGAGTATTCTAGATTTTTTCAATATGTGACTTTTTCAATATGACATCAAAAGCTGGACTTCACTAAAATTGAAAATTTCAACCCTGTAAAAAACAGTGTCAAAAGAATGAAAAAGCAAGCCACAGACTGGGAGAAGATATTTGCAAAAGACATACCTGATAAAGTACTGTTATCCAAAATACACAAAAAACTCACAAATAAGAAAACGAACAACATGATTTTAAAATAGTCCAGAAACCTTAACTGACACCTCACCAAAGAAGATATACAGATGGCAAATAAGTATACAAAAAGATACTTCATGTCGTATGTCATCAGAGAAATGCAAATGAAAACAACAATGAGATACCACTACACACAAATTAGAATGGCCAAAATCCAGACAACTGACAATACTAAATGCTGCCAAGGATGAGGAGCAACAGGAACTCTCATTCCTTGCTGATGGGCATGCAAAACTGTATAGCCACTTTGGAAGACAGTTTGGCAGTTCTTACAAAACTAAATATACGCTTACCATATGATCTAGCAGCTGTGTCCCTTGGTATTTATCCAAAAGAGTTCATGATGGTAAATTTTAGGTGTCAAGTGGCCTGGATTAAAGGATGTCCAAATAGCTGGTAAGGCATTATTTCTGGGTTTGTTGGCAAGAGTGTCTCTGGAAGAAACTGACATTCGAATCAGTGGCCTGAGTAAGGAAGATCCGCCCTCACCTATTGTGGGCAGACACCATCCAATCAACTAAGGGCCTAGATAGAAGAAAAAGCAAAGGAAAGGTGACTTCTCTCTCTTTCCTGAAATGGAGGCACACTTCTTCTCCTGCCCTGGGACATCAGAACTCCAGCTTCTCCAGCCTTTGCCATCTGAGACTTGCACCAGTGGCCCACCAGTTTCTAAAGCCTTCAGCTTCAGACTGAGAGTTATATTGTTGGCTCTAGTCCTTTAAATTTGGACTGGCTTTCCTGGTTCCCCAGCTTCCAGAGGGCCTATTGTAGAGCTCAGGCTCCATAATCCCATGAGCCAATTGCCCTAATAAATTCCTCTCGTCTATCTATCTGTCTACTATCTCTCTATCATTATGAATCTATATATATATATCTATCTACTCCTATTGGTTCTATCTCTTAAAAGAACTCTGACTAATGAAGAATTGAAAACTTATGTCCACACAAAAACCTCTACACAATGTCTATAGCAGTTTTATTCATAATTGCCAAATCTTGGAAGCAACCAAGATGTCCTTCAGCAGGTGAATGGACAAACTATAGTATATGCATATGATGGAATATTGTTCAGTGCTAAAAAGACGTAAGCTGTGACACCATAAAAAAGACATTGAAGAAATTTAAATGCATATCACTAAGTGAAAAAGCCAATCTGAAAAGACTACATACTGTATGGTTTCAATTCTGGAAAAGGCAAAATTATGGAAATAGTAAAAAGACCGATGATATGCTCCCTTCAGAAGCATGTACACTAAAACGGGAATGACACAGAGAAAACTAGCAGGGCCTTTGCACAAGGATGGCATGCAAATTCACATAGCATTCTACATTTTATAAAAAGAGGAAACCCTCATGGAAACTATAAACTTTGGCTGGTGAGCTGCTGATGCATCAAGGTAAGTCCATCAGTTTTAACAAATGTACCACTCTCATGGGGGATGTTGATAATGGGGAAGGCTGTGCAGGTGTCAGGGCAGGAAGTATTTGGAAAATCTTGGTACCTTCAACTCAGTTTTGCTGTGAATCTAAAACTGTTCTAACAAAAAGTCCAGTAGAAATAGTAATTTTAAAAATTACCTTCTACTGTGAAACATGGTTCCAGACCTGGGGGGCATGGATAAAGATTTCTTTAAGCAAATTCTGCAAACATTACACTAGCATTATAGTAAAGCTCAATTACTTGAAGTACTCTGCCTAGGTGCTTATTTCTACCTTTCTTCTTAAATTGGTGTTTCTAAACTTACATTCAACAGCTGGAATGTGAAGAGGACAAAAAGAAAGAGGGGAAAAGATATGTTAAAATGTTGGTAGCGTAAGATGCTTGGCAAAATAGGGAAGAGTCCTCCTCGTTTCTTAATGAGTTTGTACATAAAAGGCCCAGGAACCAAGCCAAACCTACAGTGTTCCTTAGTAACATAAGCAACTAGGAAAAGATTTCGCTATGTGAAGCAGGAGAGCTCTGAAGCCCTGGGCTATAGGCAGAAGCCAGTGGGGGTTATACTGCTAAACTGTCTCAATAGTTTCTTTCTTAAACTTGACTTCCACTGGAGACAGTGTCTTAGGCATGGTAGTGAAATACAGTGGTGACTGGAGCAAGCCAAATGGTACTATCTATGTTCAAGACAAACTTGTTTGATCCTTAGATGTCTTCCGGGGACCTGCAGGTAGGGGGATGAGAGGGGAAGGCTACTAAAATGATACTTGCTATTATTTTACCACCTGACAATAGTTTACCCAAAGGTGAAACAGACTTAGTCTCTACCTCAATTCTGTGTCATCATTTTTGCCTGAAGGTTTCGAAATAGCTTCCAGTCTTTCCTATATCTGGTCTGTCTTTTACATTGCTGTCAGATCTTTCCAAGTTATGAATGAGATTAGTGCCTGGTAATAATAGACACTCAAATATTTGCTGAGTAAATGAAGTTTCTTCCTATGATCAAATTCCTCCTATGGCTTCTACTTTCTTATACTGCAGAGTTTCAATTCCTTAACATGGTGTCTGAGACTTCAAGTCTTCATGAATCCTCCTCTTTTCTAGGTTCTTATCACACTCTCCTCTTTGTGATTCCCTAACTTTGAGCCATTCCTGTATGTTTCAAAGCATTTACATGTGCTATTTCCTCTTGTTCTCATGCCTTCATTCCTACTCTGTCTTGAAAGTTTGTTCCTCCTCAGTCCTGCTCCTCAATGAAATCTTCCTCGGTGGTATCCAGACAGATTGAGTTGGTTCCATTACAGAATTTCAATGAAACTAGTAACGTGTATTCTGCTTTCAAGTACATTATAAATGGTTGTTTACATGTTTGTCTTTCTTGTTAAATGATGTCTTTTGAGGGAAGAGCTCTCAGCTTGATTGTCTATGTCAAAGTATGGATCATGCAGAACAAATAAAAGCAATGGGGGTAGGCAAACCTAGATGAGACTTCGGGGTTCCCTTTAAAATAGTAGTATTTCTGAAATGTTTTCCTTCAATCATTTAGCTTAAGCCATTTACCTAACTTGGGTTTTAAAATCAGTCTCTCTTATTCAAAGAAGTCACAATTATACAGTAGCATCAAAATAAGTGAATACACTAAGATAGTAACATAGGTATGAAATTAACCATTCAAAGACAAAATATAGAACTATATTTAGTTCAGAAGTTAGAATTTCAGATCTGCAGGTTTGTGCCTGGTCTACAAGGAAAAAACTAATTAAAAAGTCGTCTAGTTCCCAGGTATTCTTATTTATTCCATGCCATCCTGCTGTATTTGTGTTTGCTTCTTTAATTCTTAAGTGTAAAAGTGAGGATAATTGGAGAGAAACTAAGATGAGTGGTATATCATTACCAAAGATTTAAAATTTAGAATTGCACAAAAACCCATGGAATTCCAAAACCATTCCCAAAGAGGAACGTGTTGCCAGGCTCACGAAAAAGGATTTTTCAATTTGAATTCAGTATCTAATATCTCTTTGTTGTAAAGATTGTAAATCAATGTACTCTGAATATTAAGCTTTAAAGGCATAACTAAATCTAATATAAAATTTAGCCTCATTAAATCCTTTACTTTTAAAGAGTAGAATTTTCTTTTACTCTTATGAACACAGGGAAAAAAGAATAAAACAAAAGTTACCATTTTAAAAAACACCTCCACAATTTGGAATTTGGTTGTTCTCAAAGGATAAAACTTCTGCCAAATGGATGACAAGCTGTTATCAAGGCATAATAGGAGGCTTCTGTGGGAGTAGGCGATGGATTAATGCACAGAAGTTGCATCACATTTTGAGCTCAGATACTCTTTGAAACAGAAAGAATCTAAATTTCAAAACTTGCATTAATCTTTCTTAATAACTCTAGTGCTTATTCATAGATGTCTAATATAAATGTGTATTAACTCTAGAAATAAAAACATTAACTTTCTAAAGAAATATTATTTTCAATATCTTCTTACCTCATCACTTTCTTGAAAATCTAAAATGACTCAATATGTCAGAGAATGCTAGTGAAAAATAAAGCCATCCTTTTTTTTTTTTTTTTTTTTTTTTTTTTTGAGACAGGGTATCACTATGTCACCCTGGCTGGAATGCAATGGTGCGATCATAGCTCACTGTAACCTCAAACTCCTGGGCTCAAGCAATCCTGTTGCCTCAGCCCTCTGAGTAGCTAGGACTACAGGCATGCACCACCACATTCGGCTAATTTTTTAATTTTTGTGTAGAAACAGGGTCCTGCTATGTCGTCCAGGTCGGTCTCGAACTCCTGGCCTCAACCAATCTTCCTGCCTCGGTTTCCCAAAGTGTTGGGATAACAGGCATGAGCCACTTTGTTCAGCCAAATCCATACTTATAGGTTAATAAACTATGGATTCACAAATATTAAGATAGAAGGAAAACTAGTAATCAAGCTGTATTGAGTATACTGTGCCCAAAGATTATAGGTTCTTTAGCATACTTTTATTATTGACTACTTACAGCATCTACTAAGTATGTTTTATTATTCTCATTTTTAAATTAGATACTGAAAGGTCAAGAGATTATGATTTATTGAGGATTATATAGCTGGTTCATTATGCAGACAGAACTCAAAACCGGGATTTTGTGGATTTTCTTAAGGCCCTGCTTATCCAAAAGTGCCATTTTTAATTTTTTCCTAGTGTTACAAAATTTTTCCCACATATAAACAACATAGGAGCAGTTAACTTGAACAGAGTTCTCACAGTATAGGAGACATAAATCACTTCCTGGGATAAGATATTATAAACTTATCTTAACATCAACATTTTTTGGAAAGACGCCAACATCATTGTACAAGGGAGTTCCTTGAAATGAGCCAAACAAAACCCTTGAAAATAGAATCCTATGAACCATTCATTTCATATCCTCTGGGGAAGTAAAGAATCCTCATCCCACATGGTCATGCACCCTGCTGGCCATCCCATCTTTGGGAAGGGTCAGACTGCATTCCTGGGATGTTTGAGGTCATTATGAGAAGTTGGTTTTTGTTCCCATCCACACCCATTATGAAGGAAAATAGTGCTCAAATTCAGTTCAAACAGTGTTCAAAAACTAACCCTTTACAACACAAAGCCCCATCTATTCCTGAACTTCAAAGTAATCTTCCAGGTAATTTTATAGCAATAGCTTGATTCCTAAAGAGTGTAAGAAACTCACTTTACTTTATTTTTAATATTAAGGAATTATCATCTGCTGCCATCAATAACAAGGTAAAATAAGCTAAGAAATTAGGAGTAAGGCATTTTCCCTCTAATCTGAGAGAGAAGATATGCCATGGATACAAAAGATTATCACTGCAAGGAGCACATACTTACGTAACTCAAGTTGACTCACAATATGTCATTTTGCTTTGTTGGGATTAGTGTATAGAAAGTTAAGAGACACTATTCCATGTACTTTGTTAATCAGGGATAGTAAGTGAAATATCACATTCTACCTGTTTATCTCATTAAACATATCATTCCTACTTCATATTCAAAGGGACATGGTAAGAGAACTAAACCATGGTCAACATTTGCAGTAGGAGGAATAGGTACTTTTAGCTTTTGGACTCTCGAAACGTATAACATTTAAATGAATCTTAAGATTTCATTTAACTGATGCTCACCATCAAGTAACATAGAAGTTACTAGAAGAAAAGCTTCCAGAAATGCCTGGAAGAGACATTAACCTCTAATTCAGCAGTAGTTTTTGCTCCAATAAAACAATAATCTTCATTTTTTCTTTTTGTTTTTTGTTTGTTTGAGACAGAGTCTTGCTCTGTCACCCAGGCTGGAGTTCAGTGGTGTGATCTCAGCTCACTGCAACGTCTGCCTCTAGGGTTCAAGCAATTCTCCTGCCTCAGCCTCCTGAGTAGCTGGAACTACAGGAGTGTGTCACCACGCCCGGCTAATTTTTGTGTTTTTAGTAGAGACAGGGTTTCACCATGTTGGCCGGGTTAGCCTTGAACTCCTGACCTTAGGTGATCCACCTGCCTCAGCCTTTCAAAGTGCTGGGATTATAGGTTTGAGCCACCGCACCCAGCCTCATCTTCATCTTAGGGTCCAAGAGTTCAAACAAGTCTGCAATGCAAACAACTGACAAAGGTGAACTTTCCAGAGAAGCGGCATTTCTTTCTTTCTTTCTTTCTTTCTTTCTTTCTTTCTTTCTTTCTTTCTTTCTTTCTTTCTTTCTTTCTTTCTCTCTCTTTTCTTTCTTTCTTTCTCTTTTCTTTCTTTCTTTCTCTTTTCTTTCTTTCTTTCCTTCCTTCCTTACTCCCTTCCTTCCTTCCCTCCTTCCTTCCTTCCCTCCTTCCTTCCTTCCTTTCTCTCTTTCTTTCTTTCTCTTTCTCTTTCCTTCTTTCTTTCTTTCTTTCTCTCTCTCCTTCCTTCCTTCCTTCCTTTCCTTCCTTCCTTCCTTCCTCCCTTCCTTCCTTCCCTCCTTCCCTCCTTCCTTCCTTCCTCTCTCTCTCTTTCTTTCTTTCTTTCTTTTTTTTTGATGGAGTCTCGCTCTGTTGCCCAGGCTGGAGTGCAGTGGCATAATCTCGGCTCACTGCAACCTTAACCTCCCGGGTTCAAGCTATTCTCCTGCCTCAGCTTCCCAAGTAACTGGGACCATAGGCACACACCACCACACTTGGCTAATTTTTGTATTTTTAGTAGAGATGGGGTTTCACCATGTTGGCCAGGATGGTCTCGATCTCTTGACCTCATGATCCGCCCACCTCAGCCTCCCAAAGTGCTGGGATTACAGGCTTTCACAACATGCTTCCCGACAAGCATGATCTGCTCAGGGGAGGTCAGAGAATCCTTTCCATACTTGTCCTTTCTCAAATTCCTTAAATTAAAAAAAATCAAGATGCCAAAGTATTGTGTTTTAGGGTGTATTGTGTTCTAAATCCCATCATCTGTTTGATCACCTTTTAAGGGAACACTTCACCAACAGCAATTCTCTGAATTAAAACATGTCAGAAAATTCTTTTTATATCACAGTGAATTTAGGAAAACAGGTATTCCTCGTCCCTTGTGTCTCAATTTTATTCATATTAATAGATATCCTTCAAATAAAAATTATGAATAAACATTTAATATGCTAGTTTTCTAAGCCTCTAAGACTTCAGTTTGACCTACTTAGGGTCAGTGCAAGTCCAGGTGGCCATGTGGAGGCACTGTCAGGCCACAGCCCACTGGCCGTCCATCAGAAGTGTACTGGGAGGGAGGTTGTCTTTCAGTGATCAAGCATGTCTGGTTACTGAGAGCAGAAATTAGTCATCTTCTGAATCAAAGTAACTTAAGTTGGATATAGGAAGTAATTTTCACATTAATATATAATAGGTTATCTAGAGGAGGCTATTTTTAATAGAAATTTCAGCTCCCTGATCATACAGCACTCATTATAGACTCTGCAGGGTGATTGTCATTAAAGCAGATATGTCCTTGACTTTGTCATAGGGTCTTGAAGTTCATTTCTGTCTTTTGCTATAGGTCCTGGAGCCTCTGTGCTTTGTACAAGAGAGAGGGCTTTATATAAATTGAACAAATCCAGAGATGTCTGGTGCATATTCTAGATGGTTATACAGTCAACTTGACCTTAACAAGGGCTATATCCCAGTGCTTCAGAAAAAGAATGTGATCACACAATGGAAATTCAGACAGCCCCATATCTGGTGAGTAATCCTAGCTCATTACGTAGCACTCCCGTCTCTACTTTTTCCCTTTTTAGTTTTTACTTCTTATGGTAATGTCCAGGAGTGGTAAAAAATTGTTGATGTTTGTGAAATATGGCCCTCAATAGAAAGTTCAAACTTGAATACAATGTAGAATAAATGATGACTACGTAAGAGTCAAAATCATCTTAACCGCTAAGACTCTACATGACAGTCATTCACAGTATAAAATAGATACAATCTTTGTCTTAGTCCATTCAGGCTGCTGGCTATAACAAAACGCCATAGACAAAGTAGCTTATAAACAATAGAAATTCATTTCTCATGGTTCTGGAGTCCAGGAAGTCCAAGGTTGAGGCTTTGGCAGGTTTGGTGTCTGGTGAGGGTCCCCTTTCTTATTTGTAGATGGCGTCTTCTTACTGTGTCTCACGTGGTGGCAAGGGTTAAAAGAACTCCCTGGGTCCTATTGTATAAGGTCATTAATCCCATTCACAAGGGCTCCATAACCATGACCTAATCACCTCCCAAAAGGCCCACCCCCTAATACCATCA
The DNA here is from genome assembly GCF_003255815.1 of Theropithecus gelada. Classification (NCBI taxonomy): domain Eukaryota; kingdom Metazoa; phylum Chordata; class Mammalia; order Primates; family Cercopithecidae; genus Theropithecus; species Theropithecus gelada. The sequence continues at coordinate 47,450,457 of NC_037670.1, read as the reverse complement.
CCTGGGGGTCAGGACTTCAACATATGAATTATGGAGAGACAGATATTCAGACCATAGCAATCTTCTTATCTCATTGCATGCCTGTCTGAGACCAAAATGAAGTGTTTTCAAAGATTATCTTCTCTGTTGTTTATATTCTGCTTCTTCCAGGTGACCTTTCCCTCATTCTAACACCTTGTTTCTACGTCCTGATCTGATGTTCTCAAAATTATTACCTTCCTTCTGGCTACCTATACCAATTTAGGTCATAAAGCATTTGTTGCTACTAAGTTTTTTCTTGCGCATCTTATCTGCCAGTCTCCCAATATGAATGCCTACCTGCCTGCCTTCCTTGCCACAGTTGTCTGTGGCCTTCCAAGATGACATTGAATTGATTCAATGAGTTCACGAGAATATAGACTAGGATTTTTGAGACCTCCATTTCCATTCTACTCACCAATAGTGTGCCACTGGACAGGTTACTTAAAAGCCCTTGAACTCATTTAGTTCGGTCATGAAATAGAGAAAAGCATCTTCACAGATCGTTAGGAGGGGCAGGTGTAAAAAGGTTCTGTCTGCTCACAAACGAGAAGTTTTGATTGAAGACAACAGCAGAACTCTATTACTCTAACAGTAACAGTGAAAATGACACCCTTCCTATTTACTCTGGAGAAAAGTTATGGGCAGGATGGGGCGGTACCAATTGTTCACTAAAATCCGAGAGAAAGCGTTCTTCAGGAAAAGGGGACTTGATTATCTTTTCAAATTAAACAGAAGATTCATCCATCAATGTTTTGTACCTTCCCATGTATCCCAGCTAGCAAACTTCTTTCTTGGTATAAATGTATTAGGAAAGAGAATTGCCAATTTGCAAAAGGAAACGGTAGTTCTTAAAGAGATATTGCCTATGCTTGGGCATAAATAATGAACCATTCTCCTGAATCAGTCACATGCACACAGTACTAATCAAACCCCAGCCAAATTACTATGATTTTACTTTCTCCAAATTCCATTTTGGGTAGGTAGTTAATTTATATCTATCTCATGAACCTCAAATTTAGTCTTCCTATATATTTTAATTAAATAAAGACTTTATTCACCTCCCCTCTCTTCTTTCCACAACCTCCCTTTTTATTCCTCCCATTTTCATTAATATGTCTTTCCTTCCAAAAGGGTTTGATGTTTTCATATGTTCATTAGTATCTTGTCCAGAAAAAAGAACAGGGCATGGAGGAAGAGTCTTTATTTGTGAGCTTGCTGTTCTCTCTTGAATAAGCAAAGCTCTTTCTATTGATATCTTTGGGAAGAAAAATATTCTAAATGTAAAGGAGAATCTGAGCACAGTTATGTTCTTTGGTTGGTAGATCTCATTTGCAAGAGGTTTTTACTGGACTCAGATTAGAGCCTTCAGATGAAATAATTCAAGGGTAGAATTTCAGAGCAGATACTGCCCCCAATTTTATGCAACTGCAGGTGTCATTTTGGAAATTCCCATCTTTTGTGGCCCAGAAACCCAAAGTTTATTGACTCAGTCAATGATAGGTGCATTGGAAGTTTTCAGATGTCCTTCAGGGGAACTGTGCCCCAAAATAGAGAGGTTTATAGATGTAAAACAATATCAGATAAACTAGGTTCCAAATGTTATTTAAAAAATGCCAGTAGTCCTGTGAAAATCTATTCTTTCTGGTATGTTTATCATGTCAATTGCTTTTTATTTCAGACAAAACCCAAGTTTTTTAATTTGTTTTTATATGCCAATATGTAAGAAAATATGATAACAATGGCTTACACTTTTTGAATGCCCACTGTGTGTCAGATGCTAAATGCTTGCCTCTTTTTACTTTTATATCAACTTGACAATTTTATAGATGGGAAATCTAAAGATCAAAGAGGTTAAATAACTTGTCTAAGATCTCATACGTCATAAAAAATGGAAGTGAAATTTGAACCCAAGTCTGAATCCAAATTCCTTGTTTCTTCCTCTATACTAGACTGTTTCCATATTGTGTTTCTTATTATGTGATGAAAGCCAATGTGTAAAACACCAGTGTCAACAGTTTTCCAAATCCATCACCTATTTTAGCAAACAATTATTTGTCAGAGTCAGCTAGTATATTAGTCCGTTCTCATGCTCCTAATAAAACCATACCTGAGACTGGGTAATTTATAAAGAAAAGAGGTTTAATTGACCCACAATTTCACATGGCAGGGGAGGCCTCAGGAAACTTACAATCATGACAGAAGAAGCAGCAAACACATCCTTCTTCACATGGTGGCAGGAGAGAGAATGAGAGCCAAATGAAGGGGGAAGCTCCTTAGCACCATCAGGTCTCGTGAGAACTCACTCACTATCACGAGAGCAGTATGAGGGAAACGGCCCCAATGATTCAGTTATCTCCCCCTGGTCTCTGCCTTGACACATGGGGATTATTACAATTCAAGATGAGATTCTAGGTGAGGACACAGCCTAACCATATCAGCTAGCTTCACATACCCTTTGTGTGTGTGTATATATATATATGGTCAAATGGAAGGTGTTTCACCCACTCACCCGTTATCCCATTCCCCACTCTCACTGTCCACTGATGGGTGAAGCAAATCCTGATGTTGGTTAAAAAGGCCAAAAACTTAGGCACGACTTTCTATAATTAACTCTCATTTATTCATTCTGTGACATTTCCTTGAGCCACAAGACAGTTCTCCCCTTTCTGAAGGAGTAAACCTTTTCAGTTTACTATTAATTTAATATTTTTAAAAATATTTGCATGCCACATGCTTGATATCTATCCATGCATAAACCATTAGATATTTTTTTAAAGATGTTGGCATCTTCTTCTTTCTATTCCATTAGTGGCATTGATAAATAATGTTTGCTATTGACAGAGTCAAAGGAAATATTTCAGGAAAGAGCAACACTTACAAACACAATCGTCTACCTAGAATGGTCATGATAACTACAGGAAGTGTAATATTGCATTTTTCCAAACTAAAATATCCAGAAAGTTTTTCTACCTTTCTTTCTTCATTTCCCACCTCATCATAAATTTTCAACTAATATTGGGGAAAATAGTCCCAAATCCCAAATTGGTAGTCGAGATTATCATCAAAATAGTAAGATAATAGGGAAATCGCATCAGTTTCCAGACAGCCAGAAGATTTTTTAACCACTCATTTACTGAATATTTAACATGCCAAGCTCAGTGACAGAATTGGAGCTGCAGATGTATATGATTAAAGAAGAACAAAAAATTAACATATTTTGAAAGATTTGGGAAGTGATAAATAATCGATGATACATAACTGAACAGTATGCAGATATTAAAACTGATGGTTTCAAAGACATGAAATAATGAAAGGGAAGCAGAAGGCACTTATACGTATAGTAGGATTACTGAATTATCAAACAAAAGGAGAAAAACAACTAGATCCTAGAAAAATTTGCAATGAGTAAAGCCAAAATTATACTAATTTTTAAATAAGTAATAGAATTATAGGTGATTTTGTTTCTCTTCCTTACGTGTATCAGCTTTCTAAAAACATTCCAAAGAGGATGGTTGATCTTCTGGAGGAATGGACAGAATGCTAGACAAGAGGATGAGATAAATACCCTAACCTTGCCCAAGGAAGTTAGCAAGACATCACAACACAGTTGAGCTAAAATTTAAGAATAGGTTTGTCAGGCAATTTGTGGCAAGGAGTACATCCCAGACATAGAAAAATAAAAGTACCTGGTAATTTCCATAGTGATGGCAGTGTGTTCTGTACTTGGCCTAAGCGTATCCTGACTGAAATATCGGAAGCATTATTAGCTCATAATCACAGCAAGTTTCTTCACAAGAGGACCTTAAATAAGCAAATAGGAATTTATGTGAGAGCAAAAAGAACTGCTTGAGATAGTACAACAATATGTGAAATTGATTTCAAGTAATTTTGACAATACCATTATTCTTCAATGCTATAATCGCCTATTGCCCACCCAATGGAACATTCTTGGGTTATTTGTCCATCCTATGCAACTTGCAGTGACTGTAATGAAAGATGGCTACAGAGTGAGGATGAAGAGAGATGTCAGGCTCGTAGTATTCTGCCCTTCAGCCAATTAATGCTAGCAGAGGCTCTTTAATGAGAAGGGGAGACAGACTCAGGTTTATTTCTATAAGAAATAATGTAGCTGGGTGTGGTGGCTCACCCCTGTAATTCCAACACTTTGGGAGGCTGAGGTGGGTAAATCACTTCAGTCCAGGAGTTCAACACCAGCCTGACCAATATGGCAAGACCCTGTCTCTACAAAAAAAATACAACAGATTAGCTGGACATGGTGATGTGTGTCTGTTGCCCTAGCTACTCAGTAAGTTGAGGTGGGAAGATCACCTGAGCCCAGGAGGTCGAGGCTTCAGTGAGCCAAGATTGCACCACTGCATTCCAGCCTGGGCAATAGAGTGAGAGTCTGACACACACATGCACACACGCGTGTGCACACACACACACATGCACATATGCACAGAAGGAAGGAAAGAAAGAAAGAAGGAAGGAAGGAAAGAAGGAAGGAAGGAAGGAAGGAAGGAAGGAAGGAAGGAAGGAAGGAAGGAAGGAAGGAAGGAAGGAAGGAAGGAAGGGAGGAAGGGAGGAAGGAAAGAAGGAAAGAAGGAAGGAAAGAAGGGATTCTTGTAGCTTCATGAAGGATCATCTGGAAGTGGAGAGAAGCTGGGGGTAGGAAGGACAGAAGGAGGGCTGTTAGAAAGGCTTGGGGCAATAAGAGAAAAAGAAGAGGCAATAATTAATTATTAGAAGTTGCCAAGATAAAGTCTCCTTTGCTAAATTACTAACTCTATGACCTTGGGTAAGCCTCTTTGCCTCAATTTCTTTACCCGTAAATTGAGTCATAGACCTTCTTCAAAATACCATTGTGAGAATTAACGTAGGAGAAAGCATTTTATAAGGTTTTCAACCCTACAAAATCCCAAAGCTTTATCAGCTCTACTTCATTAGCATTAGTAGCAGTAATAATATTAGTATTCCTATTGCAACATCCTCACAAGGCACACATTTTGAAAACATAGCTAAAGGCAGACAAGAAAAGTAAGAATTTCTGCTTATAGTAAGAACATTTCTAAGAATATGGTGTAGCAGTTATATGGATGTATTTCATAATGCAAGATTTCAGTACTTCTCTAAAATAAGATATGAAGATTACAGCTTTCATTTGAAAATAAGCAGTAAAAATGAATCATTGGCTTCTATCACCTACTCTTATGGTATTGGGAAATCACCAAATAAAATGTTTATTTTCAAAAGTGTATGTTTTATCTGGCTAACAGTAGTGTTACTACAGCTTGAATGGGTGGAATATTTCTCAAGGATGTTTTTTTAGTTGGAATTTCTTCTTCACGATCCTTTGAATAAAGGAGAGGAATCTTTTGTCGTTGTTTTCATAAGGATTTTTTGCAAAACTTTCATTTATCAATAATATTTAGATCCAATTTAAAGAAAAAATGCTTAGACTAAAATCCCTTAAGTATAATATTAAGTACAAATAAAACCAAGAATATTTTAAATGTGTAACATAACTGCATCCATTAAACCAAGTAAAATTCCAAGAATAATCAAGCAAAAAAAAATGAAATATTCAAATTAATAATTCAATGTGATCAATGATACTGAGTTGATAACAGACAGATATAGTCTTAGATCTGGTTTTATGTTTGATCTGTTTATGTATATTTACACGAATCCTACTAATGTAAGAAGTGCGTCTTAAATTCATATACTATATAAAGCAGAATTGTTAAGACAGTTAGCTCAGAATAATCACAATTTACCCAACGAGCAGTCTTCAAGTGCCAATGTAAGACATGAAAAACGAAAAAGACTATTTGTTTGCTTAACGTTTCAGTTAGCATTGTGACTTTGTTGAAATCAACATTAAATAATTTTTATTTTATTGATTGCTAAAACTGAAAGCATCAAATTTCTTCATTGCATATTTAGAGCTCACTTACCTCGGCTGAATTATTATTGCAGGCCAGTGTTAGAAACCTCTCCATAAAGCAGCATTTGCCACATGAATGTGGTCCAGATGCACTGATTGACTCAAGACTTAGCTATTTCAACTACTCAGAAACCTCTATTGTGCAGTCACTTGGCATCCACTTTGCACAAACACTGTCAGCGCCCAGCATAGACTCGGGCGTTGATGTGACTGAGTGATCCATTATAAGACTGGCATCTAAATGATGCAGAATTCGTAGAAAGCTATTTTGGACACTCAAGATGCTATCTACAGACCTCAATCGGAGATCTTGTCATCATCTGAAGTAAATTCTAATTTGTGTTTATTTATGAGAAAAGCATTCCAAATTACAGTTCCTTTTAAAGGAACTATAAGATCTGTAAGACATTATAAGATTTTTGTAAGATCTTTATAAGATCTTATAGAAATCTTTAACTATAAGATCAAAATTACAGCTAAGACAACAGAAAAACAAGATGATTGAGATGTATTGCCTTAGAAAAAGGAACACAGTTGATTAACCTAGACTTAACCAGAGTAAGGGTCTGGTGAACAGACAATATGCAGTTTAGAGAATATACGGAAAACTGGCATGTTGGTCAGCCTCTAACACAACAACCCTTGTGAACTAAGCAGGAAAGAAGCTGACGTGAGGTTAATGTACAGGTTTAGAAAGTATGCACACATATATTTTGTTAACCGTACTCATTTGTTCAGAGCCAAACAGGCTGTTAGGGGGAAAGCTACAAAAGAAGGGAAACACAAAAGCATTCATCTTCACCAGAAAATAAGTCAATCCCTGAGAATCATTTCACAATTTACACAGAACAATGCAGGCATATAGATACATGTTCCCTTCAACGTAGGGTCTTCGCAAAAGCTATGTGTTTATTATGATGGTGCCATGCCACATTAATCACGCTTTGTTTACTAGCTAAATCCTGATGGCCTTTGAGAAGTGGCTCAGGAAGAGAAGGCCCTTCTTAGGGCACCTCTAGTCAAGTGATTATACTGATTATACTGATTGGGAAAACGGCATGAGCCATCAAATAAACCTTTGGTATCGTATGTTTGTTTTTTAATTGCTCGTTGCCAATACAAGATTATTATTTTGAAACTGTACATTTTTCCCCATGATTATGATTATGTCTCTCTGTTAAGGACTAAGATACTAGTCTTCTGTAAATTTGTTATTTCTAAGACATCATGTCTTAGGCTTGCTTAATTCAATATAAAAAACATCAACTCTTATGTCTGAGGTGATTGTTTTCCCAGTCTGTCTTTTAACTTTACTTGTAGTTTTTTGAGTGATTTTTGGTAGTAATAACTTTTTGTTTTGTGTTAGAAAGTTATCTGAATCCAGATACCTAAACACACACACACACACACACACACACACACCACACACACACCACACACACACACACACAGAGAGAGAGAGAGAGAGAGAGAGAGAGCAGGTTTTTATAACTATCCTAAAGCATTTTTTAAAACTTTGTATTCTAAAGCGTTTTTTTTTTTTTTAACTTTAACTTTCCAATTCATCTGAATTTTCAGTTGAGAGAGGTGCAGATCCACACTCTTTTAACGTCTCTCTCTTCTGCTTTGGAACACCTTGACCTCCAAGTCCACTATCAAATGCATTATTTCCACAAGAGCTCGCAGTTTCCTGGCTTATTTCAGCTGATAATGATGTCAACTTTTTGAGCTTTCATTTTTTTAACAGGATATTAGAAGACCAAAATCCTTTCAGACCTACAAGACTGGGCATCTAACAAGGAACGTATTTAGATTACAAAAGATAATTAAATATCTCCATATTTTTGGAATGGAGCGTCTGCCTAGAAATCCTAAAATCTTACTGGCTAGATCTCAGGCAACTTGTAAACAAACTATTTTTTCTCACTTGGACTTTCTGAAAATACGTATTTCAAAATCTCCTACATGTAAAATGTTAGTATATTTGGAGCATACTCACAATCTTAACTGATTTAGATAATGTCACACATTAGATAATTGTAAATGTCAAAGGCCCTATAGGTGACCCACCCAAGTAGAAAGTGGGACAACTTGTTTTGCTTGTTTTAACGCATTCTTGAAATCCACCACTTTAGGTAAGATCTGTAGATAACCTATTGGTTGGAAGTACTGGGTTATTTCTAGTTTCCTCACCGTGTGTGTGTGTGTGTGTGTGTGTGTGTGTGTGTGTGTGTGATGAGGAAGCTATCCAACTTTATTTATTGGATCAGTTATGTTTGTCTGGTCTCTTTACTTATAACCAAAGCACTATGCAATAAACTCAAACTATCATGGGATCTTCAAATTTGACTCTTCCTAAACATCTGGAATTTTTACGGCGGAGTAGAGTTTCAGAATATTTCCATTCCTCTCTTATATGTAAATAGCACAGGAATAGAAACTGAAGTGGCTATAGAACAAATGAATTTGAATACTGTCCAGCCTCGGAGGGAAATTTCTAGATATTTGTATGTAGTAAGTCCAAGAAGTATGAATAATGGCAGTGAGAAAAACCTTTCAGGCTGAGGACGGTGGCTCACACCTGTAATCCCAGCAGTTTGGGAGGGTGAGGCAGGCAGATCACTTGAGCTTAGGAATCCAAGACCAGTCTGACCAACATGGAGAAACCCCACCTTTACTAAAAATACAAAAACTAGCCAGGCGTGGTGGCACATGACTATAGTCCCAGCTACTCGGGAGCCTGAGGCAGGAGAATCACTTGAACCTGGTAGGTGGAGGTTGCAGCGAGCCGAGATGGCACCACTGTACTCCAGGCTGGGTGACAGAGTGAGATTCTGTCTCGAAAAAAAAAAAAAAAAAAAAAAAAACCTTTCCAAATATTAGTTCCTTTACCTAAGTTGATACTTAAGACTTCAGATAAAACAGTAATTTTATTTGAAAATGCAGGTAGAAATCAAATGGAAAAAAAAAAATTACCAAAATAAGAAAACCTGCTTGTACTTAGATGAAACTGCCCCAATTCTGCAGTATGCCTGGGTAACAGAGTACACAACTATGATGTACTTAAATTAATCTAGTCTGTATGGAAAATTGCCCTGAGTATAACTGACTATAACTATAACCTTGACCAATTCAACTGAATGCCATTTTGTTAAATAAAATATTATGGCAACAAGATTAAAAAAATAGATACATTGGATTACTTCAAAATTTTAAAATGTTCATGCATGAAAGGATATTGTCAACAGAGTGAAAGGCAACCCATGAACAGGAGAAAATATCTGCAAATCATCCATCTGATAAGGGGTAAATATCCAGAATATATAAAGAAAACTCAACAATAGCAAAAAAACAAGCAACCTGATTTAAAAGTAGTCAAAGATCTTGAATTAACATTTCTCGAAAGAAGGTATACAGCTGGACAACAGCACATGGAAAGATGCTCAACCTGTCTAATTATTAGGGAAATGCAAATCAATACCACAGTGGGATACCACGTACACCTATTAGGATAGTTAATATTTAAAAACAGAAAGTAACAAGTGTTCTTAAGGAAATTGGAACCCTTGTACATAGCTGGTGGGAATGTGAAATGATGCAGATGCTGTGGAAAATAGTACGATGGTTCCTCAAAAATTAAACATGGAATTACCATGTGATCCATTCCATTTCTGAGTATGTACCCAAAAGAACTGATAACGTGAACGGATATTTCTACGTTCATGTTCATAGCAGCATTATTCACAACAGCCAATACGTGAAAGTAACCTAAGTACCCACTAATGGACTACTGGATAGACAAAGCATGGTATATACATACAATGAAATAGTATCCAGCCTTAAAAAGGAAGTTCTGGCATATGCTACCACATGGATGAACCTTGCAGATATTATGCTGAGTGAACAAATCATCATAAAATGATAAATATTGTATGATTCCACTTACATGAGGGACTTGAGTAGTCAAATTCATAGACAAATCATAGAAAGGTGGTTTCCAGAGGCTATGGGGAGGGTTGAATGGAGAGTTACTTTTTAATGGATACAGAGTTTCAGTTTTGTAAGATGAAAAAAATAAAAATCTGAAGATGGGTGGTGGTGATAGTTGCACAAAATTTTAAATGTATCCCTGCTATTCAGGAGGCTGAAGTGGGAGGATCCTTTGAGCCCAGGAATTGAAGGCTGTAGTGAGCTATGATGGCACCACTGCACTTCAGCCTGGGCAACAGAGTGAGATCCTGTTTCCAAAACAGAAATATATATATAAATATATATATAAATATATATATAATATATAAATATATAATATATAAATATATATATAAATATATATAATATATAAATATATATAATATATATAAATATATATAATATATAAATATATATAATATATATAAATATATAATATATAAATATATAATATATATAAATATATATAATATATATATGTTAAATGTACTAATGCCACTATGCACTTAAAACTGGTTAAAATAGTAAATTTTGTATTGTGCATCTTTTACTGCAATTTAAAAAATAAATAATAAAATAATATAAAGTAAAAGATATATTAGAAACAAGGTTTGGGATTTTATAAATGTCTGTGTTTCCATGGAGACCTGCTTGTTGATCTTGATGACTCATGTAGAAAACTGGCATACAGTATTCCTGTTTTATAGAGTGAAATGGTAACATTTGCGCTATTTCTGCTCCTTTCAAAATATAAATGGATTTTACAGTTACTCAGGAATTACAAATTACTGAAATCATCTGAGAAGGCATCTGTGAGCAGGTTTGAGTTTCAGAGTCTGAAAATGCCTATCACAATCAACTATCTCATGACTAGTAATTATAGTTTTAGTCTTCAAAATGTTTACTTTTACTTCAAAAACTTTTCCACGCAATGTGGGAATTTCACATGGTCATGAAATGTCTTTATTACATGTTTCCAAGAGCCTTGTTCCATGCTCAATATGATGATTCTCTTAAAATCATTATAAACAGATTTTTCTCATTAAAATTACATATTCTTTGTTACAAAGACTGAAATCAAGCAGATATCGAAGGTGATCCTCAGATATTTGGGTGTTGTTGAAAGCAAAATTAGAACATGGTTATCTTTGTCCATTTTCTACTAATAGCAACGATAGCCACTATTGTCTACTTTCTTATGTGAGTACATGCAAATTTATACTGTTTAATATTTTTGTTCCTATATACAATAATTTATCAGGTCAGATTATGAGTATTTCAACTTACAGGATTCATTCTGTGATGATGTTCATGTGTTCACAGCCTCTGGAGTAAATGTCCTCTGTATTTAAAACCTTCCAGGCAGTCAAATAGATCAAATCAGTGTCTGACTCTGGAGAGAAAATTATCCACGAATATGGTGTTCCTGGTAAAAGAGAGTTTTCGGATACTTTGCTCTAAAAAAAAAAAAAAAAGAAAGAAAAAAATAACTGAAAAAAGTCTCTCAACTTCTTGGTTTGAGAGTTGCTATTGCAGTGTACATGTGTAACAAAGTAAGGTAAATGTTATACTCTAAGGAAGGCCAAAAAGAGCTGGTATTATATGTATTATATGTATTAATATAATGTGTATTATATGTATTAATATAGGTATTATATTATATGTATACATATAGGTATTATATGTATTAATATAATGTGTATTATATGTTCAAGTTAAGAAGTCAAGGAAGAGGGTGAATAATCCAAGCTCACACATACCAATTTGATCCGAATACTTCTCCTTTCTTGTTGCTCTGGGGGGTGAGACTCTGGGGAGTGAGACTTTGGGTAACTGTTGCTGCTGTCTAACATTCCTCGTTGCCCTTTGACTTCAGAATGCTGTAGAGTTGCTTTCTGCGTGACAAAGTCTAGTTTAACATTGGAAATATGTGTTCTTCATTTTGGTTTTGTACAATCTCTGCAATCTTATCACTGATGCATATTTTTACAAGAGTGTAAATGGCTCTGAGCAACATTCAGGATACTCAGAGTGTCTTGACACACATAGAAGTTTTTAAGTACAGATCATTGGTGAAATGCACTTGGCATATCAAAAACTCAGGAAATCACCAAATGGGATTCTCAAAGACAATTACCAATACTGACTCCTTCACCTCCCCTGAAAACACCCTAACGACTTATGGGGTGTGGGTTACTTAAATGATGGGAAGAGAAACAATCTAGAAGGAAGTCATTAAAGAAGTTGAATGGTGAGGAGGACCTTGGCCTAGTTGATATTTACAAAAACTTACTTGTTTGAGATGAGCTTAAAGTACAGACTCCCATGTTGCCACATGCTGGCTTGTCTCATGGGATCATAGTTTCATAAGCCAAGATTGGCCTTTGTTTTCACAGAAAAGTTATGACTACCCTAGGGCGAGGACAATAATGCTAGTAATACAATTGATTAAATTATATGAACAAAAGAAACCGGCTTTAGAAATATACTTATTTTAATATGTTTTAAATGGTATGCTTCTTGCAAAAGATTCTAGCATTATTAAGGTTTTTTTTTGTTTGTTTTTTGTTTTGTTTTGTTTTGTTTGTGTACATCCATAGATACCACAACAAAAGTTATTGCAGTAGAGCTGATTTTCCATGTTTTGGAGTTTGCATTATTCCATTCTCACACTGCTACACATAACCACCTGAGACTGGGTAATTTATGAAGAAAAGAGGATTAATTGACTCACAGTTCCATAGGCTGCACATGAAGCATGGCTGGGAAGCCTCAGGAAACTTACAATTTGGGCAGCAGGGTGAAGGGGAAGCAAGCATGTCTTAACATGGTGGCGGGAGAGAGAGCTAAGGGGGATGTGCCACACATTTTTAAGGCATCAACTCTCATAAGAACTCAGCCACTATCACGTGAACAGCAAGGGGGAAATCCAAACCCATGATCCAATCACCAAGTCTCTCTGCCGACACTGAGAATTACAATTCAACATGAGATGTGGGTGGAGACACAGAGCTAAACCATGTCACAGTTCTCATTCAATTCAGAATCATACGGACCTTTAAAATCCTTAAGCCCGGCCGGGCGCGGTGGCTCAAGCCTGTAATCCTAGCACTTTGGGAGGCCGAGACGGGCGGATCACGAGGTCAGGAGATCGAGACCATCCTGGCTAACACGGTAAAACCCCGTCTCTACTAAAAAATACAAAAAACTAGCCGGGCGAGGTGGCTGGCGCCTGTAGTCCCAGCTACTCGGGAGGCTGAGGCAGGAGAATAGCGTAAACCCAGGAGGCGGAGCTTGCAGTGAGCTGAGATCCGGCCACTGCACTCCAGTCTGGGCGACAGAGCGAGACTCTGTCTCAAAAAAAAAAAAAAAAAAAAAAAAAATCCTTAAGCCCAATTTCACATTCAGTGTGGAAATGTCTTCTAAAGCATACTCTACAAATGTGATGGAAACTTGGCTTGAATATTCACAAAGATAGAGCATGAAAACACATGGTAAATAAGCAAAATGTATAGTCATTGTCAGCCAACATGTTTTTACTTGTTATACTTATCTATGTGAGGTAGAGGTCCCTGAATTTTAGTCGGATTTATTTCCCATCCTCTGGCATGCAAATGTCTCACCAACAAGTCCAGTGTGTTTGCTACTTCTTGCTCACTGGATCCAATCAGCATAATGCCATCAATGTAATGGACCAGTGTGATATCTTGTGAAAGCAAAAAGCGATCAAGGTCTCTCTAAATAAGATTATGACACATAGTTGGAGAGTTGATATACCCCTGAGGTAGGACAGTAATGATATATTGCTAACCTTGTCTGCTGAAGGCAAATTGCTTCTGGTGGGTCTTATGGACAGGAATAGAGAAAAAGGCATTTTCCGAGTCAATGGCTGCATCCCAGGTTCCAGGAGATGAGTTAATTTGCTCAAGCAATGAAACCACATCTGGTACAGCAGCTGCAATTGGAGTCACCACCACTTGGTTAAGCTTATGATAATCCACTGTCATTCTCCAAAGCTCATCTGTCTTCTGCACAGGCTAAATGGGAGAGTTGAATGGGGATGTGGTGGGAATCACCAATCCCACCTCTTTCAAGTCCTTGATGGTGGCACTAACTCCACGATCCCTCCAGGGATGCGATATTGTATTTAATTTACTATTTTTCTAGGTAGAGGCGGCTCTAATGGCTTCCATTTGGCCTTTCCCACCATAATAGCCCTCACACTACCAGTCAGGGAGCCAATGTGGGGGTTCTGCCTGCTGCTAAGTCTGTCTATGCCAATGACACATTCTGGCACTGGGAAAATGACCACAGGATGAGTCCAGGGACCCAACGTAAGTCGGAACTGAGCTAAAACTCCATTAATTACCTGACCTCCATGAGCCCCTACTTTAACTGGAGGACCACAATGATGCTTGAGGTCCCCTGGAATCAACTTCAGCTCAGAGCCAGTGTTTCCAGTAGTCCCCCAAATGTCTGATCATTTCCCTTTCCCCAGTGCACAGTTACCCTGGTAAAAGGCCAAATGTCTCCTTGGGGAGGGATGGGAGAAAGCTTCACTGCATAAATTGTCAGTAGTGTGATGAAGTCCTTCCTCAAGGGGACCCAGTCTCCCCTTCATTCAGCGGGTTCTGGGTCTATAAACTGGCTCAACTCTGGAAATTGATTAAGGGGCCGTGATTCTCTGTTTTTATAATTCAAATTAGTCTTTTGTCCATTCAACCTGGAAGTTTTCTGTTTGGTTAATTTAAGTGGGAATGCAGTAGGCTTCCTGTGAATTTCACCTCTAGGAACACCATTATTAATTAGCCAATGCCAGAGCTCTAAATGAGTCAGACTATTCTGATTGCCACTTTGCCTCTGCTGTCCATTATGGTAGCTACGCCCACCTTGGCTTTGATGGCTGAGTGCTGCCACTTGGCCCCTGCTACCTCGGGATCTAATTATTCCCTGTGTATTTACATTTTTTGGCTCAGTGACTGCAGTTCCGACTGTTAGATCTGACATACAGAGAAGAGCAATTACAGGGCTCTTCGAAGATACAGGTGCTGCTTTTGCAAATCTATTTCACAAGGCATTGGTCAAAGGTATATCTTCTGGACCCTCCCAGCTGGGATGAGTAGGTCTAAAGTTACTAATCCACTCCACCATCCCAATTTCCTTAAGTCTTTGGATCCCTTCCTTGACATTAAATCAAGGGAGATCAGGCACTTCCAGCTCACCCACAGTGGACGATCTTTTAATTCACATTTCAACTAACCAAGAAAATTAACTATTAGAAACTTTTTTAACTCCCCAAGCTGCAACATGAAATTCAGTCTTTACTTAGTGGGCCCAAATCATTAATTTCAGCCTGATCCAACTCTATGTTCCTTCCACCATTATCCCATACCCTTAAAATCCATTCCCACGACTGTTTTCCAGATTGCTGCTTATGTAAATTAGAGAACTCGAACAGTTCTTTTGAAGTGTAGTGTACCTCCTCACGGGTCACACTCTGAACCTCCCCTCTAGGGGGCCCATTGGGACTTGAGTGGAGTTACAGGTCTAGAAGCAAACAGAGGTGTGGAGGGTGACTGCTGAGGAGAGTCAACATTATCTTGCCTGGCGTTTGCCTCCAGGGAGGCCATTACTGTTGCCTCAGACAGGGCAGGATTTATTGCCTCAGGCACAGGTGGAAAGGAGGATGGCAGCATAGGTAGTGGAGGGGATGCTGCCACTACTGGGGATGGGGAAGCTGTTCCTTCCGGCAAAAAAGATTCATCAGAGTTTACAAACCCAGTGTTCCTGGCTTCATCGGGGGCCTCCCACAAGATCCCATTTCAAGTGGCAGAGTTCCATTCTTTTCCAATCAATGCCCTCACTTTAACAGTAGACACATGGCGAGGCTGTGCATGCACCTTTCATTGCAGGTCAGCCACTCACATGATAAGAGCTTGTGTCTGTTTTTCCACAATTTTAATTCTTTCTCTACAGGAGATAAGCCTCTCACTCAGGGTAATCTCAGCATATCTGTGGCTCGGTATCTGCTTCTGAAGCCGGGAGAGAGAATCCCTGAGTTCATCCTTTTCTTTCATCACTTTGTCCACTGAACTTAGGAGCAATCAACCAGCTTCATCATGTTCTTTGGTTCTCCACATATGGCCAAAGGTATTATGTGTAGAGTCACTAAACCCCTTGCCTTTCATGAGCAGTGAATCAGGAGTCTCAAATGCATTTATTTTACATAGCTCTTCAAACAGTTTTCAACAAGGACTATCAGGGTTCTCCACACTATTAGAAGTAGAGTTCTTGGCATTTTTGGGTCTAATCATACGAAGCAGCCAACTTCAGAATCCCCAAAACCAATGAAAGAACTCCATCATTAATAATCTGTTCCTCTAGAACCACTCCTGGTCCTGAAATCTGTATTAGTCAGGGTTCTCTAAAAGGGACAGAACTAATAGGATATATATATATATATATATATATGAGTTTATTAAGTATTAACTTACACGATTACAAGGTCCCACAACAGGCTGTCTACAAGCTGTTGAGCGAGAAGAGCCAGTCTGAATCCCAAAACTGAAGAACTTGGAGTCTGCTGTTCAAGGGCAGGAAGCGTCCAGCATGGGAGGAAGATGTAGGCTGGGAAGCTAAGCCGTCTCTTGTTTCCACGTTTTTCTGCCTGCTTTATATTCCCTGCCAGCTGATTAGATTGTGCCCACCAGATTAAGGGTGGATCTGCCTTCCACAGCCCACTGATTCAAATGTTAATCTCCTTTGGCAACACCCTCACAGATACACCCAGAATTAATGCTTTGTATCCTTCAATCCAATCAAGTTGACACTCAGTATTAACCATCACAAGCATTTAACATAAACCTAATAAATTATTTCTAACAGCTTTATTGAGATATAATTTACATACCATAAAATTCACCCTTTTAAAGTATACGGTTCAGTGGTTTTAATAATTCACAAAGTGGTACAACCATCACCACAATTTAATTTTAGAACATTTTCATCACTCCAACATAAATAATTTTTTTAGTTCTTTTTGCTTTCACTTTAGGAATTCTGTATTTCTGGATAATTATAAAAGATATTTTATTAATTTGGCAAGGACTGGGTCAAATCTAAAATGAAGGAAAAAATACTGTAAAATTAGACGGTTACCATAAACGAGATAATAAGTAATCGTTTTATTTGTTGTCTTTAAACATGTAAAGGCTTCTGGGAAGAATCTTTAATTTTAGTAATGGAAATTCTGGAAGTCAAAATATATCAAACATCCAATGTTATTAAAAATTTAAAATCAACAAAAGGCTGTATTCGTAAATCAAATTTCTACCTAAGATTACAGAGGATTTGGTTATAGATCCCCTTAAAAGGATTTGGATGGTTCTAAGAAGAAAATAAAATTACTTAGATTTAATCCTAGCTTTTGGCTCTGTCAATGCAGAAGACCTTTCATCATATGATTACACAGTAACGGGGTGTTTTTATGGTTACCTGTTCTTATAGAAAATGTTCTTTGAGGTTCTGTGCACACTGTTAAAGACAGGATAGTTGCCATATTTCAGCATCTAACCAGAACAAAAGCTTTGCATTCATTTTACATTCACAAGTCTTATTAATTTTTACTAATTTGCATGACTTGTTTTAAATTGTACTGCGTGAGTTGGAGAAATTCTCAATGATCAAGTTATTTGAGAGCATTAGTCATTCTTTAACATAATGGCTGCTGCACTGGGTTAAGTTGTATTCGATAATTTTCTTACAAATGTGACTCCATGGGCTTACCAAATCAACATTAAAAATGCTTCTCCACTACGTAGTCACTTACATTTTCTGCTATTACAAGATGTTTCTGATTTTTTAGTGTTTGCCTCCCAAAAAAAACTTTAGAAGTTTTTTCAGAAATAAAACTTGCTGGGTTAATCCTGCTACCAAAACAGACTCTCTTGGGATTCACAGGCTGAGAATTCAAACTTCCACCAAACATGATTTCTTATAAAGATGTCTTATACCTTACTGAGAGAAACCATTTGGGGAACACTGAAAAAATACAGTGTAGTAGAATCTGAGAAGCAACTTGTTCAGAATTTTGGGCTATGGTATTTCAGGAATTAAAAAAAAAAAAAAACCAAAAACATTAGAATAAAAGTCTGAATGGACTCCCTCTTTGGCCAGGGCACTCTAAAATGTAATCTGAAAGACTGGTTCAGGCCATGATGAGAAGTGCGGTTCAGATATGCCTCATGATACCCTTTCAACAGTAACATCAATGCCAACCTTAAGTCTGATAAGAAACATTTACAGTTCTCTCTAAAGCCTGCTACTTGGAGGCTTCATCTTTATGATAAAACCCCTAATCATAGCAAAGACATCCCTTTCTACTGATAATAACTTTCAACCAATTGCCAATCAGAATGTATTTAAATCTACCCGTGACCTGGAAGCACCCCGCTTCAAGCTGTCCTGTCCTTTTAGATCAAACCAATGTCCATCTTACCTGTATTGATGGATGTGTTATGTCTCCCTGCATTGTATAAAAGCAAGCAGTATCCCGACCACCTTGGGCACGTGTCCACATGTCGTCAGGACCTCCTGAGACTATCACGGGCACCTCCTTAACCTTGGCAAAATGAACTTTCTGAAGTGCCTGAGATCTGTCTCAGATACTTTAGGTTCACAACAGGGACTAAAGAGTATGACAGGAGCCCAGCCACTACCCTAAAATACTTACTTGAAACATTGGTTTTTTCCACAATGTGTAACAGAAGGATAGGAGCCTAGCCTTATTCCTGGTGCTTGTTTGTTGTTTTGGAGGGAATGTTGTGCAACATGTTACTCACCCAGGAATTGTACCTGATGACTCCCTTCGATGTTTGAGGCACAGCCAGCACTCTGTCTAGAGGAGCTAAACAGCACAGCTGGTTCCTCTGGCAGCATGACTGGAATTCTTTCTCAGCTTTTATGTTCACACAGAAATGTTATCTTAATCTCAACTGACAAGGGTGTTCTTAAAACAAAACTCAAAGGTAGAAGGCTAGAGGAATGCTTCAGGGAGATCCAAAATGAACAAAATGAATAGCTCTGCACAGCAATTACATTTAGAAACCAAAACTTTTAATCCGCAATTTAGACAGTAGCTGCAAAAGACAATTTGTTCCTTTCTATTTTGGAGTGAAGATTATAGTAGATCATAATAGTGGTTTTTCATATTAAGTAATGCTTTTACATTTCTGTGGAAAGTGCCTTAATGCCAAAACAAAGGGAAAATTAGTCATTCGTGGAAAAAAATAAATCCATAGTAGTGGCAATAATTCATTTATTCCTCCATCCAGCAGTTACTGAACACCTATTGTATGCCAGATTTTTATCTAGGTAAAGAAAGAGTGAAAGATAATTCTCATAAGGGCCCTAAAAACAGGAAATCTTGGGGTATTCTGAAAACCTTGAACTAGAATGCACTTCCAAACAAAGAGGGGGGTGAGGGAGGACTTCTCAGAGGAGGCGAATACTTGTAAATAGATAATATGGAGATTTTAGAAATTGAAATTTGAAACATTCTAAAGCAGTGTCAAAAAATGTTCTATGTAAATTTAGCTATTATTGTATTATCAAAATCTTTGCGTGTCCTAAGCTTACATAATGTAAGCATACACATAGATTTAAATCTGCTTCAGATAATCCATTGTCCATTAAGTATAATTACTGATGTTCACATGGTTCAGACACTATGCTGAAAATTGGAATTAGGAGAGAAGGAGAATTTTTCCAGGAGTCCCTGAGGCAAGCAGTCTTGTATCCTAAAGCTTAGCTTTTATTTATTTATTTATTTATTTATTTATTTATTTATTTAGAGACAGGGCCTCACTTTGTCACCCGGGCTGGAGTGCAGTGGTGTGAATATGGCTCACTGAAGCCTCAACTTCTCAGGCTCAAGCAATTCTCCCACCTCAGCCCCCCAAGTAGCTGGGACTACAGGCATGTGCCACCACGCCCAGCTAATTTTGGTATGTTTTGTAGAGACTGGGTTTCACCATGTTGCCCAGGCTAGTTGTAAACTCTTGGGCAAGTGATGCACCCACCTTGGCCTCCCAAAGTGCTGGGATTACAGGCATGAGCCACAGCGCCTGGCCTGTTTTTAATTTTTAATGATCAAAATTATAGGAAGAATTTGTTTTACTCTCTGAAGTCTCTAGAACATTTTTGTTCTCTTCCTCCCTCCTTCCCTCTTTCCTTCCCTCCCTCCATTCCTTCCTTCCTTCCTTCCTTTTCCTTCCTTCCTTCCTTCCTTTTCCTTCTTTCCTTCCTTCCTTCCTTTTCCTTCCTTCCTTCCTCCCTCCCTCCCTCCCTCTTTCCTTCTTTCCTTCCCTCCTTCCTTCCTTCCCTCTTTCACTCTTTGCTTTTCAACCTCAGACCTCCAAGAAAAACAAAACGACGCAATTATTAGGAGTCACTCTTTTATGGTTATTATAAGTTTCATGACATTTCAGAGGAAATACAGTCAGGCATTTCCGTGGTGATTGAGGAGGTTTGAAGATTATGGACTAATATGCAGGAAGTTGTCTATAGATAGCACTGGAAGGAACCTGAGAAATGAGAGCTCAGATTGGGAAGGAGGTAGGTTACGTTTTCAGTACTTTTTTGTGGCCTTTTATCCTTTCTTATACGAAGGCTGCAGATAATAACTAACATATGACTAATAGTACTACCTATGACTGTTTTATTCCCATATTCTATAATTCTGTCGTTGTGAGACTGCCAGAGTGGGGACAAATTTTAGGCCACAGACTGAGAGGAAAAAATAATCAAGAAGAATTCCAGGTGTGGCGAGAAGGGAACATGCCATGGTCTTCAAAGCAATGATCAGGACATATTGTCTTTCCAGTTTGGGGGTGGGGAGAGAAAAAGGAGTAACACTGTAGCAGAACTGCTTAAACAGAGCTCAATATTCTGCAGATTCAACAAGCACCCCTCTCATCCACTCCATACAGATATGAAGGACACTGATTAAAAGTGGGAGAGCTACTGCTTAAGTACAATATGCGGAATGTTGAGCCCTGTTTAAGTGTTTCTGACAGTATGCCTCTTTTTGACAAATACCAGTTAAAATACGAAATACGAGTTTCTTGGAACAGAATGCAAAATCTCTTGGAACTGAGAGAAGCCAAGTTGACCATTTAATAATCATCAGGTTCTTTTGGCGAATATTGAGAGCTCCCAGCAATTAGAGGTAGGCAAGTAGGCACTGGATGACAATCCTCTCCCGTGTAACCGTGCTATCCCATGGTATGTCAATAATGAAAACAAGTTATATAATAGATTAAGACTTGTCTAATATGTATTAACAAGAAGCAAAAATAGTCACCTCAACTGCTCTTGTAAGCTTAGAATGCTAAGGCTGTTAAGACATTCTGGAAGCAGGGTAAGCCAACCTTCTAGTTTGGGTTAAGCAACATTGTCATATCTGAAATGAAAGTGTGTGACCAAATGGAGGTGTGAACCTATCATGCTGCTCCAGAGATATTAGTTGCTGCTGGATTTGCAATATCCTTATATCAAGTTCATACATGGGTGTTGATGCCTGTAGACTCATTCTATCCAGTCATGTAACTCAAGCACAGCTCATTTTACTAATGTTTGTATGCTAATTAAAAACTCTTAGGTATAGATTCTTATAATATTTAAAGTTTTTATGTAGCTACCTCTGAAGTGTGAATACCTGATTAGGGTACTTCAGATGTTCAATACTCCCTTAGAACAGTGAATATAGTAAGCATTCAAATGTTAGCTGTTACTACTTTTCTTGTACTTACCATGGTTGTTATCTTCATTAGTATATGGCATGCTCTGCTATTTCTCTACATGTATAACTTACTCACTAAGATAGTGCTTTTTAAGACAATTAGTGGGTTATGAAATCAATTCAACAGTTTCTACATAGCATTTTTAAGTGAAATAGGCCGGAAAAGAATAGAAAATATTAAAGTGTATCAAGTTTTTGGTTCAGGCTTATAAAGGTATATATACTGAGTTACAATGTAAAATATATTTCCTACTGTGGCTCATGGTCAAAAACAACAAAAAGAAAAACGCTATAGTAGGTTGTATACTTCAAAGAGACCTTGTCTTATTTATGTTGCTAACCCCAGTGTTTAGTATATGTTTAGATGGTCAGCAAATGTTTGAATAAGAATAACGTGTTTTTTTCTGCTAAGACACATTTCACTGTAAGATGAAACTGGCGTTTAAACCTTTTGCAGAATCTGAAACAGAACATGTGTAATCGATATTTGTAGAACCAATGCATAGAAATGTTCTCTGTTGCTCTGTTTTGAAGAAAACTGTAATTATAGACAATCCCTCCTGTAAATCTTTATAGTTCTGTGTCTTAGTGTTCTGCATGTTAAAAACCAGCAATTACTTATTCTGGAAAATGTATTCCAGTGCCTTTTGTATCAGTTGCCTGTTGTTGCTGTACAAATTGCCACAAGTGTAATTGCTTAAAACAACATGTTTACTATCTTACAGTTTTATGAACTAGACATCTGAAATGAGTCTCACGGGGCTAAAATCAACAGAGCCAGAAGAACTTTCTTCTGAGGTTCTGGAGGAGATTTTCCAGCTTCTGGATGCCTCTGGAATTCCCTGGCTCATGACTCTTTTCTCCATCTTCAAAGCCAGCAGCGCAGCCCTCTGACCGCTGCCTCCATGGCCACATCCCCCCTTCTGGCTCTGACGCTCCTGTCTTCCTCTTCGATTTATAAGGACCCTCCTGATTACAATGGACTCACAAAGATAATCCCAGATAACCTCTCCATTTGAAGTTCCTATTTAGCCATATCTGCAAATTCCCTTTTGCCACTTGATATTCACATGTTCCGGGAATAAAACTTGGACCTCTTTGGAAGCCATTATTCTGCCTACCATGCCCATCAACTGTATTGCCTAAGAATTGACCCAGAGAACATTTGCAAAGCATTTTGGATAATGTTCATGCTACCTGACTTATAGATGTGGTTATGCAGATCATTTCCTAAAAACCTGTTTTCTGATTTCATATGATTTTGGGAACATGGGCCAAGAAAGTAACATTAACCATTAGTGATTTTAACATCCTTGCTTTTGAGAGTTTGTTGAAATTTAGGTAACAACCCACATTTTCATACTGAAATTTAAAATTGTTCTAACTTTTAACATTACTTAGTTAATAACCCTTAGAGTAATGAGTTAGAGAAACAGAAGTAGAAGGTACCGAATTCTAAACCAGTGAAGAACAGATTGATAATTTATAAGGATGCATAACTTGCAGAAAGTGTAATTTGGGGAAATAATATGGCTGTCTAGTGCAAAGTCACTACAATGTTTCCTGAGTAATTAGGAAATGTAATTTGTCAGAACTGCTAACCTGTTGGCAAAAATTTTGAACGCTATCTACACTGGTTTCTTTTAGAAGTCAATGCCTTCTAACACTCTTATTTCAGTGACTGTCATTTTAATTTTTTTCTCCAGTTCCCTATTTTCTATGAGAAGTTGGTCTGGCTAATAAGATTTTCTCCAATTATGGAATTTATCAACAACATAGATTCTTGAAAAGGAATTATAATCCTTTACTTAAAATTTGGATTGTTTCCTTTAAAATAAAATGTCTTCTGCAAAGTAAAATTCAAAATCAAATATCTATCAAAGAGGTGAGTGTGCCTTATTACCTCAAAGATGTTAAATTGCATTTGCAAATTGCTTTCTCATTCTCTTTTCTAGTCTCATCATAATTCTCCATGGTTTTAATAGCGGGATGCTCTTGCTGGTTTCATTTGGTTTATTGCTTTGCCTAAAACTAGTTTTCATCGCTTAAATAGGCTTGTAAATTTGATTCTTTCTAATAGTTTCATTTATAAGCAGTCACATTTTCTCTCTGAAGCATGATTTAATATTTATATTGCCAGTTGGGCTAGGTTTGGTTTTTAAATTGTGTATTCGTTTCCATTTGAAGCTACCATTGTTAATAATCAATATTGGTTGAGGCAAGTAGAAGCCACCGTTACCAATATATGTTCCTTGGACTGTTAACATTAGTGGTTCATTGAAAGTATTTTGAATCAAAAGGATTAGGTTGTAAAGTGAGTGGAGCCTGTGGCTTCTGAAAACAATTGGCTATGGACTTTGAAATCAAGCCTAGGATTGAATTTGGCTCTGCTACTGATTAGCTAAGACTTGAAACATGCACCTCAGTTTTGTCATGTGTACAACTGGAAAATACAGACCTTGTGATAATGGTGTGAAAACTGTATGAGAGAATGTAGCTAAATTTCTAGCATAGGATTCACAATAAGCATCTAATAAATAGTACCTCTTATTACCTAGACATTTCTAGTTTTGCTTTAAAAAAAAAAAAATCTGTGGCTCATGCTTGTAATACCAGCACTTTGGGAGGCCAAGGTGGGCAGATCACTTGAGGTCAGGAGTTCAAGACCAGCCTGGCCAACTTGATGAAACCCCATCTCTACTAAAAATACAAAAGTTAGCCTGGTATGGTGTCACGCACCTGTAAACCCAGCAACTTGGGAAGCTGAGGCTGGAGAATCGCTTGAGCCCAGAAGGCGGAGGTTGCAGTGAGCCAAGATCACACCACTCGCACCGCTGCACTCCAGCCTGGGTGACAGAGCCGGACTCCATCTCAAAACAAACAAAAAATTGTGTATCTTAACAGATTGTTTAATTGATCTGTGCAATAAACAGTTCTTAACACCCAAAAGGAATACACAAAACATCTAATAGATTACAAAAAGTTTAAACTTCAAAAATTCTTGATATGAAGATTAAATCAATAAAAATGTTTGTTAGATTACACATATTATATATTATATATTATATATATTATTTTTATATATTATATATGGATATATATTATTTATATATATTATGTGTGTGTGTGTGTATATATATACTTTTTTTTTCAGACAGAGTCTCGCTCTGTCACCCAGGCTGGAGTGCAGTGGCATGATCTCAGTTCACTGCAAGCTCTGCCTCCCGGATTCAAGCGATTCTCCTACCTCAGCCTCCCAAGTATCTGGGCCTACAGCCGTGTGCCACCACGCCTGGCTATTTTTTTATATTTTAGTAGAGACGGGGTTTCACCATGTTAGCAACGAAGGTCTCGATCTCCTGACCTCGTGATCCACCTGCCTCGGCCTCCCAAAGTTATGGGATTACAGGTGTGAGCCAATGCGCCCGGCCGAGATTACCAATAATTTTTAACAGAATATTTTTATCAGCAGACTGTCATTACAGTGGGAGTAAGGGGCTAGATTAAAGGCATTATGACAATTAACCATCTGTATATAAAAGAATAAAACTAGTACCCTACATCACACCATTTTCAAAAATCAATTACAGACACACAAAATACTTAAATGTGAAAAAAAGCTACAAGACTAATTTAAAATATTATACATATACACACACACGAATATGTACTGAAAAAAGTAAATAGTTAAATAAATAAATTGGAAAGGAAAAACAAATATTCCTTGCAGGGGAATTCCATTTAAAATATGCAGCTACTCCTCCCTCAAAGGCGTGGTGCTCAATCACCACCATATTTCTCCTTGTTGGTGGGCTAGACATAGTAACTTGCTTCCAAAGACTAGAGTAAAGAGAGAGAAAATGAGTAATTTTAGAGTGCAAAGATCTGGCAAGGTGTGATTAATCAGGTAATTAAAGTTAACATCTTCAGTGATGTCGTGTAGGTATGATATCCCCCCAACATTCTGGGATGAGAAGAGCACTTTACCCGTGTCATATTCTTTCCAAAAACCCATAAGCTCTCTGTAATCATAAGAAAAACATCAGATAAATTTAGATCCAAGGCAATTCTACAGCTTCCTTGGCCAGTACTCCTCAAGACTGCCAAGATGATGAAAAACAAAGAAAAGAAAGAAAAGCTGTCATAGACCAGAGGAGACGTGGGAGAGATGACAAAGAAACACAATCTGGACCCAGGATAGAATCCTGGAAACAAAGAAAAGAAACCTGGTGAAATCCAAATAAAATCTAGAGTTCAATTAGCAGTAATGTATTAATGTTGGTTTCTTATCTTGGACAAATATACTATGGTAATGTAAGATGTTAACAAAGGGTGAAACTGAGAAAGAGATACACAGGGACTCTCTGTACTATTGCTGCAACCTTTCTATAAATATGATTATTCAAAAGTAAAAAATGTATTTAAAAAGACTATAAGATTTAAAATAAACGTATCAATATATCTTTATATTCTTTAAAGATGTCTTAACCAAGAAAAAAAGGGTAGAAAAATACTGATGAAAAGAAAATATTGATAAATTTAACTACATTAAATTCCAGAATGTTCATCCAACCAAGCTGCAAAGAAAGTAAAAATATAAATCACAAGTGGGGAGAAGGTATATGCAATAAATACATTGAAATGACAGAGATCTCTTGCAATGCAAATTGAAAAAAGATAAGCAGCTCCATGGACAAGTGAGGAAAATACTTAAATAGAATTTCAGAAAAAAAGGCAATCTCAAAGATCAATGAGTATACTAGAGGATGTTCAACCATATTACTGTTGAGGAAAAAACCACAGTGGGATATCATTTCATGTTTGCTCACTTGGAAATTTTAAAGACTGAGAATATCAAGTATAATCAAGAGTGTGGAAAGCCAAAACATTTATACACTGCAGGTGGAAGTGTAAGACTCTATTGCCACTTTGGAAACAATTTGGCAGTATCTAGAGTTAAAGATGTGTCTATTCTATGTACGGCAAAGCAACTGCCGTCATAGGTATATAGCCCAGAGAAACTCTTGTATATATGAACCAGGAAACATGCACCGAAGTACTCTCAGAAGCTCTGTTTATAATAACAAAAACTAAAAGAAAAACAAAGCAGATGCAATCCAAATATCTATCACAACATAATGCCATCCAGCAATGAAAATAAAACAATAGTAATGAGCGAAACAAGGATGAATTACAACAATATAATTTGGAGGGAAAGAGGAAGGTGCAGAATGCATACAGCATTTCTTTACATCAAATTTTTAAATGTGGAACTAAACAATTTAGTGTTTAGGATTACAAACACGTGGGAAAGTGCTATGGTCTTAATGTTTGCATTCCTCCAAAATGCATATGTTGAAATTTAATCCCCAAAATGTTATAAACAGGTGGCGCCTTTGGGAGGTGATTAGGTCATGAGGGTGAAGCGCTCAAGAATGCAATTAGTGTCCTTATAAAAGAGGCCTGCCAGAGCTTATTGGCCCCTTTTTGCCCTTCTGCCATGTGAGGATATAGCAAGAAGGCACTGTCTTTGAAGAAGAGAGTAAGCCCTCACCAGACATGGAAGCTGCTGGCACCTTGATCTTGGACTTCCCAGGCTCCAGAACTCTGAGCAATATCTGAGCAGTAAGTTTCTGCTGTTTACAAATTACCCAATTTAACATATTTTGTTATAGCAGCTTGAACAGACTCAAACAGAAATGTATAAAGAAAAGCAAAAGAATGGTAAGGACAATTCTTACAGCTACTACTTCTATGCAGGGCTTAGAGGAGCAATGCCTAGGGAACAAAAATAAAACAATGTTCTCCATTTTTAACTGGATGGTGGGTTTGTGGGTGTTTGTATATATAACTAAATATGGTATAAATATTGTTTTATATCTACTTAATAAAAATAAAGAAAGAGAAGAAAGAGAGGAAGAAAGAAAGACAAAAGGTGAGAGAGAGAGACAGGGAAGGAGTGTGGGTTATCAGTTTCACTCGCAGTGATGCCCATACAGTATGGAGACCCCAGTGTGCAAAGGGATTCACGAGTGTAGAGCTAAGTTTACTGGTTTGGTAGATTTCACTGCCTCCTTTTATTCCTATCTCATATCAAAGTTTCATCTAAGTTAGCTGGGCCCAAATTACCGGAGTAAAGCGTCATGATCTCCTCCCTCTAGTTCAACCTCTTGTGACGAACAGTGTCCCATGCCTGTTTTCTCAGAGCCACAGTCCCCTCTTCCTCCTTCTCTCACTGTCACAACAGAGATTCTAAATGTCTCGGTCTACATACCTGACCCTTAAATGCTGTCATAAGCCGTCCCTCTGAGAATTCATGCCCAGATCCTAGGCTGTCTTTTTCTCCTTCCCTAGGACTTCCTCCTCCTCACTTTGCCCAAGACCATGAATTGATGCTGGGGTAGTGGAAGAATGTCTAAGGCAGATCGGACCGATCGTTGCCAGAAATGCATCGTCTCACTTTTCTGGTTCAAGGCAGTTGTCAGGCCAAAAAAGTGGCCTGAGAGAAATACAGCCCTCTTTTTAAAATGATGGATTCTGTATTAGATTTGAGAATTTCTTCTTCACTTTATATGCCAAAGGAAAAATGTTGAGCAAGTATAAAAGTAGGGAGACTGATGGACTAGTCCAGATGAAGGAAGGTAGTCTGAACCAAGGCAGTGGATATAACAGAAGTGGAAATAGAAATGAGGGAACAGATTTGAAAAAGATTTGCTTGGAATCCTGTTTATTTACGAGACAAAAAGCTGTCTGGAGGGAATTATGTGAAAGTAGTCATCATCTTCATAAAACAACAGTGGGTAGACATACTAAAAAACTTTAAAATTATTGTCTACAATGAGACAAGAGGAAAACTGAATACGTATGAAAGTTACAGATTATTGAGGCAAAATTATTAATTGAGCACCGAGTTGCTCAATTGCCTCCAGGCAATTGCCGTTGCCTGCAGGAAGCTACAGAGAACATTATTACTTGTAACCTGATGAACCTTCAGAAATCAATAACTAATCACGTTCATGACTTGCTATCGTTATTAGCATTAAACATGGATTGGACTAATTTTTAGTATTATACATAGGTGGGATTTGTCTTTCTGAAAATTTTCAACTATTCACATTTATCCTTTTTGTTCCATAGCCAAAAAAGATAAACAACATATTGGAAAACATGGATATGGTTCGTAATATTTTTTGATTGAGCAATTAATTCTTATAATGATGTTTAAAGGCTTTCTGAGAAAATATGAGAAAACTTTTAAGAAAAATGTTTTAAGTGTAATATATAAAGGATGGTAGAAGATCTGGAGAAAGGAAAGTATCCCGCTGAAGTCCACAACTCATACTGTAGACAGAGTTTTTAACAAAAGAAAAACAAGAATTCTAAAAATAAAAGATAGTTTAACCACGTAGTTTTTATCTTGGAGACCGAGGCAACATTTAAACCACAGGAGAAAGGAACCAGGTAAATTTATTTTATGACTTTGAACTCATGATAAAAAAGAGCAGCACCTCAATTACAGGCATATATTTTGTTATCCCCCAGGATAAACATATTTTTACAACATAATTTGGCACATTTTACAGCCAAGGTAAAATATGCAGGAAAATACTCTAATATTAATGATAACTCTACAAACTGCATGGGGAAAACATTACTCAAATATCGGTTAAGTAGAATTCAACATAAGTGTGGGGTTTTAAATCCCTCCTACATGTAAATGTTTATGTGTTCTATGTGTTTAAGGTTTATTAGCTCAAAATGTATTATACATTCCCTAATGAAAAGTTATTTCTTATAGGTCTGTATCTCTCTTTGGTTTGTATTGCAATTTGTACAATGTCCTGATGCACATTTTTTATTAATGTTCTAATTACGTTGTAAAATTTGTTTGTTTGTTTGCTTGTTTTCTCTCTTAGAATGTTAGTGCATTGAAGACAGAAACTACCATTTCTTTAAGATCTCTTTAGTTCTTTGCACAGTGCACAGTACGTGGTACTTAATAAATGTGTAATGAAATGCTTTACATGTTTATAATGACCATGCTCAGGATATTTAATTTCCTAAAAATTGATAGCTCTAGCTGTGAAGCTTGTTAAGTAATACAAACTTTCTCATCCCTATAAATGTCTTCTTGGGATCTATAATTTTGTATAAGCTTTCCAGTGAAAACTTTAATTCATCCCTCTAAAATACTATACAAATTCTGTAAACTAAAGAAAACTTCCAAGTACCTTTCCCTCATGAAATATAATACGATTACATGGCTCTGTTATATTTTGGAGAGGAACTATCTTATCCAAAAGTAATAGAAAATCATGAGTTTTAACATTTCCGTAAAACAGAGCATAAAGAAGTGTGAATCTTCTCTTGTTATCAGGCATGCATATTCTGCTCTGTTGGTTGCTAAGATACACTAAACTTAAAAGTACAGAAATGCAATTTGGCTCCTTAAAAATAGGCTATGCAGCTTTCTTATTTTTGACAAAATTAGTCTCTATGGAACATACACAATCTCTGTACAATCATTTATTTTAGTCACTTTCTGGCCTTAGTTAATTAAATAGTGTTTTGTAAAGATTTTAATTTTAAGTTTTCATTTTGAGAGCACCAAAATTATTTGCAAGCACTAACCAAATATCTCTGGATTTTGGTTTCCCACCCTTCATTTAAGTGATCTGTACAAAACAACCCAGACATGGGTTTTTTCCGATGAAAAGCCACTGATCTCAATTTCTAAAAGCAAGTAATTCTTGTTTTCTTCCATTTCTTCTTTATGTTTCCTGAAAAAGTAAAGTTACCTCACGGGCCAAATCTATTTATCTTGAAGTGAGGTGGGTGGTGAAATTGGGTCAAAGATACCATATTGCATTCTCAGATCATGACAAATCTGGCAGACACATCTTTTCTAATTGAGCCGGATAAGAATTACCGGCATCTTTATAAGGTTCACATCATTCCTGTTGTGAAGCCCGACCTCAGAACCTATTACTTGTTCAGTAGTTATCAGTATGTTCAGACTGAATTACACATCTGGGCATATCCCTGGGCACCAGTCTTAAAATCTGCTTATTTTCTATAGGATCCTGCCTTTCAGGGGAAGGCACAAAAAGGTATAATTAGGAAAGAAAACTCGTGTCTATATAAATGTTAAAGATACATATATATGCGGATATATATGTGCGTATATATGCATATACACATACATACAACAGGTAGCAAGATCCCTGGATCTGAAGATAGTAGATAAGAATCAAAAATCTCTGCCATGTGCTGCCTACTAATTCATAACCCCTAAATTTGATTCTATTTTTTTAGTTCTCACACTATTTCACATTCCCTTTCTTTTTACATTAACGGCTTTCTTAATTCTTGGCAGGATTTTTTTTTCCTTCTCATTTTTCTCTTGTAGCGCCTCTTACCCACAGAATTCCATCTTTTTCTCTCTTCTTTCCTCACTACACAGTCTTACATGAACTTCTTCACAGTCACATCTCAATTAATGTCCATACATAGTACTTGATAAATATCTGTCTCCAACCCATCCCTTTCTCTTCAACACTCCAAATTCACACCTCTGAAGCTGTGTCTTCGAATGTAATAGTCACAAACCAAATTCATACTCTACTACTCCATTTCTGCTCTTCCTCCTTTGTTTCTTACCTGTGATTCTTATGGCAACAGCAGTGCAAAGGCTGGGAGAGGCAAAATAGAAATGTATTAATGTAAAGTTGTCATACTCCACTTGAAGTTACATAATACCACTTTCTGTTAGACGCCAATATGTTAAAGGTTTATGGTATAAACACTGAGGCAACCAAAAGATGCCGCAAACTATTATAGCATCTCTTCAAACAGACTTCCCAGAAACTTGCAAGCAGCCTGTGTCTATGACATCAGTTGGGTGAGCAACAGGCTTTTGATTTTGGAGAACTGTGTTTACCTGACACTGCAACAAAATAAAAGCAGCTGTACAGAATAGGAATGAATACAAATATTAATAACAGACAGCATTCAATTTTTGGAGGGTGAGGAGCCCCTCAAGACGAATGGAGGCTTTCAGTTTTCAGAAAGCAGATATTGTGTTTCTTATTTCTTAAACCAACTAATCATTTCATAAGCCATTATCTATTTCTTGCTGTCTTTTGCCCTGCTCAGCCTTTCACCACCCCCAGTTGTTCTTCTTCATGCAAGTACACTAAATTTCAGGGCTGAATGGTTTCATTGTTCTGGTGAAGTTGACATTTCCTTTACTACTTCTCATTTGTATTAAATTATTGATTGGGTTAAGAAAGGAGAAACAAGGAAGAAACAATATCTATCATTTTAAAACTTCAAGGGCCTATTTCTTCAGGAATTTCACCACACAAGAAATGAAAGGGTCTCCATCAGAAATGCTTTTATTTACTCACAGCTATTATGCCTCATGTTTTAGTTTTTCTGATTTCAGGATACTATGTTTGAAAATCATCACCCTTAAAGAAATCTGACAGTGTAACTTTGCAGGGACAAGGAAAAGAAAAAAAGCAATTGGTTCTGCAGTTTGTTAAAACTAAAACCCATTCTCCCTTTTCCTCTTATCGCCAATCAATCTTTCCCCTATTCTACTGAGCAAAATGACTGTTGCCAAAATCAGTTTCCAAAATCCAAACATGAAGCTTCTAGAATGTTACAATATAAAAATAAAATATGCTACATTCTGGAGTAAAAATTTGAGGACACACAGACAAGGACACACCCAGGTCGGCTCAATCCTGCTTGTCCTGAGGTTTCAGGAATCTAAATTGATTATTTGGATGTGTTTTTCGTGCATTTTAACACTGTGTTGTGCCCACTGAATTAGGCTGCTCAAATGTCTGATCCAGTGCTTCCATAATCGGAAGCATTCTTGAGTAATTTCATTGTCTGTGTTCCTCTGGGCTTTCTCTCTTGAAGTCATTTTGTTAGCCATCCCCAAATGGCTTCTTCTGATGTTTCTGATAACTTGACGCTGCCCTGGGAATGCCTGTCACGCAGCTGTCACCACCATCTGGAGAACCTCATTATCTCTAGGAAATAGTTTTCTCTTACCCATGTGATATGACCTTTGTTAATTACTCTAGTGGAGTAAAAAATTATTTCCCCATCATCATTTTATCCTGCTACCAGGTCATGTGGCAGCCACATGACTCCATCCCATCGTTTCCTGTAAAAAGACTGATAATTCGACTTTTATTTGATTTACTCTTTATCACAGCTTTTACCTCCTAAGAACTTGGGTAATAGTCCAAAGGGGAATGGATCACAAGTCAGACTGAGTATCAGCACATTATCATGTACTGGTTACAGAAATAAAGATTTGAATTATTTGTTTTTCCCCCTATCTGGTGACCTTGGTTAAAGTTAACCCTCCCGTATACTATAGAGAAATAATCTACCTTGTAAGATCATCTGCATTAATAAGTATATCTTTACATCTCAGATAAAATTGCATCTTCTTTCTCTATGGTAGCACTGACTACTGATGTATCATTATTTCTTCGTGCTCATCTGCGACAAATGTTTTCAGCAGGGTAGAGGATCTACTGATAATTGTTAAGTGCTTCCTCTGTGTTGGCACTGTGCTAAATACTGCACACGTTTAACCCACTCTGCACTCGTTTAACCCTCACAAAAATCCAATGAAGTAGGTACTATTACTATCCCACTTTGCAGATACACAAATGGAAACAACGAGGCTAACTAGAACCCACTTTGCAATAAGCTGTGGAAGCAGGATGAGAACCCAACCAGTGCAGCAACAGAGACTTCACTCTTAACTGCTTCTCATCATAAAATATATGCTGCTAACCACTTCTTAGCCTACACCATGTTGATGAACTTTAGATTGAGACTAATCTTTTGCTTTTATGAACAGTATTATAGTGAATGTCTTTGTATGCATATCATTTTGCACATAAGCATTTATCTATAGAATAAGTGTCCTGAAGTAGAATTTTTGAGTAAAAAAAAAAAGTACACATGTACGTTTTACATATTTTGATGAGTATTGCTATAATGTTCTCCATAAACCATAGTCAGAATTTATATTCCAAAAGCCATATATTAGAGTAAAACCATGTATTTTACAAGTTTCAAGTTATTTTTGGAGCATATGTACATATTCTTTCCTTCTATTCGTTCTCAGGTTCCCTCCTACACCAAATTGATACAATTATCCCAGGACTTGGTGCGCAAAGTGTTTTGTCCAAATATTCACAATCTAGGTGCAGGTATTTCTTAGTACTTCATAAGATGGGGAAGGATGAAGCTATCTGCATAATTAGATATTTTCCCCATTACAGTTGGAATATTTGAATTCACAGATGTTAAATAGGGTACCACTTTATCACTAGATTTTCTGGAAATCAAATATTAACTACACATGGGAAAACCCTCAGACTTTTTATTTTATTATTATTATTTTTTGAGACAGTCTTTCTCTGTCACCCAGGCTGGAGTGCAGTGGTGCGATCTCAGTTCACCGCAACCTCAGCCTCCCAAGTTCAAGCCATTCTCCTGCCTCAGCCTACAGACTAGCTAGAGCGACAGGCATGCACCACCAAGCCCAGCTAATTTTTGTATTTTTAGTAGAGAGGGGGTTTCACCATGTTGGCCAGGCTGGTATCAAACTCCCGACCTCAAGTGATCCACCCGTGTTGGACTCTCAAAGTTCTGGGATTACAAGCATGAGCCACCGCACCCAGCCAACCCACAGTTTTTCTATAGATAAATTGTTAAATGTCTGAAATATGCTCAACGCAAACTCACCACAAAGAAAGTGGAGATTTAAGAAATAAACTTTAATAAAACCAGGGAAAATTACAATAGAAAATTTGTCTCAAAGTAAATAATTGGCAGTTAGTACACTGAAGATTTTTTAATACAAAGTTTTTTATCTCACAAAATAAAATCTAAATAGAAAGTTTACCATAGTATGATTTTTTCAAATGTTAAGATAAAAATTAAATTGAATCTAGTGCCAAAACGGAAAAACTAGATAAGTTATAGTAAATAACTAGAAAAGTCACAGTAAACGTTTAAAGAGATGTTGTTGTGTTAGTTAAAATAAATTAATTATATAAATAGAGATTTTAAATCAATTTTGAGTTTCAAAATGAGTCAGATGCATTTTAGAAATAATGTAGCTTGCATTACAACGACATATTTACAATGTTTTCAGTTGAGTGACTAATATGAATCACACACCTTCTCCTGCGTTTGCTCATTTAAGACCCAAATACAACATCCCATTGAGACAGGAATTCTTCATCTCCCTTTACAGACAAAACTGGAGTTCAGGTGGGCAAAGTGACGTATCCATAGTCACGGACAGACATAGATAGCTATGCCAGATCTCAAGTCCCACAAATCTGAGACAGAAGATCCTGCTGTAATTAACAAGAAGATATTTTGAGCTTTCTCTGAACATCAGTTGAACTAAGAGCTCCAAGGCTACTTTGGATATTCCAAAGTATCTTTGGAAACACTTTAGCCTCAAGTTTTAAATATTTATTAAGTTTCTATAATACCATTGGGGTTTTTTTGGTGGTGGTGTTTTTGACAGAGTCTCGCCCTGTCGCCCAGGCTGGAGTGCACTGGCGCGATCTCAGCTCACTGCAAGCTCCGCCTCCCGGGTTCCCGCCATTCTCCTGCCTCAGCCTCCCGAGTAGTTGGGACTACAGGCGCCGCCACCACGCCCGGCTAGTTTTTTGTATTTTTAGTAGAGATGGAGTTTCACCATGTTGGCCAGGATGGTCTCGATCTCCTGACCTCGTGATCTACCAGCCTCAGCCTCCCCAAGTGCTGGGATTACAGGCGTGAGCCACCGAGCCAGGCCCCATTTGGTTTTTAATTGTCCAAAATAAATTGGAAGAAATACATTGTTCTTTGTGAGTTAATTACGTAACACTTTGCACTGCCAAGAACTTTCAGAAGTTCAAATGACTTCAAGGGCCTCACAATTCTAGGGCTAGGCTGGAATAAGGATATCAAAAGCCATACATTGCTCCAGAGACATAGGAAAGAGGCATGCTCTTGGAGAGGTATCCAACTTCAGAAATACTTACAACCTTATGAACAGGAGAAACCAAATGTCCAGTCTGGGCTTATGGTTTTGGTGTTGGTGTTTCAGCTACTTCACCAAAATTAAACCTGAATATTTACAGTATCCAGAAAAATGATAGTCATGAAAATATGATTGTAAATTGATTTCTAAAAACCAAACTGGTTGTGAATCATAACACTCTGATCTCATCTCCATAGTAGCTTTCCAAAGGGAGAATGAAGCTCCAAAGGGAGAAGTCGATTTTAGCACAGAGGATAATCAAATAGTTAAGCCCACTTAAAAACTTTTCTTCCATAGGTTGTTGGGGTACAGGTGGTATTTGGTTAGAGAGTAAGTTCTTCAGTGTGATTTGTGAGATTTTGGTGCACCCAGCCCCCAATTATACACTGCACCCTATTTGTAGTCTTTTATCTCTCGCTCCCCTCCATCCCTTCCCCCCAAGTCCCCAAAGTCCATTGTATCATTCTTATGCCTTTGCGTCCTCATAGCTTAGCTCCCACTTATCAGTGATAACACCTGATGTTTGGTTTTCCATTCCTGAGTTACTTCACTTAGAATAATAGTCTCCAGTCTCATCCAGGTCGCTGCAAATGCCCTTTATTCATTCCTTTTTATGGCTCAGTAGTATTCCACTGTGTGTGTGTGTGTGTGTGTGTGTGTGTGTGTGTGTGTGTATGCCACAGTTTATTTATTCACTCATTGATTGATGGGCATTTGCATTGATTCCATAATTTTGCTATTGCAAATTGTGCTGCAATAAACATATGTGTGCAAGTATCTTTTTTTTTTTTTTTTTTTTTTTTGAGACGGGGTCTCGCTCTGTCGCCCAGGCTGGAGTGCAGTGGCCGGATCTCAGCTCACTGCAAGCTCTGCCTCCCGGGTTTATGCCATTCTCCTGCCTCAGCCTCCCGAGTAGCTGGGACTACAGGCGCCCGCCACCTCGCCCGGCTAGTTTTTTGTATTTTTTTAGTAGAGACAGGGTTTCACCGGGTTAGCCAGGATGGTCTCGATCTCCTGACCTCGTGATCCGCCCGTCTCGGCCTCCCAAAGTGCTGGGATTACAGGCTTGAGCCACCGCGCCCGGCCGCAAGTATCTTAAAAAAACAACTTCATGCCATATTGTTGTTCATTTGACATCAAGCTCTATAACATTCTGTGCTTTCTAAATGAAGCAATGCTGAATAAATTATTCATTATTGTTGGTCAAAAAAATGTTTCCAGATTCTAGCTAAAATCGAATTCACTAGCACTTTAAAAACCTGACAGAGGAAACCCAGACTTCTATTTATGATTAAGACTGAAGAGTCACCTGGTAGTCAACATGCCCACACACAAACTCCTTGTCTTTGCCCCATTAAGCATTTTCCTTCATCATAAATTCTTTAGAAGTTACTAAAGGTGCAGTTTAAATAGTCATCCATGACTTACGTTTACCCAATTACAAGATCTCCCCCTTCTCTCTCTTCTGAAATTTTCTAACATTTGTCTGCAATATTCAGATACTTCATTTTATGATAATCATTTGTCATATTTACCATCTCTGATGTCATTGTAAATTTCAAAAAGATGGGCGGGATTGTATTTCTTAACTATTTTCCTAAGGAAATGGATATAAGGATACTTATGATTCGTTCCCAGCTATCAAGGAACCGAGAAGTCCAGCTTCTTAGTGTTCCACAGAGCACCTTACACATCTGTAAAATCTGAGTTGCTTTTGTTTTAAACAGGATTCTTAGCCCATAACAATAGCCATTAAAAATGCAGACAGTGAAATTTTTTTAATTTATTGTGCTTCACTAGAAGACATCATTTTTAAAAAAAATACCAAAATGACAGCATAAAAAGGAGCAAAGGCAATTAATGAAAACTTTTAATTGTATTAATATATTTTTAGAAACACAGGAGAACTGTAGTAAATAATAACACTGCAGTTTCTGTTTTCTTGATTTGTTTTTTGTTTTTAAAATAATTAAGCAATTAAAAGGAACACATTTTAATATTAATAACATTATTTGTGGTTAAGGGATACAAAAGTGATTAGAAAGAATAAATCAGATCTAGCATCTCACAGCACAACAGGATGACTACAGTCAATAATAAGTTAATTGTACATGTAATAATAGCTAAAAGTAGAATCGGATTGTTTGTAACACAAAGGATAAATACTTGAGGTGGCGGATGCCCCATTTTCCCTGATGTGTTTATTGTATATTGTATGTCTATATCAAATATCTCACATACCCCAGGAATATATACAACTACTATGTACCCATAAAAATTAAAAATTTTTAAAATGGCTTAAATTTCAGGAATAGCAGTGCTCTATTCTCTCCCCTTGAATGGGAGAGTCTAGTTTAATATTTTAAAATTACCATTTGTTTACTGAAAATAAAAATAAAAGTTCAAACTAAAAAAAATAGCATTAGTTAGATTTAGTAAAATATTTCATATAAACTAAAATAGGCACTTACCAAATAATGTAACTGTATATGACAATGTTCAGTTCATACTTTTTCACTGTTTTAATATTTAAATACAAGTAAAACTATAGGTTGTCACAGAATGATAGAATTGAAGTCAGTCAAGTTCTGTTTCTTCACCTTTACAATGTGCTGTCATTATTTATTTTGATCCTCTGTTTAGAAGAACATGTGTTACCATGGCAGTTAGAGAGAGAACTGCACCCACCAGTGTGTGTGTGTGTATGTGTTTAGGGAGAGGCAAATCTATCCAAAGTAACTTTCATATAGAATATAGCATTCATCAAAGGTTAAGTAATAAAAAAAAGTGCCAACAGGAAGCTCGCATCCGTGTTATTAAAACACAGCAGTTACTACAACGAACTTTTAGAATTTAGAGATCTTTTTCTGGCAGGAGTATTTTACCATGGTATTGCTTAGAGTTTGTTGATGCCTGGTGATAATAAAAAGCAGACCGAGTTTAGTGAATTTTATTGCTGTTTTCAAATCTTTCCGTACAGGGAATTTCTTGATCCCAGCTCCACCCATGCTATTCCTCGGCCTGAAACCTGCTATTGTTAACTGAGATCAGGAATGTTAAAAGACCTAGCACCAGGCCTCATCACGTTATTTTATGGTAGTGATCACCGTGACGACTGTTAATCATTGGCAGAATTTAGCCTTTGCAAAGTACACAGAGGCTTCTTTTTAAACCACTTTCCAGTTTAGCGTATTAAATGAAGATTTTTGTTTGGAATGTTACCACAAACAGATTTAAACGGTGTTCCTATGACCCTGTGAATTTTCTTTTAATGCTCAAATGCATACAAGTTCTTAGCTGTCAAATTGACAAGAGAATTCCTTCTCTTTTCCCTTGCTGTAGTAATAGCAGTATAATTAGGAGTGCAGCTCCAGAGGAGACTGTTTAACTCCTCGGTCAAAGCTTATTTCTTTTCCCCAGTTTCACAAGCTATGAGCAGTGGGAACTTGGACAAATTTCCCAACATTTAAAATGCACAGTAAAATTATGACAGTAGTACTTGCTTTCATAGAGTGGTTGTAGGGATCAAATGAGATAATTTGTGTAAAGTAGGTCTCACGCTATCTGAGATACTGAATGACAAAACATGCAAAATTGTTCTTTCCTGCTATTATTAAAATAGAATAATCTGAGAAAAGAAAAATAGCCCAGAGCAGTCAGATATGTGAAGTATGCAAAATTTACCAGGTTTGGAGAGATATGAGTTTATACAAGCCATCCATGCCCAGGGGACAAATGTTTAACGGCATCGTATTCCCAACTAGCTG
This sequence comes from Theropithecus gelada, assembly GCF_003255815.1. Lineage (NCBI taxonomy): Eukaryota > Metazoa > Chordata > Mammalia > Primates > Cercopithecidae > Theropithecus > Theropithecus gelada. Next base: position 47,410,870 of record NC_037670.1, on the reverse strand, counting down.
CTTATCTTCATGTTCCTGGACTTTGTGATACAAAGAATAAGGTACAGCCAATCAATAGCTTATGTTATTTTAATGTAAATTCTTGGTAAACAACATAGAAATTGCCTCCTTTCACCCCTTAAAAACCCACTTGTACCTGCTGCTAATCAAAGTGTATATTCAGGGCACTTACTTCTGTGCCCCTAGTGGCCATCCTCAAGCTTTGGCTCAGAGAAACTCTGTACTTGATGATAATTTCTGAATCTGATTATTTGAGGTTGACATGATAAATCAAACCGAAGTATCTTACCTCCCCTACCTCTCACCTCTCCCTAAATGCTACATTGCTGCTACCACAAAGAGGGGTAAACTATGTAATTTTTACCCCCATTCTTTGCTCTCTTAGTTTTAAAAAATCTTTTAAATTTAATCTCTCATACGTTCATTTGTCATTCCAAACTGGCAATAATTTTGTGTGCTGTTACAGCATAAAGCATCAACCATTTTGCCAGTGAAATATTACTATTTCTAGATTTTTTTAAATCTGACATCTCAATCTTTTAAGTTTTGGGGACCCATTTCAAGTTAAGGACTCTATTTATTTTAAAAAAATTTTTTTAATGCCAAGGCAGGTTAGTGCAAGTTAAATCTCAATAACTAAGCGTATCCTGGTATTATAAGGAGTTACCTGGAAGAAAAATATTTTTCTAATCCAAAAACTTTCAGAATAAGTGGAATATGAATGTGAACATGGCAGTATACCAACATTTCCATCAATGGATAATGAAACCAAACGAGATATCAAACCCAAAATTCTTTACTTGGGAAAAAAACAAACCCTCAACTTGACACCAATAAAAGGTTACAGCCTTTTCGAAAACAAAAAGTTTTTCCAAAAGCCCTTCACAAAGTTATCAAATGGGATACTGGATTATTTGACGATGGTGACAGAGGGAACATTTTGATGAGCTGATCAGCTGAAAACAAGCTCATTATACTCCCACCTCATCAACCAGTTTAAAGTCAGGAAAAAAAAGTTTATTAGCAACTGGAAACCTTTTCACAAAGATATATGCCTATTGTCCTGGTGCAGTGGCTCATGCCTGCAATCCCAGCACTTTGGGAGGCTGAGGCAGGAGGATTGCTGGAGCCGAGGAGTTCAAGACCAGTCTGGGCAACATAGTGAGACCCGGTCCCTACAAAAAAATTGAAAAATTTGCCAAGTGTGCTGGTGTATGCCGGTAGTCCCAGCTACTTGGGAGGCTGAGCCTGCGAGGAGGCTGAACCTGCAAGGTGAACCATAATTGTGCCAGTGTACTCCAGCCTGGGTGACAGAGCTGTCATATGCATATATATAATAAAATATTATATAATTTTATAATATATTAATATAGATCTTTAATAATATAGATCTATATTAAAACATCTATATTAATAATGTATATTGACTCAGTTATCAAATTCAACTTACATAGTACCTTATAAATGTTTTACAAAAGTAAATACCAGCCTATACATATTTTTTCCCAAATTTGTAAGTAAGTTGTATTAAATCTTTAGTAGCTAGATTTTATTGGTTAATTCTAATAATTCTTCATTAAAAACTGGTATTAAAGCAGTATTTCAGTATTTTTCAAGTCAAACACTCAAGATACATGTATTTCAGTCACTCTATTCATGTTCTCTTAGCTTGCTCTAGAGAAAAGAAAATTTTTTTTTTTTTTTTTTTTTTGGAGATGGAGTCTCGCTCTGTCACCCAGGCTGGAGTGCAGTGGCGCAGTCTGGGCTGACTGCAAGCTCCGCCTCCCGGGTTCACGCCATTCTCCCGCCTCAGCCTCCCGAGTAGCTGGGACTACAGGCGCCGCCACCACACCCGGCTAATTTTTTGTATTTTTAGTAGAGACAGGGTTTCACCGTGTTAGCCAGGATGGTCTCGATCTCCTGACCTCGTGATCCGCCCGCCTCGGCCTCCCAAAGTGCTGGGATTACAGGCGTGAGCCACCGCGCCCGGCCGAGAAAAGAAAATATTTAAAATACGTCTTCAGCTCATCTTCACATTCAACTTCATCCAACCTCTGGCTATGTAGGAAATGTGCCAGATTAAAGTTTGAAGACAAGCAATTTTTTTTCTATGCTAACATTTTTTTCTGCTTACAGAACACTCTTCTATGACTTTCAGTACATTTCACACAGGATCACATAGGCAAATTTAGACATCCTTAACATTCACTTATCTCTGCATACAAAAGTCAGTCAGATATCTAGTTATCTTATGTTCCAAATAGAAATATGTTCCAATATATCGATGTTGAAAGAAACAAGAAAGGATTACATGGAGTGTTTTTGATGTCACCTTGAAGAAATTGTCATACACCATCTGCTGGTTTATTGAGCATACATAATGGCGATGTTGATGAATTCTCCTTTAATAAATGATACATATTGACATAACCACCAAATACATCCTAATGACCAGAAACATATCAGGGTGACTAGAAATGGATCCAGCTTAAGTTATCCATGTGTATTTTGTATCTGTGAACTGACTAATACTCTAATCTATGTTGTGCTATGCTTCATTTATATACACTTGTAAGTGTGCCTTTCAATCTAGCTCACAAATGAGGTTCACGGTCTTCTTTGTCTTCATTGTCTCTGTGGGCTGTCTTCTGAGAATTCGTACCCCATTAAGAATATGCAGGCTGAAGAGGTCAGTCTACTAGCACATCAAAAATAATTTAGAAACCATTCTCTCTGTTTTATGCCTTGATTGACTAACATGAATGTGTTGGGAAAATTACAACTATAGCCTATAAATGAAAATTATTCCATAAATCATTGAGATCAAAGTCTTCAATAACTTCCAAACAAAAAAGAAATGAAACACAACCTCTTAAGCAGAAAAGTTGGGAGTTCAAATTTGGGTAAAGAGGGGGGAGGGAGTTTGCTATATAATTAATAAACAAGTAATTAAAAACTAAAGGAGACTTTTATGAATCATGTGAGAGAAAATCATGGAATACTTCAGAATCTCAATTCTAGAACTTAGCTTATGAATGGATCCATAAACTGAAGTTCTCAAATGAAAATGGAAATACTCAATCATTGGATCACTGGTACTGTGCTATGCTTTCTAGTTGACAGTATTAGAGTTTGGTTCAGAAACTGGAAATCACTTAGGTATTTTAAGCAGGAAAGAAATCAAATCAATAATTTTAAATTGTATAAAATCCTTGGAAGAACTGGAGACCTGAAGGCAGGGCTGGGCCTCCAAGTCTGACCTCTGCCAGAATCAGGAAGGTGGAGAATCAGCGGTAGCTGATGAAACTCTAGAGTTTAAAAAAAAGGAAAAATACCTCCACTGCTGTGCCGCAAGGATTAAAAAGCCACTCCCAGAGTAACTCCCTCAAGAATGGAGCACTTACCCCATGAGACCAGCTGCCTCCTCAGGGCAATTTCTTCCTGACACCTTTGAAACTTAGGAATGAACGTTTCTGCTATGTGCAAACTCTGCTTTTCAACTCCGCCTGCTAGCAGACCACAACATTGAGCAACCAAGAGATGGTCTCTGGCCCCTTCCTGGATTCCTAAGCCCTGGCATCTACATTTTAAATACATAAAATAGCTTATTTTAAATACATAATGATGGATGAATGAGATCCTGGGTGTTGTCGTTTGGTCTTCAAGACTTTGCAATACAGAAAGGCCGACTTTCAGAAAGGCAGCAAGTTGGATATTTCGCACCAGTCTTTTCATGGTCGCAGTGCTACATACTCTTCATAAAAACAAATTTGAATAGGTGGTGTTGCTCCCATTTTACAGAGGAGGATATTTACAGGTTGAAGTTGTACCCTGTCTAAAATCACATATGAGGCTAGGCCTGGTGGCTCATGCCTATAATCCTAAGCCCTTTGGGATGCCAAGGTAGGAGGATCATTTGAGGCCAGGAGTGTGAAACCAGCCCAGGCAACATAGTGAGGCCCCGTCTCTACAAAAGAAATTTTAAAAAGAAATTAGCTGGGAGTGGTGGTGTGTGCAAGCAGCCCTAGCTACTTAGAAGGCTGAGATGGAAAGATTGCTTGAGTCCAAGAGTTTGAGGTTACAGATCTCTTCATAGACTGCTGTGATTACACAGTTATCTGCACTATTACATAGTTATCTGCACCACTGCACTCCAGCCTGGGTAACAGAGTGAGATCCTATCTCTGAAATAAAAGTAAAATAAAATAACGTGAAATAAGGTGCTAGAATCAGTAACCTAATGACACAAATTTGCTTTGAAATCCTCCTATTACTACTACACTGCCTCTGCACGTATTTGCTAAGTAAAGCCGTATGTTTCTTGGCTACCAAACATCTATAAAATAAAACTTCAGGCCAAGTGCAGTGACTCACACCTGTAATCTCAACACTTTGGGAGGCTGAGGCAGGAGGATTGCTTGAGCTCAGGAGTTTGAGACCAACCTGGGCAGTAGAGTGAGACCTCATCTCTCCAAAAAAAAAAAAAAAAAAACAAGCAAAAAAGCTTAGCCAAGCATGGTAGCATGAGCCTGTAGTCCCAGCTACTTGGGAAGCTGAGGTGGAAGGATCACTTGAATGTTGGTGTACCCCCATAATTTATATGTTAATCCTAACCCCCAGTGTAATGGTATTTGAAGGTAGGGCCTTTGGGTGGGGGTTAGGTCATAAGAGTGAAGCCCTTATGATAGGGGTCGGTGACCTTATAAAAGAGACTCCAAAGAGCTAGTTGGTTCCTTCTGCCATGTGAGGACACATCTAGAAGTACCAGAAAGTGGGCCCTCACCAGACACTAAATTTGCTGGAACCTTAATCTTAGACTTCCCAGCCTCCAGAACCATGAGGAATAAATTTCTGTCATTTATAAGCTACCCAGTTTATGGTATTTTGTTGTTGTAGCCCAAATGGACTGAGACAACCATCCAGTAAAAAACAGCATCTATCTCTATAATAAATATAAAAAGTTATCTTCTCAAATTGATTAACAATGGATTTATTGAATCAAAGACATTGATTGCCTAAAATTGATTACCCAAAGAGGTAGTTGGGTATTAAAATTCCTGATATATGGGAAGTATTCACTGTATAATAGCTTTAAATGACAGAAATTATGAAATGCTATGCAGTGTTCTTATTATTTTTTTAATTTTAAAAAGATTCGACTTTAACTTTTTTCTTAGAGACAGGGTCTCCCTCTGTTGTCCAGGCTGCAGTGCAGTGGCATGGTCATGGCTCACAGAAACCTTGAAATCCTGGGCTCAATCAATCCTCCCACTTCAGCCTCCCGAGTAGCTGGGACCACAGGGGTGCACCACTATGCCTAGCTAATTTATTTTTGTAAAGGCAGGATCTCCCTATATTGCCAGGCTGGTCTTGAACTCCTGGGCCACTGTACAGTATTATCGTAGCTTAGAAAAAATGTATGAAGACTACATCAAAATTAAATAGGTACTCTGGATGATGGTATTTTGAGTGCCTTTATTTTTTCTTTAAAGTTTTTCTCCCTTTTCCAAACTGTCATATTTGAATTTTTTAAAGCAAAAACTTTTTTAAGAGAATTAAAGCATTTAGAAATAATAGCCATAGGGCAAGCATAGGTATGGTAGGTAGGTAAAGTTATCAAAATAAAAATAGTTGAAGATAAGTTTTTTAAAGTGTGATTCATATTAAGAAGGAAAGGAGAAAATGTTCTCAACCGTCTCCCCATGATTTTTAAGCAAATCCTAGGACTATTAAAGATTCTGGACACACACAGGAGAGTCAGATTGTACTTCAAAAAGATTTATTTTCTTTTTAAATCATGAAATATCACTTACATTTATTAGTTTAAAAATCTACTTTATAAACACAAATTCTCTGATAATCAATAAAGCTAAAGCTGTACACGAGCTATAGAGAGTGTGTGTCCTCAGTATCGTCGCTGAGTATCTTAATTGACTCATTTTGTTGTTGGTATTTTAGCAACAGGGTCTTCCTCTGTCACCTTGGCTGGAGTGCAGTGGGGTGATCATAGCTCACCGCAGCCTCAAACTCCTGGGTTCCAGCACTCCTCCCACTCCAGCCCCTGGGGTAACTGGGACTATAGGCGAGCACCACCAGGCCCAGCAGTTTTTAAATTTCCTGTAGACCTGAGGTCTCGCTCTGTTGGCCAGGCTGATTCGGAACTCCTGGCATCAAGCAATCCTGTCTCGTCGGCCTTCCAAAATGCTGGGATTACAGGCGGGAGTCACCATGCCATCTGGCTTGTTTATTCTTAATCTTAAATTTATTGAGTATATAATCATTCAACCAATTTTAAAATCGTATTCACTCTTTAATTTTTAAAACATCTACCACAGGTGGAAGAAATGTATATAATCATTCAAACAATTTTAAAATCATATTCACTCTTTAATTTTTTAAATATCTGCCACAGGTGGGAGAAACGTAATCCAGCTTCTCATTTTCCAAACCCATTGTAATTTAGCCTCTAAAATAAAACCCTTAAAATCTGAACAAGTAATCAGCATTGCTTAACTGAAAAATGATTGATCATGATTAGTTATGGAACAAGTTTTATTTGTATTTGTTTGATATTGGTTTCACTCACTGGATGAGATTATTTAGTGAGCAAATATCTTTGAAATTCTTACAACTGTTGGTGAAATCTCTTTACAGATTGTGAAACATCTGTTTAATTCTCATTTGGTGGTATAAGGTACTCGATGACGAATCACTAACAAGGACTTCTTTACTCATGTTTTAATTTCTAACAAAACAAAATCATGTAACCATCCTAGAGGAATCTAGGAATACGTGTTGAATTAATATGTGATTTCTGTAGAGTTTGGTTATGAGGCTACCATAGGTTTTCATCATCTGGATTTTTTCCTTCTAACTTCAAATATTATTTTTGAAATAAAACCTCAGATGCTAAAGTGAATAAAATAAAATAAAAGTGAAACCCTATACATTTGAAGCACAGAACTTTATCTTAAATACATAGAAATGATATCTTTGTTTTTTATGCCTATCTAGAACTAGAATAACACATTTTTTTTCCTTTTGGATTTTGAAACACTGCACACACACACACACATGCACACACACAAATACATACACACACATGCATATAAATAGCTCTAGTTCAGATAATGTGATTTTTTAAAGCATGCCAATTTGGTTGTGAATTATTATACCAATAAGATATAATTAGGGAATAATTTATTTCCTTCATGAGTATACTGAAAATTAATAATGCTATTCCTCAAATGACCTTTCAGACTTCACCTCTGGACCACAGCCCATCATGCTTTGCATTGTGTTATTGATACACTGGTACTAGATTAAACTCAGATTTTAGGAGTTATCTTGAAGAAATCAGCAAATACTGTACATGAATACAAACTTGAACATCCTTGGATAATTTATAGCTTCTTACGTCAAATGTTGATGGAAAGCATTTGAGAATAGATTGTGGATTAAGCAGGGATGACATTTGAAGTGGACTGAATGGGGATTAGCTGCTACTGTTCTGGAATCTCGGGCCTATGGAATGCTAGCCTGCTAGAGTGTTCCACTCACATATTCCAGCTCGACAACAGATCTCACAGTTATCGGTGCCACTCACCCCAATAGCCGATGCCCTTCTATGGCATCTCCATCTCTGTTTCCCAATTGCTCACTTTTTCTCCCCAAAATATATTCTGATCCTTTTCAAAAATAATTCTGTATTCTCCCACACGGTCTCCTCTCTGATTTCTCTATTCAGACATTGTTCTATTTTACATGTCTATTCAGACATATATTCTCTATTTAGACGTTAGCCCAGACATTCTTAGTAGATGATTTGTAGTCTCTATGACTACTGTTAGTGACAGCATTGAAAACCTAGATGGCCACAGAAGGCACTCATACCATAGTCAGCATTGCATCAGTACTCATGTGGCTCATTTATTTTACTTAACTACCCAGGCTCATTTTTTGCCATCACTCTCACCCGCCCACCTCCCCCAAGTTATGAACAGCCTGTGTTCTTTACGTATTTAGGGAAAGCAAGCAGATTTGACTATTGCCCAAACAAAGTACTGCAATGCTAATCTACTATGAAATCACGTCAGGACCAACACAGAGAATACACGGATTCCTTTATTCATTGTTTTGGGGAAAAACTATATTTGCTTAGAACCATGAAATTTTCATGTAAAAAAGTTATTCCTTTTGTGGCCATAACTAGGAGATGCCAGTATTAAAGGGACCTGGACACAGGGATGTTCATATGAATTTGAAACAGGTAATGGGCGTAGGCAGAAGTATACTAAATAAAGAATTTAATTTTGGTTAACAGTCGCTAAGTACATCTTCCTCAACTTTTCCCTCATTTGTTTCTCATTTATTTAAATTGTGCTATCTTAAAAACACAAAGTGGCAGCCAGGTCCGGTGGCTCACGCCTGTAATCCCAGCCCTTTGGGAGACCAAGGTGGGTGGATCACCTGAGGTCAGGATTTTGAGACCAGCCTGACCAACACAGAGGAACCTCGTCTCTACTAAAAATACAAAATTAGCTGGGCGTGGTGGCGCATGCCTGTAATCCCAGCTCCTCAGGAGGCTGAGGCAGGAGAATCGCTTGAACCCGGGAGGCAGAGGTTGTGGTGAGCCAAGATCATGCTATTGCCATTGCACTTCAGCGTGGGCATCAAGAGCGAAACTCCATCTCAAAAAAACAAACAAAAACAAAACAAAAAAACAACCAAAGTGGCTAGTGGGATATGATTAGGGAATGGTGAGATGGGAGAAGAGAGTGGATTTGGACAGATTTTATGGATTATGAGAAGTGGTAGAAGAATCGAAGCTTCTGCTGTCCCTGGTGAAGTCAGACCAAAGCAGCAGCAGGAGTTCCTGCTGTGAACTGAGAAGCTGGTGATTTTATTTCAAAGGCAGCCAGGCTCTTTCCAAAGTAAGAATCGGTAACTGTTTATATAAAGGGCAGGATTACCCAACTGCAGTCTGTTTGTGAGATGGGTATCAAAATGCTCTGGGGCATCTCCCACTGCTCCTGATTATACGGAATTAGGTTAGCATTGTTGAGGGTAAGGGTTTGAGGACGGTGCTTGGTACCTACCTCCCCACACCTTTCAGAGGTTTCTATCAGTAATACAGAGGAACTGTCAAAAATACAAGAAATCAACTAAATCATTCATGATCCTGAAATTGCATTATTATGTGCTTACTAACAGTGAACATTTTGTTGAAAAAACTTGTATAAAGTGTACTAACCTAAAAATGCTATTAGCACTTTGATCCAGAGATGACAAAAATATTTTGCAACTGGTATGGCATAAGCAATGACCTATTAAAATGGGCACAGACCAGACTGCTGGAAAAAGGACCCTAGAGGTCGGTTGATACAGGGAAGGGGCTGGGATGAACAAGGCGTTAACATGTATGTCACTCTTTAGCAACTGGCGCAGACAAAACCTTGTGTATACTACCCGAATATTAGCCCTGCCTTTTTATAATTTGTGTATGATACCTGAATACTAGCCCTGCTGATGAAATTACCACTCCCACCACTCTTGGTCTCTAGCAGCCTGATGTTCTGCTAACAGTGGAAAAGAACTTGCTTATTCACAAAGGCACATTGTGCCATTGCTGTATCTCTTGCTGTATACGTTTTGTTTTTGTTTTTGTTTTGAGACAGAGTCTTGCTCTGTCACCCAGGCTGGAGTGCAGTGGCTCAATATTGGCTCACTGCAACCTCCGCCTCCCGGGTTCAAGTGGTTCTTGTGCCTCAGCTACGAAGTAGCCGGGATTACAGGTGCGTGCCATCACGCCTGGCTAATTTTTGTACTTTTAGTAGAGAGGGGGTTTCGCCATGTGCCCAGGCTGGTCTCGAACTCCTGACCTCAGGTGATCTGCCCACCTCGGCCTCCCAAAGTTCTGGGATTGCAGGCATGAGCCACCATGCCCGGCCTTGCATATATATTTTACTGCGCTTCAATCTTTTAGCATTTTAACATTGACTTGTTATGGTTTCTTTACCAGAAATTTTGATTCATATGAAAATAATGTCAAAACAAATTCTGTTGTTTTTCACAAAAATTCTGAGTTTGGCTGCCATATTAATCAGGGGTAATAATGTGTGAAGTCATGGAATATTTCATTGAATGTTCAGTCAGCATATAGCTAATACCACTATAAATTTAGATGATAATAAAAATCTCAAGTCGACTGCATATCAAAATTTACCAATAAGGGGCAAAAGGTTAAAACAGCCATGAACTTTTAAAGAGTATTGGTATTAAAATTTGCATTTCTTAGGATGCTTTATATATGTCTTATTCTACATATGTCAAACGGTTACATATGCTTACGTTCAGCTGGGTATGGTTTTTATGTGATTACTTCAGCTAATCTACTGTTCAACATCGTGATCATGGTAAAAACCACACCTACGAGTTTATCACCAAATAGTGGCAAGTAACAAGTAGGTAAATAACTATAGGAATGATGTTTAGAGGCCGATGCTTAGTAAATCTTTTCGAACTTAAGCTTAGAATTTTACATATTGCTGTATTAAACAACTCCGACTATTTTGACTTAAAAAAGCGCAAAAAATTGTTTATAAGAAATTAATGCCTTCCTACATATTTTTATATGATTGAAATTGTAAAGGGTAAAAGTATAAGTAATGTGGAATTATTTCTGGGAACTCTAAGAAGAAATCTGAATACAATAGTAACGAGAAATCATATGGACTAAGAGCCAAGACAAAACTCTGTCTCATCTGAAATGGAAATAGTACTCTGAAATAAGAAAGAGCAACTAGAAATGGAAAGCTCCAGTTGCCACACAACTACCCAATATGAAGAAATGTAACATGGGAAGGATGTTTCTAGTATGGGTACTTAGGTCAGCTATAATGCCTGGCTTGCAAATCACAGAAAGTCCAACTCAAAGTGGCTTAAAAATGAGAGTATTGTATTGGCTTACATAACCACAAAACCCAAAGTTAGGCCTTGTTCGAGCGGTGCTTGAGCTACCTGTGCAAGCATATCACCAAGGATACAGTTTCTTGGTCTTTCTAGCCTGCCTTCTGCAGAGCTGGTTTCATTCTAAAGATGACTTCTTGTAATACCATGATGACTACAAACGTCTTTGGAACACACACCTCCCAGAATACATTTACACCATAGAGGAGAGTGTATGTGTCTTAGCATCCTCTACAAATGTCTCAAGATTAATTATCTTTACATGGGCTAATGCTACATGCCCACCTGCTGAACCACACTTTGTATCCACAGAGGTAGAATTAACTGATTAAAGTAGCCTTGATCACATACTCCATACCTAGAACTTTTTTTTTTTAGTTTCCCTGGGGCCACATGGATCCACCACCATCTCCACCAGAAAAATATCTGCTATTAATACCATTGGGAATAGGGAATAAGGGCTGGGAAGTCATCTAACACATGCCTTAATAGTAGAGAAATGCAAGAATATTGGGTCAAATTAAACACACTACACAAATACAATAATTGATGTCATGATGAATTTTCCTCCAATAATGTCTTTCATATTCCTGGGTTACTGCAACAGCTTTTTATAAGAGATACATAGAAAACAAAAATCATACAGAACATGTAAACATAAAATTCAGCAGTAGCATTCATATCATTTGATGCTAAGATAAAATATATCACTGCCTGTTTTTTAGTCAGAGACAAATAATAGGAACTTAATCATTAGATATTAAATCTGTATATGATGAGGATGTTCATTGACCTTATAATGAAATCTGTGAATAAATACAAAATCAAAGTAATATTTAATTAACAACTACTTTACCAGAACAGCATATTTTGCAATAGTTATACGTATTGATATAAATAGGTAGCATTTCCTTGTATTCTTTGTTCTGCTGACAAAAATTCTACTATGGGAGAAAAATGGTAAAGAAAACTTATATTTGGATAAAAGTGCTAGGAAATCTTGAAGACTTTTAAGTGGAATACATCTGAAATTAGAATTCTGAAAGAAATATGAATTTGTGGTAAAATTGTCAATGAAAATTAACACATTTTAAACAGATAAAGAACACAGAATGTGTCTGGACTCCATATGTGAAAATAACATGTCATAGAAAATTCAAGTTTTTACTTGAAAGAGGGCTTGATGAGATTAATCTGAGAACAAGAGTAAAATTTTTAGAGGTATAAGTTAGTGTAAACGAGGAGGACAAAACATTTTCACCCATCTTTTTGGTTTTTTTTTGTTTTTTTTTTTTTGAGGCGGAGTCTCGCTCTGTCTCCCAGGCTGGAGTGCAGTGGCGCGATCTCGGCTCACTGCGAGCTCCGCCTCCAGGGTTCCCGCCATCCTCCTGCCTCAGCCTCCCGAGTAGCTGGGACGCACCTGGCTACTTTCTTGTATTTTTAATAGAGACTGGGTTTCACCGTGTTGGCCAGGATGGTCTTGCTCTCCTGACCTCGTGATCCGCTCGCCTCGGCCTCCCAAAGTGCTGGGTTTACAGGCGTGAGCCACCGCGCCCGGCCTGTGTTGCTTTTTTGAGATGGAGTTTCACTCTGTCCCCGCGCTGGAGTGCAGTGGTGCGATCTCGGCTGACCGCAACCTCCATCTCCTGGGCTCAAGTGATTCTCCTGCCTCAGCCTCCTGAGTCCCTTGGATTACAGGCGTGCACCACCACTCCCGGCTAATTTTTGTATTTTTTGTAGAGACAGCGTTTCGCCAAGTTGGCCAGGCTGGCCTCTAAATCCCGGGCTCAAGTGATCCGCCTGCCTCAGCCTCCCCAAGTGCTGGGATTACAGGCATAGGCCGCTGTGCCTGGCCTCACCCATCTTTTATATACAAATTAAAACTGAAATAATAGGAATAAAGAAAACCATCTTGTGAAACATAACCATGCCCTCTCAGCTTGTTTAACAGGCAAGGAGACAACTTAAGAGACCAAAAAACAACTGTGAATTTGTTATATGACGGTAGTAGAAAACAAAAAATATTTCAATGAAAGAGTCTCTTTGTTTTTAGCTATGTGAAAAAATCACTGAGAATGTTTTTAGAAGATCAATTAATAACCTTACTCGCAGAAAATATGAATCATTGCTAGATTTGTGATGGACCGTCTAACCTGAGTGACAAATACAAAGGTAGCCACTACATTTTAGGAAGATCCAAAAGTTCCATAGACTAGACCATACTTTTAAGATTTAGCTCTCGTGATGCTTCATGAAAATAAAACAACACCTTAAAATGTTCTCAGTGGTATCAGTTCTTTACCTGGTTGAATATTAGCATCTGCAAGAAGACTAATAATTTTCCAAAACATTTTAAGTGAAACCAAATCAAAAACTGCAGCCATCTCTATCGTTGAAAATATATCATCCTATATGTCATTAGGCATTACAAGTGAACACTCTAACAAATTAAATTAAATTCAGACTTTGTTTATTTGTTATATATCCTTCTAGCCGATGGTATCTCACCAGTGATATTTTATTTCTTCTATTTTAAATGAAAGACATTTCAACATATTTTTGAAAATATAATTAAGTTTTATTTATGTCTGAAAAAATATTTTTTCTCATTTGAAACATCCATTGATGCCTTCTCCTGACATCTAGCCCATTTCCCTATCACTAAAGCATGTACACACTTACAGAGGCGTGATTATATATTATCCATGTTCTAGATCCCTCTGGAGGTATAGGCATAAAACAAAAATTGAGTTAATTTCTACTTAGAGTAAATTAATCTATGTCATATTTCACTCATGTTCATTTTTATTTTCTGTTCAAAGGTGATAATTTAGTCCATTAATTAAAGGAGCTTTTTTCTAGCACACACATCAATATGCTTTATCAAATATTGGAAGCATCTTTTTTCTGTTTACAACTGTAGATTTAACCAGTGATATTAGACTCTATTTCACTAAACTGAATAGAATCCTTTCAGGAATCAAAGAGTCTTTCAGAACTTATCTGTTCTTTAGTTTAACTGCGAAAAGAAAAATAATTCAGCAGTATTCATCAAACAATGCCAAATTATGAATTAAGATAGGAACCAGGAAGTGGGCCCTCAACAGACACTGAATCTGTACCGTGATCTTGGGCTTTCCAGCTCCAGAACTGTGAAAAATGTATTTCTGTTGTTTATAAGCCATTCAGTCTATAGTGTTCTATTATGGAGACTGAACTGACTAAGGCAGGTGGTGTTTTAGTGTCCTAGGGCTCCTATAACAAAGTACCAGAAATTAGCTCGTTTAAGACAACCGAAATCTGTTCTCTCACAGGTCTTGAGACTGGCAGCCTGAAACCAAGGAGTTGGCAAGGCCATGCTGCCTCTGAAGCTCCTGGAGAGGACACTTCCTTCCTTCTTACAAATCCTGGCAAGCTCAGTTGTCCCTCGGCCAAAAGATGGCCTACCAGGAGGGTCATCTGATTAGAAATGCATGTTCACGAGGGGTCTTCAGCATTGACTTATCTGTCTCCAAAAGGAAGAGCATAAAATCACAGGATTGAAAGAAGCTGTGTGTCTCATAACTTTAAATTTGTAACCTACTTACCAGATCATACCATCTGTAGCAACTGTCAATTAACAGTTTCTATAAATTCTGAAGTTAACTTGTAAATAGTAAATTATATTTTCATCTTGAAAGGATTAATCTGTTTAATGTCAACAGGTAAGGTAGACTAGAATTTTATTAACTCTTTTTAAAAAAACTTAATTCTTTAATATGTTTTAAGTGTCAAAAATAAAAAGGAATGGCCTGTGCCTCTTCAAAATTCTAAAAAATACAAGAACTTAGAAGGTTCTTGCTCCTGAGTCTGGTTTATTGGAGGGTGTGTGATAGGTAGCCTCTAGGATGCTATCACCTATGAACCTATGAACCTTGCCTCCCGGAATTCACCCATTGTGTGTAATCCCTTCCCCTGGAGTGTGAGCTGGACTTCTTGACTTGCTTCCAAGGAGAGATTAAGACGAATGTGATGGGATGTTACTTCTAAGAATAAATTTTAAGGGACTATGGCTTCCATACTGTTTGTTCTCTTGTGCTGTCTCATAGATCATTTGCTCTGAATATGCTCCTGGAGAGACTCGTGTGATTAGGAAGCTTCGAAACTGATTCCCCCTCTAGTTGAGCCTTCAAATGAGACTGCAGCCCCAGTCAAGAGCCTGTCTGCAGTCTAATGAAAATCTTGAGCCATGCCCAGGATCGCTGATCCACAAAAACTGATAATAAATGTTTCTTGTTTTAAGCCTTTGAACCACTAAATTGTGGAGGAATTTGTTATGCGGCCACAGATGACTAATAAGGGGGAAGGGGAAAGGCCGAGGATTCTATTATAATATGGTGTTAAGATCATGTGCTTAGGAATCAGTTTTTCCAATAACTTAAAAACATTTTATTCAAGTAATGTATTACTTTAGCTGGATCAAAAATTTCAAATATCAAAGAGATAAAAAGAGTAAAATTCAATCTCTAGTCTCCTTTAATTCTACATCCCTCTCCTGAGTTAATCAAACAGTTATTTTCCCAAACATTTTCCCTGCATTTACATTTTCATATATGATTTTTTATTTCACAAGAATGACATGGAATAGTCATCTACAACCATTTTTTAAATTAACTAGTCCTGAAGACATTCCCAGAGATTTACACAAATATCTAATTTTATTATTTTAACTTCTGTCAAAATCAATAACATATCTACAACACAATTTTATTTAATCTACCCTGTACTATTACACATTTGGGTTATTTCTAATATTTTACTCTGCCCAAAACTGTTGCAATTAATAGACTTCTACTTACCTTTTTGTGCTCATTAACTAGGTATTTCTAAGACAGACTTGTAGATGTAGAATTTCAAAGGACATGACAGTTTCTGATAGACAGACTCAAATCATCCTTTTTAGCACAATAACAACTTACATTGTCACAGCAGTGTATTAAAATTCTGGGTTTTCCCACATCTATGTCAATACTAGATTTTAAAAAATTTTTAGAACATATTCCACCTGCTTCTTCCACCCCACAGATGAATGATATATTTTACATTTCTTCTGATTTTCATAATTTACTTCTGGAATGGTTTAGATCTTTAAATCACCTGGGATTTTTTCAGTAACGTTTAATTGACCTATAGATTGAGTTTGGAGAAGATTATAACAATAACAAGAAAACTCTTTAAAATCTGAAAATAGGTAATATTTTCAATGGACTCTAAATTAACCCATTGAATGAAAACCTGTTGAATTCCTCATTTCCTTTTCATCAGAATATCCTACAGTTCTCCTATTATATAGTTGGTAATTATAAATACTCATCAAATTGAACTGATTAAATTACCTGTGGGGTTTTGGTCCTCTGCCATTGAAAGGCACAGTGACTTCTTAGAACCCAGACCTTGATTTCTAAACGCTATTATCCACTAAAAAACAAATGAAAAGCCAAATGACAACAACAACAGAAACTGAGGTTCCTTTGAGAAATGACTAAGTCAGCAGCAGGGATGGAGAAAGTATGAGATAAGCCTGGAACATCTTGTGACAGAAAGTGTGGAAGTGGTTACAGGATGATGGAGACATGGCAAAACAACATGGGAGTCGGCTTGAGGGATCTCCAGCTGGCCCAATTAGAACAATTTAGCAATTGACCTGAATAATGATGGGAACTTATTGAATAAAATAAGAATCCACAAGTCCATGATAGAAATAAATACGTGGAGAAAATAGCGAAAGAAAAGACAGTTGTTTCTTAGAATGACAACTAATAAATGCAGGCATGATGATAGGAAATTATCATTCAGCAACCATCAAAGCAATACCCGATCTAGGCAGGAGTCATCAATGAATGCTAAACCTAGTGAGTGCAAGTAACATGAAAAATAGATTGTATCGGTCGGAGTTCTCCTGAGACACAGATTCAACAGAATCTGTTAAATTTATATTTATATAAAATATAAAATTCTACATATAGATATATATTCTATTTCACACACACACACACACACAGAGATGTAATTTAAGGAATTGGCTCATATGATTGTGGCAGCTGGCAAGTCAGGCCAGCAGGCTGAAAACTCAGGCAGGATTTCTGTGTTACAATCTCAAGGCAGAATTCTTCCTCTCTAGAAAACTTCAGGTTTTGTTCCTAGAGCCTTCAGTTAATTGGATGATGGCCAACCACATTATTTAGAGTAACGTTCTTTACTTAAAGTGAACTGATTGGAAACAATACTCACGCCTACAAAGTATATTCACAGCAGCATCTAGATTCATATTTGACCAAACAACTAAGCACCATAGCCTAGCCAAGTTGACATGTAAATTAACCATCACAGAGATATTTATATAACCTCAAAATAACTCACTATAAATGTATTAATCATAAAGGGAGAAATATTAGCTTTATGGACAATCAAGCTATTCATTTGATCAAAGTTAACATCAAAGTTACTGGGACAAATCCTCACGTGATTCTGAGGTTTTCCTGTCAAAAATGCCCAATATTATCTAAGTGCAAGGGAACCTATGACAGACCTAAACTGAAGAATGTTCTGTAAAATAATTGTACTATACTCTTATAAAACGTCAAGGTTATGAAAGACAAGACTGAGAAAGTGTTCAATACTAAATGGGGGAACTGGCACGGTGGCTCATGCCTGTAATCTCAGCACTCTGGAAAGCTGAAGGGGTTGGACCATGAGGTCAGGAGTTCAAGACCAGCCTGGCCAAAATGGCGAATCCCTGTCTCTACTAAAAATACAAAAATTAGCCAGGTGTGGTGGTGGGTGCCTGTAATTCCAGCTACTCAGGAGGCTGAGGCAGGAGAATCGCTTAAACCCGGGAGGCAGAGGTTGCAGTGAGCTGATATCATACCACTGCATTCCAGCCTGGGTGACAGAGCAAGGCTCTGTCTCATAAAAAAAAAAAAAAAAAAAAAAGCAACGCATGGTCCTGGATTGGATATTGGACAGTGAGGGGGACACCAGAAGATGGAGGAGAAGGCTTTAAAATACACAATTCATTGTTAGGACAATTGATGAAATTTTTTTAAAAAGAATAAGTGTTAAATAATAGTATATCTACATTGATTTTTCTTACCTTAATAATTATACTCTGGTTGTTTAAGAGCATATCCTTGTTCTTAGGAAATACACGCTGGTATTTACAGGTCAAGCAGCAAGATTTCTGCAACCCTCTCTGATGGTTCAAAACAGTTCATAAATAGATAGATAAACAGACAGGATAATAAAGTAAGTGAGACAAAATGTATACATTGGTCAATCGAGGTCAAAAATATACAAGGTTATTCACATGATTCCTGTAACTTTTCACTAAACTCAAAATTGTCACCCAAAAGAGCAATGTTTACAATTTATTTCTCATCGTAGTGGTAATTTACATTTTTTTGGAAGTGGAAATTTTTTTCAAATAGTTTGGCTATAGGTCTGTGTCTCAGATACTTAGTTCAACACCAACCCCACCATTTAATTCTCTAAGGAATTTAGGAGCTCTCTTTCCCACAATTAAATTTCCAATAGACGGAAATTAGAAATAACCCATATGATTACTATGAAACCTATGATTTATAGATTTCAAAGTGCTGTACATCACAAAGCAGCATGGGATTAATTTAGAAGTGATTTAGAAGGGATTAATTTAGAAGGGATTAATTTATTAGACTAGGCTAATAGTCTAGAGCCATGAGTAGTTATATTTAAGTATTAAACAATATAAATAAGTACATTGCTCACATGAATACTAAGACTCTTACTGTTCATGAACTTATTTTTTGTAATAGTATTAACCGTTTTTAATTAAAATTATCATTGCCTATGTTGAGTTTTAATATAGAAAGAGAATAAGACTCCTTCAGGAGGTAGTTTTTTTGTCTTGTTTTGTTATTGGAGGCAGGGTCTCACTCTGTTGCCCAGGCTAGAGTGCAGCAGCGTGATCACAGTTCATATCAGCCTCGACAGCCCCAGGCTCAGGTGATCCTTCTGCCTCAGCCTCCCAACAGCTGGGACTACAGATGTGTACCACCACGCCTAGCTAACCTTTTAATTTTTGTAGAGATGATGTTTCACCATGTTGCCCAGGCTTGTCTTGAATCCAGGAAATAATTATTATATGGATACACTTAGGCATATTTTTAGTGGTGTAAGTAACCACAAAAAGAGGAGCCCTTATTATTCTACCTACTGACTAGCCTTCGCTGAAAACTCTGCTTGTTTATATGCATAACAAAACTCAGAAAATAACTGGAGAGAAATAATAATTCATTCTTCATAGTAATTCATGCAATTTAGTCATTAAAAATATTAGTTTCTATTTTTATTCCTGGTTCAAATGTGGAAAATGCAAACCAGAAAAATTATGAGCCCAATATTGTTAATTAAAACATTCTATGTCTGTGAGTTACAGTTTCTGTGAGTTACTCTTTTAGAAATCAAAAATAGCAATGGATAAAGAAAGTATATTTTCAGGAATGTAGATTGGTTATTTAAAAATAAAAAGCAGAAATTTTGACAAAAGATATTTTTGAAGATGAATTGGCCACACTGTTTAAAACTGTGTGGTTATGGTTTTGAATATAAATGCAATTTCTTATGTATAAAAGTAGTTATTTTATGAAGAATTGTACTTCAGTGGAAAATATAATTGAGAGATTACAAATTTTAAAAAATCATTTACTGCTATTGAAGGTACTTGTAAGTTTCTTTAATAGTTTTACAAATTCCATCCCATTTAGTACCATGGTAATATAAAATTTTATCTAGTACATAAATTCTAATTTAATAAATCAAAAAAGTATTGTTATGTTTTACTGTGGTTATTAGCAACCTTAAGGTCTATAGCTGTCAAAGTAAAACAGTCTCCAATCAAAGCCTGGAATGAAGGAGTTAACCATATTATCTATGTGATTTTTGTACACTAAAGAATTAGATTCTCTAATGTAAATATACATATGTGGTTGTTGACAAATATTTTGGACAACTGATTAGATAATAGAGTGATATGATAACTAGAAAGCTATTCTGCAATCTAAGTACTGTTTAATAGTACTTATTGTTAGAGAATACATTCCAAACTTAGAATATTTAAGATATTAAATAGTTTCCAGTTGCCTTTTCAATATCTGATTAGATCACAGTTTTATCAGTGTATGAAGCTGCCGCTTCTTTCACTAAAATGAGTGTCGGATGAGGCAGCATTATATTTCTTCATTAACAGTAGGGTTTGTGTTTCAGCCGTGTTTTCAGAAAGTTATGATAGAACCATTCTGATTCGTTTTTAATGCCTTGTCCTATTTATGAGTAAAGGCAAATATAGGAAAGATGGCTGAACCCAAACTTCTGTCCATTAACTGAACCTATATTTGGAATAAAAGTATTACTTTAGCTACAACCATAACATTTTTTCATAAAATGGCCTAAAGACAATGGCAGTTGCCTGATGGAGCAGCTTCCTGCGTAAGATGACTGCTTAACTAGAATTTATGTGCAGTATTTAATGTGTGGAGTTGCGTTTTGAAACAAAGAACTTCGCTCCCCTTCCATGACTCCTGCTCTGATTCAAGCTACTACCACATCCTCCCTGGACTTATGCAATATCCTGAATGATCTCCCTACGTCTTCTCTTGCTCAATTAGAATTCATTTTTACATAGTACCAGAGTAACATTACATTCCTGTTCAAAACCTTCCTTTGACTTACAATTGCACTTAAAATTGAAATGTACATGATCTGACCACACCCTCCCTCTGCCGCTTTGGCCCATCTGGCCCTCTTTCTGTTTTTCTGATAGATACACCAATACAGATTCTGTCTTGGGTCCTCTGCATTCCTGGTCTCCTCTGCTCTTCTACCATCTCTTTCCCAGGCGTGCTCCTTCCCATCATTCAGGTCTCAACCCAAAGGTTTCCGTTCTAGATCTGCCTTCTCTGTAACTTTCTCAACACACCTTTGCATTGTCTTCGTACCACTATCTGTCATTATCTTGTTAGTTTATGTGTCTTTTTTCTTCCTAATGAAAATAAAAACTCTGTGAGTATAAGGATATTTATTCTTAGGAGGATGTCTAGTATAAAGGGGAAACTCAATAAATATTTGCTTTATAAAATGAATCTTCAAAATTGGTATCATTTTTCTGCTGTAATTGAAATGTTATTGTTCTAGTGTTATAAAATGTGTAGATAGAATTTTCCTTTAAGTATTTACATAACACAGATTCTGATCATTGTTGGATTTGCAAACAACACTTAATTGAAAGAAGGAAGTGGCAAAAGGCTATGTCTTGCTTCATTGCAATGAAATCATACTTATTATTCTATTGTTTAAAACATTGAGCACGCAGAGTCTGCTTCCTGGAAATAACATGAGTCAAGTTCTAACCATGCGCTGATTGCATATTCTCCATTGTAATCATAGGATCAGATACAAATGAAAACTGTGCACAAATCCCTCTCTGGTGACTTGAGCGTTGGACAGTCAACAGGAGCTCTTCACTAGGTTCAGCTTCCCACCTAGGTCTAAATCCGTACCCTCAGCACCTGGCATAGTACATGGTGATGGATATAAGATGAACAAATTATATAGGTGAAAATTGATCAACCTATTATTATCAGTCACCAATGAATGAGAAAGTTTGGCTCTAAAACTTTATTTCCAAGCCAGGCATTTTTCTATGAGAAAATACGTCTCTGATTCTAACGTTAGCTGTCTAAGTTAGCCCATTTAAAAGCAACATTTACATTCATTTTTCATCAATATTTATTAAATTTTTTCTGTGCTAGGCAATATGGATACAATGGTAGAAAAACAGACACAGATCCTGTTTTCAGGGAACACATGGTCATCTAGAGTCACAAATATGATCAGACCATCAGCCAAGCCTATATTAATAATTATGAATTGTGACAAGTACATTCAAAGAAGCTATGGGGGTATATGGCAATAATATATGATTTAGTCTGAGGGGTTAAAAAAGGCTTTGATGAGAAGGTGACTTTTGAGTTTGGATCGGAAAGATGATTAAGAATTAAATAAAGTGAGAAGTTTGAAGAGAGTTTATTTATGGGGAGGAAAGAGCATAAACACAGACCTGAGCTGGGAGGAACCATGGGTGTTGAAAGAACTGACAGACCAGCAGTGTGGCTGGATGGAGATGAAGAAAAGAAGGACAGAGACTGACACAGATGAGACTGGAGAAGTGGGCAGGAGATAGATCATGGGGACAGTAAGTATTGTAGAAAGTTAAAGGGCCATTGATATATTTTAAGTCTAGGTAATAGGATCAAATTTGCTGTACTGTTGCTCCTGCAACATGCTGAATGTGAAACCTAGACAAATGCACAGCTTTTATTAGAGACTTGGAACCTCCCTCAGGTATGTCAGTGATGGGAAAGGGAGCGAGCTAATGGCATCTGACCTCTTGATCCTACCTCATCCTAGTACACAGAGGAACAAGCAGGTGGAAACCTATTTTGAAATATATGCTTGATATACACACTTAGGGCAACACAGAGTTTGCCATGATTACAGAGTTATTGGAATAGAATTATCTAATTATGCCATCACCAATTGCAAGTGAAATTTATAATCTTAGGATCTTACCACAAAAAGCTTTTCAATTTCAAATAATAATTTTAAATAATTTTCTCTTTGCTATAAAAACTGAGAATCTGTGAGCATGTACTTTTAATACACTTATTTTATTAATGTATAGAATCCAAGCGTTAGATTCTGCTACGACCCTCAAGGTCGCCTATGATTTTGCTACTTGAAATATGGTCCAGGTACCAGTAGCATCAGTAGGAAGTAGGAGCTTATTAGAAGGTTGAAATCTCAGTTCCCAACCAAATTAACTGAATTAGAATCTGCATTTCTAAAAGAGCTGTAGGTGATTTGTTTACACATTAAAGCTTGAGAGGAATTGCCCTACAACTTTATTCTATTTATTTAGAATAGGAACTTGATCCTATTTATATAGGACCTGAATAATTGAAAAGGTTTAGTTTAATGCTGTTTTTGTTCAATTTCATTAAACATAATATCTTTGTGTTTTGAAGTATGCAGCTATTTAATACTGAGTTGTAAGAGTCAAATTGGAAGAGTTTGGCAAATCAATATTTTAAAAAATTTTCTATTTCTCAAACCTGTCTTCTCCCATCCCATTGTTGGTTGCATATTTACACATTCTTATTTAAAATACACAGTGTAGTAAACGCCAACATATTTGTTGTGTCTTGCTGGAAGAAGAAGGTTATTTCTAAACTCATTCATTGAACAGTGTATTTATGATAGAAACGAAAAATGTTGTCATAAATGCAGCAAAAGGATTGGGCATGAGAGAACTATTTTTCATTAATCTTAGGGACAAGTACTGTTTTTTAAAGAAAGTTTGTAAATTTTTTTGTAATTTGCCAAGAGAAAGTTCCAGAGCTTAGGCTGGAGCAGATTTTGAGTGAACAAAATTAAGACATTTCACATCATAAAATTTTTGAAAATGGATTTGCTGTTTTCGGTCCTTGTATTAGTGTTCTATTTGCTGCTATGGAAAATTATTATAACTTACTGACTTCAAGCAACACAAGTTTATTATTTTATAGTATGGAAGTCAGCAGTCCAACATGGGTCTCAGTAGACTAAAATCAAGATGTTGGGAAGGCTGTGTTGCTTTTTGGAGCCTCTAAGGGAGAATGCATTTTCTTGCCTTTTCCAGCTTCTAGAGACCACCATCATTCTTTGGCTTGTGACCCCTTCTGCTTTCAAAGCCAGCAATGACAGGTTCAGTCTTTCTCACATAGCATCACTCTGACATGGACACTGCTGCCTCCCTCTTTGTTTTTAAAGACCCTTGAGATTTTATTAGATTATTGGATCTACCTCAATAATCCAGAATAATATCCCTAGCTTAAGGTCAGCTGATTAGCTACCTTAATTCCATTTGCAACCTTAATTCCCCTTTGACATATAATATATTCATAGGTTCTGAGGATTTGAGCATGGACATCTTTGGGGGCCATTATTCTGCCTACCACAATCCCTGTAGGAAGGGGTGGGTACCATGGAAAGTGGGGAAGGTAGAGAAAGAATTCTCATGAATGATAAGGAGAAGGAAGCTCCTGCAAATGGTGGCAGGCTATGTTCTCAGGAGAAAGACACCAGTGAGAGTTTCTCTGTAGCAGGGGTTGTCAATGAGACTACAAACTGATTTTTATCATGGTTTTTAATATACCACTTTAGGGTGATTCCTGTTCCGCACATTTCTGTAGTTCTCCATCCAAGCCCTAACATCTAGTAAAAATATCTGTTATTTAGGGTGACTTTTTGGAAAGAAGGAAGAAGATGGGAGAGCTATGTTTGTCAAGCCTGGAGGAAAGCCAAGCTCAGACAGAACAACAGCTGCACAGCGAAGATGATTAGAAGGGATTGTAAATCAAGTCAGGAGCAGAAACTCACAGCAAGAGAGAGAGGAAGGGAACTCACTCCATTCCCACACCCCATCACTCACAGGAATTCAGAGGAGGCTGACGTTTCATTTCAACTAAGCAAAAGTGATTCGAAAGATACAGATGGAGTTCCTCGTATGGTTTGGGCTCTGAGATACAAAGCAAGTAAGATATGTTGCTACCTTCAAAGTGCTTGCAGTCTGAAGGAGACTGAGAAGTAAATGCCTATTATAGGACAAAGTCTGCATACAGCAATGCACAAGGAGCTTCTGGGAGCACGAGGAGAATCTTCCAAAGTGGATTGTGCATGCCAAGGAAGGCTTTCCAGAGATGAGGTTTCAGTTCCGTATGGAAGGATGACTCTGCTGCATCAATGATCTTTTTCCCCGCTTGAGTCTTTAATCGTTCCCTCTCTTCTTCCCCTTTCTTTTCTGTATTCAAACAAGCTCTCCAAGGTTCCCCATTTTTAGCAGTTCTGTAATCCCCCTCCCATCTCCACATGTCCATTCTGTGGCTGCCTCCTCTCTGTTTCTTTTCCTGCCAAACTTCTTGAAAGGACTATCTACACTTGATTTTTCTACATTCTAATATCTTGTTTGCCTCCATTCCTTAACTGTCTGGGTTCCAAATGCTGTCTGCAAACCTGCCTAAGACTGCTCTCTCTGGAGATACCAACAACTTCCTTGTTGAAACAAAAGAGGCATTTTTCAGTCCTTAATATTGTGAACTATTTGGCACATCTGACACTGCTGCTAACTTCCTTCTGGAAATACTCTTCCTTTCTCTTCTGGGATAACAAGATTCTGATCTCCTCCCACCTTCCTGGCCAAGCCTGAATTTCTTTATCAGCTGCTTCCTTCTCCATCCCTCCAATAAGAATCAATTTTCTAATGTACGCTCACATACTTTTGCTACAGCCTGAATGTTTGTGTCCACCCAAAATTCATACGTTGACACTTAGGTCCCAGTGTGATGTTATAAGGAGATAAGGCTCTTGGGAGATGATTACGTCATGAGAACTTCATTGTCATGGACAAGATTAGTACCCATACAAAAGATGCTGGAGAAAGATTGCTCACCCCTCTGCCATGTGAAGACGCAGTGAGAAGGCCCCATCTATGAAGTAGAGTGAGCTCTCACCAGACACCAAATCTGCTGGTGCCTTGATCTTGGATTTCCCAGTCTTCAGAACCGTGAGTCATACATTTCAGTTGTTTATAAATTAGTCAGTCTATGGTATTTTCTTATAGCAGCTCTAACGAACTAAGTCGTTTTTTTATTTGAAAAGTTTATTCAAGGCCGGACGTGGTGGCTCAGGCCTGTAATCCCAGCACTTTGGGAGGCAGAGGCGGGCGGATCACAAAGTCAGGAGATCGAGACCATACTGGCTAACATGGTGAAACCCCGTCTCTAGTAAAAATACAAAAAAAAAAATTAGCCGGGCCTGGTGGTGGGCACCTGCAGTCCCAGCTACTCGGGAGGCTGAGGCAGGAGAATGGCGTGAACCCGGGCCCGGAGCTTGCAGTGAGCCGAGATCGCGCCACTGCACTCCAGCCAGGCCGACAGAGCGAGACTCCGTTCAAAGAAAGAAAGAAAGAAAGAAAAGTTTATTCAATGAAATGGATACTTTATTTTTTAAAAAATTTAAATGTGTCTTATAATTCACCCTAATGGGATTCAACCTATACAAGTTTGCTTCAAATATACAAGTATTACTTCTGAGGGCTGCCACTGCCATTACAGAAAAAAAAAAAAAAAAAAGAGAATTCTACAGAGATAATACATAGCTTTGCTATAAGGAATGGGGTATGAGAAAATATAATGGCTTATGCTTATTCTCAGCTACATTTTCTTTCAGACATTTCTGTTGTTTTATGAAAGCAAATATGCCAACTTTATTTGAAGTTTTATTCAACAAAAGTGTTGCAAGAGAACAGTGTAGAGAGGAAAGGGTAGAAAGTAATTGCAGTTCTGAAGTTCACTTTAAAGGACTTAATAAATGGCATAAAATAATCAAAAGTAATGAGGTAACAATATTTAAACACAACTCCTATATGATGTGGGGTTTTTTTAGTGGCAGAATTTCAGAAGAAAAAAGTTAAGTTTTCAACATGAAATAAATTACCATCCCTACCTCCACTCAAATTACTGAGGTTGATTTTTTTTCTAAATGGAAAACACCGTATTTTAAAAGTCAGTAGTGTTTTTCTGGTATTCAGAAATATCATTACTTACAAGCCTCTACCACAGCCCTCTGCCAACACGAAGAGTGATTTTGAAATAATAGTTCATTTTCTCGAGAAAAATAAAGTGCTTATACTGAGCTAGCCATAACAAATATCTAAATATTGAACAGATTTCATCTTCAGCACCATTTGTACTCCAGAGTGCTTTGCACGAGAATACAGTGTGAATGGGGTTGGGCAATGTAGCAACTCTCTGACAGTTATAAAGTTATTCCACATATACTATGAAAACTTCATTCCTAAACTCATCTCTTATTAGTGGAGACATTAGAGTCAAAATGGTATATTAGTACCATTAGTACTATTAAGTACGCTTTGACTTAAAGTCTACAGAAATGTAGCAATCGCACTAAAGATGAACGGTACTCTAACTGGTGTATTCCCTCCAAAATGTGTCAGTTAGTTACATTTATTTTGTAAAAGTCGTCACCCATTAAATGTTCCAGATAAACTCAATACTTTACGAAAACATTGGCTAACTCTTTTGGAATTTGATTAGTTATATCCTAACATATTTTGTAAGTATGAATTATTTTTATGTCTGACTCAAACTAGACTTCTCTTTTACACTAGTGTCAAATTTTATTAGGTCAGTTCAAAACCAATTGTGGTAATGGCATTGAAAGTAATGGCAAAAACCACAATTACTTTTGCACCAACCTAACAGCTGAAGGCTTGATTCTGGGCTCAATCTGTAGTGTGAAAACTTGCATATAGTCAACATTGTCTTTGAAAATCCCCTACATGGCTTGTAAAATATAGTCCATGGTATTTGTAAACCATATTTTAATATAATCTACCACCTCTAAGAGTCCAGTACAGTCAGTCTTTCACTCAGCCTTGCACTAGGTTTTGTTTCTTCTGGAACAGATAATATACTTCGCTTAAATTTAGGCTGGGGAAGGTGCTTACACCATGAAAGGCCCATAAGAACTATTGAAGAAAAAATGGATGAAGTACTCCAAACTGTTTTTCTTTCTTTCCTATTTTCTTTCTGTCCTATTTTCTTTTTTCTTTCTTTTTTTTGAGATGGAGTCTCACTCTGTTGCCCAGGCCGGAGTGCAGTGGTGTGATCTCAGCTCACTGCAAGCTCCGCCCCCCGGGTTCAAGTAATTCTCCTGCCTGAGCCTCCCAAGTAGCTGGAACCACAGGCAGATGCCACCATGCCTGGCTAATTTTTCTGTTTTTAGTAGAGATGGGATTTCACCATTTTGGCTGGACTGCTCTTGAACTCCTGACCTCAGGTGATCCTCCTGCTTTGGCCTCCCAAAGTGCTGGGATTACAGATGTGAGCCACCGTGCCGGGTCATATTTTCTGAAGCACTGGAAGATTGAGTGGCCTAGTCATCAAACAGTTCATTTCTGTGATCTGTGTAAAAAGTCCCCACCTACCTACATCCTAGTGTGGAGTAGCAGTTCTCAGTGTGGGTCGAGGGTTTGGGGCATGGTTTTTGCCTCTGAGGAGACATTTGTCTAGGGACATTTTTGATACTTGTGACTGGGGGAAGGGGTGTCAATCTTATCTAATGGATAGAGGCCAGGATGCGGCTAAACACCTTGTAATATAGAAGACACCCCCCACAACAGAGCATTGTCCAGCTCAAAATGTCGCCAGTGTCAAGGCTGAGAAACCTTCATCTAGGGTGGCAGATTTACCATGAAATTTCATGCTCAGTAAACTTAGATGAGGTGCCAGCTAGTACTATATTATCGAGTATCTAACTGTACTTGTCGTCGCCTTAATTTTTTTCTCATGTAGATGTTCCACTTTGAGGAGTAGTAAAGATTTTCTTTCCCCTTGTCTCTATTCCTATTCATGATCGGAATGAGTCCTCTGAGGTCACCAGGGCCTCCAGGTTGTTTAAGGGTACACTTGGGAGGGGAGAGGCTACAAAATACGAAAAGAAACTTGTTATTACTTTGGAGATGGCCATTTGCTCATTCAGAAAGCTGAGAAAGTCTGGGTATGATGGCTCACGCCTATAATTTCAACATTTGGGAGGCCAAGGCAGGAGAAGTGCTTGAGCCCAGTTCAAGAAAGACCAGCCTGGGCAACATAGCAATACTCTGTTCCTACAAAAAATTTAAAAATTAGCCGGATGTGGTGGTGTGCAGCTGTAGTCAGGGCTGCTTGGGGGGCTGAAGTGGGAAGATCACTTGAACCTGGGAAGTCAAGGGTGCAGAGAGCCATCATCCTGCCACTTGCACTTCAGCCTGGGCAACAGAGAAGAAGAATGTCAGGCTCAGAGGCCTGACATTACTGTCTTCTTATGTTAATAAGAAAAATAAAACAAAATAGTGTTGAAGTGTTGGGGCCGTGAAAACTTTGGGGGGTGGTGGTATGGAGAGAGAATGGGCGATGTTTCTCAGGGCTGCTTCGAACGGGATTAGGGGCTGTATGGGAACCTAGAGTGGGAAACATTAAGCTGAAGGAAGATTTTGTGGTAAGGGGTGATAATGAGGGGTTGTTAGAAGAAATATTTGTCGTATAGAATTATTGGTGATAGCCTGGATATGGTTTTGTATGAATTGGAAAACTAAACGGAATAAGAGAAGGAGAAAAACAGGTATTAAAGGACTAAGAATTGGGAGGACCCAGGACATCTAATTAGAGTGTCTAAGGAGGTTCAGCATAGCCCTGCCAGCAAAGATTGTTTATTTACTTTAAGAGGGAGTTAAGAGTGGCGGTTTGGGATAGCACCAGGAGATATCAGCGGTGATGGCTTGGAGAAACAGTGTAAACCGACAGTGTAAACAAGAGCAGGGCATTTATGAGTAGTTGAGAACGGTGAATAGGAGTGTGACTAGACAGAAGATAGTAGGGATGACAAGTTTTTTGGGGCACAGTCCAAGTTGGTCTGGTGTCTGGAATGAGACTGGGGCCTAATAAAAAGGAGCATTGGCCGGGCGCAATGTAATCCCAGCACTTTGGGAGGCCAAGATGGGCAGATCATGAGGTCAGCAGATTGAGACCATCCTGGCTAGCATGGTGAAACCCTGTCTCTACTAAAAATACAAAAAAAAAAACTAGCCTGGTGTAGTGGCGGGCACCTGTAGTCCCAGCTACTTGGGAGGCTGAGGTAGGAGAATGGCGTGAACCTCGGAGGCGGAGCTTGCAGTGAGCCGAGATTGCGCCACTGCATTCCAGCCTGGGTGACTGAGCAAGACTCCGTCTAAAAAAAAAAGAAAGAAAGAAAATAAATAAAAAAGAGCGTCTATACAGGAGCTTAAATGGGCTGGAACCTGTAGCATTCCGAGGACAGTCCTGAATTCTGAGAAGGCAAGTGGTAAATGTATTGTCCAGTCCTTTTAGAGTTGGTGGCTGAGCTTGGCGAGGTGTGTTTTTAAAAGACCATTAGTCTGTTCTACCTTTCTTGAAGACTGAAGACTGTAAGGAGTATGAAGGTTTCACTGAATATGAGGAGCCTGAGAAACTGCTTGGGTGATTTGACTGGTAAAGGCCAGTCTGTTATCAGACTGTGTAGAGCTGGGAAGGCCAAACTGAGGAATTATATCTGACAGAAGGGAAGAAATGACTGAGGTGGCCTTCTCAGACCCTGTGGGAAAGGCCTCTACCCATCCAGTGAAAGTGTCTACCCAGACCAAGAGGTATTTTAGTTTTCTGACTCGGGGCACATGAGTAAAGTCAATTTGCCAGTCCTGGGCAGGGGCAAATCCCCAAGCTTGATGTGTAGGGAAGGGAGGGGGCCTGAACAATCCCTGAGGAGTAGTAGAATAGCAGATGGAACACTGAGAAGTGATCTCCTTGAGGATAGATTTCCATGATGGAAAGGAAATCAGAGGTTCTAAGAGACGGGCTAGCGGCTTGTAACCTACATGGAAGAGGTTATGAAATGACAACAGAATAGAATGGGCCTGTGAAGCTGGAAGGAGATATTTTCCTTGGTCTAAGAACCATTTGCTTTGTGTGGGAAGAGATTGATAGGTGGAAGTTTCAATGGAGGAGTAGGTGGGAGTGACCGATGTGAAGGAGAAAAACTGGCCGTGAGGGACAGAAGTTGGAAGGCTAGCTGCTTGTCTGGTCACCTTATCAGCATAAGCGTTGCTCCTGGCTAACAGGGTGAAACCCCGTCTCTACTAAAAAATACAAAAAGCTAGCCGGGCGAGGTGGCGGGCGCCTGTAGTCCCAGCTACTCGGGAGGCTGAGGCAGGAGAATGGCGTGAACCCGGGAGGCGGAGCTTGCAGTGAGCTGAGATCCGGCCACTGCACTCCAGCCTGGGCGACAGAGCGAGACTCCGTCTCAAAAAAATAAATAAATAAAAAATAAAATGGGATCTGTTGCTTTCTGATGGTTCTTGCAGTGAATGACTCCAGCTTCCTTTGGAAGTAAAGTGGCCTTGAGCAGTGTTTTGATTAAAGAGGCATTAATGATGGAGGACCTTTGCATAGTGAGGAAATCTCTTTCAGCCCATATAACAGCATGGTGGTGCAGAATATGGAAGGCATATTTAGAGTCAGTATAAATATTGACGCTTAGTCCTTTTGCAAGAGTGAGGGCCTGAGATAAGGCAGCTAGTTCGGCTTGCTGAGAGGTAGTGGAGGGGGGCAGAGCGGTAGCCTCAATGATAGGTGTGGAAGATACGATAGCATAGCCTGCCTTTGCTGGTGAGTGGCGAGTAGGCCTGGTGGAACTGCCATCAATAAACTAAGTGTGTTCAGCATGAGGAACACGAAAGAATATGGGGAAATGGAGTGAATGTCAGGTGGATCAGACAGATACAGTCATGGGGGTCAGGTGAGGTATCAGGAATAATGTGGGAGGCCGGACTCAGGAACAATGGTAATTGTGGGAGACTCAACAAAGAGTGAGTGTAACTGAAGGAGCCAGGGAGCAGAAAGTATATGCATCAAGTGGGAGGAAGAAAATAGATTTTGGAAGTTATGAGAATTGTAGAGAGTGAGTTGAGCATAGTCGGTGATTTTGAGGACCTCTGAAAGTATTAGGGCGGCGGCAGCCACCGAACGCAGACATGAGGGCTAGTGGGCCAAAACAGTAAGGTCAAGTTGTTTGGATAAAAAGGCTACAGGGCGTGGTCCCTTTAAAATGTGCTGTATGCCGGGTGCGGTGGCTCAAGCCTGTAATCCCAGCACTTTGGGAGGCCAAGACGGGGGGATCACAAGGTCAGGAGATCAAGACCATCCTGGCTAACCCAGTGAAACCCTGTCTCTACTAAAAAATACAAAAAACTAGCCTGGCGAGGTGGCGGGCGCCTGTAGTCCCAGCTACTCGGGAGGCTGAGGCAGGAGAATGGCGTAAACGCAGGAGGCGGAGCTTGTAGTGAGCTGAGATCCGGCCACTGCACTCCAGCCTGGGCGACAGAGCAAGACTCCGTCTCAAAAAAAAAAAAAAGAAAAAAAGGTGCTGTGGGATGAGATACTGCATTGAGTGGGGTAAGGGTGATTAGGTTTTAATGGGATGGTAAGGGGTGCGTGATTAGTCTCCAAGGAGGAAGTAGAGGTATCCTATACTGTTGGGTTAATGTCGGGGGATACAGGGGAGGATGTGAAGGAGGCTTTGAACTGGGGGAAAAGGCGGCAATGAGGTGTGGCTGTAGCCTAGGAATAGTCAGGGAAGCAGATAATTTAGTTAAAATGTCTCGGCCCAATAAGGAAACTGGGCAGGTGGGGATGACTAAAAAGGAGTGCTTAAAAGAGTATTGTCCAAGTTGGCACCAGAGTTGGGGAGTTTTAAGAGGTTTAGAAACCTGGTTGTCAATACCTACAACAGTTATGGAGGCAAGGGAAACAGGCCCTGGAAAAGAAGGTAATGTGGACTGGGTAGCCTCCGAATTGACTAAGAAGGGGACGGACTTACCTTCCACTCGAGAGTTACCTAAAGCATCTGTGATGGTCCTGTAGGCTTCGGAGGCGATCAGGCAGTGTCAGTCTTCAGCCGCTAAGCTAAGAAGGTCTGGGAAGGAGTCAGCAGAGAGCTTTGGGCCAGAGTTCCAGGGGTTCTGGGATTGGCTGCTAGGCGAGTTGAACAGTCTGATTTTTCGTGGGGTTCCACGCAGATGGTTCAGGGCTTAGGAGGAATCCAGGGCTGCGGGCATTCCTTGGCCTAGTGGCCAGATTTCCGGCATTTGAAGCGCGTTCCTGGGGGAGGCGGTCCTGGAGGAACACCTGGCTGCTGTGGTTCAGGCATTTGGAAGTTCTTGTGCGCTGGAGATGCGACTGGGGTTTGTCTCACAGTGGAGGCAAGGAATTGCAACTCAGAAATACGTTGCTACTTGGCTGCCTTTATTCTATTATTATACAACTTGAAGGTGAGGTTAATTAAGTCCTGTTGTGGGGTTTGAGGGCCAGAATCTAATTTTTGGAGTTTTATTTAATGTCGGGAGTGGATTGGGTAATAAAATGCATATTGAGAATAAGACAGCCTTTTGACCTGTTAGGGTCTAGGGCTGTAAAGCATCTCAGGGTTGCTGCCAAATGAGCCATGAACTGGGCTGGGTTTTTCATATTTGATGAAAAAGAGCCTAAATGCTAACTGATTTGAGAGAGGTGGGATAAAGAAAAAGGAGCATTAACCTTGACTATGTCTTTAGCTCCAGTCACCTTTTAACAGGAAATTGCTGGGCAGGTGGGGGACAGCTAGTCGCGGAACGAAACTGTAAGCCAGACTGGGTGTGAGGAGGGGAGGTGATAAAAGGATTATAGGGAGAAGAAAGAAAGACAGGAAAGGAAGGGAAGGAAGGAAGGGAGGGAGGGAGGGAGGGAGGAAGGGAAAGAAAGAAAGAAAGAAAGAAAGAAAGAAAGAAAGAAAGAAAGAAAGAAAGAAAGAAAGAAAGAAACCACAACTGAAAGCCTTAGGAGGTTGGCATGTAGTAGACAGTTCTTTTCCATTCCCTAAATTGTAAGTGTTTAAAATAACTATTTTCTTTACGTTTTGTATTTTACTTTGAATGGCCTTTATACAGAAAAAAGAATCAAATTTTGTTGTTAAAAATTATTTTTGAGGCCGGGCGCGGTGGCTCAAGCCTGTAATCCCAGCACTTTGGGAGGCCGAGACGGGCGGATCACGAGGTCAGGAGATCGAGACCATCCTGGCTAACAGGGTGAAACCCCGTCTCTATTAAGAAATACAAAAAACTAGCCGGGCGACATGGTGGGCGCCTGTAGTCCCAGCTACTCGGGAGGCTGAGGCCGGAGAATGGCGTGAACCCGGGAGGCGAAGCTTGCAGTGAGCTGAGATCCGGCCACTGCACTCCAGCCTGGGCGACAGAGCGAGACTCCGTCTCAAAAAAAAAAAAAAAAAAAAAATTATTTTTGTTAGAGACAAATGTTAGAGACAAAAAACATGCCTCCAAAACTAGGCATGTTTATAGAGATCATGAAACTTCAGAAAATTCTAAAACCATGACTCTTGACAAGTAATTATACTTAGGGGAAAATCAGAGAAAGCAACAACTTCAGCACCTTTACCAATGAAGTATTAAAAACAAATGGGGAAATAAAAAGATATTGTTGGAATTTTAAATATGGCTTAAAATTTAATAGAGCTAGAATTTATTTTAAAGGTCTGAAATCTTTTAAGACTCACACTGACTAGTAACACTGCTTTTAACTTTCGCCATCAAAACAGAAATTTGCTGAGGCAAAAGGAGAGAGATCACAATCAAAGCATCACAATAATTCAGAATACTGTAGTAGCACGTTTCAACATTGCATCTCATCTGAAATCCATCTATATGCTTTCCTTTTACAATACATAGAGGTGTGTAATAAATATGCAATGATAATCACATGCCTTTCCTACATGAGATTTTGAAACCTTTCAGTTGTTCCCTGATGAGCCAGACTGTAAGACTATATGTTCTCATCAGTTACTACCCAGCCCCACCCCCACCACCCCCATCTCCACCATCACTACCATCAGGACCAGCATCACCATTACACCATCACCCCCATCGTCTCCTCCATCAGTGGATGCACGGACACCACTTCCACTGCTGTCGTTACTATCACCACCGCCACCACCACATCACTACATCACTGCTCTGAAACCATCACTCTGGATTCAAACAGCCCGGAAATCTAAGATAATTCTAGATAGGGGTTTGAATTAACTATTGATCAAGTCAAGGACTTACCATGAAATATATCAGACATATCAGATATTCAAATTGAATTCCAAAGTAATGCAGAGAAATATCTATATATTTTTGGTTTATAGTTGCTGTTCTAAGCAATAAGTCATAAAACCAAAGTTATGATAGATTTGATGATCTAAAACCCAACATGTTTGGCATGCCAGAAATGCAGCAAACAAAACTGAAACACTAACAATAGGTTAAAAAACAGGCTTGTTTAAGTCAGTAAGGATGAATAGTGCTACTATTCATATTTATTCATATGGATAAACCTTAGAGAGAATCCTATTTATCCAGAAAATGATAGATTTGAGATGCTTGTAAAATACATATGAGTTATTAAGTACATAATTGTATATTGTATTTATACAACTAAAAGGGCATTCAAATTTTTTTTTTTTTGCTATTAAACTCTTATTTTTAATGTGCTATGAAAATGTTTATTTTATATTTCTGAAAGTATGTTTCCAGCCGTATCTCCTAACCCTTTTAAAAGACAGTTCATATCTTCTGGATGAGATAAGAGACGCCAGATTCAGTTCTGTTCTCCTTCTCTTTTTGGAAGCATTATAATATTAATGCCTTAATTGTCATACACATTTATGTTTTAGAACCTAACTAGAGTCTGCCCTCCCATAGGAGCAAAGCCAATCACTGACATTGGGATAGCAGTGAGAGAATGTGAGACATTCATTGCAGGACACCAAGCAAGGAGTTAAGGCTGCTCATGCTTAGGACTTGAACTCCTCAATGGCTTGCAGATAAGAGATTTTAGAGGTAGGGGTACATTTCAGGAGAGCAGAGGTTACAGGCAAAATTGTAAATCAATTCATGAAAGTTATGCATTGGTTTAGGCTAAAAATCTGAACAGACTTTTCTTGAAGTGGGGAGTTCACAGGTTGCAGATCGATTCAAAGGTTTTCAGATTTGCAACTGATTCAAGAGGTGAGGTTTTGTCTAAAAATTTGAGATCAGCAGAAAAGAATGTTAGCTCTAGCTCCTGGGTATGACCTTCTTCAGGCCCCTCAGGAAGAAATTTACAACAAAGAACAGAGGTCAGAGTTCAGTCTTCACCTCCCCCTTTTCTGAGGCCTAAATGCCAATAGATCCATCTGGTGGGTTCCTGGTCTGGATGCGAGTTTCTGAAAGACAACTCAGGCACATCTTCAGTTTCCATGGAAAAAGCAAACATCTTCAGAGCTCTAATTTCTTTGATTACTGTCTTAAGCTACTATTATCTTCTCGTTTAAAAAACTAATTATTTACTTTTCTGCTAGCTAGATTCCTGGGATTTCCCTTGAAGAAACCAAGCATTTTCCTTTATTTCTATGCTTGGGGGTTCATAGTTCCCTAAAAAGAGGGTCCCCGCTCATCTTTTTTTTTTTTTTTTTTTTTTTTTTTTTTTTTTTTTTGAGACGGGGTCTTGCTCTGTCACCCAGGCTGGAGTGCAGTGGCCGGATCTCAGCTCACTGCAAGCTCCGCCTCCTGGGTTCACGCCATTCTCCTGCCTCAGCCTCCCGAGTAGCTGGGACTACAGGCGCCCGCCACTTCGCCCGGCTAGTTTTTTGTATTTTTTAGTAGAGACGGGGTTTCACCGGGTTAGCCAGGATGGTCTCGATCTCCTGACCTTGTGATCCGCCCATCTCGGCCTCCCAAAGTGCTGGGATTACAGGCTTGAGCCACCGCGCCCGGCCTCATCTTACTTATGTAATAAGAGAAAAAATCTATCTATGTCAGAAACGGGTTTGGAAATAATTCTCTTAGGTTGGTGCAAAAGTAATTGCAGTTTTTGCCTTTAAAAGTAATGGGAAAACTGCAATTACTTTTGGACCAACCTAATATTAGTGTCTAATCAAGTCAGCAGGTTGTGAACTAAAAAGAAAGACGCAGTTTGAGCTCAGAACCTTCTGATAAACATTTTTGCAGAGGAAAGAGAAAGCGACTGTTGCACTGCCCAATTGACCACAAGTGTACATTGCCCCAAAAAATACGTCAGAGTCAAACCCATGGGGACTTTTTTGAAATTTTACTTCAATATACCATTGACATAAACTGTAATTGGAAAACTACCAGTTTTTCTCCCAAAACAAAGCCAAATATGCGAACAACAAACTAACTATATTTGTGTACAGCAACTATAGTGGTATAGCTTCTCAAATTCTCAAAGAAGGGTCTTATATTTAATGAACAAGAAATAGTTTCAAAATTGGAAATTGTTCTCATTTACAGAGAAGGTTTCTCACTTACCCATGAATTTTCTAACGAAAGACTGCTTTCCTACACAAATACTGTATATATAATATTCATGTGTGAATATCCATATTCATAAATGCCAAATAATTGATGACTCTTTTGCTGCATGTATATATATATACACATATATATATATATTATAGTCACTCCAAAATATTTTTTTCATTATCCAGTATTGCCATAAAACAGACACTGCAGATTCTAGTTAGCAAAGATTCTTTCTGAAACCAATCTTCAGTCAAAGGAATATAAAACACGGCATGATGCTAAATTTATGGATCTAGTGTACTAAGGAGAGTAAGCAACTAGGAAAGGTTATCTACTATTTTATGGAAGAAATAAAGACCTACAAAGGTTGCTTTTTTGGTTGTTTAATAGTCTATGCATTGTGTGAATGTGCAATATTAATTTAGGTAGACATAAATTCTTTTTGTCCCTTTACTATTTTCTATATCCATCCCTCCCTACCACCAAAATAAGTTAGGTGGTTACTATTTAGGGCTACCATTTACTACTATTTACTTGTACTAAGTTATGAAGATGAGCCCATATCATCCTAGATGGTCCAGGGAGCAGTTACCGTAGTACACTCACTGATGTGTTTTATGAGGGGAAAATACAGCCCCTCAGGAAATCCTAATGGAGCTAACCTTTCTTTAGTGTCTGTTTCCTGAGGCAATGCTTGAATGTGGTTTAGGCACACTTTTGCCTCATCAGCTCCTCCACTGCCACTTCCACCCAACTCCTCCACTAGCTCCTAGGACTGGTCCATTTGGCATTTCAATAAATGTTCCCAAGGTGGCTAATTTGTACCAGTCATTGAGGAGTCTCTCGACCTCTCTGGGGTAGCAATACTGGAAGCAGGGACAGATTCTGTTAAGTGATGTATCTCCTGTATTGAAACTGAGGCTGATTCCATCAAAATTCAAGGGTAGATCCTCTAGAAGTTCCTGCTGTAGTTGCTGCAGCTGTAGCCTCTGGTGTAGATGGAGGAGTCCAGTACTAGCCACTGAAGGGGTTTCAACTATAGCCGTCCTTTCTATTTTTCCAGGACTTCCCATTAAAAGACATTTTGCAGACAAGCCACAGCCCGGGAGAAGATATATGCAAAATATACATGTGATAAAGGACTTGCACCCATAATATACAAAGAATTCTTAAAACTCAGCAATAGAATAAGAGACAATGCAATTAACAAGTAGGCTAAAGATCTTAACAGACTTTTTACCAAAGAAGATGTGCAGCAGGCAAAAAAAGATATGAAAAGGTGCTCCTCCTCATATGTTATTAGGAATTGCAAACTAAAATAATGAAATACAACTACACACCTATTAGAATGGCAAAAATCCAAAAACACTGATAAAATCAAATGTAGACAAGGATTTCTCCTTCATTGCTTGTGGGAATGCAAAATGGCACTTTGAAAGACAATTTGGTGGTCTCTTACAAAGTTAAACTTTAGTCTTACCTTAGAATTCAGCAATAGTGCTCCTAAGTATGTGGCCCAATAAATTGAAGATTTATGTTCACACAAAAACTTGCACATAATTACTTATAGCAGCTTTTTTTCATAATTGATGAAGATCGTAAGCTATCAGGATGTCCCTCAATACGTGAAGAGATGAACAAACTGATATGTCGATAAAATGGAATATTATTCAATGATAAAAAGAAATGAGCCATCAAGCCACAAAAAGACATGGAGAACCTCAAAAGCCTATTACTAAGTGAAAAAAAAGCCAATTTGGAAAGGCTACATGTTGTATGATCCCAATTATGTGACATTCTGGAAAAGACAAAACTACAGAAACTGTAAAAACATCAGTGTTTGTCAGAGGGAGGGAGTTGAGGGAGGAATGAATAGATGGAGCACAGAGGACTTTTAGGACAGTAAAAGTAAACTGTATGAAATTATAATGGTGATTATATGACATTATGCATTTGTTAAAACCCACAGAACTGTACAACAGCGAAAGTGAATCCTAAACTAAACTACAGACTTTCGTTAATACAATGGATGTATTAATATTGCTTCATAAATAGCAACAGATATACCACCAATGCAAGATGTTAATAATAGGGGAAACTCCTGTGGTGGGGAGCAGAGGTATAAGGGAACTCTCTGTACTCTGCTAAATAACTCTGTAAACCTAAGAATCTCTAAAAACTGGATTCTGTTAAGGATGAAATAACTTTTACATATGTGGTAAAGAAAAAAAAAAAAGATAGTTTACTGCTCTACCAGGTTGTTTAAACTAGTTTTGAGAGCTGTAATTATTTGTTCCTGTTCATAGAATATTGACTTGATCTCATTACCGTATTTTTATAATGTCAATCTGTCATTAATGTTCTTGATGCATCTTCAAAATGTTTTCCAGAGAAAAATCTAATGTGCTCTCAGTTGGTATTGGGCTACTAGTCACTGATGTTCCGACTGACTTTTCTGCAAGTTCCTCTTGTTTAGTTGCACTACTAGGTGCAGGTACAGGAAATACTGTCTTCGATGCTGGAGTGATGGGTACAGTCGCACAAGTGGCAAGGAAAGCAGAGACACAGGCTGGGACTTGAGCCACAGCTGCTGTTATACTTGAAACAACTGCAACAGTAGTGGCAGGATTCGATCACCGGGTTGTAGATGAGGCTGGTGCTGCCACTGCTTTGGGATACCATCATAACCATCACAAAGCCTTCCTTATTAAGATCATATTATTTGGAGGCAGTATCATCATTAGGGTTTTGTCTGAAGCAACTTACTTTTGTCCCACTACCTAAAATGCATTATTCACTTTCACTTCTTTTACTATGAAACTACAACCAACTCCAAAGAGTCTGGTCTCCTGCATTAAGCTGAATTTTGGAACCCAGGCCCTAACTGAGCCCACAGCCCACAGTACATATATATCTCCAGAGCCAGACTCCTACTTCTGTTACATCTGCCTTGGGTTCTTACGGTCTACCAGGATAGCACTCAAGAGAGATCACCAAACATAACAGAAAAGGAAAGTTTATTTCAGCTTGTGCACAAGGGAGCCAGCACCAAGAAAGAAAGAGGAATGGGCTTCTACCAAGGGTAGTATATGGGTTAGTTTTATAGGGTCTTTCAACAAGGAAGAGTTATGTCATGGCATGTATAGCGAGGGTTTTCCTAGTGGTTTCACAGTGGCTCAGCATGCTTCTTCATATGTTCTATGTAGCATTAACAATTTAAATCTCTACCACTTGGTGTGAATTTTAGCATTAAAATGAGGACAAGATAAGTTCAGGTTGGAGTTTAAGTTTTACCAAGTATACAAGGCTCCAGGAAGTCCCTCGTCCCCTGAGATGGAAGCTTTTAGTTAATAGCTTCTTGGGTCTTTCATTACTGATTTGCTGAGAGTTTAGATAAGGTAGAGTTGGGGTGAGGGGCTTTTGCCCTTTTTCTCCAGACCATCTTAAAACAGGGAATCAACCAACCTGCCTGTCTCACCCCCTACCATCATGTCACAACACATTGTCCAGGCCTCTACGAAGCTCTTCTCTCCTAAGGAAGTCAAATTTTCTCTGTAGATGAGATGATTTCATATTTAGAAAATCCCATCGTCTCAGCCCAAAATCTCCTTAAGCTGATAAGCAACTTCAGCAAAGTCTCAGGATACAAAATCAATGTGAAAAAATCACAAGCATTCTTATACACCAATAACAGACAAACAGAGAGCCAAATCATGAGTGAACTCCCATTCACAATTGCTTCAAAGAGAATAAAGTACCTAGGAATACAGCTAACAAAAGACATGAAGGACCTCTTCAAGGAGAACTATAAACCACTGCTCAACAAAATAAAAGAGGACACAAACAAATGGAAGATTATACCATGCTCATGGATAGGAAGAATCAATATCATGAAAATGGCCATACTGCCCAAGGTAATTTATAGATTCAGTGCCGTCCCCATCAAGCTACCAATGACTTTCTTCACATAAGTGGAAAAAAAACTACTTTAAAGTTCATGTGGAACCAAAAAAGACCATGCATTGCCAAGACAATCCTAAGCCAAAAGAACAAAGCTGGAGACATCACGCTACCTGACTTCAAACTATACTACAAGGCTACAGTAACCAAAACAGCATGGTACTGGTACCAAAACAGAGATATAGACCAGTGGAACAGAACAGAACCCTCAGAAATAATACCACACATCTACAACCATCTGATCTTTGACAAACCTGACAAAAACAAGAAATAGGGAAAGGATTCCCTATTTAATAAATGGTGCTGGGAAAACTGGTTGGCCATAAGTAGAAAGCTGAAACTGGATCCCTTCCTTACACCTTATACAAAAATTAATTAAGATGGATTAGAGACTTAAATGTTAGACCTAAAACCATAAAAATCCTAGAAGAAAACCTAGGTAATACCATTCAGGACATAGGCATGGTCAAGGACTTCATGTCTAAAACACCAAAAGCAATGGCAACAAAAGCCAAAATTGACAAATGGGATCTAATTAAACTAAAGAGCTTCTGCACAGCCAAAGAAATTACCATCAGAGTGAACAGGCAACCTACAGAAGGGGAGAAAATTTTTGCAATCTACTCATCTGACAAAGGGCTAATATCCAGACTCTACGAAGAACTCAAAGAAATTTACAAGAAAAAAACAAACAATCCCATCAAAAAGTGGGTGAAGGATATCAACAGACATTTCTCAAGAGAAAAAAAAACTACTTTAAATTTCATATAGAACAAAAAAGAGCCCACATTGCCAAGACAATCCTAAGCAAAAAGAACAAAGCTGGAGACATCATGCTACCTAATTTCAAACTATACTACAAGGCTACAGTAACCAAAACAGCATAGTACTGGTACCAAAACAGATATATAGACCAATGGAACAGAATAGAAGCTTCAGAAATGACGCCACATATCTACAACCATCTGATCTTTGACAAACCTGACAAAAACAAGCAATGGGGAAAGGATTCCCTATTTATTAAATGATGTGGGGAATATTGGCTAGCCATATGCAGAAAACTGAAAGTTTCTTCCTTACATCTTTTACAAAAATTAACTCAAGATGGATTAAAGACTTAAGCGTAAAAGCTAAAACCATAAAAACCCTAGAAGAAAATATAGACAATACCATTCAGGACATAGGCGTGGACAAAGACTTAATGACTAAAACACTGAAAGCAATGGCAACAAAAGCCAAAATCGACAAATGGGATCTAATTAAACTAAAGAACTTCTGCACAGCAAAAGAAACTATCATCAGAGTGAACAGGCAACCTACAGAATGGGAGAAAATTTTTGTAATCTATCCATCTGACAAAGGGCTAATATCCAGAATATACAAAGAACTTAAGCAAATTTACAAGAAAAAACAAACAACCCCATCAAAAAGAGGGTGAAGGATATGAACAGATGCTTCTCAAAAGAAGACATTTATGTGGCCAACAAACATGAAAAAAAGCTCATCATCACTGATCATTAGAGAAATGCAAATCAAAACCACAATGAGATACCATCTCACGCCAGTTAGAATGGTGATCATTCAAAAGTCAGGAAACAACAGATGCTGGAGAGGATGTGGAGAAATAGGAATGCTTTTACACTGTTGGTAGGAGTGTAAATTAGTTGAACCATTGGAAGACAGTGTCATTGTGGAAGACAGCAGAGTGACTCCTCAAGGATATAGAACCAGAAATACCATTTGACCCAGCATTCCCATTACTGGGTGTATACCCAAAGGATTATAAATCACTCTACTATAAAGACACATGTACACGTATGTTTATTGCAGCACTGTTTACAATAGCAAAGACTTGGAACCAACCAAATGTCCATCAATGATAGACTGGATAAAGAAAATGTGGCACATATACACCATGGAATACTATGCAGTCATATAAAAGGATGAGTTCCTGTCCTTTGCGGGGACATGGATGTAGCTGGAAACCATCATTCTCAGCAAACTAACACAGAAACAGAAAACAAAACAGCACATGTTTTCACTCATAAGTGGGAGTTGAACAATGAAAACACATGGACACAGGGAGGGGAACATCACATACTAGGGCCTGTCATGGGGTGGGGGGCTAGGGGAGGGTTAGCATTAGGAGAAATACCTAATGTAAATGACAGGCTGATGGGTGTAGCAAACCACCATGGCACGGGTATACCATGTAACAAACCTGCACATTCTGCACATGTATTCCAGAACGTAAAGTATGCTAATAATTTAAAAAAAAGCTTTTCTCTCCTAGAACCACTGCCATACCCTGCCCAAATTATCTTTTAAATGACTAAATAGAATCATTATGTTTTCCACTAGTGTGAATTCTCAGCACCCTAAAATAAATGTTAAAGAGATACAGTTCACACTGAGAAAGTTATATGATGCTATATTTTTAAAAATTAGTTTTAACTATTATTTTTTAATCCCCTTTTGCTCTTCAGCATTTATGATCTAGTACCTGGCCATAGTAACATCCAAGTGTGCTAATGGAGAGGCTTAGGGAGGAATAGGTTTAATCGAAAGTTCAGTTCTGGAAAATTTATGTATGTTTGAGGTGCTTATAGATGTATTAGTCAATTCTCATGCTGCTAATAAAGACATACTTGAGACTGGGTAATTTCTAAAGGAAAGAAGTTTAATTGACTTACATTTCAGCATAGCTAGGAGGCCTCAAGAAACTTACAATCATGACACAAGGGGAAGCAAACACGTCCTTCACATGGTGGCAGGAAAGAGAAGGGCAGAGCAAAGTGGGGGAAAGCCCCTTATAAAACCATCAGATCTCTGAGAACTCACCCACTATCATGAGAACCGCACGGGGGGACCACCCCATGGTCTAATCACCTCCCACCAGGTCCTTCCCCCAACATGTGGGAATTATGATTCAGATTACAATTCAAGATGAGATCTGGGTGGGAACACAGAGCCAGACCATATCGGATGTCCATGTGGAGTTGCTGCATAGGCAGATACTAATTTTAGAATTTTTATATAGATAGCATGAAAGCCATGGGACTAAATAAAATTACCTAGTAAGTGAATATACCTAAAAAGAAAAATAAGCCTCTGAGGCAAACCAGTTTAGAAATTATGCAGATAAGGAAGAACCAGAGGTTGCAAAAGAGATTGATAAGGAGCAGAAAATGAGAAAGAAAGAGAATCAAGAGTGAGGAAGATCCTGGCTTGGAGCAAAGAATGTGTTTCAAGAAGGAAGGGATGATCATTTGTGTCAAAACATGTTTAGAGGTTCAAAAACTGTTTATAGGTTAGGCAATATAGGACCGAGATTTGACTATTGCATTTGGCTTCATACAGGTCATGGCGATCTTGAACAATCATTTCCTGCAGAGAGAAAGAGACAGGAGGCAGATCAGAGTAGGTTTGGGAGACTATGGGAAAAGAGAAATTGCAGACAATTAGTAGAGACAGTGATTTTTCAGAAGTTTAGCTGTAAAGGCTAGCGAAGAAATGGAAAACGGTGCTGAAGGAAATGTGGAATGAAGGTGAGTTTGCTGTAA
The DNA here is from genome assembly GCF_003255815.1 of Theropithecus gelada. Lineage (NCBI taxonomy): Eukaryota > Metazoa > Chordata > Mammalia > Primates > Cercopithecidae > Theropithecus > Theropithecus gelada. Next base: position 47,366,293 of record NC_037670.1, on the reverse strand, counting down.
TTTTTCTTATATGGAAGAAAGAAGACACAATTGCAGGAGTGAAGTCCTTGAGCAGGTGAGAAGTGATGAGAAGCAGCACACAAGAGGAGTATTTAGCCTTAGTATTAGTACTTAGCCTTAGTATTAATCCTTAGCCAAGGACAGTCTATCAGTTTTAACTACAGGAAAGAATATAGGGCATATGAGCACAGGTACAAGTTGGCAGATTTTTATTTATTTTTCCATGAAATAGGAACCAAGGCCACCAGTTAAGAATCAGGAGCAGGGAGACAGTTTTGGAGACTTTTGTAGAGAGAAGAATGTGTGAAACGGTTGTTTGAGACAGTGGAGGATTTACCCGTCTCGGGGAAAACTGACAAACTCTTCTCTTAGGCAAGTCAGATACCTATGCGGGGGATTCTCAGATGGATAAAATAGTTTGAGGCTTTCAGTAGAGTTTCATTTCATTAGAAAAACCAAGAAATACTAATTACTTGTCATCCTTTATTGACTGCATTCAGAAGCACTAAAATAAATAATTTACCTATTTCATTGCCCAACAGAATTTCAGGGTTTGCCCCAGCTAAGAATACAACTCTATTTCCATTTATTTCTATTTGAGCCTAAATGTATAGAACAATTCAAGAAACCGTCAAGATTACTGAGTCATACAGAAGCATCTTGCTTCCCAGTGTTTTGCGGATCGCAACCACAGCCTTACAGGAAGGGTCTCATCTCTGACCCACAATTGACCTGGAAAATGAGACAAAGTATCAAATTATTACAGAGCAGCTCAAATGAGGAAAACCTTCATTATACTATGCCGAAGAAAGGATCACTGAAACTCCGACAATGTTGATGGTTTGTTACGACATCTACCCATGACTACTTTGTACTAACAAAAAAGAAAAGAAAATTAAATCATCTTTATTTGTAACAATATTTCTCCTTTAAACCAAAGCAGCTTCAATCATCAAACTAATCCTGGGATTGTGACACTAAATGTTATTTTCAAAATATTTTAGGTCAGGAAACCAAAATAAATCTTCAGAATGCTGAACTTGATTAGAGTTTTCAGATGTCATGAGTTACTTCAAGAAATATACTAATGCCCAAAGTAAACTGGTAGAATAAAATAAAAGCTAATATTACTCTTGATTAACGGGAATACAAATAATGCAATGACTAAGGAAGGTTTTACAAAATGACAGAGATTGGGATTGCTATATTTATGAATTGACAAGCACTTGCTCTGTAAATTAAATAACCAAAATCAATTTTAACTGTCAACCATCAACAATAAAAAATCGCCCAAAATTTAAACATTAAACTTCCACTAATATTTATCACTAACAACTTTTCTAAAAAAAAAAAAAAAAAAAAAAAAAAAATAAAATATTAAAATATAACAAAAATATAACAAAAAAAAATTTTAAAAAAAAAAAAAAAAAAAAAAAAAAAAATTGAAGTTTTAAACTATACCTAAGTGATAGGATATGCAACTGTAATAAAATACTTTTAAATCTTGAATTTAACTATTACATTTGCCAACAAGCTTAGAAATATATGAGTAGAAGTAATTTAGTTAGGCTTATGGTTTCTGCTCTGATATTAAAAAGCTTAGAATTTATCACAGTTATTATCCTCACAAGGAAAAACTGGTCAGATAGAACATTAACTTTTCTTGAACCCATCAGAGACCTGAGGTCACAGGGCAAGTTGTCAGAAATCTAAAGAGAGGGTGCCTCCAGGGAGACACAGCTGAGACCTGTTTATCTGAAGCAAAAGCAAGGGGAGTTTTAACTGGAAGGAATGCTGAAATGATAATGTTGATAAATGGCTTCAGGCTGAACATGGGCTAAGGTTTCAACAGTGAGAAACTCCTGGGGACTGTAGACTTGAGGGACATTTCATAGGCTTTGCTTCTAGTACCTCCACCATGTTCTCACGATGAAGATCTAACAAAGATTCCTGTGGCTACGGCAGGGGGAGAGGAAGAGTCATCATTATAAAATAAGCCTATTCTCCTGGAAAAACAACTTCACCAGAACCTTATCCCAGTTGGTGGGAGGGAATTCTTCCTACTCCACCTGTTCCAGGATTGCTGTTTTACTAAAGAGTGGGTAAGGTGAGGGAGTGTGAGGGGGAGACACAGTCAACCGGAGTAGGAGCTTCAAGGAAACAGATTGCAGCCAGGAGAGGGAGTAGAAGGCCTGAATGGCAGAAACTATAGTGCTAGAGAAACACCTGTGTATGTCGTCATCTAAGGACAAAGGTCCACTGAAACACTGAAATTTAATCAAAAGATTAGAGAATGCTCCCCACTCTGCCATACCGTACCATACTGCTGTTGTTTAAATATTTGTCTCTTCCAAAACTCTTGAGGAAATTTCATCCCCAATGTGGCAGTCTTGAGATGTGGGGCTTTCGAGAAGTGATTGGATCATGAAGGATCTGTCCTCAGGGGTGGCTGAATTCATTAATGAATGAATGGATTAATGGGTTATCATGGGAGTGGGACTGGTGGCTTTATAAACAGAGAAAGAGAGATCCGAATGAGCACACTTGGTCAGTCCCCTTGCCATGAGATGGCCTGTGCCATCTTGGGATTCTGCAGAGTCCCCACCAGAAAGAAGGTCTTCATCAGATGCAGCCCTTGACCTCAGACTTCTCAGTCTCCATAATGATAAGAAATACATTCCTTTTCTTTATAAATAACCCAGTTTCAAGTATTTTATTATAAGCAACACAAAACAGACTAAGACACACACCAACAAAGCTAAAGTATTACAGTGGGCTACACCTGAAAGAGCCACAAGGAGCAGACTCTCTCTGAGGAGGCATACTTAGGGGAGCCTGAGCGGGAAAACAAAAACAGGGGCACTAGAAGAATTTAAGCCTTTCAACATTTAGAGCTACAGCAAACATTAAACACCACCAACTAACGTAAGTTTCCATGCTAAAGGTCTATTTTTTTCTCAATTCCTATTACTCATATGTGTCATTTGTACCTATCAATACAAAATTACAAGGTCTGATGATAAAGCAAGAAAAAACACAGTTTGAAGAGATAAAATAAGCATTAGAACTAGACCCAGATATGACACAGATTTTTGAATTATCAGATAGGGAATTTTAAATAATTATGAATAATATGTTAAGAAGTCCTAATGGAAAAAGTAGACAATGTACAAAACTAGATGACTAATGCAAGCAGAGAGATAGAAAATCTAAGAAAGAATCAAAAGGAAATGCAGAAATATAAGACACTGTAACAGATATGATGAATAATGAGGTATGCACTCATCAGTAGACTCAACATGGCCATAGAAGGAATCAGTGAGCTTGAAGTCAGGTCAATAGGAACAACTAAAGAATCTAAAACTTGGAAGAGACGTTAAAAGTTGTCTACTGTATCTACTTATTTAAGAACTGGTTTAAACACACATTCTCTTTCCTGATGGGATTCCAATTATGTCAATAATCATCTAATTCTCACTTTCAAGATTTACAAGTGTGTGATTTTAACATGACCATCATAGATAAAACAACTTTACCCGTTCAAATACCATTTGGCCATTACTGAGCAATGTAACATACCAGTTATGTACAGTTATAATTTAATTAGAAATGTTAAAAAGAGAGTCTACATTTTCCCCACTATTTGTATAATATCTTGGCCAATTCTTTAACATCTCTGTATGGCCATGTTTTAACTAAATGCCATATATTTTTCACACTGTGCCCTTTACACTGAGCTACTGCTGCCTTGTCACTTTCTGGGAGTAAGGATAAGCTGTCAAACATTGTAACTAAGAGCTCTTATTTATGGCCTTGCTTCCATGAACTCAGTATTTAGCTTCACTTCAGTCAGTGTCCATTTCAGTCCAGCTGTTCATGTTTGAGTATTTAGGTTACTTGCTTCCAAATACTCATGACACTGAACTATTGGAGGTCAAGTTACTGCTAAATGGACTTGTCTGTATATTGTAATAGCAGAGGAATATTATAGCAGTTTCTTAAGATAATTAGCTTCTCCTGCTTTCACAGACTGTAATTGGTGTTTAAGCTCATATTCATCTATTCCCCATGCCCATAACTCTCATTTATATATGTGATTCTGTGTTGTTATAGAGAGGGATAAGAAGAGGTGGCCCAGGCATTTAAGACGTAATCAGACTATGCCTGTGGTGTTAGCCTCACCTTGGAAGCTTTTAAAAATTCTATCATTCAAGCCTCTTGGAGGTGGGACCTGTTGGAGTTGGGGCCTAGGCATTAATATTTTTGAAGCAGTCTCCCAGTAATTGTAATGTGCAAACACTACTACTTTCTATAATAATAAAAATCTCGCATAAATAGCTTTAAAAGTGATAGATAAGAATGTCCCAAGCGCACACACACACACGCACATACACATCCTTCTTCTCTCTCACCCTCTTTCTCTGTCTCTCTCACAAGATTTCACAGGATTGAGAGATCATATCCAATAAAAGTTACCAAAAAAGGCTTCTGAGTGTAAAGGACTGCAAAGGTTTTGGACAGGAAAACCTGACTGAGTGGCGGCACATTCCTGGCAGAGGGAAACTGTGACAGAAGGAAGGGAAACCAATACACTTCACAAAGACCTTTTTGACCAACATTGAAAAGAAAAACCCAGAAGAGAATACTATAAAGAATTGTAGACAATAAGATGAGACAGGGAGCAGGGTCCCAGATTAAGAAGACATCAAACTTACATTTTAGGGTGCTGTCATTTTAAAGTGTTTCTAAAACACTGCAGTTTTCCATATTATTTAAATATGCAGAAATTTAAACCCATGGTCCTGTTACCCAGTGATATGGTTAGGCTGCGTCCCCACCCAAATCTCATCTTGAATTCTCAGGTGTCATGGGAGGGACCCAGTGGGAGGTGATTGAATCATGGGGGCGGGTATTTCCTGTGCTGTTCTCTTGATAATAAATAAGTCTCAGAAGATCTGATGTTTTTTAAAAAGGGGCGCTTCCCTGTACAAGCTCCCTTCTTTTGTCTGCTGCCATGTGAGACGTATCTTTGCCTTCCACCATGATTGTGAGGCCTCCCCAGTCACGTGGAACTGTAAGTCCAATGAACTTCTTTCTTTTTTCAAAGTGCCCAGTCTCAGGTATGTCTTTATCAGCAGCATGAGAACAGACTCATACACCCAGCTTAGGAAGTAAACACTATGAATGCGGTTGAAATCTCCTATATTTTGTTCCATAATCATAACTAATTTCTCTCTTGGCAGAGGTAATCATTATCCTATCTTTGGTGTTTATTATTCTTATACATTTCTTATACTCAAATGCATAGATATTACTTAGATAATATATAGATGCTTATGTTCCAAAACAAAACAAATGTTCCAGGTTAAAAAAATATATTGTGATGTTTAAAAGAAAAGCCATGGAATTAACCTAGGTGCCCTTCAATGACAGATTGGATGAAGAAAATGTGCACATATAAACTATAGAATACTATGCAGCTATTAAAAAAGAATTAAATCTTGTCCTTTGCAGCAGCATGAATGCAGCTGGAGGCCATTATCCTAAACAAATTACCACAGTAATGGAAAACTAAATACCACATGTTCTGATTTATAATAAGTAGGAGCTAAACACTGGGTACACATGGACATAAAGATGTGAATAATAGGCACTGGTGATTACTAGAAGAGGGAGTGGTCTGGAGAAATGGCTGAAAAACTACCTATTGGGTACTATTCTTACTATGTGGGTGATAGGATCATTTATACCCCAAACCTCAGCATCACACAATATACCTATGTAACAAACCTGGACATGTACCACTTGAATCTAAAGTAAAAGTTGGAATTATAAAATATATACATATTTGGCTGGGTGCAGTGGTTTACACCTATAATCCCAGCTACTCTGGAGGTTGAAGCACAGGAATTGCTTGAATCCAGGAGGTGAAGGTTGCAGTGAGCCAAAATTGCACCACTGCACTCCAATCTGAGCCACAGAGTGAGACTCCATCTCAAAATATATATGTGTGTGTGTGTGTGTGTGTGTGTGTACCAATATATATATATATTTATATATATATATATAGAGAGAGAGAGGGAAGTTTTGAAGAGAATAAATATGGCATAATGAAAAAAAGGTGTTTCAGGAAGTTGGGTCTAGCTGCAACATACAGTACAGAAAGGTTTTGTGTCATCTAGGAGTATTTGGACTAGTGTGCAAAATTGGGCTCAGAGAGAAAAGGATGGATATCAAAAAATGGAAAAGAAATTTTAGTGTCTTAAATATAGAGAATGAGGAAGCAGGATGAGTCAAACCAAGATACTAGGCTTTGTCTCCGAAGGATTAAAATAACGATGTGGTGTTGACAGATTCAATGAGTCACAGTGGAAGAACTGGTTTCCAGGAGTATAGAAGTGTTGTGGAATTTGGCCCTGTTGACCATTCCCTCATTGCTGAAGCACTCTCCTCCCTAGCCTTCTGCCATCCCTCTCTTTTGGCTTTGTTCCTACCTCTTCTACTGTTCTTTCTAAGTCTTCTTTATGGGCTTCAATTTGTATCCAATTTTTGTTACAGCTAATACTTTCCTGGATTGACTCATTCATTTCCAGGACCTTAATATACAAATGCTGATGACTTCCAAATTCTTATGGCCAACATGTAAAGTCTCCTCAGCTGCATATTTCATTTCTAATTGCTTATAGGTATTTATCCCACAGCCACTTTTAACATGTCCAAAATTAGTCTTGTTACCATCTTCTTCCCTTCTCATTTTATTCATCCCGTTTATTCTTACTTATTCCTGCTCCTTTATTCTCCATCTCTGCAAATGTTCCCCAAGTTTTATCTTCTTACCAAAGCTAGAAAACTGAGAAACATCCTCACACTTCTCCCTAAACATTAGCTGTGCCCACTATTTAATGCCATGCCTTGCCAAATCAACCTCCTTAATTGTGCTTATGTTGTTTCCACTTCTCAACCATCTCCACTGTCTTAATCTCAGGTGCTTTTAAATATGTTCTCTGGCCTATTATAATACTCTGTAAACTTATCTTTTCCACCCCTAGTCTTGTCCAATTCCTTCTCTCTGTCTCTCTTCTACTATGAATGATTTTCTTAAATATAAATTTGATCATTCCCTGCTCTTAGAGGGGAAATTAGGACTCCTTATTACCTTCTGCAGAAGCTTTTCATATTGTTCTTTTAAATCCTAATTAAGACTCTAAGAGTTAACTCAAAGACAACCAATGGTACCAAGTTCGAAGCTGAAGGATGAGTGAATTCTTCGATGAGACATAAAAGAGTTGAGTTCAAAAGCACAGACCCTTTTTTCCCCACTCGTTTTGCTCCTGGGAAATTCATTCGGCAAATATTTATCAAGTATCCACCATGTGCCAGACACTATTCTCAGTGCTACTCTACATTAATTCTACTAATTCTCATAAAAACCCATGGATGTAGGTAATGTTATTATTTTGATTTTATAGATGAAGAAACTGAGGCATATAGATGTTAAATTACTTAAGGTCCCCAGCTCGGTAAAGTCCAGAACTGGGACGTGAACCCAGATAATGAGACTCTAGAATTTTGCTAGTCAAAGTAGAATTCATAGACCAGAAGAATGGTATCATTGGTGATATTAGAATTACAGGCCCTGTGCTTCTACCCTAGAATTAATCATTATGTAAATTTTTACAAGATTTCCAGGTGATGTGTGCATTCCTTCACGCTTGAAAAGCTTTTCCAAGTCTGGATTCTTAACCACTATGTCAACCTGACGTAACAATAGTTGACTTGTTCTTTCTTCTTCAGACACATGAGTTGGCTCTCCTTTTTATTTACCTGTCAAACACAAAAGTAACAAGCCTTATAACCTTGACCCTGCCAGGCACGGTGGCCCATGCCTGTAATCCCAGCACTTTGGGAGGCTGAGGTGGGTGGATGACCTGAGGTCAGGCGTTTGAGACCAGCCTGACCAACATGGCAAAACTCCATCTCCACTAAAAATACAAAAATTAACCAGGCCTGGTGGTGGGCACCTGTAATCCCAACTACTCGGGAGGCTGAGGCAAGAGAATCGCTTGAATCCGGGAGGTGGAGCTTGCAGTGAGCTGAGATCGCACTATTGCACTCTAGCCTGGGTGACAGGGCGAGACTCCGTCTCAAAAAAAAAAAAAAGAAAGAAAGAAACTTTGCCCCGGATCCTTTTGTAGTTCATGAGCATGATGATTGGGTGTTCACACAAATATGTGAAATGTGCCAGCCTCAGACCTTCTTAGGACATCAGCACATGACTCTGCTGGGACCTCATTAATCCATTAATACATTAAGTATCTAGAACTTTTCTGGTTAAAAGAAATATGAACCTATATCTCTAAGAGTTATTATTCTTGGTGTAGGTCAATTTTACAGGTCCTGAAGAGGAGCTAGTGTACCGATGTTCAAAATGACTTCTGGTCAGTGATGGTTGTCCAAACACACGCATTTGCACGCATGTGCACGCGCCCACACACACACACAGGGCCGAGGGGAGAGAGAGAGTTCCTGTGTTACCCAGGCTGCAATGGAGTGTCTATTCACAGATGTGATCATAGCTCCCTGCAGCCTTGGACCCCTAGCCTCAAGTGATCCTTTTGCTACTGCCTCCTGAGTAGCTGGGACTACAGGCACACACCACCATCCCCGGCTCAAACACTTGATATTAGTCTAACACCAGTAGCCAGACAGGCTAGAGGAGGGATGAAACCAGCCTTGACTTGTAGTCTACGTAATAGGGAACGTTGAGGATCAGATACCATTACAACCCTAATTGATAACACAATCAGCTATCACAATCTTAACAGTGACTTGAGGTAGTATGTATCTTCTAAGCTAATGTGGGAGAGAGGTGGGTTTCAGGATAAGCTGTAAACCACTCATCCTTATGAGACTCACTTGTGGAGGGTTCTGAACGAGCCTCCACCTTGGCTCCTCACTCACATGGAAGTTGTTTCCAGAACTTGGTGAAGTCTCCCATAAAACATGCGAAACTCCATCAAGTAGTGATAAGAAATAGATGGTTTACTGAACATTTTGCATAGAGAAAAAGAAGATGCCATATCACACACCACACAGCAGAAATTTAGGCAAAATCCTTATTAGACATAAGGATTCTTAATGTTTTTCTTTCCCAAACACGTTCTTCCCAATCTCAATAGCTTTTCTTCCTTTTTCTTTCTTTCTTCCTTTCCTTTTCCATGCAGTATCTAACAAACTGCAATACTGTTACCAGCATCAACTTTAATGCTAAGCTTAAACAATGTAAGGAAAGCATAAACTGTAAAGTTCAAAAGAGTAATAAATCTCCGAGCAGGTTTCACTGTCCATCACACCCACCCAACCTCATTCTCAGGATCCTGTAAACAAAAGCAGGTCTATTCTAGGCGGGGATAGTGATACGCATTGTTAATAAGTTTCCTCATCCTGCTACATTCTCCTCTGGTGCCAGCACTTCTTCATATTATCTATAGAACTAAGAATAAAAGCTTTTATTCTGGTGGCTAAGGGCTGAATGAACATGCTATTCTCAACATTCAAAAAGCAAGGTGCCTACTCTTTGCATGAGTGCATGTATTTATTTATGTGATAAGCATTTGAAACAGGTCTTTAAGTTGCACATATTTATGAGATACATGTCATATTTATTTACTTATTTATTTATTTATTTATTTATTTATTTATTTTTCTGAGACAGTGTCTCACTCTGTCGCTCAGGCTTGGAGTGCAGTGGCACAATCTTGGCTCACTGCAAGCTCCGCCTCCTGGGTTCACGCCGTTCTCCTGCCTCAGCCTCCCAAGTAGCTGGGACCACAGGTGCCCACCACCACACCAACTTTTTGTATTTTTTTTTTAGTAGAGACAAGGTTTCACCTTGTTAGCCAGGATGGTCTCGATCTCCTGACCTCATGATCCACCCACCTTGGCCTCCCAAAATGGTGGGATTACAGGCATGAGCCACCGTGCCTGGCCACATGTCATATTTTGATACACACATATAATGTGTAATGATCAAACTGGAGTAATTGAGAGATCCACCACCTCAATCATTGATCTTGTCTTTGTGCTGGGAATATTCCATATCTACTCCTCTAGTTATTTTAAAATATGCAAAGAATTAATGTTAACCACAGTCTCCCCGCTGTGCTGCTGAACACTAGATTGTATTTCTACTATCTAACTGTATTTTTGTTCCTATTAACCAGTCTCTCTTTATCTCCCCTTCCCACTACCTTTCTGAGTGTCATTTTACTCTCTACTTCCATGAGATCAATTTAGTTTAGCCCCACATGTAAGTGAGAACCTGTGATATTTGTCTTTCTGTGCCTGACTTATTTCACTTACTGTAATACCCTCCAATTCCATCCATGTTGTTGCAAACGACAGGATTTCCATTCTTTTTATGGCTCAATAATATTTTATTGTGTGTATGTACCACATTTTCTTTATCCATTCATTTGTTGATGGGCACATAGGTTGATTCCATATCTTGGCTAATGTGAATAACGCTGGAATAAACATGGGAGTGTAGATAACTGTTTGATAAATTGATTTCCTTTCTTTTGGATATATGCGCTGCAGTGGAATTGCTGGATCATATGGTACTTCTAATTGTACTTTTTTGAGGAATCTCCATGCTCTTTTCCATAGTGATTTCACTAATTTATGTTCCAGCAAACAATGTATGAGCATTCTCCTGTCTCCACAGTATCTTTCTTTTTTTTTCTTTGTAATAACAGTCATTCTAACTGGAGTAAAATGATACCTCATTGTGGTTTTCATTTGCATGTCCCTGGTAAAAACCATTTTAACTCTGGTGAGAATTTAATTGGTGAAGGATAAATAACCAGAATATGTGAGAAACTCAAACAACTCAATAGCAAAAAAGGACTCCATATAATTCAGTTTTAAAATAGGCAGAAGATCTGAATATAGACGTTTCTCTAGAGAAGATTCATAAGTGGTCAATGAGTATATGAAAAAGTGCTGCTCAACACCACTAATCAGAAAAAAATCAAACAGAGCTCATATATATTTTTAAATATTGGATTCACATGGTGTTTCTTAGAAAAGGGAGTTCCAATTTTAAAAATAATTTTCAAAATATTGAAAACAAATAGTAGACAACATAAAGTCTTATGAGCTCAGCCTTTGCATGGTTCAAGGTTCCAGGTCATCTGGCCTCTTCCAACCTTCCTAGTCTTTGCTCCCTCTCCTCTTTCCTTACTCCCACCATTCCCTGGCGATCCCCACCAGCACTCTTAAGGTTCCCTTCAGGCACATGGTGCTTCAAGCTTCTGTGCCTTTGCTTGTGCTGTTCTCTTCATTGGCCTTGGGAACACTCACTTCCGCAGTTTGAGTAACTTGTAACAACTTGTGTTGTTGTGGCTATAAAGATTTTATCGGTCTCCACTGAAATTGATCACATCTGTGTTTGTTACCCTGCATATACTAATCTCACTTGTATCAATAGGATTCATGTGTGTTTTACCTTTAGTAAGCAATATGCTTTTTCACAGCAAGGACTGTTTTATTAATAATACCTACTCTTTTTTTTTTTTAATGTACTATTCATTTACTCAAGAACTGAAGCTAGTGCCTGATGAAAGTAAATATACTTTGAATCTTTGAAAGGATAGTCATTTGAATAGTTATTTTCAAACTAAAATGTCAAAAAGCTGTAATAAAAGAAAAATCCTAACGCCTTGTAATCCCAGCACTTTGGGAGGCCAAGGCGGGAGGATCACGGGGTCAGAAGATCGAGACCATCCTGGTGAACACGGTGAAACCCCGTCTCTACTAAAAATACAAAAAAATTAGCCAGGCATGGTGGCGGGCGCCTGTAGTCCCAGCTACTCGGGAGGCTGCGGCAGGAGAATGGCAGGAACCCGGGAGGCGACGGAGCTTGCAGTGAGCGGAGATCAGGCCACTGCACTCCAGCCTGGGCGACAGAACGAGACTCCGTCTCAAAAGAAAAAAAGAAAAAGAAAAATCGTGTAGATGTGTAATCTGTATTAAGGCATATTCTGTTTGAGAAGAGTTAGTATGTCATGGGTTTTTAAAAAAAATTATTGTATTCTATCTTTAAAGTGTCTTGGGTAAGCCTGTGGCATTAATAGTTTAGTCGTAACTAGTGACAATTGTGTCTTACAATAATTAGGGATAAAGATGTGATTTTTGGCCAGGCACAGTGGCTCATGCTTGTAATACCAGTGCTTTGGGAGAACAAGGTGGGAGGATCATATGAAGCCAGGAGTTCGAGATCAGCCTGGGCAACATAGTGAAAACCTGTCTGTACAAAAATAAAAACAAAAAATTAGCCACACATGGTGGTGGGCACTTGTAGTCTCAAGTATTCAGGAGACCGAGGTGGGAGGATTACTTGAACTCAGGAATTGGAGGTTGTAGTGAACTATGATCATGCATTTGCATTCCAGCTTTGGGCAACAGAGCCAGACTTTGTCTCCAAAAAAAAGAAAAAGAAAAAAAGGTGCAATTTTCAACTACTCCATAAAGTCTGAGATGAATCTTAATTTTTTAACATTTTCATTCCTAAATATCTCTGCTCTGTTGAATAACAGAACTGTTCCTAATTAAGAAGAACTCTAGCCAAGCACAGTGGCTCATGCCTGTAATTGCAGCATTTTGGGAGACTGAAGTAGGAGAATTGCTTGAGCCCAGAAGTTTGAGACCAGCCTGGGCAACAAGGAGAGACCCTGTCTCTACAAGAAATAAAAAATTAGCTGGGCATGGTCACGCATACCTGTCGTCTCAGTACCTGAGAGGCTGAGGCAGGAGGATCACTTGAACCTAGGAGGTTGTGGATGCACTGAGCTATGATTACACCACTACACTCCAGTCTATGATCGCACCACGGCCCTCCGGTCTATAATTGCATCACTGCACTCCAGTCTGGGCAACAGTGAGACCTTGTCGCAAAAAAAAAAAAAAAAAAAAAAAATTCATACACCCCCATTTACAGTTTCTGCGTCTGAAGGAAATAAGCTTATTTCCCCACTTTCAGAGTGTCTACAATATTGTTGTACATATAACACATGATATTTAGCTGGTAATTGAGATCTAGACATGTCATTAGTCATCATTTCTTTTTCTCTCTCTCTCTTTTTTTTTTTTTTTCGAGACAGTGTCTCATTCTGTCACCCAGGCTGGAGTGCAGTGGTGTGATCTCAGCTCACTGCAACCTCTGCCTCCCGGGTTCAAGCGATTCTCCTGCCTCAGCCTCCCCGGTAGCTGGGACTACAGGCACCTGCCACCATGCCCAGCTAATTTTTTGTATTTTTAGGATAGTTGGGGTTTGCCATGTTGGGCAGGCTGGTCTTGAACAGGAGTTCAAGGACCACAGGTGATCCACCCGCCTCATCCTCCCAAAGTGCTGGGATTATGGTGTGAGCCATTGCGCCCAGCCATTAGTCATCATTTCTAATGTGGCATCAAAACATTTCCACCCGTGCAACGGAAATCAATGTAAACTTAAAAAATATAGTTGGCATGCCTTGGAAATTTTCATAGGCAATAAGAAAGATTTATAAATTAGTTCCAATGCTAAAAAGTAGAACATAAATTTATGTTTGTATGTATGTCGATAAAATGGAATGCCTCACAGCACAAGGATATTGTGAAAAATCATCACTATCTTAGGTTAGGGCAATAAATAAATGCAGACCAGACCACTTATACTGTGAAATTAGCTAGACCTGAAATAAAACTTCAAAATGGTTGAAGTTCTTCTTGAATTGTACTGAAATAGGAGAATTCTATTTCTAGCCCTGTGATTTATTCATATTCATTCTATGACTCATTTTATGATTAAATGTGGGGCACTGGCTGAATATACATTTTAGGTACAGAGAAAAGAGAAAAAGTGTTTATTAAAATTAGAATAGAATTAATAAAAAAAAATGATGTGGACAAATTAGCAACTATTAGTATGTTATTTGATCCAAAATATGAAAGGTAATTACTAAACTTTGGAAATCCAATGAATGTACTGTTTGAAATGCAAACTTTATGTCAGAAGAGAACAAAACCCAAAAAATCTAAAAAATGTTTTCATCTCCAAAAAGAGAAGATAATATTTCCTATGTATGTTTCACTTGTATTTCCCAACCATTTAGTAAAAAAATGAGAAACGTTACTGCTAAGTTTGTACTTAGTTGAGTTCATAAATCAAATTATATACAATTCCCTAGACTTTTAGGTATCAGAATCAAGTGTATGTCAAGTGTATATAGTTTATTTCTGGCTTGGAGGACATCCTTAAGTGTAACTTTTTTTTGTCATTAAGTTTCCTTTCTCGCTTGTTTCCAAAGAGAATAGTGATATTGCAACTCAGAAACCAATTTCAATTTGTTTTAGTGCATGTCTAGAATCAGAGAGACTTCCATTTAATATTTAAGCACACTAATTAATATTCAAACAATAAAGTACTTGTGCTGGGTAAATTCTAACTGAAGTAAAATGGAAACTAGTTTGTTCTTCCCAGGTTTATAACCATAAGTTGGTGATGCTCAGTTATGAGGCTTTTGGGGTGTGTGTGTGTGTGTGTGTGTGTGTGTATGTTTAATCATTTTCAGTCAATCAATGTGATTTCCAAATTAACCTTCCTCCAAGTTGAATAGGCAATTAAACTCGTTGAAGCATTTAATGACTGGTAAACTTTCAACTGTGTGCTCTTGAACAAAATTAAATTTTCAAAAGGAAAGTAACCTTTTTTTCCAAATGCAGGCTCACAGCCGTTGGTATATAAATATGCTTTTTCTTTTGCTTATCTAGGCAATAGATTAAGACCTGTCCTTAAGAAGTATATGGGTTAACTAACAAGACTAATAAAGAAGAAAAGAAAGAAGAATAAAATAGATGCAATAAAAAATGATAAAGGGGATATCATCACCGACACCACAGAAATACAAACTACCATCAGAGAATACTGTAAACACCTCTACGCAAATAAACTAGAAAACCTAGAAGAAATGGATAATTTCCTGGACACTTACACTCTCCCAAGACTAAATCAGGAAGAAGTTGAATCCCTGAATAGACCAATAGTAGGCTCTGAAATTGAGGCAATAATTAATAGCCTACCAACCAAAAAAAGTCCAGGACCAGATGGATTCACAGCTGAATTCTACCAGAGGTACAAGGAGGAGCTGGTACCATTCCTTCTGAAACTATTCCAATCAATAGAAAAAGAGGAAATCCTCCCTAACTCATTTTATGAGGCCTGCATCATCCTGATACCAAAGCCTGGCAGAGACACAACAAAAAAAGAGAATTTTAGACCAATATCCCTGATGAACATCGATGCAAAAATCCTCAGTAAAATACTGGCAAACCGAATCCAGCAGCACATCAAAAAGCTTATTCACTATGATCAAGTGGGCTTCATCCCTGGGATGCAAGGCTGGTTCAACATACACAAATCAATAAACATAATCCAGCATATAAACAGAACCAAAGACAAAAACCACATGATTATCTCAATAGATGCAGAAAAAGCCTTTGAAAAAATTCAACAGCCCTTCATACTAAAAACTCTCAATAAATTCAGCATTGATGGAATGTATCTCAAAATAATGAGCTATTTATGACAAACCCACAGCCAATATCATACTGAATGGGCAATAACTGGAAGCATTCCCTTTGAAAACTGGCACAAGACAGGGATGCCCTCTCTCACCACTCCTATTCAACATAGTGTTGGAAGTTCTGGCTAGGGCAATTAGGCAAGAGAAAGAAATCAAGGGTATTCAGTTAGGAAAAGAAGAAGTCAAATTGTCCCTCTTTGCAGATGACATGATTGTATATTTAGAAAATCCCATTGTCTCAGCCCAAAATCTCCTTAAGCTGATAAGCAACTTCAGCAAAGTCTCAGGATACGAAATCAATGTGCAAAAATCACGAGCATTCTTATACACCAGTAAGACAAACAGACAGCCAAATCATGAATGAACTCCCAGTCACAATAGCTTCAAAGAGAATAAAATACCTAGGAATCCAACTTACAGGGGATGTAAAGGACCTCTTCAAGGAGAACTACAAACCACTACTCAGTGAAATAAAAGAGGACACAAACAAATGGAAGATTATACCATGCTCATAGATAGAAAGAATCAATATTGTGAAAATGGCCGTACTGCCCAAGGTAATTTATAGATTCAATGCCATCCCCATTAAGCAACCAATGACTTTCTTCACAGAATTGGAAAAAAAACTGCTTTAAAGTTCATATGGAACCAAAAAAGAGCCTGCATTGCCAAGACAATCCTAAGCCAAAAGAGCAAAGCTGGAGACATCACACTACCTGACTTCAAACTATACTACAAGGCTACAGTAACCAAAACAGCATGGTACTGGTACCAAAACAGAGATATAGACCAATGGAACAGAACAGAGCCCTCAGAAATAATACCACACATCTACAGCCATCTGATCTTTGACAAACCTGACAAAAACAAGAAATGGGGAAAGGATTCCCTATTTAATAAATGGTGCTGGGAAAATTGGCTAGCCATAAGTAGAAAGCTGAAACTGGATCCTTTCCTTACTCCTTATACGAAAATTAATTCAAGATGGATTAGAGACTTAAATGTTAGACCTAAAACCATAAAAACCCTAGAAGAAAACTTAGGTAATACCATTCAGGACATAGCATGGGCAAGAATTTCATGTCTAAAACACCAAAAGCAATGGTAACAAAAGCCAAAATTGACAAATGGCACCTAATTAAACGAAAGAGCTTCTGCACAGCAAAAGAAACTACCATCAGAGTGAACAGGCAACCTACAGAATGGGAGAAAATTTTTGCAATCTACTCATCTGACAAAGGGCTAATATCCAGAACCTACAAGGAACTCAAACAAATTTACAAGAAAAAAACAAACAACCCCATCAAAAAGTGGGCAAAGAATATGAACAGACACTTCTCAAAAGAAGACATTTATACAGCCAACAGACACATGAAAAAATGCTCATCATCAATGGCCATTAGAGAAATACAAATCAAAACCACAATGAGATACCATCTCACACCAGTTAGAATGGCAATCATTAAAAAACTGGGAAACAACAGGTGCTGGAGAGGATGTGGAGAAATAGGAACACTTTTACACTGTTGGTGGGACTGTAAACCAGTTCAGCCATTGTGGAAATCAGTGTGGCGATTCCTCCAGGATCTAGAACTAGAAATACCATTTGACCCAGCCATCCCATTACTGGGTATATACCCAAAGGATTATAAATCATGCTGCTATAAAGACACATGCACATGTATGTTTATTGTGGCACTATCCACAGTAGCAAAGACTTGGAATCAACCCAAATGTCCATCAGTGACAGACTGGATTAAGAAAATGTGGCACATATACACCATGGAATACTATGCAGCCATAAAAAAGGATGAGTTCGTGTCCTTTGTAGGGACATGGATGCAACTGGAAACCATCATTCTCAGCAAACTATCACAAGAACAGAAAACCAAACACCACATGCTCTCACTCATAGGTGGGAATTGAACAATGAGATTACCTGGACACAGGAAGGGGAACATCACACACCAGGGCCTATTGTGGGGAGCAGGGAGAGGGGAGGAATAACATTAGGAGATATACCTAATGTAAATGATGAGTTAATGGGTGCAGCACACCAACATGGCACATGTATACATATGTAACAAACCTGCACGTTGTGCACATGCACCCTAGAACTTAAAGTATGATAATAATAATAATAATAATAGTAATAAAAGTAGTATATGGGTTAGAATCTTTAGAGTATAAATATTTGCAAACAAATCCCTTTACTATTCTTTTACCTGTATACGTGACAAGTATCAAAAGTGGAAGCAATTAGGAGGCTAAAGTTTTATGAAGGATTGTCTTTTTCTAGGCCCTTAAGATTTGTTGATTAGAAAAAAATGTCTTAATGTACTAAGCACTCTCATAAGAACTCTGTAGTTTAAATGACCAAAAGAAATGTAACTTAGAATGGCAGGTAAATTTGGGTTGGTAGGTAAAGATAAAAAGAATTTATATTCGATGGAATCTTTTTAAAGCAGTCTGGATCTAGCATGGAGCTACCCCTAAAGAATATTGGAAGAGTCTGGCTGGGCGCGGTGGCTCACACCCGTAATCCCAGCACTCTGAGAGGCCAAGGAGGGCAGATCACCTGAGGTCAGGAGTTCGAGACCAGCCTGACCAACATGGAGAAACCCCGTCTCTACTAAAAATACAAAATTAGCCAGGTGTGGTGGCACATGCCTGTAATCCCAGCTACTAGGGAGGGTGAGGCAGGAGAATGGCTTGAACCTGGGAGGTGGAGGTTGCAGTGAGCCGAGATTGCGCCATTGCACTCCAGCCTGGGCAACAAGAGCAAAACTCCATCTCAAAAAAAAAAAAAAAAAAAAGAATATTGGAAGAGTCTAATACATGTGGAAGATTTTTCCAGTGTCTTCAATTTCTTGAAACACTTTGAGAGTGTTTTAAGGTCATGGAATAATCCCCAAAATATGCTATTAAGTGAAAATACAGCATAGTAAAGAGTAGAGGGTATTCGATGCTTTTATCCCCCTCTGATTTCTATAGGCTTGTATATGCACATAAAATGTCTCCAAGGATAGAAAAGAAACTTGTAAGAATAATTCGCGGTGGAGAAGAAAACAACAGAATTGGATGAAAGAAAGTATATCCTTTTGAAATTTTGAAATTTATCTCTTTATGCATATATTATCTATTTAAAAAATCTACACAGATGCCAGGGACCTAGTTCTACTGATTCAGAATCTCTGGGATCCGGCTGAGGCACTTGTATTTGTAGGAGCTATAACTCCTATTTGGCATTTACTGCCTTCTTTTAAGGGAGATCCACACGAGGGTATAAATTTTATCCCCTCAACTAGACAAGCACATGGTGCTTATCTTATGCTCCTGTTGACAAGGGTAGTGCAGAGGTATAACTATGATTCTCCTATTACCTTACATTATGGTGAGAAAAAGTTTTGGAAATAAATTTCAACATAATAGGATTATGAGATCCTTAAAACTGTTCACTTTGGATTGTTCCAGGCCAAATGTCAGTAAGTGTCAACAATATGATATTCACACCAACACTCGTTTTTTGAAGGGCATAATAATGGATTAATTAAACTCTAGGTACCTAAAAGACAGAGTAAAATCCAAAGCTAAAACTGAAATCCTTGGGGATATGTGGTTATCAGATACAGAAGTCACATTACATTGCAGACAGATTCTCTATCTCTAGGATGACAGATGTAGGGCAACCCAGTGGTTCCTAGACTTCTCTTCCATCATTGTGTCTCCAGCAAGCACAGGTTTTGCAGAGCATCCGTGAAGATCTGGTGTCCCACTATTTTCTTTTGGACACAGTGCTGCAATTCAGACCCTTTCCAGCCTCATGGCCAACCTATATCGTACACAGCTTGAGCTGACTCTTCTCGGTTCTGTTTGTGTCTCCCTTCACTTAGTAGGTACACATTCCCAAAACGCTCTTTGAATGAATAAATTAATGGATGAATCCCCTTTTTGTGATGCCCTGGGTCTTCTTATGTTCAATTCTTCTGCTAACAAACTGTCCTTCCCACCTTCTAATTTTATTCCTTCCTCCAACTAATCCCAAGTGGTGAACAACTTGTATCAGTTAACCAGCCATGTTTGGGTTGTAACTCGCAAGGTTTAGCATTGCATAGCCTGGTGAAAGTTCACTTCCTTGGGTTTGGAGGTTCATGTGTGCTATTCAAATTAATGTGTCTTCATTCATGTTTAATAATAACTACATTTTTCTTTGGAGTGCTATCACCTGTCATTTGGCAATTATTAAGACATTCTTAACATTCATTTCTCATAGAATGTATACAACTAGAAGTACTACAAAATACAACTGCATGATATATTCTGTTACTTAGGAAAAACTAGGCCAGTCAGGCTTCATTGTTATAAATGACAAAAATCAATTCTGCCTTTAAGAAAGAAGTGCATTGGAAACCTACCTGGCAGCTGATAGAATAAAAAAAAAAATGGATGGAGAAATTGGTTTGGAAGAAAACCTCCAGCCAAAGAGATGACTGTTAGCAGCCAATGCAGTGTGTTGCTACATTCTTGGCTGGACACCGGATGCCACTCATGAAGCCTTCAACACCACCGCCATGCTACCACCCCTCACCACCATTCCAACCACCAGAATGAATTAGAACCCTCTGCATTTCTTTGCCTCACTAGATAAAGATTCAATCGGTCTTGGGGGCTTTGTGAGAGTTCATCATACAGATCCGAGAGAACAAGTATCTGGCATTTTGGGTTTCTTTGATAGTAGGTGGAGCCCTACCTCTCACTAAGAGTCACATAATGGCCAATTGCCCAAACAGGGGGTTCAGAGAAGGGCTGCCCCACCCAAAAACACAACCCCTGATACATCCTCTAGAAAGTGCAGGCACCTTCTAGAAATAGGCTTATTTTGATGGTGTTGTGGAAAGAAAACATGCAGCAGATATGAGTTTCTAGGAAGACTTGAAATAAAGGCAGATATATCCAGAACATCAGAATGAGATTGTTTAATGGCCAAGTATAGGGTCACTTTTGGCAATGATTACCTAAGAAGGTGACAACAAAACGTATGCATAGCTGTAGATAATTATTTTTAAGTGGAATGAGGATTCTGCAATGTTCAAGAAGTACGATTGTCATTTGTAAGGAGTTTTCTTCAATGTCTCCAATTTCCTGGCTTGATTTTGCAAAGACTCTCACATGCACATAGTTGATTCAGAATAACACAACTGGCTCATGATCATTTAGTCTACGTTTCTGTAGACTACATGCAAGCAAAGGTGAAGGTAAGGTCAAATTTTTAGTACCTTCCTTCTGCAGGCTGGAAACTGAGGCTTATGCTGACAATTACTTCTACTTCATTCTTTATCTACCAGAGGATTCTATCAGATAATACCTTCTCTGTGAAACCATGACTTATTTTTCTACAATGGGCCCATTTCTCTTCTCTTTGAATTTCAGCAATTTTATAACATAATTTTATTAATATTTCATTGTCTATATCTTGATTCTCTCAGAAAATTATTAACTATGTGAAAGACCATGTTAGTTAGGCAAAGTTAGACATTCTCTAGTCCTAGTTTCCTTATTACCTTGTCCATTATGACATTGTTTCTCTAGCTGATTTCCCACAAGTCTGTAGGCTCCTGGGGGTAGACATAGGTTTTTTGTTGTTGTTGTTGTTGTTGTTTTTGTTTTTTTAAACTACAATGAGTTACCATCTCACACCAGTCAGAATGGCTATTAGAAAGTCAGAAAATAACAGATGCTGGTGAGGCTGTGGAGAAAAGGGGACACTTACACACTGTTAGTGGGAGTGTAAGTTAGTTCAACCATTGTGGAAAGCAGTGTGGGAATTCCTCAACGAGCTGAAAACAGAATTACCATTCAACCCAGCAATCCCATTACTAGGTATATACCCAGAAAATATAAGTTATTCTACCATAAAGACACATGCAAAAGAATGTTCACTGCAGCACTATCCACAATAGCAATGACATAGAATCAATCTAAAAGTCCATCAATGACAGACTAAATAAAGAAAATGTGGTACATGTACCCCATGGAATACTATGCAGCCATATAAAAGACCAAGATCATGTCTTTTACGGAAACATGGATGGAGATGGAGGCCATTATCCTCCGCCAACTAATGCAGGAACAGAAAACCAAACACCTCATGTTCACACTTAAAAGTGGGAGCTAAATTATTAGAATTCATGGACACAAAGAAGGAAATGACAGACACTGGGTGTCTTACTTGAGGGTGGAAGCTGGAAGGAGGGAGAGGAGAAGAAAAAATAACTATTGAAGACTAGGCTTAGTACCTGGGTGATAAAATAGTCTGTACAACAAACCCCTGTGACATGAGTTTACCTATATAACAAACCTGCACATGTACCCTGTGAACCTAAAATAAAAGATAAAGAAAGAAATGTAATGGTTTTTTGTCTTTGTCCATGGTACTGAAAATTGAAAGAACCAATGGGAAGAGACCATTTGTTTATCTTAAGTGAGCTTGACTTATACAAGATGTGAACAAAATTCCCATTTACTTGGTAAAATTATTATATTTTTGGAATTTCAATGAAACTTGTGTGCTATTTTATTTACTTATGTATTTATTTTTGAGACAGAGTCTCACTCTGTTGCCCAGGCTGGAATGCAGTGGTGTGATCTCAGCTTACTGAGACCTCTGCCTCCAGGGTTCAAGCAATTCTCCTGCCTCAGCCTCTGAAGTAGCTGGGACTACAGGCACATAGCACCACACCTGACTAATTTTTTTGTGTTTTTAGTAGAGACGGGGTTTCACCGTGTTAGCCAGGATGGTCTCGATCTCCTGACCTCGTGATCTGCCTGCCTCAGCCTCCCAAAGTGCTGAGATCACAGGCGTGAGCCACCACACCTGGCCTCATGCTATTTTATTTTAAAAAGTTAATCCTAACATGCCATTTGAAAAAGAGCGCTACATCACTTACTCTTTAAAAATGGAAAAATAAATACATTTAAAGATTGAATGCAAGTCTTTAATATAAGAATGCATGTCATTCTCATCTATTATTACTCTCCTGACAAAGACCTGCAGGAGACAGCGATATTTATAAATAAATAATACCATGGAGTGCCTTTTCCAATTCACTTCAAATAAGGATGGCGAGTGAGACACTGTTGCAAAATCCATTATTATCATTTAAGGCAGCATATGCTAGAGATAAGACACTGGACTAGGAGTCAAAAGACCTGGGTTCTTTTTTCATTATTCAATAAATATTTACTGAGGCATTATGATAGATATAAGTTTTAACACAACCAAATACGTGCTGTGTAATATTGGCAAATGACTCAACCACTCTAAGGCTAGGTTTCTGCATTTGGAGAATGGAGAGTATGCCCTGCCTTGTCCCATAGCATGGTTAGTGAGAGTCAAATGAGACACCCTGTATTTTGAAGTGCTTTGCATATGGTAAAGCACTAAATAAAGTTATTATATTAGTTATAGTAAGTTAGTATAATAGGTCAGCGCAAAAATAATGGCCATTCCCTTTAATGGCAAAAACCGCAATTACTTTGCACCAATCTAATGTGTGCTACACTTATTGCTCTGTTTTGAATATTTGACCCTTCAAACCCCATGTTGAAATTTTGATCCCCAATGTTGGAGATAAGGCCTAGTGGGAAGTGTTTGGGTCATGGGGGTGGATCCTTCATGCATGTATGGATGCGATCCTCATGGTAATGAGTAAGTGCCTCCTCTATTAGTCCCCCTGAAAACTGGTTTTAAGAGAAGTGTGGCACCCTCTCCCCTCTCTCCTTGTTTTCTTCCCCCACCATGTGACTTCTCCATAGTTGGCTCCCTTTCTCCTTTCATCATTAGTGGAAGCAGGCTGAAGCCCTCACTAGAAGCAGATGCTGGTATTAAGGTTCTTGTACAGCCTGCAGAATCATGAGCCAAATAAACCACTTTCATTTCTAAATTATCCAGCCTCAGTTATTCCTTTATAGCAACATAAGCAGACTAAGACAACTATAGTATATTAGTGCAATAAAATTGTATTTATTAAAAAGCAAGCACCATGGTTATCTATTGGAGCCAATTCCTAATTTTCACAATTTCATTATTTCCAAAATACTATAATAACTCATAGCAATGTCCTACATTTGAATTGTCCTTTACCATTTCAGAGTGCCTGCAAATAATTTATCTTTGATCCTTCCAACATTAAAAAGTGAAACAACATTCTTTGCTTTATTTCTTCATGCACATATTTCTAGAATTCTATTTTCTATATAGTTACATAATTGTTTCTAACCTAGAGCTCAACTAGCTTTTGAATGGTACTTGGATAAAGATGAAATTTCGATCCAATTTATTTCTACTCCAAAATTTTGAAGGTTCACTATAATGATAAATGAGACCTGAGAGACATAAAGAGCTGTCAGATCAGTTTTATTTCTAGTTCTTGCAAAATGCCCAATGATGGTAGAAGTCTACAGCAGTGGATCTCAACATTTTTGGTCCGATGACTGTTTTACTCTCTTAAAATTTATTGAGTACCACAATGAGATTTCATGTCTGTAGGTTATATCTACTATTACTTATTGAATTTTTAAAGATGTATTTATTATTTCATTAAAAATAACAAGATATCTATTATATTTTAATATAAATAATAATGCTTTTAAAATAACCATATTTTCCAAAACAAAAATAGCGAGAACTATGACAGTGGTGTTTTTGATCTTTGCATCTAAAACACCTGTTAAACTAAGGTCTGGTTTAACAGAAGACAATGAAATCATCTAATGTGCCTTCACTGTCAGTCTGATACCGTATGTTGTTTGAGTTGAAGTATATGAGAAACATCTAGCCTCACACAGATATATGGTTGGAAGCAGTTGTATCTTGCCAAGCCCCTGAAAAGGTTTTGACTACCTCCACGAATCTATCAACCAAATTTTAAAATGGCTGCTGTCTGAGTCCATTTGTGTTGCTATAAAATAATACCTGAGGCTGGGTAATTTATAAAGAAAAAAGGTTAAGTAGCTAATGGTTCTGCAGGCTGTACAAGAAGCATGGTGCCAATATCTGCTTCCACTCATGGCAGAAGGGGTAGGGGAGCTGACATATACAGGTCACATATGAGAGAGGAAGGAAGTGGGAGAGGAGGAGGTACCAGGCTCTTTTTAACATTCAGCTCTTCTGGGAGCTAAGACTGACAACTCACTCACTTCCTGGAGAATGGCCCCAAGTCATTCATGAGGGATCTGCTGCCATGGCCCAAACACCTCCCACGAGGCTCCATCTTTAACACTGGGAATCAAAATTTAACAGATCTGGTGAAGGCCACAGAAACCATATCCAAACCATAGTAATTCACCTCTGGCACCCAAATCTCATGTCTTATTTACATTGCAACATATAATCCTCCTAACCCTGAAGTCTTAACTTGTTGCAGCACCAACTTGAAAGTCCAAATCTCACCTAACAGTCAAGGCACATTCCTTATAGCTATGAGCTTATAAAATCAAAGACACATCATTTACTTCCAGCACACAATGGTGGTACAGGCATTCCATTCTAAAAGGGAGAAATCAGCCAAAAGAAAGTGGTAACAGGCCCCTTGCTAAGTCTGGAGCCCAGCAAGACAAATATTAAATCTTAAAGTTCCAGAATAATCTACAACTTCATATCTCGCATCCTGGGCACACTGGTGTGAGGGGTGGGCTCCCAAGGCCCTGGACGGAGACTTGGTGGTTTCTGTAATGGGTTGGAGTCCAGTGACTGAGGCTGTTCCAGGATGAGGTTGTATGCCACTGGGGACAGTATAATTCTGGGACTGGAGGGTGGAGGCCCTGATTCCACACTCCGCTACGTGTTGCCCTCATACAGGCTCTCTGTGGGGGTTCTAAGCCACATTTTTGCTTGGCATTGCCTTAGTAAAGGCTCTCTACAGTGGCTCCACCCCCGCAGCAGACTTCTGCCTGGGCATTCAGGCTTTCCAATACATCCTCTGAAATCTAGCTGCCAAGCCTCCATCATTCTTGCATTTTGCATGCCTGCTAACTTACCATCATGAAGCCACCAAGGCTTATGGCTTGTGCCTTCCAGAATGGCTTCTCAAGCAGTACCTGGGACCCCTTGAATCTTGACGGAAGCTGTAGCAGCCAGGATGCCAGGAACAGCATGCTGGGGTGGCATAGGGTAGCATTACCCTGGGCCTATCCCCAGAAACCATTCTGTTCTCCTAGGCCTCTGGAACTGCTGGGCCTGTGATAGGAGGGGTGGCTCAAAGGCTTTGGAAACACCTTCAGGGCCTTTTCCCCATTGTCTTTACTATTGGCACCTGACTCTCTTTTATACATGCTGATTTCTCTAGCAAGCTATTGCTCCACATTAATCTTGGATTTCTCTCCTGAAAATTCTCTTTCCTTCTCTATCACACAGCCATGCTGTGCATTTTCCAAATTGTTATGCTCTGCTTCTCTTTCCGTCATAAATCCCAACTTTAGTTCATTCCTTTGCTCTCATATCTGATCATAAGCTGTTAAAATCAGCCATGTCACTTCTTTAAGGCTTTGCTTAGAAGTTTCTTCTGCTAGATTCCTTAAAGTTATCATTCTTAAGTTCAGTCTTCTACAAAGCCCTAGGGCATGGACACAATGCAGCCTAATTCTTGGCTACTGTGTAACAATGGTGACCTTTGCTCCAGTTCCCAATAAGTTCCACATTTCCATATGAGGCCTAGTTAGCCTAGCCTTCACTATTCATATCTCTATCAGCATTTTGGTTACAACCACTTAACCAGTTTCTAAGAAGTTCTAAACTTTCCCTCATCATCCTGGATTCTTCTGAGCTCTCCAAACTCTTCCATCATCTGCTTTTTACCCAGTTCTAAAGCCACTTCCACATTTTCCGGTATTTTTATAGCAACAACTCTCTGCTCAGTACCAATTTTCTGTCTTAGCCCATTTGTGTTGCTATCAAGGAATACCTGAGATTGGATAATTCATAAAGAAAAGAGGTTTTTATTTGGCTCACATTTTTGCAGGCCATATAGGAAGCATGGCGCCAGCATCTGCTTCTGGTAAGGACCTCAGGAAGTTGCCAATCATGGTGGAAGGAGAAGGGGAGTCAGCGTGTATAGATCACATGGCAAGAGGCAAGCAAGAAGGAGGTGCCAGGCTCTTTTTAACAACCAGTTCTTAAGGGAACTAAGAGTGAGGATTCATTCACTCCCAAGAGAATGACACCAAGCCATTTACAAGGGATCTGCCCTCATGATCCAAAAACCTCCCACCAGGCCCTACCTTCAATATTGGGGATCAAATTTCAACATGAGACTTGGTGAGGGCAAAAGAAACCATATCCAAAACACACCAGCTGGTTTACATGTAGAGGGTGTAAGTGCAAAAGCTTTGAAGCCACACAAAACTCCTACTTTGGCTCAAACTGGTTTAACAGGTTTGGGTTGTGTGCCCTCAATCTACTTACTTCAACTATAAGCCACAGCTTCTGTTTCTGTAAAAAGACTGTAATAATTCCAACTTTATTGGATTATTATAAAAATTAAATGATAAGTGTAAAGTGCCTAGCACAGGTACTGGCACATAGCAGGTATATAAAATATAGTATCTGTCCCTAAATGTATCACATTTTCCCACATCTCCCTCAAAATAGAAGGCCTAGAATAGCCATTTCAAGTCACCTGACAGTAAGACCAACCTTAGAGAGAAGGTTCTGAAATTAAAGCTCATGGGGTCTAATTTTAAAATATGCTATTCTATTTTTATATATACAGGATTTATTCAGTCATCATTCCTATATATTTAATGGTATTTATAGTATCATAGTTGAACCTGAAAGCTATGGTAGATTTGAACAGAATTATCCAATGAACCTTCACATTAAAGAAATTTCATGAGTTGTTCTTGATGACAAACCGACCAAACCAATAAGCTAAGGCAATGGTAGATTATCATATTCATATCTCATTTTATAAACTGATATTAAATATACTAAACATACTGAAAATGTTTACTTAAAGCCTAGACAGTAGCTATTCATTTCAAATTATTTCACATTATAAATTCATTTCAAATTAATTCAAATTGAAAGTTCATTTCAAATTACAAATGAATTACTTATTTCAAACTACAATTTATTTCAATTATACTTAGTGAGCACCCATGCTGTTAAATGTCATCGTGCAGAATCCAAAAATGATAGCATTTCTGCCTAACATTTAAGTTTTTTTTCTTTCTATTTGCTAATAGCATGCTTTGCCTAGAAATAAATTTCTGATTTTCTATATCTCCGGTGTGTGTTTTTTAATATTGAAGACATCGACACCTGAGCTTTGTGTCTTTTCTACCCTATTCAAGATCAAGAGTCTGAAACTAAAGTAGCTGCCTAGGAATTACTAAACAAATTCTTTTGTACATGATCTGATATTTTAAATCGTACAGAAATATCCCTGGAATAGTCCCCTTCTTAGACTGGCAGATTTTTGACCTGACCTCGCTTAACCCTGCTTCTTGTCTTTTCTTCCTAGACTTAGAACGTTCAATCCCAACTAATTTTTCTTGGTGCTCATCTAACGATTTTAATTTCTCAACTTACAAGTCACAAGGAGGTCCTGAAAAAATAGCAAGAATGTGCTAACATTTATTTAGTACCTTGTGCCTTAAAGTATTCTAGGAACTTTACGTGTACTGAACCATTGAGTCATTAACGTAACTGTATATTATGATTTTCATTTTATAGATGATGGAACCGACACAGAGAAAATAGGTCAGGAAGGGTTGTGTCAGAAAAACAGAATACTCTCTAGGTAGTGTTGGGGCCGAGAAACCAACACCCAAAAATATGGCACTCCAACATGCTGAACTAAAGGAGAAGCCTCAGTGTCTCTCTGACCGCTCCCTTCGCCCATCTCTCATTCTCTGTGTCTTCCAAAGCACAGAATGAAGTTGTTCTCTGAAGTTTCCTTCTCTCTCTAAAGTCTGGACCCACATAAGCAGAAACAAACAAACAAACAAAAAAACCCTATGAACCCTTTTCTGAGTTTTCATGAACTGAATTCACATATCATAGAAAGACAGGCTGAAGTTTGTCAACACACTTGAACATACACATGTCACAAGCCATTGTCTTCTCTGTGGACCCAACGGGCTTTGTACCGGCCATTGTACGTCCTCTAAGTCTACTGACTTCCTCTAAAAATCATTTTCTATCCCCTTAAAAATATCTATACTTCCCAAACTCCTTTTTCCCTAAGAGCAAGTTATAACCCTCTGGACCTCATAGGGTTGGGAAGTAATTGCTGTGATTTTCCTCTGTGTGTAGTAATACAAATTCATATGCCTTTAAAAAATTAATTTGATTTTTTGTCAGTTGATTCAGCCAATCTTCAAAAGATGAAGGGGAAGGTTTCCCTTTACCCCTACAGTGGTTAAAACAAGGAATATTTATCCGAAGAATTTGTTATATAGGCAATGAAGAGCTGAAAAGTCAAACAAGGGCAGTGAGTTAAGCCAGAGTTTACAAACATCAAGAAGGCATTACTACCTTTAACTTGGAGGGAGGATGGGAGGATGCACAGTTTCTAAATCTCAGGGACCTACCTCACCTCACTGGGAAGACCCAGTATCAGGCAAGGGCATTCTGGCAAGAGGTGAAGCCATCCAAGAGACACACAGAGCCCAAAGAGATGCCATCAGAGGAGAGAGAGGAGAAAGAGAAAGAGCCTGGCTTCTCCCTTTCTCTTACCCTCCAGGACCTTTCCTTTGCCTGTTATTAGCCGAATCTGTTTCAAATCCATCTGACTGATGAGCATGAAACATGCAGGGATAGTCCTCTCTGTGATTCACAGCAGAACAACAGACGCTCAAGGAATCAATCTTGTAGCAAATAGGGACTAAGGCTTAAGTAACTTGCCCAAGATCACAGAGCTAGAAGTCCCTGGGTTGTTCTTCAGGGATCATGTGCCCTGAACACGGGAGAGAGGTATTGGAAATTGACATTAGTCACATTCTGACACGTGGTTTTCTCTGCCCATATATATCATAGGATAATTTTAGGGAAATATGTGCCTACCACTATGGAGGGAGAGACTTTGTCTTTTGAGTATAGGTGAATGGACAAAAAAGTGATGAGAAAAGGTCTGGGGCCTCCAGGCCATTTTCAGTGTGCAAGTATAACTTCTGGCCTGTTCAAGGTAAGTGAAAGCAAATGATGCAGAGAAGAAATACAGACTTTAGCACGGGCTCTCAGTTGATAAATTGTAGCTGTTTCTCCACATAGTCCTTACTTTCTAAGTAGACTTTGCAAAGCACATTAGACTAGATTGCTTTTCAATGCACAGAACTCTTTTCCCCCAAAACGATTCAAATTGGAAGTGCCAATACTGGCAGAAAATGTGTGCAGGTACTATCCTTTAACGTGCGAATGCATCTCTCATCAATCTACGAAGTTACAGAATGGGGCATGAAAAAATATGTTTGATGGCACAAAAGTATGAAGCATAGGATTAAGTAAAACAGATTGAATATGACTGTTACGGGCTGAATTTTGTCTCTCTAAAATTCATATGTTGAAATCCTACCCCCTAGCACTTCAGAATGTAACTACATTTGAAGACAAAGTCTTTAAAGTGGTTATTAAGTCAAAATGATACCATCTGGGTGGGGCTGAAATCAAGTATGATTTATGTCCTCAGCTGAAGATGAAGCGATACCGTGGGCACACACGGACCATGGGAAGAGGCAATGAGAGGGTGGCCACCTGCAAGGCAAATAGAGAGGCTGCAGGAGAAATCAACCCTGCTGGCACCTTAATCTTGAACTCCCAGTTTCCAGAGCTGTGAAAAAATACGTTTCTGTATTTTAAGACACCGAATCTGTGGTTATTTTGTTATGGCAGCACAGACAACTAACACAATACCAAAGAAGC
Organism: Theropithecus gelada; assembly: GCF_003255815.1. Lineage (NCBI taxonomy): Eukaryota > Metazoa > Chordata > Mammalia > Primates > Cercopithecidae > Theropithecus > Theropithecus gelada. The sequence goes on along the minus strand of NC_037670.1, from coordinate 47,335,750 downwards.
GACATTTAGAAACCCTTAGAATGTGAGGCACTATTGAGGGCTGGAGAAACTAATAATGACACACTTTGTCATATAGAATAATATGGCTGGGCTGCCAGGACCACAAAGCTATCCACTTGGAATGAGAAGTTAGAGTTAGATGCGCACCGCAAAAGCGCAAGTACATTTGTTTTCTCTCCTTCATGGCTGCCCACTTAATTCAATAAGCATTTTATTGTGCATGTATTAGGCAGACAGTACTCTTGCAGGTTGTAATCTATGAACACCAGATGGCTGAATAGTACCATTATGACATCATAGAAACCTCCTCCTTAAATGATTGCTTATTTTTTTTTTTCTTTTTGCTTTTTTTTAAATGGAGTCTTGCTCTGTCACCCGGACTAGAGTGTAATGGCCCATCTTACCTCACTGCAACCTCTGACTCCTGGTTTCAAGCAATTATCCCTGCCTCAGGCTCCGAGAGCTGGGATTACAGGCGCCTGCCACCATGTCTGGCTAATTTTTGTATTTTTTAGTAGAGACGCGGTTTTGCCATGTTGGCCAGGCTGGTCTTGAACCCCTGACCTCAGGTAATCCTCCCCCCTTGGCCTCCCAAAGTGCTGGGATTACAGACATGAGCCACCATGCCCAGCCTGCTTATTGTTTTCTTATTGGTGGAAATAAAATTATCCCAGAATGCCAACACTCCTAAAGGAGGAAAATAATTCAGATCCTCATTATAGTAGATTTAAAACCACTCTTTTGTAATGGAAATTGTCTAAATCTGCTCCAGGGATTCAACAATTCTTTGTTGACATGACTCTAATCCCAGGTAGCTACTTCAGAGGCTGAGGCAGGAGGATCCCTTGAGCCCAGGAGCTCAACACCAGCAAGGGGGGAACAAAGAAAAGTCCTACAAATGTGTTTCAGCAACACGGTAAACTTTTGGTATCCAGAAATGGATTTTTAAACCCTTTCTAAAGAAACCGAAGGCAGAAGAATACCAATTTTCTTGGTTGACACATAAAATACAATACTGAGTATTGCTAGAAATAACATTTGACCCAAAACAGAAAAATAGTCTTGGGGTTTGTCTCAGTCTATTTTATGCTGCTACAACATAATGTCTATAAATGGATAATTGATAATGATCAGAAATTTGTTGGCTCACAGTTCTGGAAGCAGGGAAGGTCAACAAGGAGGGGCAGGCAATTGGTGAAGGCCTTCTTGCTGTATCATTGCATGGTGGAAGAGCTAAGAGAAGAGGGGAGAGAGGGAGGGAAGGAAAGGAAAAGAGAAAGAGGCAAGAGGGAGCCAAACTAGTCCTTTTATAAGCAGACTGCACATTTGTGATGGCACCATTAATTAATTCATGAGGGCAGAGCTCTCATAGCCTAACCATCTCTTATTAGGCCCCACCTCCCCACACTGTTGCATTGGGGATTAAGCGTCCATCACACGGTTTTTGGGGGTATACATTCAAACCACAGCATTGTTACACACAAAATATTTCATATTATATGAAATATGTCACTTAACATTTTTACCTGAATGTCAACAACATACAGTAATGCAGCAGTTTAGAAGTTATTAAATAATACTTTGAGGATATATAATTCCAACAAACATGCATATTAAAGCTGACTCATACAACATAATTGTCATGGGGCAAATTTTAAAAATGAGTTAGGAAATCCCAGTGATGGGTTTTTTCTGTGCCAATTTATCTCAAATTCTCAAATTTCTCTAATTATTCATTCCAATTGTAAGCCTTCTAAAAAGGAATGCCTATGAGAAAACTTGAAATTTTCTTCTCAATGTTTTTCAATATAACAGTTAAAAATATTTAAAGAAATGCTGAGTAGGTAGGAAACCATCAGAAGTAAGCTGAAAATGAATGGTCTCAGTGGGCAAATAGTCCTACCTTATAAAAGCTCTATTTGATGATTATCTACTGTAAGATCTTTTTTTTTTTTGTATGGAACTAAAACGTTTAACTCAGAGAAACATTGTATTGCCAAATTCTTGAATTTAAACTTTAGTATCTGACAATATTTTTCCCCCCATGGTACTAGTTTACTACATTTTTATGTTACATTTAATTTTCTTAAATTCAAATGTATGAACCTGATTTCTAAAAAAAAAAAAAAAAAAAAAAATGAAAACCCTAATATGCAGAAACATGAAGTTAGTATATAAAAAAGAGAAGAAGAAACTTGGTCTATAAATGAAGAAAAATGGGTTCTAATAAGCTGTCTTTGACAGGTCACCCTCCTTGGGTTTCAGAGTTATAAAAAAATTGATACATGGGATTAGAGATGTGACAGTATTCCTAAATTTCTGTTTCAAACCGTTTCAGGACTTTTCAATTCCTCTGGAAAAGATGTAGGATATTAATATAATAAGATTTGCAATTTGTTAAATATCAAATGAGTCAACACATATGAAGATTCAAGGAAAAGATGACAACAGGTGGTTCAAGACATCCGAGCTGGAGATCAAAGATGGATGTAAAGTGCACATAACTGTTACAAAGCCTTAAGAGCTACCATAATCCGTGATTATTAAATAACACCACATACTATTTCAATTAGCATTTACCAAGCTTGCTTTCCTTGTCATTGGATTAAAAATTATACCAGGATTTTCAAGTGTATTCTATTTGTGACAATATGCATTGATAACTTCTCTCCCCACACTGCTGCACTCTCACCTCCGTTCCCAGATTAGCTGCTGGAACTCGAGATATTTTTGTGGCTAGAGATTGCTTTCTTAATGTTAAGTTTTCCTTGCAATTCCATATATAGTCAAGTATTCCATGCATGGTAGTTAATTGTTTGCTTAATTTGGCAACTGGGATATTAGAATTATGTATCATCTAGGCAGTGATATTTTTGTAAGGTTGTTTGCTGCATATATCCTATTTCATTTATATTAAGTCTTGGGAAAATAAACTTTATTTTTCCAGAGCCTAGCAGTGACTGACACATATTCGAATGAATGAAGTAGATGGAAAATGTCTATATTCATTTACGTAATGATTAGTTAAGGAGAAACGTACTTCCCAGCATAAAGATTCCTGGCAATCCTTTGCTTATTTGACTTTTCCCTTCAGGCAAGTTCAAGGCTTGTGAAATTCCTAGAAAGGTGAGGGGAGAGAACGCGTGACACAGAAAGAGGCCGCAGTTCGGGACCCTAGGTAGTTTTGGGACGTTATGGGCATGCAGGGAAGTGTTTGCTTTGGAGGCTTTGGGCAAGCTACGGATCCGACAAGCCCTGGGCGCAGGCAGGAACACTGCCCTCCGGCCTCCAGCCGCGCTTCGCGAAGCCCAGCGCCAGCGTCGCGCAACCTGCCGCAGGGGCGGCTCCCTGGCCGGGCAGCCGGGCGCGCCCTCGCCCCACCCGGGAACGCCGGCCCGCGCCGGGAGGGGCGGGGCTCCATGGCGGCCCCGCCCCGCCCCGCCCCGCCGCCCGGAGGGTCACAATGTAGGGTTAGGGCGGCCGGCGGGCGGGGCTCTGCGGGGGAGGAGCCGCTGGGCGGGGGCGGGGACGGCGCGTGGGGGAGGGGAAGGGAGGGAGGAGGACTCACGGAGGGAGGAGGACAGCGCCATTCCGGGCGGCCGCTCCCTCCGTCCCCTCTCTCCCTTCCCTAAAGCGGCCCGCGAGCCGCGAGCCGCGAGCCGCGAGCCGCCAGCTAAGGAGCGCGCGAACGCGTGACGCCGCCTGACTGGCCCGCGCTCTCCCGCGCCCCGGCGTCCTCCGCCCGCTCATGGCCCGGGCCGCCGCGGACGAGCGGCGCTGAGGCGGGCCGCGTGGAGACGTGGGGCGGCCGCCGTGGCCCTCGCAGTCGGCGCTTCGCCGCCTGCCCGCGGTGCCCGCGCACGCCGGCCGCCATCGCCTTCGCGCCTGGCTGGCGGGGGCGCTGTCCTCCCCGGCCGTCCGCGCCGCTCTCTGGAGCTCGGCGGAGCGCGGCAGCCAGGGCCGGCGGAGGCGCGAGGAGCCGGGCGCCGCCGCCGCCGCCGCCGCCGCGGGGGCCATGACCGTGGAGCAGAACGTGCTGCAGCAGAGCGCGGCGCAGAAGGTGAGGCGAGCCCGCGAGCCGGCGGGCCCCACTCCTCCTTCCGACGGGCTGTCCTCCCCCGCCGCGGCCGGGCGCCCCGGCCTCGCCGCCGCCGCCGTCCCCGGCTTCCTCCACCGTCATCCCCCGCCCCTGCCCATCGCCTCGGGGGCGTCGCGCCCAGTGCCCAGCTGCGTGTGGGAAGCAGAGTGTAGTTTGCGGGCTTCAGTCCACTTCCTTCTGCCGATTGTTTTCCCGTAGCAGACGGTGCCAGGTATTGAGAGCGACCCTCACATTCCTACAGTGCTCTGTGTGGCTTCTTAATGAAACTTTATTCTCTCCCCTTAAATAAGAAAGAATAGCCAGTTGTCATCCTTTCTGAACCCATTTTGTCTTTCGAAGGTAGTAGTGTTACAGGCCTGCTGTTTTGCAAAACGGTCTCCACCAAAATCGAATTACCTGCCTTGCGGGGCAGGCGTGTTGACCAGGTGGACTCTAGAAGTAGGTGATTTGCTTGGTTTCTTTTCCTTTTAAGGTTTCCCTTTTTTCTTCTTCTTTTCTGCTTTTTTTTTTTTTTTTTTTTTTTCGATATAGTAACTGTCCCTAAGAGAGGAAGCCTTTCTGGCCATGTTATTCCAGGAATCTTTTGTCCCCTAAGTTTGACCTTGTTCCTTCGTTCACTCTTTACTCTTGCATCAGTCACACATTCAAATGGTCACTCACTAAAGAAAACCATTAAAAAAAAAAACCTGTGAAGCTTTATATCTTTAAAGTGAATAGTGAGAGATCATTCTGCTATTTTAGACTTTGCTTTCAGAATCCTAAGTGCACTATCATGGCTTGCACCATATTCTGAAGAGTAGTTGGCCATAATTTAATTTCTTTTTTTAATTTTTCATTTGCGTGAAAAGCATTTTGGGCAAAAGGGGTCAACCGTGCCTTAGTCGTGTTGGAATTACGGGGACAATTAGGGTTTACTGTGATCAACCACCAGAGTTGTGTTTGGTTAATCTGGGTGAGTAATGAATGCCCCACCCTGGTGTAGTTTTGGTGTAGCGATATTCTACCTGTGCTTGACTTTGCAATAAGACCTGTTCTAAAATGGGCTGTCTACATTCAGCCTGCTAAATTTTTGCCTTGAGATTATTTTTAGAATTTTATGATACTGCTTTAAAGTAGTCGAAGATACTCAAGAAGTTTGGAAAGCAAGGATAGTGCATTGTTATTTTAGGCACGTTGGGAAAGTTTTTGAGACTCGTATGTTAGTTGATATTACTGGTAAAGTTAGAAGGATATTGCACACTGCACTTTATTTACGGTGAAATAATTCAAGACTTAATAATGAGAGTTTAAAAGAGTTTACTTCCTAATCCTCCCTATTCTATTTTGAATACCTTCAAATGTAGTTTTTAAAGACTTAAGGCTTACGAAAGACCACATGGTCATGTGAATACTAAGCACTGTTTAATATGTATGGTACTATTTGTTTATAATTGTCTTCAATGTTGAATATTAAAGTCTGTTTCAAAGTGAGAAATACGAATTTTTCACATCTCCTAAGTTTGAACAATGGGAAGAACTTTGTAAGTTTGGATTTTTTTTTTTTTTTCATTTGATTTTGAGTAAACTGCATTAAGTAACTGCAGGCTCTGTTGCATGGTTCAGAGGTTATGCATAAAATTGTAGAATCAAGAATCAAGTTAACGAAAGTGATCTTGGCTGTCAAGTCCAATTTCCTACTTTAATTAATCCCCTCCCCACACAAAGGGAGGAGTAGTTAATTCAAAATATCATTATGATTTTATTTTTAGTATGGGTGTGTTTTAGATCATTTCATTGTTATTGGGGATTTTTTTTTAGAGAAACTTTTATACTTCCATAATACTTAGATTGTTTTACGAAAGAAACACTTAAATGTGTTTGCTTTCCATATTAATACACGATTGCTTTATTACTCATATTAGAACTATTTAAAAATATTTATATGGATATAAATAAACCATCTACCTCAATAAGTTGACAGATTTAAATCCATCAAGCTGGTAACCAGGAAGCGCACTTAAAACTGGTAACTAGGAAGTGAACTTCACACTTAGAAGAAACAAAAGTGAAAGTCTGTTTTTACTCAGACACTTTATGGATTATCTAAAAGGAGAGGTGTGTAGTGTATATTGCATAGCCAACATTTTAGCCAGTTTTCTTCTCACCTTAAAAAATTGTGTGTACGTATATGTTTTTAAATTTTAAGTAAATAGTTGTATTTTGGTAGTCGGAATGGTTTCTTACATTTTCAAGGGTTTATAAACTTTTATTTTGCAGATGGATTTAAGTTTTTTTTGTTGTTTGCAGCACCACACTACACAAAACTTTCATGGTTTTTTGGTTCACCTATAGAATTCATCAGTCTTTGTCACAATGTAGGATGATAAGGCAAGGGGCTGCCTTTCCCTTTTGATGTGTTCTTTGCTTGATTGCTGGAGTTTGGCCAACCCAGGGACTTATGAGATGTAGTAAAACTGCAGAAAGCTGCTTTTCTGAGGTTTAAATATTTCAGGTGAGGTGCAGTTGGCAGCAGATTAGTTAAATCCTGTGATAATTTTGGTTTTGGACATGTATCTTCAGCCCTTATGCTTCATATTTACCAAAGTGTAGGAGCCTTAGGTCTCAAAAATTTGATACATAGATTCAAGTTCCAAATGAGGATACTCCATGGCGGCCCCACCCCCCAACGCCCTGCAATCTATCTAAGCAGGTGAACCAAGGTAGTATTCTTTAGGGCAGTTATTATTGGGAGGAGGTTTGCTCCCAGGGACCAAATTAATTTCCAAAGTGAAATGAACAGGATACTATTTATATTAAATGTATCCCTCTGAGTTGAATAAAATATATTGTTTCACTGTAGGGCTTAGAACAGTTCTTTACACATAGTAGGACTGAGCAAATATTTGATGAATGAAATAAGTGAATGGTTTCCAAAAGGAATGTAAGTACAGTACTTAGTTTCCTAACCGAATCTCGAAATTTAAAAATTATTAAGAAACAGGCTAGGCGTGGTGCCTCATGCTTGTAATCGCAGCACTTGGGGAGACTGAGGTGGGAGGATCACTTGAAGCCAGGAGTTCAAAACCAGCCTAGGCAACAAAATGACACCCCGTCTCTTAAAACAAAACGGTCAGGCCCGGTGGCTCCCGCCTATAATCCCAGCACTTTGGGAAGGTGAGGCGGGGGGGTCACGAGGTCAGGAGTTCGAGACCAGCCTGACCAACATGGTGAAACCCAGTTTCTACTGAAAATACAAAAATTAGCCAGGTGTGGTGGCACACGCCTGTAATCCCAGCTACTCAGGAGGCTGAGGCAGGAGAATCACTTGAACTCAGGAGGCAGAGGTTGCAGTGAGCCAAGATCATGCCACTGCACTCCAGCCTGGGCAACGGAGCAAGACTCCATCTCAAAAAAGCAAAAAACCAAACCACAACAAAACAGAACAACGAAAGCTTGGAAAACTGTGTTCATGCTAGGAGAATAGGCAGTGGTAGTGAAAGAATGTGGGCTAGATCTCAACCACCTTTTTGTCACCTTGGGCAAGTCATTAAGTGCTTCTGAAGGTTCTTTTTAAACATTAGTATGATTAGATGTGAGCAACTTCTTTAGATTCGATTGTTTAATGGTCCTAAGCAAGCGTTCTGTATAGGGAGAATAAAAAAGAAATAGTATAGCATGGAGGCAGAGGAATCTAACAGATCTACAGTCAACTTTCACTGAATTCCTCAAAAGATGAGGGTTAGGTGGGAAGGTTGTCATAGATTAAGCAAGTTGAAGAGTTAAAACTTGGAAAACAATGCAGGCTGGATTCAGGGTAAATTTCTTAGTTAAAATAATGTGTATTTTCCAATTTAGGATTATCTAAGGTTATAAAACTATACCATGCAGCATTTAATAGTTAACATTACTTAAATCACTTTAAATGTTACATAAAGGGAATATTCTTTATTAGGAATCAGTTGATTATCTTATTATTAGTATAAGACTTGATTTGGGCAGAGAGATAGGTTTCCAGCTGTTTATTCCTTTTCTTATTCTTTCCTTTTCACACCTGATTTTAACACATATACTCACATTGTATCCAGCCTTTTAAACGAATTCACATCATTTCTAATAAATATTCTGTTGATTTTCTTCAATATTGTATGTATACAGTCCATATCCTTTACAAATACTTAATATTCTGATCTCTTTCTTGTCATTATTTTTACCACTTATTACTTTAAGTTTACAGAATGCTGCTACTATTTAGTTTCTATTATATATTGTTTCCTTATAATACGGAAATTTTCATACATTCCTAAGTTTTATAAATGTTTCAAAACTGGATTTAGATGTGGACAATCATGCCTTTTTTTGCAGTGAATGATATTTTATATGTCAGTAATGTAAGAACCATTTGTACATAAGATATATGAATATTTACTCTATAATCTGTGTAAGGCACTGTGCTGAGTCTTCTTACAAACTTTTTTCTTTTAATCTTCCCAACCACCTTATGAAGTGAGTACTATCTTTCTCCTTTCTATTGAAGCTGAAGAAACAGTATTGGAGAACTAAAGCAACATTTCATCTCGAGCATGTATTAAGGGTTGGATAAACTCAAAAGTCATGTGATACACAAGCCCCTGCTCTTAACCACAATGTTGTATTGTTTTGGCTGTCCTTGAATTCCTGATAAAACCCCATTTGGGCATGTTGCTTTACTATTTTAATGTATTTCTACATTTAATACAATAAATTTAAACCTAGAATTTGGTATATAATTGGCCTTCTGTATCCACAGGTTCTGAATCCCTAGATTCAACCAACTGTGGATTGAAAATATTCTGGGGAAAAAAAGCGTTGTTGCATCTGTACTGAACATGTGCAGTCTTATTTTGGTCATTACTCCCTAAACAATACAGTATAACAACTATTTATGTAGCATTTACATTGTGTTAGGTATTATAAGTAATCTAGAAATGATTTAAAGTATACTGGAGGATGTGTGGATGTGTAAGTTACAGGCAAATATTATACCATTTTATATAAGAGACTTGAACATTCGCAGATTTTGGCTTCTTTGGGGGTCCTGGAACCAGTCCTCCTTGGATTCTTTAATGAGATTGGTTACAAAGTTTGGTGTGCCTATGAGGGCTATTAAGATAAGGTTACCTCATAAAATGATTCTGTGTTTTCCTGTGCTTTTGGAATTGTTCAGTGTAGGATTATGTTGAGTCATTCAAAATTGATGGTGTATGATCCTTTTTGATTTGAAAAATTAGATATGGTGCAGTTGGTACTTGTTACTTGAAGATTTGCTGAACGTGACTGTATCAGGGCTGAGTTGCTCATTTAGAGCAAATTTTAGGTAAAGTTTCCAAATTTTGCTTATTGTCTTTTAAATTTTCTATGTTTTCTAGGGTCAAATTTTAAGTTTTATACTTCTATAAAATTCTAAATATCATTTAGGTTTCTGTATTTATTGGTCTAAAGTTTTCTCCTAAATCTGTGTGTGTGTGTGTGTGTGTGTATACATACGTATATAGACATGCCATTTTTTAAATCTCTGCTTGTTTTGTTGTCAATTGTGTTTGCCAGATGCTGATCTTATTTCCTGCTTTTTTTTTTTTTGAGACAGGGTCTTGCTCTCTCACCCAGGCTGGAGTGCAATGGTGCAGTCTCAGCTCACTGCAGCTTCTGCCTCCCAAGTTCAAGCAATTCTCCTGCCTCAGCCTTCCAAGTAGCTGGGACTACAGGCATATACCACCATGCCCAGCTACTTTTTGTAATATTAGTAGAGACGGAGTTTCACCCTGTTGGCCAGGCTGGTCTTAAACTCTTGACCCCAAGTGATCAGCCTGCCTTGGCCTCTTGAAGTGCTGGGCAATTTCTCTTTGTATTTTTAATGGATCCAATCCAAACTTTTATTTTTGTCTTTTAGAATTTAACCATGCACATATGATGATAACTGATAAATTTAATCTTTTTATTGTCATCTGATTATCCATTTACTAGTCTTGTTTTCTCTATTCAGTTTTGATGGATAGACCAAATTTTCATTGTATCACTACCACTACTCTTGTTTTTAACGTTTTCTTGTCAATTTTGGCTCTTTTAATTTTAAACAAATATTTTTATAAAATTTTGGTAATATAAAACATTAATAACTTTTTTGATAATATAAAAAATTAACTTTTCTCTCCACCCGTTTGCCCCAAATTAGGTAAGACATTTTAGCATGTTTTTTCTTTTAGTATTCCTAGTTTTGTTGGGATAATATAGAATTGCGTTCTAGGTGACTGAATTTTCTTAGTGTTGCAGATGCATTATTAGTAGCTAATTGGTTTTTTAAAATTGACTAATTTTAACTGTATTTTTTGGTCTGTTGTATAATGCTTTTTGATGGTTTGCTGTCACTATACTTTTTTTTTTTGGCAGATAAATTAACTCTCTGTATTACCTTGTAAGATTTTACTCTTTGTTTTTAAGATTTCAGAAATTTCACTAGCATGTGTTTATGTATGTATCTTTTTAATGGTCCTACCTAGGATTTTTGATCTGAAATCTGTGTTCTCAGGAATTTTTCTCCCACTATGTTCCTCCTCTTCATTTAAAACTACATTATTTGGATTTTATACATCACTTATCTTTCTTCCTGGCTTCAAATGTTTCTTCTCTCCCTTTTTGCCGGTATGCTGTGGTAACTTTTTAGTTTGATTGTCTAGATTATTATTTTTGTAATGCCCATTCTGTATTTACTACCCTTATATGTGGTCAGATAGTTTACAAAGAGTTTGTTTTTAATAATATACATTTTTAGTTTGGTTCTGAAGTACACATACTTGAATTAAGTTTACCAGTTGTCTCATGATCAGCTCTTCCTGCAAATGTTTTCATTTATTTGTTTAAATCGCTTATTTTAAATAATAAACACACGAACCCCCTATTTAAAACAGAAGCTGGAACTTTGATAATAACCTATATCCCTTATCCTATCCCTTTACTTTCATTTGAGATTATCATCTTGAATCCTCTATTCATCTTCCTGTTGATTTGTTGCATCTATATGAGTAGCTGAAGGTATTTTTTTTTTTTAATGTTAGTTGTTTTAACTTAAAAATTTTAAGAACTTTTTCCTGCTACAATATCTAGAAGGTTCATCTGTATTTTTAACTAAGAGTTTTAAAGTTATATTTGCAACATTTTAGACCTTTTTTCATCTGTGCTTGAGTTTTGTATGTGGTAGGAGGTAGGGATACAGTTTTGTTTTCACCATATGCAGATTGAGTCTCTCATATCCAAAATGCTTGGGAGCAGAAGTGTTTTGGATTTTGGACTTTTGCTTCCCTTCAGATTTTGGAATATTTGTATTTTGCTTACCTGGGTTGGGTAAATATCCTAAATTTGAAAATCTGAAATAAGCCAGTGAGCATCTTGTTGGTGCTCAAAACATTTAGAGTTTTCAAATTGTGGAGCATTTCTTATTTCTGGCTTGGAGTTTTGGGATGTGTAACCTGTAAATGATTTTAAAAATTTCTTTTGTTAACCTTGCTTTATTGAAAAGTTAATGCTCTCTTCCACTGAATTGATATGCCATCTTTGTCACATATACAAAAGTTTAATGCAAAATGTTTTTTTTCTCTTTCCTTGACTGATTCTTTTTCATCAATCATTTTGTGAATATCATCCTGTATTCATTGTTGTTGCTTTAGAATAATCTCATACTGGAAAAGAAAGTTCTTTTGACTTTGTTCCTTTTTTTCAGAAGTGACACTTGACTTTTCCTTAGAAATTTTAGAATAATCGTAGCAAGTTCTCTCAAATCCTCTGTCTTTTTGATTAATTTGATTGACTCTGTAGATCAATTTGGGATTATTAACATCTTTATGATACAGGATGAGTAGGGTATACTTTTATTTTTGTTAGGTCATGTTTAATATCTCTTGTATGGTTTATAATTTCACAAAATCATTGTACATCTTTTAGGTATTTTATAATTTCTGATAACTGTTACATGGCAGTGCTTTTAAAAATTTGTTATTGGTGTATACAAATGCAGCGGTCTTTTGTATATTAATTTTGTATCTAGCCACGTTGCTAAATGTTTCTAATACCTTTTCCAGAGACAATTTTGTACTTTCTGTGTAAAAGATCATATCATGATTAAAAAGTTTTATGTATAATTTCAGTTTTTGTGTGTGTACTTTCATTTTCTTCCTGTACTAGCAAGTACTTCCAATAAATACTGATTAGAAGTGATAATGAGTATTTTTGTTGTTGTTGCTGATTTAAAAAGGCAGTTACCTACTTTTGTACCTCATGCATTTCTGAAATATTTACATGTGTTAGTTATGCAGACTTACAAAGTAGGTTCTGTTTAACTAAAAGATACTGTAGTATTTTCAGTTGTGATGCTTGCATGTATTTTTTCTTTGGGTACTGGTGATCTTTGTTTAAGCTTTCACCTTAGATACCCTGGATGTGGTGGTGGAGGGGTGCTGGTAGTTTGTCAGTCTCTTCTCTATCTTCCTAGGAACTGTGAAGTCAGGCAGGGCACTTTTTTCCTGTATTAGTCGCCTTCACTAATTTCCTTCTCCAGAGGCCACTCCACAATTGATTTCTACCCTGATGTGCTTAGAGTAAGGTGGCTACAGGGTCTTTCTTCCCCTGACACTGGCATAATTTTACTCTCTAATGTCATAGAATTGCTTTAAGCCCTGACTTGCAGCAGTGGCCTGCCTTTTTCCTACAATATAATCATTGATTTTTATTATGTATGAAGGACCAAATTTGGCTTGTGAAAGTGAGTTTAGGAATGTCACTATATCATGTGGGCAAGTAGATGATGTGAAAGTTGAATTTATGAAAGGGTGAGGCCTTGCATTTATTTTGGCAGACTTTAATTTCCAAGGACATCATTCTTGTCATGACGTTCTGTTTTATGTATGTGATAAGTAATTTTTCAGTTTTTCTCTTTTTTGCCCCTTGATTAACTCTGCTTCAGTACAGACCATCTGCTTTATTTTTAGTTTTTGGTTCTCTGAACTGCTGGATATTTTAAATGTCCAGCAATATTTTCCTTAGTCTTGTTACTATAGGTTTAGATCAGTTTCTTATAATATGGTTTTTGTGGACTGTCTTAATTATCTGTAGCACTTGCTAAAAGTGCAGACTTCTGCGCCTCACCCTAGACCTATTGTTTCAAGATGTTGAGGGTTGGGCTAAAGCATGCTTAATAAGAATCTCAGATTATTCTTCTGTACTTAATGTTTGAGGATCACTGGTTGAAGTTAATTAGTATTCCTAAAGATAAAAGTGCCTTTAGCACGTGTAAATTGACTGCAGGGGTCCTTTAGGGATTGAATTATCACAATACACCAAATTTAATATGGAAGCAGGGTCTTTGAACAGACATTCTTTCTTTTGTTTCAGGTGTTTCTCTCCATCAGTGCAGCAACATGTTTCCTTGTAGAGGAGCTGCCTCCTCCCTCAGGCTTTTCTGGCCAACGTTTCTATGGAAACCCAAAGCTTCAGGTGGCTAGGTGGGATACTTGCCCCCTCTTACTCCTGGGGGCGCAAATAAGTTGAATCGATGCATTAAGGAGTTGGAAAATGATTGTACGTGCTAAAGTTGTAATCTTCGTGTTTCTTTCTGGCTTTTTTTTTTTTTTTTTTTGGTGTGTGTGTGTGTTTTTTTATTTGAATAATTTCTTTAGGGTTTTTTGGGGGGGGGGGGCTAACCATAGCATATGATAAACTTATGAACAACTTAAAGAAATATATTAAGATTTCTATTCTTTGTACCATTTTAGACATGAAATAGAGTATCTATTGTCCTGGAAGTTTCCTTTGTTCCTCATTCGTACTCTCCCTCTTTTCTACACCACCCCCCGCCCCCACACTACTGCTGTCCTGACTTTTTTCAAGTTAATGTTATTGTGGTATGATTTACACTGAAAGTGTGTAATTTGATGAATTTGGCCATACGGAACATTTCTGTCACTCCACAAAATTTGTCCTGTATCACCTTTCTCATTAATTATCAACACCCTCGTTATTTCAGGCAACTGTTGATCTGATTTTTATTACTGTATATCAGTTTTGGCTGTTCTGTGTCTTCACATAAATAGATTTGTTTATACAAAATTTCTTTTTTTTTCCTCGCATCTGGCTGCTTTTGCTCAGCAAAATGCTTTTGAGATTCAGCCATGTTTTATTGCATGTATCAGTATGTTTCTTTTTACTGTGGAGTAATATTGTATAAATATTCTCACATCTGTGTATTCATGTACCTTTTGATGTACTTTTGTTTTTTCCCCCAGTTTTTGACCCATATGTAATATTATGTGTACATTTGTAAGCAAGTCTTTGAGACGTATTTCTGTTTCTCTTGGGCAAATACATAGGTGTAGAATTGTTGTAATACTAAATTGTTATCCAAATCAGTTGTATCATTGTACATTCTTATTAGCAATATAGGAGAATTTCAGGTGGTCTGCATTTTTGCCAACACCTGGGGATTTTTAATCTTTTATGTTTTAGACGTTTAGTGAATACGTAGTGTTAACCTCATTGTGATAGTAATGTATATTTCCTGAATGACTAATGATTTTGGACATCTTTCATGTGCTTGTTGGCCAGTTTGAGGATGATTTTTTTTTAACATTGCTTCTCATACATTATCCAGTTTTAACACTCCTACGTAATAGCAATCACAATAGCTACATTCTTCCAAGTCTTAAAATGGCAAAAATGTCAGAGATGTAGCTAAAGGTAAAATGCTCCAGGACCAAGTGCTAATATGTTCACAAAACAAATTGAGATTGCACAATTTTTTTTTGTTTGTTTAAACTAACACCTGATAAAAAGGTACATTGTTGAAAAATAGGAACTCATTTCATCATGCCTCAAAGTAAATATTAAATTTATCTCTTTAACAATTAATTGCACACATATACAAGAAATCTTCATGGTGCGTATTTTATTACACAGGGTACAAAAATAATTTCACATTTTAGTTGGGTTGGAAGTTTGAAAAGAACATGGAGCAGTTGCAGGGGTGGGGTGAACTGTGGCGAGGTAAGTAAATTGGACAGAAATTGGGCAGAAAGATATTCCTTTTTTTTTTTTTTTTTTTTTTTCCAGTTTTTCATCTGTCTGAAGACAGGGAAGAAGAGGAATATGAATTGGAAAAACCCCACTCTATGTGTTGGGTTTTTGTTGTTGCTGTTCAGTCTGGAAATGGGTGCTGTGTGGTAAGGGGTCATTAGGTCATAGGGCAGAATTGTCTACAGAGCTGGGAGCTACATCCTCACGGAAGTGGGACAGATGTATTGGGGAGGGGTGTGCAGAGAGGAGCCAGGAGTAATGTACCATTAGTGGCCAGGACCTGTTCTGGTAACACCGATGTGCGAACCAACTGTGCATTCACATATAGAAAAGTTTTGTGTCTTAATTCATGCCAGAATACATGCATAATCAAATGTCTCAGTTAAGGTGGAGCTACAGAAACACTGGGCTGAAGTTCTGGGGTTTTCTTTGTCTTCGTGTGAGGCCTCTGGGCTGGGTCTGGGTGTCTCATCAAGAATGCCCTGAAATTTTCCCATGGGGCCTTGGAGAAAGGCTTTGGAGCTGGGCAGGGCTGAGGATGAGCACGGAAGAAAGGAAACAGGAAATGGTCCACTACCTCAGGTTTAAAAATCCTCCATTTTTGGAGGGAAGAAGTGACACAAGATTTTATCGGTGCCAATTCCCCAGCCAGAAACCTCTAAGGCCAGCAGCGCCTCTGCCCAGACTTTACTTACTCACTGGGCTCGCTGTGCCTGCTGGGCCTGGCAGGCTGCTCTCGGCTGATCCCCAGCCCAGATCCCACGACCACTGCCACTCCGTGCTCACCGCATGGTGGGACCGGGTGTACCGCATGTGGCTGCCACAGCTCGACTCCCGCATTCAGACGAGAGGAACGTGGTGGAACCCAAAAACTCGGAGACGCAGCAACCGTGGAGCCCCAAGCGGGTGTGATAGCTTCTGCCTGGGGAGACCCGCCCGAGGTCTGAGCCACCTGGGAGTGCCGCAGCCCTCTCTTGTTCCTGGCGCTCACGGCTCAGTGGATGGGGATGTATTAGAGCTTGTTTGTTCCTGCTGCCCACGGCTTTGCGAATGGGGGTGTATTACAACTCTAGTCTGGGGAGTCCTGAGGTTTGGGCCCTCGGAGGGGTCGCAGCTCATCCCTCCCATAGTCCAGCAAATGGGAGTGTGTAACAGCTTTTTTCATGCCCACCGCCTGCAGCTCCAGGAGCCGGCCAGGTGCGTGTTACAGCTGTTTTCGTTCCCGCTGTTCGGCAAGTTTTATTGAGCAACAGAAAAGCCTTCAACAATGAGAGGGGATGTGAGGTGGATAGCCTTCTGTGTGAGAGGGGCCCTGAAAGCTGGTAGCCGTCTTTGTAGTTGAATCCAGAATTTTTTTAGATTTGGAATGAGGAGATGGCTGTAGGTAGCCTTGGAAAAGGCAACATTCAATTGGTTTAAAAGCATTATTCAGAAAGAACCAATTGGGAAAGAGGCAAAAAGAAAAGAAGTTTTCACTCCAGCGGTGGACTTTATCTAGAACTGGCAGCTTGGTGTTCAGGCTTTAAACTGTCTTTGGTTTGAAGGTCGGGTTTCACCATGCCTAGGAATTTGTCTACTATGGCTATCAGAAACAGCTCTGCACAGGCCTCTTAGGGTCAGTGGACACTCTCTTTGCCAATTTTGGTAGCATCATGCAGAACTGGCTTCTGGGCTTCTTCCCAAAGGAGGCAGGAATTGAAGTCCTTAGAACAGTGGAACTTACAGAACTGACAGTATTCCCATTCTTGCTGGGTGGGGTCAGGAGGAGAGCACCAGAGTACCTGAGCATGTGGAACTGCAGCTGAGTAGCTGTAAGCAGCGTATAAACCTGTGGTTTCTATGGTGTAAAGTGGGCAGGGGGTCCAGGCCTTTGGGGTTACAGAGATCACAGCTGCTCCCTCAGGTCGTGGGGGTCTTGTGCTTGGAGGTATGGTCCTAGGGCTGTGTGAACATTGGTGGGGTTTGGTGTTGCCATTAGCTTATTTTTGTCCATCTTGGTGTTGGTTTAGGCAAACCTTAGGGTCTGCAGTTGTTTTTTTGTTGTTGTTGTTATTTTTGAGACAAAGGTCTCACTCTGTCACTCAGGCTGGAGTGCAGTGGTGCGATCTGGCTCACTGCAGCTCTGCCTCCTGGGTTCAAGTGATTGTCATGCCTCAGCCTCCCAAGTAGCTGGGACTACAGGTGCACAGCACCAGGTCTGGCTGATTTTTATGATGGGGTTTTACCATGTTGGCCAGGCGACTCCTGACCTCAAGTGATCTTCCTGCCTCAGCCGCCTAGGGTCTGCAGTTTTGTTTTGTTTTGTTTTTGAGGCAGAGTTTCGCTCTTGTTGCCCGGGCTGGAGTGCAGTGGCGCGATCTCAGCTCACTGCAGCCAACGTCTCCCGGGTTCAAGCGATTCTCCTGCCCCAACGTCCTGAGTAGCTGGGACTACAGGCACCCGCCACCACGCCCGTCTAATTTTTGTATTTTTACTAGAGACAGGGTTTTGCCATGTTGTCCAGGCGAGTCTTGAAGCCCTGACCTCAGGCCCACCTGCCTCAGCCTCCCAAAGTGCTGGGATTACAGGCGTGAGCCACCGCACCCAGCCGGGTGTGTGGTTTTTGGATGAAAGTAAATGCTCTTCCAAGCATTTCTTGCATGAGCAGAAGAGTGGGTAGAATTCTCTCAGTTTGCTGTCTAAAGCAAGAGGGCTGACTAACCACTTTAGGGCTGCTGCCTCCGCCCCCACCACCACCCTACTCGCTTTCTTTCTCCTCTTTCCTATTCTCCCCTCCCTTCTCCCTCCTCCTTTTCCTGAGTGCTGATGCTGTTCTTCCTTAAGCTTCTAAGCTGGGGGTCTTTTATGGTGTGGGCGAGGAAGGTGTGGGAGGCAGGCAGGCGATGTTGCAGGAGAGCTAGTAGGAACCCAGGGCCTCTGTCTTTTACTTATTGACCATTTTTATGTCTTCTTTTTGACATGTTAAAATTATTTCCCAATTTCTTAGTTGGGTTATCTTCTTGCTGTTGAGTTGTAGGAATTCTTTATATGTTGGGTGTGTTTTATCATGTGTATGTAATTACAAATACTTTCTCCCAATGCGTGGCTTGTATTTGTATTTTCTTAACAGTTTCTCTGAAGTTGAAGTATTTTAATATTGATTGTTTAATTTACTTTTATAGTTAGTACTTTACCCTTTTTCTTGAAACTTAGTTTGTAAACCTTTTTTTTCTCCCTGTGTTTTGTGCTAGAAGTTTTGTCGTTTTAGGTTTATGGTCCATTTGGAATTCATTTCTGTGTGTGTTCTGAGGTATGAGAGTCAAAGTTCATTTATTGCATGTGGATATCTAACTGTCCCCGCACCTACTTTTGAAAAAGCTGTCCTTTCGTCATTGAATTACATTGGTACCTTTCTGGAAAATTAATTGACCAGTATGAATGGGTTTATTTTTGAATTCTGTTCCTTTCGATCCTTATGCTGTGCTATACTGTCTTGATTACTGTGGCTTTGAAATGTGGGTAAATGTAAGTTCTTCAACTTTGTTCTTGTTAGAAGTTTGTTTTGGCTATTCTAGATTTTTTTTGCATTTCCAAATACAATTCTGAAGCACTTTGAACACTTGGACAAAGAGCCTGCTGGGAGTTTTGAGTGGGATTGTGTTGGATATATAGATTCATTCTGACTGTTTGGACATCCTTACAGTATTTTAGCCTTCCAATTCAAGAACAGATATATTTCTCCATTTATTTAGGTTTTATTTTTTAACAGTTTAGTTTAAAGGTCTTTGCATATCTTTTGTTAGAGTTGACTTTTTTGATGCTATCGTAAATGTTATTTTTTACTTTTATTTTTTTTGAGACGCAGTCTCATTTTGTCCCCAGGCTGGAGTGCAGTGGTGCGATCTCGGCTCACTGCAATTTCTGCCTCCCAGGTTCAAGTGATTTTCCTGCTTCAGCCTCCCTGGTAGCTGGGACTACAGGTGCGTGCCACCACGCCTGGCTAATTTTTTGTATTTTTAGTACAGATGGGGTTTCACTGTGTTATAGCCAGGTTGGTCTCGAGCTCTGGACTGCGTGATCCACCAGCCTTGGCCTCCCAAAGTGCTGGGATTACAGTCATGAGCCCCTGTGCCCTGGCAGTATTTTTTAGTTTTATATTCCAATTGTTTTTTGCTGGTATAGAGAATGTGGTTGATTTTTGCATATGAAGCTTGTATCTGCTACTTCGTGAAATTCACTTATTCTAATAACTTTATTTACCACCTTTATTCATTTTAAAAATTGTACTCTTTGGGGTCTTCTGTAAAATGTTTAATAGAAGTGGTGGTGACAGACATCTTTGTCTTGTTCCCGATTTTATATGGAAATCTGTCTTTTACCAAGTATGATTTTAGTTGTTGCACTTTTTGTTAAAAATGTTGTGTTATTGTTCATTTATACTTCTAGATATACTACAGCTTAACCATTCTACAAACTATTTGTTTATCTTTTTATATGTTTATGGTCCATTGTGATTCTTTTCTGTGAAATGGACATTTGTTTCTCTTGCCTGTTTTTTCTTTTGGGCTATTTATCTTTTTCTTTATGATTTGAGGTAGTTCTTTATGGTTTAGATTCTACTTTTGTTTTTCTATTTACAGTAATCCACCTTTACCCTCATGGAGTATGTTCCAAGACCCCCAGTGGATGCCTGAAACTGTGGCTAGTATTGACCCATGTATATAGTATATTTTAAAAGAGATTACATTCACATAACATACTATGTATGTTTTCAAAATATTTGAAATAGTATGCCATATATAGTATGGTTCAATACTATATAGAATATAGTATATATGGTTTTTTCTTATATATACCTACCTGTGATAAAGTTTAATGTATAAATTAGGTACAGTAGAGACTAACAACAATAACTAATAATGAAATAGAACAACTATGGTAATATAATGTTGTGTGAATATAATCTTTTTCAAAAATACCCGATAACTGAGATGGCTGCTGACTAGTAAGTGGGTGGTATACACAGTGTGGATATGTTGGACCAAAGGAAGACTCATGTTGTGGGTGGCATGGAATGAGATTTCATTATGCACAGCACTCAGAATACTGCACAATTTAAAACATCGTTTCTGGAATTTTTCATATTTTTGAACTGCACTTGATCACTGGTAACTGAAACTTCAAAAAGTGAAACAAGAGAAGGGGAAACTACTGTGTATGTTTTCCAGATATTTTCTGTTTTTACAATGTCTTTTTATTTTCTTTATGTTCTTACATGAATAGACATTTTTATTTTTTAGTTTCATATATAATTAGTTTCTTTTAATATTTGAACTTCCATATCCTGTTTCATAAAGATAGTCTCATTTATTGCCCTCTAAGTGTTTTCTTAATTTGTCTTCATTCAGGATTTAAGTTTCATTCCACTTGGGTTTGATTTTTGCATATTGTTTGAGTAAATGTCAGAATTTATTTTTCCCCTCTGGAGAACCAGCAACTTTATTGAGCACTTCCTCCTTCCCATTAATACTCTACCTGACAACAGTATGTATACTTTTTAAATTCTTA
The DNA here is from genome assembly GCF_003255815.1 of Theropithecus gelada. Classification (NCBI taxonomy): domain Eukaryota; kingdom Metazoa; phylum Chordata; class Mammalia; order Primates; family Cercopithecidae; genus Theropithecus; species Theropithecus gelada. The sequence goes on along the minus strand of NC_037670.1, from coordinate 47,315,031 downwards.
AATTGGGACCATTTTAAAGAAAAACAGGTGTCAGGAACGCTTGCCCTTGAATTAAAAAATGTATTTTTGAGACAGAGTCTTGCTCTGTTGCCCAGGCTGGAGTGCAGTGGCATAATCATAGCTTGCTTCAGCCTCAAACTCCGGGGCCCGCACTGTCCTCCCTCCTCGGCCTCCCAAGTAGCTGGGACTACAGGTGTGTACCATCCACTCAGCCATTTTTTAGTTTTTTTTTTTTTTTCTTGTAGAGATGGGGTCTCGCTCTGTTTCCCAGGCTGGTCTTGAGTTCCTGGTGTTAAGCAAGCCTTTCACTTTGGCCTTCCAAATCATTGGCATTACAGATATGAGCCACTGTGCTCAGCCAAATTAAAATATTTTTATTATGGTTTTACTGAAACTTGTTTATAAACTAGGCATACATTTATTATGTTCTGCTGGGTAGCTATTATGTAATAAGTTGAAAAACCAACTAGTAACTTAAATGTAACCAAAACTACAAAACCGGAGAAGTTCAGAGTAACAAGGTTAGCAGCTTCATTTGACAGATGGCAGTGTTTTGCAGAATAAATTTGGCATTTGTGGCTTCAACTAAGGAAATTGATATATGTATTTTAGGATATTGTAATATGTTCAGCTTTTGGGAGTAAATTTTATTTCTGTTGTCATCCATACTACATTTCTGACTTGATGTCTAATTAATAACCATTATTGTAGAGTGAGTGGTATTTTTGGTCTTTTTATTGTAAAACTGTAAAAGATATGCTCCTGTTTTGTTTTTTTTTTTTTTTTAATTTTTTTTTTTTTCTTAAGCTATAGCTGAATGAATGCCGATATTTCCGTGTTGAACTGAACAGGTTGTGTGATTTAGTGCAGAGTAGGATACCTTGCTTCCGGAGGGCCTCTCCCAAATTTATTTCTTCCTGTAGAGTTCTCTTTACCCTTTAGCAACCAATCATCTGTTCTTAGTAATAAGAGGTAACAGTTATAGCTTACTTTTAAGTTAGCGCCAAATAAATATTAGAACTTGTGAGTACTTTGCCTTGTGTACATATTTGAGTGCCTGGGCAATCAAGAGAGTGACATACTGTGCAGCGTGATAACTGCTTTTGTAGACATTGTGAAGTAGTATTCTTATACTGAAGTAATAATTGTATTCTAAGTATTGCTTTATTGCTAGTATGTGTTTCTGCTTATCTGTGGGACTTTTCCAAGGTTTGTCTTTGATTTCCTGATTTACTCTTTGCAAGCTTTATCGTTGAGAGATTGTATAATGTCCAAGTCATATATGTTCATTACTGTCAAGTATGTGTATTGAGAATAAGTGTAGTGTTAAATCTTCACATAAATTCTAGTTTTAGGTTTTCAATTGCATGTGTACATTTCTGATTAGACAGTCATCACACAGTATCATGACCATTCATTTATTGATTCTTTGTTTTAAGCAGATTAAGAAATAGATAACATACAAAAAGCTTTTAAATTGGTAGTAGCTAGAGCCAGAGGTGCACGGATGATATTGAAAGTTAAATAAAGTATTTGTGGGTAGAACTAAGAGGATCTAGGAAGACTAGGAAAGATCTTATAAAGGAGGTAATAACTGAAATAAATTGTTGAAGATTTGTAGGCAGGTCGAAGTGTTATTTCAAGTAAAGAGAAGTCTATGAGCAAGGACAAATCTTAAATGATTTAGCACCTTCTGTTATCTACATGTGGTTTTACTTGGCTGAGTGTGATATAATAATAAATATTTGATCTTTTTCCCTTGTTCCTGGCATGGAGCCCCTAAAGCCTTTGGAATTTACTATCTATTCTGTGCTGATCAGATGACTGGCCTGGGTCTGGAGTGTTTGGGGAGGAGAGGCTATGTAGCTTCAGCTTCAGGCTGCGTGCTCTTTACCACAAAAACTTATACCTTAATGAAATCTCCAGTGCCATATATATATACACACACACACATATATATATGTATGTTTTTTTTTTTCTTCCCTTGAGATGGAGTCTCACTCTGTTGCCCAGGCTGGAGTGTAGGAGTGTAGTGGCACGATCTCGGCTCACTGCAACCTCCGTCTCCCTGGTTGAAGCAATTCTCCTGTCTCAGCTTCTTGAGTAGCTGGGAGTACAGGTGCATGCCACCATTCCCGGCTGATTTTTGTATTTTTAATAGAGATGGGGTTTCACCATATTGGTCAGGCTGGTCTCGATCTCCTGACCTCAGGTGATCCCCCTGCGTCAGGCTCCCAAAGTGCTGGGATTACAGATGTGAGCCACTGTGCCCGGCCCCTTATATCCTTTTAATAAGTGTTCAGTAAATAGTAGTTCTATGATAATGCTCAGCATATATGGTTAACTTGCTCCCCGAATTCTCTTTCTGTTTTGTTTTGTTTTTTGAGACAGAGTCTCGCTCTGTTGCCCAGGCTGGAGTGCAGTGGTGTGATCTCAGCTCATTGCAAGCTCCGCCTCCTGGGTTCACGCCATTCTCCTGCCTCAGCCTCCCCAGTAGCTGGGACTACAGGCGCCCACAACCAGGCCTGGCTAACTTTTTTGTATTTTTAGTAGAGATGGGGTTTCACCGTGTCAGCCAGGATGGTCTCGCTGTCCTGACCTTGTGATCTGCCCACCTTAGCCTCCCAAAGTGCTGGGATTACAGGTGTGAGCCACCGCTCCTGGCCCTTTTTTTCCCTTAAAACTATAGAACTATATTATTAATACACTCTTAGTATACAAAAATTGTTTTCAAGGAAGTTGTATCAGGGTCCAATGAGGACACAAAGAAAGCACAAAAATTAGAGCAAAGAAGATTTGATATAAAGAAGTATTGACTAGGAACAATGATTGGCTGCTAAAGGAAAAGAGGACTCTGAAGGAAGAAGCAAATTTGGGAGAGACCCTCCGGAAGCCCCACGATGCTGAGAGATTTTGTTCTTGTTGGAGAGGTTGTGAATGGAGCCCGCTGGATGGCAGAGCAGGTTGCAGAACTGCTGCAGCTTGGGACATTCCTGCCAGTAGCTCTTTTGAAGTGGTGTAGAGTATGTGCTTTATATCTAGATGAATGGAGTTTCCAAGAGACCACAGGACATATTATATAAGTAATTAGCTTGACCAAAAACCGTATTTGCTTTAAGGAATTGTGACAAATATAACTGCTAGGAATTACATAGTATTCCGGTTTTAGAATTCTACTTAGAGCACGTTTGTTTTATTAGTATAAGGGAGTTTATTTTTGGATTATAAGTTAATTAGGCAAACAAGTACGGAAAGTAGAGATGCAGAAAGATTTAATTGGACAAGAGAGCTGTAATAGGAATCTGACTATTAGCATCAAAAACAAGTTAAACACATATTTTATTTAAACGGCAGACATGGTGATTCAAGGATATGATTTGATTCATAAAAGTTTTATTTACCTACTTGTTTTCCAGAATATAGGCACTGTAATTTAAAAACAGACTGTGTTCTAAAAGATTTTGCAAGTTGGGTTTTTGGAACTGAAAATATATGTTCCCATAGAAACCATGTTTCCTGGTGTTGTGTTCTTATTTAGAAATGTATTTAACTCTGTGTGAACTTAGCTTATGGTGCTGAGTAACAATATTTTTTGGGATAATTACATTTAGAGTTTCTACTCATGATGCATTTCTTTTATCTACTAATTAATAGGGATGGGGAATACTCTTTTACATTTTAATTAAAAAAAATTTTTTTTTTGAGATGGAGTTTCGCTCTTGTTGCCCAGGCTAGAGTACAGTGGTGCAATCTCAGCTCACTGCAACCTCCGCCTTCTGGGTTCAGGCGATTCTCCTGCCTCAGCCTCCCGATTACAGGGATTACAGGCATGTGCCACCACGCCTGGCTAATTTTGTATTTTTGGTAGAGATGGGGTTTCACCATGTTGATCAGGTTGGTCTCGAACTCCTGACCTCAGGTGATCCGCCTGCCTCGGCCTCGCAAAGTGTTGGGATTATGGGTGTGAGCCACCACACTTAGCCAGATGGGGAACACTCTTTTTTTTTTTTTTTTTGAGATGGAGTCTCTGTCTGTCCCCCAGGCAGGAGTGCAGTGGCGCGATCTCGACTCACTGCAAGCTCCGCCTCCCGGGTTCCCACCATTCTCCTGCCTCAGCCTCCCAAGTAGCTGGGACTATAGGCGCCTGCCACCATGCCCAGCTAATTTTTGTATTTTTTAGTAGAGACAGAGTTTCACCATATTGGCCAGGCTGGTCTTGAACTCCTGACCTTGTGATCCACCCACTTTGGCCTCCCAGAGTGTTGGGATTACAGGCGTGAGCCACTGCGCCTGGCCCAGATGGGGAATACTCTTTAAGGGTCATAAACATGATGCAGATATGGTTGAAAGGTTGGGTGACAGGTAGGAAAAAAGGCTCTGTGGCAAGGGAGGATGGAAACCATCATTTATCTGGGACTAGCTATATCCATTGTTCTCTGCCAGCTGTTTCTCATAAAATATCTCATTTGTTTTTTCTAGATTACATGAATGCTTAATGTTTTAGCTCTGGAATTCTATAAAAAGTAGGAAGAGACTTAAAATTTAGAATTTTTGTCATTTTTAAGCTTTAATGGAAAGGGTATACCTTCAGATTCATGTGCCCATAGAGATATATGAATAATTTATTTTAATGGTAAAGTGCTGTTAATCCAAAAAGATTGAGAAAAACTTCAATCTGTGACAGTGGGATATGCAGCATACCTGAACCATTTGTTACCCCCCAAACACTTGAAAACTGGGATTAGTTGTCTGGTGAGTAATAAACAGCTCATTGAGAGAATGCAGGTTTTGATCAGTAGGAGTTTTACTACTTGTCACAAATAAGGAGAATACAGGGAGTATTCTTTAGAGCATTGTCTCCTCAAGGGAAAGTGACAGAGAGGTTGTGTGGGGTGATGGAGAGGGGAGAGGCTGTGACATCACATGTAGAGGAGGGGTCCCAGTGGTGCAATGCAGTGAGTCACTGTGCCAGCAGGCAGGTAACATGGTATGGTAATGAAGCTGTAGTTCCCCCAGGGAGCTGACTTGAGCATGGTAATGAGGAAAGTACACTTGGGTTCATCTATCTGTTGCCAGGGTCTGTCAGGAGCTGGCTCCAACTGATTAGGTGAGCTCATTCCTCACAGGGTTTGGGAAAAAACAGGTGGCAAGGTAGGAGGTTGTAAATAGGCCAGTTACTCAAGCTGATTAGATTCCTGTAGTCCCTGGGGACCCTCCTTGTCTGCTTACACATTCATGGGACTATTATATAGAATATTTGCAATAGGGAATTTCAATAATATTATATTTTATACAAACTTTCAAGTGAGATTGACAGGACCAGAACTAGGAATTTCTAGATGGAATGTAGGAGTGTAGAAAGTTTGCTTAGTAAGTGGGCCTGACTTATGTAAGTTTCTTGAATTTAGAAGAATTAGAAAATTTGCTTATTAGTTGGCCTGATAAATGTATGCTTCTCGTTCTTGTATGAGAGGGAAAAAAATGGCTTCTGTTTACCTTTCTAGGTTCTTTGGCTGGACTAGAAATTAAATTGACAAGAGGCAGATTAACAAGAGAAAAACCATTTTAATTACATAGGTACTTACAGGAGTCCCACAAAATAAGAGACTTGAGGAAGGGTCACATGATTGAAGCTTATGTAGCATCCAGAGCTACAAAAAGTGATAGGGGTTTGGGGCTTCTGGGAGGGGTGGCAACACAAGTTATAAGAGCGTGAGGGCAGGACATGTGTGGTGAATAAAGGGTGTCTTGTGTAGATGAAAAGTTGCTCAAGTAATAAAAGTTGTTGCAGCCCTCTTGCTGATACAGTTACTTTTCCTAATGTAGATTTCCTTTAAAAATATTTTTTTTTCACAAAAGGACAGTTTTTCAAGGTTACTCTTGTGTCCGCAGTTTCTCAAAATAACTACCTCAAAATATGCCAAAGAAGTATATTTTTGGGTGGCATATTCTAGTCTCCTACAGTCTTATTTGGGGGTGGTGTGTCCTGAGCCCCAGCATCCCCATCTCCAGTGATTAGTTAGTGCCTCTTTTCTGTGGGTAAACTTGTCTTGTGATATGACTTGTTCCAGCTCACATCTGCAGGCTCTGCTGTATTCCATTTATTCAATCAATGTTGATTGCTTACCATGTGCCAGGCGTTATATGTATGTTCCAGGAGTACAGTGATGAATGAATTATCCTCTCATTGATAGCTTTGAAATGATTACCATTTGGTGCCTAGCTGTGCTTTAGTGCACGTGCTTCTGAAGTTTAAGAGTTCTTGTTGTCTTTGGACTTACCTTGTGATTAACCATAGTATATTATTATAATTTGTGGTGAGTCTAACAGAAGGCACCTCCAGGTGCAGAGACCTTTGCATTATGAAGGGGAATGGTATTTTGTAGACCCTGAATGAAAGAGAGGGAAGAGGAATGCCAGCGGGAAAACAATGCAAGATAATGCTGGGGACAGAGGTAGGGACTCTGAGAGGGACTATACTGTAGGAAAATTCCTCAGACAAGTCATAGAATATTATATTTGAGGGAAATGAAAGATCCGGCTTACAGATTAACAAGAAAAACATGACTCAGGAGATTTTTTTCTTTTTCTTTGCTTTCTAGCTATTTAGAGACTGGTTTGGACTTACAAACATGAAGGATGTGTTATGTACTTGAAATTCTTGGACAGTGAATGTTAGAGGTTTCTTACGGTAAGAGAACATGAACTAGAGCAGTTTACTGTTATCAACTAGATGCAGAGATTTTTGCAAAATCAGATGTGTGTGTGATTACTCACTTTAAAGACAGTATAATGAATTAATCCTGTCATTGACAGGTAACTTTGAAATGCCTACATTTGGTGCTTAGCAGTGCATGCGATTCTGAAGTTTAAGAATGTCTTTGGAGTTCCTATCAGTTTTTTTTTCCCTCTATTATTAGAAAATTTGGAAGGTTTTTTTTTACAGGTCATTCTAAGAGTTGCTCTCCCCGCCTTACACCTTTCCCCAAGGATGGAAACCTTTGACTTTTTTTTCCTGAGCCAAGTTTCATTTATATTTGGAAATTTAGCTAAAAGAGCCAGTGACTGACTTAAGGAGTCACCCACCGCTTAACACAAACTTTTTCTCCCTTGTTGTCAGTGGTGCTTTAGTTTTCTTTTACCATTTTCTAAGTATTTACATCAACATAATAGTGGATTTTTGCACTGAGTTTTCATTTTTTATTAAATCTTTAGTCTCCAATGTTAGATGTCCTAGAGTTGAGAAAATATGGCAAGGACATGGAGTTTGAAAGGCCTGGTTTCAATCCTGTCTCTGCACTTAATAATATCTTGAAGTCTCTGTTAGCTATAAAATGAGAGTAACTTCCTAGAGGGTGTGTGTGTATGTGTATATTAAATGTATATTAAATGTGTGTATGTGTATATTAAATGTATACTAAATATATATTGGGAACATTGGAAACAGTCTGGTGTATGGACGTTTAAACCTTCCCTCTGAAAGTTCGATTAATTGAGTGCTGAAATAAACTGACAGTAAACAGATGAACAAGATAAAGTGTGTACAAATTTATTGACATGCAAGCATGGGTGGGAGCTACAAAAAAAATACGAGATTCTAAAAAGGGCCAGGTGATTGAAGCCTAAATCCCCTCGTCATAAAGGGAGAAGTGGAGGATGCAGGCAGTTTTAGAGGAAGAGTAAATGATTTGAAGAGGAGACGAGTGTGCCTGAAGAGCAGACAATGGCCTGGGACAAAATTCCTCTGGGCTCTGGGAGAGATGATGACAATTTTTTGGGAAGGTGAGGGGCAGAACTGTACTGCAAACAAAAGTTGTCTTTGAAGGAGCTCTAGATATGGAAGTGGACTGGATGGGAACCATCTTGGATTTGGAATTGCTGGTCAAAGAGAGGACCATATTTAGGACATTTCCAGTTGAGGATCAGGGCGTATCACAGATCAGAAGTTTCATAAATGGGAAGGTACAAACCTTGAAAAACAGACTAGGGTCTTAATCACAACAGAAATGGCAACAAAACCCCCACATAATTGCAGGAAATGAAGGTGCACGGTTTCAAATACAGGAAAAATACAACTGGAAGATGCAAGTAACAAAGGGGAAAAAACTTTACGAATAAGGTGGCTTCTCTAACTTAGAATTTTTCTCATTGTTCACCTCTTCCTGTTTCCCTCTACTTAGGTTTAGCTAAGAAAATTCTTTCACCTTTTTTTTTTCTTTTTCACCTAGCCTTCTCCCCAATCCCCAGTTCTTTTCATTGTTTCATTTTCAGTCAAGATTTATGAAAACATGAACCATGCTAGAGATACACCTGATTTTTTTCTGGGATATTTGTTTGACTTTATAGTGAAAGATAAAACAGCAAAATAACAGTTTCAAAGACCTTGGCTTCTCCATAATATACTCAGTATTCTTATTGCACTTTATTAAACCACCGTAACAAACCACCTCAAAACCCGGTGGCATACCAAAATATTGTCACTCACACTCACAGATTTGCTGGTTGGCTAGGCTAGCTGTTTTCACATATGCCTCATTCTTCTTAGGCAAGTGGGCTACCAAGTCATATTCTTCTTTTTTTTTTTTTTTTTTTTTTTGAGACGGAGTCTCGCTCTGTCGCCCAGGCTGGAGTGCAGTGGCCGGATCTCAGCTCACTGCAAGCTCCGCCTCCCGGGTTCCTGCCATTCTCCTGCCTCAGCCTCCCGAGTAGCTGGGACTACAGGCGCCCGCCACCTCGCCTGGCTAGTTTTTTTTTTTTTATTTTTTAGTAGAGACGGGGTTTCACCGTGTTAGCCAGGATGGTCTCGATCTCCTGACCTCGTGATCCGCCCGTCTCGGCCTCCCAAAGTGCTGGGATTACAGGCTTGAGCCACCGCGCCCGGCCCATATTCTTCTTAAGTAGGTTGCAGAAGTTCAACTGGGTAAGCCCAGTGATGCAGGTATGTTTCATGTCTGCTTGCATGCTGGCTGCTAACATGCCATTGATCAAATCCCATCATCCATGACAAAAGGGAATACATCATGTGGGAGGAAGTAAAAAGTGGCAAAGAGTATGGATACAGGGATGGGAGAATTGGGAGTCTAGCATAGGCAGTGTAATCTTTTCTGGGATTTATATTTGTGTTTGTATTTTACCTTGTAGTCGTTAATTTGTATATATACTATTTTGTATTCTGCTTTAGCTTAATATGATTTTGTAAGGAAAACTTCTGAATAGATTATATATTTTTCACTTAAAAACAATAGTTGTATGTTTAACTCAGACTCTGCTTCTAAGTTGATCTGCATCAAAATCATTTGAAGTGCTTATTGAAATGCAGATCCTTAGACCTCAACCCAGACCCTCTAGAATCAGTCTCTGGGGATGAGGCCTGGACATCATTATTAACAAACTCATGGAGTCATCCTTCTGTACATTAAAGTTTGAGAACTGCTTTCTTAGTGGAAGGACGTGTGTTTGTATTAGTCTGTTCTCACATTGCTGTAAGGACATACCCGAGATTGGGTGATATGGTTAGGCTTTGGGTCCCCACCCAAATCTCATCTTAAATTGTAGTTCCCATAATCCCCATGTTTCGTGGGAGAGACCAGATGGAAATAACTGAATCATGGGGGCAGTTTCCCCCATCCTGTTCTCATGATAGTGAATAAGTGTCACAAGATCTGATGATTTTATAAAGAGCAGTTCCCCTGAAGACGCTCTCTTGCCTGCCCCCACGTAAGATGTGCCTTTGCTCCTCCTTCATCTTCAGCCATGATTGTGAGGCCTCAGCCATGTGGAACCATGATTCCATTAAACCTCTTTCCTTTATAAATTACCCAGTGTATTAGTCTGTTCTCATGCAACTAATGAAGACATACCTGAGACTGGGTAATTTATAAAGAAAAAAATGTTTCATGGACTCACAATTCCACATTGTCAGAGGCCTGACAATCGTGGCAGGAGGGAAAGGAGAAGCAGTAGCACATCTTACATGGTGGCAGGCAAGAGAGCATGTGCAGGGGAACTTTCCTTTACAAAACCGTCAGATCTCACAACACTTATTCACTGTCACAAGAACAGCATGGGAAAAACCCGCCTCCATGATTCAATTACCTTCTACCAGGTCCCTCCCATGACACATGAGGATTATGGGAGCTACAACTCAATATGAAATTTGGGTGGGGACAGCCATTTTTTAATTTTTATAATTAATGGCCATCAACACTTGTACAAATGACTAATTTCCTTGGGCACTCGGTAATTTTTTTCTGAGCCATGGTTGAATAATTTTCAGTTGAGGAAAATAATACTTTATGTATGAAATCAGATTTGGAGTGCTGGTAGCAGTGAGATTACAGACTTAAAAAAATTATAAAGAATTTTATATTAACTAAATGAAGACACTGAATTGAATAAAGGTAATTTCTGTAAAAGTTTTATGCCTTTAATTCATAATGTTGGGTACTGCATAGCTTAGTCATGATTCCATTGCTATTTATTGGTAATTTTCTAAATGAAAGTAGTATAAACCAAAAAGTATCTTAAGACAAGTCTCAATCAATTTAGAAAGTTTATTTTGGCAGGGTTAAGTACGCACCTGTGACACAGCCTCAGGAGGTCCTGACAACGTGTGTCCAAGGTGGTTGGGGTACAGCTTGCTTTTAGACATTTTAAGGAGACGTAATGTATCGGTCAATTCATGTAAGATTCACATTGGTTTAGTCTGGAAGTGAGGGACAAGTCTGGTCCCAGGGTGGCTTCCAGGTCATCAGTAGATTTGAACATATTCTGATTGGCAATTGGTTGAGTTATTATCAATAGAAAGGAATGTCTGGGTTAAGATAAGGGGTTTTGGAGATGTGGGTTTTATCATGTAAATGAAGCCTTCAAGTTGCAGGCTTTAGAGAGAATAGACTGAAAATGTTTCTTACCAGACTTAAGGTCTGTGTTTATGTTAATGCTGGAGCGGTATAATGAGGCATGTCCACCCCCCACTTCCAGTCATGGCCCGAACCAGTCTTTCGGGTTAAATTTTAGAGTGCCTTGAAGCTTCAAATTTTATTTTTGGTTTACGGTATAAAAACTGATAGGTTTAAGATAATTTTATTTTTCTCCTTTCAGCTTTGTAAATTTGGCAGTTCTTTTATTCATCCATTTTGATAGCTTCCTGACATTTTATATGACTTTGTTTGTGTACTTTATTATGTATTGTATTGTTGGATAATCTTGGTTATCCCAGCTCTGTGAAAAAATTTTATGGAAGTGAAAATTCCTTGATGGCATGGCAGACACTGCCAATGCCTATCCAATGAACATCTTTTCTTTTTGATAACAGAACCTTGATTTCATTTTCACAGCAGCCTTTGCCCACCCGAAAAATTCATTTCCCAATCTCCTTTGCAACCATGAGTGGCCATGCGAATGTGTATGCTTTGTGAGGCTTGTATAAGTGGAAGTTTGTAGGTGGGGCTTGTTAAAGAAGTCTCATTCATTTGGGAGACACCTTTTGTCCTTGACCCTTCTCTTTATCCTACCTAGAACTTGGACAGGATAGTGGAGGAGGAGACCATGCAGTGACAGACATTCTGATGCATGGTCCACATAAAGACTTGATGTTGGGTGTCCTTACTAGGTCTGAACTGCCCATTGTGTCTTCTAAGTTAGAAAAGAAAGACACTCCAGAGTATTGAAGCTGCTGTTTAGTTGGGAATCTGTTACATGTAGCTGAATATAGTTTCTACCTAATACAGATGATTTCTGTAAAAGATATTTGGGCTGCAATATCTTAAATTTTATTTTACAATTTGATGTCAACAAAGCTGAATGCAGGATATTTGAAAACTTTTTATTTTGAAATTTCAAATTTAAAGTTGCACGGCTTAGTACACAGAACTTCCATAACTTTTTTCTCCCCAAACCATTTGATAGTAAGTTGCAGGCATCATGCCCCTTTACCATTAAATTCTTCGGGATATATTTCCTAATAAAAAAGATACTCTCTTACTATACTGGAGTTATCAAATTCAAGAATTTAATATTAATAAAATGTCATTACTAAGCTGTGCATATTTATATTTCTCCAGTTGTCTCAACAATATCCTGCATAACATTTGGTATGGGATGCAATCAGCTCCCCCTTTGGCTGACATACTTCTTTAGTCTCCTTTAGGGTGGAGACTCCACCTGTTTTTTATGGCATAGACATTTTTGAAGATGATAGAATATTTATTTTTCATAGTGTCCTTCAGTTTGGGTTTGTGTGATGCTTCCTCAAGATGAGATATAGGTTGTGCATTTTCGCCAGGGCTGTATCACAGATTATAGAGTGTCAGGAGGCACACACTGCCGTTGTATCCCATGATTGGTAATACTAACTTTGACCTCTTGGTTAAGGTGGTGACTGTCAGGTTTTGCACTGTTGTTACAGTAGGTAGCTAGTCAGACGTGAGCAGGGCAGAAGAGGGCCTCCCCCCAGGAATGTCAGGCAACCATTAGGTGGTGGTCAGGCTGTTATTAACTAACCGTCTCTCTAAAATAATAATTGGTCACAGCGGGCAGCAGGGAAAGGCAGTCTCCCAATAGATAGAAACACCTGAAACTGGTCGTCAGCAGCTTCCTGATAAGATCCCAGGATTTGAGTGAATGAGCTTAAGCATATATGCACTAAGAGGCAAAACGGTGGAGTTTAACTGACATACAACCTTCCTTTAGGAACACCCAACTGGTAAGGGAAAAATGCCTTAAGTGAGCACGGGCACAATTTCAGTAAACACACTGTGCGTGCAGCCCCTCCCCAGTGCTGGCAGGCCACTGCGCCTGTGGACAGCCACCCTATAGGAAGAATCAGGGGAGAAGAAATGCAAACCCTGGAGGCATGCCAATGTATAAAACCCCAAGTCAAAGGTCAGCTGTTCACTGGATCTTTCAAGTTGCCCGCTTGGCCCCCTTCCAAGTGTGCTTTACTTCCTTTCATTCCTGCTCTAAAACTTTTTAACAGACTTTCACTCCTGCTCTAAAAACTTGCCTTGGTCTCTCTCTCTGCCTTATGCCCCTTGGTCAAATTCTTTCTTCTGAAGAGGCAAGAAGTGAGCTTGCTGTAGACCTGTACGGGTTCACTGCTGTTAACAAAATAAAGTCATTCTTCCTCCCTTTATAATTTGTGGAAGAGAATTTTAAATGATGTAAATATTCTGTTCACGATCAAACTTTTCATTCAGTAGTTTTAGCATCCATTGAAGATTCCTGACTGAATTATTACTGAGATAAATGTGAAACATCTTTTTAAAAAAGATTTCAATAGATCCTATTCTGTTGACTAGGTTTGCTTTTCCTATCATATCCACTGTGATTAATTTATTTCATGGTACTGTTTTATAGTGTTGGGAACTTTAAGAAATACAGAGATATAAGGAGGAAGTTGGTTTTTATGTAGGGGTCCTCCAAGAGTTTGATAGTGAAATCCTGTCTCTACATCTTTTCCCCTCCAATACAATGTAATATGCAATCAGTTATGTAGGCCAATAGCATATAAAGAACTGAAGCAAATGGGGGCAAATGATCTGTTCAATTTAGAATCTTTTATGACTGACTGCACAGTGAAATGATCCTCTTTTTAAAGTAGATCTGAGGATCTCCATGGTATAATTACCCACTGAGTTATGTCTTGCCAAAACATGTCTTTTCTAAAGATGTTTCTCTCTTTGTGCTTAACCATCGTGGATAAGACTCCTTTTCTTGTTAGATGGCATAAATGAGGGGTTGAAGAAAAAGAAACTGCTAATTAAATAAGACTTATTGGGGAGTAATTAGAGAAGATACTTTTTTGAAACATGAGAATGAAATAAGGGTTCTCCACAGCATAATTCATTCTTTCTAAAAAAATGAAATTGGCCTTTCTCAAGTTCTTTTTCCATTTTTACTCTAATTTATTCTGTTTTGTTTGTTCGTTTTGGAAAACCAAAGGTCGTTTGTTTCGGAAAACCAAAGGTCATTTGTTTTCTTTTCCTAGTATATTTTCAGAGTTGAGAATATAATGATTTTGGTTTTTTCCTCCCTCTAGCACCAGCAAACGTTTTTGAATCAACTGAGAGAAATTACTGGGATTAATGACACCCAGATACTACAGCAAGCCTTGAAGGTATGACCTCTGTTTTATGATACACAGTTTGTGCTATATGCTCATCTCTAGTGTGTATTATATTTGATAAGTTTTTTGTTTTTTTTTTTGGTTATACCATGTGGTAGTTTTAGAGATACAGGAATGGACTTTGTAAAGTAAAATCCTCAGTTAACGAACTGCAGTTTTGAGCATGTTAGCTTTCAGCAGTCTGATGTCCATGATACCTTAGAGTGACAGATAATCTCTTTCTGTATATGAAATGCTTTTTGTGCAAAATAGTGGGATGTGAATCCTAATTCAAATGGATGGTTTTACTTACAAGCTATGATTTTAGAGTTTAAATGAGGGTGCAAGGTGGGGTGTATTAGAGGATGAGGTGTAAGAGAAGGGAAAAGTAGAAAATTAATAGAAGGCTGAAAGCTTACATTTTTCTTCTCCCAAGAAGCAGAGATATAAATTTGTACCCATTCAGCTAATGACACCCTAAGTTAAACGTTCAATTTCAAACTCTTCAGTACAGGCAACAACTAAAATGTGTCACTTTGGTCATATCTTAGTTGGACCTTCGTTTTCACACAGACATCCAAATGAGTCATATCATATGGATACTCACATTGAAAAAGAGTGAATGAAAGCTATTTAAGAAACAGAACTGTACAGTATTTTAAGCTTATTTGCATATTACTACTATAGGCTAAAAACAATATAGCATTTTTGCCATTGCAGTTATATACACAGCTCCAATCCTTTGGAACTCGATTTCAAGCCTAGAGTTCTTTATTCATTTTTAGAAATAATCTATCAGATGATTATAATAAAAGTCATTATAATAATAAGTAGTACTGCTTAAACATTTAGTACTACCAGGCAGTATTTTAAGTACTTTATGTGGGCTAACTCATCCTAATAATAACTCTATGAGATAAGTATTAGTTTCATCCCCCTTTTGAAAAGATGAGCAACAGGGAGGTTAAAGTAACTTGCCCAAGATCACACAGCCTGTATGTGGAGAAGCTTGGAATAGAAACCAAGGCAGCCTGATCCCAGGGTACCACACTTAATTTATGCTTCTTTTACTAGAAGCTTTGCTTCACCTTATTCTCCCATCAGGAAAATCATGAAATAGTCGTGTTTAGAGCATTAATGCGGGGTGTATGAAGCCACTGTAAGTATTTGGAGAGGAAGCAGAGATTATGACATTTAGATAATTGCTAGTCCCTTTTTATTCTGATAAATATCATTGCTAAATTCCATGTTTGTTTTCAGAAACTGCCTTTTTCATTATGTATTGCTGAGTGTGAGGCCATAGCCTATGACCTTGCCAGGGTAAATTGGGGAGTTCGCTTTTTTTTTTTTTTTTTAATCTTAGAAAATATATAGCTCGAATGAAGTCTTATCCACATTTCCTTTGATGTAGGTTGTGTGAAGCATAGGTATTTTTAATTTTCCAAAATTTATGTTTCAGTTGCCAGTAGCTGGGGGAAAAGAGTGTATTTAAACCTTAATTGTTGGCCATTATAAATACTGACAAGAAGTCTACTTTTGGGCACTGTAACGTCATTGATTAATTTTGGTACTTTTCATTTGAGAAAATGTTTTTAGCTCTAAAAAGTAAATGAACTTCAAGTTGTGTAAATTCCTGCTGTTTTTTAAAATTATTATGTGAGGTAATATATGAAACACAGCACATTTCTTGGCATATAGTAAGTGCTCAATAAATGTTAGCCATCATTGAGATTTATTTTGTTATTAGATTACTTATTTAACATAGTGTATCTTACATTTTGGATGAGTCACTTAGGAATTGTCTAATGATCATGACGGATAGCATACTTGAAAGCCGTGGTGCTTTTGAAACTGCACCCTTACCCCTCTCGTCACTGACTGCTAGAATTGGGGTAGGTCTTGGGGACTTTATTCTGCCAGCTGCTCGGTCCTTAAATTTTGGAATCATCCTGATCCTGCTTCTGTCATATCCCACATTTAATAAGAAAGCAATAATATTGGACGCTGTCTTCTGCCCTTTCTTTCCTGTAGTCTGTTCTTAATATATAGTCAGAGTAAACACTTTAAAATGTAAGTCATACTGTGTCATTGCTTTTCAAAACACTCCACTGGCTTCTTATTACACCCGTGTGCATGTCTGAGTTCTTAGGGAACCTACAGAACCTTTCATGTTCTGGTTTTCTTTTTTCTTTTTCTTTGAGACGGGGTCTCGCTCTGTCGCCCAGCCTGGAGTGCAGTGGCGCGATATTGGCTCACTGCAAGCTCTGCCTCCTGGGTTCACGCCATTCTCCTGCCTCAGCTTCCCGAGTTGCTGGGACTACAGGCGCCGCCACCACACCCAGCTAATTTTTTGTATTTTTAGTAGAGACGGGGTTTCACCGTGTTAGCCAGGATGGTCTCGATCTCCTGACTTTGTGATCCGCTCACCTCAGCCTCCCAAAGTGCTGGGATTACAGGCGTGAGCCCCTTGCCTGGCTAATGGTCTGGTTTTCTGTTACAAAGATAGCTTCGTTATGAATATCTGGGTTTCCTGTGTTGTTTCAGTTAACTGTCTTAGTGCTAGCGTTTTACTTGTCAGTTGTGCAGAGAATATAAAGTTGTAACTGGGCACGTCTCTTCTCATTTTGCTGTTTTAAAAATTCTTATTCTGGCATCTGCTTTCTTCAAAATGAACTTTAGAATACTTTTATTCGGCTGTGCTTTTGATGAGAACTGTGTAAAATGTATATGTTTAATTTGAGCAGGATTGTCATCTTGACAGTGTTGAGTATTTCTGTCCAGAATTCTGTGTGTCTTTCCATAGTTCCACATTATCAAGCCCTTCAGTACATTTTGCCATTTTCTTCCTGTGAGTCCTTGACATTTTGCTGAAATTTGCCCCTAAGTAAGTATCCAGCACCCAGATTAAAAGGAATATCTTTTATTGTCCTTGTTTGTAGAAGTACTAATTTAAATACCCATTTTGCACTCTTCCGTATGGCAGGTTCCAGAAGACATTTTTTAGTTTATTTGTTCAAAAGTAGAAGTTTGTGATTGACTCTTATTAAGCAGATAGGAAAGTAATGAAGACTAAGAAATTAGAGATGGATTTTTACATTGTATCAGTAGTTTTAATTAGTAAAAAAGGTATTACTGTTGGTATAGTATACTTTATGTATGATGCATTTACACTATAAAATTAGAATCATATAGATTAATTGCAAATCTAAAGCAGTTTTGTTCTAGAGTGTTAGTTATGGAGGATATTGTATAAAGTTATTTCAAAACACTTGATACTCTTTTCTTGATATTTGAAGGATAGTAATGGAAACTTGGAATTAGCAGTGGCTTTCCTTACTGCGAAGAATGCTAAGACCCCTCAGCAGGAGGAGGCAACTTACTACCAAACAGCACTTCCTGGCAATGATAGATACATCAGTGTGGGAAGCCAGGCAGATACAAGTAAGTTTTCTTTCTTTTCTTATTATTTTAATAGAAACATACTGAAAAACTTTTGTTGGTATAATATATTAATGTTGCTTAAGCAGAGGTAAAGAACCAATAAAGAACTCTATTAACCTTGGTTCTTTTTAGTGTAGTTGAAAAGAGCATATATTATCTTTTTCAGATTATAAGGAAAAGATTTTATGTAAGTTATATGGTTTTTCATAGAGCATTTCATATAGTATTTATTGCTTTGAAATATCGAATAGCTGCAGTTATATTCATAAAAGGAAGAACTAGAATTTTTAATGGGCACCGTTATTTTGTAGATTTTAAGTGCTGGTAGAGGCTTTAGTATTACTTCTGAGGTTAAAGTATTATTTCTAATTGCTGATAGATTTACCATTTAATAAAATTTCCCTTTCCTTTTCCCCGCTTCCAAACGAAGCTTTGGCGAAGAAGTTTATTAATGTGTAATGAAATTGCCCTTCATCCGAAAGGAAAAAAAGAAAAGAAAACTTGGAAAAAGTGTTCTGGAGATACACACAAATACATACATGTGGAAGATTCTATGTGGGACTTAAGTTTTTCTTCATAATATGAATACTTTATACTTGTGTAGCACACAGTTTTTCAAACTATGTTCAGTTACCTCCATGTCTCATTATAGTTTAATAATTGTACTACATAAAAATAGTTACTTTTATGCATTATGGATTTACAAAGTTTGATTATTGACATATATTTGGAGAGAATTTCTTATTTTGTTTGTAGACATTCTCAAAGTCAGGAAGCAACTGGAAAAGAACTCGTTTACGTAGATGTTTATTAATGTTTATTGATAAAATATTTTAATTTTTAGTTTTCAGGATAATCTTAGTATTTTTGCTACACAGATGATCTTGTGTCAGAGAAAATTAGAATATTCCTGTCTCAGTTAATGGGTGATGGGAGAATTTTTGTAGCATCTATAAGACAGACCCGTTTACTTAGTGTCTAAGTTCAAGGCAAACTGTGACTTGACCCCAATCCACATTTCTAGCCTCATTTTCCACTGTTTTCCTCCTGTCATTCAACACTGTGATAATACAGAACGGCTTGAAGTTCTCTCGTACTCAGTGCTATTTAATTTCTCTGTCTTTACATGTGCTGTTTCTTCTGTTTGAATGCACTCTGGCCTTTTCCTCTCTCGCCTAATTTGTTGTGGTCTTGAAAGATTTAGCCAAAGAGCTGCTTGCTGGAGAATGTTTTTCCTGGCCTCTAGCTAGGACCAAGTGCTTCTCCAGCATCCAGGGCATGCTTCTGTCTTAATGAGCACTCTGTTATTTTGAAATGATTTCCTTGAACATTATTGGTGCTCAAAAAATGTTCACTGAGTTATTTTTGATAATATGTGCAGTAAAGCTCTTTCAAAACCAATGAAAGGGAAAGAAGTTGAGAAGTTTGTTGCAAAAAGTTGAAAGAGAAGTGGTATAAATATCAGACAAATGAGTACTTAATAATATTTCGGATATTTCAAAGTTCCAAGACTCGAGGGGAAAAAGAAACTAGATGGGTGATAAAAGGGAAAAGGATAATTTTGCCTAAAATGTTCCTGATTTAAGTGAAGCAAATAGGAAATTGACTAAACAGAGATCATTGTTGTTAGTTGTGAACTCTTAATATAGATGGTATACTTGGTGACATGACATAGTATATTTATAGAAAAGGGGGAAATTAGGATTATATGTGTCCTACACAAAAGAAAATATTTGCTGTGCAAAGTGAGAAAATACTGCATAAGGCAAGTGGTTACACCTGTTTAAAATTTTAGATAGGGAATAGTGAAAATATTATGGAGGACAAATAAAATTTGAATAGGTTCCCTTAGGGAGAAGGCAACCTAATTTCAGGAGGCGTGTGTCTCATTTGCTGATAATTAAAACTTTTTTTGTGTGTTTGTGGATCTCTTGAAAAATATTCACGAAGTAATTTTATTTTCCACTTGAAATAGAAAGTAGAGAAATGAAGTTTCTGTTGTCATCTCAACTGATTGTCATATTGAGTAAATTGCTTGCTGTTGTGGTTTCTTTATCCATAAAACACATAATACATAATATGTATTAAGTGCTTTCCCTCTAATCAGGATGCCAGTTGGGATAGTGTGTCCATAAAGTTGGTTTGAGATTATTGACAGCAAACAGTTGTAGGAATTTAATGTGGTGATTGTACTATGATAGTATCAAACCAGAAAAAAAAAATTAACTGATGGAGTAACAGTAATACTTTTCCATTAAACATACCTGCCAGTAGTGTCCAAATACAGTGTTACATGGTTTAAAACTGAGAAAGTGAGGAGATATCATGCATTTCAGCAGGTATTACAAAAATACTCTTTAAGTGACTGTGCAGTTACTGTTGAGCAGAAATGAAGTCCTGTATTTTTAATTCTTGGAAGATGTGGTAAAACGTGGGAAGGAAAGAGAAAATAATTACAAATAGATATATATTCAAATGCAGGCCTCTATTAAAAAAAATCTACCTAACGGCTGTAGGAATGTGGAAGAATAGATCAGAGTGTGAGAGTTTTCAAGGGATTGTTGTAGATATAAAAACCCTTTTTGAACACTTTCTCCATTTTGTATGAAATACATTGTTATTTAAAGGTTGACCACAGTTTCACTTAATTCTTTCAAATATGGCAGGGATTTTTATTTTCAATTTTTTTCCATTCTTCTTTTTTAGGTATAAAATCTCTTAAAACCAGGGCTAAAGCAGAAACAAAGTCATGCTAACTTTAAGTATATTATCTGTTGGTTGCAGTACTGACAAAACGTCTGTCTTCTGAAATAAAAATCTCCAATACCAAATACATATGCCTCCTGTTGATATGAGCTGGAATATCACTGTTTACAATAGACTGTTTCTTTTAGAAGGAATAAAACTTTTTTTTCTTTTTTTGCTGACTAGAAAAATGTGGTTTTTAAACTAATATCACATGGAAGTTATATTTGGGACATATGGAGAAATTTTTGTTTATGCATACCTGGTATGTCAGAGGCTAAACTAAATTATGTCACTGGATTTGAAAAACAATTTGTGAGCCTTCCTTTAATATTGAAGAAGTAAATATATTTTCAGTAGTTGGACAATTATATGCCTTCTTGGTGTATTTTTTACCTTTTACTTTTGAGAAAGAAAGGAGACATATCAGGGAAAGCTTGTGCTCTGCATAAAAAAGAGTTTAGAAGTCATATACCTGATGTCTTTATATTACTTGATTACATTCCATACTGTAATTCTGTTGAATTCTGGGAGAAAGCCCAAATCATTTGTACTATGATTAGCAAACATTCTAGGTAGCTTTTTTAATTATTTGGATATCCTGTCCAGATCAAATATTATAGATTGTCAAATGAGTGCCTCTTGTCCCTGGCGTAAATTGAGAATAAAATTGTTTTGGAGTTTTGCTGTCAAAAACACAAATGAAAATGAGACCAGGACACAATGCCAGGTATTGAGCATTATAGGTGTGATTAGCAGTCAGAGGAGAGATTCTGCCAAGTTTTTGTGTCATGGCAAACTCTGTCATAGACATGACCATACAGGGCTTTCGCCCAATTTGAAATCTAATAGTAATGCTTTTTATTTCGTGACCGTTAAATTCTTTGGAACATTTTTAAAACAGGAAAAAAACAGTATATGCTCTCCAGAACAAGATGTGCTACAATTGAGCGATCAAAAGATAAGAGGGATTTGGGTAGGTAATTTTAACACAGAAAGTAATGCCACGTATTGACTTAAGTTTTAGAGAAATTGATATAAGACTTGGAATGAATGTTAGGTGGTAAGACTCTTCAAACATTTATAAGCCGTGTTTTTTTTTTTTTTTTTTTTCCCTAAAACATCTTGAATTATTTGGAAAGATGGCATGGAAAGGGAGAAAAACCTGGAGGTTCTATCCTAGAATTCTAGTTATGGCTATCTTGCTTGGCCACAGTAATAGTGATTTAAACTGTGATAAATAGATCCAATTCTAGTGCTTTTATTCTTAGGATGATTCGCTTATGCTAAACAGTTGAGGATATTATTAATTGAACACTGATACTTTTCCCACTGCCCAGGTAACTTCAGTTTTTCCCTAGGAATTTCTAAGATGTAAAACGGTTTTTGATGACTCACAGAAAGTCAAGATGAAGCCTAAAACATGAGATGCTAAATGGTGTGAAAATTTAGGTGCATTTAGGTGCTTTTGATAGGTGCAATTAGGTGCTTCAAATTGATTAGATGCATTTTATTAGATATGAACTGCAGAATGACTTGTATAACTCGATTTTTCTTCAGTTTTGGGTTAGAATGATAGCCATGGTCTTTGTACTTTTGTTGACTAAGGTGGGAGCTTAATTTTACTTTTTTTCACAATAAAAATTGAAAAACAGTAGAATTCATGACAAAACTCTGGAATGACTCCCTTACTACTCATTTTCCTTACTTACCAATGCTGCCACTGTGATTTTAGCAGCTATTATTAGAAACAGAACTAGACCATTTAAAGCTGAGCTGTTCAATACAGTTGCCACTAGTCACACGTGGCAATTAAAATGAAATAATATTGAAATTCTGTTTCTCAGTGGCACTTGAAATGCGTAATTCTGGTGGCTACCAGATCAGTGCAGATAATGCTGCATTTCCATCATCACAGAAAGTTCTAATTTACAACACTGTGTTAGAGAATCTGAATTTAACAGTGAGAAAATTAGAAAAGTAGGAACATCTGAAGGAAGCTGAGAGCAAGGGAGAATGGGAGAGTGAAGTGGGAAACACTTTATGTTGTTTATGTCTTCTGGCTTTGAAGATTCTTGCAACATGATACCTAACTATGCTGTCTGCCCTTTCACTTGAAAGATGTTGAATGGATAGAGGATATGTTCTCATCTTCTGATCAGTGCCACTGTGAAGATGACTCACTAGTGTTTAGCTCTATTCCCTATTTCTGTAACAAATATTTATGATATGTTCTCATCTTCTAATCAGTGCCACTGTAAAGATGACTCACCAGTGTTTAGCTCTATTCCCTATTCTTTAACAAATACTTATTGTCTAATATGTAGCAAGTACTTTTATGGACCATTAAGAAACCATACAGAGTCTCAGTTTACATAGAGGGAAGACAGTACACAGTAAACAAACAGTGTCAGATAGTAATAAGTAGTTCCTGAAGAACAGTGGACCTGGACATAGACAGAGAAGGTGGTGGGGGTGTGCTTGTCGGCTGGGCATAGGATGATACGTGATTTTAAGTCGTGTAGAAGAGCTCATATTTGTACAGACACCTGAGCGAAGTGTGAGCGTGAACTTTTTGGCTTTCTGGAAGTTGTGCATCCCAGGCCAGGGCCTGATGCAGCAGTGTGTTGGCCCTCGAGATGAGTGGTGAGGACACAACCTTGTTGAAGCTGAACGAGTGAGGGCAGGAGTGGCAGCTTCTCGATTCTGATCTCTTGCTGCACATCCTGATGTTAATATTTGCCTTTCTTTCTTAAGGGTATTTCCATTCTTCTCGTGGTCCAGGGTTTTGTTTTGTTTATTTTCTTATCGTAGCTCTTCTATCAATCTCCCAAAACAACCATTTGGTTTGCAGATCTGTCAGTTTTTATATGTAGACTTTTCCCTTCAGTTACTCCTGCCCTGCTACATATTCTTATTGCAACTTTTCTCACACTTCACTACCCAGTTTTTTCCTGCTCTTGCACTCCCTTACTTAGAAATCTTTGCTGACAGTAAATATAAACTTGGCTTATTTTTTAAAGTACTTCCCGTAGGTTTATTCTATATAGATAAGGAAAACAGTGGAATAACTCTTTTTTTCTTCTGAATTCAAAATCTTTACATATATAATAGTTCAACTAGATTATGGGCCAACTAGGCTTTTGTGAACTTACTTAGAAACCTGAGGTTCAAGTAAGATTCACTTACATAATTCACATTCCCATTTAATATAATATTTCCATGGGAAAGTGAATTATGAGTTATGAGCAATGCATATATTATGTTTGAAGTCTAGTTCATTGATAAGTTGATGACTAGCATGTATTTTGGAGTTAGCAGAGAAATGTTTGGTAGTTGGTGTATAAGTTTTACTCAAATGGTGTTCCTTTGAAAGTGAAAGATTTGGTAGGATGAGTATCATGTTTTGGTATATATTTCTGACTTTACAGGAAAAATGTTTTAATTTGGACTCTCTTAAAAATGTAGATTACTGCTTATACAGTGGCACCCAGCTAACTCTTCCCATGTGTGTGCTATTGAATTGTGTTCACGCCAATACTAGAGGGAGGGTTGTTTACAAATAATGTTTTTAGTGTTTTACCAAGGTCTTGCCTTGACACAGATATGAAAGTATTAATAATGCTCTGGCATTGAGATGTAAGTTTTACAAAGGCTAATTTTTTATAACTGATTTTTACCAGTTAGAAGCTGTTTACAGCCAGACTTATTCTCTGTTTCTTTTGTAAGCATGTGAGAATATTGAGCACTAGTTTTTATTATAAATTGATAATTCATTACATGTTTTACACAAATCATTTTTCCACTAAGTCCAGAAAAAGAATAAATTGGATTTAACCAGTCTGTTGAAATAACATTTTACTTTCGTTTACTAGTCTTAAAATTATATGAATTTGGTATGTGAGGTATCTTTCAGGATTGCATTTGATATGTGAGGCATATTTCAGGATTGTATGTGAGGACCGTATATGAGGGATCTTTCAGGATTCAGCTATCTTTCAGGATTGTCATATTGTTCTAAAATACCCTGTGAAAAGAAGCACCTTTATGGAGTAATAGGAAGATCATGGAGAAAATTGCTACAATTACAATGAAATTAAAATAATAAATAAACCTCCTCCATTGCTTAAAGGAAAAAGTCCCAGCTTTTCAGTTAAGGACTGTTAGTCTCTGATCTCAACCAACGTTTCCAGCATTAAAGACTACTATTCCTCTATACCAGGGATTGGAGGCTCAGATTCCCAGCTGGGGTACAGGTGTGCCTATATACTGAACCCTCCGCTATCGAAGCTGCTAGGAGATGCTGGAGTAGCTGGAGCCATTTAGTGTCATTCTAGCCACAAGCAGCTTTATCCTTTTACACCCATGTAAGGTACAAGATACGCAAGGATGCAGGGGCAAGGAAGGTAATGTGAACGTGTATGACTGGCCAAGTTGGGGGTGGGGGCAAAATGGAGAGTGAATATTCTATCTAAAGAGAGCTGCTGCTGCTGCTACTACTACAACACTAGCTTTGTCAAAATGATTATTACCATGCAGGGATCATGTAACCAGGTCTTCTGATGTTTTTTTTTTCCCTCCCAGAGCATGAGGGAAGAAATACCTATTATTGTACACATACAGTCTCCTAGTCTTTATCTTTTGCCAGTTATTTCAGATATTTTAAAATCACATTGTAAAAACCAAAGAAAACCATTTTCAATTATGATTTGTTTCATAAAAAACACTTATGTCTAAGAACATGGAACAGATGGTGATTTTTGTTATTTTTGCTCTCAGGACCCCTTTACACTTATAAAAGTTATTGAGGACCTCAGAGCTTTTGTGTACATAAAATTTACTATTTTAGAAATTAAAACTGATAAAAGCTTAGGCTATTAATTCATATTAAAATATCAATCTATTATGTTTGAATAACATATTTTTTGAAAAATACATTTTCTGAAACAAAATGGTGAGAAGAGTACATTGCTTTACATTCTTGCAAGTCTTGAATGTCTGCCATGTTAGAGGAGAGCTAGAGTCTCCAATGTGCTTATGAAGGTTTGCATTCTATTGCGGTAAGTTGTTCTGGTTGAAGTTTGTGAAGAAAATCTGGCTTTACACAGATAATAATTTAGAAAAGGGAGGAGTATTTTAACTGATAATCAGATAATAATGGATATTCTTTTTAATGTTATACCCAAACTTAACAGATGGTAATTTCTTAAAGATTAGTTGCGATGTGGAATTCGAAATCTCATCAGTTATTATATAGTGGTATCAATGACCTTTTCATATTATGTTGCATTAAAATCCATTAATGTTTCTTGCTTTTTGAATGGATCTTTTACCCATGCATGATTTTGTAACACTGTGCATTGGTAATTTGAAAAGATTTCTTTTTAAATGCTTGAAGAATGTCTACTATAAGAAAAAGTTGAATTTGTTAATATCACCACTCGTATACAAGCCTGTAAGTATTGAGAAGATATCAAGTTCACAGTGGTAGAAACAGGTTTTTCAAAGTTTAGATTTTTACTTGAAAATTCCATACTAATTATTGTCAACAGATACATTTGTTTTCCTTGGAGCAACAGGCTCACTTTTTTTTCTCAGACAACATCTGCTAAATACTGAAGTCTGAGTAATTCTAGTTTGTAGTTTGTTTTCCTTTTAAATAAAAATTGCATTCCTTGGGAAAAATCAGTTAAGCTGTAACTCATTTTGCACTAGTTATTAGCAACAGCATACTCTGGATATATCGCAGAAGTACTTTGTATGTACTTATTATCTTAGAATTAAGCATAAATCAAGGTTTGAGATTTTATAAAGTTAGGTTTAATCTTTTCGTCAAGAACATAATTCTAAAAGAAACTGGCTTGGCTTCTGTTTAAAACAGTGAGTGTGTGTCTTTGTGACTAATACAATGAATTACACAACTTGGTGCTGCTGCCTTGATTTGTGCTAAGATGCAGCAGTTTCATTCAATATTGTTTTGCATCATCGGTGCAAATGTGACTACAAAAGGCAAATAATATCTGTGTATTATTATTTTTTTATTTGAGGACCTTCCTCCCTTTTTTCAGAGGGGCCCTGGGGACCCCAAGGATCCATGGACCATATTTGAAGAACTGCTAGCAAGGCAGAAAGACCACTGGATTTAAGAGTTAGAAGACTTAAATTTTGAAGCCTGTGCACCATTCTCTCTTCTTATGATGTGCTTCATTTCTCAGAACTTCAGTGGTTTCATTTATAAAATACGTTGGGGGGAAAAGAAATCTTGTTTTTTGCTTTTTTGTTGCTTAAATTACAATTGATAAATTAGGAAAAGGTGAAGTGTAAGTTGTTGCTATTTTAAAATTAGTTTTGGCTGTAGCCCATTTGTTTTACTTTTCAGTCATGATACAGTAAACATTCTAGAAATTTTCAAATAAGGAATTTAATACAGGGGAGATTAGGTTCTTTAAAAAAATCACTAGAAGTACTGGAGGAAAGCTCTAGCTCAGCCTTCTGAAATGACTCCCACATCATTGCAGGACTGATCAGTTAGGGAAGCTGCTGCTTCTGTCACAGTTAGGAAAGCAGCCTGTAGGACTACTGAGTTCAACAACATTCTTCTATAGCTGCAGCCCAGGAAACAGGAAGCCAGGATTAGGTAATTCCCACTGAGCTATACCTGGAAATTGGAATGCAAAGTCTAGTTGCCATTTATATTCCATCTCTCGACATTCTTAAAGCTGGAAATTGGAGCCTGGAATACTACTGTGGAACAACTTAAATCTTTTCAATCACACTAGAGAAAACAGCCAAAGGCAACAGGATAATGGCTTCCCCCCATCACTCTGCCTTCTGTATCTCATGTTAGTGCATTCTAATGGATGAAGCCTAAATTTCATCCAAAACCCTAACTGCCAGTGAATAAGGAAGATAGTTTTTTTTGTTTGTTTGTTTGTTTTTTTAATGTTTAGTTTCTATAGTTGAAGACAGTAAACTTAGGGGAATGAGATAATGGAATCTGACTGCTGATTAATCACATACCTAAACCCTGTTTTTCTGCTTCTCTGTGATTTTCAAATTGTTTCCACTTTTCATTATCCTTTCATTACTTACCTAAGTTCTAGCCATTTTAATGATCAAGATAGCTTTCATATTTATGAGGCATTCAATACCTTTTTTTCCTCGCTGCTTCATCAGTATTTATGCTCAACTGTCCGGTTCTGGGTTACACTCATCTTCAGCTGTGGTCTGGGTGGACTTGGATTTTGTAACCAGACTTATAAAACCTTTGGCCTGCTGTTGTCTGTAAAGTGATTCACGGTTTCAATTACTAAGCTATATAAATCTTTCACATTTTACTTGCTTGAATTTTTTGGGGGGCTCTACTTAATATACTTTTGTGAGGTATTATACTCTCTAAAGACATTTAAAAAAGCACCACCACTTCCTTCCATGATCAGGTATTCTTTCTAATATTTTAAATCTTCTTACAAGCTACTATTTGGAGAATGTGTGGAGAAAAATAGAAGTAGACTCTGGAAAACATCAATATATATTACTTTTTTTCATTAAATATATAATATGCTTTTCTAGCATCTATGTAAAACCTTATAGCCATATGGTAAAATAAAGCCACCTTATCCTCCATCCTCTATCCTCTTTGTTTTTTTTTTTTTTTCCCTCTTCTAAAGTTGTGTGATTACAAATAAAACATTTTTAACATGTCTAAAATACACCAGCCTGGGCAACAAGCAAAACCTTGTATCTACAAAATATTAAAAAGAAAATTAGCCAAGTGGTGCATGCCTGTAGTCCTAGCTACTCTGGAGGTTGGGGTGGAAGGATCACTGGAGCTCAGGAGTTTGAGATTGCAGTGAGCTATGATCATACCACTGCCCTCTAGCCTGGGTGACACAGTGAGACCCTGTCTCTAAAAAATAAAATACAAATAAGTAAAATGAAGGCAAAACATGTCCAAAATACAAATAAGCATAATCCCAACCATGCAAAGATAATAACAGATAGTTTCTGTTTCTGATCGTATCATTCTGATCATAATCACCTGTTACCACTTCCCTACTTAGCAGTATACTATGGTTTCCATCATTGTTTAAATGATAATGGGAATATTTATCATTGGCATCGTCTGGGGGAAATCGACCAATATATATTGGGAAATTGGATTAAAAGTCATTTTTATCGAAGGCGGTATTAGTTGTAACCTTTATTCTTTGGAAAAAGAATAGCATCAAGACCATTATTTTCTGTTAGAAGAGGGCTAGTTTCATTCACTTGTATATTTCTTCATTTTTGTGAAATGAGAATCTTATTTTAAATTAAAAGGACTGCATATTTATTAAATAATTCAGGTTGTGTAGAAGTATTTAAATAGAAAATAAAAGATTCTTATACTTCCTCCTCCTATAACTTTTTTCCTCAGAGTTAACCACTGTTAATAGTTTGGCACATTCTTCCAGAATTTAGAAAACGTGTATGTAAATGTACATCTGTGGTCAGTTTTTGAAACATCAATATTTGAGGGCAAATTGTTAATTACTGTAATTTGATAATGTCTAGATGGTAGTAGTATGGACAGAATGTAATGTATATGTAGTTGGGTTAACTTCAGAAAGCAGAAATGTAAATGTTTAATTGTATTGATTTCAGTTTTTGTTGATAAACTGTTCTCAGCAGTCTCTCTGCTTATTAGCTTTTAATAAGAGACCTCGTAGTAAATATGGAGATTCTTCTGCAGTGAAATATATTTCTACTCACTGCCTTAGGTATATTTCATCAAAAAAATCATTGAGTTACTGATGTGATTTTAACCAGTTAAAAATGTGTTTGCATTTATTTTTAGATAGGCTTTTAGAAATACAAAATTAGTTGGTACTGACTGGTTTAAATAGTATTATTGGATATAACATCTCCATAATAAGAATTATTTTTCATTTTGTTTTACTTTTAATTTTGAGAAAGATAGTTTTGCTTTTCAGATGTGATTGATCTCACTGGAGATGATAAAGATGATCTTCAGAGAGCAATTGCCTTGAGTTTGGCCGAATCAAACAGGGCATTCAGGGAGACTGGAATAACTGATGAGGAACAAGCCATTAGCAGGTAAAAACATAATTTGTATAAAGCAGATATAAGTACTTTTAAAAACATAAATCATTAATTGGGTTAAATTAATTTTAAGAGGTAATAAGATATACTTTGTTACTCTAAACTAGTAATATGCTTGTGTATTTTAAAATTTTATGTAACGAAAATCTTCATATTTAGTTTTGATTGCAATTGGGTTTACATTTTTAAGATTTTGGGTTGGTGTTATGAGGGATTACATTTAGGTACATATTTTAATATTTTTTTCATTTTTTTTCGTCCTCTAATCTTTTTTGGATGCACTGTTCAATTTAGAACAATTTATAGCAAGCGTTAGCATCCTTTTTCTGTAAAGGGCTAATAGTAAATATTTTTGGCTTTGTTGGCTATAGGGTTTCTGTTATAGCTATTCAGCTCTGGTGCCATAATGCAAAAGCAGCCATAGCTAATACATAATATAATGAGCTTGGCTGTATCCTAATAAATCTTGGTGTACAAAGGCAGCTAGTTGAATTTGTCCCCTCGGCTGTGGTTTGCCGACCTCTGATCTATAGTATGATAATATGTTTACATATTTTTTTCAAATAAATGGGCAGGGCTCCAAGATGTGTGCTAGAATGCTGTTTTTAATTTAATAACTTTTTAGTTTGAAACAGTTCGATTCATCTAAGGACTAAAAAATACATTTGGTTTTCATAATACCTCTAAAAATGGAGATACAATAATTTAATAAACCATTAAATTATGACTAACTGTAATCCTCCAAAGAACTATTTGAAGGCGGTGGTAACTCTATGTTACTGCAGAAGAAATTTAGCTTGCAAGAGGTTAAATGCTTTTTCCAAAGGCACACAGCTCAGATGCGTCTTACGACTTTAATGCTCTGTTCCTTTAACATAGTCCTTTGGTAACAGAATGTACCAAATTTCTCACGTAATTTTTCTTGGCACAATATCAATAGGATATTTCTTTCCAAGTAATCAAAGATTACTGTATGGTAGGAAATGTTTCAAAATGCTATATTTAGCAAAGGTATATAATTTTTTATCTTAGTGCAACTTTTTAATGTCTTTAAATGTTACTTTGGAAACTACTTTGTAAGACATTATATTATGTAAAGACTTAATCAAAATCTATTGTCTGCTGGGTGCAGTGGCTCAAGCCCGTAATCCCAGCACTTTGGGAGGCCAAGGCAGGCGGCACGAGGTCAGGAGATCGAGACCATCCTGGCTTACATGGTGAAACCCTGTCTCTACTAAAAATACAAAAAAAACTAGCCGGGCGTGGTGGCAGCGCCTGTAGTCCCAGCTGTTCAGGAGGCTGAGGCAGGAGAATGAGATGAACTCGGG
This sequence comes from Theropithecus gelada, assembly GCF_003255815.1. NCBI lineage: Eukaryota > Metazoa > Chordata > Mammalia > Primates > Cercopithecidae > Theropithecus > Theropithecus gelada. The sequence goes on along the minus strand of NC_037670.1, from coordinate 47,284,305 downwards.
AGGCGGAGCTTGCAGGGAGCTGAGATTGCGCTACTGCACTCCAGCCTGAGTGACAGAGCGAGACTCCGTCTCAAAACAAACAAACAAAAAAATCTGTTGTCCCCCTCATTAGTTGTGGCTAATATTTATTGCCAGGAATTTTAAATGAAAACCAAAAAATACGTAGTTAGGCTTGTTTTCTGAAGCATTTGAGAAATTCTATGAATTGGGCTTTTTCTCTTTTTAAAATGTGTATTGCAATACATAATTGTCTTGAATAATTATAAAACTTGATAATACTTAAACTTTGAGAAATATTTTAAATACAAAACACATGAGTTGGATTTCATATGTAAGGGGCATGATTTTATGTGAAAAGGGTTATGAAAAGAATGTATACTTGATACAAATATTATTTTTAGAATTATACTTTTGTTTATATGAATTTATATGAACATATGAATATAAAATGTGTGTGAGCTTATATACCCAATTAGTATCAGTAGTTCTATTATGTGTTTTCTAATTAAAACAACATGTACTAATTATATAATAAAAGTAAGATAATATAAAAAGGGATGAAGGCCGTTCCTAATTTGATACTCAGTTCAATGTATATGTTATATTATTGTTTTGGATAGTTGTTTTTATCCAAAATGGCAAAACAAAATCTCTTCAGATAATGCTTTTTTTCATTCTAGGTCTTTTACATTTTAATATAATTTAAAAATAGTAAATATTTAGTAGATATTATTATTGTAGATGACATAGAGATTTGGCATAGTGTAACATGCCATAAAACTATACTCCCTAGAAGTAAAAGAGTCATATTAATTATGTGTAAATTCAGTAACCCATAATGAACAAATGGATGTTCAGTGCAAAATATGCGTTTAATAAACTCATATGTCGATCATGTTGTATTCGAAAAAGAGGATGTGGAGAGTTCTAGCTAAACATTATCAGAGATATATTTGCTCCTATGGGTTTATTAAGGTATAGAAATCTAAATTCAAAAGAGAAAATGATGCATTTTAAAGGAAGACATTTACATATTATGCTAAAAGTAAATTAACTCCTTCTTCATTACTGAAGTTCATATAGGGAAAATCTTTGCAAATAAAATTCCAGAATCATTTGCTTATTATATTTTAGTAGACATAATTTAATGTGAAGTTACACATTGGGATACTACATTGTGTATAATTAGATGAGATAAAGCCTACCGTTTTACATCTTAGAATCCTGTGTTTAGACATTTATATATTTCATGATAAAATTTTTTAAGTAGAACGTTTTTAAAGTATTTATATACTTTTTAGTGTCAGAATTGGATGTATTTATTATCTCTTGATTGTCACTTCCAGGACACAAGTGGAATATGGACAGTTGAAATTTGTTAATAAACTACATTGTGACTGGGTTGTGTCTATGGTATATTTCTTGTGAAAATGGCTTGCCTCATAAAATAACTTTGAAGTGCTTCATTAGAAGATAGTGCTAAGTTTTCTAGCTAAAATTGTTACAAAGAGCATGCACCTTCAACTATTTCAAGAAATGGTTGACTGCAGATTCTCTTTTTTCCTCATTACTTCTGTGTTTCAGCTAGTTATTTCTTATTATCTTCAGCCTGGAGTTGCCATTGGGGAAAGAAAGAAGGATCGTGTCCAGGAATAGTCAGGGTGGAATTCTGAATTATTAAAATAGGTCTGTATAACGCCTGCATTTTTTATCCTTATCATTACTGAGGAAGCAGTGTGAAAGGGAACTGCCTAAAGACGGTGTGTGAAACAGGAGTGGATGAGGGAGGCAGAGTTAGAAATCTTTTAAAATTGATCTTTAAGAAGGATTTCAGTGCTCAGTAATACCAGATACTTGTGGATGCTAAGGAGCATGGAAGGGCCATCGAATAACCATCAAGGTGCATTATGTCAGATTATGGATGGCCTGGAAAAGTAAGAAATATGACACAGATTAGTTTCCGGGGCCACAAGGTTGTGGCTGTAGGTGACTGATGAACAGCGACAGTGCAACTTGAAAAAGTATCAGCAACAGTGAGGTACCACTGATATCCCCAGGAAGAGGGGTCAACTGGCTGATGTAATCAGTCTGTCCGGGTGGCAGGAGCCACACCCCATGCAGTCAGATACACAGGTCAGCTTTTGGTAGGAGTCACATGTCTGACAAGTTGTGGTAGCCTCTGTGTTAGAAACATCGAGTTCCTTAATGTGTACTCTGCATATGATTGTGGATGTGATTCCGTTTTGGGTATTACGATTGTGGCAGGGGTGGTGGTCTGGGTTGTGCAAGTTTGATCAAAAGCTTTATTCTGTTCATCTCATTGAAGAACACATTAGAGCATTCATCCATCACAGTGGCGAAAATTAAAAAGACTGATGGGAAGTGATGTCAGCAAGATCACCGACTAGAGTTGCTTGGCTCTCATCCCCCTCGCGAAAAGGAACCAGAACAATAAATAAGTTTATTTTGTCTGGAGTGACTGAGGAAATGCACTGGAGAGCACCAGGAGAACGGCAAAGTCCCTGTGGAGCATGGAGTCAAGAATAGCTCCACAGGGAGGAGAGCAAAGTATCCTGTCTCTGCCATACTGTCTCCCCTGCCAGGATTGAATCAGAGCTGGGGGTTCTTCTTCTAGGAAGGAAGGTAAGCTGGGAATCATGAGAACTCATCACCGCCGCAGATGTCAGCAGTCACTGCTACAAGAGCGTTCCCCAGTCCTCACAGGTCCCAAGTCCAGCATAAACAGTTGCTGAAAGTACATGTGGCTGCATTCCCCCAGAGCAGGAACCTCTTTGACACTCTGCATCCCTGCAACCCGAGCAGCTGAGGGATGGCACAACTGTGAAACCAAGCCCACATCTGGAGTGCTTCTGACCTGGAGGCCAGTAGCCACTCTGTATCCCAGAGGCATTGCCTTCATTCCGCAAAGTTCACACAAGTGCCTCTAGCATTAATACTTTGGCTACTTGGAGCCTAAGCTCAAAGTTACTACTGGGGTCCTGATGCCTAAACCCACAAGGCTCTCTATTACCCAGGGAAGCAGGTGGGCCTGCATGGCAGGGCAACCCCATGCAGCCACCAGGCTAGTGTACACCTGTCCCTGGCTCAGTAGCTGGCCTGGAGGTGGCCCCACCCCAAGGGAGAGAGTAGTGTACAGCCAGTGGGCCTGCGTGAACTTGCTCCCAGCTTGAACAGCTGGCCCAAAGGTTGTCTGCTTGTATCACTGGAGGATTCTGCACAGTTGCTGGGCCACAATTGCCTGCCTTTAGTCCAGTAGCTGGGTTGGAGGCATTCTACCCACAGCTCAACCCTACATCACCAGAGTCATGCACAGCCTCCAGACCTGCATGCATCCACCCCTGGCCTGATAGCCAGCCCAGCAGTAACCCTGCCATTCAGGAAAGACCATCGTACAACCTTTCTGGCCTGCTGCATCAGCATGTGCCTGGCCAGCAACCAGCCTGTTGCCCCCAACTCCAGAAAAACCATGCCACCACAGTCATGGTCTCCTGCATACTAGGTCACTGAGATAATCACGGACATCGCAGGTGAGGATTCCAGCTGAATAATGTGTGTGGAGACCTCACTACTGAGTCCACCCTGAACCAAAGCCAACACACCATTTCCAGTCAGCACCCTAGGACCCATCAGCAGGAAAAAGCCTCTTCTTATGAAAACTCCTCATTAAAATTGGAAAAAGCAATTGTTCATTAGATGCACAGATACCAACATAGAGACAGAAGAATCATGAAAAAGCACGGAGACCTGTCACCTCCAAACCTGGTGTCCAAACCTGGCACCACAATGCACCTTTAGTAACAGAATCGAAAGAAAAGAATATTTATGAAATGCATGAAAAATAATTCAAAATAATGACATTAAAGAAACTTCTGAATTGTAAGAGAATACAACAATTTAACGAAATTTAAAAAAATTCATGAGCTGAGTGAGAAATTGAACAAAGATATTACGGAAAGGAACAAAACAGAAATCTTGGAGCTTGAGGAATTCAGTGAATGAAATAAAAAACAAATACAATTGAGAGCCACAGTAACAGACTAGAACAAGCAGAATAATGCATTTCTGAACTTGAGGACAGATCTTTTGAAATAACACAGAAGAACAAGAAGCAAAAAGAATACCAAAGAATGAAGAAAGCCTGTAGGACTTACCAGACACCATTAAGCAAATCTATATTCATATTATGGGAGTGCCAGAGAAAGAAGAAGTGAAGAAAGGCATAGACCACCCATTTGGTTAAATAGATTGTCTGTGCCCTTCTTCACTTCTTGGAAGAAAGTTTTGGGAAGTTATGGACATCTAGGAATAAAAAGATCCCCAATACAATTCAACCCCCCAAAATCCTCTCAAAGGTACACAATTCTAAAAGCTGTCAGACGAAAACATTACATCACATATACAGGAATTCCCGTTACACTGTCAGTACATTTCTCAGCAGAGACTGTAGTACAAGACAGGAGAGAGTGGGGTGACATATTCACAGTGCTGGGAAAAAAATAAATAAATAAACTGTCAGCAAAGAATATATCTGGCAGTGCTATCCTTAAGAAATGAAAAAGAAATAGAGACGTTCCAGACAAGCAAAGGTGACAGAATCCATCACCACTAGACTGGTCTTACAGAAACACTTACGGGAAATAATAGGAAATGAAAGAATGATTAATATCTTGAAAATATGTGAAAATACAAAACTCATCAATATAGGTAAATCCATAATCATATTCAGAATACCCCAGTGCTATAATGGTGCTGTGTAATTCCTTCAGTCCTCTAATATGAAGGTTTAAAGTTAAAAAGGTCAGAAACATCAACAGCTACAATGAGTGGCTAAGGAACACATGAAAGATAAAGATGTGACTGGGCGTGGTGACTCACGCCTCTAATCCCAGCACTTTCAGAGGCTGAGGTGGGCAGATCATCTGAGGTCAGGAGTTTGAGACCAGCCTGATCAACATGAAAAAACCCAATCTCTACTAAAAATACAAAATTAGCTGAGCATGGTGGTGCACGCCTATAATCCAAGCAACTTGGGTGGCTGAGGCAGGAGTATCGCTTGAACCCGGGAGGCAGAGGTTGCGGTGAGCCGAGATCACGCTCTTGCACTCCAGCCTGGGCAACAAGAGCGAAACTCTGTTTCCAAAAAAAAAAAAAAAAAAAGATGTAAATTATAGCAATCAAAACACTAAACGTGGCAGGGGAGGGGAGGGAGGGGAAAAAGTCTAGATTATTTTTGTGTGACCAAAGTTAAGTTGTTATTAGCTTAAAATAGTCTGTTGTGACTATAAGACTCTTTATGTTAGCTCCATGGTAACCACAAGAAAAATTATAGTAGATAGACAAACGAGAAAGGAAACAAAGCTTAGCATTATAGAAAACCACCAAACCACGGAAGTAAACAAGAGGGGAAGAATCAAACGAAGGATCTTCAAAATATTGAGAAAACAAAATAGCATGAGTAAATTATTACTTATCAATAGTAACCATGAATGTAAATGGATTAAATTCCCCAATTAAAAAATACAGAGCAGCTAGATGGATTAAAAAAAAAAAAAGACCCAACTGTATGTTGCCTACAAGAGACATACCTCATCATTAAATATAAACATAGACTGAAAGTGAAGGGATGGACAAAGATACCCCATGCAAATGCAAACCAAAAGTGAGCAGAAGTAGCCATACTTGTACTAGATACAGTAGACTTTAAGTCAAAAACTGTAAGAAGAGACAAAGTCATTATGTAATAATAAAAGGATCAATTCGCCAAGAACAAAACTGTAAATAAATGAGCACTGAACACCAGAACATCCAAATAGATAAAGAAAATATTATTAGATTTAAAGTGGGAAATAGACTCCAATACAACAATATTAGGGACTTCAGCATCCACTTTTAACAATAGACAAATGATTTAGAAACATGAGACTTAAACTACACCGTGGACATTTACAGAACATTAACAGCTGCAGAATACACATTCTTCTCAACTGTGCATGGAATATTCTCCAGTAAAGATCATATGTTAGAGATGGTATCAAGTATTTTACTGGACCACAACCATATAAAACTAGAAATCAACAACAAGAAAAACATTAGAAACCAACAAATACATGGAAGTTAATATGCACCTTAATAACCAGTGGGTCAGTGAAGAAATTAAAAGGGTAATTAGAAAGTTTGCGGGGACAAAGGAGCACGGAAACACATTATACCAAAACCTATGGGACACAGTGAAACCTGTTCTAAGTGGGAAGTTTATGGCAATAAATGCCTGCATCAGAAATGAAGAAAGATTTCTAATAAACAGCTTAGCTGTGCAACTTAGAGAAACTTGAAAAACAAGAACAAACTAAACCCAAAATTGGTAGGATGGAAATAATAAAGCTTAGAGCAGAAGTAAACAAATGAAGACTAAAAAAGCCATTCAAAAGATCAATGAAATTTTTTGAGACGATAAACAGAATTAACAAACCTTAAGACTAAGAAAAAAAAAAAAAGGACTCAAATAAATAAAACCAGACATGAAAAATGAAACATTACTAATGTATCACAGAATTGGAGGATCACAAGAGACTGTTATGAACAACTGTATACCAACAAATTCTAGAATATAGAAGAAATGGATAAATTCTTGAACACACAACCTACCAAGATTAAATTGAGGAGAAATGGAAAAAAATAAGCAGACCACAATGAGTGAGAGAATTGAACTACTAAAGCCTGACATTAAAAAAAAAGCCCAGTTTCTGATGGCTACATTGCTGAAGTCTATCAAACATTTAAAGAGCAACTAATATTAATTCTCAAACTATTGTGGAAAATTAGAGAGGAGGGATACTTCCAAACTCATTTTATGAGGCCAGCATTACCCTGATTCAAAAACTAGACAAGGATACAACAAAAAGAAAACTACAGGCCAGTATCCCTGATGAACCTAGATGCAGAAATTCTTAACAAGATTCTAGCAAGCCCAGTTCAATAGCATATTAAAAACGTCATCCACTATGATCAGGGTTCATCCCAGAGATGCAGGGATGGTTCAACATACACAAATCAATAAATGTGATACATCACATTAACAAAGGAGAATGAAAACCATATAATTTCAGTAGATGCAGAGAAAAGCACATTACAAATTTTAACATCCCTTCATGATAAAAACTCTCGAAATAGATAACACAATAAAGACCATAGTTGAGAAACCCACAGCTAGTAGTATGCCAAATGGGGAAAAAAATGAAAGCTTTTCCATTAAGATCAAGAACCTAACAAAGATGCACACTTCCAATAATCCTATTCAACATAGTAATGGAAATATTTGAGCAGTTAGGCAGGAGAAAGAAATAAAAGACATCGAAATTGGAAAGGAGAAAGTAATCTGTTTTCAGATGATATGATCTTAAATATAGAAAACCCTAAAGAGTTGACCAAAAAACTGCTAGAACTCATAAATGAATTCAGTAAAGTTGTAGGACACAAAGTTAATGTACAAAAATCAGCACTTGTATGTGCTAATTGTGAGTTATTTGAAAAATTAAGAAAATTTCATTTACAATAGCTACAAAAAATCAAGATACCCTAAGAATAAACTTAAAGAGATAAAAGATCTCTACACTGAAAACTCTAAAACATTGAGCAAAGAAATAGAAGAGACAAACAAGTGGAAATACATCATATGTTCATGGATTAGAAGAATTAATATTGTTAAAGTGGCCATACTACCTAAAGTCATCTCCAGACTTACTGCAGTCCGTATCAAAATTTCAGTGACCCTTCAGAGAATTAGAAAAGACAATCCCGTAAATTCATATGGAACCAGAAGAGAGCCCAAATAGCCAAAGCAAGCCTGACAAAAGGAACAAAAGCTAGAGGCGTCATTACCTGACTTCCGAACATGCTGCTAGAATATAGTAAGCAAAACAATGACATTAGTGTAAAAAACAGACACGTAGACCAGTGCAACAGAATAGCCCAGAAATGGACACACCTACAGCCAACTGATTTTTGACAAAAACTGTTACCTGGAGTAAATCTAAGAAATATACAAGAACGTCCATGAAGAAAATGATTAAACATCATTAAGACACATTAAAGAATACATAAATATTTTGAAACATATGCTGTTTCATGAATTGGAATACTGACCATCGTCAAACTGGTCAGTTCTTCTTAAATTGATTTATGGGTTTAGTTTGATCCCAATTAAAATACTATTAGTTTTGTTTTTGCTTTTTTAGGAAATCAAATGAGATGTCTCCCCCCCCCCCCCTTTTTTTTCTTTCTGGTTGATCTATACAGCTTAAAGTATATGCATGTTTCTCAGTGAGTGTAATACTTCCCAAAAAGGGGCTTAGGTGAGCTATAAAGTGGGATATGTTCAGTATTACTGCTATAGGCAATTTAACAACACAAAATGATAAAATAATAACACCCTGTCTTCCCCCCAAAGAAAACCCTGTGTAATAAAATTTAATGGAAACATGAACATCTACCATATGTAAATGCTTTAAACATTTAGTGTAGTGTGTGGAAGGAAAAGAGGCAGCAAAACATTTTGTCATCTTTTTATATTGCTTAATACCAAGGTCATGACCAATTTTGAGAAGATAAAGCAAGGTGATAGGTCAGGCTGGTTTTTGGTTTGTGGCTTATGAGTTTACCCTTCAAACCTTTTGTTATAGGCTATCTCTGAGCTCTCTGAGATTTACCTATTTTTTTTTTCCTCTACCAGCTGGTAATAACTGGATTTTAGCTATTGCATGCCTTATACTTAAGAGCTTGGGTGGTATCATTGGAAAGGCCGGGGAGGAACCCTTATGCAGGATTTTGCTTTATAAAAAGTTTGGATTTATGGTGCCAGTACTAGATTACAGAAGGGGATCAGGCGTAGCAATAGAGCAGTATTTGAGCTAGAGGTTGACTTTTACAATCAGTCAGTCAATCAGTAACTGAGAAGTAGCAGCATTTAATATCTTAATCATCCATTTACTTTAAAAACGTGTTTATCCCTCATTATATAATGTTCCCTCTAGCAGTAAAGCAAATTCTTGTTTCTACTTTTCAGACACTGATTGGAGACACTGGTTAACATTTTTGGCACAGTGATAAGTGTGTTTATTAAGTTCTTTAGGAACCAAGAGGAGATGGTAGGAGGAAACCTACTGAGGCATGCTGTAAAATTCTGGTGATAAAATATGTTTAAATTAAGAGGGTCATGAAATCATGGCATTCCCCTTTCACCTACATTCTTTTTTTTTGCACCATAATTCTACCATGTGGTTTGGTTAAGGTGTATTATGATAAACCTGTTTCTTAAAAACCCGTACTTTTGTTACAGTGAATGATGTTATCTGCCATATGACTGAATTGAGCTACTTAGGGAATGGTTATTATTTTTAGATCGTAGGTGACTTTGAGGAGCAGTGAGCCGTTACATGCATCTCTTGAACTTTAATCAAAGTTGTTACACTTTGTACCTCATTTGACCTCTGTAAAAGAAAGTTGTATAGAAGTGCTGGGAACATGTTGTCTTGGTTCATATCCTTAACTTTCTTGCCCTTCTAACTTCCTTTTTGGAATGGTGTGACAAAAGGTTCAGGCGTTACTTGCTCCTAGAAGTACATTTGAGGCCACACATTCTTGCAAGTTCTGTGTGGGGAGAGAGAAGGCAAAGGAACTAAAAAGCTTACATTATCTCAATATATCAATGTGACTTTTCATTAAATATTTTATATGTAAACATACAAATCAAGTGGTGTGTATTTTTTGGTAGAGCAGAAGAGGGGCATAAAGGAATTGACTATACTTAAAACATTTCAGAAGACCTTCCTGGGGTTTAGTAATCTTAGCCCAGATCTGGAATATGAAAAATATACTTAGGGTGTATTGTGCAGAAATCAGATGTCCTCAAGTTTTCTGTAACTGATGTGTATATGAACCATTTCCTGCTTATATCTGCTTTGTTGACATTATTAAGAAGGATTTGTTTCTTGGTATAATTAGTAGTTAAATATAATGACAGATGTTCATATGCTATAGATTCAGGATTATGTCTGGTTCTTTTAGACTTTTGAGCAGTTTATATTTTAGACTATGCTGTAGAATCGTCTTTTTACATAATTGTTGTCTATCTGCACTGGTACTAGTCAATTGCTGGGTACCTCTTCTGTCTCTTACATAGGATCACTGGTACTACTTGTTTTATGGTATCGTTTTTATCTACCTTTCCCAGAACTTACTCCATGTTTTAGTTTATCTCTGACTACCAAGATAAAAATAAGTTGGCTGTATCTAAATGTCTAAATATACATATATATTACAAAAGGAACAAAATTTCCAAATGAGAATACTGCCATTTATAAAAGTCAATAAAAAGTTAAATATGCCCTCTATATACCACCGTCTTTTGTATTACAGTTACTTTTTATATACTGTACATTAACCTTTCTTTTTTGAGCATAAACTAGTCTTGTACAAATTCAATTTGTTCTGGTTATTATCATTCTGCCGAACTGCAATAACTGTTAGAAGGTCTTTAGGACCTCCTAGGTCTCCAGTAGTCAACTTGACTCTCTTTTTATCTCTCCCTTGTATTCTTGAAAACTTGTTTCCTGGTAACCGTAGAATGTTCTAGATGTTCCTTGGTTTTCCTCTGCCCCAGTTCATCTAAGTAAATGTCTTTCAAGAACTTCTGGTGTCTTTTAGTGAAAAAAGCTGAGTCTGGCGTTGCCTGTGGGAGTTGATTTTTGGGCAGAGAGTAGTGCTGCCCCGTTGGGTCACTCTTAAGTGTGACAGAAGTGTGACCTGTTTACTTTTAACTACATGAGTTTACATTTTAGCATATCATGTTGTTACCAGTTTTTCAAAAATGTACGTTTTATTGATTCCCAAAGACTGACTTTTGTATTCACATGGGATATTTTAGTGATATTTTAGATTTCATTGTATCTAATGTCTTCTAGTAAGTATTGATGTTAAGGATAAAATAATACTATTTGGCATTAATCTGATAGGATAAAATCTTTAGGATAAAAATGGTGTAGAATGAATGAGATTTTCTTGAACCAAAAAATTGAGGTTCTAGTAATTAACACAAAGTGGTTCGAATACCTGAATGATGTTTATGGTGATTTAGAATAATAAGTAACAAGTTTCTTTTTTTCTTCTTTTTTTTTTTTTGGCTGAAGCCAAGTAGCAAGTAACACATTTCTTGAGCAGGCAGAATGCTTGGTTAGATCCTATGTGGGAACCAGGGTTTTCTGGTTACGATTATAGTTGTGTTGTTGCATGCTCAGGAGCAAGAAACATTATTAAGCAAAGTAGCATTACTTTCGCAGATTTAGATATGCTTAAGATATTCGTAGGTGAGTTTATTTTGGAAAGGTTAACTATCTTTTATTATTCTAATATGTATTCTAATATTTCATTAGTTTTTCCCAAAGGCAAACTTTTGGACAAAGCAGTGAACTATAGGTTTTCTTTTCCATTACTTGGCTATCATAGGGACGTAGATCTCAAGAATTGAAAGGAATCATAAAGTTTTACTCAGTTAACTTTTTTTTGTAGAAAAACTAAGTGGTCAGTGGTAAAAGTGCAACTTGTTCAGTTTTTAATGTTTTCTTGATTCAGAGTAATTGTTCTAAGAAGTCCTTATGTTACATTGTGGATACGTGCTTTAATCGTTACTTCTCAGAAAATCCATCTAGATGCTATATATTTCTGGTACGAAATATCTGACTTGTTGAAATGTGATTTACTGTACTGTTATATAACACTACCATTTTATGTTTGAAATTTCATTTTTCTTAGGAAGAAAGGCTACACTTCTCTATGTATTAGCATTGACACTGCTAAAACCTCTATTTGAGTAAAGTTAGTAATAAATATTATTTCTTCAAATACATTATTCAAATCTTATGTAATGAAAGTACTTTTAAAATGTGTGGTATGGCTGGGATATACCATTATATAATGCTGCATTTTTTTTCCACCATTGCTTAAGAGTTCTTGAAGCCAGCATAGCAGAGAATAAAGCATGTTTGAAGAGGACACCTACAGAAGTTTGGAGGGATTCTCGAAACCCTTATGATAGAAAAAGACAGGACAAAGCTCCCGTTGGGCTAAAGAATGTTGGCAATACTTGTTGGTTTAGTGCTGTTATTCAGGTAAGGATCTTTCTTTATTCAGTTCTTATTTGATGTGAATGATAGCTATGGAAAGTGAATTGGTTGTGTTTAAGTTGTGTACTTTAAAGATAAGTACAGAGAAGTTTTTAATATACCCTTTAGTCTAATAAACTAGCTTGGGGATTGCCGTATCCTCCCATCCCTCTTTCTTTTTCATTTATAGTATGTGTTTTTTAACAGTAGATCACTACTTATACCTTTCACTTACTTGGAATCAATTTATCCTTTCTTTCTGCCTTTAGGAATTGTTGGGGTGGAAATAATTTTGTATATATTTCCCTGCAAATTTATGGAGGCATTGTAACCAAGTTTGAAACCAGAGCTGGCTTTTTGTGGGTCAGATCAGATTTATTTGTATATACTAGACAATGTTGTTTATAGAATTATAGACACTTAATATTTTTAATAAGAAGAGGCATTTTATTTGAGGTTAGTATAGATTTGCAAATAATTCTCAGTTTGCATATTAAATGATGTGATGAATAAATATTGATAAATTAAGAATAACACATTGTCTTTTTTTACTAAGAAATCCCTTAATGCTATGTTTTTTGATCTGTTTATTCTAAAATAAGAGACATATGTATGTGTAGATATCCATTGTCTTCTCAATTTGAAACAGTTTCCTTTACGTGTTAATGACTGTTATCAGAATTCTTTATCGTTCTCAGTTGACATTGATAATGTTTTCCATCAGATTGTAAAACTTTGGAACAATTTATGAATAATATGTCCTTAATTTTTATTACTCCTTAGGAAAGTTAACTAATATTTTGTGTTTTTTTGGTAAGGCAGTTGAATTATAGCTTATTATTTCATGTTCCTGATGAATGCTTTTTACGTCACTGTACATGCATGCTATTTTTTAAGTTCAAAGTATGTCTTCATTTTGTAACTTTCCAAACCTGTGTGTATGACAGCTTAAACTTTCATATGGTATTAAGGCAACTAACAGGTTATTTTGTTCATTTTCTACAAGTTAACTGTTTTTGCTAACCTGTAATTTTAACTTTTTTAATATACTTCAGTGCTATAGTTTTCACATTTTTCTCCCTTTTTGCTTCTGGTGCGTAATACCACATAATTTGATTTCCTTTGTTTTTCTGGATTTACCTCACTTTTTAATATGCTGTGGTGCATCCTAATAAGTAATATGCTATGCTGTTGGTTTTTCCAGGACATTAAGATGCTAAGGAATACCTGGGTTAACATAAATCTATGGTAGTATCTTTGCTTCTAGCCTTGATTATACATTATTTGTTTACTTACATGCCAAAAATAGTATCTAAAATGTTGATACCTTAGAGTTTCTTAGATCATCTTAATAGGCCATCTCACTTTACTTGCACTATTTATTAAGAAGGTTTGTACATGTTATAATTCAGACATAGTTTTAAAATATTAAGTGTAGCTGTAAGGCTGTGAACTGAGTGTTCATGAACATGTTTTGCTGCCTGTATTTGGTCAGGTAGATGCTGTCTCAGCACGATTGTGACAGATACATGAGGGTCATTGATGAGAAGCTTTTCTTACAAAAGTGTAAGAAGAAATAAAGTATCTGTAAATAATATTGTTAGAATAGTTGCTTTTTATTTCTCCATCCTGTATTTGTACGGAAGTTCTGTTTGAAATGATAAATGCTGATATAGGGATAATGACCTTTTGTTTTAGTAGAATAAACTTCTTTCAGCAGCTCAGTTTAATCTTGATACAGTCACAGTCTATTTCTACCCTAAGTTTGCTAATCTTAGCTTTCTTTTTAGCTTAGTTTTTTTTTTTTGTTTTTTTTTTGTTTTTTTTTTTTTTGAGAAGGAGGGAATGGGCTAGCAAAAAATTATCTTTAAAAAAAATGCCTAGCTTATTTAAAAACTAGTAATTATACTAGTTTTAAAATTTTATCTAAGTTTAGTGGCTGCTTAATCCCTAACATAGGCAAGTATAAGAGGGCTTGATTTATTTATTTTTCTTTGGGTGAAATCTAAACATCTAGGAGAAGTAACCTATAAGCTTAAAAATTCAGGTTATAATAGCCTGATAAGATAATGACTTTTCAGGGAGTAGAAAACATTAAGCATCGAACTGTAGAAAATGTTAGGGGGGGCGGGGCAGAAAAATTTGGCTACAGATGACCTGAAGTTTTACTTTTTGTGGTAATTTTAAAGTCTATTAAACTATTTTAAGTAGCTTTTAATTTTTATCTTTAGTAGAGTCTTCTTAAAAATTTTCTACCATTATTGCTTAACTCTAAAATATAAACTGAGATATAATACTTGACCATCATAAATGGACTTTTTACTTATGAATGAAAAATTTGGCCAAAAATCTACCTTAGTGTTGGAGGTTTTGTTGTTTTCCAGAGTGAGTGAGTTGGAAGTTATTCAAATTGTGATGTAAATGTACTGTAAAGTTTTGATTGCAGAATTTTCTCAGGGATGGAATTTACTTAGTTGGTCGGACTAATATGAAACAACTGGGAATTCTAATTCTTTTTCTTGTAAATATATTGACCAGTTATGGAAGTTTACTAGTAATATCACCCTTTAACTTCAAAGCATATAGCTGGGGTAGGCTACAACAGATATAGATAGCTTTGCATACTTATTATTTTAGATATTGAGACCAATATTTTGGTAGAAAGGGGGAACAGAATGTAAGAAAGGGACTATAAACAAAGAGAAGATTATACAGGTAATGGCTTAAATAATCTTTTGGTTGCTGGCAACATTAGCCTGTCTTTAGGTTGGACATCAACCCCTCAGCTAGTCAGGATTATTTTTGTTCTGTTCACTTGGTACTTTTATGTAGAAAGTACGGATTGCAGCTTTCCCCACTAGGGTGTCGGTGAATGAGTTAGCTATTTGGAGGTGTACGTTCTCCTCTGTAGCTCCGGGACATCTTGTTGAAGTGCTGTGGGTGCTCATGATGACCCTTAGCCCCTTAGCACCTTTCCATGTGGATGCTTCTGTGATGCCGAGAAGTAAGGTGCTTATACTTCTCAGTTTGCTTGTCGTAGTCTATTTTTCTCCTCTTGAAGATCTGTTGGCACCTGTCACTTAGTCCTAAAGCCCTGCTGTGTATGATGGTAAAGTATGTGGTTACCTTGCTCATAAACCATGTAACTGCAGGCTGACTAAAATACAGGTACCCTGTGTTTTATAAATTTTACTAAAATACGTCCACCCTGTGGGCAGAGAGCACATTTAGGTTACTCTATATTAGTGTATATAATACAGTGTCTGGCACATTGGAATAGTCCATCTAGTAATTATTACATGAATGGATGAATAAACCAAAAGGGAGCATGTATGGAGCATCTAAAATATTAAGTGAGGATATTTTTTAAAATGATGCATATTGTCAAAACAGGATATAATTTAAAATGCTTATTCATACTCCTTGCTTTTATCTCTTTAATTTTCATCAAAGAAAAAATCATATGGCACTAAAATGCTTAAACCTGTCTGCTTCCTAGTCCTGCCCCATGAAAGACACCTATATCTAGTCCATTTCTTCTCTATCTTCATTTTTCTAAATGGCATGCCTTCCCACTGAGATAGGGGTTCGCTCTTTCGGTTCACCTGCCTAGAATTGCCCTTTCTTTCATCTCTCAACATAGTTATAATACAAATTAAAAATAGGTAGTCAGTATTTACATTTTTTATAACTTTATAAATATTACAGTGATTCACTAGGCCCTCCTGTCTATAGTACTTTGTTATCCTGGTGTTGTCAATTGCTACCTTTTCCCCCCTATTTTCTATATACTTTAATATTTTCTAAATGCTTCAACATCTTTGTTATGGTCTTAATAATATATTCTGTATGACCACACATGTTAGCTTCATTTTTTTTTGTTTGTTTTTGGAGTTCTGTCCCACAGAACATTTCTCTATTTCAGATTTGGAGTGGATTCTGATTGTTTTTGGTTTAAGCATGATGACTCGCTTTTTAAAAGTAAGTCTAGAGAAATGGGATTGGTTGATGTGGGTATCAGTTTACATGTTTTTTACTTAATCTTGCTATTCATAGCTCTGAATCTTATCTCTCCTTTCTACCGTGACATACAGTTTTTTCTGAACCTGAGTCATTGAAGATCTCAATAGACTAAATTTCCTGTACCCCCACAGAGAGGAGGCAATTGTCTGAATGTGCTGGGTCTGGAAAGGACATGGGGATTTAATTGTTCTGTACATAGACTTTTAGTTTCAACAATGCCATCTATTTTTCAGTCCCTGCCTCACCATGAAACTTACGTGATACCTTTCTAATTTTTTTTTAATCCTCCAAGGAGAATTTATCATCCTTCTCAGTACTCTCCATTGTAGGCAGTTTGTGTTTCGTTTCCTCTGCACTCTTGTCATCACTGTTTTTCTTTTTCACAAAGTATTTCTACTCTTATCCTCCATTTGGTCTTTGTTATTAGCAGGAAGCTAACCAAACTTCATTTTCGAAAGTGGTTTTCAAAATTCACATACTAGCTTTGGACTGAATGAAAGGATGCTGATTTTCAGGTGCATTAATCAAAAACACTCTTTAGGCAGTAAAAGTTACCCTTTCCTACCTCTTTTGAAGGAATACATTGGACAGTACTCATATGACTTTGGTGAAGGATATAGGGTATTTGGGACTTGAAAAACTTAATTTTTATGATTTGTTGTGATGATCGATGGTGATGAGTTTCACTGGGTAATGGCAGATGAAGTTGTTTTAGACCATCTGCCTCGTGATGTTTTGCTGGATTCAAAAACAGAAATAAAACCAACTTGTTGAGGGCATCCTGGGGTCCTAAAGCAGTGAGGAATTTTGAGTAAAGAAAGATAGTCAGAGAATGAGCTTGTTATTTTTGATGGATTTTGTCTTTTAGGCGTCTCCAGAACTGACTGCTGAGTGGCTGACGAACTAAGAAAATTTTTGCACAAAGTTTGAGCCCTAGTAAAACATCTTAGACTTTGAGTTGAATTTCTAAATGGTTAGAATGTGGCATTAACTGATAACTGAAAGTTAAGACAGGCTTCCTAGTTTCTGAATTATCTCAGAATGTATTGGATTAAGGCGACCTGAGACTGGAAGTGACTCTAGTCTACCTGCCTGCCAGAGCAAACGTAAATTCTCTCTTAGAAGATAATATTATCTGGGAACCTTTCCTTCATTTTTCATACACAATGTCTAGTACTCAGGTCAGTCATACCAGAAAATAAGATGTGTGTGAAAACTAATACAAAAAAAATGGACAATAGAAAACAGCACAGGAAAATCGGAATATGTGTCTGCCATAATAATAATTAATATGTTCAAGGAATTAAAAGCAAGGTTGAGAGTCTGAAGAAAACTAAAAACTATAAAGAACAAAATGGAAATTTCAGAATGGAAAAATATAAATGAAACTAAGAAGTGAGTGAATAAATTTAGCAGCGTTACTAGACACAACTGAAGGGATAATTAGCCAACTGGTAAATTAATCTGGAGAGTATTTTTCAGACTAAAGCTATGACATAAAGATGGGAGCATCAAAGAGTTACTTTGGATATGGTGAGTAGTACTAACAGTGTATTTGTAGTTCCAGAAGGAGAGTAAAAGGAAATAGGGCAAAAGCATATTTGAAGAGATGATTCACAATATTCCAAACTTGAGAGAGATCAAGTCATAGATTCAGGAAGCAATATGAATGAAATAGTATAAACATAAAGAATACTGCACCAGAGTACATCATCATAAAACAAAAAAATAACTATAGACAGAAATTCTAAAAGTTGCAAGGAGGAGAAAGATACACATATAAAGGAGCAAAAACAAGACTAATAGTTGACTTGGATACCTTTAAACATCAAGTCACACATCAGCAGAAATAATGTCTTTAAAGTGCTGGAAATAAATAACTGGCCATCTTGAATTTTATACCTAGCAGAAGTCTTTTAAAATGAAGAAAAACATTTCAGTCAACAGAAGCTGAAATAATTCTTCACCACCCACACCAAAGGAAGTTGTAAGTGTCCAGGAACAAGGAAAATACTCTATCTACAGTGGGAGCTCAGAGAATAGAAGTGGGATTGAGATTCTTCTAACCTGCCAGCATTCTCTTTCCTGTTTAAATTCCTCAAAAGAATAGTCTGTGGTTTGTCTCCCCTACTTAAAGTACTCCCCTTATCTTTGGTTTCACTTTCTGCTGTTTCAGTTACCTGCTGTTAATTGTGGCTGAAAATATTACAGTACTGAGAGAGAGGAGGGAGGGAGACCACATTCATATAACTGTTGTTGCAGTATGTTTTTTACAGTTGATCTATTTATTATTGTTGTTGTTAATCTCATACTGTGCCCAATTTATAAATTAAACTATCATAGGTATGCAAGGAAAAAAATCATAGTATATATGGGTTTCAGTAATATCTACGGTTTCAGGTATTCAGAGGTTTTGGAATGTATCCCTTTTGGATAAGAGGGTGCTACTCTATACCCCGTTTTCCAATTATTTAATGCCTCTGTTCTTCCTCTACCACTCAACTGAAAACATGACTTTCCAGTTGCCAAATCCAAAAGTTATTTCCCTGTCCTTAATTTATTGGAAGAATGTGGCAACTTTTCATGATATTGCTAATCTTGTCCTCCTTGAAATGTGCCAGCTATTTTTTGATGTACAGCAGAATCTTTTGTGGAACTTTGTATCTTTATTGAGAGTCTCCTGACATTGTTATTTTTTAAAGCTCCACAATTTATTCAGATCCACAAGTATGTTTGAAAGCCTTTGTTTTCTCCACTCCTTTTTCTTCTGTGATTTCCCTTAGTATACCTTTCTCTTTCTCAACATTTTTTTTTTCTTGTGACTTTTAAATGGTGCTTTCTCCCCAAGGTTCTGATCTTGGCCAACTGTTAATGTATGCATATCCTTTCTGGTTTGTTACTTCTACTGTTATTGTTTTAATCAGCAGTCACAAGACTGTAATCCCTACAATGGCAGAGACTACCTTCTTAGTGTCTGTCATATAGTAGATGTTCCATAAATATTTGTTAAATGAATGAATAAATGATTTATTTTATGTGCTTATATTGTTTTATCTTTCTAGATCACAAGATAAAATATTTTTTTTACAATTTCTGTTACCAGCTTTATGGTTTTACCTTTCATATTTAGGCTGTTAATTGATCTATGTAATCTGGCTCTATTTCTTTATATGTAGTTTTCTCAGTACCCAACTGTTGATCAAAAGCTTATTTTCTCATTGATTTGTGGTGCCACCTTTATCTTCTGTCGAGTTGACTGACTCACGTTTTCTAAGATTTAATACATTATCACTTCCTGTATAGTAATTTTCAAACTTTATAAACTGTGACCCAAGAAAATAATATACTGTATATTATAAAACATTTTACACATACACAAGTTTGTAAAATATCTACAATGAAAGTTTTGCAAGAAAATACTCTGATGAATTTACTGAGTATGATACATTGTGATTTTTTCCATTGTATTTTATCACATTTTAAACAAATGTTCAGCATAATGACAGTAAATGGTTGCAAACTACAGTTTAAAAAAGATACTCCAGGAAGCCTTTCTATGAGCATCCATCATATGCTCCATTATATTCTTGTGTAATTATTATCACTGCATCTTGAAGTCACGACATTTCTATTATACATCTGTCTCCTTTCTAAATTGTGTATTTCCTTGAGCATTGAGATAATATGTAATTTCTTTGTGTCTCTATCACCTAGGATCTGGTGAATAAATTTATTTGTACTACATTTTTCTAGAATTAATAATACATCTAGATAATTCATGGTAAACATAGCACATCTAAAAAATTTTGGACTTGACATTTGCATACTCTTTCTTTTGAGGAAACTGCTTAAGTGCGTATAAAGAGAGCTATTAATAACGAGTAGTATTTTCAAAAAGTTGTCCAAATATAATCTTGTGCACCATCAAGTATCAAGAATAGTATGTCAAATATAAGAAATTTGACTTTTTCTCAGAAATGTGGCCTCCTTGTGCCAGTTGCAATGATTCTGAGTATAAGTAGTACACAGTTGTCAAAAATAAATCTCTAAACTAGTTATTTTTACATTGTGCTAATGGAATTTTCTCTCAGGTTATCTTCAATTGTTATTCTTTTTCAGTCATTATTTAATCTTTTGGAATTTAGAAGATTAGTTCTGAATTACAAGCCTCCATCAAATGCTCAAGATTTACCCCGAAACCAAAAGGTAAAATGTAAAAGATTTTTTTTTAACAGTATATATAGTCTATATGTTCTCTTATATGTGATTGATATTTGGGCATTTACTTGGCTCATCAAATCGGAAACTGTCAATTTGAGTGTCAATTCATTAATCTCAGTTACCACAGCAACTTCTTGTCCTTTGTTAATATATTATAAATATGACTTTTTTTCTTTACCTGTCACAGTAATATGCCAATTTTTGGTGTCACTTTAGTAATTTTTTTGAGGGGACTGTCACGTTTCAGTAAACTTTATAGGCTATAGTTTACAATTTAAGGTCTTTCCTCAATTGTCTCCTGAAAAATTTTGTGGAAATAGAAATTTCTTTTCAGTTGATTGTCTTGTGGAGCCCTTTAAAAAATGAGTTTTGCATTCATGTCTTTGCAGTACAAATGTGTATCTTTCATTTTGGAAGTGACTATCGTAGATAGGTAGTATAAAGTGAACAAAGAGCACACACACCAGGGCCAGATTGCCTGGGTTCTAGCTATGGACCTAGAGCTAGTTACTTGATTTCTCTCTGTTCCATTTCCTATCTGTAAAGCATAAATAATAATAGTAATTATTTCATAGAGTTGCTGTGAGCATTAAATGAGGTAAAACATGTAAGGGGCTTAAAAGTGGTTGGTACATAGTAAGAACTAGGTGTCAGCTATTGTCAGTTAAACAATAAAATAAAGTTTTTTAAAAATAAGACTTATTTAGGGCCAGGCGCGGTGGCTCACGCCTGTAATCCCAGCAGTTTGGGAGGCCGAGGCGAGCGGATCACGAGGTCAGGAGATCGAGATCATCCTGGCTGCTAACACGGTGAAACCCCATCTCTACTAAAAGTACAAAAAATTAGCCAGGCCTGGTGACGGGTGCCTGTAGTCCCAGCTACTTGGGAGGCTGAGGCAGGAGAATAGCATGAGCCCGGGAGACGGAGCTTGCAGTGAGCTGAGATCGCGCCACTGCACTCCAGCCTGGGCGACAAAGTGAGACTCCGTCTCAAAAAAAAAATAAATAAAATAAGACTTATTTTAAAAAGAACCAGTTTGTACACAGAATTTATACCTAATGGAAAAAATTACTTACGGAGATGATATAGTTGTGTGTAGGACTTTAGTGGTTGATCTTGTCACAAACAATCTGTAGTCCTAAAGTGGACTTGTTGCCAAGACAGGGGAGTTAGTTTTAGGTTTCAGTGTACTGCTGAACTTTTTGTGACCTATTGTTAGTAGGAGTGATGAATTATTAAATTATGTTTTCTTTTAGTGTTTAATTTTTAAAACCACTTTTTCTGTAAACACGTAAAACATTTATAATGCATGCTAGTGGGATGAGAACTTGATTTATAACCAGCTTTTCAGGTTATAATCTCTGTGCTATAGAGTGTCAGGCTGATAAACAACCCATTTTCAAAAGGGAGTCAGGATCGCTCGACAAACTCGTGTGTCTCCAGAAAAATTAAGGAAAACCCTTTCAATCGTTATGGTTTTTACATGGAACTTTTTGAACTATTGCCTCTATTATTGCAATTTGTTAACATCACAGTTCTTCTCTCTTCTCATATCTCAAAGTCTATGTATAATTTGTGTGAAACTGTTTAGAATTATCATTTCTAGTTACGTATTTATGTATGTATATGTGTCTCGACCATTTATGGTCCTGGATTTTAATGTTTTACAGAGCTTTATTTTCTTTTGTTCTTCACAGAGTTGAATAAGGCCATGTTAGTTTGTATTCTTATTTTAAAAACAGTTGTTATATTTATGCTTATATATCAGAAGGAGTTGTGAATACTAGAGAAATGTGTAATTCCAATCTTCAGCACCTTTCTAGACAAGTTTGTTTCTTGCAATGGGTTAGCCTCTCCAGGTGTCCCTTTAGCTTAAGGAAATAAAATAATTTCTCACTTCCATTCTGAGACAATTACGTAGAATATGCAATTTTGTATAAGATTATTCCACAAAAGTGACTCTCCTTTAATTTAGTAGAGTGACAGCAGTTCACACTATACCTTGACATCTTTGAAGCAAATGTGGGATTTATAGGTAGTTATCAGCCACTGAATGGTCCTATATTCATTTGAGATGGTGACAGCAGTTTTTAAAAAAGGTATCAGTGTAACTTGTCACTTATTTAATAATGAATTTACCTCCAACTGGTGACGTGTCTACAGCTACATTCAATTTGAACACTTTGTGTTAAATTGCAGAATACATTTGGGATTACTTTGATCACATCACAGAAATGCCATTTGTATACACTTTTAAACAGGATATTTTTTACTGGCAGAATTTGCCACAAATATTACATACATATTGGGTGAGATTTGAAAGAAATACAGTATTTGAAATTAGTTTGTATTTTAAGTAGACTTGGCAATTGCTTGTAGAAATTGAAACTAATTTTAGACACTCATATTTATTTGAACTGTTTGTAATTTCAGTGTCTAGGAGAATTGTGAGGTCTCTGGAAATACAATAATAGATCCTTGATGTAATCATCCCGCCTCCCCTCACACAGATATACATTTGGCTTAAAATGTTTCAAACTGATGGCAAAACATATTAAATGTTGAGAAAACAAAGATGCACATGTATAGTATTTAGTGGAAATCATCATATAAATAGCTAAAGCCTTATTAATTGGAAGGTTATATTATTTAAAGCCTTGATTTAGGACAAATATTTCAAAATAAATAAATTTCTCACTTTCCACTACTTAAAGCGAATGTCGTCAGAAGGAAATGGGTTTAGTTGAGTACCATACTGTATTCCTGGACCAAATACTTGAAGGAATTTTGAATTTTACAAATAAAAAAGCATACTGAGATTTCTGCCATTAGTCATGAAGAAGTGACAGGAACTGGATTTATAAGTCTCAGTACATTTTAAAGAATTCAGATCATACAGAATACCTTTTCTGACGAAAATGGTAGAAATCAAGGTAGAAATCAACAACAGAAGGATATACAGAAAATTCCCAGATAGTTGGAAATGAAGTAGTTCACCTCTCTCTGAATATCCCAAGGGACAAAGAACAAATCAAATGAGTAATTTCACAATATTCTGAGCTGAATGAAAATTAAAACATGACATATCAAAATTTGAGGGATGAAGCTAAAACAGTGATTAGTTGAAGATATCTTATTAGAGACTATCGGGGGAAACCCCACCCCCGATATTTAATGTGGGTTCTTTTCTATTTCCCTAAGCGTCTTAACTGGCCTGAGAAATAAAGGGAAAGAGTACAAAAGAGAAAAGTTTTAAAACTGGGTGTCTGGGGGAGACATCACGTGTTGGCAAGTTCCGTGATGCTCCTCAAGCCGTAAAACCAGCAAGTTTTTATTAGCGATTTTCAGAAGGGGAGGGAGTGCATGAATAGGGTGTGGGTCACAGAGATCACATTCTTCACAGGGTAATAGAATATCACAAAGCAAGTGGAAGCAGGGCAAGATCATAGGACCGCAGGATGGGGCAAAATTAAAATTGCTAATGAAGTTTCGGGCACACATTGTCATTGATAACATCTTATCAGGAGACGGGGTTTGAGAGCAGACAACCTGTCTGACCAAAATTTATTAGGCAGGAATTTCCTTGTCCTAATAAGGCTAGGAGCATTATAGGAGGCCGGGGCTTATTTCATCCCTTCAGCTTCGACTGTAAAAGACGCCACCCTGATGGGGGCCATTCATAGGCCTACCCTCATGGGGCGCATTCTCTTTCTCAGGGATGTTCCTTGCTGAGAAAAAGAATTCAGCGATATTTCTCCTATTTGCCTTTGACAGAAGAGAAATATGGCTCTGTTCTGTCTGGCTCACCGGCAGTCAGACTCCAAAGTCTTATCTCCCTTGTTCCCTGAAGATTGCTGTTACCCTGTTCTTTTTTCAAGGTGCCCAGGTTTCATATTGTTCGAGCACACATGCTCTACAAACGATTTGTGCAGTTAACACAATCATCACAGGGTCCTGAGGCATACATCATCGTCAGCTTACGCAGATGACGGGATTAAGAGGTTAAAGTAAAGACAGCATAGGAAATCACAAGGGCATTGATTGGGGAAGTGATAAGTGTCCATGAAATCTTCACAGTTTATGTTCAGAGACTGCAGTAAAGACAGGCGTAAGAAATTATAAAAGTATTAATTTGGGGAACTAATGTCCATGAAATCTTCACAATTTGTGTTCTTCTGCCGCGGCTTCAGCTGGTCCCTTCGTTTGGGGTCCCTGACTTCCTGCAACAAGAGACATCTTACCAGACATCTTATTAGAAAAGAAGAATGGTTTTCAATTAATGATAGCAGCTTGCATATCAAGACATTAGAGAATAAAGGGCCCATTAATCTCAAAGCAGAAGTAAGGAAATAATAAAGATAATAGCAGAAATCCATGAACCAAATATCAGAAAAACAATACAGAAAGTTATGGAACCAAAAGCTGCTTCTTGAGAAGATTGGTGCAATTGATGAACTTCTAGGTAAACTAAGCAAGAAAGTAGAGGGAAGACATCTATTACAAATATAAGGCGTGAAAAAGGGAAACGTCACTACATATTCTATAGACAGTAAAAAGAGAATAGTGGAATATTGTAAACAACAGACAAGTGACTTGAAAGTCACAAGCTATCAAAGCTCACTGATGAAGAAATAGATAACCTGTGGTAGCCCTACATTATATTAATGGAACTGGAACCCATCCACCAAAAAATTCAACAGCTGAATGTTTTACTTGTAAATTATATTAATATATATATATAATATATATATATATTATATTTACTTGTAAATTATATTAAGCATTTAAAGAACAAATGATAACAATTCCCTATACCTTTGTACAGATACTTAAGAAGTAAAACTTCCCAACTTGTTTTGTGAGCTAAGCATTACCCTGAAATGAAGAGTAGGAAAATACATTTCAAGAAAAGAAAACCACACACCATTATTTCTCATGAATTTGGAAGCAAAGAATTGTAGCACATTTTTGAGAAATTAAATCCTGCAATTATATATAAAGGATAATACCTCATAGAGAAGTGGGGCTTACCCAGGAATACAAAATTGGTTTAGCTTTCAAAAATAAATCACTGTAATTCACCATCTCAACAGACTAAAGAAGAAAAACCATATTATCATCTCTGTAGATGAAGAAAAATGATTTGACCAAAGCTAAAATCTCATTTATGGTAAAATCTTGTAGAAACTAGGAAGCAATTTAGTTTTCAAATATGCTTCTCAGCAGAATTCCCCTAATTTCCAAAAAATTATTGCTTCCAACTTTGTTACTGGGAATGTCTCAAAAAACTGCATTGACTTAGGTGCAGTGATAAAGAAACTGATCTCAGGAAATTAAGGGTACTCATGGAAGTAACGTTATGGATTAAAGCTCATAGTTTTTATACTTTTAAAACCTATTTCTGTAGGGTATATTTGGAACCAGTTTTATTCCCTCTTACCTATTTCTTAGGACTCTTTTTTAGAATATATTCTAGAAGCAGTTCTTTCTATGTCAATTATATTATTCTGGGCAGCAACTATGTAAAGATACACCCCCATCCCAGACCCCTAGAATTTTACAGTGTTAAGAATGCCAACTATGTAAATTTGGAAGAAAATTTTCATATTTAATATCTAAATTTTATCCATTAGAATTGTTATTACAAGAACTAAATATTATAAGAATGGCTTGCCTGGTTTGTTGCCATGAAACATTTCACTAAGTTTTGTGAATTACGTTTTTTTTTTTTTTTTTTTTTTTTTTTTTTTTTTTTTTTTTTTTTTTTGAGACAGAGTCTGGCTCTGTCACCCAGGCTGGAGTGCAGTGGCCGGGTCTCAGCTCACTGCAAGCTCCGCCTCCCGGGTTCCCGCCATTCTCCTGCCTCAGCCTCCCGAGTAGCTGGGACTACAGGCGCCCGTCACCTCGCCCGGCTAGTTTTTTGTATTTTTAGTAGAGACAGGGTTTCACCGTGTTAGCCAGGATGGTCTCGATCTCCTGACCTCGTGATCCGCCCGTCTCGGCCTCCCAAAGTGCTGGGATTACAGGCTTGAGCCACCGCGCCCGGCGAATTACGTTATTTTTTAAAGTTTCCTTCTTGTTTTAAATTAAATTGTTAGTGATTGGTAATGTGAGTTGTTTTAATTTTTTCTGGAGATTTTGCTTTAATGAACCATTAAGAATTGAATGCTTGCTTTGTGTAGTAAAAACTTGTGGAAGAGAAATTCTTGTCTTTGAGAATCTTATAGTCTTATTGAGAAACAAAAGTAAGATTTCAAAGGACTATTAGGAGGGTGATATATTAGTCTCCTATTAGGATCTGGTCTAATTATTAAATTAATATAATTTAAGTATTGTGATTGAATTATATTAAATATAATGTTGGGTAACTTAAAATAGATATAAAATAAATGAGTATAAAGTAATTTATAAGTACTTTTTATTAAATAAATAAATAATTATTAAATTTCTAATGTTAACAATTGGATGAGGTTCTAATATTAGTCTGATAATTAAGATTGTCACACCACAGTGACAGTCAGTGGTTCATTGCTCAGTGAAAGGCATTCATTTCAGTAGATGTGGAATTTGAAGGTATCGTTGACTTGGAGGAGTCTGGAAAGACTTCATGGAGGAGTAGAGATTTTTGCTTAAATGAGTTTATTGAGATAAAGCACTTAGAACAGTGCCTGGCATGCAGTGAGCACTCATTGGACGTTGCCTGTTGTTATTACTCTCAGCAGCAGCAGCTGGGCCTTGCTGAATGGGAAGTATTATAATAAGCAGTCTTGAATGAGGAAGATATTCTGGGCTGAGTAATGACATGATTTGCTGTGAATATGTGGCATTCATCTGAAATTGTGAGCCTGTCCTAGGTCTTCTGCCTTTTTTGTGCTGGACTTCTTTGAGTCTCTTAGATGGCACCAACACTCTACTTTCTTCAATTATGAAAGAGTGCTAATTCATCCCAAATCTATATTGGCTAGTTTAATTTTTGGTTACTGTTAAAATGAATATCTATTTACTAGTAAAAATTTTCTTAATCTTCAATTAAGGTTTTTTTTTCCTTCAATAGGAACATCGGAATTTGCCTTTTATGCGTGAGCTGAGGTATCTATTTGCACTTCTTGTTGGTACCAAAAGGAAGTATGTTGATCCATCAAGAGCAGTTGAAATTCTTAAGGATGCTTTCAAATCAAATGACTCACAGCAGGTAGTTTTGTTGCACTTACTTGTTTATTAACCATTTGTATTTTATTTAATCCGAATAATATTAAGCAGCTTTCCCAAGAATATGAGACTTTTTAAGATACGTGATACTGCTTTATTAAAAATAACCATTTAAAACATTTGGGAGACTTACTTTTAAAGAAAAGTGATCTTGAAGGTGTTAAAATAAAGTTTTAATTTATATTATGATTGAAATGAGAATGATGGATAAAATTAAGATTATTTACAAATACATAATTAAACATCTTCACAAATGTGTGATAACAGAGGATCATTATAGTACACATGCTTTTGATATTCCTGTGTTTGCTGGCAGGGAGTACTTTTCTGTAATTACCCAGAAATGGTTTTTGAAATACATTATCTTTGTTATTGTTGCTTTTGTCTTTTATTGTTTATATAGTGTATTGTAGATTTTTATCCATTACCTTAAAAGCATATTGGTAATTTTCTTACAAAATATCTATAAACAAGCCAGTATTTTCACATATAATTGGAAAAATCAGAGAAATTAAAGAAGGAAAACAGAGGAACAAATACAGTGGCAAATAATAGTAAGTGTTCAAAAAGATGGCAGCAAGCATGTAATGGCAGAAGCTTCAAAAAGCCACTAAGCTTTCAGTATTGTTTTTCAAATACATACTTGGATGTGTCTCTGTTTTTTGGATGTATGGAGAGGGCGTTTGGAAGAGGAGGGTCGGAGACTCTGTCACCATTTTCCTTGTGCTTTTTCTTTCTGTTTTAAATTTACCTTTTATGGCAAATGTGAATGAACAAAAAGGGCACTCACTCAGAGTTTCTTTTATATGTTGTTTCATTTTTTAAAACATTCTAACAGTGCTCCTGTGCCTTTTAGGCTTAGTATCGACTCAGCTTTGTTTCTTACTTGCTCTGTCATGATAACACTAACACAAATCAAAAGAAAGAAAAATAATTTTACAGTTGATCCCAAACCACCATTTTAGGGCATTTGGCATTCCTTCTGGTTCTAAATGCGTTTTACTTTTTTTTTTTTTCTTTTTTAGTATGCATACTATCTTTTCCAGTGACTCTGAATATACAATTAAATTTTTTAAAAAATTACTTCTGTTCTCTGACTTACCTTTCTTTCTGGATGGCTTTTTCCTTGTCTGTCTGTCCTTCCTTCCTTCCTTCCTTCCTTCCTTCCTTCCTTCCTTCCTTCCTTCCTTCCTTCCTTCCTTCCTTCCTTTCCTTCTTTCCTTCTTTCCTTCCTTCTGTCTCTCTTTCTTTCTCTCTTTCTTTTTCTCTCTCTGTCTCTTTCTTTCTTTCTTCTTTCTTTCCTAGAGATTCATGCTGATTTTGGGGTATCTTTTCACTTTTAAAGATGAGGCAGCATAGACTTCATTTGGAGCCATATATGTACATAGGTGGGCTTTTCAGTTACAGTTGAAATGGATACAAATGGCTGTTAAGGCCACAATATAAATGCTTTTGCTTCAGACTAGCACTGTAGACTAACTTTTGAAATTAGTGATTCTTTTTCTTTAGAGGACTTTTAAGGTGGATGTATATCAATTAAGGTTGATAAGTTTGATTCTCTTCTGTTCCCTAAACACTTGAATTTGAAGGCTACGCTAGTAATTTAGTGAATCTGTAAATGTAAGCATCATGATTTTTTTAAAAGTGAATTTATATTTTCATTGTATCTTCTTCCTAAATATTTCAAATATACCATCTCTTGAAGTGCACAAGAGTCTTTTGGGATACACTTTGATATGTGATACTGTTAGTTTTTTCTTTTTCTTTTCCATTTTTGTGTTTTTGGAGACATGGTTTTGTTTTGTCACCCAGGCTGGTATACAGTGTCATACAGTGCTATACAGTGGTATGACAAATGGCTTACAGTGTCATACAGGTATGACAAATGGCTTACAGTGTCATAAAGTGGTATGACAAATGGCTCACTGCAGCATCAGCCTCCTGGGCTCAAGCCTTCCCCATGCCTCAGTCTCCTAAGTAGCTGAGACCACAGGCACATGCCACCGCGCCTGGCAAATAATTGTATTTTATTTTTATAGAGACAGGATCTCCCTATGTTGCCAGGCCTGGTCTTGAACTCCTGGGCTCAAGCTGTCCTCCCTCTTTGGCCTCCCAAAGTGGTAGGATTATAGACGTGAACCACCACACCTGGCCCCAATTGATACTGTCAGTTTTAATCATACCTTTAATTGTTTCAGCTTAAAACTAAAAATCAGTGAAGACTTCATTTTTTTTTTTTCTCTTGATGGATGCAGGTAGAATTTTTATTTTATAATTGTCAATTTTAGATTGATTTCTAAGGAAGATAGGGATTAACTTCTGAAAAATATTGTGATAGCTAGGAAACCTTCTTATTTTTTGTTAGATATAACCTTTAAGTGAATTAAAGTTATACAAAAGTATGAAAAGTTGTTTTAAGATGTTACAGTAGTTCCTGAGGATAGTCGTAACAAATTGCAACGGACGGAGTGGTTAAAAACAAAAGATTATTCTCCACCAGTTCTAGAGGGCAGAGGTCTAGAATAAAGGTGTTGGCAGGGCCCCACTTCCTCCAGTGGCTCTAGGGGAGAATCCTTCTTTGCTTCCACCGTATTCTGGTGGCTGTTGGTGTTCCTTGGCTTGAGGCAGCATAGCTCCAATCCCTGTCTCCCTCTCCATATGGCTTTCCCTCATGTGTCTGTCTGTCTTCTGGTTTTCTGTTTCTTATAAGAACACTCACCGTTGGATTTAGCCCCAGCCCTAATCCAGGCTGATCTCATCTCAAGATCCTTACCTTAATTATATTGACAAAGATCGTTATTCCAAATAGTGTCACCTTTTGAGGGTCTAGGTGGACATACATCTTTGCGGGCTACTATTCAACCCACCGTAGGTATTATGAATGTTTACAGCTAGATTTTTGTGTTGCGTTTAGTCCTGTTTAACTCTGCAGCTTTGGAGCAATTTACTTAAGCTTTCCAGACTTTAGTTTCAACATTTTTTTAAGGTTAATAAGTTGGCCTACATGCTCTTTAAGAAACTTCTGGCTGAAAAAATGTATGATAGTAAGTTTGTTTTATATTTGGGGCTATTTTGATAAGGGCAAATTGCTTACTACTGATTCATCTGTCTTTAAGCAGCCTTAGTAGAGTTGATTTATTGCTTTTTTCCTTGTGTTCTATTTATTATTTTCTGTGTTCTAACTCACGTTATTGAAAGAATTCTGGTAGTTGATAACACAACTGCTACAACCTATTCCTGTTTTTCTATGTTGGAAAAGTAGAGATCAAAGGAATGGTGAAAGGTGATAAATGAGCTGGTTCTGAATGATAGTAAAGGTAGATATGGCTTGAAAAGTTGTGTGTGTAAGTTGAATTAAGAAAATGAATTGTGGAAAGAGACTAGTCTTCCTTGTAAGAGAGAAGCCAGTAATAATTCTTTATGAAATAAAGAACTGTTTGGTAAGATGATTTCTTCATTTTATAAAGATTCATTACAGAGCTCTGCAGGTGGTGAGTAATGATTAGTTTTAAAAAATCTCATTTGTAAGTTTGGTTTTTGGTGTGTGTGTTTGTGTGTGTGTGTGTGTGTGTATTTTAGAGTGAACCCAATCATTGAATATCAATATAATGCTTGGTTTTTCAAATATATCCTGGTTAAATGATAAAAGTTTCTTGCATTTTGTGTGAAACATTTCACTTGTTATCTTTGCAAGAAGTTAGTGATTATATATTTCAGTAACTGGCTCTAGGTTTGATGTTATAACATCTAGTATTTTTTTTTAGTAGGCTCAAATATCAACAGGCTTTTTTCTTTTCACAGCAAGATGTGAGTGAGTTTACACACAAATTATTAGATTGGTTAGAAGATGCCTTCCAAATGAAAGCTGAAGAGGAGACGTAAGTTACCATGAAGTTTAGCAGTGGGGTTTTAGGAATTCATTAGATAGCATGTATTTAATGTCAATGGAGAAATAAGAAATCGAGACAGACTTATGGGAATCCCAATATTTTCTGTATTATTGACAAGCTGTTTGGAATTTGCAAGCACAAATAATGATCTAACCAAAAAAATCTAAAAAGTGGTCCCTGAAAGAGCTAGTCTTACATGCCCAGTTCCTTTTCTTAGATTCAGTAATCACTTTTCATGAGGAGGAATGAATTTGCGGTGGAGAAAGATGTCAGGAATGTGAATTGTGACAAAATCCTTTTATGTAGAAGCATGAAGACAGGGATATGAAGTAGCAGTGCATGTGAACAAGTGGCTCTGTTCATCTGTTCACTCAGGGCCCCAAGGTCACCTAGGTGTCTGGGATCTTGC
The DNA here is from genome assembly GCF_003255815.1 of Theropithecus gelada. NCBI lineage: Eukaryota > Metazoa > Chordata > Mammalia > Primates > Cercopithecidae > Theropithecus > Theropithecus gelada. The sequence goes on along the minus strand of NC_037670.1, from coordinate 47,252,377 downwards.
TGGCAGTGAAAATTATACTGTGTCTCTAAGTTTCTGCCCAGAAGTGACACACATCACTTCTGCTCACATTTTGTTGGACAGAGCTATGTGGCCTAACTTCAAAATGAGTAGGAATTTCTCACACTAATGAGGATGGTGGCTATGAAAAAAACAACCCCCCAACCCCCACTACCCCAAGAACATAACAAGGGTTGGCAAGGATGTGGAGAAATTGAAACCCTTGTGCTGTATTGATGAGGATATAAAATGGTACAGCCACTGTGGAAAACAGTATGGGGGTTTCTTAAAAGATTAAAAATATAATCACCATATGTTCCAGCAATTCTACTTCTTGGTGTCTATCCAGAAGAATTGAAAGCAGGGTTTCAAAGAGATATTTGTACACCTGTGTTCATAGCAACATTATTCACAATAGCCAAATGTGGAAGTACACCAAATGTCCATTGATAGGTGAATGGATAAACAAAATGTTCTATATATATGTACAGTGGAATATTGTTCATCCTGAAAAGCACAGAAGTTCTGACACATGCTGTAACATGACCCCTTGAAGATACTATGCCCAGTGAAATAAGCCAGTCACAAAAGGACAAATAGTATAAATTACTTATGTGAGGTATCGAGAGTTATCAAACACGTAGCAACAGAAAGTAGAATGGTGGTTGCCAGAGGCTGGGGGGAGGGGGAAATGGGGAGTTGTTTAATGCATATAGAGTTTCAGTTTTGCAAGAGGAAAAGAATTCTGAGATTGGTAGCACAACAGTGTGAATCTACTTAACACTACCGAACTGTGCAGTTAAAGGGTTATGTGCATTTTATTCACAGTTTTAAGAAGTGAGTAGGACAGTGTATCTTACCATGCACCTGAACTTGAAGGGCCAGAATTTTTTTTCAGTAGCACTAAAGACTACCTACTGGGGTTCTTGTAAGAATTAAGAGAAGTACTTATCAACATTATTCTAAGGATTAAATGATGACCTATGTATCAAGAGAGATGGTATCCCCTTCCTTTTTAAACAATACTTAACAAATCAATTAATATAAACACAAATTAATACAGAAAAATCTGTATACAACTGTAGATACAATGCATTTCTATATGGTAAGGCCAAGATGAACTTTGTCTTTTTAGGTCACACAAACCATAAAAAGACAGTTTAAAATTATCAATTTGTTTACTTCAAACAGAAAAGAAAAAAATGAATTTTTATATTAAATGACTTGGAAACTATGTAAACGACTAATTCTACCAGCAGTGTGAGACTTCACGAAAGGATGGAGTAGCTCTTTAGCTACTCTGGGTCAAAAACTGGTACCTTGTTCCCTCCCTGGTGAGGTTGTTGTTTCTGGGTTATTTGGACTCTTCCATGTAAATACAGGAAATAACTTAGCAAAATGTTGTAGAAATCTATTCTGATTAAAAGTGGCTTTTCTTCCTTCCCATGTCCAAATTAACATGCACTACACAGAGTAAGAGATTGAAATGTATAATGATGATAGAAAGAGCAGGCACTTTGTGCACAGACCGTGTCAATTTCTCTTCCAAGTTCATACATGTAGTGCTCATTTTAACTCTTATGAGAATCCTATGAGTGCAACTATCATCATTATCCTCAGTTGACAGGTGAAGAAACGGGAGAATAAATTTAAGTACCTTGCGCAAGGTGACGCTGTAAATAACAGAGCTCAATGCAAGTGCATGATAGCCACAGACGTGTTTTTGTCTTGTCATATGCTATGGTTCTTTTAATATTTTCTCTATAGGTCCAAAAATTGTAATTACATTTATATTTTTTAACACTCTTTAGGGATGAAGAGAAGCCAAAGAACCCCATGGTAGAGTTGTTCTATGGAAGATTCCTAGCCGTGGGAGTACTTGAAGGTATAGTCACACATTTACTTTTTATTACAAGTGAAGAGAGATTATTATTCATTCGTTCATTTGTCTCGATAGTTACTATTATTTTAGTGGACTTTGATATATTCTGTCTAGTAATTTTTGTTGGATTGCTACTGTTATTCGCATATGGCACAGAATTGAATGAATGAAAAGGAATGTGTAAAGTGCATTATCACATACTAATTGATACTTTATTTTATCCTCATGTTTTTTCCAGTGAGAGGGCTTCTGTGATACTGTTACGTCGGAATCAGGGATTAATGGGACAGTTGGGAGATCCTTTGAGGATAATATTGGAGTTAAATACTGGGCTTGCTATGATGCTCACTTTCTTTTTCATGTTGAAAGTTGAATTTAGCAACTTAGCATAGTCAGGGTGGTATAGAGTTCTCACTTTTTGAGTGATTTTAGATGTAGATATTAATTTTCAGGAAAAAATTATACTCTATCTTTTGAAAAATCAGTTAAGAGTGATACTACTCCATTTAAGCTAAATACCTGTTTCATAAAATGTGGCCTAACTAGTTTCTGTTTGGTTTTCCTAACAAGGCAGGAGACTCTCTTTAAATGTAACTTCATGTAATAATATTAGTCCCAAAGCATAAACTTGAAAAATTGTTTTTCTCAAATCACCCAATGCATCAACTTTTGAAAGTTACCTGTTTCCAGATCAGCTAAAGTGTAAAATTTGAAAAAATGTTTTTTCTTCACGACCTTAAGTAGTGGATTCCCTGAAGTTTTGTTTGAACATAGGTGGTTTGGGATTCAGAAAAAGGCAGATACGAACTCAGATGTTGACCCTTTAAAAAGTCTTAGTGAAGTGTTCATACATTTCTGTTTGTTTCAAATGGTAACAGCTTATATATAAGTTGTTATATATATACACATATATATGAGTTTATATATATGTTTATATATAGAAGTAGAATATTTTACAGAGTACATTTACGTTGGGTCATTCATCTTAATCATTCTGATTTGATTTGAAGTAGAACACTGTATCTCATACAGCTAGTATGTCTGATCCGGTCGTGACTAGGCACTGTTTATAATACCCTGCAGGAGCATTTCTACCTGTATTATATTGATTCCTAAAATTGATTGTTATTAAAATACTTAATTTGTCGGCTGGGCGTGGTGGCTCACGCATGTAGTCTCAGCACTTTGGGATGCCGAGGCGGGCTGATCACGAGGTCAGCAGATCGAGACCATCCTGGCTAACATGGTGAAACCCCGTCTCTACTAAAAATACAATTTCCTGCCTCTGTGGGTACTTCTAAGAAAAGTTGTATTTATAGTCTCTTTTTGCATATAAAGGTAGCAGAACCTTAGGACTTTGTTTAGGCCCATTTTTTCTTCCTGTCTCATCCCCTAGGCATCTCATTCACTGCCTTAATTTCCTGCTGTCAATAAGCCAGCAATTCTATCTTTATTCCAGAATATTAATCTTAGTTATAGACTCATATTCAACTCTCTTCTCAAATTGAAATCTTGTGGGTCATAATGAACCAGTGATTTCCACTGCTACCTCAAAACTAAAGAAAAAAAAGTCCTCTGTTCTTACTTAAGTGGTGCAATTTTCAGTCCATAATCTGCCAGGCATGATGGTTCATGCCTGTAATCCCAGCACTTTGGGAGGCTGAAGCAGATGGATCACTTGAGGTCAGGAGTTTGAGACCAGCCTGGCCAACATGGTGAAACCCGTCTCTACTGAAAATGCAAAAATTAGTCGGCTGTGGTGGTGGGCGCCTGTAATCCCAGCTACTAGGGACGCTGAGGCAGGAGAATTGCTGGAACTCCGGAGGCAGAGTTTGCAGTGAGCAGGGATCATACCACTGAGCTCCAGACTGGGTGACAGAGCGAGGCTCTGTCTCAAAAAATAAAATAAATAATAGTAATCATCATCATCATCATCATCATCTAGTTGTTCAAAAAATAAAATAAATAGTAATCATCATCATCATCTAGTTGTTCATGCCAGAATTCTGTCATTCTTGATATTTTCCTTCTTATCTGTCTCTTATCCTTCTTACAAACCCCTCAGTCATGTCCTGTTGGTGCTCCTCCTTGTATATATGTATAAATGTATATATTATCTCTTTTAACAATCTTAATCCATGCTACCTTTATTTCTAGATGGATTCTGCAATAGTCTTTTAACAGATGACCACCTAGTTCACACAGGGACTTTAAAGGTGTTTCAGTTTTCTTGCTGCTGATAAAGACATACCTGAGACTGGGCAATTTACCAAAGAAAGAGGTTTAATGGACTCACAGTTTCACATGGCTGGGGAGGCCTCACAATCATGGCAGAAGGTGAAGAGCATGTCTCACTTGGTGGCAGACAAGAGAAGAGAACAAGAGCCAAGCCAAAGGGGAAACCCCTTATAAAACCATCAGATCTCATGAGGCTTATTCACTACCACGAGAACTGTATGGGGGAAACTGCCCCCATGATTCAGTTACCTCCTGCTGAATCCCTCCCACAATACAGGAGAATTATGGGAGCTACAATTTAAGATGAGATTTGAGTGGGGACACAGCCAAACCATATCAGTGACTGCATTATATGCAGAACGTGGTGTGGAAAAAAAATTCTTAATAGGAGCACAAGACCTTGTATTTTAACTCCCTGTCTGACTTTTCATTGTGATCTCTCCCTTGATTCCCCAAGCTACACTAATCTTCTGTTAGTTCCTAAACATATCAACTTCCTTACTGCCTTAAAGTCTTCATCATGCTGTTCCATGGCCAAGAATACGCTATAATCCCCCAGCACTCTGGCATGGCTAACTCCCACTCATTATTCAAGTCTGAACTTAAATGTCCTTTGCCATGAAAGTCTTCCCTGCTCTCCCCACCACCCCCAAGACTAAGTTCCCATTTTTATACCTCTCACAGCACTGTGTCTCATCACAACTTTCTTTTTATAACAGTTGTAATAATAATTATTTGTTTATAAATATACTTGAAGTTAATGGGTATAATGTTTTTCAAATGAGGCTGAGAATTTTCTCAGCTCAGCGACCATCTCTCTCTTGTTCACTGCTGTGTATATTCCCAGTGTTCAGTATGGTATCTTGCCCTTAGAAAATGCTTCTTGTGAGAAAAAATATACATACACATGTGTGCATTTCATTAAATATATGTGGATGTGTAATATCTATGGCTGGGTATAAATGTACATTTGCGCATGTGTATAAACCAACAGGAAAATTACACTAACACTTCTCAGGAATGAAATCAGTCAGTGTTACAATTTTCAGGTTCAGCTGAGAATCCTTATGTACTCTTAATTTTAGTAGCCAGAAGGCCATATTGAGGATTATTAATTTTCTCCCTTCTTATAGGTAAAAAATTTGAAAACACTGAAATGTTTGGTCAGTACCCACTTCAGGTCAATGGGTTCAAAGATCTGCATGAGTGCCTAGAAGCTGCGATGATTGAAGGAGAAATTGAGTCTTTACATTCAGAGAATTCAGGAAAATCAGGCCAAGAGGTGAGTTTAACGTTTTCATTGTCCACTTTCTTCCCTAGGTCTTTCTTACAATGCCATAAAGCACAATGTAAGGTTCTAATTATATAGCTACCTAATAATTGAGAGAGAATACTCAGAGAGTATATTTGGATTTAATTGGTAATTTAGACATTCAAGAAACCTGCCCAGTCAATATGACCTATAATCTATGTTAAATTCTCACTTAAATAATTTATCTCAGAATTTTCAGTTAAAGTCTTTCTAGGACATTTTTCAGTCTTTTTAGACCTTTCAATCAAGGTACCAGCCATTAGCAGCATGCTAGTTCTTGGATATATTTAAAGAAGAAAAATCCTGATATTACAGTGGATTTTAAAACAGATATATGCTACTTATATCAACTGTTACTGGAATTTGTCCACGACACCCAGATTCCTTTTCTTGTAAAATTGCTATGTGATTGCATAAGGTCAGATGGAAGAACTTCCCTTCTCAAGGAAGAAATAATTTTTATAAAATATTGTTAACTTATATGTCTACCTCAACTAGTTTCTTTCTTTCCACCCATCTCTGTTTCTTTATCCATCTCTGTAGCTGCATCTGTGTAGCCGTTCATCCGTGCATTCATCTGTCAGGGAGTTTTGGCACTGTAATAGTAAGCAAAGGACATATCATGTGCTTCTCCAATCAGTCATTGTTAAGCAATTGCTGATAGTTGTCTAGCTGTTAAGCTCCATGAATGTGGGTAGAGGCTTTATCTGTGTCATTCATTACTATATCCCTAGTGGTAGTATGGTGGCTGCATACATAATATTTATTGAATGAATGAATGAAATGTCTTGGTACTTATCAAACAAGTTTCTGAGGTCTTTATACTGAATAGGTGCTTAATAAATATTAAGTGATACGATGTCTCTGTGTTTAGCTAAAAGGAGACTTTGTTCTTGTGTTTTTGAGAATAAATTGCTTTTATCTAAATTTTAATTTTTTTTTCTTAAAGATGCAGTTAACCCTTTCCTGTTCCAGATGCATACTCATTTTTTCCTCTTCCCCGCACATACATAAACAAACAAAAATATGCTTTTCCTCTTAAGAGAAAGAGACGTATTTGAAATAGCCTTCCTCTCTACGTCATAGATCATCTATTTCAGTGATTCTCAGTAGAGAACAGCCACCCTTCAAAGTTATCAAAGCAGAGTGTAGCATAGGGATGTGGTATATGGGCACAAGAGCTGCACAACTAATTCTGATATAAACCTCTAAATAAGAATGTTTAAATTCAGCTTATTTTATTGATTGGGAAACAGATCTCTAAGACTGGGACTTTAGCAATATCCCACAATGGAATAAGAAAGCAAACTCTTAAAATCCGATCTATTTGCTGTTAAATAAAAGGATGACTGGAGTAGTGGGGCAGGGATGGTACTTTTTTTATATTGTCAGAGTAGCTGAAATACACTATGGTTTATTAGTAATCTTTCTCACATATTCCCAGCTTTTAAAAATTTTTTATTTTACACATAATCAAAATTTTATGGTTTATTTAAAATATCTTATATTTGTCCTCCATCTTTTTATATTGGTTTCATACTCTGAATGCCCCTATGTTGCAATATAAATGTTCTGCCTAGGTTTTTTCTTCTAGCCTAGGGAATATAATGATTTATGATGTTCTGTGTATTTAGCAGTTTCTAATCTCCACTACTGTGGCAAATTTGATTGCCTGTGATTCCTGTTACCATTTTTCTAGATTTGCTGGAGATCATAGTTTCAATAATAATTCAGCTTGGTTTAAGAGACTATCACTGACTATAATATCAGTTTTTAAAAAATAACATTTAAATTATAGTCTTATTATATCCTTTAGAAAAACTATTCTTGAATCTCTAAAAGCCAGTAAGTAACATATAGGCTATTTCTAAATTGGCATAATGCCTGATAACAATAGCTTTTTCCTCAATCTGTTATTTACTAAAAATTGTCAATTTTATTTTGACCCAGAAAACATCTCATTTGCTGAAATAGCTGTAGCCAACTAATATAGGAAGACCTCCAGTCTTCCCAGTTAAAACATCCAGTTGGCTATAAGAGTTTAAATTTTGGGGGAATGATATACTAAGAGACAACTGAGTAAGTTGAACATGATTATATCCAAAATAACTACTTAAATTTTTTTTAAATGATACATTTTAACATTTAAATGGTATGCAATTTGTAGATGAGTCAGACTCTCCAGGAAACATGGAGATATTTTTTGATTGCCTATTGGAGGAAAAAAATTTCAGATAGTAAATACTTCACTTGTAGTGTGAGTATTCGCTACTACCAGTGTGTGTTGCATGTTCTTTTAGACTGCCGCTATGCACATGTAAGTATTTGCATCTGTCCATACTGCCCCGAGAGTTGCATTTTTCACTCAGCAGTATATCATGAGCATGCTTCTAAGTTAGTGTACAGCTTTACGTCAGTGTTTTTAAAATCTGCATAGTGTTACATAGTCTGTATTTATAAAATTAAATTGATTTAATTCCCTTGTAAGGCAGTAACTAAGAAAAAGAATTATTTTGAAGAATGTCTTTACCCTTGAGCACTAAGGAATGAAGTATAGTTAGAAGTAGGATCTTTGGGTCACAGGGCATACTCATTTAAATGTGTTGGTACTGCCAAATTTCCCTTCACAAAGTTATACCAAGTTATAATAATAAGTGCTAGAAGGAGCTTTTACAAAGTTTTAAAAACAAAATTAGCGAAACAGTCGATCGACATGTACCATATTAGACATCTGTAGAGGTTATGTATATTTAAAACTTATCTTTTAAAATAAAAGGGCAAATGAGTGAAGGCAATTAAATGACTGGAGCTAATTTTTTAACTGGAATAAACAGTTTTTGCTTCTTGTGCACAGTTCACATCCTGGCTTGGTTTGGTCTTCTGTAGGGAATTTGAAATGATAGGTATGTTTTTTCTGGTTTTTTTTTTTTTTTTTTCCCTCCACATTTGTGTAATCCTCTCATAAAAGCAAGGTATCTTATACACTTTAATGGAAAAAACAGGTATTTAAACTCATAAAAATGACATACTCTTTAGGAACTATTTTTGTTAACGGTGAGATTTCTAGAATTGTGATGAATTTAGAAGCACTTATGCTGACAATACTGATTATGTAAGTTCTTTATTCACTAACTGCAGAAATCTGTTCCTCCTGTAGTTTATCTAGTAGAAGAATGTTTAGAGATATGGAGAATGACCTCTGTCTCACAAGCATGGCATACTAGTTAGGTTATAGAGAAGTAGATATAGTTTTTTGTTGAATGGAAATAGTATTTTTTTGAAAGAAAAATTTCTGTTTTGTATTAGTTAAAATTCAAATTATGTACTGCTATACTACAATCCAAATATTGCAGAGCTAGACATACCATTAATATTTTAAAACATGAATTTACAGAATGTCTGGTTATCTCATCTTGTCCCCATCAGCTTTAGAATGAGAAAGTGAAATCCTTCCACTCTTGTAGTAGGAAAAACCTGCCATCGCTGATAGAGGAAAATGCATTCATAACAGAGACATATTACATAACATTTTTGAGCATCCTTTTGTAAGGTATGGAAGCTATTTATATTTCCTGGACTTTTCATGGTCTACAGAAAAGTATACCCCAATTTGGGTCATTTCATTTCTTGTGGCCATTGTAGATTTCCATGAATTAAAATATGTAACTAATTTTAATGGTGACATTTAAATATTTAAAGTATTGCAATAAAATATGAAAGTGATAGTTCTTGAAATCTACTTTCTTGTTTGAGTATCATAAAATGGAACAGAGAATATTATCCTAAAGAATCAAAAGTGTTCTTTGTGATATGTCTGGGGTAATGTTTTAATTCTTAATAATAATTTTATCTGTGGATTAGAACTAACTCAAAAATTCTTGCCAGTTACATGTGAGATGAAAATGAGTAAGCAAACTTTGCTCATCAAATTTTAAAACTTGAGATGTTTCTGATATTTTTCATAACTTTATTTAATCCGTTTCAGGTATTATCCATATAAAACAAATTCCTTAAACCTTAGCTTTCAGTGAAAGATAGCCATCCAGCTCAGGAAACCTCAATTCAAGTAATTATTATCATTTTGAAAGAGAAATAGTATTGAATACCATTTGCTTTTATTTGCTTTAGAGAAAAGTAGCAACTTTCCAGATCCTTGTCAAATTCACTTTGCCAGGTGTGTGCCAATCATACTTTTTTTGGATGTTCAAATTTATATTTAGTATATTCTTAACTTATTGACAGATGTGTGGTGGCATTTTGTGACGCTTGAAATTATCACACAATAGAATATGCAGCAGTTTCGCATATTGCACAGTTTATAATAAGCACTTCAGAAATACTTATTTTATACTTCTGTTATATGTTGATTTACCAGTTTGTTACCTTTTCTTTCTCTTTAAATACATATGCTTATGTATAACTTAAGGTTGTATATGAAAATAATTTTCTTTTAAAAATGTTGAATTTCATGCTTAATTGAACAGTTACTAAAACATATATGGGGATTAGGGGCTGCAGTTAGAGGAAGGAAATTATAGCTATACTCACATAATTTGGCTTATAGCAATGAGACATTCAATTCTTTAAACGCTAGTTATTTTAAAAGATTTTAAATAAGTTACTCTTTAAGTACTAACTTTTTGTTAGTGATATGTCTTTTTCATAAATTAGTATAAAATCCAGCAGAGGAGCTAAAGTTAAAACAGGAAAACACCATTTTTTCATTTTTAGTATCAGAGTTGTGATGATTTATGATATAAATTTTTTTTTGAGTACTCCCTCTCTTACAAGTTACTTTGTCACAGGATTTTGATGCTGTGGTTAAGTATAAGTACCATTCAACAACATATTGAAGAAGACAGAAGACTTGAGCTACTAAGTCATGGTTTTAACCAGTGTCTTTTTCTTTGAGCTAGAAATTCTAATGCAAAGAATTATTTTCGAAGGATAGTTGTGAGATTTCTTTTTTTCCTCATCATGTATTATATCCACTCTTGGAATTTTCAAGAGGTGTGGAAAACTTTTAGAAAGAGGTTGAGTTTTAATTAAATTGTGTACCCAATTACTTGTCAGGTCAGCATTGTGGTGATACATATAAAAATGTCAGTGCCCACATCCTATGCCTAAGATTGCAATGAAGAAAACAAAGGTGGTATTAAAGTTTTTGTTATTGTTTTATTTCCTTTCAGCATTGGTTTACTGAATTACCACCTGTGTTAACATTTGAATTGTCAAGATTTGAATTTAATCAGGCATTGGGAAGACCAGAAAAAATTCACAACAAATTAGAATTTCCCCAAGTGTTGTATTTGGACAGGTATGGTTTGATATACTGCATGACTTAGTTTGAAACAGTTTAGTAAGTGATAAAATGTTGTATAGAGGAAAATTCTAATTTTCTTAGAATTAATTTTTACTTTTGTATAATATACCTAAAGCCATTTGTCAAGGTAAATGTCATTTTGTATTAGAAAAGTATAGTTGTTGGGAATAATGTTATAAGGAAATTTAAAGATGATTAATTTTGTAGTCTTAAAATTCAGAATTTAAAAAAATACCATTTTATATTATCTACCTTATATCTTACACAATTTTGAATGAATTGATGCTTCGTGGTGATGTCTATACTTAATATTTTATCTATCTTTCTGTCTTCCTGTCTTTCTTTCTTTTCTTTTTTTCTGTTTGTCTGTCTTTCTGTCTTTCCTTTTTTTGTTGTTCTTTTTTGTTGAGACAGAGTCTTGCTCTGTCACCCAGGCTGGAGTGCAGTGATGCGATCTGGGCTCACTGCAACCATCATCTCCTGGGTTCAAGTGATTCTCCTGTCTCAGCGTCCCGAGTAACTGGGAGTACAGGCACCTGCCATCAAGCCTAGCTAATTGTTGTATTTTAGTAGAGACTTGATTTCACCATGTTGGCCAGGCTGGTCTTGAACTCCTGACCTCAGGTGATCCTCCCGCGTTGGCCTCCCAAAGTGCTAGGCCGGGCATACTGGCATCTGGCCATATTGCATCTACTTTCATGATATTCAGAAATGCTAATGATTGCCTTTTTCTGATAGATACATGCACAGAAACAGAGAAATAACGAGAATTAAGAGGGAAGAGATCAAGAGACTGAAAGATTACCTCACAGTATTACAACAAAGGCTTGAAAGGTATTTTAACTTTTATGAAATTAGGAGATAATTATCAGAAACCATGTATTTGGTGACTAGATTATTCATTTCAAATTTGCTTTGAATGATTTATAATTTTAGGAGTAGTTAATATTGTGTGAATAGTTTTGAGTTTTGCTTGAAACTAAAAATCTGTAGTTGACTTTAATTATTCTAGTGGTTAAAATTAAATAGTTCATTGTCAACAGGTAAGGTTCCTACTGCTGAAAATTGATATAAAGTTAAATGAATATAGTTTTGACCTTTCTTTTTGCATGAAACTAAAGATTACTCTGGAGATTTTCATTATAATGAATGGTACCTGAGTTTTTCTCCTTAAAACTGGATACAAACTCAGCTGCCTACCAGGCCTTCTCAGCAGCTTCATAGAGGAGGAAATTGTGTCAGGTATAAAATGGTATGTGCTGGAAGTCTAGAGAGCAATCTGTGTGTACAGGGAATGAATGCCATTCCAATACCAATGGATGGTGCCATGTGTGTGTGGCCTCACTGTTGTTTATTGATTTGGATCATTTCTAAAAGAAGTCAGAATCTAGACTGAGAAATGTTCTATAGGCAAGACAGAAATCTAAAGGCTGAAATGTCACTTAAGTCATTTCAGTTTGCAAACCCCAATCTACTCTGTATTCCCGTATTTTAGGAATTTTCAAATTAGTAGTCTAAAACTTCTTATATCAAATAATATATCGTATTTTAGTGATTTTTATTCTTAAAATGTACGAATAATCATATTGAAAAATGATTAGTGGTAAAAGATAGGAGGATAGTACTTGTCACTGTCTTGATCATGAGACCAGATGCCAGATCTCAAACTAAAAACAGTCGCAGAAGATGTCAGTTTTCATCCTATTGAGTTACAATTTAGAACAGCATTTACAAATTATAACAGTATATGCTCACATTCAGTCCCAATCAGCCTTGGTTTCCTGTCTTTGGAGAACATTTAATATGTTTTTCTTAAATGTATATTCAGTTTTACCATCTTCATTTTAAAGCTAATGAATGTTATTGCTGAGGAAGTTTTATTGAAGTATCATATCATGTTTTATAATAATAATAAAAACCCAAATATGCTGTATATAGAAATAAAAGCATTGTACATTTTATGATTAACAGATACTTAAGCTATGGTTCGGGTCCCAAACGATTCCCCTTGGTAGATGTTCTTCAGTATGCATTGGAATTTGCCTCAAGTAAACCTGTTTGCACTTCTCCTGTTGACGATATTGATGCTAGTTCCCCACCTAGTGGTTCCATACCATCACAGACATTACCAAGGTAAAAAGTAATCTCGATGCAAGAGACAGTTGTTACCTTTATTACATAATAATGTAACTACTGCCTCTAAAGATGGTTTTTGTGAAATGTATGCTTTGATTTACTTTAGTGAACTCTTAAGAGTAGAATCACTTAGAAGATTGTGTGTCCTCTGGGAGTTTTTTTTGTTATTTCAGTGGATTTTATGGTCATGGATTAAATTTTTAATCACATTTTTTTCAGTTCAGAATTATACTTTAGCATGTTTTGGTATGTACATATATAAAATTCAGCATTTTATGATCCATAAAAATAGCACTGTCAAATTTGAATTTGTTTCTGTAATGTAAGCTGATAAGCCAGGGAAAATAATATAATCATGCATAAGATTTTGTTGTTTTTTAAAAATAAATGTGATTAAGCCGTTTTTACTCTAAAGCTACAACTTCATCTTATGATAATTTAGTTCTTATGTATTAAAAATCTCATTTGGATATTAGATCAATCCACATATTTCTTTGTTAAGATTTTTCCTTTTAGATTATAAGCCAATTTAATACTGTGGGTTTGGCACTATCTTAGTTGAGAGCTTCAGCTTGAAAGGTTAATAACAAATACTCTGTGCTTTAATACAGCACAACAGAACAACAGGGAGCCCCATCTTCAGAACTGCCAAGCACGTCGCCTTCATCAGTTGCTGCCGTTTCATCGAGATCAGTGATACACAAACCATTTACTCAGTCCCGGATACCTCCAGATTTGCCCATGCATCCGGCACCAAGGCACATAACGGAGGAAGAACTTTCTGTGCTGGAAAGTTGTTTACATCGCTGGAGGACAGAAATAGAAAATGACACCAGAGGTAAGAAGTGTCTCATAGCATGGTTACTGTCACCTCAGATGGATATGTATAATGTTAATATTGAGAAGGGAAATCATGTCTGGGTTTTATATTTAAAGATTACAGTCATTTTTCTTTTCCAGAAAGGGTTTTATGTAAGATAAACTAGTCTGGCTCCCCAGTTTTATAATCTCAGTATCAGGTTCACAAGGACCAAAAGATTTTCCCTGGATTGCTTAGCTGATTAATGACACAGCAGATGGCCTGATTTTCTAGTTTACTGCTCTAAATTTATATCAAACTGGTATTCACAGTTACTCCATTGGAGAAATGTCATACAACATCAATGTTTGTACGTATCAATTGGGTACTAAATCTAAGTTTGCACAGGGAGTTCCAGTGATAAAAAAATTTTCTTTAGGCTTAACAATTAGAAATGTGAATTTTAATTTTTAATAGCTCTAACAGATTTCTAAATATCTATGATCCCATTATAGTCTGTAACAGAGCAGCAAAATAAGAAAAATAAGGACAGTGCTCTGTGTGGGGTATGTGCGCTTGTGTGCCTGTGTGTGTGTGTGTCAAGTTGCCATCTGTCCTTTCTTGGAAGGAACTCTCTTTTATTCTTTTGTATTCTGTTTTTTCTTTTTTTCAGAATAAGTTATTCTGAACTTTTCTCTTTCCTACTTTGCTGCTGTTTTAGTGTACTTTAAAAAAATGGATTATGGTAGATATTATTACACTTTTTTCTTTAAATGTGAAAATATAATTCCCTGTTATTCCCCAATTTTATGCTAATTTATTGGTTTATGAAAAAAATGAACTACTTATGTGACATGGTTGGAATTATATTGAACAATATTGATTGTTGGATATTATTTGACCAACTTAACTCTTTATAGACAATATTTGAAAAAGAACGGCCCTAATTTAGTAAGAAATACATAAGATATGATGGTGACTAATAGCATTAGTAGCTGTCAAGATTTTCGTTAGTATTTTTCATATAAGAAGGAATTTTTGAAAATATTTGAACGTATTAACAAACATGTTGATGAAGCACTATATTAGGTGTTGGGTAATTTTGTACTCCTCATGGCAGGTTGTTTCTAAAAGATTACATTCAGAGGCGTGGAAGCTAGGAAGCTTTTGACACCTAGGTCGTGGCACTGAGGGAGGGAAGAAGTGAATGTACTTAAAATACTCTTTGGAGACAACTGACAGATGTGGGTCATTGGCTAGAGGTGAGAGAGGGAGGAATCAAATGAATCTCTTAGTTCATAATGGTATGAATAACCAAATAGAATGTATTTTGGAAAAAAGGTAAACCAGTGGGCAAAGAGGTTCCCCACTCAGGGGAGGAAAGAGAAATATGATGAGTTCTCTTTTGTCCGTTTTAAGTTTGAGAGCTTTTTTGAGACACAGTCTCCCTCTGTCACCAGGCTGGAGTGCAGTGGCACGAACTCGGCTCACTGCAGCCTCTGCCTCCTGGGTTCAAGCGATTCTCCTGCCTCAGCCTCCCGAGTAGCTAGGACTACAGTCATGTGCCACCACACCCAACTAATTTTTGTATTTTTAGTAGAGAGAGGGTTTCACCGTGTTGGCTAGGGTGGTCTTGATCTCTTGACCTTGTGATTCTCCCACCTCAGCCTCCCAAAGTGCTGGGATTACAGGCATGAGCCACCATGCCCAGCTGATAAAGTTTTTATATGTAATACTATGGATCAGGAAAGAAGGTTTTCCTCAGGATATTTTTTTTCTTTTTCATCCCTATTGATGTTAGCAGTTAGCAGTATTTTGTAAACTATTGTGTAATATTCCAAGACACAGATATAATTAATTTAATTCCCATATTGATATTTACTAAATAGTGCTGGTCTTCGATATACATATTTATACACTTATGTAAGTAAGATATATTCTTTTTTAAAAACTTTTATTTTGTGTTCAGGGGTACATGTGCAGGTTTGTTATAAAGGTAAATTACACATCTTGGAGGTTTGGTGTAAGATTATTTCATCATGCAGGTAATAAGCATAGTACCTAACAGGTAGTTTTCCATCTTCACCCTCCTCCCACCCTCCACCCTAATGTAAGCCCCAAGGTCTATTGTTTCCTTATGTCCAACATTTCTGGTTCAGAGTGTGTATATTTTCACTTTCGACAACCGTTTTAAAATTGTCCCTCCAAAACATTAAACCAGTTTGCCTTCCCGCTGTGTGAGAGAGCCTGTCTCCCAGTATCCTCCCTAGCCCTGCACACTTTTTAGTAGTTTTTTGTAGTTGAGAAAATGGTATTTTAGTGTTTTGATTTGCATTCCCTTAGCTTTGAGTGAAGTTGGACATTTATATTTTTCTGTAAATTTCTTTTTTTTTTTTTTTTTTTTTTGAGACGGAGTCTCGCTCTGTCGCCCAGGCTGGAGTGCAGTGGCGCGATCTCGGCTCACTGCAAGCTCCACCTCCCGGGTTCACGCCATTCTTCCGCCTCAGCCTCCGAGTAGCTGGGACTACAGGCGTCCGCCACCACGCCCGGCTAGTTTTTTTTTTGTATTTTTAGTAGAGACGGGGTTTCACCATGTTAGCCAGCATGGTCTCGATCTCCTGACCTCGTGATCCACCCGCCTCGGCCTCCCAAAGTGCTGGGATTACAGGCTTGAGCCACCGGGCCCGGACTTCTGTAAATTTCTTGTTTGTGACATTTGCCCATTTTAAAAATATTGAGCCATTTGTCTTTTTCTTATTGCTTAATGGAAAGTTTAATGTATTATAGATATTAACCCTTTGCCTATAATATCATATCTGCTGCAGATATTATTTTCCCAATTTTTCATTTGATTTTCTGTATGTTGGTTTTGTTTTGTTTTTATAATGTAGATTTTTTAGGCAGGGAGGATCTTACCTTTTCCTATGAGGTTACTGGTTTTCTGACAGACTTAGGTCTTTCCCCACTCTAAAGTTAGCTTATTTTTTTTAATAGTTTTTCAAGGTTTCTTCCTGATTGGTTCAGCAGCTTCACAATATGATGTGGTTTCAATGTAACCATTTCCTTATTGACAGATACTTAGTTTATTTCATTTTTAAAAATTATTGTGGACAATATGACTGTGAACATCCCTATCTGAACAATTTTGTAGGATTATTTTCTACTAGAAGTAGAAATAATTGTCATGGGAGTGCCATAATTTTATTTTCACTGGGATTATAGTCAATTTTTATTCAGTTATGTGTGTGTACAAGATATGTGGTGAACATCTTTTACTTTGTTCTTAAGTTTACTTGTGTTATAGCAATATGTAAGGAAGCTTAGCTTTCATTTTCATTGAAACTCTCCTTTATAGAGTTGAACAAAATTCACTTTTATTGGCTCTCCACATTTTCTGGATAAATCATATTTGTGTTGTTTTTTAACTATGCATTTTTACTGTGTCTTTTATTAAGAATAACTATAATTCAGCCGGGCGCAGTATCTCACGCCTGTAATCCCAGGACTTTGGGAGGCTGAGGCGGCTGGATCACGAGGTCAGGAGATTGAGACCATCCCGGCGAACACGGTGAAACCCCGTCTCTACTAAAAATACAAAAAATGAGCCGGGTGTGGTGGCAGGTGCCTGTAGTCCCATCTACTCGGGAGGCTGAGGCAAGAGAATGGCATGAACCTGGGAGTTGGAGATTGCAGTTAACCGAGATCGAGTCACTGCATTCCAGCCTGTGCGACAGAGCAAGACTCTGTCTCAAAAAAAAAAAAAAAGAATAATTATTATTCATTTTCTACAGATTTCAAATAGTAATGTTTTTTAAGAGAAGTTTTAGGAAATTGTTCCTATTTCTCTAATGTGTTTGTTAGAAAGCCATTAGTCCTTATCTTATAAGTAGAAGCACACTTGATGTTCATCATTAAATGACACCTTATATCCTTAGATTTGCAGGAAAGCATATCCAGAATCCATCGAACAATTGAACTAATGTACTCTGACAAATCTATGATACAAGTAAGTGAAATTTTGAGCTAGTAATCATTGTCAAAATTATTTACATATATTTTAATTTATCTTTACATTATGTTAATCTAATTTTTCTTTACATGTTTTGATTTAAAATATTAGTAAATCAAAATTTTGTAATTTGGTAAATCAAAATTATTGTAAAATAATAAGGGTGTGCAATATGTACAATGTGACAGTTCATCTGAATGGGGGAAATTTTGTAACAAATTTATAACAAAATTCATGACAAGTTTTCCCCATTCAGTTGTGTTTTCACACTGTATGTGTTGTGTACCCTTATTATTTTACAGTAAAATCTACCAAAATTTTTCAAAAGGCTATAGCATCTTTAAAAAGTCTTATGGAAGGAAATCTATGGTTGTTAAAGGATTTTAAGATTTGGGAAGAAACCTTAGGACTCCGTTACATTTTAACTTCTGGTGTATATCATCTATTTTGTTAACCGTCAATTTAGAATTCTGAAGATTTGGACACATTTACTATATATAAAACTGCCCACTCTAAGCTTTTTATTCAAAAGAAACAATTAGGCCAAGGAGTACATACACAATAAATACATTTTTAGTTTTTCAAAAATCATCTTTTTAATCTGCATACCTGTCAACTTTACATATCTTTAGCTTATTCAGATTTTGTCTTTTTAAAGTTTTATAGTTTTAAAGTTTAGTTTTTTTCAAAATTTTAATCCCAGCCAGTTCTCTCTCATTTAAAAAAAAAAAAAAGAAAAAGAAATGCTCTTTTGGTTTCCTCCAAGCAGGTTGTTTGTGGGTCTCATGGAATGTGGTATAGTAGACTACATAATTGCAGTTTAACTCTTCTTTTTTTCACATTTAGGTTCCTTACCGATTACATGCCGTTTTAGTTCATGAAGGCCAAGCT
This sequence comes from Theropithecus gelada, assembly GCF_003255815.1. Lineage (NCBI taxonomy): Eukaryota > Metazoa > Chordata > Mammalia > Primates > Cercopithecidae > Theropithecus > Theropithecus gelada. The sequence continues at coordinate 47,233,790 of NC_037670.1, read as the reverse complement.
AATGCTGGGCACTACTGGGCATATATTTTTGATCATCGTGAAAGCAGATGGATGAAGTACAATGATATTGCTGTGACAAAATCATCATGGGAAGAGCTAGTGAGGGACTCTTTTGGTGGTTATAGAAATGCCAGTGCATACTGTTTAATGTACATAAATGATAAGGCACAGTTCTTAATACAAGGTAAGAGTATATAGGGTGGTATATATTTTTTCAGTAGTCATAAAAGTGACTCTGGTGTGTGGTGTGATTAGTTAAGTGTAATTCAGGCGATGATGGATGTGATTAGGAAATGCTACTGGGTTTTGACAAGACTGAATTGAAAAGTAACGTCAGCAGAGCTAAGAATTGGTATATATTTTGTATTCCAAGTCAACTATTAAATGTAAATACAACCTTTTTTGTCCTTGCTAAAAACGCTTTAGTGACTGTTCCACAAATTGACTCATATTTAAAATTTAATTCCTTAGCCTAACATATATGGCCTCTGTTCTTGGCCTCTGATTATCTCCCCACCTTCATTGATCACCAGTGTTCGTTTTGAATTTATATACTTTACTGAACTTCTTGCTGTATCTGCTCATATCAAACCATTTCACACATTTATGTCTGCATGTTCTTACATGTTTTATTTTTTGCTAGTAATTCTTTTGCCTAATTCTTGTGCATCTGTCAAGATTCAGTTCAGGTGTCATTTCCCCTGCAAACTTGATCTGCCAGAAAGTATCTCTCCTTCTGCTCTCCTAGCATCTGTCTCCTGGGCATTTACTGTTGCGTATTGGAATTGTGTGATGACTTGCCGTGCACATTTCTCTCTCCTCTGCTCAAAGCCAGAGACCGTGTCATTCTATGTCTCAAGTTTTGTGTTTCTGATATTCTGATATATGCTTTGCATATAGAAAACAATAAAAGGTTTATTGATACTGATAAAAATAATCTTTTTATATTTAGTCATTCAGCAGAATCAGCTAGGCAGTCTACTTATGACTGAAAAAATGAAGTTATTTTTCTGTGTGTATAGTAGAAGTTGAGTAATTCTTCTAAATACTCTAGTTTTAAGATCTTGCTATGTCAACTAATTTTCATGATTGCATATTTAAGTCTACTTAACTTCTTCATATGACAAGCAATTTTTGTTTTATTTTGAGCTAATAAGGTTAACATGGTTATGAGTTGGTTACATTTTGTGAAAAGTTTTACTTTGTAAGTAATCAAACATCTGGTATTTTCCAGTAATGGCAAGAGTAGTACTACATCACTCTTAGAGTAGCAGAGAAAAAAAAATGGCCAGGCACGGTGGCTCACGCCTGTAATCCCAGCACTTTGGGAGGCCGAGGCGGGCGGATCATGAGGTCAGGAACTCGAGACCATCCTGGCTAACACGGTGAAACCCCACCTCTACTAAAAATACAAAAATTTAGCTGGGCGTGGGGCGGGTGCCTGTAGTCCCAGCTACTCGGGAGGCTGAGGCAGGAGAATCGTTTGAACCCAGGAGGCGGAGCTTGCAGTGAGCCAAGATTGTGTCACTGCACTCCAGCCTGAGTGACAGAGAGAGACTCCATCTCAAAAAAACAAAACACTTGGCTTTGTGTTTTCTCTCATTTCTACTCTTAAGATAAAAAAAAAAAAAATGAGACCATTACCTATGATGGATTATCAAACATTTTTATCATTGTTTTTCTGAGCATTTGTTTGAATTTTAAAGTGTTTTAGGTAATAATTATTTGCTAAACAGTAGTAATTCTTTAGTATTGATTGGCTAATTGGTAATAATTCATAGTTTAAATTCTATTTGAAATGCAATCTATTTTGAGTGTTGCATGTTCCCTTTAATTCTTAATTTTATACTAGTTTTTGAAATATTATTTGCAGAGGAGTTTAATAAAGAAACTGGGCAGCCCCTTGTTGGTATAGAAACATTACCCCCGGATTTGAGAGATTTTGTTGAGGAAGACAACCAACGATTTGAAAAAGAACTAGAAGAATGGGATGCACAACTTGCCCAGAAAGCTTTGCAGGAAAAGCTTTTAGCGTCTCAGAAATTGAGAGAGTCAGAGACTTCTGTGACAACAGGTTTGTCCATTTTTATTAAGCTTTGTTTGATTATCAATATTGTTATTGTTATAATGATAAGATATGCTCATTATTAAAAAGGTTTAGCTGTCTTAAAGTATGAGGAAATCAGTAGAAATCATCTCACATTCCATCAGTCAGATTATCACAGTTAACAGTTTAGTTTGCCTTTTTGCCAGACACCACTGTATACAGTTATATGTTTTTCAAGATAAATGAGATGATTCTGTTGACTTTCCCTCTACCTACTCTGCCTATGTTGGGTGGGCTTGAATTTTCTTGGCAAGTAGCCGAGAAAGCTGTGAAATCAACAAGAAACCCAAACCAATTCAATTTGACCAAAATAATACTACTGGTATATTCATATATACTTTGTGCAATCGTAAAATACTACCATTAATAACTGTTTGATGTTTTTCAGAATTGTTAAGATTAAAAGAAAATTGACCAAAACTATTTAGTATATCATAGGTAAAAAATAAGTGTAACCTCTAAACCAAAGATATAAATGCATAAACATATAAATATTTAAAAGCATTATTCTTAAATAAACTATTAGCTGATGAAATCAATAAAATAAGTCAGAGTAAACACTGTATGAGAATTAAGAAAATAGTTTCTAGTAAAATTGAAAATATGTTGTCTTTTGGTTTTCTTAAAAGATTACTCTTATCACTGAGTTGCAAATATGTTTTAGGGCAACATGTTTTCTGGTATGGAAAATGCTATTTCTGGGTACAAATTGAGGAAATGAAAAGCAGATAAATTAAGCCCATATATTTTCCTCAAACTCATTTGTCTCTTTTTATAAATGCTAGTGGATGTTATTGAATAACCTTTTTTCCCCCCAAGATCTGTATGTTTTGTTTTTTAAGGAAGCAGTTCCAGCTTTTGTTGGTTTAACTTCATCTTTTACAGACAGAGATTTCCTTGCAGCATTACCTGGTTGGGTTTCAGCATTATCGTTTGAACTTTAGAAGGAATTATTACTTAAGTAGAAGATTATTTTACAGTGCTACAATGTAGTATTGTGATTGATACAGGCATGCACAAATCTGTCCAGATGACTTATTTTCATGTAGATCAAATAGTTGTCATCGATTTTGATCCAGAGAGGCAGATAATTCAGCAACATTTTTAAAAAGGATAATGGTATTACAGCAACATTTTGATATTCCAGTGGTATGGAGAATACCACTATTATAGTGGCTGGTGAACTCTACCATTAGGTAGGACTCCACTTTTCCCCCTATATGTACAAGGCTACCATGTAGAGCAGGTGAAGCTATGTGGGTCCACAACAATGTAGTTTTTAGTACACATCAAGAGGTATCTAAGCTCAAATCACAGTGTAGTAACTATATTATAGTTCCTTTCATTTTTAAAACATTTCTGTCCCTTTGTGATTTCATGCTTTGCATTCTGTATGTATTCTTTCCAAATCACTCCTCAGAACCTGCCCCAAGATGGAGCTACTGTGTTACTGTTCCCTTAACGTTTACTTATTCCATTCACATGTGACTATTCTTATTATTAGTGGGAGGAAGGGGCTGCATAATGTAGTATAAGCACTTGTTGTACCTAAGCTCCCTGATACGGGTGAATCTTCCATTCATTGGTTAAGCTCCAGTTTTATTCTTGGCTCACCTGTATATTCTGATACCAGATATTAAGTTCTAGATATCCTTCTCCCTTCATCTTGTCTGTTTCTCGTAAGTCTCACCAAATTTACAGAGTTAACATATTTTATTTCTGCTTAGTCAAACTAATACATATTCCCAACTAATACTCCTATCTGATAAGGACTAGCCATGCCCCATCCTCATTTTACATTTGTCATCTTTTTTTCTTTCTCTGTAAAAAGACCATGTGTGTATAACTGCATCCATTTTCACGATCAGTACATCTGACCTACACTTTACATGGTGTTTTGTAATTTTTAAAAAATGCAGTACTAGGTATTGGACATATATTTTCATGTCTCTTTTTACCGTGCAAAATAAACTTGAAGAGAATGTTGATGTATTTCTGGGAGGAACCAGAATAAAAGATAAAGAGATGAAAATGGTCAATTCCTATTCCTAGATGACTCTTGTAATTACCTTTCAGCATGGGTTTTTTAGAAAGCAGTGGTAATACTATTTCTGTAGGAAACATTGTATCCTCTATAGACTTGATGGAAATATGCGCTTGGTTTGAGTTAGTAGAAGTAGCACATGCCAAGTCCATAAATTTACAGAGTGAGATTGTTGTTTAAAAGATTGGTTTCTATTACTATTATCTTTGAGATTATATTAAGAAATTTGTTCTCTGTTGCAGGATAGTTTCACATATCAAAACTGAATAAGGCTAATGTTTCATTAGAACTGTTTATTCCCTATTATTAATAGGGAAATTTTATTTTAATGTCCATGCCATCCTCTTCTGATTCTTCTCATAGTTTTCAAAGTAAGTAATTTAATTTGGTATAATACTTCCAGGATCTCAAAGCAAACCTGTATTTTAATCTCTCAGGTGTTCACTAGTATTAGGAGTGACTAGTGGAAATAATAAAAGGAAATCTTGTTTATAAAATTCACCGGAATGATTTTTTTCCTCCTTGCAAAATCTTCTCATTAAAGCTGAAACATAAGACCTAATAAAATTCAGCTTCTACTGATTGATATTCCAAATAAGAGTACTAATTCATATTATATTAATCAAATTAGTATTTGTTCCTCTTCTGCTAAAATGTGATCGAGAAATTCATGCATATCAGTTCTCCAGCACCATTCTTTCCCTACTGAGATAATAAATGATGGGAAAGTATTTTTTGGTTCATTTCATGCTGCTTCCCTAGATCTGCTTACTGCAGAGGCCAACTTACTTGAATACTTTTGTTTAGATTTGTAGCCAACCATTCTTTGCTATGAATGTATGGATCAGAATTACTAGGGGGATTTTTTTCTAAGTATGAACAGCACACCGTACCTAAGACCACGTAAGACATACTGGAATCAGAATCTCTGGAGAAAGGATCTGATACTATCCTATCTTAAAGAGATCTTCAGATAATTCTGAGGTATACTTCTGGTTAAGCAGCATGACCCTAGGCTGTATTTATGAAACAGAAATTATTCTGGAGAGAAGAGCTTTGTCTGAGTTACTATTTTACTTATGTTACTCTTGTCTTATCCAAGAAGTATCTGAAGTCCTTACAATATAGCACACTCAGACTTTTTTAAAAAATAAGGAAACACTAGTGAAGATTGGAATGAAATGTATTGCATAAGGTTTTGTAAATTTGTCTAGAGGCAGCAGGCAGAATTGGCTCCGGGACTTCTTTACAAACACCGTCTGCAAGTTAAAAATAAACTGATGTTCCAGGAGAGTACAGTTGGATCCTGAGAGTAAGACCTGGTGGAATGAACAATATCTTCATTGTTCTTAGGTTCCTTGAAAGCAGGAACTAGGTGATATTCTTTTGTTTTGTTTTGAGAGTTTTGCTTTGTTGCCCAGGCTGAAGTGCACTGGCACGATCTTAGCTCACTGCCTCCCGGGTTCAAGCAATTCTTGTGCCTCAGCCTCCTGAGTAGCTGAGACTAGCGGCATACACCACCACACTGGGCTGATTTTTTTGTATTTTAGTAGAGACAGGGTTTCACCATGTTGACCAGGCTGTGGCCTGAAACTCAAACTCCTGAGCTCAGGCAGTCCTCCACCTTGGCCTCCCAAAGTGCTAGGATTACAGGCGTGAGCCACCACGTCAGGCCTGGTGGTGTTCTTATTTATATCTCCAGCATCTAGTATAATAAATGACATGTGGTAGATGCTCCTTGAAAGTTTTCTATTAATAAATTCATTCCCTATGGAGATTTCCAATCATGAATTTACTAGGGGTGATCCTCAGTTTAGGAGAACACACAATTTTAAAGTAGAGACAAAATAGTCACACAAAAAGGAGGCAGGCCAAATACATGTGGTGAGGACGTAGCTCTTTGTTCTGGATAAATGTATGGTTTGACTGGTTTCTAAACCTCTCTCCCCCACACCCCTTAGATTTTCTTTGGAATGGGGCCCAGGAATCTGAAGTTTCAGAAGTTCCACCAGTGATTCTATGCAGCCACCTAAGCGTGGCTCTTTGTAGGCCCTTACAGGGTATGGTAGACTTTTAAATACATGTCTAGAAATGGATGGATTGTATATCTCTCAAGCAGTCCCCTTTAAATCTTCTTCAATGTGAACATAATAAGTATGACTTATTAGTAAGTCAACAAAATAAAGACTCCTGAAAGATATTAGAGATGTTGGTCTTATTTTTATAGTTAAGAGCAGATCCTTACTCTTTAATAGAAAGCCAATTGGTCATAAAGTTGACCTTCTTAATATACTGAAGACATAACCAGGAAATATGCATAAGTAAAGCACCCCCAAACCCCCTCAATACCCTATTTCAACATGAAGATGGGCAAAAGGAGCAGGCTCAGAGTTACCTCAGAATGTTGAGTTGTCTTCTGTAACAGCTGGAGAAGCATGGCCGGAAAGTCACTCTGTGGAGGCCAGTCATTTGAAAATCCTAGAGAAATACCCGTAGAACAGGTGAGTGATTTGAGAGAGACTTTAGGAATAAGGATATTATTCACTTCCATACAGAACTGGTCATTGATGGTGAAATGAGTGCATTTAATTTTTTGTTTGTTTGTTTCCAGTCTCCCAGGGTTTCAAACCATTGTGGGTTTACCTACCGTGACTACAACACTGCTCATCTAAGTTCCCTGGGAGGTATATACCTAGGGAAAACCCTCAAGAAAATTGTCCTATATGGCATTTAGAGAATTTATAGCTGTAGGCCACTAGTGATGAGGTTTTTAATAAGGTTGGAGGATGAACAACAATTGTATTATATAGTAAAAGCCAAACTTGTTCTGCTGTTGTTCCTAACAAAGAAATAGAAATTACTAAAGTGTATGGTAGGGTATTAGTTTCGTGAGCCTTCCATACAGAGCAACACAATATAACCAGTACATGTTATGTTGAATAGAGAGTAATTCTGTTTGTTTAAAAATATGGGTATGTAGGTAAAGTCTGGAAAGAATGTATCAGAATTATTAATAGTGCTTATCTCTGAGTAATGCAAAGAGTTTTTAATTTTCCACATTTTTCTTGTTTGTTCTAGTAAACATTTTTATTCTTTGGTTTGATAAAATGAAGACAAAACCTCTTTTTTGTCTTCTTTGATAATTTTTTTATACGAACTTTATTTTATAATCTGATTCCCTTATAATTCTTCCGAGACCACTTCCCTGTGAGTAGCCTGTGTTTCATCTACACCAGATTACTCCTCATTTTTCTTGCATGTAGGAAATTTTCCTGTCATTGTGGCATGTTCATGAAGTATCCTTTATCTTAAAAATGTTCTTTTATCGTCATTGTTCATGAATTTTTGCATATTCTTTAAGATCTTCCTCATATCCCAGAGTCTTTGTGAATTTCTCTGAGAGCACTTCTGTAGCAGCTGTTATCTTTTTCCTCTTAATTCCAACCTTTTCTTACTACCAAATGTATTATGTTCTTCTCTATTGTACTTACATTTTGGCTTGCCTTCCAATGTAGAGTCTCATGTATAGCAGGGATTTTATGAATCTTTGATCAGACCTTACAGTGTGCTGTTCCTTCTGCCTGGAATCTTTTCTATTCTTTTCTCCAAGATAATCCTCTACAAATTCTTCAAAACCCACCTAAGTTAGCACCTCTTCTGGAAAGTGTTTCTTAACAGGCAGCATTATCTCAAGTATGTGTATTGGGTCCACAGTGCTTTTATAAAACCTTGTGCGTAACTTTTATTGCATTTAGCACATTGTATTATAATAGAATGTATATTTATCAGATTTCACTGAGAGTTCCTTAAAATTAGTGATGTAATCTTTTTTGTTTTTTACATTTGTAATACCTAATATAGTACTGAAAATGGCAGAGGTTCAATAAACATGTTGGGAATGCAATTTGAATTTTTTGTTTCTAATCTCCCAGGGTGTCAAACTATTGTAGGTTCAACTACCATGACAACAAAACCACTTGCGTAAGTTCCCTGGGAGGTGTATATATAGGGCAAACACTAGAGAAAATTGTTCTGTATGACGTTTAGCCGGAAGCATTCAGTGTTACTCATAAAGTTTTTGCACTCAAACTCCTTTATGGAAGGAAACCGTGGCCCTGGTAACCTAAGGTGGATTTGACTTGTGTTGACCAGATAAAATTACTCTTGGCCCTAAGAACCAATTTTACAAAGATTCTAGGTTTCAGTGGGTCATTAGACCAATGTTAGACCAATTGGATTTATTGCTTTAAGTTCACATCCAGTTATTAACCGTTGACGTTATCTACTGTGGTGAAGAGAGGAAGAGTGCCAAACACAAGGAAAAATTTTATCAACAAGGAGTTTCTCTCCCAGCCCTAAAGCAGCTGGCATGAGCCACCTGTCATGAATTCTTCCAGAAGCAGAAGTATTGCTAAGCTGATGGTAGCCAAAGGTTTTCTTTATCGATTACTCACGGGCATTGAAAGGCTATTCCAGTTCAAAATCAGGAAATGATTTAATGAGGACATTAAACTTCTTTTAACTTCTCTCCTTCCTTTTTGTACACATTATAGGCATCCTTACCTCTGGTTTTCCTTATCACATAGTTTTACCTCCATGATCTTAGTTAACTCATGTCAAAAACTTGGTATGTTCATGTGCAGTCTCCACACCTTTGTGTCCAAAATATGTTTTGATTCTAGCCAATTTTGTGTCCCTCTGTTGCTCTCTCTGTTAATCAGAAGGCACATTTCTTTCTTTTTCATGTTGCTCTACTGCCTTCTATTACCTTCACTGATCTCTAGTTTTACTTTCCTCTCTAATTCATTCTTCACAGTATCCCCAGAATAATTTTTTAAAAACTTGTGTTGCCATTATGTTTAAAAAATACTTCCAATTGCCTGATCTAAAGTCTGTTAGTGCTTTTGTCCCTACCTGCATCATCTCTTGCCATTTCTCCACTCTCGTACTGTAGTCCAGTCATATTATTATCTTTTTTGAATCTAGTCCATGCTCACTGCATGGACTCTTCATTCTTCCACGTGGCAAAACAACCCATTCATTATTCAGCTTAATAGGTCACTTTAGGTCACAATCCAGATTGCTCATATCTCTTCACCGCCATTGTAGCCCTAGAAAGTGTTATAATATTGTCAAAATTTATATGTATGATTATTTGGTTAGTGGTGTTCTCCACAGATGACTGTCAGCTTCATGGAGACAGAGACTGGCTGCTTTGTCAGAGACTCACTGAGATAAACCCTTCTGGTCATGTAAGGATTTGGGGCTTGTCTAGTCTAGGGAACACCCAGTGGACATTCATTGTACATTGTTGGATATATGAGTCTGGAACTCAAAAGATGGGTAGGAGGCATCATGAATTTTTATCGGCACCAGTTTGCTTTTCCTCTGACAACACTCAGCTACTGGGGGCAAGTGCAGAAAAGATGGAAGGTTAGGTTCATTCAGGGTTAGGATTTTGCCAGGAAGTATGAAGGAGGACGCTGTGGCAGAGAAAAACAGCTCCTGTGCATTCTACGGAAAGTCAGCCCAGGATTGCTGTTCAAACCAAATTCTTTTGGTAAAATGCTGGCAATTTTTCCAAAATGGACTTTTGGTATTTCTCATAGCAGAAAAATCGACTGTGAATTCCTTACCATAAACTATAATGACAGCTTTCTTTCATAATTATTGGAGTACTCTTAGTTCTGGGTTTTTGTTTTTGTTTTTTAATGAATTCTGGGAAGAAGTGCTATACGTGGAAGGATATATTTTACTTTGAATGGAAGACTAAGATTGGTTCTTACATAATTTCAGATATAGAAATAAATAAAACATTTATCTTAGTATAGACTCTGTGGTTTATATTAGATATACAATTGATTCTTTTCTCATGAAGCACAAGCAGCAGGAGACCCAGAATATCTAGAGCAGCCATCAAGAAGTGATTTCTCAAAGCACTTGAAAGAAGAAACTATTCGAATAATTACCAAGGCATCACATGAGCATGAAGATAAAAGTCCTGAAACAGTTTTGCAGTCGGTAAGAACTTTTCTTTTGGCTCTCTGAACATAGCCATGGTCACGACATTTCCCCCAGTATAGTGGAGAGGGACCTGTCTGGGAGTCAGGAGAGACAGGGCCCAGTAATGGCTCTGCCATGGGCATGATCAGTGACCATGGGCAAGTCATCTAATGCCCAGGCTGTGATTTCCTCAGCTTTAATTGTAAAGACACTTTTCTCTTCAGTTTCTGTCTTTCTACTATAGAATTCTAATGAATCATAATCATAGATTAAATTGACCATTTGATTTGGAACTTAAAAAGAGAAGTGTAAAGTATAGCAGTATTTCTCCTGTCTCTCACCCATTCCTCCATCTGTAATCTGATTACATTGGAATAGTTGGGAATTTAAGATGTAATTATCATGATTTCATGAAATGTGTTTAACAATAAAACTACTAGATGCTGTAGGTTACAGTATTATTAGAAGGATAAGTATGATGTTGCAAAACTGTTTATGAATATTTCAGGAACGTCCTGTGCAAAAACGTCATTAGCCTACTCTATGGTAGTTTTCAGATGCATCTTTTCATAACAGTAAATTGAGCATGTTGGTGTTATACTATGTTATCAGTGCATATGACATTCTCAGAGGAGCTATTTCAAAAATTTGTTACTACTAAATCTTTCACTTCCTGTAGTCATTTATCTTTTGTTAGTGAGCATAAGCAGCTCTAATGCAGATTTTATAGTAGCTCCTTTTAATATTTGAAGATTCCCCTTGACAACTAAAAAGAGTACGACATACCATAATTTTATAGCACATAATTTTCTGCTTAGTAAGTGAATTCAATGCCAGCAATAACCTGCTAATTGCAATGAGGCCTTAAATGTATAATAAGACTTCCTTTAGCCAGAATGTTCAAGAGGTATGTTACTCTGTTGATTTTGTTTTCATGAACTAAATAACAATAAAAATTATTTTTTGTTTGAACAATTTTGAAAATGTATTAATATATCATCTTATTAAAAATGTATTAATTTAAATAATTATTTGATGATTCCAAATTTTGCAAATGCCTTAGAAGCTTTAAATGAATTTGATATGAACATCACTAACTCTAAAGCTTTTCCTGGAAAATGCTTTGTTTAGTAGATCTGGGATGTCTGCTTCTTGGGTAATGGTAAGAGGAAAACCTAGGGAAGGAGGAAAAACAGTAGTAGGTACAAGGGGAAATAGTTTTGTCTGATAAAAACTGCATTTGCAAGGCCTCTGCTAATTAGAACTTTTATTTGTTAAAGCCTAAATTATGATTAATAAGTGTCACTTTTTAAGCTGGTATTAGAAAACCAAAAGCATTACTTAGCTTAATGTAGAATCCTGATTTTAAGTTTGGAAAATCATACGGAATTTAAATTTGCAGAAGTCACCTAAATTTTGATTGCTCAGCTTAGCATAATATGGATCTCGTCTTATAAGGTAGCAACCTACTGCCTCATCTTTACTTCAGAAAGGAGGATGACAGGGGGACTGTATGATCGACAAATATGCTATTTGTCTATTCATTTAATTGTTTTCTGGAGTGGCATCCACAGTTAGCCCCGTCGTGTATGTAAATCCTGAAGCAAGTCTAAGAATTCATTAACTGTGGCTTGATTTTACAGTCAGTTGCTTAGCATCATGGTAACTACTTCATAGGGGGTTTTTTCATTTAAACTTAGCATACACTAGAAGCTAAATTGCGCAGGTGAAAAGTATCTTCAGACTGGGATTAAACATTTCTGGATTTTGGAATATTAGTTTTATTTATTATGAATGCAACCTTGAATAAATTGCTTAATTTCTCCAGATAGACCTCAGTTTTCTTTTCCATAAAATGAAGGTAATTGTGGGATTAGTCAAGAGCATTATTTGTAAGTGCTTGGCATGGCATGTAGTGGGCACTGAGTAACTGTTGGTTTCCTTCTGTTACTTCAGTCCTAACCACTTTTCAAATATGCAATATATTAAAATCAACCTTAGTATAAGAAAAATTTCCTGGAAAGCATAGAATCATGGAAATTAGAGAAAGTCTTCAAATGTTTAGGTACCCTGCTTTTTAGAAAAATGTCTTTACTTTTAAATGGAATACTTCAGGATATTTTCAAAATAGAGAAAAGTAGACCCTGAGAAAAAGTCATGCATAGTCCCGCTCACTACTCAAAGTTAATTATTGTAAATATGTTGGTATTTTTTTCACTCTTATTTTAATATGTAGATTTGGAATTTATTTTTATAGTTGAGTTGCATACAAAATTTTGTCTTGCTTTTTTTTAATCACTTACCCTTTATAACCATTTCCCCATGTTATAAACTCAGTAAAAACATTTAGTGACTATTATTCCATTGAATAATTAACATCTTGTTCATGTATCTCCTCCCCCATTGCATATTTGTTTCTATTTTTACATTATAAATAGGCTGCTAGAAATGAAAACTTTTTCATATTTCAGGTTATTTCCTTAGAATAGATTTTCCATGGTTGAATTACTAGGTTAAAAGATAAAGGCACATTAACGTGGCCATGGACTTATATAGCTTTTTTGCCATCCTTCTTATGAGACCACTTTTTAAAAAGTCATATAATTAATGAATTTCAGGCAATTCATAAAAATCTTTGTATTTTAATTATTTTTGCAACATACTAACTGAGAAACTTATTTTTAACTCTTTTCAAGTTTAGCCTTTGTTAATGTATTCATATAAGACCTGAAAATAATAGAAAAAGATAAATAAACATGTATTTTACTTTAGTGAGCCCTTAAATTCTTTACATGAAAAATTTTTATAGTACTTTGGGATATCTAGATTTGATGAATGATACTACAGGATTATTATATGTGGCAAAGTTTCTTCCCCTTTTCAGCTTTTACCCATGTATTTAATCAGCATTTTGCTGTTGAAACTCTTCAATAGTAACTGAAAAGGTTTATAAAACATTTATATTCCCTAAGTGCAATATTTTTCCCCCAAAGGGAATCTGTTTTGTAACGATTAATAGTCTAAGTAATAACCATTTGCCTTAAATTTATATTTTCTTTTCCTAAGATAGAATTGTTTTGGATTGGTTTGCTAATGAGAAATCATCACCACAAACTCCAAACAGATTTCTGAATCTACCTGTTTATATTTTGCTCTTGTGTACAGAGACCTACTACAGTTCTTCTCTTATATGCTAGAAAGATTAAAAATCCTTAATTAAATGTCATGGACCAAGCACATCTCTGTAGAATGTGTGTAACAGTAGTATTAGGTTAAAATTATTCAAATATAAGCAATTTAAAGTAGCACAACAAAATAGTATAATGACTCATAATAGCTGTCATTTTAGAGAACAGCTGTTACCAGGTGTTGGCTGCATATTATCTCTCATGATCATGATACCTGTTTAGGCTGATCATTTCCCATTGAAAAGTTGTCGATTTTGATAAATTAAGGAGACACATATATGTGTGTATATATATTTTAAGACAGGGTCTTACTCTGTAACCCAGGCTGGAGTGCAGTGGTGCAGTCTCAGCTCACTGCAACCTGCGCCTCCCAGGTTCAAGCAATTCTCGTGCCTCAGCTTCCCAAGTAGCTGGGATTACAAGCATATGCCACCATGCCTGGCTAATCTTTGTATATTTAGTAGCAACAGATTTCGCCGTGTTGGCTAGGCTGGTCTCCAACTACTGACCTACAGTGATTCGCCCATCTTGGCTTCCCAAACTGCTGGGATTATAGGTATAAGCTACCACGCCATGCCAAAAATAGCGTTTATTTTAAAAGGGGCAGTACCAGTTGCAGCTATTGGTTTTGTTTTATTGTTCAATTAAACTCTTTTTCTATATATGCTTCCAGGAAGCCAGAAAATGTTCACATTACTAAAATTTACCTATATTTCTAACGGAAATAAAACCTTTTTAATTGCTCTTATGAAAATGTTTTTTGTAATATCAAAACAAAAGTTTATCTTTGGTTATGAAAACTTATGCAATTCAGTTACTTAAGTTGCTTTCAAGCACCTTCAGTACTTTTGGCTTTTTTAATAGGTAAATAGTGGATATGCTAGTTATAAATATGTTGAATAAGATAATATAAGTATGTAAAAATCTGTATGTTATTTTGAATGAATCCTATTAGTGTCATAACGTTCTGAATGAAATTTTCTGAATTTTACACTGACTTCTGTATTAGTGTAGATTACTGAAATGCATAGAATTTGTTAACAATAAAAAGAAAAAAAAGGAATAAATCTGATTGAGTTGTTTAAAATGGGTATCAGCTTCCAACAGCTTTTTCTTATTTTCAGGAAGTGTTTGTTGAACACTTAAGATATAAATATACTGTAGTCTCATAGGCCGTATGTAATTAGTTAAAATAGAATATCGGTATTAACTGGATATGCAATTGATTACCAAAAAGAATAGAAGGATAAAATTATAAGGGAAAAAACCCAACAAATTCTGATGAGTTTAGAGGAAGTCATATCTTATTTTGGTTGAGATATCAAGAAAGGTTTTTGGGAGCTATTAGACTTTTTAAAAAATTGTCAGCTATACAGACAATGATAGAAATACAACTCCACTATTTTTTATCTTAAGTACTTAAAAGTTCTAAATACTTTCAGGGAAAAATGTAATGAGTTTGAGGATGTAAAGGGAAAACTGTAGATTTTGTGTTACTACTTGATGAATGCATTTGCTTCTGATGTTCAGTTTTAAGTAGTTTCATTTGATACCTACCAAGTAAATGCAGGTATTTTTAAAAGATTTAAGAGTATGCACTTAAACAGTTTAATAGTGCATGTGCATTGGAACTTTTAAAAATAAGTCATATGGTTATGGGGCAGCTGCTTAGGGATGTGCAGGTTACACAGTTGTGCAAAGATGCCATTGTTCTCCACTGTTCTCTTTTCTAATGTTTATATTAATGATTTCCTTCTGCAGAAACCTGAAAATACTACAAGCCAACCACTTTCTAATCAGCGAGTTGTAGAGGTGGCGATCCCTCATGTAGGGAAATTTATGATTGAATCAAAGGAGGGGGGTTATGATGACGAGGTACATTTTACAGCCCTCTGCACCATTGCTACTTAACTTTTGCTATTTAATAGAAATACTTTGGGCATGCCTGTACCCTCATACTTAATGTCTGTTGCTACATAACATACAGCTTTGCCCCCTCATAGTCCAAAATTACTTTACCAATTATTAACAGAACTTTGAATTACAAATGAAAATTTAAGTAGAAAACGTATGGAATTGTCAAAAGAATTTTCTATTTCTGGAGTTAATTCTTTTATGCAGAAATAGTACCAGTTTACTTTCAGGTTCGCAGATTACAGTAAGATTTGTTTAATTAGTACAAAATTTTTTTGGATTTAAAAATAATTTTTTATATTCCATTCCTGTTTTACTGGAATTACTTATTATAATACTTTGCCCGCTACCTCCTGCCGGAAAATCCCACAGCATGACTGCAGGATGCATAATTGATATTTTTGCTACTACAGCCTCTCCATGTGACTGTGAGTGGAATAACTTATCAGCATTACTGAGTGCCTACTGTTAGTAGGACCTCCATCTTTATTCTTCTCTCTTCACTGTCAATTCTCATTTACTTAGTTTTCCAACAGTATGGAGGCATTTTTGTTTCTCATGATTTAGTTCTTTGGAATCCAGATGAAAATGATCTATTGTCTTATTCTATCAGATTATTTTCTCCCCTTTTCCATTTTTCTCTTGAGACTCTTAATATTACTCTTTTTGAGGAACGGCCACTAAAGCTGTTTTTGAACATGAACACAGAGAAGGCCATAACTACTGGGAAGTGGGGGAGGGGGTGTGAGTTGGTAAAACGCTTGTTGGATTCTAGTTTTTATGGGTTTAGATAAGAATTGCATTTATATTAGTTTTTTTCACGTAACTTTTTTTCTGACTTACTCCAGTGTTACATTCGTGCCAGAGTTAATCACCAAAGTCAGCAGTGTCATAAAGACATATTACTGTACCAGTGTAGGAAATCACAGGCATAACGAGGATAAACAGATCTGTGAGATAAACTGGCCAGAGAGTATTCTCAAGCAGATGTTAGATATATTGCAATTCTCAGTGTATAATCCAAAGTAAATACAATGAGTAATAGGTTCAGTGAATCAGAGGTAATGGATGCAGTCTCTTGATCGCTATAAGATAGCTTCACAGGGCCTTGAGTAATTTCACTTTGCAGTTATTTTAAAATGTAAACAGCTAAAAATAATCTATTATGAAAACAAAAAAAATAATGCTTAAGTATTTAGTACTTAATGACTCTACATTGTTCCAGTTAACTATTTTATAAACATGCTAGCTCTTGAAAATTATGGAACCTGGCATGTTTTTAATAAACCTATCAATTTATTGATCAAGCAGTTAAGTACTTGTTTTAGGATGTGCCTTCTTTCGTTTAAAAAAGTTGAATTGTGATTAATCATTTAACACTATCTTCTGTGCAAGTGCTTATGCTATTGACAGAGTTGTGTCTTTTGTCATTGTTTTTTAAAATTTATTGCAGTGACAGTTTAACAGTGCATGTGCATTGGAACTTTTAAAAATGAGTTGTTGTGGATACAGGGCTGCTGCTCAGGGATGTGCAGGTTGTACAGTCTGCAAGAATGACTAGACAAGGGGCAGAAGTGGGAAGCAAATTGAGTTCATGCTGAGCTCTCTGAGGCTTGAGGAAGAGGTACCTTTTTTAATTGATAAAAAAGGATGTTGCTTTTTCTAAATAGTTCACTCAGAGGCTAGCACATTTTTAAATTTGTTTGTCTAGAACCAGGTGCCTTTTTCAAATTCTCCAATTCAGAGAGGATGCCTTTTTGCAATTTGCACAAAGGCACCGTGTGAGCCAGCTGTGCCCTGTATGGATGATCTTAAAAGGTGCTTACATGTGTGTTGGATTAAATTTGGTCTTAAAAATGCAACATTTGATTTATAAACATGGAAAACAAAGGAGTTTCAGCTTGCATGTAAATACATTATTTTAGTTTAAAAACTTTTTTTTAATGTTAACTATCTTCTGTGGCAGATCATGATGACACCGAACATGCAAGGTATTATCATGGCGATAGGTAAATCCAGGAGTGTATATGACAGGTGTGGCCCTGAAGCAGGGTTCTTTAAGGTACAATGAACATTTTCCTTTTCGTTTCTTTTCTTTTTCAAAATTAAACTTCTTAAAATATTTTATTTCTTTGAATTCACTTTGGTTTTCTGTATAATTTCTCTTTTCCTATCTTAGCTATGGCCACCAGATGTCCTAGGGTTTTCTTTTATGTATTCATTAACCTAATACTGATTCTTTTTCTCTTAATCCAGGTAATTCAAGAAAAAAAATCTTTTTATTTGAGTCACTCTAATAGTGTCCTTTTGATTTGTCAGCAGAAATTTGAATTGTATTTTTTATTTGAAGGGAATGAGGACATTGATGAACAATAATAAGAACTGAGTAAATTGCCTCTGGTAATAGTTCATTTTATCTTCATTGTTCATTTTATTAGTCAATATCATAATATTCTTTAATTTTATTACCATTAGGTACTAAATTGCTTTTTGTGTTTATAAAATGATTTAATTATATTATTTTTATGTTTCCCCATAATTAATTTTTGATAACCTAGTCAGTTCAAGACATGCGAGAACATCAAGCTGCACACTAGTCTATGATTTACCCACATCTTTTTCTCTCTAATATCAGAGCTTTACAATGTTTTGATGACAATTTTTTTGCTTTTACAGATTTGAAAGATGAAAATACCATGTATATTTTGTCATTTTATTTATGTTGACCAAAAATCTTCACTTTTTTTTTTTCCACTCTTTTCAAACCCTTCTTAGTGGTTTTAAAAAGCAGGGTTTTTTTGAGGTACAATTTGCTACAAGTAAACTATGCATTTCTTTTTGATATTAAAAATTAAAATTTTTCATTTTCTGTATTTTGGCATCATCCAACTTGGTCTTTCAAAAACTGGTTCTTTTTTCACTGTTTCAGTATACAGTGCAAAACAAAAGCCTTGTACACAGTAGTAGACATATCAATAAGCATTTTTGGATTTGTTAGGATTAAGGTAACTAACTCTCCTGATATGCCCAGGACTGAGGGATTTCCTGGACTATAGGATTTAAAGTGCTAAACTGGGAAAGTTCTAAGCAAACTGGTCCCAGGACAAGTTGATCAGCCTATTATTTCCCATAAGAAAGGTTGAAAATCCACTTCTAAAAAAAGAAAGAAAAATACATTTTTTATAGTTTCCTGTTTTAATACATTTTTTATAGTTTCCTGTTTTCTTAGTGGCTTCTTAATTTTTACAATTAGAAATTCATTCTTATGCCCAGATAGTATACATTTTCTTTTCTTAAAAAAACACTAAATACATGTCCTCTAAAGTTTTTATTTATTGTGGAAAAGTTATTTATGATTTACAGTGCCATTGTCATTTCTGACTAGGTTGGGTCTTTTTATGTTGAATTGGAAATCTCATTTTTATTAAATTAATATCTGCATATAAAGAATCACCTAACTGTATATATTACAACAGTTACTAAGCCCCCAGTGGATAATGACTTTCAGTTATTTAATCTGTTTGACATTAATTCATATCTTTAAATAGAATGCTTGGGTTTTTTATTCACAGTTACACATTACCTGTTGAATTTGCTTCTATGGAATATGAATAATGAGCTCTCCTTCTTTTCCTGCTTCACATACATACACTGAGAGACACAGTTCCCATCCCCCATACACACACACACGTGTAAAATCTTTTAATTTTGATTATATCAGAATTCTGCATTTGTTGTATTACTATATATGCTATATATGGTTAAACTGTATTATAAATATTACTACTTCCCATTTTTCCCTCAACTTTCGTTTTCCTTAAACTTAGTTGTTTTGTTTTTTGGTTTGCTTCGTTTTTTATGTGCATTGCTATTTTAGTTTAAAGCTGTCCACTGCTTGTTTAAATCTCCTCTCATTCTGCCTTTATCAATTTTATTTTCCTAGGACATCTATCCTGGAGCTTTATGACCTGCCCTAATCTCTATTGGTTTTTCTTTTCTCCTGATCCATAACTAGTAACCTGAGATCTCCTTTCACCATCATGCTGGTGATTCCCTTTGCATCTATTCCTTTGTGTATTTTCTGTATTTCATATATTTTTCTTTTTTGGTTTGCTCTATGATTTTGATAGTACAGCAAGAAAGTATGGGCAAGAATCAAGTTTGTGAAAGAGGGACAGAATATTGTCTTAAGTAAGTTATGTTATATTGCAACTCTCCGTGCATAATCTCAATAAATACTGTAGTTAATAAACTTCAGTCAATCTGAGGTCAAAATTTTCAAGTAGCTTTGGAGATTTTTGAGTCGAGTTTGATGTTTTACTCATAACATAAACTTGTGCTCTTTGTCAGATGTTAAAAATAATTACTACAGTATTTCTATTTCACTAACCATTCTCCTTACTATCCTGATACTCCCTTTCCTGCTTTTTTTTTTTTTTTTTTTGCTGGAAAAACACAAGAATAGCTGGAATGTACATTAGGAAGGAAGTAGTTTATAGGTTGATATTAGCAGCCAGACTGCCTTGGCCGACTGCTTTGTAGGTTTGATTTTGGGCAAATTATTCGATCTTTGTATCTCAGTTTCCCAAGGTGTTAAATAACTATTTATTTTATTGAGTCATTGTGAGCTTTAAAAACATTCTATCAGTGTTACGCTTTTAAAGTAGTATCTGGTTGATAGTAAATGCTCGGAATTTAGCTGTTATTGTTGTTAGTATTATCACGAAGCTTATCTTATGTGTCCAGTTCTGGTCCACATATAGTAGGAGATGAAAAATGAGAGTATCATGTCTGTGTCAAGGACTTTTATTTGCTAATATAATTTTTTAAACTCATTTGTTAGAAATTGTCAGTTCCATTTTAGAGTAACAAAATTAACAGTTTCATTTGGCTTTACCTAATAATTACTATCACAAAACCCTCTTTCTACCTTTTTATCTCTTTAGTGTGTGTATATGTTTATAAAATTTCTGAAGCTTGCGTACATTTTCACCTGTGATTGCGTTTATATATGTGTGTAACCCTATGGAAACATACATCAAGTTGTTTCTAATTAATGCATGTTTTTGGTAAAGGTACAAGCATTTGGACAACTCCAGCTGATAATATGTCACCTTAAAAATTTTTTCATATAAAACATGAAAGTAATATATACAAAATGCAGTTGTATTTAGTACTATAGAAGTGTCTAAAATAAAA
This sequence comes from Theropithecus gelada, assembly GCF_003255815.1. Taxonomy (NCBI): domain Eukaryota; kingdom Metazoa; phylum Chordata; class Mammalia; order Primates; family Cercopithecidae; genus Theropithecus; species Theropithecus gelada. The sequence continues at coordinate 47,213,335 of NC_037670.1, read as the reverse complement.
CTAACAATGACAGTCTCTGCCACTGCCCTGTTGTAACCATTCTTAGTGCTGTGTATCTTGTTTTTTTCTTTTTGTTTATAACAATGCACATATACAGAGACTTAAAATTTTTTTAATGTAGATTTTACTGTTCATAATATTTTGTAACTTATATCACTCAGAAATCTATTGTGGGCTTTCTTAAAGTTTAGACAATATCACATTATCTTTACTAGCTGTCTGCATACACACACATGTGCACACATGTACACACACTCACACATGTACACACAGTATTCTATGGTATAGATGTACTCTCATTTCTTATATCTTTCCCTCTTTATGGACATGTGTCCTATATTTTCTCCCAGTCTACCCTTTCTATTTGAATTAATTTAGAGTACCTTTTTTCTTAAACAGGTTTTAAAACAGTATGTTCCTTTTCCTACTGTTTGGATTTTTTTTTTCCGTATGAAAAGATCTACTCTAACCCAGAGTTATAGAAATTTTCCCACTATTTACTTAAAATACTTTTCTTAGTAAATTTTTATTTTGTAAATTCAAATGCTTGCTTTTTAACTCATTAGCATTTTATTTGGGCTTTCTGCATTCTGTATTAAATGAATTTGGTGTATGTTTTTCTTTTTTGTGCTGTCTTTACCAAGTTTGCAATTAGGGTTATGTTAGCTTTGGTAAATGAGTTTAAGAGCGTTCCTGTTTTTTTAATACTTCAATGTGTTAGCATAGGAACGATCTGTTCTGTAAGTTAGAACTCACTGGTAAGATCATATGAGCCTAGGGCCTTCTTGCGGGGTAGATCTTTTAACACATTTTTTGGTTCATTCCACAGTTATTGGCGTGTTTAAATATTCTACCTTTTTTTTTAATTGATTCTAATCATCATCAACATTCAGTATTAATTCATAAAATATGTACATACCACAGAATCTAACATGGTGGCTGCTTCTGTCTTCCAGTTCCCCCTCAATTAGATAAAGTATTTTTAAATTTTTGTTCTTTTTTGTGCTTAGCGTGTTATAAATTGAGGGAAGAGTTTTTTTGTGTGTTTGTTTTGTTTTGTTTTGTTTTGTTTGAGGCGAAGTCTCGCTCTGTCGCCCAGGCTGGAGTGCAGTGGTGTGATCTCGGCTCACTGCAACCTCCGACTCCCAGATTCAAGCAATTCTCCTGCCTCAGCCTCCCGAGTAGCTGGGACTATAGAAGCCTGCCACCACACCCAGCTAATGTTTGTATTTCTAGTAGAGACCAGTGTCACCACATTGTCCAGGCTTGCCTCAAACTCCTGACCTTGTGATCCGCCCTCCTCAGCCTCCCAAAGTGCTGGGATTACAGGCGTGAGGCACCGCGCCCGGTTGTGTTTGTTTTGTGTGTGTTTTTTTTTAATACCTCTTGTGTCCTGCCACATCCTGAAAAGATCTTGGTCAGGTTTATTTTACATTAGCTTTTTGGCTATGAAAGAAAACTTTTTAACTCTGTGCCGTTTAGGTACTTCTGAATATGGATTTCCTCATGTATTATGATTAGACCAACTTTTTAATACTCTAAATGTTTGCTAGTGATCAAAATGGTGATGCCATTATCAGCCTTGTTATATGAAACAGGTCTGAGTAAGTGGACTTGCTAAAGTTTAACCTCCGAATTAGGAAGTTACCAACCAGTCACAGGAACTCTTTCAACCACAGGCTATCCCACATGAAGAGTCTGCCCTATAAGAATGCAGTATGAAAAGTTAATAGGCAAAGCAGATCTGGGGAAAAAAAAGAGCAAGAGGATGAGACTGGGCTATACTACACTAACTTGAGTCCTTCTCTCAAATTAACTTTATTGGTTAAGACTAGTTTCTACTATAGAAAATCCCCAAATAACAGTGGCTTACGGAGAGAAGATTCTGTTGTGTAAAAATGAAATTCAAAAGAAAACAATACAAAGTTACTATGATAAGCAAAAATAAAAGCCAGAAGATAAAAACAGAATATTTCCAAAGTACTGGTTGCTTGTATGTGTGTGTAGAGGTGAGAGGGTCATGTTATAATTACAATTACAGGATTAGTGTAGCTTTTTTCATTTATTTTAAAAGACATTAAAATTTCTTTTTTTGTAAATATTTTGTCAGTATCTATTAAAGTACCCTTAGGGTTTTATTGAAGTAATACTTTTGTATTATGAAAATTTTTTCTCAATAGTTGTTTCATTGGTTCATAATAATGGTCCCCACTTGACATAACTTTATCACCCTTTTTTACTTTTGAAATGTCTCTTAATCACTTTGTTTATTCAATAGATATAAAAATGTTTATTAGAATATAAAACATGCTGAAAAGTAGAACTCAGTGAATTTTTTTTTTGAATGATACTTTCCTTATTTACATGGCCTTTTAAGGAATATGAAGGAGAAGAAATATTTATCAACATGGTATTAATGAAATTTTGTTCCCTAAAAGTATATGCAGGCCTAAATCGTTAATGCAAAAAATACTTCTCCGTGCATCTTGTTAAATTCAAGTCAGTGGTCCAGCGTTTCCATGCTTAGCCAAAGAAGACTCTTTTCCTCTTGGTTATGTACATTTGTAGCCTGAGTTTTAGGTGCCACATCTTTCAAGTCAGTTACACATCCTGCCTTTAGGCTCTCAGACTTGTACTTCCAACTCAGTGGGTTATCACAATGTGTGTTTACCCATGTGACCACCAACTAGGCCAACAGGTAGAACATCAGGAGTACTCCAGAAATACCCTTTTTCCTCCTTCCCATCACTACAGTCTATCCATACCCAAAAGTAGCCGTTATCTGGACTTCTAACAATATACATTAGTTTTCTTGTTGACCTTTATACACTTGGCATCTTTTACTCTAGGTCCTTTTTTGTCTGGCTGCTTTTACTCAGCTGTGTGTTTGGAGCTTCATCCATGTTACACAGTTGTCATTTCTTCCCTCTCATAGTATTTTGTTTTATGACTATAATTTTTTTCTATCCTTCTCTTGATGGACATACTAAAAAGGTATTAACTGTTTATATGCAGGGCATTGTCCTAAATCCAGTGGGTGTAGCTGGGATAATGATGGACTGAGTTCCTACCTTAATGAACCTCATTTTCTGCTAGGGAAACATTAATTAGAGTTATTAATTAGTATGATAACCAGTTTAATGTGGAAAAATAACATAAAATGAGAAAACAGAGCTAGTACCTAGAGGGCTTCCTAGAAAAAGTGATGTGTAAACTAGTAATACATAATCCAAAATGTAGAATGTAAATGTTTTTCTCTCACTTCCTAATTCTCACTCCACAGTGAGCATCTATTGATTGTTCCTTGTATATCCTAGAGAGATAGATGAGACTGACTTAGATTCAGACATTCATCCTATATTTATAATATAAATAAAAGTAGAAGTATACTCTTTCTATTTGCTTCTTGCTCTTGAGTTTCTTTTTCATATATATGTAATTATTCATATCAGGATTAGTAGATTTATCTCAGTATTTTTCCTTTGTTTCCTAGAGTTTATCAAAATTTTTTAAAATATTCTCCTAGAATAGGGTATGCATGTTACAACAAATTTGAAGAAAGTTAGTACGTTTCCACCTACCGTAGAGGCTGATGGGAGCAATATGTCAGCACACTGATAACTTATTCATACTCCAATTTAGGCAGCTCTGTCTCCTGCTAGCTGTTACCAGCAAGGTCTCTATGGTTAAGTCCTAGGTTTAAATCCTAGCATTATTATTTAATAATTGTGTGACCTCGGGCAATTTATTAAATTATCAGAACCAGTTTATTCACTTACATGAGGAGTTATCTTGAGAGTTAAATGAGATAATTCACGTGGAACTCATCAGGCAGTGTCTGTCACATAAAGAACACCCAAGTTGTTACCTATTCTTACTAAATTTATTAGCATTGTTGCTGAATATTTGAGTAATTTTCAATATTGTGAACATTTTTGTGCATATATTATTGAACACTTACGTGAACATAGCAGAGTTGACAAGTCAAAGTGCTTGCAGATTTTAAATACTAATATTATCAAATTGCCTACATATAGTTACATTGATTTGTTCTACTATTGATATTTGTCTTAAAAAAGACATTAAAAGTGTAATCCCATTTTTTAAAATATATTTCTTTGATCTTTGTGAGGGTCAGTTTTTTTGGCAATTGGTATTTATGTTGACTGTCATTCATCTTTATATGTTTATTACATTGAGCTTTTTTTTTTAGTTAAATGAACATTTGATCTTTAAGACAATTGATTCATCTATAATTTACAAATTATATTTTGTGGTTTATAATTTGTCTTCTAAATTTATTTTTTGTGTCTTACTATACATAATTTCTTAGATCTTACAAAATATAGCAACTTTTTAAAAATAGATTTGGGCCTGTGATCACTTTTAAAATTATGCAAAATTTTAATTCTGCTTTCATGGTTTAATAATACTTTTGTTTTGATTACTAGATAGAAGATTTTAGTTTTCTCTGAATAGAAAAATATCCAGATAGTCTAAACATAAAATATTGACTAATGCATACTTTTCACACTGACTTGACACATATACTAAATCATACATATACTAAATCCCTTATCAGGGATTTATACGTAATCATATACTAAGTAGCTCTGACTGGGTCTCTGTATTCCACTGATCTCATTTTCTGTTTTTGGACAATACACTGAATACAAATGATCTTATTATAGATCATTTGTAATACACTTTCACATTTTGTTAGAAGAACACTTAGTAATTTTTGTTCTTTTATAAACAAGAAGTTTGGAAAGTCTCATTTTTCTTATGATGATTTTTAAAAGCAATTGCTACTTCCTTTCCAAATCCTTTTAGAATTATATTTTTGTGTTAATTTAACATGAAATAGATTATTATTATTATTATTATTTTTTTTTTTTTTACTATTTTGAGTCTTGCCCAAAAGAAACATGATATGCCTTTTCACTTTTATTGTCTTTTGTTGTATTCTTCAGTAAGGTTTTATAATTTTATTTCATAATGGTCTTATATCCTTTTGTTTAATTTATTCCTAGATAATTTTTTTTTGCCTTTTTGAATAGGGTCATTTACATCCACTTTTTTTTTTTTAACCAGGTTATTGAAAGGGTCAGTGATGGGATAACTAATTAATTTTACATGCTTACGTGGTATTTAGTTAACTTTATTGAACTCTTTGTTTTCTAATGGTTTTTGCATTTTATTTTCTTGATTATTTCAGTAAACTGTCTCCCAATAATTATTTTCTATATCTTTATTTCTTGTTTCATTTCTGGCTTTATTGCGGTGATCAGAAATTTTTATCATATTCTCAATACTGAAATAATGGTAGTAGGCGCCTTTGTCTAGTTTCTGATTTTAATGAGTGTGTCTCCAGTGTTTTATTATGTACAATGTGTAGTTTTGGTTCCACTTTATGAATTTTAAAATGCTCTCAAATTACTAGATAAGGGTTTCCCACTAAACTGATTGGTATTGAAATTTAGAAATTTTATAATACATCTATTGAGATGCTGAACAGATTTCTCCTTAATTCTTAATACTTAAGGTCTTAACTTTGATCTACCTTTAAAAAAATTATTGTAAACATTTTTTGTTATATATATTTTTTGTATACCACACTGTTTAACAGAAGTGAGTATGGGTGTTGGCATCTGGTTACATAGACAAAATTGATCTATAGTTTCTTGCTTTGTATTTGTCAATTTTGGGGATACAAATTATACCAGCCTTGTATAACCATTAAGGAGGCTTTCTCTTATTTTTCAGGCCCTGTAGCAATTTAGGTATCACAGAAGTTATCTGGTCCTTGAAGATTTGACCTAACAGCCCAACTCTAAAACAATGTGGGCTTGATTTCTTTCGTGTTACCAGATTTCTCGGGCAAACTTTTAAGTTTTACAGAGTCTCTTCAGTTTTTCTGCCTCTGAAAGCAGTTCTAGTAGTTTATATTTTTCTAGATTATTATCTATCAGGATACTGTAGTTTATTAACAAAGTTATATGTGTTATCCTTCAAGAAATTTTGAAACATTTTTTTTCTGTATTATCACCTTTCTTATTTCTACCAGTGAGTTTTCTTCCCCTTTTTGGTCTTCCATCCAACTATATTCAAACTGGAGATATATATATTTAGAGAGAGAGAGAGAATCTCACTCTGTCGCCTAGGCTAGACTGCAGTGGCGTAGTATCGGCTCCCTGCAACCTCTGCCTCCCAGGTTCAAGTGATTCTCCTGCCTCAGCCTCCCAAGCAGCTGGGATTGCAGACGCCTGTCACCATGCCCAGCTAATTTTGTTTGTTTGAGACGGAGTCTCACACATGATCTCGGCTCACCACAACCTCTGCTTCCCGGGTTCAAGCAGTTCTCCTGCCTCAGCTTCCCAAGTAGCTGGGATTACAGGTGCCCACCACCACACCTGGCTAATTTTTTCTATTTTTTAGTAGAGACAGGGTTTCACTATGTTGGCCTGGCTGGTCTCAAACTCCTGACCTCAGATGATCTGCCCACTTTGGCCTCCCAAAGTGCTGGGATTACAGGTGTGAATCACCATGCTTGGCCTGGAAATTTTTTTGACTAACAGCCCAATAGATTTTGATATCTGATATTCCCATATTAGTACAGTTTTTTATTTCTTTGGCTCAAGAATAATTTAGAGCCATATTTTAAATTTTCTAAGTGTTTAGCTTGGAATATAGCTCTATTTATAATTCCTGTTTGTATTACAGTGTGGTCAAAGAATATGGCCCACAGTATTTCAGTCCTCTGGAATTTGAAGTTTTCTTCATTTCTTAGCACTGTCAGTTTTTTAAAAATAACCCATAAGCATTTTAAAATACACATAAACTCTGTTAACCAACTTTATTTTAGAGATAAGACCAATCAGACTTAGAAGATTATGTGCCTTATTCTATGTCACAGTTAATTATAAATGACGTATCTAGCTTTTTGAATTTTAACTTCCTCAGTTTCCCATTAGATTTAACTGCCTCCAGAATATAAATATTTATATATTTGGTATCCTCATATGTATATATATATATATATAGAGAGAGAGAGAGAGTTTATATAAAAAGTCAATAAGTTATAAATTTAGAATATGGTTTTATAGTATTATTTTGAAAAGTAGAGAAAAGTCTAGGTAGAATTTATTTGCATCTTTAGAACTGAACAAGGTCTGAAAAGCATGGCTTAAACTAATTTTACTGAATAGGTCATCTGTAGGTAGATGGGAAATGAACAAGAAAGGATATCACACATAATGGAGAAGAAACAAAGGCATGTGTGCTTTGTGAGGAGACAAGCCTAACTTAGATAGAAGGGAGATCCTTGTTGCAGGGTGATAGGAAATAAGACTGAATAAATGGCATTGAGCCTGATTAAAGGTGTAGTGAAAAAAGTTAAAAAAATGAAATACAAAGCAGTTCTGTCATCTAATGACTAGTGTCACATTTCATTTAGCAAATGCATGGTGATTTCATTGCAGTGTCTGTGATAATTAACTTAAAATAATTAGCATAGGCTGCCAACAGGATTCTGAGGAGGTAATATGAGACAAATATAATGTTAACTTTACTCGTAATGGCAGATTGTGTAGAACTCTGCTAAATATACCAGCATGGAACATCTGTTGGGAATTTGGATAAATATGATTCCAGTATATTTTAAAAGCCATAAAATTTCTTAAGGAAGTGTATAAAAAATAATTAAGAAATGCATGTATGCTAGTAAAAATTTTTTGTGTGTGTTTGAAAAACAGCTTCTAGAAATTTAGAAGTTAATTTCTTAAAAAGGAAGTGTATAAAAATAGTTAAGAAACGCATTTACGCTGGTAAAAATGTTTTCTTGTGTGATTGAAAAATAGCTCCTAGAAATTTAGAAGTGTCTTTCTACCTCTGCTGGTTTAAACACCTATATTTTGAAAATACTTTGACTTTGGCAATTTGCTTGTGAAAATTAGGAGAATCTTAAATTCAGCAAAATCAAGAAGTGAACATATAATCTTAAAGTATAAGAGGTTATTATATATTTCAATTCTATAATAGAAATCTGCTATTTATTAAAACAGCTTCTATTTTGAAAGTAGGTAGGGGATTGATGACCATTTAGTGGGATCATTCCATGTATGTAAACCTACAATATTATTTTAAGAGACTCGCTACAAATTTGTTTTATTTTGGTCATGCTATTTTAGACTAAAGTATGATGAATGAAATATTTGAATATTCTAAAAGTCTGTTACAGGTTGAGCATCCCAAATCCAGAATTCAAAATCTGAAATATTGCAAAATCCAAACATTTTGAGTACCAACATGATACTCAAAGGAAATGTTCATTGGAGTATTGTTGATTTTGGATTTTCGGATTCAGAATACTCAACCAGCATAATGCAAACATTCCAAAATCTGAAAAAAGTCTAAAATTGGAATCACTTCTGGTCCCAAGCATTTCAGATTAGCGACCTGTAGCCTGTGACAATCATTGTCTAAAGTTCGTATCAACAAGAACAGTAATTGAATTGTTAATGTTTTAGATTTATTCTCAAATTCAGTATACTTCGATTATTATGTATGTGCCCCCCCCCCTTTTTTTTCCAAATTTGGATAATAGGAAGATTTTTAATGAGTTCTAAGCGGAGCTTATGTGTGCTAACTAGGCACACAGTGAGCGCTGATAATCTTATATATTAAAATACAGTTGATATTTATGGCTGTTATTTATTCACATAAGACTTTGGAATGACATGTATATCCTCAAAAAAAAAAGTCAGTTTTTTTCAAGGGAAAAGTATTTTAGAATAATTTGTTTCCTTATTCTATTTATAATCTTAGGCTGCATAGAAAGAACATATTAGCCTTCCTTTTAATGAAGTATGATATTATGTAACTAGAATATTTCATTTAATGTTTATCAGTTATTTTTTCTCCCATCTGTAAAATACAATCATATAGGTCATAACATCTAGATGTCAAAGAATTACTTAAGAAAGGCATGCACTTTTTAAACTAAAAAAACTTTTTAATTGAATGGATTTTTTGTAATCTTGCCTGAAGCTCAAAATGTTTATGCTTGTTAGAGCTAGAATTTACATGTAAGTATAATATAAATGAATATGAAAAGCTTTATCTTAATCATATGGTCCTCTTGTACATAGCAGTATTTGATGTGTAAGTCTATATATATTTCTCTATGGTCAGATATTTTCTGGATTTTGCTTGTGTATTAAAACATGCATTAGTCTTTGTTATTTCCCCTTATTATTTGTATGAGATATTCTTGTTAAAGAAAACTAAGTTTAAACCTCAAGGTAATAATAGTGATAATATATAACCGTTATTATTCTTACATTAATAAAATTTACATACTGTTGAAGCAATAAGTACTTCTTTTTGTGATAATTATAACCCCAGGGCTTGATGTTACATTCCTTATTTGTGGGCTATTCAGCTAAAAGTTAATTTCAATAATACGACTATGCATTTAAGAACAATTTTCTTTCAGATTTGAGTATTGTTGGAAGCTATATATCAACTCTAGAATTTTCTTATTCAAACTGATGCTTAGAAAGGTAAAACAGAATGGGAAAACTTGCCGTCTCCATCTTATGATGTCTGTGAATAGACTTTGACTAGTCTCTGATAAATTTTACAAAATTACTCACATTGTAAGTTTAGACATATTATTTTACCACTTTCATGTGTGGAAACAAAAAGAACATTTATATAGTGAAGGGATAAAGAAGGGCCTTTGTGGCCAGGCACAGCGGCTCACACCTGTAATCCCAGCACTTTGGGAGGCTGAGGCGGGCAGACGATGAAGTCAAGAGTTTGAGACCAGCCTGGCCAACATAGTGAAACCCCATATCTACTAAAAATACAAAAAATTTAGTTGGGCGTGGTGGCAGGTGCCTGTAATCCCAGCTACTTGGGAGGCTGAGGCAGGAGAATAGCTTGAACCTGGGAGGTGAAGGCTACAGTGAGCCAAGATCGCACCACTGCAATCCATCCCAGGGGATAGTACGAGACTTCATTTGAAAAAAAAGAAAAAAAAACAGAAGGGGCTCTGTGATCAGTTATTCAGGAAATACTTTGATACTGTGGAACATGGGACTGTGTTCTTAGATGTACCGCCCTGTTTGTAATACTTTAAAAGCCAAAAAAAAAAAAAAAAAATTATATGCAAGAAGAATTAAACTTGTAATATTGAAGGATTTTTAGGTGTTTAAATAATTAACCAAAATTGTCATTTTCATTGCATTTTCCAGGCAATTAAGTTGGAATATGCAAGGTTGGTTAAGTTGGCCCAAGAAGACACCCCACCAGAAACCGACTATCGTTTACATCATGTCGTGGTCTACTTTATCCAGAACCAGACACCAAAGAAAATCATTGAGAAAACATTGCTAGAACAATTTGGAGACAGAAATTTGAGTTTTGATGAAAGGTAATTTAAAAATATAAAATTCTTATGCTAAAAGTGTTCTTTTTTTTTTTTCATGCAGATTCCCAGGATAATTTCTTGAGTATTTATTTTATATATGCATGGGTACATATTTTAATAAATACATAACAATTTGAACTCAATGTGAACAGTTGCTGGAGTCTGTGGCCTTTTGAAGTTTGAACTGAGAATAACTTAGATCATTTTAATAAATTTTAATTGTGAATCAAGTAATCACTGCACTTACTACACTCAATATTTTAGAAACAAAAATGGGCTTCTCAACCTCTGTACTATATACATAGTTTAAATTAGATAAATCTTTGTTGTTGGGGCTGTCCTATGATTGTAGGATATTTGATAATATCCCTCATCTCTTTGTTGGATGACAGTAGCAGCTCCCAAGTTGTGGCATACCAAAATATCTCCAGGTATTGCCAAATAACTCCTAGGGAAGCAAAATCACCCTTATTAGAGAATCACTGGAGAAAAGGTTTTAGTCTTGCAGATAAAATATAAACATTATTTGACGTAAAGAGGTGGCTTAGAAAGGTTAGATTCATGCAGAAACATTTTCTCTGGAAAGAAAATATTCTATAGAAATTTCTGTAGAATTTCTGTAGAATATAGAAAATATTCTATAGAATATTTCCAGAGAATGTTTTCTCTGGATTATTAGTTTTATAAAGAATTATTCAGAAAGTCCTATAAAACTACTAATGTTAAAAATCACAATTTAATTAGAATGAATGACACTAGGAAACAATTTTAGGGCCCATGTGAAATACTAGAGTATTGAAAGTTATTTTCGTATATAAAAACATTGATGCTGTCTTGCAGTTCATTGTAATTTTAATTCTGAAATGATTATCCTTTTATGAATGTCTCAAAAATACTGAGTTAAAAGTGTGTAGTGAAGAATATGAGGGGAAGCAAAGCATCTGAATCAATCCTATCTTGCTAGGTATGTGCTGTGAAATGTAAGATTCTGTGCTAATACAAATAAATAGTTGTGAACAATATCTGATAGATGGTTGAATGCTCAATGAATGTTGGCCACTACTATTTGTATTAGTAGCAGTATGGACATGATTTATTTTGATACATATGACTGCAGAGAGTCAGAAATAGGGTTGTTGTGACCCTCGTTATCGGTGCTATCAGTGTACTGAGTTCCATTGGATCTATGCTGTTTAATTTGGAGAAGATATTAATGGAGTAATCACACTGACTTTTCAATCTTTTGCAATTATCTGACTATAACTAGTTAATCTGTTTTGATAACCTTACTTGTGCTTGAAAGACAGAGTTACACGCATGTGAATAAATATATTTTGTAAGGATTTCCTTGTCACTGATTCTGATCATAAAATCCACTGGAATGTTTCCATTTTTACCTGAGATAATAGGCACATTTTAGACTCTTTCTTTTTAGCATTTAAGAGTAAATAATACCGTGGGGCGGGGGGAGAAGATGCAGTGTCTCTTGAACTTGGTTAATAGATGCACATTATTTTTTAAAAGTTTCGTTTTTTTCCTATGCAAACTGTGTTAGTTAGAATGTAATTTAAAAGTCATATATCAATACAACACAGTAAATTTGAATTAGAGAGTTATTGCTCCTGTCTTCTTTGTAATTCTCCAACATTGGTCCCAAAAATATTTTTCCCTTAAGGTTATTTAGAAGTTGTTTCTATAAAAAAGTATTGCTATTTTTGCTCAGTGTTTATGGCTTTTGCTTTTGATTTACAAATATATATATATACACACACACATATATATGTTTTTTTTTTTTTAAGGTGTCACAACATAATGAAAGTTGCTCAAGCCAAACTGGAAATGATAAAACCTGAAGAAGTAAACTTGGAAGAATATGAGGTAATGTGCTTTTTTAGAGGTGAAACTACAGATTTAGGGATTCTGTAATTCACTGATATTCCTTTCATTTCAGCCCAACGGAAGTAGAATTTGTTATGAATGATGAGTAAAAAAATTAAGTTTCCAGGTCAATGCTCAAGTAATTAATAATTTTATAAATGATTTTAGGATTAACATGATGTGATAGCATGTAGACCAAAAAGTTTAAAATCAAAAAAGGAAGATTTTTGGTTTTCTATTTCAATGCTAGTTCTCAATTACTTTTTAAATGAACTTTTCTAGCTTAAAAACGAAGTAAAAATACATTGTTAATTTTGAAATCAACTTAGAAATTGCTGTTACATAATATTAACAAGTGATATTTATCAAGAGCCTACTATTTGCCAGGCATTTTTCTTTCTTTCTTTTTTTTTTTTGAGACGGAGTCTTGCTCTGTCGCCCAGGCTGGAGTGCAGTGGCGCGATCTGGGCTCACTATGCCAGGCATTTGTCTAAGCTCTTTACATGTATTAACTGATTTAATTCAGACAGTAACACTGTGAGGTAGGTAGTGTTCTTATTCCCATTTGACACATGAGAAAATAAGGCATAGAACAGTGAAGTAACCTGCCAAGGTTTTCACAGCCACAAGTTCACAGCTTGGCTAATAGAGCCTACTTTAACTGTTGCACTACATTGTGCAGCTGTACACTGTGGGCTGTATTTTTTCCTCACTTTGATTCATCAGATATATTTTGGGGAAGTTAGAGATTCATTTTAGTCACTATGTGCCATGTATATTTGTCATTATTAGACAGTGTTATGTGTGAGAGCACTTACATAGGTACTTGTGCTTGTGGGATTTTTTTGTGCACAAAATTCTTTTTGTCAACTTTGGCTTTAAAATATTCTTTATTTTAATTGATGAATTAATACACCTAGTATTTCTTCAAGTTTTTAAATTTAACCTTATACATTGCCTTTTTTAAATTTACAAGTCTAGTAAATTTTAAGTTGTTTTCTTGGGTGCGTTTGCTTAATATTTGGTTCCATTTACAAACTTAATTATGGCACTTTAGATTCCTAAACAATTAGTGTAATTCACTACATAAAGAGAGAAGAGGAAAGATAGAGCAAACACTCATTGTTGATGAAAACCTTAGCTAGTTTGGCATATAAAGTAACTACTTAATTCACTAAAGAGTGTCTCTAAAAACAAAAATAAGAAATAATAAAACTGCAGCAAATATATAGAATTGTGAGCATTGAAAGCTTAAAATTTTTCTTATCAAAAACGAGGCAACAAAAATAAGTGAAAAGTAAAATATTGGAAAAGAGAAACAAAGACATCATTATTTGTAGTTTTTTTATCTTGAAATTCAAATAAAATCTACAACTGATTTATTAGAACTAGTAAGAGAGCTTTGCAACATGCAAACTTGTGTCAGATATCAATTTTATTCCCTTATACCAGTAATAAAAAAAAAAAAAATTAGAAAGTATAAAAGTGAGACCATTTACAATAGTATCTGAAACTATGAAGTATATAGAAATAAATTTAACAAAAGGTGCAGGTGACTTCTGTGGGGAAAATTATAATACTTATCGGGAGACATTAACAAAGACCTAAATAAATGGGCATACATATGGTATTTGGAAAACTTGATATTATTAATATATAGATACCACTTTTCCCCCAAATGCTTTATAAATTCAGTGTAGGCCATATCAAAATTCTAGCAAGATGTTTTATGGAGCTTGATAAGCCGACTGAAAAATGTTATGGAAATGCAAAGATCCCAGTCCACCTCATATCTCTGACAAGCAAATTAGTGAACAGTAGAAAGACTTTTTAATAAATAGTTCTGGAAAATAAAATTTGATTTCTTGTTCATTCCATATGCAAAAATTCATTTCAGTTGTGAAAGGCTCCTGTGCAAAGCTGTTTAGAAGTCAACATAGGTAGAAGCCTAAAGACACTCATTTATCCATAAAAGGCACTCATTGACCAGATATTTTTGACCAGGATATGTAATCTAGAGCCAGAGAAATTCAAAATCTGTTTTATCTTGACCCTGAGGAGCAAGTCAAGTCATCTTTTAGCTAATAATGGCTCCAAATCTGTACCCTTCCAATTGATTGAGAGCTCTACCCTTGTCCCCAAGATTGGTGTTCATGGGACTTGATTTTTAATTGTGACTTGATTCTGCACCACTTTCTTTAGTTTGCTTCAACGGATTAGACTTATCATATTTTTATTCACAAACCTTCTCATATTCTAACTGCAGGGCCATTAAATCATACAAGTATTTAAATGACTTGTTTTTAGAGTCTGCATATTCCTTATATTTTTGGTCTTGCTCTAAGTTCAGGGTTCAGCAAACCATAGCCTGCAGACCAGCTTACCACCTGTTTTTGTAAATAAACTTTTATTGGAACATGGTCATTTGTATACATATTTTCTGTAGATACTTTCACACTGCAGTTACAGAGTTGAGTAACCGAAGATGAGGCTTGCAAAGTCTAAAACATTTACTGTCTGACCTTTTACAGAAAAAGTTTGCGTACTCACAACTTCCAAGGCAATTCTGATGACAACAAGGAATGACAGTTTGAATACCTTCCCCAGAAGAGCTAACTTTATTCTTGCAGGACAGATTTTACCTTTATTTGTTATTAATATCTAATAGCATGAAAATTATGTCTTGAAAATTAAAATTAAGGCTGGGTGTGATGGCTCATGCTTATAATCCCAGCACTTTGGGAGATCAAGGCACAGGGAGTTGCTTGAGACCAGGAATTTGAGACTGGTCTGTCCAACACAGCAAGACCCTGTCTATACAAAACAGATTTAAAAATTAACTAGAACTGGAAGCGTGCACCTGTAATCCAAGCTACTTGGGAGACAGAGGTAGGAGGATTGCTGGAACCCAGAAGGTTGAGTCTGCAGTGAGCTGTGATCATGCCACTGCACTGCAGACCGGGCGACAGAGTGAGAGCCTGTCTCAAAAAAGAAAAAAAAAAAAATTTATATTCAAGGAGAATATGGTTGGCTAATAACGTATCTGTGTTTCTTATTTTTGTTTATAATGTTTACATAAAAGCCTTAACACTTTTGTTATCAGTATTCTCTTTCCAATTTGTCTTATACTGAATTTCAGTTATTTTTCTTGAGTCAATTATTATAAAGTAAGTTAAGAAAATCTTGACTTCATTCTCTTTAAGAGTTACAGGGTATCACCTTAGAATTATTTAGTCCTATTACATGCCCTGTAGTTGTTTGGGGGGTGGGGAGGGGCACTGAAATATGAACTGCAGCTGTTCTTTTACCGTATCTCATGTAAATAAACTGTTCACCTACACACTTAAATTTACCACACATTTGCAAAGTTAAAAGGTTAAATAAATCTGTCATAACTTTTTTTTAGTTTCTTAAAATTATATATCAAGTATAAGTGTTCAAGCTTTGGTTCATACTCAGTGTAATAATTTCATATTCTTCCATGAGTTGATGTAGATACAATAATATTTCAATAATATGATTTTATACCGATGAATTTTTGAGATGACCTGATGGATTATCCTGCCTTTATATTTCTGTTATCTGCTAGTAAAATCTTTAATTTCATATCAATGCCTAATAATTTTTAGATTTAATGTTATATTAATAAATAGTCTTGTGTGCCAGAAAGTAAAGTCTTATTTTAGTTCTGATGTATCTTCATTTTGAACTCTTTGTTTCTATTAATTCAAATAGTAGCAGAATAGTGTATTATTTTTGAACAGTTTCATAGTAGTTTTTAAATCTTATTTTGAACATTTTTAATTTTTCTTTCACTTACAGGAGTGGCATCAGGATTATAGGAAATTCAGGGAAACAACTATGTATCTCATAATTGGACTAGAAAATTTTCAAAGAGAAAGGTAAGGCAAAGTAGACAAATATGAAAAGAGCATAATTTTTGCACTTAATTCTATTCAGATATGACCTCATCCATGGAAAAGATTGTATTCACACACTGTATTTTTAATAAATGTTTTATTTTAGATCAATTTTAAATTTACAGAAAAATTGCAAAGTTAGTGTAGAGACTTCCCATTTACCCCACATAAAATATATTTTCCATTAAAAAATCCATAAGGTCGGCATTAGTGTCTGTGTTTGTCAGCTCTCAAATACTACACTTGAGGCTGAGTCTCATCTTGATAGCAAGTTGGAGTGTTTTCTGTATGTCTTTGTGAACTTTCAGGTACTATAAAAAGTGTAGCTGTAGAAAATTTTTGAGTACTGTGACTTTAAACAAATTTTGGATTAATTTTCATTTAAGATAATCTTAAAGGACTATTTAATTAAACAATTATTTTAATTGTTATTAAGAAGAAAGGATACATTTTGCTTTACTTACATTTTAGAATATTTACTAGTTTGCATGTATTTCTCCACTTATTTCTTAATGCATGTCGTTTAACAATAACTTGACTAGTGATTGTTTTTTGAGGAAATGCTTTATTTTCGATGCAGTGTATATTGCAGCCAAGTAACAGGGGTATTGAATTTTTCCTTTTTTTTTTTTTTTCTTAATGAAGTTTAAGAAGCTCCCACTTAGGTAATGATGCTTCTTTTTCAAAAAACGAAACAAAGATCAATGTTTAATTCTGGAGCTGTACTGTCCAACATAGTGGCCACGTGACAAAACTTAAATAACTGACAATTTTAAAACCAAAGTTCGGTTCATCAGTTATACCAGCCACATTTCAGTAGTTCAGTAGCCTCACGTGGTTAGTGGCCTCTATTTTTAGCCAGCATAGAACATTTCCATAATCACAGAAATTTCTACTGGACAGTACTATTCTAGAGGACAGTACTTTCATTTTTATATTAAAAGTTATCAAAATTTTTAAAGTTATCACACAAAAGGAAAAAGTAATGTTTTACTTAACAGTTTATCTTAAGTACTTAAGTACAGATTATTTAAAGTCCTAGTCATTGTGCTGTTTATAAGATAATTTCGCTTTGGTCATTGATGTGTAGAACACTTATTTTGCTCGATACCACCATTTTATAAGTTATGTCCGTCAAGATTGTATTTCTTTAATAAGAATATTCAGATGTACTAGAATTTATAAGCTTTGTGCTGATTTGAGAGAAATAATATGATTGTATAATTCAATAGAGTAAGATAAAAAAAGGCATTTCAGTGTTACTGATAAATCAGACTTCACAGAGATGTAGTAACTTTGTCAAGGTCAGGCAGCTAACTAGGAAAAGAAAAATTAAGAGACCTCGTATTCTTGTATAATTTAATGAAATCATGTAAATACCAAATGTATTCATTTATCTCAATAAGAATTAAAAAGATGAAACTGCCACTTTGTATCTGTCTGCATAGCTTCTGTATTAGTTGTTCCCAGTTAACATATCTTAAAGGAATTTGAGATATAACTTGGAAATATGTTTAAATATTATAATTTGCTTGTCAGTTTTCAAATAGATGCTTATTCAGAAAGCTAATATTCTAGCATAGTAAATGCTTATCAAATTAGGAGGATTAACTAGAAAATCAATGGTGACAGATACTACTTATGGAATATCTTTTAAAGAAATATTGGTGTGTGCGACTGTAATCCCAGCTACTCAGGAGGCTGAGGCAGGAGAATCACTTGAACCTGGGCGGTGGAGGCTGCAGTGAGCCAAGATCACACCAGTGCAGTCCAGCCTGGGTGACAGAACGAGACACCATCTCAAAAAAAAAAAAGAATTTTTTTTTTTTTTTACTGTAAATATAGCAGTTATTGTTGCTGGCTGTGTATAAAATCTTGCCAAAAGGTTCTGTCAAAATTGTTTCTAATGAAAATGTAAACATTTAAAGCCTTGAATGAAGTACTTACTGATGGACCCTTGTGAGTCCTGAGAATAGTGAAGTGAAATCTATGATTTCAAGAACCAGCTAATTTTTTTTTTTTTATGTTTTTGTAGAGATGGTGGTCTCACTCTGTTGGCCAGGCAGGTCTTGAACTCCTGGCCTCAACTGATCCTCTCACCACCACCTCCCAAAGTGTTGGGATTACAGGCATGAGCCACTGTGCCCCACCCCTTTTCTTCCTTTTTTAAAATCTGATTTGAACTTCATAATATCTAGACTTATATTAATATTAACACATATGCCTAATTCTATCACTTTTTTTTTTTTTTGAGACGGAGTTTTGCACTTGTTGCCTACGCTGGAGTGCACTGGCGTGATCTCAGCTCACCTCAACCTCCACCTCCCGGGATTCTCCTGCCTCAGCCTCCCGAGTGGCTGGGACTACAGGCATGCGCCACCATGCCCGGCTAATTTTGTATTTTTAGTAGAGGTGGGGTTTCTCCATGTTGGTCAGACTGGTCTCAAACTCCTGATCTCAGGTGATCTGCCTGCCTCGCCCTACCAAAGTTCTGGGATTACAGGCGTGAGCTGCCACGCCTGGCTTCTATCACCCTTTTTATGTTTGGGGGCTTTTTGTTTTTGCTTTATTCCACTAGGTTTCCCAGATTTAGAAGAAATCTTTCATTTTCCGCTTCCTCTCTTTCCTTTAGATCTTCTTATTTCTGTTTTTTTACATTTTTCCCAATAACTAAAACTGTCTGCACATGGAAAAGAACCTACGTTGTCATTGAACAAACCAAATGATGTTTGTGATCATAAAACGGAGTAACCTGAGTTTTTCCTTCATGCATGTGGGACACTGCGTTCAACAAGTAGATTGTTGGTTTCACATTAGCTTCAATTCTGAGTTCAAATGGAAGACATTGGAAAATAAATACCAAGGAAGACAGAACTATCCGAATGTATCCGTTATTGCCTCTTTTCCCAGATTTTTTCTTAATTTGTTGCTTTTATTTTTTTACTTTTAAGATATAACTGTCTCCGGGTTTCAGATGGTACTGTTGCTAAAAAGGTGCTCCCAAGCATACACTGCATCCGATGATATTTTTTATTATAATGTAGATTATCAAAACTTAAGCATATACTTAAAATGTTTTATAATTGTGGCTGACTTTGTTTCTACAAAGGTGAAATACTAATGTTATATGTTTCTTTTTAATTTTCAAGTTATATAGATTCCTTGCTGTTCCTCATCTGTGCTTACCAGAATAACAAAGAACTCCTGTCTAAAGGCTTATACAGAGGACATGATGAAGAATTGATATCACATTATAGGAGAGAGTGTTTACTAGTAAGTTGAATGCATATAGTATGATCTTACCATTTTGTCTGACATTGGGCAAGTTTTCCAGACTCACATATAACTGATGACTACATAAACTCTGATGGGATAAGAACATGATGATGTCTATAAACTGGTTCTAGTCTCTTCAGATGGCAAAGTGCACTCAGTTCTTTATTCTTTTCTCTTTATGAATCCCAAGTACTATAGGTGATAAATGAGAAATGTTCTTAAAATAGCATCAGTTTGTTTTCATTTCTGTATTTAGATTTCTTTATCACACTACCACTCCTTTTTTTGGTGGGAGAGGAAGGGATGCATAGATAAGTCTTAAAAAAAAGTTTTATGTAAGTCTATAAGAATATGCAGTCTGGGTGCGGTGGCTCACACCTGTAATCCCAGCACTTTGGGAGGCTGAGGCTGGTGGATCACTAGGTCAGGAGAATGAGACCATCCTGGCCAACTTGGTGAAAACCCGCCTCTACTAAAATACACACAAAAATTAGCCGGGCGTGGTGGTGCACGCCTGTAGTCCCAGCTACTCAGGAGGCTGAGGCAGGGGAATCGCTTGAACCCAGGAAGTGGAGGTTACAGTGAGCCGAGATCGCGCCACTGCACTTCAGCCTGGTGACAGAGTGAGACTCCATCTCAAAAAAACAAGAATATGCATAGAATGTATCAGAGTAATTTCTATTTAACTTAAAAAAATTGAATTTTGAGATATAAGAATAGTATAGCTGATTTTAAACATAAATACTACCAAAACCTGATGGTTCCTCTGAAACATTCAAAAAATGATATGATGTTTCTCATCATTTTTTGATAGTAACCTAACCACATTTGGTTATTTGTTTTACATAGGAATTTAAATGAAACCTCATCAAGATTACTTTAGTGTTCCTTTCAGGTTTTTTCATATTATATATTTACAAAGTGTTAGGTTCTGAGGGATACAAATATGAGTAAGATGTACTTCCCGTCCTCAGAAAACTCAGTCTGATAGGAGAAATACAGAAATAATTGTTATGTTCTGGAATAAGTGTCATTATGAGAAATATGCACAGTGATATGCCTGAAATATTTGGGAAGAACCTTAAGAGAGAAGGTTCTTAAGATCTCATCTGGATCTTGATGGATAAATAGGAGTTTTATTCATGATAGAGAAGGGAGAATATTCCAGTGCACAACAGAAAATAAAAATAAATTCATTGTGGCTATCCAGGTTATGAGGAAGTGGGGTAAGGTGGAAGTGATGAAGCTGACAATACTTGTCGATATTGGTCAGATGATAAAGAAACTTATATGACATTCAGATGAGTTTGCACCAGTGTAAGTTTGATTAGGTTTGGCATGATGAGGTTTGTTTTCAGAAGATAATTCTGGTAATAATAATAGCATACTAGAGGATGAACAGGAACGAAGTAGATTGAAGTCAAGAACCTTAGAGGGGAAAGTCAAGGGATGGAGAGTGAGGGCCTCGACTCATGTAGTACAGTAGGTATGATGGTGAAGGAAATGAAATCAGGGCGTGTCATAGCTGTTGG
Organism: Theropithecus gelada; assembly: GCF_003255815.1. Taxonomy (NCBI): domain Eukaryota; kingdom Metazoa; phylum Chordata; class Mammalia; order Primates; family Cercopithecidae; genus Theropithecus; species Theropithecus gelada. The sequence continues at coordinate 47,192,294 of NC_037670.1, read as the reverse complement.
GTGAGTGGAAAGAAGGAAATGGAAGAGTCAAAGCTGCCAAACTTTCTAGTTTTTCATTTAATATTAGGGAATCTAATAGGAGGAACAAGGTTGGCTTTGAACATGTTATATTTAAGAGATTTCCAAGACATTGTTTGATTCAGTGAACTTAACATTAAACTTGTCATTAAATTTCATATCTCATTTAATGCATACTTCCAAAAATTGTAGTAAATACTTGAAGATTTATCTCATTTTATTCTCTTAACCCCTATGGTAGGAAGATAATAATGCCCTATTATTAATGTAAAGAAAGTGAAGCTACGAGATTTAGCTAATCTGTTCACGATTGGTGTATTAGTCCGTTCTCAAAGTGCTATAAAGATACTACACAAGACTGGGTAATTTATAAAGGAAAGAGGTTTAATTGACTCACAGTTCCATATGGTTGGGGAGGTCTCTGGAAACGTAAAATGATGGTGGAAGGTGAAGGGAAGCAAGGACCTTCATCACATGGTGGCAGGAGAGAGAAGTGCAAGCAGGGGAAATGCCAGATGCTTATAAAACCATCCGATCTCCAGACTCACTTCCTGTCACAAGAACAGCATCGGGGAAACTGCCCCTATGATCTGATCACCTCCCACCAGGTCTCTTCCTCAACACCTGGGGATTACAATTCAAGATAAGATTTGGGAGGAGACACAAAGCCTAACTGTATCAATTGGATAATTGATTCATGGCCAAGTTGGACTTACAGCACAAGGTTCTTTCCAAAATCAAAATAAATTGCACAAGAATTACGGTGTAAATTTGTAAATATTTTTATTTGAAATTCAACTTTCAGAGTCACATTTATCATGCTGTAAACATAAGATTTTAAATAAGAACCCTTAAATATTATAGGTCTTATACCTGTATTTATCTCTTACGTTTCTTATTACATGGATTTCTCTGTTCTACTAGATTAGTGATCAGCACACTATGGCTTGTGCTCCACCTACCACTTGTTTTTATAGATAAGTTTGATTGAAACATAGCCATGCACATTCATTTATATATTATGTATTATTGCCTTTGTACTACAAGCAGAGTTGAATAGTTGCAACAGAAACTTTGTGGCCTTCAAAGCCTGAAGTAGGCCTTGTCTGGACCTTCACAGAAAAAGTTTGCCAGTCCTCTTCCCAAATTGTAAGCTCCATGAGAGTTTTCTGTATTAATCACTTGAATGCCCCTGCATCTGGAAAAATTTCTGGCACATGGTGTTTACTCTGTAGGAAGTTTTTGAAGGGATAAGTGAATTGATTACCTTTATATTTCTGTATCAAGGAATACAGTAGTATATATTCAGTTGCCATTTATGGAGATGAGTTTTTCAAAAATTAATATGGATTCTGAATTTCTTTATTTTTAAAACTATTACGAGTGCTTATAAAATTTTATAATTGGGGGAAGTTAATCTCTAGAGAAGAAAAAATGTCACCTGTATTGATGATCAACATAAGCCAAACAATAGTGAAAACACAGTAATGTTCCATCCACCACCGTTTGCTTTTGTTTCTTCTGTTGTCATATACATAGCGTTTTCTAAAGAGAGGTTTTCAGTTCTAGATAGGTTGAGATTGTTTTCTCTAAATACCGTTTGTTCTAATACTGTTTGTGAACATATTTATGTTGTCTTCCTTATTAATACTTACAGATATTTAATTTTAAAAGGAAACAAAAACCTATTCTTTTTTTTGCATTGCATTAAGAAATTAAATGAGCAAGCCGCAGAACTCTTCGAATCTGGAGAGGATCGAGAAGTAAACAATGGTCTGATTATCATGAATGAGTTTATTGTCCCATTTTTGCCATTATTACTGGTGGATGAAATGGAAGAGAAGGATATACTAGCTGTAGAAGATATGAGAAATCGATGGTGTTCCTACCTCGGTCAAGAAATGGAACGTAAGTTTAAACAATGGTAGTAGGCACCTGAGATGTCGGGATTAAACGCAGTTAGAATTAGATGTTATTTATTCTTGCCATTTTTTATATTAAATATAATATTAAGTATTATATTTAATAATTTCACATTCACATTACTCTTTTTCCATATTGATGAGCTAAGCTGGGTGCATTGCAGTTGCCATTTGTTTTTGTCTCCCCAAAATGGCAATTATCTTACCTATCACGGCAAGTTAATATTAGTAAATCATGTTGACAATGATCATGTCATAATTTCTATCTTTAGTTAGATTTAATTGTTTGTATTTGCAGCACACCTCCAAGAAAAGCTGACAGATTTTTTGCCAAAACTGCTTGATTGTTCTATGGAGATTAAAAGTTTCCATGAGCCACCGAAGTTACCTTCGTATTCCACGCATGAACTCTGTGAGCGATTTGCCCGAATCATGTTGTCCCTCAGTCGAACTCCTGCTGATGGAAGATAAACTGCACACTTTCCCTAAACACACTGTATAAACTCTTTTTAGTTCTTAACCCTTGCCTTCCTGTCACAGGGTTTGCTTGTTGCTGCTATAGTTTTTAACTTTTTTTATTTTAATGACTGCAAAAGACAAAATGACTATACAGACTTTAGTCAGACTGCAAACAATAAAGCTGAGAATCGCATGGAGCTCAGACTTTGTTTTAACCGGAACTGATGTATAATCACAGATCTAATTGATTTTATTATGGCAAAACTATGCTTTTGCCACCTTCCTGTTACAGTATTACTTTGCTTTTATCTTTTCTTTCTCAACAGCTTTCCATTCAGTCTGGATCCTTCCATGACTACAGCCATTTAAGTGTTCAGCACTGTGTACGATACATAATATTTGGTAGCTTGTAAATGAAATAAAGAATAAAGTTTTATTTATGGCTACCTATGTGTTTGTAAGCAGGTATATTGTATATTAGTGTATTAGTGATAATATATACATGAATTTTGTCTGGGGATTAAGATTGGACAATTAATAGATTAATACAGTCTTTTGATTCTGCTCTAATGGTAGCAAATTGGAAAATGTTTAAGTATTTGACACTTAAATTTATCTATATTTTTAACAAAATTCTTAAACTTAGTATGGCACCTGAGCTTGTTTTGAATTCGGTCAGGGTTTTTACTCAAGCAAGTGGTTGATTTTTTTTAAGTCAAACTACACTGAAACTTTTAACCTTTTCTTAGATTAATTTTACTTTTTAAATGTATTTAAAATACATAGCAAGGTGATTATTTCAAGAGAATCCCAAAGTACTTGAATAAGGGCTATTGTAAAACTTAAATATTTATATATACACATATATACACATACACACATCTATATATATATATTCTTCATAATGGAGGACAATGTTTTGCAATATATAAATCATTCTATTTTTGTAAATTGTATATCACTTTAATTGAAAATGTTCTCTGCTAATTAATACTGTGAAACAAAGTTGATGTTGTTTAACTAGAAGTTATGAGTATCTTAACTGCCTTTATTCCTTTTCAAAAAGGAAAAAGCTATAGAACATTTTGTAGATGAAACTACTGTTAATGAATTAATATTGTGAATGAAAATCAAAATCCATACTTTAAAGGTAATCATGTTACTAACAACCTATTTTTGAATTCATAAAGATTTCTTTATAAATGATGTTTTGTGAGCACAGTAAAATAGACCATTATACTATGTGTATGTTTGATACAGCGTCGCCAAAACTAGTGTTGTTTCTAAGTGCCTCTCACAAAAGATCCTGGATGGAGGAGTAAGATGAAATATTATGCTATTATATGATACTGTTTGTAAAGGTACCAATGTGCTAGCAAGGTATTAATGACAAGGAATTATTACTGTTTCTGTTGTGAAGTTAGATTTTGCATATTGTATCTATCAAAATATGTTTGGGTTTAGATTTTAAGTTGTCTACTGAGCAGAATTCTGCATTGGTTTTCCAGTCCTGTTAAAAGTTTAGAAACTTCATATGTGTCATCACAGCTTTTGTAAAGTATCCTTAATATTTTATGACATTCTACCACGGTGGTAAAGTTGTTTGTGTTTGTGTGTATAATTGACTGCTGAGACACAAAGTGCTCAAACACTACATGGAAATTATTCCTTCAAAGGCACATTCAGAGAATCATGTCACTCTTGTGCTGAAGGTAAGTATTATAATTGTATTTACTGTATACTTAAAAACCAGATTATTTATTCCTAGTAGTGAATTTGAAATAACTTATTTAAAGCAGTGACCTTTTTCAAGACCTACAGAAACAACGTATTTTAATATTGGTTTTTAATCTAATTGTAAGATTTAGATCACTGAAATTTCTTTCTTTTTTTTTTTTTAATATCCAGCTTTTAAGTTCAGGGTTACATGTGCAGGATATGCAGGTTTCTTGCATAGGTAAATGTGTCATGGTGGTTTGCTGCACAGATGATCCCATCCCCCAGGTATTAATCCCAGCATCCACTAGCTATTCTAACTGATCCTCTTTCTCCTCCCAGCCCCCACCCTCTGCCAGACACCAGTGTGTGGTGTTCCTTCCACCATTGAGTCCAATATGTTCTTATCACTTAGCTCCCACTTAGAACATGCAGTGTTTGGTTTTCTGTTCCTATGTTAGTTTGCTCAGGATAATCGCCTCCAGCTTCATCCGTGTCCCTGCAAAGGACGTGATCTCATTCCTTTTTGTGACTGCATAGTATTCCATGGTGTACGTTTTCTTTATCCAGTCCATCACTGACGGGCGTTTAAGTTAGATTCCATGCCTTTGCGATTGTGAATAGTGCTGCAGTGAACATCCATGTGCACATTTTTATAAGAAAACAGTTTACATTCCTTTTATGTAATATCCAGTTACGGGTTTGCTGGCTCAAATGGTATTTCTGTCTTTGGGTCTTTCACAATGGTTGAACTGATTTACACTTCTACCAACAGTGTAAAAGTGTTCCTTTTTCTCCACAACCTCACTACCATCTGTTGTTTTTATGACTTTTTAATAATAGCCTTTCTGACTGGTGTGAGGTGGTGTCTCATTGTGGTTTTTATTTGCATTTCTCTAATGATCAGTGATACTGAGCTTTTTTCATGTGTAGGCCTCATGGATGTCTTGTTTTGAGAAGTGTCTGTTCATGTCCTTTACCCACTTTTTAATGGTTTTTTTTTCTTGTCAATATGGTAAGTTCCTTATAGATGCTGGATATGAGACCTTTGTCATGTGCACAGATTGTAAAAGTTTTCTCCCATTCTGTAGGTTGTCTTTTTCCTCTGTTGATATTTTGTTTTGCTATGCAGAAGTTCTTTAATCAGATCCCATGTGTCAGTTTTTGCTTTTGTTGCAATTGCTTTTGACATCTTCGTCATGCAATCTTTGTCCATTCCTATGTCCTGAATGGTATTGCCTAGGTTTTCTTCTAGAGTTTTTATAGTTTTGAGTTTTACATTTAAGTCTTTAATCCATCTTGAGTTGATTTTTGTATATGGTGTAAGGAAGATGTCCAGTTTCAATTTTCTGCACATGGCTAGTCAGTTCTCCTAGCACCTTTTATTAAATGGGGAATATTTTTCTCTTTTTTTTTTTTTTTGGTCAGGTTTGTAGAAGATCAGATGGCTATAGGTAGGTGCCTGGTCTTATTCCTGAGTTCTCTATTCTGTTCCATTGGTCTCTGTGTGTCTGTTCTTGTAACAGCACTGTGCTGTTTTGGTTACTGTTGCCTTGTACTATAGTTGAAATTGGATAGTGTGATGCCTCCAGCTTTGTTCATTTTGCTTAGGATTGCCTTGGCTATTCAGGTTTGGCTTTTTTGTTTCGTTTTGTTCCATATGAATTTTAAAACAGTTTTTTTTCTAATTCTGTGAATAATGTTAATGGTAGTTTAATGGGAATAGCCCTGAATCTATAAATTGCTTTGGGCAGTATGGACATTTCTACGATATTGATTCTTCCTATCCATGAGCATGAAATTTTTTTCCATTTGTTTGTGTCCGCTCTGATTTCCTTGAGCAGTGGTTTGTAGTTCTTGAGGAGCTCCTCTCGTCCCTTATTAGCCGTATTCCTAGGTACTTTATTCTTTTTGTAGCAGTTGCGAATGGGAGTTCATTTGTGATTTGGCTCTTGGCTTGCCTGTTTTTGGTGTATAGGAATGCTAGCACTTTTTGCACATTGATTTTGTGTCCTGAGACTTCGCTGAAGTTGCTTATCAGCCTGAGCTTTTGGGCTGAGATGATGGGATTTTCTAGATATAGGATCATGTCATCGGCAAACAAAGATAGTTTGATTTCTCTCTTCCTATTTGAATACCTTTATTTCTTTCTCTCACCTGATTGCTCTCGCCAGAACTTCCAATACTATGATGAGTAGGAGTGATGAGAGAGGGCAACCTTGTCTTTCACAGGTTTTCAAGGGGAATGCTTTCAGCTTTTGCCCATTCACTGTGATGTTGGCTGAGGGCTTGTCATAGGTGGCTCTTATTATTTTGTAATATGTTCATTTAATACCTACTTTATTGAGAATTTTTAACATGAAGTGATGTTGAATTTTATCGAAGGCTATTCTATTGAGGTAATCATGAAGGCTATTCTATTGAGGTAATCATGTGGTTACCACATCTGTTGAGGTAATCATGTGGTTTTTGTCTGTAGTTCTGTTTATGTGATGAATCTCATTTATTTTGCTTTTTGTAAAATGTTGAACCAACTTTGCATCCCAGGAATGAAGCCTACTTGATTGTGGTGGATAAGCTTTTTGATGTGCTGCTGTATTCAGTTTGCCAGTATTTTGTTTAGGATTTTTGCATCGATGTTCATCGGGGATATTGGCCTGAAGTTTTTTTTGTTGTTGTATGTCTGCTAGGATTTGGTATCAGGCCGATGCTGCCCTCATAGAGTGAGTTAGGGAGGAGTCCCTCCTTTTCAATTTTTTGAAATCGTTTCAGGAGCAATGATAGCAACGAACTCTTCTTTGTACCTCTGGTGGAATTATCTGTGAATCCACCTGGTCTTGAACTTTCCTTGGTTGGTAGGCTATTATTACTGCCTCAGTTTCAGAGCCCATTATTGGTCTGTTCAGGGATTCAGTTTCTTCCTGGTTCAGCCTTGGGAGGGTGTATGTGTCCAGGAATGTATGCGTTTCTTTAGATTTTCTAGTTTATGTGAATAGAGGTGTTCATAGTATTATCTGATGGTAGTTTGTTTTTCTGTTGGGTCAGTGGTAACATCCCACTTATTTCTGATTGTGTTTATTTGAATCTTTTTTCTTCATTAGTCTAGTGGTCTCATGTTTTACTAATTTTTTCAAAAAATTAGCTTCTGGCCAGGCACAGTGGCTCATGCCTGTAATCCCAGCACTTTGGGAGGCCGAGGCGGGTAGATCACGAGGTCAGGAGATTGAGACCATCCTGGCTAACATGGTGAAACCCTGTCTCTACTTAAAATACAAAAAGGAAAAAAAAGCCGGGCATAGTGGCAGGCGCCTGTAGTCTCAGCTACTCGGGAAGCTGAGGCAGGAGAATGGCGTGAACCTGGGAGGTGGAGCTTGCAGTTAGCCAAGATCACACCACTGCACTCTAGCCTGGGTAACAGAGCGAGACTCCATCTCAAAAAAAAAAAAAAAAAATCT